>NC_050578.1:253887977-255087977 GCF_011100635.1 Trichosurus vulpecula
ACTTGCTCATTAATAAAGTTAAGAGTATTCATTCAAATATGTGTCAGGTCACACTTTGGGACTAGGTAGAATTTTATGTGGCTCGTGGCCACAGTTTGAAACCCCAGGGTTCTAAGGTATGAGAGGTGCTTCAGATAAGACATATCTCTTTTCTTGAAAGTGCTTTGCTCATGATGCTACCAGTAGCTTCCTATCAAGTTGCACCTACCCTTAGCAGTCTAGAATCAGAGGCTTTCCAATGCTCACCTTTAATCTAACCCATTTATGTAAGAGGTGAATCTTGAACTTAGGTCTTTCAGATTCCGAGGTCCATTCTCTCTTCACTATGCCATTCTACTGCATGGTATACACAGTAGGATTTCAACACGTGAATTATGTAAAAATCATAAAGTTATTACTAAAAGAGAATTCAGAGACTGGTCCAACTGCCTCATTTTAAAATAAGGACAATCAGTCCAAGAGTTTGAGTGACTCTTGCACATAGACAGTAAACAGTCAGAGGACAGATCTGAACTCATGTCTTCTTGTTCCAGAGGCAGTACTTGAATGACTAAAGAAATCATACCACGTCTTCATTTTGTTCAACATAAACAATATGTAATTCTTTAAAGTCAAAGCTGTTGTGTCTACCTTAAGGGAATTTGTGACTAAACTTTTCACCAGAAAATGTGGTAAATTATCCTGATTTATCAGCATGTACTATAATTATGGCTATTATTATTACATAGCACCAACATGATATGCCCATTAATGGTAAACTTTAATTTTTTCTAACCACTGTCATGCCAATCATCTTGGTGATTAATAATGATGGACAAATAGGAATGGAGTGTGATTGCTCAGAATACAGTTTTCTGGGGCAGAGATTTCTCATTTCACGTAAGTCACACACACACACACACACACACACACACACACACACACACACATCCCTCCATCTTCCCATTATACTATATCCTGCCACCCTTTCCCTAGCACAGAGGATGGGGCAGAATGATGCAGGGACAGCCAGATCATAGACACAACTATACCAAATAATTCCCTGGCTTTTAAGAGACTGCAGGGATGGCACCGACCAAAAACCAAGAGTAGGCAATCAGCCTCACGCCTAATATCAGAAAGTAATTAAAGATGCAATTACTAAATAATTCATGCAAATACTTGAATATGTGGAAGTACTGATAATAAGCCTATTCAGAGGGATATTTTGCTCATCTCTCTACTTATCGACCCCTTCCCCAAAGTCCTCTCCTTACCTTGGGAATATCCAGAAGAGTTTTGGGTTACCCATCTGCATTGCTGGGCAACACGAAATGCCTCCTCCCTAGGTTTGGCAAGGGTCAGAATGGTCTTGACAAGTCAGAGTAATTGCGCCATATACAACTGGGCATAGTATAAAGAACTCTGGACTAAGGGGCAGAAGATGTTATTTCAAGTCTTGGTCTGCTGTGTCCTAATGGTGAGACCTTTGTCAAGATTCTTCGCTTCCTATCACTTAAGTTCCTCGATCTATAATGAAAGGGCTGAAATAGTTTATCTCTGAAGTTCCTCCTAGCTTCGATGTTCCATGAGTCTCTGAAACAACTACTCTGCCTTAGATCCTTTCTGGTTGAGAACAGGGAACTCTAAGAACTAAATGAATGAACAAAGGATAACAGGATTAGCACTTCCCAGAAAACCATTCCTATACGAATTCAGCTTAAGATCACATCATTGACCCTTAATGAGTTTGCAGTCCACTAAGACCCCCAGTCCTGTATAAACAAATGGTTTTCCGGTCATGACACCACCATTTTATACGTTCAAGGTTTGAGGCCAAGTGTAAGACTTGATATTTCCGTGGAAATGGCATTGTATCAAGCTCTGTACTTGGAGTTAGACACTTACTAGCCGTATAACACTGGGCAAATCACTTAATTGCTGTCTGCCTCAGTTTCCTCATCTGTAAAATGAGGCTAATAATATCTACTTTCAGGATTGTTGTGAGAATAAAATGAAATAATATTTGTAAAGTTCTTTGCAAATGTTAAAGTGGTGTATAAATACTAGCTATTATCATTAACATTATCATTGCTACTAGTATGGTTATTCCACTGTTACAGAATCTATCAGACTGCAACTTCTCTGTGACATAGGGAAAGGATTAAAGTTTTGCCTGAGGCTCTGAAAGACTTTTGCAAGTTCATAAATTGGTAAAATCAGAGATAGGATATATTCCAACCACACACTTCAATGAATTATCTAAGCTTGTATCTCCTGTATATTACCAATAATTATCTGAGATATTAAGTACATGTTAGGGGCCCAAATAAGTATTCATCAAATTTATTTCTATTCTTCCTCCTTCAACCCTGAACGTTACTGAAAGTACTGTGCGGTCTAGTGGCAAAGAAAAGTTACAAAGGGGTTTCAGCAATTCTCCATCACCATGCTTCAGCATTTCTGGATACTTTCCCAGCTGTACTGCACATTTCTGCGAGCTGTCCATTTCTTTCTTTAACAAGCCCCTTGTTACACGCCCATCTCACGACTTTAATTGTCACTAAAATTTATCTTCTTATATATCATCTTGTCAAGGAACAGCTTTCACAAAGCTCTCATATATGGAATGTGATTTGGTAAACTAACCCCTATTTAAGTATATAATAATGGATAAAGGCTTTGCCCTTTCCTTTTTAATAATGCATTCTTGAGCATCTGACCTGATAAAATAAATTTCTAAAGATTTAATTTTAGATCATAAGACATATCCCATGAGAAAAGTTTGAGAAGTAGGTCATAGAAGTAATAGTAATAATAATATTTATATACCACTTATTTTGATGATTATAATTACAGTCATATTAATATAGATCAAGGCTGAGTTCAAATCTGGTCTCAGACCCTTACTATCTATGTGACCCTGGGCTATGTTGTGGTGGGCTTTCCAGGCCAAGCTGAAACTTGTGTTCCATCATAGAAGCCATGGTTAACTCCTAGAACTTTTTTTGAAAACAAGGATGATAAGTTCTCAGATTTGTAACTGGAAAGAAACTCAGGGGTCATCTAGGCCAATATTCTTATGTATAGATGAAGAAACTGAGTGAAATGACTAGTCCAAGGTCACACAGATACAGGGTGTCTGATTCAAGAGCCAGTGCTCACTGTATCATGAGTGACATGGTCAGATATGTACTTTAAAAGATTACCAAGTATTTGGAGGATGGTTCAGAAAAAAGGGAAACTAGGAAAAGGAAGTAGGGAACCCGATTAAGAAGTGATTACAATAGTCTTTTCAGTTGGGGTGGAGGCTATGAATTAGTTTGGTGGATATGTGAAGGAGACAATGGGACAAATGGGACAGAAGCTTTTGAGGTAAAATCAACAAAAGCCATGTTCAAGGACATGTATGTACAAACAAGAAAAGTGGCCTCTCATGTAGTGAGACCTGTGCTACCTAGCAGGAGTACGTAGCAGTGCCAGTAGCATTGGCATATATAGCATATCAAATGAACTAAATGAAGTCCTCCATTTGGTAACCCTTCTGTGGAGGATTTAGGAAAAGGATCATAGATTTAGAAACAGAAAATACCTTAAAGGCCAATGAATCCAACTCCATCATTTTACAGAAAAGGAAATTGAGACACAGGGTAATTAAGTGACTTGACTAGGGTAACAGAGCTAGTAAGTATCTGGGAAAGGCTTAGAACTCAAATCTTCCTACCTCCAGGTTCTACCCTCTGAGTCATCTAACTGCCCCAAAGTTATGGGCAAGAATTGCCCCTGATCAGAAAGTATGGGTGAACTGTGATCAGTACCAGTAGAGGATCTGCCCACAACCATGAGTTCACAGATTCATTGAGAAATTAACAAATATGCCTAGCTAGGTAAGGACTTTGAAAAAATGAGAGAAACTTCAAACCCTAGATCTCTCCTGATTCCAAGTCCAGGGATCTTTCTACTACACTACTCCCAGAGGAATGGTAAACAGTCAATCATTAACCATAAATCAGCACTGTTTTAATACCTACTGTAATGCTAGGCACTGTGCTAGGAACTAGGACTATAAAGACAAGCTCAAACAATCCATTCTTTCAAGGAGACTACATTCTACCAGGAACTTTGGATTTCTTTAACTAAGGAACATGGCTGTGTTTGTAGGCTGACAAAAAAAAAATTGATTGATTCATTTATCAAAGTAAGTCAATTGAATCAGCTGTTTAGTGTCTTTTCTTCCCTCATGCTCCCCAACACACACATACACACAAAGTTGTGTTTCACCTTTCAAAGACGTGGGTTAACATAATGCAGGTCTATCCTCAGTCTCAAGAAAACCAATCCCTATAATGCTTTGCCACCCCCATCCTTACCTCTCTAAATTGGGATTGAGCCAAATCACACCCAGAGCTCTGAGATTTCCATTTTTAAGCCAATGCTAAATGGAATATCCAGGTCACATGCAAGACTCAAGGTCATCACTCCAGAATGGCAGCCAAGTCGAGGGAACATTTACATATTTCAATAAACACTTCAAGCACAAAAGCAGTAATGTGATGACTTAATCTTCCCATAAAGGAGGGAGCAAGTCAATTGTTGTAATTATTTCAGAACCCAGAAATGAGTAGGAGGAGGAAATGGGACTAGAGTGCATTCCAGAAATTACACAGTGCTTTCAACCATTTCAAGTTGCTCTCTGCCTCAAGACCTTATATTTTTAGAACCAGTATTCTCCTTGTGAGGTTATATGCCTATAATTCATGGAATACCAGGGTCTCTAAAGAACCAAAATGATAAATGGAAAGATGTATGATGGTATTGGCAGCCTATTGCCTTCTTTGAATAGGGATTGAACCTATGATGTTTTTGATTTAGAGAACTCCTGGACGAGAAAATATCTCTATACCTATAATCTTGCAGAGTGTATTGGATCACTGAGAGATTAAGCAATTTGCCCAGGGTCACCAAGCCAGTCAGGGTCAGAGGTGAGATTTGAATTAAGGTTTATCAGTCTCCAAGGCCAGTTCACTTTCCATTATACCATGCTGTCTCTCCAACTACATTATTAGCCTCAAATATAAAAAGCCAAGGAAGGCTTCCAGTAAAGTAGGTAGATAGATTCACTAAGGAGAAAGCCATGGACAAGATGGAAAGATGTGCAGGGACCAGCATCCGCACTAATATATGAAGTACCCACACCAAGGAGATCATAGATGTATGAAAGGATAAATGTCAATCCCACCAGGACAAAAAAGAACTCATCTCTGAATAGGTGGTGAGAGTAATGATGACTTCCTTCAGGTCTATATGGAATAGATGGAAGGAGTATCATATTGTTTTCTTTCCATTGCCAAATCTTTTTAGCAAAGTCTTTGTAACTAAGTAAGTAAGAGAAACCTTGATCACTTGCCATTCTTCTGTTTCTCTGGGTACCTGGGGGCAATGACATATTGGTGATGTTAAGAAAGGCCAAAAACACATCGAATAGCATCTGGCCTGATAAAGTTGGAACTTGCCCAGTTTATGGGTTTTCTAAATGCTGCACATCTGAGCTGGTGAGTGGGGAAAGGGAAAGTCTCTTGAGAGCTATGTGGCTTGAAATGTAATGAGTTTCTTTGGGGAGTAATTCATTAGGAAATGAGAAAGCAAATGCTCTGTCAAGAAGAGGCTTTTGAAACTATTACTCTGCTTTAATCAGCAAGCTTGATTTTCCATTTAGAAATAAGAGAAAATGTTTTCCCTCGTTGGATGGCTCTTTCAACAAGAGACATTTATCGTGGTTTTTAATAAGGCAAAGTGTTTGGGGGCCCAGAGAGCCACTCATCCCCAAAGGGCAACATAACTTCCAAGTCAGGAAAATTGCAAAATTAATTATTATAGTAGGGGAAAGTAGCTATAATGTTATAAACAGAAGAGTTGGACTTTGTTACCTTTAATATCCCTTCCAGCTCTAAATGTATGACCCTATGGGCTCACGCCCAATAAGATTCAGGTTACTGGATGATAATAATGGACCAATTTGCCGGCTAAGCAGAGAATACATTTTGGTAGATCTCTAGCTTAAGCCTCAAAGGATCCCATCTTAGTCCTTGAATCTCAGTCCAGGGCTGGTACTACAGCTATTTGTGTATGAATGAGGAGAACCACATATTTAAATGGAAGAGGACTTTGGAGTTAAAGAAGAGTTGATTAAGCATTTTATGGGCCTTCAGCTGGAAGAGAATTTAGTTTTGTTCTGTCTGGCCACAGAAGCCATGCTTTAATCAATTGCTTAACAACCAAGAAGACCTTGGAGTATTACTGAGTATTCTCACCACCACTGCCTTTGTCCATTCTGTTGTTGTGACCAGAATGGCCTTTGTTTTCTTTGAATAGCTCGGCTTACCTCATTGAGCCTTGCGGGATGCTGGGGCTTCTCTTCCGGGGCAGGAAGCCCAGAGACCATGCCTGGAAGCAGAGAACTTCCTGTGTGATGAGTCATGGGACTGGTTGAGGGGAGGTGTTGACTCCAGAGCCAAGCCCTTTTGGGTGTTAACCTAGGGGAAGGGGCCAATTCAAGAACCAATCAGCCCTGGTCATTCAGGCAGCGCTTGATGATGCCAAAAACTCTATAAGAGGGGAGAGGACAGCTTGAAGAGCTCTCTTTCCTTTTCCAGATGGTGTGGGGGCAGTGGCGAGCGTGACTCTGGGCCAGCCCTTGCTCTCGGGCTGAGCCCAGATGTTGGTAACTATGAATTGTATTGGGTCTGTCTGTTGATATTTGTAATTTATTTTTATTTTGGTTTTGAGCTTCGGGATGCTGGTTCTTTTCCCCCAAACTAAATGAATGTTCAGAACCTCAGAATGCTGGCGTTTTTCCCCTGAACTAAATGAATGTTGCTTGTATGCTAACTGAATGCTGGACTGAAGTAAGTTGGTCAACCCCGTCACTGTGCTTTCCTTGTTTAAGCAGATATAAAGAACCTGTGCTTTCCCGGCATCTGGGAAGCCTCCTGGGTGCCAGCAGCCTCCTGGGTACTGGCAGCCTCCTGGGTGCTGGCTGTGGGGGGGGATCTTACGCCCCCAGAAGCTGCTAGCTGGGTTGTTAAAACAGTTTTCCAGAGGCTGAGTGATCTGACTTTGAGCTCATTAGGGCAGGAGAAAAAAACAATGGTAGAAGTTGCAAAGAGGAAACTTTAGGTTAGATATACAGAAAATGATAATAATAATAGTTATCCAAAAGTGGAATGGCTAGGTTATGGACATGCTTTCTCCCTCATTGTAGGTCTTCAAACAAAGACTGGATGCCCACTTCTCTGGTATATGATAGAAGAATTTGTGAATCAGGCTTGGGTTGGACTGCCGAGGTAACACTGGGGTCCCTTAACAACTCCAAGTTTCTGTAAATGTGTTGTTCATCAATCTTAGAGAGCAACCTTTGGCCATCTACCATTTGAGACTTTCTTATCAACTACCTTGGCGAGTCAAAATAGCAGTTAATTATTTGGATTCTCCAAACATTTTGGGCATCACATAAAAAAGATAAAGATATCCTCTGCCATTTGGCTCCACCATACCTAGCCATGGGTATCTCTGGTTGATCTCCAATATGAACCCTTGAACAGTCTCCTCACTGTCAGATCATGTTTTTTGTTTTTTTTGGTTTTTTGAGGGGGAAGTATCTGAGGCCGGATTTGAACTCAGGTCCTCCTGACTCCAGGGCCAGTGCTCTACTCACTGCACCACATAATTGCCTCTCAGGTCATGTTTTTTGTTCACCTCTCCCTAAGTTCCCTTCTTTGATCCTCCCTAAGGCCTTCCTCAACTTTTCCAGACTTGTCTCTCTCTATCATCTCCCATAACACTTATTGGCTGTAGTGATAAACTGAGTCACATCTTTAGATAGCCACTTTTTCTACTTCTGGAATCATCCCTTTTTGTTCCAATGGCCCAAGCCCTTTGACTAAGCCATTGAGTTCTCTTCTTCTTTGGTCTAGTGGAATTTTGCTTCTATAATGTAGCAAAGATTTAATAGATTAATAAAATACCTTAGATTAAATGGTAGTCCATGATGATGATAATAACAATACTACCATTAATAGTAATAATAATAATAAAAATATCTTTTAAAGTATACAAAGCACTTTACATATCTTAACACATTTGATCCTCACAACAACCCCGTAAGGTAGCAATTATTATTTTCTACATTTTATAGATGAGGAAACTGTCTGAAACCAGATTCAAAATCAGGTGTTCTTGACTTCAAGTCCAAGGCCTATGCACCGTGCCAATTAGCTGCCCATGGTTGACAGAAGTAGCAAGTACATCTCAGCTCTTTTCCTTTATAATGTGTGTAAAACCTAGAATTGATAAGTGCCTCTCAGGGACAACTGAAGCTCACTAAGTTTGGCATCCTTCTACTATGGCATTGTCATCCATAAATCATCTGTTTTTGTTCCGTGCTGGAGGAATATTGCCAGCTTTTGAAAAAAACTCAGTATTTGCTGGATCATGGCTTCTAAAAGATGGTTGTGCCAAGTTAGAACACTGGGAACAACTTACAGATAGACCTTGGATAATAGGAAGAGTTCCATTCTAATAGAGTTGTGGGAGAATACTGAATCCGTAGTGTGGATCTGTGCATAACCCAACAGGAAGCAGATGCTTGTTTTTCTTCAGTTTGGCTTTGTTTTTGATTCTCACTGAAATCACAAAAAGATATCATTCTTAAATAGGAGTTGAATCAGGCTAATCTAATACCACTAATTATATGTGAGTATAAATGTGTTAAAATAGAAATGTGTATGAACATGGAAAATATTCATATACATACTATGTATGTGAAAAAATGGGTGTGACTATAGGCACTCCTAGACCATGTAACAAATAACATAATTGTGCAAGCATATCTGGCCCATGATCTGTGAATTTCTTTTGCTTTTACTATTAACAAATGACAAAATTGCCATCCTCTTGATCTTGACTTAAAAATATGAAGTCCCTATGACCTTTTTACACATAATTGTCTTTATGACATCAAAACATCTGGACAGAGAGTGAAAACATACAGAGTCCAGAACATATGTCTCCATGATCAGGATGATTGTCCCCACAAACAATTGACCTGTTGGGAGTCTACTTGAATTTTTCATTCTTTTTTCAGGGATTATGACAGCAAGAGGTAGTGTTATCTATTAGAAAGAGAATGGGGACTAGAATCAGAAGGACATTGTTTTGAAGTTTGCCCCTGATTCTTCCTAGCTGTGTGGCTCTAGGCAAGTCAGTTTCAACTCTCTGAGCTTAATTTCCTTCACATGTAAGATATAGACCAAAATAGCAACTATCTCACAAAATTGTTTTGAAGATCTGTTAAAAGGCTGTGTAGAAAACACTCCATAGACCTTAAAGCACTTTACAGATATTTGTGGTTGTCATCATTCAGTTCTTTCACTCATGTCTGACTCTCTGTACTCTCTTGGAGTATTTGTCATTTCCTTCTCCATCATTTTACAGGCAAGGAACTGAGGCAAACAGGGTTAAGTGACTTGCCCTGTAAGTGTCTAAGGCTGGATCTGAACTCATGAAGGGGAGTCTTCCTGATATCAAGCCCAGTGCTCAATCCACTGTACCACCTAGCTGCTTCTATGCTGAAACTATAAGCAAGCTAGTATTATTAATAGTCATTTTTAGACTCGGTATTAAAGCAACAGAAGAATTTTAAGCTGCATATTCATTGTTCAGTTGTTTCAATCATGTCTGACTCTTTGTGACCACACAGACCTCTGTCTATGGGGTGTTCTAGGCAAAGATACTAGAGTGGTTTTCCATGTCCTTCTCCAGTGGCAAACAGAGGTTAAGTGACTTGCCCAAGATAACACATCTGGGAAGTTTCTGAAGCTGCATTTGGACTCAGATCTTCCTGGCTCTAAGTCCAGTGCTGCATGCACTGTGCCATCTGGCTATGTATGAAGTCAAATATATAAAAGAACACTGTTATATTGTGCTCCAAATTTCATATTTTTAATTTAGGTTTATGGGATCATTGATGCAACCTTAGAAGTTATAATGGAACTGATTAAGAAGAATGTGAACTCCTTGAACTCCTCAAGTCCTCTCCTTGAAGGAGGGTACATTTTGTATTTCTTTTGGGTTTGTATTGCCACACCCTATACTGTGTCTGGTATATATGAAGTGCTTAATAAGTACTCATGCCAACTCCCCTCATTTTACCCACTTGAAAACTGAGGCAAAAGGGTTAAATAAGTTCCTCAATGTGATATATGCAGTAAATGACAGAGTCAGCATTTGAACATAGGATTGTTGCCTCCAAATCTACTGCTCTTTTCTCTGCTTTCAAACATCTTCATAGTTAGAAATAGCCAAATAAGAAGCCAATCATTTCCACGCCACTACCATTTCATCCCTATGTTTGGCCCCTGAGTCTCAGGGTCCTCAAAGAGTTAATAGTCTACCATGAATTAAGTTTACTATTCTCATCTTCCCAGGAGGATCTGGCCCATTTTGTTCAAGCATAATGGATCCAGTATCCAATGGAGACCACTGCACATACTAGAAAGAATTTCTAATACAAAGTCTCATAGGGGCAGCTTTTAGGTCTTCAAAAAACAGTTTTCACTTGAAAGCTGAGCACATGTGCTCCAGGAGGGCATCACAATGGTGCCCCACTATTGTTCTCTTTCTCAATATAACCACACTTGAAAGGAATTCAGTTCCTTTAGGCAACAAAAGTATCCCTAGGATGTAGATCCTTGATGCTCTCATTTCGGTGGGAGTTGATGAGAGGAGAAGGGCTGTTATCCTCCCTTTTGAACATTTGGCCGTTGCCCCTTGCTGTCCATTTGGAGGGCAACAATTCTACTTCGGGTATAGAGGAGGGACGGGAGAAAATTGCTGAGATTTATTACTTTCCCTTCATGATGTACCTTGGCAGCAAAGTGACCCTGGCAGTTAAGAAGCATATTGTATGAATAACAATTTAATGAGTTCTTGGAGACTCTATGGTCTCCAGTGAACACTTCATTGGGAAATTTCCTTATTATGTGGGTTTTACGGGTAAATCTTGCCCCAAATCCCAATAAGACAATCAGCATCCTCTATGCAGTGAGTCAAATTTGGAAAGCCAAAGTGGAAACCCAATTATAAATTTCCTCTTTCAGAGTGCAAAGCAAGTAGCCTTTCCCTCCACTATAGTAAATCTCACTTTTCTTTAGGAAAAAGCCAACAAAAAATTTTCTCAGAATAAGTTGTTTAGAGCTAGAAGGGACCTTAGAGTTCATCAACTGCAACTCTCTAATTTTACCTTTAGGGAATCAGAGACCCTGAGGGGTTAAATCAATTATCCAAGGTCACATAGGTGTTAAGTAAGGAGTTGGGATTTGAACCCAGGTTCCCTGACTTCAAATGGTGTGTCCATTGCCCTGTACCAGGGATGGGGAATCTGTGGCCTCAAGGACATATGTGGCCTTCTAGATCCTTGGGAGCAACCTTTTGACTGAGTCCAAGTTTTACAGAACAAATCCTTTTATTACGGGGATTTGTTCTGTGAAGTTTAGATTCAGTCAAAGGGCCGCACTTGAGGATCTAGAGGGCCACTTTTGGCCTTGAGGCCACAGGTTCCCAACCCCTCTGGCCTGCCCCATGTTGCATCAAAGTTGAACAACTATTACAAAAACACCACCAGAAGCAATGGCAACAGCCCACTAGAGCAATGATTACAGAAATCACAATGGAATTATTCATGATATCAACAGCCACAATCACGGGAAAAAATAACGACGCGACCACAGCAAAAACAGCTATACCAGCCACAGTAACAGCAGCAACCGTAACAACAACAATTATAATAATGGCAAGACCAACAGGAGCAATGGCCAAAACATGAGCAACAGCCGAAACAGAAGAAACAGTGACAGCCAAAAAGAAAAGGAAAGTCTTCATTCTTCTCCTGAATCTGTTGCTAACTCTAGACCAGGGCTGGGGAGCTTGTGGCTTTCTAGGTGTTTGGGTGTGGCCTTTTGACTGAGTCCAAGTATTCCAGAACAAATCCTTATATTAAGGGGATTTGTTCTGTGAAGTTTGGATTCAGTCGAAGGGCCACACTTGAGGACCTAGAGGGCCACATGTGGCCTTGAGACCACAGGTTCCCCACCCCTGCTCTAGACTTTCTTTCCAATGACACAGAAGTCTCTTCACCCTAGAATTTCACTCCAAGCCTGGACTTTCCATACTAGAAGTACAATGCGCCATTTGGCCTCTTCTTCTGATTGTCTGATTCCTTTCTGAGCCTCCAACACCCGTGCCACCAGCCACACCTCCATTCCTTTCCTAGTTCTACTTCCAACTTTTTGGACTTTCCCCACACTCCCCCAATATTTTCAAGTTCCTTTTATGTATTGTCTTTCCCATTAGAATGTAATTTCCTTGATGGCAGGTACCGTCTTTCTGCTTATACGTGTTGTATTTGTCCTTTGTTTTCGAAGAGGACCATGATATCAAGGAAATGATAGCATGACTTGCAGCTGACTTTGATTTGAGTGAGGGAGGCCTGTGCAAGTTTACCATCCTCATTTTCTCCTCCAGAGACATCTGGATCCAGTGACCAGATATTCGTCAGAATGACTGGAGATGACCCAGAATGCAATGGGAGACCCTGGCCCTTTTAGGCTAAGGCCTTTTCATGTGCTCACTTAGAGTGAGGTAACACCAAATTAGTGAATGGGCCTCTTTAGGAAGTGAGTCAAGGGATGGCCCCTTTAATTAAAAAAAAAGATTTAAAAAAAATCAAGCTGGGAGGGGAAGTCCCTCAGCATTGCTGTTTCAAAGAGAAACAGTTACTATTGACTCTAAGGCAGGAGGGCCCAAAGTACAGCCCTTAAGTGGGGCTTGGCCTAGGACCTATTGTGATCCAATCTATGAAATTCAGAGTGAACTGGCTTTAAGGTTTTGTGGAAGGAAGGAAGGAAGGAAGGAAGGAAGGAAGGAAGGAAGCAAGGAAGGAAAGAATCTAGCCAGTAAAGGGGCCATCTCTTGACTCACTTCTTAAAGGCGCCTATTCACTGAATGGGGACTTCACTCTAAGTGAGTACATGAAAAGGCCTTAGCCTAAAAGGGCAGGGTCTCCCATTGCACCCTGGGTCATCTCCAGTCGGCCTGATGAATACCTGGTCACTAGATCCAGATGGCTCTGGAGGAGAAAGTGAGGCTAGTGACCTTGCACAGCCCTCCCTCACTCAAATCAAAGTCAACTGCAAATCATGTCATCATTTCCCTGATGTCATGGTCCTCTTTGAAAACGAAGGACAAACGTGACTTGTGAGTAGACCAAGCCGTCTGAAAGGGGACCCAGGTAGTTGGGTAACTCAGCTTGTCCTCTCCCTCTCCCTGTCCCTCTCCTTGTCCCTCTCCCTCGCCTTCTCCCTCTCCTTCTCCTTCTCTTCTCCACAGGAAGGTAAATTTTGATGGCCAGAAGCTGCCCATTTAACTTGGGTCTTATATGTGTATCCCCACAATTAAGCATAGTACCTGGCACATGGTATCCCCTCAACAAATTCTTGTTGACTTGAAAGCAGCAACAGCAACAACAAACAAGTGAGCCACACTATTAAGAATCAGTGCCCAAGGCATTCATGCCATTTATTTTTTTTTAAAGTCATGTTATCATAAATTGTTGTGGAAACATTGAATGTATTATTAATAAGGCTAATAAAACACCATTCATATTCACTACTTATCTTCGATCAAATCCTTGCCTTATAAAATGTGTTCATGCTCAATTTTATCAATACTATAATGTTACTGCAGACACGCAGACAATGTACGGACATTGTGATGTATATGTTTTTAGGTTAGAATTTCTGTTCGTTTTGCAAGCATAGCCAGTGTTTCAGAAAAATCTATTTGCTAAAGTGACCCATGAGACATTGGACTCTGGTCATAAATACAACTGAGTTGAGGTATTTGGAAAGATAATTGCACCACACGTGACTCAAGTCCCCATCCTAGATCAGGTGGAAACACTAAAAACTGTTACAAAGTTATCAGAGAAGACAAAGGATATGCCTTTTAACAGTACAACATTTAAGTAGGATCAAGATTATTAGCAACGACATTACATGTAGGTTAGTAGAGTGAGTTCTTGAGTTCTCATACCAACTGTGTCAATTACTACCGTGTAAACTTAGGCAAGTTACTTTGTTTATCTGGGCCTCAGTTCCCCAATCTTTAAAATAAATAAATTGAACTATATATCAAAAAGTGTCTTCCAGCTCTGTATTGCTGATCCTCTCACCCCAGCAATAAATAATTTTAAAACTTTCTAATCCTCACTAAGCACTGTGCACATGGAAGGATGGACAATTGACTCCAAACCCTTGGTCCCATTGGGTTGGAAGTCAGATAAAAAATACAAAGCTGGACCAAAGTTGGGAGTGGAGTTTACAGAGTAATTTACTGACTGACTCATGCTGCATGAGAATCCCCAGTGAAAATTTCTTCTGATCATGTGGTCTAGGAAATATGCCAGGACTCCAGGGCCATTGGATGTTGCTATTATAGCAGCTCCCCTTCCTCTTTTTCTCCCAGCAGTTGTCTCAAACAAAAAGAATTAAGAGTTCATGCCTCTTGATCAAATTGCATTTTGTTATAGTTAATTAGTCTCATGGAAAATAATATTTTAGAAAGTTTCTCGGAATAATTAATCTATCTCTAGATTCAGGAATCATGGGAAATGTAGTCCTCCATTCTTCACTCTGGCATCACTTGCTATAAAAGAGTTCCATTTGTATTACCTTAATATATATTTTAGTTCCATGATAACAGAGCCCATACCTTTTTGAATCTTTCTTGATCCATATTTCTATATGGCATTCTTCACACTATAAACATGTAATTAGGATTTGAGGCTGTCAATGGACTCCTGATCTTAGCAAATTTTAGGCCTTTTGTTGCATAATCAACCAATCAACAAGCATTTATCAAATACCTAAAATAGACCAAGCAATATTCTAATCACTGGAGAAGAAAAGACAAAAGTGAAGTAGTCCCTGTCCTCATTGAATATGCATTCTAATGTGTGGGGAGGAGGACAAACAGATATACCCTGACTCAAAATGACATTATCTTGAAGGCAAGTACTTATGAGAATCACCAAAATCTAATACGTTTTTCCTCAATTATATAAGCCATAACCACACCCGTGATTGAAAACTTTCCAGTACAGTGAGACCTGCCAGAACTCAAATCTCATTGGCACAGTCTTCAACAACCCAAGAATTATTCCCAAGCAGTTTTGAGACATCTCTCATTATGGGAAAATTCTGGAAGACATTCTAGGTGAGGCACTATAGATGGAAATTAAGAATTTTTTGCTTGAAGCCAAGGACTAAAAAGGTACATCTAATGGTTTAGAGTTAATTCCAATACTGAAAAGGCTAAAAGGCAGTGTAGCCCATATCAAACTGTTCAGCTTATCCAAGAAAGTCACTTGTGTTTCCATAGAAAGCAAAGAGGAAGCTTTGGACAGAAACTCACACTTAAAAGAAATTATCTTACATACATACATACACATGTGTGTGTGGTATATTTTAAATGTGTGTATATATAATTTATATATGTGTAGCATGAATGTATGTATATATGTGTGTGCAAGCGTGTGTATACCATTAATTCTAAGTTCTTCTGTCTCTTAAATTGTCTCCTGAAACAGCCACAGTCCTTACCAGTTATTTGTTCCACACAGTCTGAGATATGCTATCATTTTGAACAAACAGTCTATATTTACTTCAATGGAATTTAAAGAATCATGGACTGGAACTTTATCCAAATTGCCATCCTCATTACTTACCCTGCAGAAAACTGTCACAATGAAAGAATACCATGTTCTACAAGAGATGCCCTGAAGTGGGTTGTTGTAAGAGGCTGACCAATGAGACTTCCCATCTTTCTTATCACTCAACACACAGTTCTATATTTGATAACTATAGTCTGCCCTGCTGAAACTACAAATTGGACTGATATCTAAAGACTTTCTGGCACCATCTCCATACAGATTTATTGAATGGAAGAGAATACATTATACTCCTTGGACTACTTATTCTTTGCTCCTTTTGATGGTAAGATTTAAGCTTTGATGGACATGCAACACTGAACTAAGTTGTATTCTGTCCACTTCCAAACACTAAAATGCATTGCCAGAGCTAGCACAGTGTTTGGGAGGCTCCAAAGGAAAGTATGGAAGAGAAGAGGTGTTAGACCAACTACCAAACTGACAATCTACAGAGCTGTTGTGCTGACTTCACTGTTGTATAACTGTGAAACCTCGACTGCATTCCAGTACCACGCCAGAAAACTGAATTGCTTCCATTTGAATTGTCTTAGGTAGATTCTGAAGACAACCTAGCAGGATAAGATATCAGACCCCAAGGTCCTTTCTAGAACTAAACTGCCAAGCATTCAAACTTTGCTTCAGAGAGTACAACTCCGATGGCCTAGCCATGTCGTTTGAATGCAAAATGTATGTTTGCCAAAAAGACTATTGTACAGAGAACTCACCCAGGGCAGGCATTTACATGGTGGTCAAAAGAAGCGATACAAGGACACTCTCAAGGTCTCTCTTAACAACCCTGGAATTGATTGTATGACATGGGAGACATTGGCACAGGACTGCTCAGCCTGGCATGTCCACATTAGAGAAGGTGCTGTGCTCTATGAGCAAAGCAGATTTGAAATAGAAAAAAATGCAAGATGCACAAATTTAGAGAATCCACCTTAAAAGTTCACACAGACTATTTGTGCCTGACCTGTGGTAGAATGTTGCAAGCTCATATTGGTCTGATCAGCCATAGTCATACACACTGAAAATTGACTCTAGCCTAATGATGTCATTTTGGTCCTCTTCGAGAACAATGGACAACAAGCAATCAACCAACCACTTTTGTCCACTATTAACACATAGTTGCTATCTAGGATCAGGATTTTATAGCTGAAAATGATTTTAAAGGTCATCTAAACTAAATCCATATTTTTTTTTTACAAATAAGGAAAGTGGGGTCCAGAGAGGTAAAGTGATTTGCCCCAAATAACCAAGATACAAAGTAGAAGAGGAAGTACTGAAGCCTTGATTCTCTGCCTCCAAATCTGACATGCTTTCCACTACACCTTGGTAATCATCTGATGCATAAGTAGGAATCCATATAAGATCCAAATTACAGATGAGCTTTAGCAAAATCACCATATTGAGTAATCACAAAGATATTATCTCCTGGGTGATAGTCAACCAAGCATTAGTATCTTAAGATCACTAATTTAGAGCCAGAAGTAATCTTGGGGGTAACCTAGTACAATTCCTTCATTTACAATTGAGAAAACTGAGGCCCAAAGAACTGAATTAACTTACCCAACATTATGCAAATAGCCAGTGGGAGGTATCCATCCATCCTCTGATGTTCATTTTAGAGCTTTTCCCACTACGCTATGATGCCACCTTCAAAGCTGGTGAGCTGCAACGTTCCTAAGAGGTCATCTAGTCCATCTTCCTCATTATATATAAGGCAATCAACAATATTTTATGTGGACTATATATACATATATGAATATTGTATCTTATTATTGTATTCAAAATATGCTTTAACAAAAAATAGGTCACATGTCATTATAAAGCTATAGATATACACACATGTAGACACATATACATGTATATATACATGCATATATGTGCCTGTGTGTGTGTGTGTGTATGCATATGTATATACACATACCAGAACCTGTGAGATAGATAAATGAATTATATGTGTGTACTGGCATATTGTGATATATGTATGTACATTTTATGATACATATGTATATGTATATATACCTATATGTACACACATATGTATATATATGTATACATATACATATATACATATATATATATATATACACACACACACACGCGTGTGTGTGTGTATGTATAATGATGGGTAGGTCCCTATTAGAGGAAACTGAAAGTAAGGAACTGCTGAATATGCCAATTCAGATTTGAACTTGTTCTGAACCTTATAATATCAGTAATTCTCTAGCATTTGAGTTCAGAGGAACTCAGGGCTTCTGAATCCATATCCAGAGCTCTGCCCATAACACTACCGTGGATAATTTCTGCAGTCTCCTCCAATTCCATCAGGTATACAGTGTAGTGTATTGTTGGTGTTTTTATTCACCTCAAGGGTCAAGTGTATGCATACGTTTGTGTGTGCATGTGTGTGTGTGTGAGTGTGTGTGTGTTTCTCATTCTGCTTGCTACAGTGGCTCCTAGAGTAGGATCTTGCCCAGTGTAGTTTTGTAACAATAAAGGGCACAGCTTGTTTCCCGCCTGTTGACTAATTTACAACAGATATGTTGCCTCATCTGTTAGAACCCAAGTCCAGATGGGGCTAATGGCTAGAGCCAGGCAGCCTGTTTTCCCCTGAAACCAGAAACTACTTGATCACCTTGGCTGATCTTGGAATTTGACGCTCAGCTTCCCTCCAGGGAGCTGAACCCCTAGCCTTGCCAGAGAAAGCAGAACTGAGGCAGTTTGATGGAATGTGTGTAGGCAGCTCCCCCAGCAGGAGACAGGGAGCACCGGGACTGTCTCCTCTGTGGAGACCTGTCTGGTCCCCCTCCTGAGTCAGTTGTCATAGTAACAAGGGCAGCGCCTTACTGTGACTGAGACACGTGGGTGTCAGTGATGAGAGAAATTAAAGGGAATTTGCAGTCAAGCCTGCAGCTTCAGCAGGTGGGCTATGATCCCCGCTGGGAGCTGGAGAGCTGTCCACGGTGCTGAGAAGAGAGGGGCGACTCAGAAATCGGAGTCATGACAGCCTGGAGAGAAGTCTTACATGGCTATAGTTTGCTCGATGCTTAGAGAGACATGGCCCATTAACTCAGGCCCCAAATTTGTCTTTGATGACTGAAAAAAGAGCCTTTCCAAAAATTGAGAATGAGCAGCTCTGCATCACTAACTTCACCTCAGGGAAGGGAACTGGAGGTAGTTCAACCAGAACTAGAAAGTAAGACTGAAAAGCACAAAATGGCCACTCCAGTTCACCATCTGAACTTAAGTGAAAGGGAGAAGTATAATGAAAAGGTGTGTTTAGACTTCCATGCTCTTTCATTGAACTTTTCCTAGGAATAGTAGATCTGTGTTTCTTCAAACTGGGGTGGGCAGCATGGCCCCTTAGGAGTCTCAGGAAGTTCTGTGGGATTTTTCTGAAACCCTTCCCATTCAACAAGGTGGAGTTCTCTTCTATTTCTAATCAACTTCACATCCCTTACATTTTCTCTACAATCATCTCATTTGCAACCTTTGGCTGTCAGCTTGTCTCCTCCCTTCTATCTATTCCCCTTTTCTACTCCCTCAGTCATGGTCTATTCTGCAAGCAGATCTCCACCCATTCAAAATCTCCATTTTCTAAACAAACTATGGTATATTTACTTTTCTGTTTACATGTTATATCTTTTCTGGTAGAATGTAAGCTTCTTGAGGGAAAAGGCTATTTTTAATTGGGTCTCTGTATTTCAGGATCTGGCCTTATGCATATAAGATATTTAATAAGTGTTTGTTGAATCAAATTGAATCAGTGATATATCTGCAAATAAAACAATTTCCTTCAATCCCTCATCTTCTGCCTAAACCACCAAAAACATCATTAACATCTGTAATCAGGAATCAATCATTCAAACAATCAGAAAGCTTCTTTAAATTCTTACTATGTTCATTACACTGTTCCTAAGTGCTAAAGATACTGAGATAAAAGATTACATTCTAAAGGGAAGGCAACACCTGCATGTTTATGTATGTAAATAATATATGCAAAATTGATACATGGTAGTTTTGGAGGGAAGACACTAGAAGCTGGAGCTGGGGGATAAGGAATGGCTTCATGCAGAAGCTAATATTTAATCTGAATCTTGGAAGGAACCATAAAGGAGCAAATTCCAGACTTGAGTGATGACCAGTGTAAATGCGCAAGAGATAAGAGACAGTGTGCATCACATTGTACTTGCCAGTATAGCTAGACTTCTGTCTCTGTGGAAGGGAGTAATTTGTAAGGTAATAAAAAGGTAGGAATGGCCCATATTATGAAGAAAGTTTAGCGTCAAACTGAGTTGCTCTTATTTGATCCTAGGAGTGATAGGAAGCCACAGGAATTTATTGAATTAGGGCAAAGTGGCATGATCAAAACTGTGTTCTAGGAAAATCAATCAATCAAAAAACATGTTAAAGTGCCTACTATATGCCAAGTATTTTTCTAAGAGCTAAGGATACAAAAAAGAAGGAAAAGACTCACTGTTTGAGTTTCTGCCCTCAAGGAGCTTAAATCTAACTTGGGAGATAAAACGTATGCAAATATATGCAAAGTATGATATATACAGGATAAATGATAGATAATTAATAGAGAGTAGTCAGTAGAAATAAGAGACATTGGAGAAGGCTTGAGTTAAGAGAAGGTTGGAGAAGGCTTCCTGTAGAAGGTGAATTTTCATTGGAACTTAAAGGAAACCAAAGAGGTCAAAATTTGGAGCAGAGTAGGGAGAATATTTCAGGCATGGGGGACAGCCAGAGAAAATACCTAGAACAAAGAAATGGAGTGTATTGTTTGTGGAACAACCAGGAGGCCAATGCCATTTCACTGAGAAGCACATGTCAGGGAGTGAAGTGTAAGAGGACAGGAAAGGTAAGAAAGGCATAGGTTATGCAGGGCTTTCATGCTAAATTGAGCATTTTTATTTCATGCTGGAGATAACAGGAAATCACTGGAGTTGATTGATTAATTGAATGTAAGCAGTGAGCTATGTCTATTTGTATGCTAAGTGGGATTTTGTACTTATTCTGTTCATTCACTCATTCATTCATAAAAGTATGAAGTAGGGTATCCAAAGAAGAGGTTATTGCAAAAGTCCAAGAGAGAGATGATAGAAGACTGACCTGAGGTGGTAACTGTGTAGATAAAGTGGAATAGAGTAAGTAAATAAACAAATAAATAAATGAGTGAATGAATGTGTGTTTACACACACACACACACATATTTATTTACATACACATATATCCAATGAAAAACCCTAAGAGACAGAATTCCTGGGTATTTAATAATCAATGTATGATTAGGAGAGCCAGCAATCAATATATTGATGGTCAGTGGTTTCTCACAGTAACCAAAGACAAACCCATGGAGAGCCTGAAAGCCTTAAATACTTTTTCAAAGGGAATGCACCAACAAGTGAAAATCAACTCTGATTAGTGGGCATATAATGAGAAGGTAGACTAGAAATCTTCATTAGACTCAGCTGCCTCCAGCACTCTGGACGAGGGAATTCATCTTTATGCAGGCCACTCTGGTTGGTTTTCTCCTTCATGAGCTGCGTCATCCTGAAGTCTAATGGAGGGGTACAAGGACAGCAGCTCATTTCCCTTGGGTAAGAACTTGTCCAGATTGATTTTGTCTAGACTCTAAATAGAAGTTAGGTCTTCTAGCTGAGTAGGGTCTTGCCGCAGATTGAAAACCATGTTCTTTGAGGGCTGGGACAATCTCATCAATCAGTCATGTCCTTCAGAGACTGACTTTTTACAGAGGCTGGGCTTTAAATGAGGAAATAAAATTTTAAAAGCCTGGATCCCAAATTAATAATTGGTTATTAATGTAATATTAAATAATTTCTCTCATATATAAACACACACATGTGTGTGTGTGTGTGTGTGTTGTGGAGATAGAAACGACATTTGGTAATTGATTAGCTATATGGTCTTAATGGAAGTGAAGATTCAAGGGTGAAATCAAAATTCCAAACCTAGATTTCTAGAAGAATTTTCATTAGTGAGAGGAAGCTTGGGAGAGAAATGGGTCAGGGGTGGGGGAGAGAAAATAAATTCTTCTGCAAATATGTTGAGTTTGAAGAGCCTACAACTCAAATTTCCAAAGGCAATGGTGATGTGGGGCAAAAACTCAATAGAGAAACTATGCTGTCTACTTAGATTCAGGAGTCCTCCATATACATATAGTAATTGAACCCATGGCAATTGATGAAGGTACCAAATGAGATTGTAGAAAGAGAAAAGAAGGCCAAGAAAAGAGCAGTGTAAAGACTGCCCCTACTTATCTGCATCCCCCTATCAATTTCCTTCTCCTCCTTAATATTTGTTCTGGAATGTTAAGATTATATCATATAAAATTGTAGAGGACATAATCAATATAGTTGTTTGATATAGTTAACCAAGTTCTGTTCAACAGTGTGTGAGAGTAGAAGCTGACAGGAGTAATTCAGGAGTCAGAAAAAAGTACCAGGCCCTTACATTCACTCCCTATAAGAGTTCCATGGATTTAACATTTGTGTTACTGAGGGAACAGGAAAGAAATTAAGAAAGTGTTGGCAAGGGGAACAAATCTCTGTTCTCACAACACAAACTCCCTACTGCCCAAGCTTTTGGTGTCTATCGTGGCTGAGACTTTCAGTAGTTTATAGTCTGGTCTACCATACAAGACACTCGCCAGGGACACACACAAAATCCTGGGAAATGAAACACATAAATGTACCCAGAGGTAAAGTGTTACTCTGCTTTGCCTCAGTAAGGTATCATATCCATCCTCTTCTTGAACTCTTGCTAACAACTTTCATCAGCCCTGTAGTTTAGAGATCTTTTTAGAAATGCCAACCCAGAAAACCAGGCAAGCTTTGCTTTTATAGCCTAGCTACAAGAAGCCTTGGAGGGAAAGAGAGGCTGGCAACCATCATCAGAGTTATTGTCAACAGCTGCTACCTTACTTCAACCACACAAAAGAAATTGTCCTGCCCTCCTGATTATGCTAAGTTAAAGGGATCAAGAGAGAATCTTCTTCCTCGCTCATCCCTGGTTGTCATATTTTCACATTTTTTATATAGAAAAAAATAGAACTAGTGATTATTGAGTTTGAAACTATATCCCAAACCCATCTTTTAAAGTATTTAAGATACAATTTAAACAATGAAAGTATGAGAACACCCTCTCTAGGTTAATGGGAAGAGGCAATATTTGCATATTGGTTCTGATGAAAGTAGAATGATGCAAAGGAAACCTAGAATAAAAGAGAAGATTCTTCTTTCTCAGCTTGTACTTGATTGTCATATTTCTACTTTTTTTAAATTAAAAAGGGACTAAAGTCGAGTTTGAAACTATTTCCCAATCCCTTTTTTAAAGCATTTAAGACACAATATAAATAATAAAAGCATTATAACAACCTTTTTAGGAAATGGGAAGGGCCAATAAGTGCATATTGGTTTTCAGAAAAGTGGGATGATGCAGAGGAAACCTTGGATGATAGAAAAGATGCTAACCTGGACAAGGAAATACTACTTAGAAGAACCACTATTACTTACATTCATATAGTGCTTTATAGTTCTAGGGAGTCTTTTTATTGCCTCTAAGATAAAACTTTAAAATTCCCATAATAGTCCTGAAAGCCTTCCTTAATATGGCTTCCATCTACCTTTTCAGCCTTATTACATATTATTACCCTCCCATCCCCTTTATATACACTCCATTCTGGTCAAACTATACTAATACCTTTCTTCTACATATGACATTCTATCTCCCATCCCCACGACTTTGTATATGTGCCTCCCATCATCTCTGCCTTGTAAAATGCCTAGATTCCTTTAAGATACACTCTCCAATGTGGTTTTTCACATGAGGCCTATATTTTTCCCTCCACACACCAGGTTGTTAGTGTTTTCCCTTCTTAAAATCACTACATTATTCTACGTTGTATACACTTTGGGTCTGCCTATTGGCATGAGCTCCATACCTATCCCCAACCTCAGTTGAATGTGAGATTCTTGAGGGTATGGAGATATTGTGTTTTTGTCTTTCTCCCTTAACTGGCTCAATAAAATGTTTGTGAAATTGAAATGGTTTGCTTGATATACACTAGCTCCATTGATCCCCAAAATATCCTATGAACAAGGTGGCATGAGCATTATTATCCCTACTATACAGATAAGGAAACTTATTCTTATAGAGAAAATTACATTTCCCCAAGGCCGTTTGGATAAACTTCATTCCAACCTAAGTCCTGTGGCTGTAAGAACAGGATTCTTCTTGCTGCACTATGCTGACTCAAGTGCATTCTCTCTCTCTCTCTCTCTCTCTCTCTCTCTCTCTCTCTCTCTCTCTCTCTCCCTCTCTCTCTCTCTCTCCCCCTCTTTAATTTCCAAAGTGTGTCCCCAAAGCATTTCTATTTATGTTTGGCTTGGTAATTAGGTATGAGAAAACCAAAATTTGCAACTTAAACAGCTTGACAATCTTATCCTTTCACAAAAGTTTCCCTTCCATGATGTGCTTCACAGAGATCAATGCATTTAGTGTTCAGTCTAATTAGCTAAGGCAGGGGTCCCATGAGCACCAAGTCAGGAGAAGGGACAATTCAGGACATCCTCGTCTCATCCCTCTTTAAATGCTAATAGTTTTGAGATGATTCTATTAGCAAGTGGTATCAGGGAAAAAAAGTCATGAAAGGGTATTTTTCAGTTAATAAAGAGATTACCAAATAGATCGGATTTTATTTTTATTTTTTTTACAACAACCTGGATAATTATCTCTTCATTTAGTACAAAAACTCCTTGTCAGCATCAAGCAACTACATGTAAGCAGGGAAAGCTTTCTCATATGTGCTGAGTCAGATGTTTGTGCTTTATTTATTCAATCATTCACTCACTTATTCATTCATTCATTCATTCCACAAAGATAGTATTGACCACCTGCTGTGTTCAAAGCACTCTGCTAGGTAATAGAAACATAAATAAGATCTAATAATCCTGCCCTGAAGAAGCTCACAATCTGGTAGAGGGCATCAGACAAGCGCATGGCTAAAAATAATTATACAATTAATGAAATATCACCATATTCATCTGATTTTTTTCACTTCAATAATTATCTATTCAGGTCAAAAACTCTTTGTCAGTATCACAAATGGGTGCTGTACATAGCCTATGTATAACTGGCTTCTTGCTATTCCTCTGATTTGACATTCCAACTCTCCTCTTTTAATACATTTGCAGGGACAATTCTCCAGTACCTAGAATGTAATCCTTCCACAACTCTACCTATTGATAACCCTAGCTTTCTTTAAAGCTTTGCTCACATCAGCTCCTACATTTGCCTTTACTGATGCTCCCCTCCTGGCATAACACCCCCCAAATCTCCTTTGTATAAAGTTCATATTTGTTTGTACATATGCACGTGCTCTTCCCTGATAGAATGGAAGTTACATGAAGGGAAAGGCAGTTTCCTTTTTATCTTTGTATTCATATCACTTCAGATAAAGGGCATATTGTTATCGTTGCTGCTGCTGATCCTTCATTTTTGAATGGAACCAGTGACATCATGGGGTGATGTCTCGACTCACACATTAATTGGATTTAAGTGGTGCAGAGTCGCATAAAGCCATCAGCCTCATTCTCTCTTCCAAAATCATCAAAGTCCAGTGGCAAGACAAAAGTCAAGATGACTGGCAATGGCCCAGGATGCGGTGGATGACCTTGGCATCTTCAATGTCTGACCAAGCTCTTAGTGCTCCATAAAACCTGCTTCAGCCACCTTCAAAGCCTTTGGGACAAATTGTTTTCATCTACCCATTCTGCTAGAGTAAGTCTTCACATGCTTGGGGTAGGTATCCCTTTAGTTTACCAACAGGTTTAAAGCCTGTTGGTTACCCTCAACCTGATTTAGCCTAGCTGCCGAGATGGTTTTACCAGATTATGGCTGCTGAAGCATACAGCATGCTACAGCTTCTTGGAGCCCCAGGTGAGAGTTGGATAACAGGTGGATACCAAAGGTGGATGAGCATACTTGAAAATGACTTGGTGAGACCTCACACCAGAAGC
This sequence comes from Trichosurus vulpecula, assembly GCF_011100635.1. Taxonomy (NCBI): domain Eukaryota; kingdom Metazoa; phylum Chordata; class Mammalia; order Diprotodontia; family Phalangeridae; genus Trichosurus; species Trichosurus vulpecula. Next base: position 253,913,829 of record NC_050578.1, read on the forward strand.
ACTAGTCCTCCCCGAACACCCTATACACTGTGGTAGGCACAATGGTCACGGTAGGCACTGACTAAAAGCTTGTAGACTGAGTGAGTGATTGTGAGCAATGGGCCAGGTTCTGGGGGAGAGTCTAATATCAATATGGTACAATCATTGCTAACAAGGAGTCCATAATCTAGAAGGCGGGATTAACTAACCACATAGATAAATATCATGCTCCCATATGGTAACTGTCACTCTGTATTATTCTGTGATCTTAGCCTTCTGTCATTTCTATGTTGGATATAGTTTGATTCAATTCTTCCTCTGAGAAGTCAGAACTCCATGAAAAATCATTTAAGTTTCCCCTGCTTTCTCTGAAACCATCAATTTCATCACTGCTTATGCAACGATATCATTCCATTATATTCATACACTTTGATCACTTGTTCAGTCATTCATTCCCCAGTTGATGGGCACATACAGGTCTTCTTTTCCTTGATGTCTGTGGGGTATAGGCCCAGCTCCATCATAGGGTATACATAGCTTAGTAACTTTTTGAACAGTTACACATTTCTTTTTTAAAGCATAGTGGCTGTATTCCTGAAGTACCTTTAATATTTTCCATTTTTTGCACCATTGTTTTCCTTGAACATGCATATTCGTTACAAGGGTTTTATGCTCCTTTCTCCCACATTAATGGTAAAGTTGAAAAGAAAAGAAATTAATTGTTTGTTAATTGAAAAAAATGAAAAACAAAAACTCCATGTCAAAATGTTATTTATAAGTCAAGCCATTTGCAGGCTACTCACAAAAATGTTACAGACAAAATATTGTACGAGGAAAGGCAACCAAGAGTGTTAGGTGGGACCTCAGTTTGGCTGAAGCAATCAGTGGCAGAAATTCTCAGAGACCAAATGGGTACATAGAGAAATCCTTTACCTGCTCCTCATTGGCATGCTGTGTTGTCCCAGAGTGTGAGATTCGATTATCCCTAGGAGACAACACTCATATTAATGATGGTAATACAATTATCCAGCAAAAATATCTGCCTTAAGGACTTCCTGCAGCCTCAGGTTCCACAGGTTGTCCACAGGGGGTGAGGAAGAAGCATTGTTGTGTGACCTTCAGAACATGACAGATGAGCAGCAAAATAAATGATTCATTTAATGGGTTTAGATATAGAGGGTCCATCCCTGCTCTTGCACTGAGGTCTTATTTATGGCCTGGGCTTAACTGAGCGCCTTTGTGTGGAAGCTTCAGAAACTCTTTATGGTTGAAACCTTTCACAAGATTTATTAATAGAGCTCTTTGAAACATTGTATATGGGAAAAGAAAAGAAATAGAGAAACCATTTGTTTCTTTTCACAAAAAAAGTAAAAAAAAATAAATAATAATATATTTGAAATATACTTAACTTTCAGTATCTTTGAATGCATCAAAAATGAAAATGGAAAATTATTTGTTCCCCCTGGAGTGAGTCAATTAGTCAAGGAGTGTGTATTAACCCCTGGAGAAGTTAATTTATTTTTAAACATATTTTTAAATTTTTATCTTATCTTTTGTTTTTATATCACTATCATTTTCAAACATAACTTTCTCTGATATTGAACCTGTCTTCCCGACCAAGGAGCTGGACCTCTATCCACTAGACAATACCGACTTTCAAAGTTAACTAATATTTTTAAAATTATAGTAGTTCTACTGACTTTTCTCCCTATTGCCAAATTCTTCTAATCCATTTTCATCTGTGTATATTCACTCACACTAACATATTTGGAGTACCTCTTCCAATGCATACCCAGTTTTACCAGTTGTCATCCTACCTAGGTCTAGCACCACCACTTCCATGAAGTATTTTTTTCTAGATTTATAGGATTATGGTGATAGAATCATAGATCTAGAGCGACGAGGGAGGTCAGAGGCCATTCAGTCCACCCCGTTCATTTTACAGATGAAGAAAATGGAGGTTCTAGGAGGATAAATAACTAACCAAAGTCACATGGCTTACAAATGTCAGAGGCAGGATTTCAATTCAGATCTTCTGACTTCAGAGGAAATGCTCTATGTCTTAATCTCCCCATCCACTATCCAGACTCTACTCCTCTCTCCAACAATAGTTTTGCATTTATTTATCTGCGTAAAAGTGATTTCCCCCAATTGATTGTAAGCTCTGTCAAGGAATGTTTCATTTTTCATCTTCTCAGCATCTAACACAGTGCCTGGCACATAGTAAGTGTTTCATATATTATTATCGAATGAATGCATACCTTGCTTTTTACAACTCGCCTTGTTCTTTAGAACAATAGAACTGTGTTCCCCTCTAATTAAATATTATACTCTACCACGTGGCATAGTTATTTGAATATATATGTCTTATTTTTAGACCCATAAATGATGAGGAAGTTATCTAATTCAATTCTCTCTTTTTACAAATTAGGAAACTAAGGTCTAGAAGGAAATGATACAGATGGAATGTGAACCCAGGACAATAGAATAAAAATGGTCCTGTTCTCCCTCATGAAAAAACAATGGTCTTACTGCTTCCTTACATTAGCAATGAAGTAATAGGAAGTTAAAACCAACTCTCTCTTTCTCTCTCTCTCTCTGTCTCTCTCTCTCTCTCTGTCTCTCTCTCTGTCTGTCTCTCTCTCTCTCTCTCTCTCTCACACACACACACACACACACACCATCCCCAAGCATAGTTCTTTGGGGCTAGGATATACTAGTCCATCTAAGCTCATCTACATCCAAAACCAGTAAACCTAGCTCCTATGCAGTGAGAAGAAAATAGCAAATTTCAGTATATTTTTTTTGCAAACTTACCATCCTATTGTGTTCTAGTCCTATAGAAAGCTGGATACAAAGGGCCAATGGGGTGCCATGGACTGTTTTAATTTTTCCCCCCATATGCTTATGGCTTGGGGCAATGCAGGACCAGGTAGCATCCTGGAGGGTATAGGCTTTCAACCCAGAAAATGTCAGCTGAAGGCATGCCATTTCCTTTGTTGACATTCTAAGTTAATAGAGACAGTGAGTCAAGGCTAGTTTAAAATTCCTCCATGCTGATGGGAAATCATGTGCACATGCACACACACACACACACACACATATCCTAAATGTGTGCCTGATCTCATAACTTTTATAAAATTGCTGGATTGAAGGCTCGAAGGGTCCTCAGAGATCAAATCCAAGTTCCCTTATTTTAAAGAAAATCCTGCACAATATTACTCCAGTCTTTAGGTTTATTACATATCATCCTCCTTCCTGATTTCTACATCCACAACCTGGGCATCTCCCTGCCTAGCTCTGTGTCTTTCTCCAGGCTGGCCCTCATGTCTACAATGCACTCCTCTCTCATGGCTATCTTCTTCAATAAACAGCTCAGGTGCCACTATGTAACCAGAATTGTCTTTGTTTTCTTTGAGTGACTCAATTTATCTCAGTGAGCTTTAGTAGGTGCTAAGCCCCAGGCCCAAACCCCATTAGGTGTTAATGTAATCCATGTGGATGTGAACATCCCAGGGTCCTAAGGGGAGGGGCCAACTCAAGAACCAATCACCAGAGCCTGAGCTCTGGTGATTCAGATGATGTCTGATGATGTCTAAAGCCCTATAAGGAGGGAGGACAGAGCTATTGGTGCGGGGCTCTGGAGATGGTGTTGATGAGGAGACTCCGGGCAGCTGTAGCTAAGGAGCCCTCCAGCTTGTAAACCCGGATGTTGAAACTTTGTTGAACTGTGGTAACTATCTGTTGGGACTTGAATCAGACAAAGTCTATTGATGTCTGTAATTTGCATTTTGTTTTGAAGTTCAGGGTGCTGGTTTTTTTCCCCTGAACTAACTGAATGATATTTGAATTAAAAGTAAGCTTGTCAACCCCTTCACCTTGCTTTCCTTAATTAAGCAGATCGAAAGAACCTGTGCTGTTGGCAGCTTTCTGGGTGTTGGCTGTGGGTGAATCTTATACCCCCACAGAAGTTGCCAGCCGGGTTGTTGACACACACTATTTTAAAGGAAGCCTTTTCTGCTCTTCCTTCCTCATCTAACTGCAGATAGTGGTATCATCTTCAGCAGAATAAAAACTCCTTGAAGGCAGGGAATGTTCTATTGCTATATTTGCATCCTATGAGACCAGAACTGAGCAAACGTTTGTTGAATTGAATCGAACAGATGGAGAAACTGAGACATAGGTAACTTGCCCCAGGTCACACAGTGAATAGGATTAGAAACTGGGTGTAGAGAATTGCTAGGGAACCCAGTACTCCTGAATTCCTGGAGAGAATTTTCTTCTTCTTCCTCCTCCCTAAACTACTACTACTATTACATCATGCTACCTCTATATGCATTTCCTTCAAATTCTCATAAACTTCTAATTTATGTCATAGTTATATGTGCAAATGTCTTATCGCTACCTCAGGGCACTGGGATGTGGTAGTCAATTCAGTTCAACAAGCTCTAATTAACCCCTACTTTCTGCCAGGCACTGTTCTAGGCACCGGATTATAAGGGCACAGAGAAACAGTCCTTACCTTCAAAAGCTTATATTCTATTGGGAGGAAATTAAGAGAAACACAGATAAGTAAATACTAGACAGGTAAATCTAAGACAAAGGAAATTGGAGGGTGTGGCCACCATCAAGAAAGGACTCCAGTAAGATCAGTCAACTGATCTGGTGTTCGAGAGGAATAGGGGTTCACTGAGGCAGTAGAAAGGAAGGAAAGCATTTTAGGTACATGGGATGTATAAATGCTAATTGTTTTGCTTGTTGTTGTTCAGTCCTTTCAATTGTGACTGACTCTTAATGACCCTATTTGGAGTTTTCTTGGCAAAGATACTGAAGTGCTTCACCATTTCCTTCTCCAGTTCATTTTACAGATGAGGAAACTGAGGCAAACAGGGTGAAGTGACTTGACCAGACACCTAGTAAGTGTTTAAGGCCAGATTTGAACTCAGGTCTTCCTGACACCAGGCCCAGTGTTCTATCCACTGCACCACCATGCTGCCCTAAGTGTTAATTAATATTTCATAAAAGAGATGAAGGCTTTTATGCCATGCACAGGGAAACAACGAGTGGACCAGTTTGGCTGAAATACTGAATTGTGTTAGGGAATGATGTGTAATCACCTTGGAAGGATAGGTTGGTACTATTGTTTAAAGGGCCTTGTATTGCCAGCAGAGGAGTTAAAACTTTATCTGAAAGGCCTCAGGGAGCCTGGAGTATTGTAGGTGCTTGTTAAATCTTATGGAATTGAGCAACATGCAACATGCTAGGAATAATGAAATAGTGTAAAAGATAGAACCCTGCGTTGGAGTCTGAAAAACTTATTTGAGTCCTAACTTATCACTTCTATGCAAATGTTCGTGTGTGTGTGTGTGTGTGTGTGTGTGTGTGTGCGTACATATATATACACATATATATGTATGTATGTGTATATACACACGCATACATATACATATATATATACATATGTATATCTAAATTTTAAAACTGCACTAAGACCTTCGGGATACCCTACACATATAATCATATATGTATATGTATACATACACACACAGACACACTGATGCCCTTTGTACTGAAGGCCTATGCAAACATAATATAAAGCCAAAGAAAACATCTGAGCTATGAAATATTCATGATGCTAAGAAATATTATGCAACTTCATTCCATGAAACATCTTAAAACATCCCCAAAAGTTTTTTACAGTTAAATAAGTCATTGAGTCAATCTTTCTTCCTGCTTTTATTTATTATTTAAGCCACCAAGGCAAGGGCTTTCACAATGGCTTCCATGGTAATCATTGAACAAAAGTGATGAGTCAAGGATAGCAAGCTGACAGGAGCACCAGAGCAGAAAAGCACAGGAGGGGAAGGAACATGGTGTCAGCCAAGGGACAGAAGAGACAGGCAGCGCTGAGCCTTTGGAGCACAGAAAGAAACTTTCTTGGGACATGCTTTGGAGCAGCCTTTACCAATTCTAGAATATAAGAAAGCTTTAACAAGCTCCTCACAAAACCAAACATTGGGGACATGCTACCCAAGAATTTGCCATATTATGAAGTAGCAGTGGCCTGATTAATATTTAATGCCCTTCAACACAACTGGAGTAAAAAGAAGCCTTTGATTTCCAGTTCCTACATTTTCTCTCCTCAAGTTGGGTGGTCCTTTCCCCAGTACCATGATTCCTGGCACTGGCTCACAAAATAAAAATCATTCTGTTCTTCCCCATGAATGAAAAGGTCTACATTTAGTATTGGTTAGAACTTAGTATGGGCCTGGCACATAGCAAGGAAGGGACACAGAGCATAGGAATAGTTCCTCCATTTTGTCAAAGATTTTGCTCTAAAAGAAGGACGAAAACTCAGATTAAGTCTGTAGAGGGGGTTAGGAGCAAAGAAGATTAAGTACACGTTTTAAAGAAAATGAGAACAATTAATTGTATATTCAGGATTTGGCACGCAAAATGGGATGCTTAATATACCTCATATGCCTCCATCGATAAGACTGTGAGCCCCATGAAGGGAGAGAATATTTCCTCTGGATCTCTTTAACTCCTGACATATACCTAACAAAGTATCTAAAACATAGTAAGAGCTTAATAAATATTGCTGAACTGCCTTGTACTGACAATTCAGTTTTGCTGTCCTATCTCTGCCTGCTTCAGACACCTCTTCATTGTGTGACCATAGATACATCCCATCAAACCTCTGAGCTTTGATTTCTCAGTTTGTGGTTATTATTCCAGTTATTTCATTCTCATCTTTTGCCATAGAATATAGATAGAAATAGCCCTGGGACCCATTGTTATGTTACTGTTTTTATTTTTTTTTAATTTAACACCCTGCAGACTATTGAGCAGTTGGGTGAAATGATTGCTTTTTGTAGTTAAATATAACTGTCAGGATGGATGCTTATTTTCTTCACAGACCTATGAAGTCATTTACATAGGGAACTCCCTGCATAGACCTTCTCTCTTTGGACACAGATATCCAACTTGTTTATAATGTCTAATTCTTAAAATGAAGCCTATAGAAATCATAGGTTAGATGTCTTAGATGTCTTGTCTGTGGTAACACTACATATGTGTGTCAAAGCCAAGGCCTGAGTTCAGCTTTTCTTGTCTAAATGAGCAATTAAGTGAGATAGCGTGCCAGGCCTGAAGTCAAGAAGATTCATCTCCCTGAGGTCAAATCTGGCCTCAGTATGACCCTGGGTAAGTCACTCAATCCTGTATGCCTCAGTTTCTCCATCTGCAAAATGAACTCGAGAAGAAAATAGCAAATCACTACCCCAAATAGGGTCACCAAGAATTGGACATAACTGAAATGACTGAACAACAAACTTCTTGTCTATGAAAACAACCATCTAGAGCAGGGCTGCCAAACTTAGGTTTTTATTGAAACAGTAGACAATATATTTTGATTTGCCATTTTAGTGAGAGCTCTGGGGTAGCTTGGCTTCCTTTACTGAAGCATTTATGTAAATTTCTATGCTTGTAGGTGGGCCACATAAATCCCACTGTGGGCCACATTTTGGACAGCCCTGATCTAGAATGATAACTCTGGAATCAGTGGACCTACAAAATGAGGTCCTGGTACTAGATGGCATCCTAGGTCCCTTCCAGTTGTTTTTTTTTTTCTTTTCTACAATGCTGTGATGCCTAAGCCCAAGCTGAATTGTTTCCTCATCTGTATAGATGGGCTATTAATGCCCAGAGCACCTACCCTGCAGAGTTATTATGAGGACCAAATAAAATAACCTGTGTGAAACATTTTGCAAACTTTAAAGTGTTATACAAATGAAAGTTGCTGCTATCATAAATACAGCCCAGCTTCTAAACCATGAAGAAGAGAAATGCCCTTCAGATAATGTCAGTACATGTGACTATAATAGCCTTATAACTACAAGGCTGGGAATTGACACCCCCGCCACCCCTCCCACTCATACTCACTTTACAGTACCTGACTCAACCATTAGGGGAATCAAAGAAGAAAAACTGACACAAAAATCTGCACTCTAGCAGCATTCAGGGTCTTGATTTAATTGGATTGTGGTGTCAAAATTCATCATAGCAATTCACCTCAGAAAGGACCTTAAATATCAATTTATCTTTGCTATGCAAGCACCCCTGAGCCAAATCAGAGTGCACATGTCCCAGTACAATAACCTTCTCTAGTCAAAAGCTCCCCAGAACTTCTATGAGTGACAATCCACATCACAAAAACTGAGGCACAGAAATCATTTTGTAGCAATTGAATCTGCTCATATGGCCTCATCCTGCCACTCCCCCCAACCCCAAAAAGATGCTAAGCAGGAAAATCTAAAGAATTGATCAGAATGCAAAGGAACAATCCCAGTTGTGGTTGGTTCTCTTCAATGACCTCTAGAAGTTGTAATAATCTTCCCTAAAGGTCTATGTAGACTGGATGGGGAACAAGGCAACCAGATTAAATTGGAAGGTGAGAATCTGTTTCTGTCTGTTTGCCCTGTGTAGAGCCAGCTGTGCATAGAAAAAGCTCCTCTGATACTGCCTTGTTCAAACATCTTTATTTGAGGACATCAAGAGGAAATATTAATGGACTTTAGACGTAATTGTCAACCCAGACTATGGTACCCAGGGGAAACAAGTTGCAGACTTCACCAGTAAGATTGGTTGTTAAACTAAGACAGTGAGAGATGCCCTAGACTGCTTGGCACATCAGAAAAGAAGCCTAGATGAGGCCCAAGGACCAGATGCCTTGGTCTCCACAGTGAGTTCTAATTAATGCTGTGTCTTAGAGGGATAATGACTGTAATCAGTTATCAATAGCCTGGAAAATAGACCTATGATCTTCACATATGAGAATCTATAACCAAACCTCAGTTCATGAAGACCTGCGTTCAAGTCTAGCCTCAAAATAGCCTAAGTGTGTGACGATGGCACTCATTCCCTCCAGGGCTCAGGGGTGGGGAACCTGTGATCTGGAAGCCACATGTAGCCCTCTAGATCCTTGGGTGCGGCTTTTTGACTAAGTCCATGTTTTACAGAACAAATCCTTTTATTAAGGGTCAAGTTCTCCACCCTTGCTCCACGCTATTCTCTAAGACAGGGATCTGTGATATATTGCAGGGGCCCATGAATTTGGGGAGAGGAAGTCAGAAAGGTTTCATGGCAAAGGCAGAACTTTGCCTAGCTCTTAAAGGAAAAGATGGACTCAACACAGTAGGAGGGATGGAGGTCATCTTCTGGGGAGAAAAAAAAAACAAAGGTAATAGTATAGTGTGTTTATTGTATTAACAAGGGGGTGTATTTAACTCCAAGAGGAGGTTTGTTTAGTAAAAGTGCCACAAAACAATGGATTGTCTTAATGAATGAATGGAAGTCAAGATAGGAACACCAGTTAGGAAACAGACTTTTTATTCTAATTTGAGGATATGGGACTTTATGCTGTAGGAAGCAGGAAGCCACTGAAGGTTTTAGGGAAGAGTGATATAATCATAACAGTATTTTAGGAATATTGCTCAGGCTAAGAAGAGGAGAGGATATAAGGAGGCACAGTGTTACAAAGCTCCAGATTGATGTTGGCGTCTGGAAGTTTAGCTATTTCTGCATCTGAGTGAGAGAGAGACTGGGTTCCGTCTTTAGGAGTTCTGCTAAATTCTACCCTAATTCCAAACGAAGATTAATCAAAAGTGACAGAAAAAGAAAAACAGGATTGTAGCTGGCTGCTGAGTTGCTGATGATGCTAGTCATTTTAACCAGGACTTACCACAGTAGATGTGTTTTGCACTCAACAGGGACATTCTATTCCATCAAATGACCTCTGCTTTGAAGCCACTTGTGGTGAATGTGATAGTCAATATTTTTTTTCTGTAGTTAGTCTTATCTTAAGAAGCAAAGGATGCTTCTCCCACTGGCTCAAATTACTTCTCAGAACTACCTTCATAGTCAGTGGGGGAGAGCAGAGCTTCCTCCTGAGTTCTTTAGCCAATGGCTACCGAGCAGTGGAAAAAGGGCTAAACTATCACATCTCCATGAGCTCCCTCAACAGATATTGGAAACTTGGTAAGAGTAAAGATAGATTGTGGGAGATGACCCAGGGTTGAGAATTAGTGGGGTGGGGACAGCAGAATGACAAGGCAACAAGGTAGAAGGAGATTAGACTGAGAACTTGAGGCAGTGTCTATATTGTTTTTGACTTGTTAATTTCCAGCACCTAGTTCACTTCTGGGTTCACAGTAGGCACTAAGGATTGTGTCACAGAGTTGACAGAGAGAAGAGAAGAGAAGAGAAGAGAAGAGAAGAGAAGAGAAGAGAAGAGAAGAGAAGAGAAGAGAAGAGAAGAGAAGAGAAGAGAAGAGAAGAGAAGAGAAGAGAAAAGAGACAGGCTGATCTCTATATAGAGGAAATCAGAAGTCTTTCATAAATATTAAACAGAAGTCCTAACACGGGAAAGCTCTTCTCTCATCTGTCTCTATCACTATCTCTTTCTTTTTCTCTGTCCTTATTTCTATCTCTGTCATACTATCTCAGTGGATCTCTCTCTTGTTTCTGTTTCTGCATCTATACCTCTCTCTCTATTGCCCTGTCTCTCTGCATCTTTTCTGTCTTTGTCTCTCTTTATATCTGTCTCTGTCTGTGCCTCAGTCTCTCAGTCTCTCTCTCTCCATCTCTCTCTCTCTCTCTCTCTCTCTCTCTCTCTCTCTCTCTCTCTCTCTCTCTCTCTCTCTCTCTCTCTCTCTCTGTCTCCATCTCTCATTGTTTCACTGTCTCCTTCTGTGTATCTCTCTGTCTATGTCTGTCTTATTGTCTCCCTGTCTCTCTCATTGTCTCTCTCTGTCTCTCTCCCTGTCTGTCTGTCTCTCTACTCTCTCCTCTGTAGCTTTCCCCTCTCTCCCCATTTTCCTTCCCTTTTCCTCTCTCTCTTTCCCTCTCCCCCTATAAGCAGCTATTTTTATAAATTGATTGAACTGAGATAGTACATTGCTAACAAGCTATCCTCCCAAATCGCCATTGTTGCAATTTCCCCTTACATCACGAATTGGTTATGTGTGTGGACATTATGAAATCCCTGCCTTCAGGGTTCATTAAAGCAATACTTGTAACCCATTTTGGGGTAGGGGGTAGCTTTTTCTAAGGCTATTGCAAATTGAAGTGTGAAGGTCAGCTCCCCAAATACATTTCAAACGGGATCCATCTGTTCCCCATTTTCTAACAGAACTAAGAAGGCCAAAAGTGAATCCACAGTAACCATGAGGAAATAATCCCTAAAAACACTGCAAACTATTCAAAGAGGTGATTAAATCAATTGAGAAGCAAGAACCCTGATCCTTCTTATTGTCTGTGTGTGTATTCAAGTGAATCAAGGACCCTCTGTGGTGGGAATGGTGAAGCAATGCCCTGCAAAGACCTATCATTCTGCACACAGGAGAGCAAAGGAGAAAAGAGAAGGGAGGAATACCCCATCCCCAAATAAAAGCAAGATGCAATTTCTCTTCATTTTCCATGCCTGGTGCCTCTGTTATTGGATGGCACTTTGTACAGTTCAAGTTATTATTAGGTTGGCATGTGCATTGACGGAGGGGCTCTGCTGAGAGCCTGGGCCTGCTGTTTTAATCAATATAACATCAGAAAACAAGCAAGGAGCCCAGCAGATCCTTCAGTGGCTGATGTCCTTGCTACCCTCCCTCAGGCCCTCATAGGGAAATAAAATAAAATCAATCACATCCCATAGCAGCCAAACACCGGCAAGGCAAAATCTACAAAGCATCTCCTGGCCATTGAGCTCTGAAGCAAGGCAGGTTTCATCTATGGCATTTGCTTCTTGGGGACCAGAGCTGCTGGATAATTTCACATAGGCAAAATCCCAATACAGTGAAGCATTCATTCTGCAACAAAGTGATTTCCATGTCCCTACAGATGGCCTATGGTAAGAATGCTTTGTTGATTTGGCTACAATCAATTCCTTCTAACCCACAAATAGTTTTCCCTAGCCTCTGGTCATGTTATAGTTACTCTAGACAATTTGTGTGCTATTTGAACTGCAGAGAAAAAGGAGGGAGGGGGGATCAGGGTAGATATTTTATTTTGTCATAATTTAAAGAGTTCTCTAAGGAAGGGATCACAGACATCACATGCTCCGGCTCCCTTCATTCTATAGATAAGCAAACTGAAGCTCAGAGAGGGAAGTTGACTTACTAAAAGTCACAAGGTACTGATGGGTTTAAATCCATCAAACAGTACACTTTCTACTGTACCACTCTTCATGGATCCATTTTCCATCACCTCTTCCCAATTTCAGCTCCTCTTGTCTCTAAAATATAGTTGGCTCTTAATAAAGACATGCTAATTCATTGATATTTCCCCCCACCTCAAAAACCTTCTGTCAAAAATTCTACCTTCTGAGAGGAATCCAGCTAGCATACTGGTCTGGGAGAGCACTGGGCAAGCAAAAAGTCAGAGCAATAGCAGGCCAAGGGTGGAAGTAATGGCTACAGCTGAGATTGAGCCCCAGGCTTCCTGTCTGGCAGAGCTACAGGAGCCACCAGCACAGAGCCTGTGACTGTAGGAGCAGCTAGCCTGGAGGCCTCCAACCCACAGAATAAAGGTTTGAAACTAGCCTTCTTGAATTTCTAGGAGCCATGATGGCCAGGTAAAAATGGCTCTCATCCCTCCCTTGAACAAGCCCAGAGAATACTACCTCAGGAGAAACAGAGGAGGCAGAAGGGGGACTTTGGTAGCGACAGAAGTTGGGGAAGTGGCCCTTCTTGTGGTGGCAGAAGGAGACTAGTGCAGGAAGACAGGTGTCCCAGCAGTGCACACCTCAGCAGAACAGCAAGAGTAACTGAGCCCCGGGGGGGGGGGTGGAGCTAACAAACATCAATGCCAGGACCCCTGATGCGGCTTTGCACAGCCAGGGGAATTGACAGACACCAGCACAGACAACAGCTGAGACCAACCATGCTGTAGAGCAGTCCTGGGGAAAAGGAGACTCCCAGCAGCCAGACAACACATCCCCCACACCTCAGGAAACCAGAGGCCAAAACACATAAAGCTAGATACCAACACAAGACACTTAGGACAGAACCCCTGAGCCCCAGAAGCAGAGACCCACTTTAGAAACCAGGAGAAAAAAATAAATACCATGAAAAAACACTAAGAAGCTTTCAAAGACCATTGATTCAAATTCTGGAGTCAGGAAGATCAAAATACCAGTTCAGAAGAGGACAGCATGGACACAGCACCCACATCTGAAACCTCAAAAGGGAAAGTAAACTGGTCTCCAGACCAAAAAGTATCCCTAGAAGAACTCAAGGAGGACTTTATAAACCAAATTAGGGAGGAAAAAGAAAAAATGGAAGAAATGGAAAAAATGTTCACTGATAAAAACAAATCTTTAAAAAGTAAAATCGGCAAAATGGTTAAGGAGAATCAGAATATAAATGGAGAAAATGCCTCATTGAAAAGTTAAATTAAGTAATGCAAAAGGAGATAGAGAAGCTAAAGGAAGAAAACAATACATTAAAAATTAGACTTGGGCAAGTAGAAGCTAATGATTCTGTGAGACATCAAGAATCAGTCAAACAAAATCTAAAGAATGAAAAAAAAATAGAAGAAAATATGAAATATCTGATCACAAAACAACTGACCTGGGAAACAGATCCAGGAGAGAAAGTCTAAGAATTATTGGTCTACCTGAAAGCCATGATGAAAAAAAAAAAGATCCTGCACAGTATCTTTCAAGAAATCCTTAAGGAAAATTGCCCCAAGGTTCTAGAACCAGAGGGTAAAATCATCATTGAAAGAATACACCAATCACCCCCTGAAAGAGATCCTAAATTGAAAACTCCAAGAAGTAATACAGCCAAATTCCAGAACTACCAGGTCAAGAAAAAATATTGCAAGCAGCCAGAAAGAAACAATTCAAATACCACTGAACTACAGTCAGGATCATGCAGGATCTTTCAGCTTCTACATTAAATGACAGGAGAAATCAGAATGTGATATTCCTAAAGGCAAAGGAGCTTGGACTAAAACCAAGGATCCATTACCCAGCAAAACTGAGCATAATTTTCCAGGCAAGGAGATGGACATTCAATGAAATAAGGGAATTCCAGATCTTCCTGATCAAAAAGCCAGAGCTCAATGGAAAATTTAATCTTCAAATACAAAACTCAAGAGAGACATAAAAAGGTGAACAGGGAAAAAAGCCTAGTTAATCAATAAGGCAAATTAGTTACATCCCTCTATAGGATTATTTGGTTTTATTTATGTTCTATATATATATATGTCAATCCGGAGAATAGTATAATTACTATGACAATTGAAAAGGGATATACATAGACTGTGGGTGCCAGTATAAAATAACTGATATAATGATAAAATACAGTTGTAAGATATGAAGGGATGGTTCTGGGAGAAGAGGTAAGGAGGCAGTAGAAAAGGGTAAGTTATATCACATGAAGAGGCACAAAAACATATTATAGTAGAGGGAAAGAAGGGAGGGATAAAAGCAGTATTTGAGCTTCACTCTCATCAGATTTGGTTCAAGAAGGGAATAACATATCCTGATAAGTATAGAAATCAAAGTTGTCCTACAGGTAGTAGGAGGGTAAAGGGGAAAGAAAAGGGAGGGGGGGTACTCAGAACAGAGGGAAGAAGTAGCAAGGGGAAAAAGGTAAGATAAGGGAGGGGAATCAAGAGGGAGGGTAAACTGAGGAAGGTGGTGGTCAAAAGCAAATCTCTGTTGAGGAGTGGAAGGGAGAAGGGGGAAAAAATAAAAGCATAAACAGGGGGCAAAATAGGATGGAGAAAAAGACACAGATAGTAATCATAACTGTGAATATGAATGGGATGAACTCTCCCATAAAATGGAAGTGGATAGCAGAATGGATTAAAAACCAAAATCCTACAATATGCTGTTTACAAGAAACACATTTGAGACAGGGGGATACACACAGGGTAAAGGGAAAAGGCTGGAGTAGAATATATTGTGCTTCAGCCGAAGTAAAAAAAGCAGGGGTAGCAATCCTAATCTCAGACAAAGCAAAAGCAAAGATAGATCTAATTAAAAGAGATAAGGAAGGACACTATATTCTGCTACAAGGCACTACGCAATATCATTATTGAACATATATTCACCAAGTGGTATGGCGTGCAAATTCTTAGAGGAGAAGTTAAGGGAGTTAGAGGAAGATATAGGCAGCAAAACTAAAATAGTGGGAGACCTCAACCTCCCCCTCTCTGAACTTCATAAATCTAACCTCAAAATAAACAAGAAGTTAAGGAGGTGAATAGAATTTTAGAAAAGGCAGTTATGATAGACCTCTGGAGAAAACTGAATGGAGATAAAAATGAATATACTTTTTTCTCAGTGGTACATGGCACATACTCAAAAACTGACCATGTACTATAGCATAAAAACCTGACAATCCAGTGCAGAAAGGCAGAAGTAGTTAAAGCATCCTTTTCAGATCATGATGCAATAAAATTATTTGTAATAAAGACCCATGGAAAAATAAACTAAAAATTAATTGGAAACTAAATAATCTAATTTTAAAGAATGAGTGGCCAAAGAACAAATCATAGAAACAATTAATAACTTCATTCGAGAGAAGGATAATAATGAGACAATATACCAAAACTTATGGGATGCAGCAAAAGCAGTTCTTAGAGGAAGTTTTATATCTCTAAATGTTTACATGAATAAAATAGAGAAAAAGGAGATCAATGACTTAGGCATGCAATGGAAAAAGCTACAAAAAGAACAACTTGAACATCCCCAATTAAATACCAAATTAGAAATACTGAAAATCAAAGGAGAGATTAATAAAATTGAAACCAAGAAAACTATTAAATTAATAAATAAAACCAAGAGCTGGTTTTATGAAAAAAAAACAATAAAATTGATTAACCTTTGGCCAATTTGATTAAAAAAAAAGAATGAAGTAAACCAAATTACCAGTGTCAAAAATGAAAAGGGTGAGTTCACCTCCAATGAAGAAGAAATTAAAAAAAATTATTAGGAATTAATTTGCCCAATTGTATGCCCATAAATTTGACAACCTTAGGGAAATGGATGAATATTTACAAAAATATAAATTGCACAGGTTAGCAGAAGAGGAAGTAAAATTTCTAAATAACCGTATCTCAGAAAAAGAAATTGAGCAAGTCATCAATGAAATCCCTAGGAAAAAATCTCCAGGGCCATATGGTTTTACATGTGAGTTCTATCAAATATTTAAAGAACAATTAATTCCTATACTTTATAGACTATTTGTGGAAAATAGGTGAAGAAGGAGTCTTACCAAATTCTTTTTATGAAAGAAATATGGTACTAATTTGTAACCAGGAAGAGTCAAAACAGAGAAAGAAAATTATAGACCAATTTCCCTAATGAATATTGATGCAAAATTTTTAAATAAAATACTAGCAAAAAGATTGCAGCAACTTATCAGGAGAATAATCAAAACAACTCTTAGGTACCAAATCTCTCCTGTCAGATTGGCTAAAATGACAAAACATGAAAATGATAAGTCTTGGAGAGGATGTGGGAAAATTGGAACACTATTACCTTGCTGGTAGAGTTGTGAACTGATCCAGCCATTCTGGGGAGCAACTGGCAACTATGTCCAAAGGGCTATAAAAACGTGCATACCCTTTGACCCAGCAATACCACTTCTAGGCCTATATCCCAAAGAGATCACACAAATGGGAAAAGGGACCCATATGTACAAAAATATTTATAGGGGCTCTTTTTGTGGTAGCAAAGAATCTGAAATCAAGGGAATGCCCATTAATTGGGGAATGGCTGAACAAGTTGTGGTATATGAATGTAATGGAATACTACTGTGTTATAAGAAATGGAGATGACACGGACTTCATAATAACCTGGAAAAGCCTACATGATATATGCTGAGTGAGCAGAGCCAGGAGCCAGGAGAACATTATACACAAACACAGATATATTGATTCTGTGATGACTAACCTTGATACACTTGGCTCTTCTCAGCAATACAAGGTTTAAAGGCAACTCCAAAGGACTCATGATGGAGAATGCTATCTACATCCAGAGAAAGAACTATGGAGTCTTAATGCAGATTGAGGCAAACTGTTTGCTCTCCTTTTTTTTCTTTTGTTTTTTTTTTCTCTTTTTTACCTTTGGTTTTTTTTTGGGGGGGGGGGTGTTGCTTCTTCTTTCTCATGATTCATTGCATTGCTCATAATTCTTCTTTACAACTTGACTATTGTGTAAATAAGTTTAATGTGAAGTTATATCGGATATATAGAAGATATATCCATTTCTATGCCATCTTGGAGAGGGAGTGGGGAGGGGGAAGAAAATCTGGAACTCAAAATCATGCGGAACTGAGTGTTATAAACTAAAAATAAAAAATCTTAATTAAAAAAATTCTACCTCTTTCAAAACTAGACACTGAAGTAAATTATAATACATAGATAGATCTAGGTTCATGCAGATGGTAGTAGAAAGAGCAGTGGACTGGACAAAGGTGGGGAGTCAGAGATGCTGGGATCAAGTCCCCATCTAGTCAACAGTGAAAGTGCCTTCTCTCCCAATGAGATATGTCACTACAGTCATCTTCTTCCTAGAGTAAGCCTAGTTAGAGACAAGAATATTAAATATTAATTTTCTTTTCAGTCCCTTGGATTTTACAGGAATCTTCCTTTCTTTCACCCCAGGAGGAATCTCCCCTCAATAGCATATTTAATACTATATGAGAATAACTGTCTTATTCATCATAGATATTAAAAAAAAAGAAAGCTGGGTCACTTACTTGGTATCTTTTCATCTTTATTTTGCTATGATTACATAATTATACTAGGTTAAGGGATTTTTCCCTCCTTCTAGCTACTGTTTTTCTTCTCTCTATAGGCTATCTGTTTTTTCTGGTGTTAATCACGAGCACATGAATAATTGACTATTTTTACTACTACTGTCTTATTTCCTTTCCTCTTTCCATCAAACAACTTTTTTCCAAATCACAGTCATTACTAACTCCCTGCCGCCACCTTCTCACCTCACATATACTCTTTTACCCCTTACAATCCCAGTAACCCCATTGCTCTACTAAAGCTTCTCCAATGTTTCCAATGGCTTCCTAATTCACAAATAAGATGGCCTTTTGCCAAAGTTAGGTTAGAATCTCAGAGGCATTTAGAGCCTATTAACAGCTCCAACCTTGAAACCTCTTGTCTCTTGGCTTCTATAACACTTCTCTTCTTATCGCTTTGGCTACTTAATTAGGACCATCCCTGGCTACTCTCCCCATCTCCTCTATATAGGTATTCATGAAAGGTTCACCTTTGGTGCTATTTGCTTTGTTTTCTTTATACTTAATTTTTATTAAGACTTGATGATCATAAAACCCGCAAATATTTTGATTTACAGAGAAAAGCAAACAGAAAAGAAGACTGTGTATGGAATCACGAGCTTGGGTTGTACAATTTATTTTTAGAAATATTTGTTAGGTATAACAAAATATTTTTAAATAAGTCACTTGAGTCTTCTTGAATACTTTATCTGAATATTAATCTCAAAGTTATACCGATAGCATTGTCTCCTTTCCTGTGTTTCAAGTTCATACCTTCCACTGTTTGCTAGATATTTTCACTTTGACATATAAAACAAAAAAAGTCTTTGTTTGTTGTCTCTAGATCTCAATTTTGGGTTTTTTTTTTGCTTTTGTTTTTAATGTGTTAAATGAACTGGGACAGATTGGTTGGCTTTTATTGTACTTTCCATATCTATATCTATATTCCTATGGTCCCAACAGCGTTTCTCCTATTTAAGCTTGTTCTCTTGATATCCATACAAGTTTTTTAAGGGCAGAGATTGTTTATCATTAATGAGCACCTAGTACAAAGCCTGGCATGAGTCAGTACTTTAAAAAAAAAGTCTATTACTGTTTGTCAAGTATCATTACCACTTTTCTAGTAATCTAGGATCAAAAGAAATCTAGTGGTTACCTCAATCCAAGTTGCTAATTCATTTGGAGTCATCTTTCACAGTCTTTCATATGTTTCCCTACCTTCTCCCTACTTTGGGGCCTTGTTACCTCACAGCTATTTGATTGCAAAACCCCTGCTAAAAACTCTCCCTGCTTCCTTTTCTTAAAGCAAATAAACTGGGTCACTCTTCCTTGTGTTTAATTATCAAATCTTTTAGAAAAAAATCTTTTGTTATACTTGATTAGCTAAATCATGAGAGCAACAAGAAGGCAGACTAGACATTTTCTTCAGTCTTCACAGCCTCTCCAACTTCTCAAAAATACAAATTATATGCTAAAGATAAAACCATTTCAGCTTTCTCTAAGGTCTATGACTGCCAGAATCCAAAGAGGATTTAAAAAAATGTCCCAAATCCAGGAACTGATGTTCCCTGACCCTGAGTTCAATGAGCACCTTTCTCCCATCTCCCACTCTACTAGCAGTGAGGCTGGAGTAGCCGACCCAAGGACACAACATAGGCTTAGATAAAACCCATTCCAACACTCTGATTTCTCCCTTCTTTGTTCCAGCATCATGGAGATCCCAACTCCAGGCTGTGAAAGTTTGCTCTTGGCTTCACAACCAGCTTTGCCACAGCTCTTCAGGATCAAAAATCGGCTAGGAGCTGCAACCTAGAAGACCCAGTGCTGTTGCAAAATTCTGATTTAGTGGTGCTGGTGAAATCAGGCTCTAAACTGTTGGTACCAACCAAGAGACCTGAGGAACAGATGGCATGGGAAAGGTCACTAGGACAGAAAACTTTGCATGTTGGGAGGGGGTTACTATAAAGCTTCACACCAAACTTGAGGGAAAGAGCATAACATCCATCTAGGGCTGGTTCTGACTACCCAAAAATTGGGAAAGAGACACAGGCTGGTGAACCTTGAATCCCCTGCTGTAGGAGAAAGCTGAGGAACTTTGAGGTCTATTCTTCAAGAAAATCACTATGGGAGAGAATCATTTAATAATAAAAAAATAAGGTTGGGGGTGACAAAGTACTAAATATTTCAGGAAGGAAAAAACCTCAAAGACCTTGAACATAAAAAAGATAAATCAACAGAAAAAAAAACAATAATGACAGAGAGAATTGTGGCCTCCAGAGCTAGTATACTAGTTATGGCATCTTTGAATAAATATTGCAGAATAAAGGGAAACGATTCTATACTTGATGGGAAAGAGGATCCTGTGGAATTTGGGGAGAATGTGGAACTACATTCCACATTACACACTGTTCCTGAGTGTTTTAAAAAACAAATGAGAATTATGAGAGCAAACTTTGTGACCTACACAGAAAAACATTTGAGCAGAATAGAAAAAGTTGAACCTACAATGGCAAGCCTCACCAAAGAAACAAAAGTGAAAACATGAAACAAGGGGATGAAATGAAAATACATAGAATTGAAGGATAACCTAGAAGAAAAGCAAAAAGAAATAACATTAAAAAATAGATTGACTATGCAAGCAAAATATAGTGATCTTAAAGATAAGACATTTAGAAATAACCTAAGGATCATAGGTCTCTCAGAGGAACAGGATGGGACAAAAAAATATTAACAACATAATTAAAAATAATGTAAGAGAGCTGCCCAGAATTCTGACTATTGAAAATGAATTTCAATGGAAAGAATTCACAGATTTCCTCTGGAAAAAAAAAAAACACTGAAAACTCCAAGACACATTGTGGTTTAATTTGACAACTCAATTCAGAAATAAGGTCTGCAAGCCATCAGGAGATATATCTTAAAATACAAAGGAAAGACCATTCAAATAATCCAAGATTATTCCTTACCCACCAGCAAAAGGAGGAGAGAATGGAATAATGTCTTCCAAAGAGTAATGGCACTCAGGATATAGCTCAGAGTGACCAATCCTAAAAACCTGACCTTAACTGTACTGGTCAAAAGATGGCCTTTCAATAGAAGAATTTGAAACATTTTTTCCAAATAAAACTAGAACAAGAGATTATTTACTTTTCAAATACCCCAAATAATAGAAATGCAGCAGTAAATAAGGCCAGCAGACAAGGACAGCAACAGTGGCAACAGAAAGATCAGAAAGAGACTTTTTTTCTAAATATGCACAAGGAGATGTGGGTGAAGACACAAATCTGGTAGAGGCTATAGTGAAGAGGTAGACAGGGGTCTTTATGGATAGAACCCAGTGATACCCTGCCTACAGAAGAATACTTTTTTATGGGACTACATTACAATGTGAGAGAGTACAGAAAAGGAAGAGAAGGGAGCATAGGGCTAGAGGTGAGTGCTTGATGCCCCACAGTCTAACTGAAGATTAACAAGGAGAGGAAAGTGACCTATCTGGCCTCAGAAATAGTAGATTGGGTAAGGAAGAAGGGGAAAAGATTGAAAAGAAGGGAAAGAAAGTAGGCCTTACTTTGGGATTGGAAGGAGGTTCCACTGATGAATGCTCTTATACAGAGAAATAATTCATGAGGAAGATGGGGGCCTTACAATGTATGAGGCCTGAGGGATTTGATGATTGAAAATTCTACTTCTTCTGAGGGGAGGGGAGTTGGAACTCCTAAAAGCAAGTGACACTTCAGGGAGTAGGACAATATGGACACAGGGAGATTTCCAGGCAGATGTAGGAAAAAAAGTAAAAGTAAACAAGGGAGAGTTTAGAGCAGTAGTGGGAGAGGGACCCTAAAATGTGGCATTGTCCTCTCTGATACCTGCAAAACTGGCATTGCTCTAGGAGTGTAATGCTGCGGAGAAAAGGAAGCCATGGGGTGAACACTACAAGCCAGTGGCAATAAATGCCTAAAGGGGAAAGTCCTAGAACAGATAATTTGGAAGCTTTGAATGTGTAAAGGATACAGAGAAAAGAAAATAACCAGGTAATTATAGGGGTCATGAATCAGAAAATGAGAGGCTAGAGTAAATAGAAAGGGAAGAGAATAGTGGAATAAGAGAAATCTTTTTGGAAAAGGACACAAAATATGAAATTTTTAAAAAGTAACGAACAGGACTAGCTAAAGAGGAAGAGAGAATCTACTTAATTAACGGGAGAAAAAGAGGATGAAGAAATATAAAATAAGATAATATTATGAGAGAAAAAGGAACTAATGAAAAAGCTTTAAAAAGAAAGGGGTCACAAACAAGATGAGGAATTCAAGGGTGAGTAGAAGAGAGTTAGTGGTAACAGGGCCATTAAAAAAAGATTAAAGTAAAATAATTGAAGGAACATAATAGTGTTTTTATAGCAGAAGAGGGAGTAAATCTTAACTTGGAAAAATATTTTTTGAGATAGGTGTAGGAAAATGTAAACCTATCTAATAACTTTGAATGTGAATGGATTAAACAACTCAATAAAATGAAAAAGAGTGTCAGAGGAGACTAAAAAATAAAATTATGCAATCTGTTGCTTACAAAAAATTTTAAAAGACAGATATGCAAAAAATAAAACTGAGGGAATGGAAAAAAAAATATATATGCATCAAGTAAATTTAAAAAAAAGCAGGAGTTGCCATCATACTATTAGATAAAGCAAAAACAAACACTCAGAAAATAAAAAGGGATACTTTATTAGCTGAACAGAGGCAGCTAAGTTGTACAGTAGATACAGTATTTTACCTGAAGTCAGGAAGACCTAAATTCAAACCTAAGCTCAAGCTGGTCACACTAGTTTTATGTCCTATGTAATCTCTTTCTGCTTCACTTTCCTCATCTCTGCCATCTGTTATGTGACCCAGATCAAGTCATTTACATTCTCATTCCCATTCTCATTCTCTCTCTCTCTCTCTCTCTCTCTCTCTCTCTCTTTCTCTCTGTCTCTCACACTCACACACACACACTTTAAAAAAGAAACACATCAAGTCAACTACACTAAGACGTCTCATCAAAATTCCCTTGTCTTCTTGACCCATGTTGAGCTTCCAATAATTCAAGATTCAATTTTTCACCCACATAGGTATTCTCAATGACCATGCTTTGTGGATGGAGGTGCTGAAGGGGTTTGGTACTCAGGCAAAAATTCTTGAGAAAAGGTGAACCCCTGGTTAATTAATACTTTGGCAATTATAAGAGAAAGTTCCTTGGGTACAGTACTGTGACAGGTTGATATAAAGGACCATTAAAGTGCTTTATGGATAGAACCCAATGGAAGTGCTCTTTATTCCTCCCATCCATTATCTCAATATAAGAATGGCTTTGGCTATTGTGCTGTAGGCTTTGGGGATTCAAGGGGTGAGAATGAGAAAGGGGTGGAGATCTTAATGTAATAGGATAAAGGTACTTTAAAGGAATTTGGTGGAGGAGCAGAGACATCTAACATCATCTATGACTACAGGAACAAATGGCATCAATTAAAATTGGATGTCTGCCTATATTAATCCCATGTCTTGTCATTATGCTAACTACCAAATACTTTATTTTGAGAGGGAAAAAATAACCTGCCAGGTCCATGAAGTTGTTTGTGGCTATCTTCTCCATTTTCACTCCCCCACCCACCAACCCCCTTAACACACACACACACACACACACACAAACACACTCCTGTGCATGTTCATGTTGCAATGGGGAAAAAATGGATATAAAATCAAGACAGGAGTCAATCCTACCTCTGCCATATGACTTTGATCAAGTCATAACCCCTCTAGGCATCAGTTTCTATTAAATGATGATGATATCATCTGTTATTAGATGACTGCCAAAATTTTGGCCTACTCAACAATCTATGCTCCTCTGATTTTTGGGCAAAAGAATCATATATATGTTATTTGCAAAAATAGTTGTTGGGTTTTTTTAGTCCTTGCCTTGAGGGAACTAGCATTTCCTTCTGAGGCTAGCGGAATCCCTGTGAACAGGAGCCCAAGGGCACTGGCAGGGAGGGAGTGTAGTTGTTGCTTTGTTTGGTTTTTCCACTAGAGCAGGATAGAGTTTGGAGAAGGATTAGTGACTGAATGGAGAGAATGACATGGGGGGAGGATTTCTGGTAATGAAGGAAATTTCCTCCTCTCCTTTCTTCCTGTTGTTGTTCATCCTTCCATTCTCAAAGAGGACCAATGATATCATGAGGGTGATGCCTTGATTTGTCCATGAATTCTCCTCCCTTAAAGTGGACTGAAAGGCACCTTAGATATCATCCAGAGAGAATGACTTGAAGTCCAGTGAGCAGGAGCTTATCCACAATAAAAAAAAAAATTGTCACCAGAACTGTGGAACTTTAAAATCAGAGGGATTGAGATAAGAAGGATGAGTCAGTCATAGGAGCATACTTTGAGTGCTGGAAGGTTCACTACCTAGTCCAATTTCTTTGTTTCTTAGAGGAACTGAGGCCCAAAGAAGTTAAGTGGTTTGCCCAAAGTCACAAGGTAGTGGCAGAGCCAGAATTTGAACCTATTTTTCTGAATGAAAATGGTGTTCTTTCCATAGTATCACAAATTATGGGCCCTAGAAGGCAAGGAGTTAGCATTTTCAATTACTACAACTGCTCCCTAAAAAGCAGCTCTTTTTCCTTTGAAAGCTTCTTTTTGGCCCCACCCACAAAAAAACTGTCCCCCACATCTTCCAGCTCTCTCAACAGCATCTTCTATGGCACAGAACTTCATACAGCTGGTGGCTGGGACATGGATCAAAGTATTCAAGGATCAGCAGAACCTTAGACCTTCTCTAGGCCAAATTCTGAATTTTGGAAATCAGAAACTGAATCCAAGACTGACTGTGACTTATATACTGCTCATACACCATTTTCTGCATGGAGTCTTTTTCTCATCTCTCCTTTCTCTCAAATACTTTGTATTTTTTTTTAAAAAGGAGTAGATTCCTTCCCTATTAATGCCCTTGGACTCCAGCTCACACAGATTTCCTTTAGAAGGGTCTCAGAATGAGATTCTAGTTCCTTCATTAACTAAAAATGTGCTTTTTTATTTTTTACAAATAACATACCCAACTGAGGAGTTGTTTTTCACTCTTTTGCCCAAGAATTAAAGGAATATAAATTTTGAATTGGAAGATGTTGGAGAGGTCATCTATCCAACCATCTCATCTGAGAATGTAAATGACTTGAGATGGGTCACATGTAGAGCTAGGAATAAACATAGGTCCTCTGATTCTAACAGTGTTTTCCACTGTAATAATTATATTATATATTTATATGTGTACATATTGTCTTACCCTATGTAACATAAGCTTATTGAGGACAAGATATTTTTTCATTTAGATCCTCTGTCACCAGATCACATAGCATATTGTAGGTGCTTTAATATATGCTTATTAATTCATTGGATGTCTGACGTCACATAGCTGGCAAGTAGCACAGCTGGGATTTGAACTCAGATCTTTGACTCAAAATCCATTGCTTTCCCCACACATTCAAATAACTCATTCAACTGCACATTGTAACCAATAGGAGCAACATAGAAAATATTGGGGAAAGAGGTAGGGAAGAATGAACCTCTTACTAGAAATTGAACTAACACACTTGACATAACAAGACATCTTTACCATCAAACACTGGTTGAAGCCTAGTTTATGTAGGCTGAAATAGAAGCTACAAAAATCCCTTTAACATGTTTATTTAGATGCAACTAAACTGTGAACTGGGCCCAAAATCTAATAGGAGGAGGAAATCAAACAAGGTCTCCTCTTGGAAATTACATTAAGTTTTTTAATGATGTCAAATTTCTCCCTAAGACATAGGCTGTCTTTACCATCAATATGTGCTATCTGGCTATAAGGTGTAGAATATCAGAGTCTATGAATCCTTAAAGCTACTATTCACTTAGTAGCGGGTAACACAGGTGGTGGGTGAGCATTGGCTATAGTGATAAATTGTTCAAAGGAAAGAGCATAATAGATGTCATCAAAACGTGACTATAAAAGAAATGAACTAATAATGTAGTGAAAGTAAGGGACGACCAATGTCAGCTCATATGTTTCTTCATGAAATGTCAAGAGATCAAGCCCATTAGGTGGATCCCCTAGGAAGATATAGTAAGACAAATGGAAAGATAGACATACAAACTGTCATACAAACAGAGATAGATAAAGAGAGAGAGAGAGAGAGAGAGAGAGAGAGAGAGAGAGAGAGAGAGATATCTCTAAACTCCTTTTATGACCTGGGTAACTTTGGATAAGTTGGTTGATCTCTCTGAGCCCCAATGTTTTAATGTTCCCATGACCTTGCTGCAGATGACTGTATTATCAATTAAGTTGGGACTTTTTTTTTTACCATTTTAGAATGATTAATTGTCTTTGATTGAGGCTTACTAGGTGCAAAGCCTCAGGCCCAAACTTCTATCTACTAGGTGCTAAGCCTATGTGAGCTTGAAGCCCTCAGGGTGCTAAGGGGAGTTGCTAAGACCACAGCCAATAGTAGGAGCCTGAGTTCTGGTTGCTCAAATGAAGTTTGATAATGGCTAAAGAGTGTTTAAAAAGAGAGAACAGAGCTATTTGCTTGGGGCTCTCACTCACTGGAAGAGTGGCATGTGACTGGAAGAGACTCTGGGCAGCTGTAGTTAAGAGCCCTCCAGTTTGTAAACCGAGATGTTGGGACTTTGTTAAACCCTGGTAACTATGCATTAAGATTTGAATCAGAAAAGGTCTGTCTGTTGATGTTTGTAATTTGTATTTGCTTTCACCCCCACAACCTCTTCTAGCTGAATTGTTGCAACAATGACTCCCAAAGCTAATTCTAATGCCTCCTCTGAAGTCTGGTCCCATTTCTACAAATGTCTACTAAATTCTTCCTGCTTGATTTTCTACTGGCATCTCAAATTGAAAATGCCCCAAATGGAACTTGGGCTCCCCAATGTCCACTAAAACCTTTCATCTTTTCCAAACTTCCCTATTTCTATTAAGGGGGCCACTAGTCTCTGTTACCCTGGCTCAAAACTATGTAGCAGTTTTTTGATTCTCCTTTTTCTCATATCTACCAACATTTTCTCAGTCACCAAGTCCTATACAATCATAATATCTCACCATAATGTCCAGTCACAAAGTCACCATCTAGTTTAGGACCATCATCACCTCTCAGCTAGACTAATAAATTCCTAATTGCACTCCATGTCTTCTGTCTCTCCCCTCTTCAATCCATCCTAAAGAGTGGGTCTGGCTATTGTCACTCTTCTACCCAATAAGTTCCAATGGCTACGTATTACTTTTGAAATAAAATGCTTACCTTCTATTTGGTGTCTAAAGTCCTTCATAACCTACCTCCAAGCTACCTTTCTCACCAGATAATATCACTTTCCTTCACATTCTCTGGAATTAAACCAAACTGTCCTTTTTGCATTTCCTCACAGGTGACAATCTCCACATCTCTTTGCATTGGTTTCCCTTAATGGCTGGAATTCACCCCTTCCTCATCTTCTTCACTTAGATTCCCTGATGTTCATTCCTAAATCAGGTGAAGTGGCACCTTCCACATGAATCCTTGGGGAAGCAACATGGCACAGAGCTAGTCTAGAGGATCTGGGTTAAAACATTGAATCTACCATGTACTTACTACTGGTGTAATCTTGGTCAAGTTACTTTTTTTCTGGGCCTCAGTTTCCTCATCTGTAAAACAACTCACTGACCTTGGAGGGCCTTTTGCCTCTAACTCTATAATCTTCTGATCCCCTCAACTGCTATTGTTTTTTCTAAAAATAATAATAACTTTTTCATTATCTATTTATCTATTACTTCCTAACAAGTATATATTAAATACAGTAGACTGATATGCAAAGAAAAAGAAATTCTGTCTTTAAGAACTTTGCATTTAAATAATGAGATAGCATATATAAATCCATATATACAAGTTAAATGCAGAGTAAATGAAAGGTAGTCCTAAGGAGGAAGGTCAGCCAGGATTACTTCAGTTAGGGTAAGCTGTGTTGGGCCTGGAGCATCTGGGAGAGCCTAGAGTCATCCAGAGATATCCTTTTCATTCTTATGCTGAGTGGATTAGTTCCCAAACCTGGGAACACAGCCCAAAACCTGGGCAAGGGAATGAAAAAATAAATATGCCTATTCACTGGTCTTCTATACCATGGTTTATCTGGGCAGGCTCTTATAATAAAAGTCCAGAAAAATGGAATCCAGAAAACATCCTGAGATCCAAAGGCATACAGATACATAAGTCCATAACTGCTACTTAAAGATTAGTGCCTTCTCCTGGATCCTCTTAGCCTTCTGCATTTCATATAACCTAGCCTTGCTTATCTCCAATCCTCTCAACCATTCAGCAGCTGTAGCTGCCTTCAGTTCACTACTGCTGCTCTTCTTATCCGGTTCCTCATTTCCACTATTTGCCAACTGAAGCCAATTTATTAGTCTTAATTTATTTCAAGAATCTAAATTAATGCCTTCTTACAAGTTTAGTGGTTACTGGAAATATGCCTTCTCAGCTATCCAGTTACAACCATCAAGTTAATAAACTTGACACCTAATTACAACCTACAAGCACACTATTATTGAGAATAACAGCAAGAAGGAAAACACCGGAGATTCCATTACTGTCCTTCATTCTTTGTCAAGAGCTAGCAGACACCGGACTAAGGAAGCATAGGTAGGAGACTACAGGATAGAGAAGAGAAGAGGCAGGGGACCTCCTGCCCCTACCACACAAAGGCTACAGCCATTCTTGGTGCAAAGGGAAAGAACTGAATATCCAAACTAATAACCCATTTTGTTCTTAACACCCACATGGGTCAGCACTTAGCACCGTGCCTGGCACATAGTAGGTCCTTAATAAGTGTTTATTGATTGATTGATTGATTATTGACTGATGTGAATCCAGGAGCCCCCAAATGTCTCCCACAGTGGTATGTCCTGATACAGCTCAGCCTTTCTATGTAGTCTGAAATTCTTATTGTCAGAATCTTTAGTAGGTTAAACAGAAAAGTTGGAGATTGTTTCCTATATATAATTCTTAATACATCCATGAATATAAGATGATACAGTGGGAAAAGCACTGATTCTGGAGTCAGAGGGCCTGGTTCAAATCCTGCTCCTGCCACTTACTTCTCATGTGATCGTGGGCATGCGACTTAATCTTTTTAAGCCTTGGTTTTGTCTTCTATAAAGTAAGAGTCCATAGTCCTCAATAAAATAAGAAAAAGGAAAAAAATCTGCCTTTAAGGAGTTTACACTTAAATGGGGATACAGCAGACCTCTGAGGTACCTTCTACATACAGATCTATGATTCTATGTGGTTATTCTCTGCAGTACAACTTTAAACAAAATGCTAGTGCTATAATGCTATAATGCCTCCTCTTCTATGTAGCCATAAGCTTCATAATAAGAGGTTGCCCTCTAATTATAGACTATAGTTCTATCTTTTTTTCTTGGATTAGATCTGTGATTTCCTGAGTATAAAGGGCAATTAAGATCTTCCTACTCTAAAACTGGCTATGCTGCTTCTCACCTCTATATCTGTAGCAGTCTATATGCACTCATCCAGCTCTGTCTTTCCAGCCTTAACCTCTCATGTCCTCCCAGACTGAAATCTCCAACTGCGTACAGGACATCTCTGCATGGATGTCCCACCTCTTTGTCAGCATTCCAAAACTGAATTGATTACTCTTTCCTTCAAACATGATTCTACTCATTTTAATGTCTCTATCGGGAGTACCAAAATTCTCCAAATCTTCCATGTTGGAAATCTTTAGATTATGTTTGACTCCTCTTTCTCTCTTAAGTCTCAGATTGAACCAACCCATCCACCAACCAATCAATCAATGATCATTTTACTAAGCACCTACTATAAGCTAAGAACTGTTAAGTTCTGGGAATATGAGGACAAAAGTAAAACAGGCTTTGTCCTTAAATTGCTTCTAGTCTATCGAGGAAGACAAAATGTGCACATATAGTAAATAAGCATAAAATAAGTACAAGGTAATTTGGGGTAAAAAGCATTACCATCTACATAGATCAGGAAAGTTCTCATGTAGAAGGTAGCATTTGGGCTGAGCTTTGAAGGAAACTAGGAATTCCAAGATTTGGAGGAGGAGAGAGTGTATATTGTCAACACGAGGGACAGTAAGTGCCAAGGTGCTAGGATCAGTTAGGAAGTTAAACTTCTACAAAATCTCTCATATTCATGTTTTTTCTAATTTAGATTCCTAGTATTTGATCAATACAATCCACTTGGAATGCAACAGTTGCCTCTGAACAGGACTTGCTACCTCTACTAGGGCTATCCCAAATTACTTTCAATGTCGCTTCTTTATATATATAGATCTGCTGATGACATTCTACTCAATACATTTCCTCTAAGCCCCAACTAAAATGCCACCTGGAAGCCTTTTCTAACTTCTCTTAATTCTAGTGCCCTCCTAGTTATCCAGCAAATACTTGTTTGTATATATTTGTTTGTATGTTGCCTTCTCCATTATATTGTGAGCTCTCTGAGAGCAAGGACTGACTTTTGCTTGTATTTTATGCTCCAGCATTTAGCAGAGTACCTGACACTTGTTGTCTATTCACTTTTGAAAAGAACCAAGAACATGATGTGGTGATGTCTTGACGTGTGTGTGAATTGGATTTAAGTGAGACAGCACCGCATGAATTCAGCAACTCTTTTTCAGAGTCATACAAATGCAAGCCAAAAGTCAGGATGATTGGTGATAGCCCAGGATGCAGTGGATGACCTTGGTATCTTCATTGTCTGACCAACCTCTAAACACTCCACAGTACCTGCTTCAGACACCTTCATGGCCATTAGAACAAATCATTCTCATCTGCCTATTCCACTGGGGAAAGTCTTCACATGCTTGGAGTAGATATATCCATACCTCCCTGACAGTTTCAAGGCTGGTCAGTTACTTTCAACCTAGGCCATCTACTTAGACTGTTTACATGGGTCTGACCATTCTGCATGCTACAGCTTTTTGGAGCTACAGGTGAGAGTTGGGTGAATCAGGTAGACACTAAAGTTGGACAAGCATCCTTAAAAATGGCTTCACAAGCCCTCAAACCAGGACATCTAGAGGGCACAGTAGATGAGCTGCTGGGCCTAAAATCAGGAAGACTCATCTTCCTGAATTCAAATCCGACCTCAGACACTTAATAGCTGTGTGCCCCTGGGCAAGTCAATTAACCCTGTTTGCCTCTGTTTCCTCATCTATGAAATGAACTAAAGACGGAAACGGCAACTACTCTAGTATCTCTGCCAAGAAAACCCCAAATGAGATCACAGAGTGTCAGACATGACTGAAAAATGCCTGAACAACAAGCTCTCAAACCAGAAGTGACTGGTGGCTTCCTCCTTTCCTAGTGAGCATGTGCAAACTCCTTTGTCTAGTGTTCAAGGCTTCCACAATACGACACTATGTTTTCAGTTTTGTTTTGCTTTGGTACATTCCCATTTAGCATAATGAGAGAAATTATTATTTTGCTATTATATTAATAATCAATGATTAATTTCTCCTTTATTTCCCCATTTAAGGCCCAGACCCTGTAATAAGTCAACCTCTGAAGGATATAACTTATTGATAAGATTGTTCTAGCCCTCAATGTATATGCTCTTCCATCTTGGGTGGAACCCCACTGCAGTAGGAGACCTTATTTCTGTCTAGAGTACAGATAAAATCCAGTCTAGGCAAGTTCTGTCCTTGTACCCCTCCATTAGAGTTTAGGGTGACCCAGCTCATGAAGAAGGAAAGCAAACAGAGAGGGCCAGATGGAGATGGATTCCCCTGTCCAGATTGCTGGAGGTGGCTGAGTTTCATGATCAAGCCATGTTCTCAGCAGGAATACCTGAAGACTTCTAGCCCATTTCCTCATTAAATGTCTACCAATCAAGGCTTATTTTCAGTTATCAAGGAAATTCCCTTTCAAGGATTATTTAAAACTTTCAGTTTGCCATATCTTTTGGTTTTGGTTACTGAGAGGAACTGTGACCATCAATTTACTGATTATTAGCTAGTCTAATTAATAAATTGATTAATTACCTCAAAATTCTGTATCTTAGGTTTTTCATTCATCACAATAAGGAATACAAACAATAGAATGCAAATAACAAATTCAGAGGAGCAAAGGGAGTCAAAAGGATTATCAATTTTTTCTTTCCAAGATTTTTTGTCCATTCTCAGATATCTCACTGTGGCATGGAAATGGCCCTGGTTTCTTTAAGGCTGTAAGAATTGAACATTATCTCCAAAAGGCCCTGTGTAGTTTCAGAACAGCCCTGTATGCAGAACTTTTGGTATATATGTGGTCTGAGGATCAAACTGTCCAAGCTTAGAGAGATATTTCCACAGGTTTGCTACAGTGTCATCACTTTTTGGCCACAAGGATGTTCAAAGGCTATGCAGTAATAAATCATAGAAGAGATCATAGAAAAACGCAATCTACATCAATGGAGATGAGTACTGCATCAATGACATAGCGATCATAGCAATATTGACACAGGATATAGAAAGTAATATAGTGTAATAGAAAGAAAAATTAGTTTGGAGCTGGAGGAATTGGGTTCAAATCCCAGCTCTCCTTCTTACTTTGTGACCATATAAAGATATTATATCTCTCCAAGCCTCATTTCCACATCTTTAAAATAAAAAAATTGGGCTATATGACCTATGAGACACCTTCTATGTCTAAAACTATTGTCCTCTGATACTATTTATGTGATCTCGGGCAAGCCATTAAATTTCCCTAGGTCTCATTTTCCTCATCTGGAAAATGATTTCCAAAGTCTTAGAAATCCCTCCCAGTGCTAGATATTTGATCCTATCTGTGTGACTTTGGGCAAGTCATCAAACCTCACAAGACCTCTATTTCCTCATCTCTAATGTGAGAAGGTTAGACTGGTGGTTGCAAGAATCCCTTCAAGCTCAAAATCTATGACACTAGGATGAGATAACTATTAACACCCAATTACAAGTTCGACCTATTTTGACAAGTCAGGGTTGATCACTAGATAATGATTTCATGATCCCTTGTCCCACATTAGTCTCTAAGCATTTCATCCTATCCAAGCATACCAAGTATTCCCTTCACATATATGCAATAGCAACCCTGTACAGATCAAGGTAGACAACCAGTAAGAACTGAGTTCCCAAAGAGAAGTTAAGTGACTTGTCTAGGGTCACTCAGCTAGTAAGTGTCTGATGCTATATTTGGACTCATAGTAGAAGAATAGAGTGCTAGACCTAGAGTAAAGAACTGGCTTCAAATACTGCCCCAGATGTGTAGTAGCTATGAAACACAAATCATCTAACCTGTCTGGGCCTCAGTTTCTTCATCTGTGATAACAACAAAATAATACTAATAATGATAATGATAATAATAGTAAATAATAATAATAGCATTTATATAGTACTTTAAGTTTTTTAAATCATTTCATAATTTATTTCATTTGACTCCCACAAAAGTTTTATTAAGTAGGTGTTATAGTTATCCCCATTTTACAAATAAAGAAACTGAGACTGAGAGAGGAGGCATGAAATGCCTAGGTCACATAGCTAGTAATGGTTTGGGGCAGATTTTGAACTCAGATCTTCTTAACTCCAAGTCCAACACTCTCCAATACCATCCAATGGCCTAAAAATAAAAAGGTTGGACTTTATGGCCTATAAGATCCTTTCCAGTTTCATTTCTATAATCCTCTGGATCTCAGTCCGCCTCTATTTTATGAATCAGGAAACAGAAAGGCAAAAAAATGAAGTCACTTTCCCAAGGTCACCCATAAATTTAGGGACAAAGTCTCCTGACTTCTATTACTTTAGCCTTTCCTCTATATCATATTTTTGCACCATTATCCACATTTCACACATGAATACACATAGATACTGTCCTCCTAAAATTTCA
Source organism: Trichosurus vulpecula (assembly GCF_011100635.1). Lineage (NCBI taxonomy): Eukaryota > Metazoa > Chordata > Mammalia > Diprotodontia > Phalangeridae > Trichosurus > Trichosurus vulpecula. The sequence goes on from NC_050578.1 coordinate 253,947,539, forward strand.
GAGAAAGGCAGAAGACTTGGAAAAGAAACCCAAAATGAATTGAGACAGTTTTCTGGCAACATCCCCAGCAGAGAAAGGCAGTATTTCTTGAGAATGAAATTCAACTTACACATGCCCTGAAGCCCTTAGTTTTGGTGTCCTCTTCTCATCAAACACATAAGAGGAAATATCACCAGTCATAAACTCCTGATGATAAACTTAATTTTCTGCATCCTATACCCAAAACAAAACAAATGAAAAAAAGTGTATGTTTTTGAAGGAAGGGAATGGAAGAGAATGTTAAAGATAATAAATGAAGGAACATGGATGGAAAGAAACTCATGGAAAGGAAGAGGAATGGAAAGAAAAATGGGAAGGGAAGGGAAGGGAAGGGAAGGGAAGGGAAGGGAAGGGAAGGGAAGGGAAGGGAAGGGAAGGGAAGGGAAGGGAAGGGAAGGGAAGGGAAGGGAAGGGAAGGGAAGGGAAGGCATAGAAGGGATGGGAAGGCAAGGGAAGGGAAGGGAAGGGAAGGGAAGGCAAGGGAAGGGAAGGGAAGGGAAGGGAAGGGAAGGGAAGGGAAGGGAAGGGAAGGGAAGGGAAGGGAAGGCAAGGCAAGGCAAGGCAAGGCAAGGCAAGGCAAGGCAAGGCAAGGCAAGGCAAGGCAAGGCAAGGCAAGGCAAGGGAAGGGAAGGGAAGGGAAGGGAAGGGAAGGGAAGGGAAGGCAAGGAAGGGAAGGGAAGGCAGAAGAGATGGCACTTTTACTATGGTACAAGAGGAGGAGTGTTGAACTTGGACTTGAGTTCCCTAGGCTCTTCCACTTTGGTGACCTACAGCAAATCCCTTCACTTCTCTGGACCTGAGTGTCTTCATCTGTAAAGATGAGACCGTTGGAATCCACAGTCTCTAAGGCCCCTGAAGTGCTTGATCTTTGATTCTGTGATTCTTTTTATCAATACAATTCAATACCAGACCCTGATTCTCAATCTAGCATAAAAAATCTGTCTGAATTATGCCTTCCTTGATTAAAAGATTGAAACATCCAATTTAACCCTCCTCTAATGTCTACCTATTGCTTCTAATTAGACCATTTTTCCTCCTTTCCTTTTATTTTGAGGGCTAGAGATCAAGAAAAGAAGTTCCTCCTTGAAGTTGATTTTTTTGATTTGGTTTTTAAAGAAACGTGTTCTCTCAATGCAGCATAGTAAAGGCTTTCAACAGCAGGTCTGTAGTTTTTCTAAAATCCTAATTAGAGTGAATTAAATGACTAAAATGCTACTAATTACTTTTTAATTTCAAGAGAGATGTTTACAAAGCACAGTATAATGAGTAATACAGCACTTCAAATGATTACTAATGTTGCCATTTTGTCTGACTTAATCTCAATTAGTATAAATCACATTGTCATCATTGTTAATTGCCATTTCTTTCAAGCAACATGCTAATTTCTCTTTACAATTGTACAATTGCTGTTTGTTTTCTTCAAATTATTCTATTGGAGAGGCCCCATAAACAGAAAGCTTGAAGTCTGGGTATTTTTCTGCAGCTTCCAACAGACATGCTGCTCCCCCTCAGCCCCAGCTTCACACACCCTCTTTAGAGGAGAGTATTTTTTTAAACCTCTATACTTAAAAAATATATTTCTCTCTTTAACCATGCTACTGCAGAAAACTTCCATTTCTCCCCAGCTATAGTGTTTCCAGGATATTGATATCACTCATTCTTAGTATCTTCATCACTTCAACTTGAAAAATAACCAGTATTTTATATTCATTCCTTTTTTAAAATACTACTTCCTCAGGAGTTAGTGCCCTAGAGACACAATCTGGAGTTGATGCCCACCTCTGCTTTCCTTTTGGCCAACTCCTATGATTGAAGCTAACCAAACACATGTTCTTCCCCTTCTTGCCTGGAAAAGGCAGTCTTTCCAACATGCCTAGACTGTCTGCTTTCATCCATCTGCACATCCATCCATCCACTCAACAAAAAAATTGGCTATATAGAAATACACAAAATATGGCATCTGCCTAGCCACCCAATCAAAACTGTATTGAGCATCTACTTTGTATTCAATTGTGGTAGGTGCCAGCTAGAGCTGGGAAAGACATTAAAGACCATCTAGGCCAAGGGGTTGGGCACTAGACCTGTGATTTCACTTGTATAGGAAGTTGCCAGTGAGGAATTTTTTCTACCAAGGCAGGCTGGCACATTCTCTCCAATGTAAAGTCTTAGCAAGCTGGTTAGAGTCTTGAGAGGTCATCACTTGCCCAGAAACATAGCCAGTATATATCTGAGGCAGGGCTAGAAATCAAGTGTTTCTGGCATGAGGCCAGTTCTCTATCCACTCTATCATGCTGTCTCTCATTTAATACAAACTCATTTTACAAATGAAAAGATTAAGGCTCAAACAGAGGGAGGGACTTCACCAAATGTCTCATAGCTAGTAAATGGTATAATGGTCTTTGTGACTCCATACAAGCATAAATAAAATGAGCTGTCTTTGACCTCAAGGAGTTTATAATCTAGTAGAGAACATGCCAAAAATTATTACACCACAAAATGGAATATGTTAAGTACATAAGATGCTGTCAAAGTTTGTAGGAGGGAGAAAATAGTCTATTGGGAAGATTCAGGGATAGCTTCATGATAGGGGCAGAATTGGAATTGGGCCATTAAGGCCTATTGAAATGTAGGTACTGAAATTGCCAAGCCTCAGCTGATAAGGGTTTGACCAACCAGGAATATGTTACATAGCAATAACTTCAAAAACCTTTGAAGCTGTTAAATTCAAATCACTGTATAATACCTGCATCATAGAATCATATGGCCTTAAATTAGAGGTTCTCTAATCTGAACCTTGCTCAAAGCATTAATCACCTCTATCTAATCTCTGACAAGTGGTCAGCATTTCTCTACCTTAAGAGTTCACTATGTCCTTGGAAATCCATTTCATTTAGCAATAGCTCTACTTCTTAGGAAAATTTTCCTAAGCTATGACAAATTATGACAAAGAAGACAGGCCTTGGAATCAGAAATTTTTGCAGAAATTGCAACATGAGCCATTCAAGTTCCAGCCCTGATATAGTAGCACCTCATATCTGGAAGCAATTTCAAAGGCTTTTCATCCAATTCTTACCATGAAAGAAAGAAAAGAAGGAAGGAAGGAAGGAAGGAAGGAAGGAAGGAAGGAAGGAAGGAAGGAAGGAAGGAAGAAAGAAAGAAAGAAAGAAAGAAAGAGAAAGAAAGAAAGAAAGAAAGAAAGAAAGAAAGAAAGAAAGAAAGAAAGAAAGAAAGAAAGAAAGAAAGAAAGAAAGAAAGAAAGAAAGAAAGAAAGAAGGAAGGAAGGAAGGAAGGAAGGAAGGAAGGAAGGAAGGAAGGAAGGAAAGAAAGAAAGGAAGGAAGGAAGGAAGGGAGGGAGGGAGGGAGGAAGAGAGGGAGAGAGGAAAAAAGAAACAAAAATGAAATGAGATAGATGGATGGGATAGAGGTCTTCATAACAACCTAGTGCGGTAGGTGTTATTATTCCCAATTTTAAAGATGAGGAAACTGCGACTGAGAGTTTAAGTTCCCAAGGTCATGCAATTCATAAATATCTGAGGCATAATTTGTACTCAGGTCTTGCTATCTCCAAGCATGACACTCTATCCGCTGTGCCAACCCTTTGGCTTATGCACCTTTTTTGATATATTGCATTGTCAACTCATTCAGCTTGTAGTTGACTTAAATTACTAGATCTTTGTCAGAGGAACTGCTTTCTATCCCTTCTCCCATCTGGTACCTATGACATTGCTTCTTTTAAACAAAGAATATCCTGACATTTATTCCTACTAAACTTTATCTTATTAAATTTGGTTAATATCTAATAAAAAGGAACATGAAAATAAGTTTTTATTTGAAATCTTTCATCTGCTACATTAGCTACCCATTCTAACTGTATCCTTTTTAAGTTTCACAGACTTTCTAGTTAAGCCTTTATCCAAGTCATTGACAAAACTGTTGAACAGCACAGGGCAAAGCACAGTGCCCTGGGGCACTCCACTAGAGATCTTGAAGTGTGAATGAGGACTGTTTGAGCCTGGCCATTCAATCAGGCTATCACCTAGCCTGCATATCTCCATGTCATTCACAATAACAGCATGAGAGACTTTGTGAAATATTTTGTTAAAAAATCTAGGCAAACTATAGCTACAATGCTGAGATCAATCGGTTTAGAAACCATAGCAAAAAAGATAAAGTAGTTAGAATGGCAGGATTTGTTCCTTAGGAAGCCACGCCACTTCCTTTTTCTAGATGTTCACTAACTTTCCCTTTAAAATTTCTAGAATTTTTACAGTAAGTTAAGTTTCCTGGCCCATGGTTTCCAGGAAATATCTTATTTTTTTTTTAATAATCAGTTATGCTTGCCCATGTCTAATCCAACAGTGCTTCTCCCATTTTCTATCATCCACCAAAAATTATTCACTATTGCTCAGCAATCTTATCTCCCATCTAGTTCAGCACCCTCAGATATTTGTGATTTTACTCTACATCCACTTTCTTCTCTTTAGATGACCCTATCTCTTTCTCACCATGGTGGAATTATCTTTCTTCCTATCTTCAGAATTTTATTTTCAAGAGCTTGTAAAACCCTCCTAAATCGATTTACCCTACAGAAGTTTTCTCTCAAAGCTTTTGAAATCCCCACTTCCCAAATTTGTGTGTGTGTGTTGTACTGTGACAAGCCACAATGACTGGCTTTTCTTTCCTTTTCTACCAACAATTTTAGGGAATGGTCACTTTCTCTCAAGGTTCCCATCATTTCCATACCAGAGGCCAAATTCCTTCTTGCTGATAAGAATTTGGTCCATGAATGGGAGTTTGCTTTGTTGGTTTCTCTCTTTTTGAGTAGAATCTTAAGTAGAATCAAGAAATGGTTAATTACTTTGTTCTGAGGGTGCAGGGGGGGATAAAAGGAGACAGAGACAAAGACATAGTAGAGACAGAAACATAGAGACAGAATCATACAGAGATAGATACTTACAGAGTTCAAAAAGATGCACAGATGATATTCTCCACATCTACTCTATGATACTTTTGTGTTAGGTTTGTGATGTTTCCCAAATTCCTCATCCATTTGTTCTTTCTGTGCTTTGGACTGTGGTATAATCTTATATCAACCTTACTCCTGATTATGGCCCTTAGTATCTTGATCTCCTCACATAAATACATATTCCTGTCCCTACTTTTACCTATGCCTTTCCTTTTGATTTTTGTATCCCCTTTAAGAGTCATATGCCAGTCATGGAGTTCATCTCAATCAGTAAGTACAAGAGGACCTTCTTGTCTTAGTATCTTTAGTTTATTTTCTTTGCTATTTACACTTTGTGTTTTTCTATAGGAGAATTAGAGGCTATGGTTCTTACTATTACCTTTTCTTTGGGTCTTGTCACCTGTGAATTTCTGGATATTTCTACTACTACTCTTCTTCCTTTATTTTAACTATTTTGATGGAATCTTTATTAATGGCTACATATAGGCATTTTTCACCCCTTCCAATCCTTTTAATTTTAAGGCCATGTAGATTATATTTTGTGTAGCAAGGAGTCCTGAGAGACAGAGACAGAGAGAAAACGTGGGACAGATTACTTCTACCTCCCATTAAGCCTTGCAACCAAGGGCCCTGAGAAGTGCTGCATTATTCTACCCCCACCACACACACACACACACACACACACACACACACACACACACACACACACCAGGTTTTCTTCCTCTAACTCCTTAACAAATTTTCACCAGATAGTACTCAAGATCCTAGGAAGATAAGTAGCTGCTTCTTCATCAAAGGGGACAGATCCCTCTTTAGTACGAAGACAACCTCCCAAGTATTCATAGGACCTTTGCCCCTTTCCCTTCTTTGTGATATTTTCCCATTCTTCACCATCTTTACATGAGCTCAAATTCCTCTCCTTTTCCCCACCTGTTTTCACATCAAAACCTGAAATGTAAGCAAATATTACTATAAGCATTATTCAGTCAGTCAATAAGCATTGTTAAGTGACTGCTATGTGTCAGACACTGAGCTAAGTGCTGGGGATAAAAAATAAAAGCAAAAGAGAGTCCTTTCTATCAGGGAGCTCACAGTCTAATGGGGGAAATACCAAGAAAAAACCAGTTTTACATGCATATATTTAGGATAAATTCCAGATAATTAATAGGGGGAAGACACTATCATTAAAGGACATCAGGAAAGGCTTCTTAAAGAAAATGGGACTGTTAATAAAGCCTAAGGAAAGTCAGGAGGCAGAGATGAAGGGGAAGAATATTCCAGGGATTGAGAAAAGCTGGTGAAAATAACCAGAGTCTGGAAATACAGTGTCTTGTGAGAAGAATAACAAAAAAGAAACCTCCCAGAATGCAAGCTCCTTGAGATAAGGGACTGTCTCAATTTTCTATTTCTATCCTCAGCACTTAACAAAGTACTTTGCATATGGTAAGCAGCACTTAAATGCTTCATTCATTCATTAAAGGAAGCCAGTGTCATTCATGAATCACAGAGTACATGGTGGTCAGGGAGTAAGGTATAAGAAGACTGGAAAAATAGGAGGGGATCAAGTTCTAAAGGATTTTGAATGCCAAATAGGATTTTAAATTTGATGCTGGAGGTGATAGGTGTTTGCAAATCACTGAAGTTGATTGAATAGTGGAGGATGGACTGAAGTGGAGAAAGACTGAGGCAGGGAGACCAATCAACAGATCATTGTCATAACCCATGTGTGAGGTGATGATGGTCTGCACAATGACTGGCAGTGTCAGAGAAGAGAGGGAAGCCAATATGAGAGATATTAAGGAGGAAAAGTTGACAGGATTTGGCAATGAATTTAATAAGGATGAGGGGTTGGAGAATATAAGAAGTTAAGGATGACGTCTAGGTTGCAAACCTGGTTGATTGGGAGGGTGGTGGTACCCTTGACAGTAATGGTTGTTGTCCTTCACTCTCAAAGAGGACCAAAAGGACATCACTATGCTTGAGTCAAGACTCAATGGGTCTGACTGTGGCTGATCAGGCCAATACAAGCTCAGAATACTTTACCACAGGTCGGGCACAAATAAAAAAAATAGGAAGAAGAGAGGGTTTAGTGGAAAAGATTGTGAGTTTATTTTTGGACATGTTGAGTATTATATGTCTATAGGATTCAAACATAGTTTGAGATGTCTAACAGGCAGTAGCAGATATGGGATGTTAGGAGATTAGGATTAGATATAAGGATTAGATGTATGTTAGTTTGAGATGTTAGGGATGGATAAGTAGGACTGAGAATCATCAACAGAGAGATAACTGTTGAAACCATGAAAGCTAATGATATAAGCCAGTGAAATAGTACAGAAGAGTAGAGAGGCTAGGACAGGCTCTAGGGGATACTATGCTCAAAGAATTTCCCTTCAGACAGATGACCTCTCCACTAATGTGACCTTTGATCACTAATAATTGAAATATGTTTCAAGAATAGGAGAATTAGGACATTTAACTTCTTTAAATGAGAAGGCACAGTGAGGTTAGTATATGTTAGAGCTTATACTGCATACTGAAAACCCAGAAGGTCTGGTCTCTAGACCACAGCCTTATTCTGGCATTAGGGTCAATAGCCCTCCTCATTCATCCTAATCCCAGCCTATCTTTCCAGACATATTTCCTGTTATTCCCACTCACCACTTTAAATTAAAAATTGGCCAAAGTATCACATATCATCTCCTCCCTCTATGGATATTCCCCATGGAATGAATGTTCTCCCTTTCTCCACCTGTTGGAGTATTTAGCTTCATTCAGAACAGAATTCAAGTTCTAAATGAGGCCTTTTCAAATCCCCACAAAGAGTCAATATTCCACCCAAAATTGTTTTGTTTTTATTCATCTCCATATGTGTTATTTTCTCCTGAAAGGATATAAGCACTTTGAAAGCAAGAACTATTTTCATTGTGTCTCTTTGTCCCCAATATCTTTCACAGTGCCTAGCCCATAGGGGCTATTTAATAAAAAAATATTCCTGGTAAAAAAAGAAAGTAGATTTTTGTAGCAAATACTAATTTTTCTACTTTAAATTATAAAAATACAAAGATTTTAATTCTTCCTCTCCCTGACTCCGTGTCTCTGTCTGTCTCAGTCTCTGACTGTCTCAGTCTCTGTCTCTGTCCGCTCATTCCCTCTCTCATCTCTTTCATCTTTCTCTGTTTCTCTGTGTCTCTGCTTCTCTTTCTCTCTGTGTGTCTCTGTGTCTCTCATTGTCTCTGTCTCATTGATCCTTTGCAAGTAAATCTAAATGCAGACTACTTTTGGAAACCACTTCTCCTTACCCCTCTTTTTCCTTACCTCCGAAATGAGTAGGTTGGATTCAATGCCCTCTGTGAATTGCTGTAGCTCTAACATTCCATGTGTCTACTGTTGTTCTCACTTTGTGCCCCTTGAGCAATGTTCCGGTAGAATATTCTGTTTCAAATGCTACAGGATGCTGCATCTAGAAACAAAGTTCCTGAATAATTGGATGGCTTTGTATAATGTTGGTAGGTCAAAGAAGAGCTGGGGGATGGAGTATGGAGACAATAGAAAGCTGCATGCTTTGCGTTCATTTCAGCATCTTTCAATTGTTATGGACAAAGTGGCTCAAATACTCCATGCCTCCAACCCCCAGTTAGTCTCTTCCTGAATAATAGGCCCAACAATCCAACTTGGCATTAGTATTCATCATGTCATCACTCTGATTCTATCCAATAAGCACATGCTATGTACATATTATGTGTCAGATTAGAGGCTGCATAGTATAGTGAATAGAGAGCTGGGCTTCGAGTCAGAAAGATCTGGGTTCAAGTTCTACCTATGACATATACTAGGCTATGTGATCATAGGCAAATTTATCAGGGCCCTAGCCAATGCTCTAAGACTCAAAGTTACTGAGCTGCATGGATAGAGGGAATCTGTCACAGGAAGCTCCCTACAGCAATGGAATCTTAGGTCCAGTACTATACACACTATGTGTATACATACATACACACACACACACACACACACACACACACACACACATATATACACACATATACAAATGTATATATGTATATATATATATATATACATACATGCATACATACATACTTACATACGTATTCCAGAGACAGAGCTAGTTGGTGTGAATGCAAAATCAAGGTGAAAAACAGTGATACCAAGTCCCAGTGCAGCAAACAATCACAATCTTCATCAGCTAAATTCTTCTTTACTCCACAGTGATTTTGTTGGACTCTTCTATGATACCATCTCTACTTTGAGGCCATGTTTTCCTTTTAGATTTCTGTGCACTCCCATATGTTGCCAGTTTTATCTGCATGGTACATGAGGAGAGCTAGATTTGGAGTGACAAGACCAGATTTACTTCTTCATTGTGCTGCTTACTACCTGTGTAACCCTGGGCAAGTCACTTAATCTGTTTGGGTAAGAGTTCTTTTGTCTGTAAAATGAGGGGGTTGGACAACATGACATCTGAAAAAAACACACAGACCTAAATCTATCACTCCATAGTCTCTGATCTGTCAGCATGGTTTGTCAGAAAGAACCCTGGATTTGCATTCAGAAGAGATTTGGGTTAGAGTCCTAGCTCTGATATTAACTAGGGTAGCCTTAAACAAGGGGCAGCTACAGGGTGCAATAGAAAGAATACTGGACCTCGAGTCAGGAAGATCTGAGTTCAAATATGACTTCAGACACTAGCTATGTGACCCTGGATAAGTCATTTCACCTGGTTTGCCTCAGTTTCCTCATCTGCAAAATGAGCTTAAGAAATAAATGGCAAACTACTCCAGCATCTTTGCCAAGAAAACCTCAATTGGATCAGGAAGAGTGAGACATGACTGAAGACTGAACAACAAAGAAATTATCCCCATTGGGCAGAATAGAAATAAGAAATTTGAAGAAGTTTAGTGACTGGCTCAAGGTACCATAGCAGGGCTACACCCAGGTTTCCCTGACTCTATCCACTACATCATGGCATCTCATTGAAACCGCTTGTCCTCTTTCACCCTCAGTTTCTTCATCTGTACTAAAGGAATAATCATAATACCTCCAGTACTTACCTCTCAAGATAGTCTTGAGGCTCCAAAAGATAATGCCTATATTTGGTTGTTGTTGCTTAGTCATTTTCAGTCATGACCAATAATTCATGACCCCATTTGGGGTTTTCTTGGCAAATATATTGGAATGGTTTGCCATTTCCTTCTCCAGCAATGTCTGTAAAGTACTTTGCAAATTTGAAAGCATTCCAGAAATGCCATTATGGAACTTTGTGATCAGGTGTTTGGATCCTTAATACCAATTGATAGTGACAATGATGATGGTGATGATGATGGTTTGATGACAACAATAAACATGGGCTTCTTTTTGTTGTTATTGAAGCTCAATGTTTTTTCCACTAAGTACAATCAGATCATGGCCTAGAGGCAGGGGTGGGGATGCTGCAGCCTCCAAGCCACATGTGGTCCTCAAATGCAGCCCTTTGAATCCAAACTCCACAGAACAAATCCCCTTAATAAAAGACTTGGACTCCATCTAAAGGACCTAGAAGGCCACATGTGGCCTCAAGGCCATAAGTTCCCCACCCCTGAGCTAGCCCTTTACAATTTGAAAAGATTTTTTACCCCAACCCATGAAGTAGTAATGATAGATTATGCCTAGAGCACAACTGAAGTGGTTGCATATTAGATAGCAGACATGTAGCTGTGAGGCAGCTTAGAGTCATCTAGTTCAAATCCCTCGTTTTACAAATGGAAAGGAAGGCCCTGAAAGGGGAAATGATTTGCCCAACTAGGCAATCTAGGAGTCCCTAGATTCTCTTGCTTTTGTATTGTTGTTGTTTTTTTCCTAAGAGAGGAAATGCATTCTTAATTAAGAATTGACTAGATAAGTCACAGAGACTCCTATTTTGCTTCATTAGGAAATGAAGTTTTCCCTGGTTGCTGGAGTAGAGTAGGCAACCATCCCTCTCACCCTATCTATCCAGACAATGCTAATGACCTATATAATCCAAATGTCTGCCCCCATTGATTTCAAAGTGCTCTTCTGGACCAGGGCTCAGCTTCCCACCATTGCTTATGTGGAACAAGGATATCAATAGGTCTCACTTATTAGCTGCTTGCAATGATAATCAAGGCCAGCAATCAGTTGCCCAAAGCTTCAAGTTTCAGGAATTTACCCTGGTCACTTTCTGATATAGTGAATCAGAACTGAGAAAGGGATCTAATGAACAACTACTCCAAACTCCCCCTTCCACCACCAAAAAGATAAAAAAAAAATTATATCCTACCGCAATATAATCAACAAGTGATCGACTTCCTTTTCCTTAAATACCTCCACCAAAAGGCCACTCATTACCTCCCAAAGCAGCCCATCCTACTTTGGGATTTTGAAAATTCTGCAGAAGCCATCCCTTAAATCATGCCTGAATTTGCCTCTTGCTCATTCTCACCATTGCACATACATATGCTCTGGGGTCAAACAGAACAGTTCACTTTCAAATACTTGAAGAAAACAATCATGTCCTCCTTGAGCCATTTCTTTGCCAGACTAGACATCCCCACATTTCTTTTTGGAAGGAGATTGTTAAACATTTGCCAGCTTGCACCCCTGCTTGGGACACTCATTTCCCAACTTTGTCAGAGTCACAGATTTTGAGCTGGATAGGATATTAAAGGCCATCTAATCTGAATCCATATTACATCCTAAGAAGTTGAGATCAAAGGAGGTTTGATGCCATGGCCAAGGTCACACAGGAAGTGAAAGGCAAAACAAGTTACGGACCTTTGTAATCCCCATTTAAATCCCAGTTAGTTCTCTCCCTCTAACACCAGGTTTCTGTCCTAGAGCCCCACAGACCAATATTCTCCCTCCAAGTTCTCCTAAGCAGGTGTAAATGCAGAGAAAATTCTAGTTGATCCAGCCAACAGCCATAAAATGCCACCAGAGGCTTCCAGTCTCTTCTGCACCTGCTCGACACAGCACAGTCTTATGTTGCAGTTTCATTCTAGAAGGGCTTGGTAGTAAGGAGAATACGAGTCTAATAAAACCAGTGATATTTACTCCTTTATGCAGTTCTCCTTCCCAGGGTGCACTTTCTTTGAAGACTGATCACGCTCTTTATTGTGTGAGCTTGTAAAATGCAAAATGATTAAATGGACCTTTTTTTTTAATCCCATCCCTGGCATTCCTTTAGTCAACAATAAGTAAAGTCCTGAAGGTTTCATGTGCATTTGGAGGAAAGGTCAAGTTTAGCCATCAGCATTGAGAGAAAAAAACCTTAAAGGGCAGTTCATTTGCCTGGTAATGAAGTTGTAGAGAAACCTAAAGAGGCTTGAACACTGAAGGACTCAGGATCATTACAAAAAAGTTTCTGAACAGGTTTCCAACATCCAGCATTGGTCATAGCCAAACAGATCCATTTCCAAGCCATTTCCAAGCATTAAAAAAAAGAAAATTTCAACTCTAAATATGTTGCTTTCAATCCTTCTGTTACATCCTGTGCCTGCTTCCCAGGTCCCAGCTTTTCTTCCTTCTATATCCTAGGGTAGCTTTGCATTTTGACATCCCTTTCATACTCTCTGCCTGAAGGCAGCCTGCGTTTTTCACTTCTCTTTAGAACTCTACTTCAGAGTGTGCAGTTCTGTTCTTCATACTTGTTTTCTACTGCTATGTCCCATGCCAGCCTCCTGAAATGTGAGCTTATTTTACTCTAAATATGACAGTAAATGGAAGTTCAGTAAAATGAGGGAAACGGTTGATTGAAATTCAATTGAACAGCCAACTCGGCTTAAGCTTCCAGCTACATCTCTCATATTCATATTTTGGAATGTCATGGGATATTAGATTTGGATCTGGAATAGACCTTGGAGGTCATCAACCTAAACACCCACATTTTACAAAGGAGAAAATAAGTTCCATATAATTTGCTCAAGGCCATAAAGGCAATAAGGGTGGCAAATCAGGATTTGAACACAGATCTTCTTAATCCGAATACACTTCTTTTCCAGTTGTACCAATCTATAACACATATGATTTTCACATTCTACTAATGAGATTGGCCTCCTAGATGGTCTCTCTGCCCTCCTTATCAATCCAGCCCACGTACTACTATAAGATTAATTTTCCTAATGCATTGTTATAATCAGGTCATTCTCTTGCTCAAAACAAAATGAAAAACAACTTCAGTGGCTCCCCATTGGATGATTGGATCAAAGGTTTAGAGTCGAATGATATAATAGAACTCATCTAGTTCAATTCTCTCATTTTACAAATGTGGGAATGAGAACTAAGGAAGTAGTAAGTAGTAGTAGTAAGTAGTAAGTGGTAGAGCCATGATTTAAATCTAGTTCTTCTGATTCTGAGTTCAATTCCCTTTCAAGGCCCTCCATGATCTTAGTCCAATGTTTGCTGACTTGGTTTATGTCCCTTTCATTCCATTAAGATGTCTAACACCTTTGCTCATACCTTTACCAATATTCTATTGTTGTTCAGTTGTTTTAATTGTGACCAACTCTCCAACACCTCTTTTGGGGTTTTCTTATTAAAGATGCTGGAAACAGTTTGCATTTCCTTATCCAGGTCTTTTTTGTTGTTGTTCAGTTGTTCAGTCATGTCTGACTTTGGACCATAGCATGCCAGGACCTTCTATCCTCCACTATCACTCAAAGTTTGTCCAAGTTCATGTTCATTGTTTCTATGATACTCTCTATCCATCTCATCCTCTGCTGTCGCCTTTTCCTTTTGTCCTCAAACTTTCCCAATATCAGGGTCTTTTTCAGTGATCCGCATCTTCTCACATGGCCAAAAGTTTTAAGCTTCAGCATTTGACCTCCCAATGAGTAGCCTGAATTAATTTTCCTTGGTGCCCGAAGGAGTCTCAATAATCTTCCAGGACTACAATCTAAAAGTGTTGACTCTATGACACTCAGAGTTCCTTATAGTTCAACTCCCCAGCCATACATTGCTATTGGGAAAACAATCCCTTTGACTATATGGACTTTTATTGGGAAGGTTATGTCTCTGCTTTTTACTATGTTCTCTAGATTTGCCATAGCTTTCCTTCCAAGGAGTAAGCATCTTTTAATTTCATGGCTGTATTGGTCATCTACAATGATCTTTGAGCCCAAGAATATAAAATCTGACAGTGTTTCCCCTTTATTTGCCAAGAAGTGATGGGAACAGTTGCCAGGATCTTAGTATTTTTTTATGTTAAGCTTCAAGTCACCTCTTCCCTTTCACCTTCATCAAGAAGCATAATTCCTTAATTCTTCTTCATTTTCTTCCATCAGAGTGGTATGGTCTGCTTAACTGAGGTTGTCGATATTTCTCTCAGCAACCTTAACTCCAGCTTTTGATTCATCCAGCTCAACATATCACATGCTGTACTCAGCTAGAAGTTAAATAAGGTGATAGTGTACATTCTTATTGTACTCCTTTTCTAATTCTGTTGTTCCATTTTCAGTTCTAACTGTTGCTTTACGGCCCACTTACAGGTTCTTCAAGAGACCAGTAAAATGATCTGGTACTCCCATCTCTTAGAGGACTTGACACATTGTGTTGGGGTCCACGTAGTTAAAGGCATTAGTGTAGGCAAGCAGGCAGAAGTAGGTGTTTTTCTGGAGCTCCCTTGCTTTCTCCATAGTCCAGCAAATGTGGACAATTTGGTCTCTAGTTGCTCTGCCTCTTCAGAAACCAGCCTATACTTCTGCTAATTCTTAGTTCACACATTGTTGAAGCCTAGCTTGCAGACTCTTAAACATAACCTTACTATTATGTGAAATGAGCACAATTGATCAGTAATTTAAATACTCCTTGGTATTGTCCTTCTTTAAGATTGCACATAAACTGATCTTTTCCAATCCAGTGGCCACTGTTGTGTTCTCCAAATCTGTTGGTATATTGATTTAGTGCAGCACTTTTACAGCATCATTTTTAGGGTTTTAAATAGCTCAGTGGGAATTCCATCACCTCCACTAGAGGTTGTTAGCAATGCTTCCTAATTGTTTTGTTAGCAATTGCTTCCTTATTGTTAGCAATGCTTCCTAAGGCCCAATTGCCTTCATTCTCCAGGACGTCTGGCTATAGATTAGTAACCATGCTCTTGTGGTTATCAATAACCTTAAGATCTTTCTCGTATAGTTCTCTTGTGTATTCTTGCCATCTTTTTCTTAATCTTTTCTGCTTCTGTTAAATCCTTACCATCTTTGGCTTTTATCATGCCCTTTTTGCATGAAACTTTATCTTGATATCTCTAATATTTTGGAGGTCTCTTGTCTTTCCCATTCTGTTGTCTTCTTCTTTGCATTGTTCATTTAAGATCTTATCTCTCCCTGTTATTCTCTGGAATTCTGTTTTTAGTTGGATATATCTTTCCTTCCTCCTGTACCTTTCACTTTCCTTCTTTCCTCAGCTATTTGTAAAGCCTCATCAGTCTTTCATTTTGCTTTCTTGTTTTTTTTTCTTTGTAATGTTTTTTTTTTTTCTTACTGCCTCCTGTATAATGTTGTGAACCTCTGTCCATAGTTCTTCAGGTACTTTACCTACCAGATCAAATACCTTAAATATATTTATCATCTCTTCATATTCATAAAGAATGTTGCTTAGGTCATAAGTATGTGATCTGAGGATTTTCTTTACTTTCTTCAATTTAAGTCTAAATTTTGTAATAAGAAGCTTATGATCTGAGCTACATTCAGCTCTAAGTCTTGTTTTAACTGACTGGATAGCCTAGAGCTTCTCTACATTTAGCTGCAAAGTTTATAATCGATCTGATTTCTATATTGACCATCTGGAGATTTCTATATATAGTGTTGTTTTTTGGATTGTTAGAAAAGAGATTGTGTCATGTCCAATGAATTATCTTGAAAAAGTCTATTAGTCTCTGCTCTGTTTCATTTTGCACTCCAATGCCAAACTTGTCTTTTATTCCAATTATCTTTTGATCTTTCCTACTTTAGCATGCCAATCCTCTATGATGACTGTGACTTTTGGGGGGTGTTATTTCTAGAAGATGTAGGTCATCATAGAACTGGTCAACTTTTGCCTCTTCAGCATCAGTGGTTGGAGCATAAATATGTATTATTGTGATGTTGACAAGTTTGCCTTGGATTTAAACATCATTCAGTAATTTTTGAGATTATACCCCAGTACTGATTTTTTCACCCTTTTATTGACTGTGGAGGCTATTCCATTTCTTTTTTTTAATGGTATTTTATGTTTTCCAATTAAACATAAAGACAATTTTAACATTCCTTTTTGAACACTTTTGAGTTCCAAATTTTCCTTCCTCCCTCCCTTTCTTTCCACCTCCCTAATACAGTAAGCATTTTGACATAAGTTATATATGTGCAATCATGTAAAACATATTTCTATATTAGTCATGTGGTGAAAAAAGAAGCAGACCAAAAGAAAAAAAATAAAAAATAAACAGTGAAAATAGTATGCTTCAATCTGCATTCAGATTCCATAGTTCTTTCTCTGGATGTGGATAGCATTTTCCATCATGAGTCCTTTGGAATTGTATTAGGTCATTGTATTGCTGAGATGAGCTAAGTCATTTACAATTGATTATTGAATAATGTTGCTGTTACTGTGTACAATATTCTCCTGGTTCTGCTCACTTCACTCAACATCAGTTCTTGTAAGTCTTTTGAGGTTTTTCAGAAATTCTCCTACTCATCATTTCTTATAGTACAAAAGTATTCCACTACATTCATATACCATACCTTGTTCAGCTCTTGTTCATTCATATACCATACCTTGTTCATTGCTCTTTGGTCATAGCTCAAATCGCTCTGCAGAACGGTTGGGTTAGTTCACGACTCCACCAAAAGTGTGTTAATGTCCCAGTTATCCCACATTGTCTCCAATTTTGATCATTTTCCTTTTTACTCCATTTCTTCTAAGGGATTCTTACCCACAGCAGTACCTGTAGTAATCATCTGAAGTAAATTCACCTGTTCCCATCGATTTAAGTTCTCTGACACAGAAGCTGTTGGTGTTTATCTTCCCATCTCCTGTTTGACCACATCCAGCTTACCTTGGTTCATTGATCTTGCTTTCCAGGTTCCTATGCAATATTGTTTTTTACAACATTGGACTTTCATCACCAGACGCATACACAGCTGAGCTCCTTTTTGGCTTTGGCCCAGTTGCTTCATAAGTATTAGAGCTACTTGAAGTTGTCCTCTGCTCTTCACCAGTAGTGTATTAAACACCTTCCAACCTGAGGGGTTCATCTTCTGATGTCATCTCTTTTTAACATTTTTGAATCATCCATGGGGTTTTCCTAGCAAAGATACTGGAGTGGTTTGCTATTTCTTTCTCCAGTGGATTACCTTTTTTCAGAACTCTCCCCTCAAGACACGTCTATCTTGGGTAACCCTGCACAGCATAGCTCATAGCTCCGTTGAGATATACGAGCCCCTCCATCATAGGCAGGGATCTGGGGTGGGGCGGGGATGCAGCTCATTTTATAGATCAGGAAACTGAGGTAAACAAGGTTAAGTGACTTACTCAGGGTCACATAGCTAATAAGTGGTTGAGACCAGATTTGAACTCATGAAGATGAGTCTTCCTGATTACAAGCCTGGCAATCTATCCTCTGCTCCACCTAGCTTCCCTGGCTTGCCCAATATTCTGCTTTGCCTCAGCCCCCAAAACTTACCTATGCTCCCCATCCTTAAAGACCTAAGTAAAATAACCTCTGTAGTGTGTAATAATGGAAAGAACACTGGATTTAAAATCAGAGTACCTGGGTTTAAATCCTAGTTTTGTTAATCACTACCTGGTGATGGGTAACTCCCTTATTATCTCAGGTCCTCATTTTCCTCATTTGTCTAATTGGAGTACTGAACTAGATGATGCTAAATCCTTCCCTGAGCCCTCCAGGCAGAAATGATCTATCACTTTCCTCAGACCTCTCACTGTGCTATATATACTTGCTCCATGCCATTTATCACATATATCTTGTATTCTAACAGTTATGTAGTTTTTTTTTACCTACTTTACTATATTGGCAGCTTCTTGAAGGCAGGGACCACATTCTACTTGCTGGCATGTTATGTTCCTGTGTATATCTCTTTTAGTATTTTATTCACTATAAGTGTAACTTCACCGATACCTTCATGATATCAGCAGAAAATCAGGAAGATCTGCAGTATCCTGGGTGAATCCCATGTGGCTAGCTTCTGGAAAAGCATGGACAAGAGTCACACAGAATGAGTCATTATTGCAGGGAATGTGCAAATCAATGAGGTCACAAGTGGAATGTATGAGTCTTCTCTCTCTTTAGATTGTAAGCAACTTGGGGGTAACATTTGTGGTTTATTTACCCTTGGAAGCCATGTAACTAGCAAATGGCCTGACAAAGAGCTGGTCTTCAATAATTGTTTCCTGAATTAAAATCACCCTATAACAAATCCACAGAAATCGAGCAGCTTTCCACTGAAGCTGAAAGGCAGGTCCAACAGAGAAACAAGCCAGTGAGTTAAGGGCCTTTAAATGGGAAATTCATTCTGTGATGCCCAAGGCCTGCCCCAAATCCCAGCTCAATATCCCTGCTGAGATGAAACTACAAAATCATCCTACCATTATGGTCACTCCCTAAACTCCCTTCTCTATGCACAAAGTCTGAAAAAACGATCTGTCATATCTCTTCTCCAACTAGACACACGAAAGCCAAAGGGCACAGGCAAATTCCATATGTTAGAAAAATCATCTCTAGCCATGATCTACAAGGGAAGGGGGAAGAAGGACAACAAACATTTATTTAAGTGACTACTGTGTGCCAGAAAGCATGCCAATTGCTTTTGTAAATATTTCATTTGATCAGGAATAGTGAACTAGTGCAGAACTATACAGGAGGAATCCACTTCCAGGTTTGACCTTGAGAAGACAATAAGGGATAATACAAAGAACAGTCAATTGAGTGCCCAAAGACCCATGTTCTAATTCTGGCTCCTTTACTAACTTGCTGTGTGACCCTGGGCAACTAACTTTATCTCTACAAGGCTCAGCTAAATCACCTGTAAAAATTAGGGCTTTAGATTAGACAATTCTAAAAGTTCACTTTTGCTATGATATTCTAGGATTCTATGATCTAGAAAGCAGAGCGACCAACATATCTACCCTCCCTAAAGCACAAAACACCTTCCTGAAATGTTGAAATGAAACAAAATGAAATGAAATGAAATAAAGGCAAAGTATAGCGGGAAGTCAAAAGACAGGTGGCAAGTTCCAATTTCTGATGTTACTAGCTAGGTAAACTTGGGTAAGTCACGTTAAATTTTCTGAAGCTTAGTTTTCTGACAATAATCCATATGTAGGAGAATAAGACACACATACACAAACACACACACACACACACACACACATACACACACACACAAAACTTCTGAGAGGGTTGAATATTATAATGATCCTGATAGTGTTTTTAATTCTACTATTCAATTCTATTGCATTTCAAGGCAACCCATTCCACTTTAGGATAATTCCAATTGTCGGGAACTTTTCCCCTGACATCAAGCCCAAATTGGCCCCTTTGCAGTGTCTTCCCATAGCTTCTGTTTCTGACTTCCACGGCCACAGAGTAACTCTAATATCTCCTCCACATGACAATATTTTCTTGAATAGAACAATAATGTTCCTCCTGTCTTCTTTTCCAGGGTAACTGCATCTAGTTCCTCCAACTGATGCTCATATAACATGGACTTAAAGTCCATAAACCATCTTGTGTGTATTCTTAAGATTATCCACATCTTTCATAAACCATAGCACTTTAAAGTGAACATGATACTCCAAATGACATCTGATGAGAGCATAGTACACTGCGTCAGTCACCTTCCTTTTCCTGGAAGGTTCGCCCTGTGTAATGCAAGCTCACATGGACTTTTTGGACTACCTCATTGCACCACTGACTCATATTACACTGGCAGCTCAATAAAATCACAAGATATTTTTTTTAAATGTTTTCTAAACTTGAGTCTTGTGAAGTCAATATTTTATACCTGAATACAAGACCCAAATACAATTTATCTCTATTTAATTGCATCTAATTAGATTCATATCAATATTTTAGCCTTACAAGAATCTTTTGCATCCTAACCTGAGTTTTAGATCCAGTGTTTCAGCAATCCCTTTTTTGCTGTTGACTCATTTTCAGTCATGGCCAACTCTCTGTTACCCCATTTTGGGGTTTTCTCAGCAAAGTATTAGAATAGTTTGCCATTTCCTTCCACAGCTCATTTTATTGATGAGGAAACTGAGGCACACTGGATTATCAGTTTTATATTATCTGCAAATTTGGTGATTATGCCTTCTATGCCTTTATCAAAGTCATTGGTGAAAACATTAAATAGCACAGGATTAAGTGGGCAGGTAGGTGGCACAGTGGATAGAATGCTAGGTCTATAGTCAGGAAGATTACTCTTCCCGAGTTCAAATCTGGTATCAGACACTTACTAGCTATGTGACCCTAGGCAAGTCATTTCACCCTATTTGCCTCAGTTTCCTTATCTGTAAAATAAGCTGGAGAAGGAAATGGCCAACCATTCCATTATCTTCCCCAAGAAAACCCCCAAATGGAGTCACAGAGATTTAGACAAGACTGAATAACAAGTAAAGATACCTAGCTTATTCAGTTTGAGTCTATCTGCCACACTGACAACAACTCTTGTAGTTGTCAAATTTGAATCTATGTTCTCTTCTGATCCGGAATAGTGAACTAGTGCAGATCTACACAGGAGGAACCCACTTTCAGGTTTGACCTTGAGAAGACAATAAGGGATAATACAAAGAACAGTCAATTGAGTGTCCAAAGACCCATGTTCTAATTCTGGCTCCTTTACCAACTTGCTGTGTGACCCCAGGCAACTAACTTTATCTCTACAAGGCTCAGTTAGATCACCTGTAAAAATGAGGGCATTGGATTAGACAATTCTCCATCTCCTCCATCCATGAGTTGTTTTATCATTTTTTTTGCTAAAATCTAGTAAGTTATACCCATAGCATTACCTTCATCTATGAGTTTCAGTAATCCTGTCATTAAAAGAAATGAAGTTAATAAGACAATGATGCCAGTTTGTCTCTTTATAGGACTGGTGGATGACTGCAAATTTAGTAACATGGATGACTAGAATAATGATGGTACTCCAAGAAATAGGGAAGTGAGAAAGAATCACAAATGTTTAAAGGCACCTCAATGCCGTTGTAGTTCAGTCCATATGTGAAATGAATACCATTATAAAACCTCACTATAATATATAACTACATAGCTAGGTGGCACAGTGAATAAAGTGCGAGATCTGGAGTGAGAAAGACCTGAGTTTGAATCCTGCATCAGACATTAACTGAACTAAACCAAGACATTGATCTCCAATATCAAGACCCAAGAAAAGCCTAAAAAGGGAAAAGCAAACATAAGGGACTCAATAGAGCTTAAATATTTACATCCTTAAATGGGAAGATCATACTTACAATTCTTAAACATTGTACAATTAATAGTACAGCTGGAAGGAAAATAGACAGAGGGTATGAGAATAAGGTGAATTTGAGGGAATAACATAAAAAAATTAAGGGATGAGAAAGAAGAGTACGCCAGGTGAAGAAGGAAGGCAGAGGTAGAATGGGTAAATTATTTCACATGAAGAGGTGCAAAAAACCTATTGTAGTGAAGGGAAAGATGGGAAGGTGGGCAATGGGCATTGCTCGAACCTTACTCTCCTCAGGTCAAAGGATATAAACAGGCAGTTTTCAGAAGAAGAAATCAAAGCTATCTCTAGGCATATGAAAAACTTCTCTAAATCACTTTTAATTAGAGAAATTCAAATTAAAACAATTTTGAAGTACCACCTCACGTCTATCAGATTGGCTAATATGAGAAAAAGGAAAATGATAAATGTTAGAGAGGATGTAGGAAAATTGGAACACTAGTGCCTTGTTTGTGGAGTTGTGAACTGATCAAACCATTCTGGAGAGCAATTTGGAACTATGCCCAAAGGGCATCCAAACTGTGCATACCCTTTGATCCAGCACTACTAGGTCTGTATGCCAAGGAGATAATAAAAAAGGGAAAAGAACCTCCATGTACCAAAATATTTATAGCATCCCTTTTGTGCTGGCAAAATATTGGAAAGTGGGGGGATGCTCATCAGTTGGGGAATGGCTAAACAAGTTGTAGCATATTAATGTAATTATACTATTGCGTGATAAGAAATGATTAACAGGCACATTTCAGAAAAATCTGGAACAATTTGTATGAACTAATGTAAAGTGAAATGAGCAGGACCAGGAAAACATTGTATAAAGTACCAGCAACACTGCGTGATGATCCACTATGAATGACTCAGCTCTTCTCAGCAATACAATGATCCAAGACAAGTACAAAGGAACCATGAAGGAAAGTGCTATCCACACCCAGATAAAGTGATGGATTCTTAATGCGGATCAAAGTGATGGAGCCCTAATAGACCTGCCCCCAGCCCCAATATTCTAACTTCATTACAGGCCCATTGTACCTACCTAGCCCTCCCCCCATCAATGTTCTAACATGCCTCACTGCTCACTAGAACAACAGGTGTGTCCCTAAACTCTGAGTTCCCACAGAAACAGCAGATGTGTCATTGTGATAGAAACTCAGCACTGCCCCCAGACCCTTTCCCATGAAACAGATGTGCAAA
Organism: Trichosurus vulpecula; assembly: GCF_011100635.1. Classification (NCBI taxonomy): domain Eukaryota; kingdom Metazoa; phylum Chordata; class Mammalia; order Diprotodontia; family Phalangeridae; genus Trichosurus; species Trichosurus vulpecula. Next base: position 253,970,228 of record NC_050578.1, read on the forward strand.
CACAATTACATTACCCATCTTAACAAGACAAGACCACAACAGCTGGCCAATTGGAGGGCAGAATGACCAGAATGCTTGACCACCAAAACATAGAGGAGGCCCACCCTACAATAGAGCCTGCACAGTTCCATTGAGGCTAGGGCCCCTCCTCCATTACCTCATCCCTTAACAAACTCCTCCTGCCTTTTTAATATTTAATCCTATTACCCTGTAAAAATCCATCTCGTGTTCTCTGAAGTTGCTGGTTCCTCTTGGAACTTAGCGCACTTCATGACAGGCATCAATCTCAATAAATGACTATACTTGGATTAGAGGTGGTATGACTCTGAATTCTTTGAGAAGGTTCTACCACAACACATCATGAAACCCCAACAGTTTTTGGCCTAGGTGGGCAGAGACTAAACTTCAACAAAAGCATATTTTTATCTCTTACTTTATTCTTTTTGTGTTTTTTTTCTTTTGATCTGTTCTTCTTTCACAATTGTGACTAACGTGAAAATATGTTTTACATGGTAACACATCTATAATATATCAAATTGCCTACCATTTTAGAAAGAGGGGAGGAAGGAAAGGAGAAAAATTTGGAACTCAAAAGCTTGTAAAAAATGAATGCTAAAAATTGTCTGGACATGTAATTAGGGAAAAAGTAAAATACTATTTTTTTTTAAAATACAGCCATTTCCACAACACAAAAGCATCCCATTGAAAGAGTGACAAGACCATTATAGTTGGTCATTATAGTTCCATGTTAGCTATAATGCAGTCCAGAGGTTAAAAAAACAATCTTCCAGTATCATATCCTAGTAAGTAAACAACTTACCAGGACCATTGTCTGCCTTAAAGAGACAATATGTCTATATGTTGTGATTTGAGGAGTGAATGAAGCAATTAGTCTCCAAATATATCCCCCATGGGTACCTGAAACTTCAGCATTAGAAATCCAATCCTCTGCTTTCCTCTTTTCCCGTCTCTTGTTTGAAAATGCAAATACCTCTAAGGAAGGGGTAACATTTAAAGTCCATTCATTAATGAAAGGAATATTTCTTTTTGAAGTAGAGAATATAAGAGCTTGAATGACCTTGGCACATAGAATGCTAATAATGGAGGACCTTAGAACATATAAGATAAAATATTAGAGATGGAAGGGACTCTATGATATAGAAAATAAAATGTTAAACTTGCAAGGGACCATTGAACACAGAAAATATAACTCCAGATCTGGAAGAGATATTAGAAAGAATATAGAATGTTAGATCTGGAATGACTTTAGAACTTGAAACAGTCAAGAAGGGGAGATAGAACACAGAACATGAAATATTAGAGCTGGAAGGGAACTTAAGGCACAAAGCATAAAATTTTAGGGCTTAAATGACTCTGAAACTGTTACAGTTAGAAATGACAAAAAACATAATATCATAAGTTAGATTAGAAAGTCAGAACAAGAAGATGGCGGCTGGTAAGCAGGAACTAGTGTGAGAGCTACGTACTGAGTCCCTCCAAAAACCTATAAAAAATGGCTCTGAACCAATTCTAGAACAGCAGAACCCACAAAACAGAAGACAGAAGTAGGGCTCCAGCCCAGGACAGCCTGGATGGTCTCTGGGTGCGGTCTATCCCACACAGAGCTGGGAGCTGGGAGCTGGGAACGGAGTGGAGCAGAACCCAGCCTGAACGGCGTGGACCATCCAGATGAGAAGTCGGGCGGAGGGGGCCCTAGCACCCTGAATCAGTGAGCTGCGGCAGTTACAAGACTCCTTAACCCACAAACACCAAAGACTGCGAGAAGGTTAGTGGGAAAAGCTGCGGGAGTAGAAGGAGTTCACGGTTCGGCTTCCAGCCCCGGGGGCAGCGGAGGTGGGGCAGCTATGGCTGTTGTTACTTCCGGCTCCAGGTCCACCTGGTGGGAGGAATTAAGTGGCTGATCACAGCAGGAGTGCACAGCCTGCTGAAGGTCTAAGCCCAGTCCGGGTTGGGGGTTGGGGAAGGAGCAGTGCTGGTGTGGCAGAGCTGGCACCTCCCCCCCCAAACGTGGAACATAGAACTCTCTAGTCTACAAGCAGTCATACCCCACTGAAAAACTCAAAGGTCAAGTAAGTTGGCTGGGAATATGGCCAGGCAGCGAAAACACACCCAGATTCAGTCTCAGACTTTGCATTCTTTCTTTGCTGACAAAGAAGACCAAAACATACAGCCGAAAGAAGTCAATAAAGTGCAAGAGCCTACACCAACAGCCTCCAAGAAAAACATGAACTGGTCCCAGGCCATGGAAGAGCTCAAAAAGGATTTGGAAAAGCAAGTTAGAGAAGTAGAGGAAAAATTGGGAAGTGAAATGAGAAGGATGCAAGAAAACCATGAAAAACAAGTCAAGGACTTGCTAAAGGAGACCCAAAAAAATACCAAAAAATACACTGAAGAAAACAACACCTTAAAAAATAGATTAACTCAAATGGCAAAAGAGCTCCAAAAAGCCAATGAGGAGAAGAATGCCTTGAAAGGCAGAATTAGCCAAATGGAAAAGGAGGTTCAAAAGACCACTGAAGAAAATACTACTTTAAAAATTAGATTGGAGCAAGTGGAAGCTAGTGATTTTATGAGACATCAAGATATTATAAAACAGAACCAAAGGAATGAAAAAATGGAAGATAATGTGAAATATCTCATTGGAAAAACCACTGACCTGGAAAATAGATCCAGGAGAGAGAATTTAAAAATTATTGGAGTACCTGAAAGCCATGATCAAAAAAAGAGCCTAGATATCATCTTTCAAGAAATTATCAAGGAGAACTGCCCTGATATTCTAGAGCCACAGGGCAAAATAGAAATTGAAAGAATCCATCGATCGCCTCCTCAAATAGATCCCAAAAAGAAATCTCCTAGGAATATTGTCGCCAAATTCCAGAGCTCCCAGATCAAGGAGAAAATACTGCAAGCAGCCAGAAAGAAACAATTTGAGTATTGTGGAAACCCAATCAGAATAACCCAAGATCTGGCAGCCTCTACGTTAAGAGATCGAAGGGCTTGGAATACGATATTCCGGAGGTCAATGGAGCTAGGATTAAAACCTCGAATCACCTACCCAGCAAAACTGAGTATCATGCTCCAAGGCAAAATATGGACTTTCAATAAAATAGATGACTTTCAAGCTTTCTCAGTGAAAAGACCAGAACTGAATAGAAAATTTGACTTTCAAACACAAGAATCAAGAGAAGCATGAAAAGGTAATCAAGAAAAAGAAATTGCAAGGGACTTACTAAAGGTGAACTGTTTTGTTGACATTCCTACATGGAAAGATGATATGTATGGTTCATGAGACCTCAGTATTAGGGTAGCTGAAGGGAATATGCATACATATATGTTTATGTATATATATGGGTGAATGTGTATGTATGTATATATCTATGTGTGTATGTATATATATGTGTATATATACATATATATATATATATATATATATATATATATATATATATATAGAGAGAGAGAGAGAGAGAGAGAGAGAGAGAGAGAGAGGGAGGGAGAGAGGGAGAGAGCAGACACAAGGTGAGTTGAAGATGAAGGGAAGATATCTAAAGGGAAGATATCTAAGATATCTAAAAGAAATAAAAAATAAAATCAAATTAAGGGTTGAGAGAGAAACATACTGAGAGAGGGAGATAAGGAGAGACAGAATGGGATGGCTTATCTCCCATAAAGGTGGCAAGAGGAAGCAGTTCTGTGGGAGGAGGGGGGAGGGGAGAGGGCAGGTGAGGGGGGAATGAGTGAACATTGCTCTCATCAGATTTGGCCTAAGGAGGGAATACCATACATACCCAATGGGGAATCTTACCCCACAGGAAAGAAGAAGATAAAAAAAAATGCGGGGATGATGAAGGGGAGGGCAGATGGGGGTGGAGGTAGTCAAAAACAAACACTTTTGAAAGGGGACAGGGTCAAGGGAGAAAATTCAATAAAGGGGGATGGGTTGGGAAGGAGCAAAATATAGTTAGTCTTTCACAACGTGAGTATTGTGGAAGGGTTATACATAATGATACACATGTGGCCTATGTTGAATTGCTTGACTTCTTAGGGAGGGTGGGTGGGAAGGGAAGAGGAGAGAGAATTTGTTTTAAAAACAGATGTTCAAAAACAAACAAAAATGTTTTTGCATGCAACAAGAATATAAGATACACAGGCAATGGGGCGTAAAAATTTATCTTGCCCTACAAGAAAGGAAGGGAAAAGGGGATGGGAGGGGAGCGGGGTGACAGAAGGGAGGGCTGACTGGGGAACAGGGCAACCAGAATATACGCCATCTTGGAGTGGGGGGGAGGGTAGAAATGGGGAGAAAATTTGTAATCCAAACTCTTGTGAAAATCAATGCTGAAAATTAAATATGTTAAATAAATTTAAAAAAAAAAGAAAGAAAGTCAGAACAAGAACCTCAGAACATAGAACTTTGAATACTTGAGCTGGAAGGGACTGTGACATGTAGAGAATAGGAAGTTAGAGCTGGAAGAAACTTTACAATGGAGAACAGAGAACTTCAGATCTGGAAGGGTAGTATGTATAGTGGAAAGGACTCAATGGCCCAGCACTTAGCACAGAGTCTGGTATACAGTAGGTGCTAATAAATGCTTATTGATTTTATTTGTTCAAAGGACCTGGATTCATATCTCACCTCCCACACTTACTACCTATGTGATCCTAGTCTCAAACTTCTTGACCTCAATTTAAAATAAAACTATTAGATAACTTCTAAAGTCTCTTTCAGTTTTAAATTTATGACCCTCACCTTATTTTATCTTCAATATCCTCGGCTTCCACTTTTAAAGTTCCATTCATGCTCTCGCGCACATTTTGAAGAGCAAGAGGGGATTTTTGTACCCCAGGCAAGCAATGCCTGACGGTTCCTCACTTCAGTTAGTAGTCAAGAGTTGGATATGGGACACCACTTCTCAAGTGAGCAATGCAAAGCAAGCGTTAACAGGAGGGATTAGGATGGGATGGGAAGGAATTTGCATGGAGTAGAGTCAACAGTAATCCAGGATAGTCTTATTGACTTGACTTGTTCAGAAGACCCAGGTTCCTATCTTACCTCTGATCCTTACTACCCATGTGACCTTGGAAAAGTTGCTCAACCTTCTTGGCCTCAGCTGCTTCTATCCTATGGATGACTGACTGGTTATTAGCATCTTCAGAGCTATGTTGTTCTGAAGAAAAAGAAAAGACTCAGTTGTCTCACCCTCATTAGAGCTCTGAGAAACTGAGGCTAGGATGTTGGAACCAAGAGGAGATTATGAGCCACAAGGATGTAGTTGGAGAAGCATATTATGGCTTAAAACCCATCAGAAAAATAAGCTGTTAATAGTAGCTGGCAATGGATTCTGTCAGGTGATGGAGGAAAGAATATATGGTTTCCACCTGAGACCAGTTTGCTGAGGAAAGAAAAGGGGAAAATAATTGAGGGGGTGGGATACCTCATAAACATACATAGACATACACACAACAGGAACTGGCAGCTTTTTAATACTGTGACTTTTATTAGGGGAGTGTGTGTGTGTGTGTGTGTGTGTGTGTGTGTGTGTGTGTGTCTTTTTCTTTTTCCTGCAGAGGTAGTCACATGTTCCTTCCTCTAACATAAAATAAATGATTGACGATCTGTATATGTCAAACATGAATCCCATGGCTTCATTTTCTTTTCCTTCCACCCACTCCTTTAGGCTCAGTTCTGTGAGCTCATCATTAAAAACTAATTTATATACCCCAGTGACTTATATAACCTTCTAATGAACACAATAAAAACAAAGAAGCCATACTTTGGGTCACATTTTTCCCTCCTCAGTTCCATCTGATTTGTAAGGATTAGTTAAACTCATTAGTAATCGGATTTGAGAGTCTTCAGCTTGATTATACACCAAGCAAGATGTGGGTGTGTGTATTTGTCTGTATATGCGTGTGCTCAGTCATGTTTTGGGTGGGGGGAAAGTAATTACAATCTGACTAGGGGAAAAACCCTCTTCTGGCAAGAATTCTGTGTAATGACACTCTGAACACAGGTGGACTTTGAATAACATGTCTCCAGACCCATATTTACACCCTTTCCCTCTTGTCAGGACCTTCCAGAGCTAACCCAAAGTTGTTGGGTTATGCCTACTCCCAGGAGCCCTGGAGTAGAATAAAGAAGGACTTAAGTGAAGAAATCATTACTTCTCATAGGGATAAAGACAAAGATGAAATGGTCTCTGTCCTCAGAGCACTGATACTCTCTTTGGAAAGACAACATGCACATGCATAACTACTTAAAATATATATACAAAATTATGCAAGATAATTTTTCAGCGTCAGGGAAGACCATATTTCTAAGGTATACCTTAAAACTGGTTTTGGAGTGAGGCAGAAGGGTGATATTCCAGTAGAGGAGGATAGCCTATATGAAGGCCCAGAGGTGGGAGGTGAAGTGACAGTCAGAATAGAGTAGGGATGATGTTGAGGTGAAGTGGACTGGATATGGCTTGGTAACTTATGAGATATTAAGGGTAAATGAAAGGGAAAAGTCAATGAAAATCATAAGGAATAAACATGGAAGACAGGGTAGAAGGTGGGGCCACTGACTAATAGCTAAATCAAAAAGAGAATCAGGTATGTGGAGAAGGATAATAAGCCTACTTTGAGTCATGGTTATTTTGAAGGCCTGGTTTACATTTAGGTATAAAATTCCTTATAGTCATTGGAGGCCACACATACGGACCTCCTAAGAGAGGTCAGGGCTAGAGATGGAGATTTGGTGGTCATTGGAGTAGTTAAACCCACGGGTGTTTATAAGATCATACCTTCATTTGAACCAGAATTAGGAATATCTCTTCCCAGGGTAAGTCCCACAAACCCCATGTAAGGTCCAAGTAGAATGATGGATCTTCTCTATTGACCAGTGTGAGGGAGACACACCATGGGGTCAGCCTACTCTTCTGGCAGAGAAGTTTGGAGGAACAGTTGAACCTAAGATTCTACAAGGCAACTTCTTATGTTAAATATTTTTTTCTTCTCTGTTGTTCCTGCATGGCTGGGTTTATAAATTATATCAAATCTCTCTCAATGTGATGGCCAGAGACAAAGTTGAGATTCTGCCACTATAGTTCTGCATTATCACAAAGCAGTGAGAGAAACATTTTGCACTGACCTTTGCAAAAAATCTTGTGATCATCTTTCCTCCAATCAAAAAAGAGCATTACAGTTGCTTTACCAACTTTGCCACCCTTCTGTCCTCCATTTGGATTTGAATCCAGATACAACTGATCTCTCACTAAGAGAAGAAACAGTAAGAAGTGATTTTGGTACCCCAGGCAAGTAATACCATGTTTTTCCTTACTGCACCCTTCCCTTCACTGGCCCAACCCTCACTTTCCAATTGCTCAGTTTCCATCAGAAGCAGGATGACCATTATCAGCTGGATTCTGACCCCTATATTCCCATTCCACTGGAGATATCCTGCTGACCCTTCGACTCACTATCCTCTTGGTCAGAACTTTCCTTCCCTGAAATTACTCCCCAAAGTCCTCAGGTCCTTGCCATCTGCCCTGTTGCTTCTTCTACCAGTACCTAAATACTTACGCAGCCTTTCCATCTGCTATAAAATGAATATGAGCATGAGCCTTCATTTATATGGTGTCTACCCCAGTTACAATGTGAGCCCCTTGAGAGCAAAGACTGTCTCAATTTTCAATTTGTATCCTCAGAGCTTACCATAGTGCTTGGCATGTAGTAAACACTTTATAAATGTTTCTCCATCCCATTCCCATTCCTCAGTGGGGACAGACAGCATTAGTTACATGGCTCTGTTCTCGGCTTTTGAAAGGACCATAACCCTTTTCCCAGAACAAAGTGTTAAAATCACATTCAGGCATAACATAAAAAGGTTTTAAAACAAAGATATAAAGTGATGCCTCTGCACAGCATGGAAATGACTTTTTGTAAAACTCTATAAAACAGTGTTTTTACAGGCAACACCCACTTCAGCAAAAACCCTTTAAACTTGCAGGTGTTATTCACTGGTTACTCAACTTGGCTCTGCTTGGGAAGAGAAAACATTATCTCTTATTAATATTCATGGATAATAATGAATGATTTTATATTTGCACAGCACTTTCTGCTTTTCAAAATGCTTCCATGTCCATCATCTTGTTGGATTCTCACAAGAGAACTGTGAGGTTGGTAGAAAAGGCATCACTTTTTTTCATTTCATGGAAAGGGAAAACAAGACTCAAGTAAGGGGTGAATTATTCAAGGTCATGTAGCAAGGTGGTGGCAAGTACAAGATTTGAATGTAAATCTTTGGACAATTCTTCTTTTAAATTTTTATTTATCTTATTTTAAATTTATGGAATAAAATGAGCATTTCCATAGCATCTTATAACAAAAAGATAATTGCATATGAAACTGCAAATCAATTATGTACAATTTGTTATTCCTTTTAAATATATAATAAAGTTATTATGCAATTTTTTTCCTTTTTTTTCCTTCACTCCTCCTCACTCTACAAATGGCTACCATTACACACAAACAGGTATACACACACACACATATGTATGTATGTGTATACAAATATGTGTTTTATATACATGTATACACATATATTCTATGCATACTTCTATTTATCAGTTATTTCTCTCGATGCATATAGCATCTTCCTTCATATGCCCTTTATAATTAATCTGGGTATTTATAGTCAAGATGACTTATTCATACAATGTTGTTCTTAAAACAATATTGCTGTTACTGTATACAATGTTCTCTTGGTTCTGCTCATTTCACTCTTCATTATTTCATGCAAATCTATCTATGTTTGTCTAAAATCATTGAGCCCATCATTTCTTATAGCACAGTAGTATTCCATCAGAATCATATAATACAACTTGTTCAACCATTCCCCAATTGATGGACATCCCTGCTATTTCCAGTTCTTCTCCACCACAAAGAGAATGGCTGTAAATATTCTAGAACATATAGATTACTTTCTTTTTTCTTAATCATCTTTGGAAATAGACCTACTAGTATAGTGGTATTGCTAGATCAAAAGGTACAGGCAGTTTAATAACTCTTTGGTCATTATCCTAGATTGTTCTCCAAAATGGTTGGGTCAGTTCACAATTCCATGAAAAATGAATATGTTCCAATTTTTCCACATCCCCCCAACATTTTTTACTTCCCCTTTCAATCATTTTAAACAATCTCAATGGTATTAAATGATATCTCAATGTTGTTTTAATTTGCATTTTCCTAACCAATAATGATTTAGAGCATTTTTATATGACTGCAAATTATTTTAATTTCTTTATCTAAAAACTGCCTATTCATATCCTTTGACCATTCACCAATTGGGGAATGACTTATATTCTTAAAGATTTTATAAAGCTCTTTATATATATATTTGAGACATTAAACTTTTATCTGAGAAACCAACTATAAAATTGTTTTCTAAGTTTTCTGCTTTCCTTCTGATCTTGGCTACATTTGCTTTACTTGTACAAAAAGATTTATTTAATGTAATAGAAATTATCCACTTTACACATCACTTTGTTCTCTCTATCTCTTGTTTATTCATAAATTGTTTGCCTATCCATAAGTCTGATTAGCAATATTTTCCATGTTCTTTAAATTTTCTTGTAGTATTTCTCTTTATATCTAGGTCATGTATCCATTTTGATATTACCTTGGTAAATGTTGTAAGATATTGGACTATTCCCAATTCGTGCCATGCTACTTTCAAATTTTCCCAGCAATTTTTACCAAATAATGTATTTTTGTCCCAAAATCTTGTCTTTATACTTGTCAAATATGTTACTATATTTATTTGGTGTTGTAAATTGTATGTCTACTCTGTTCCATTGATCTACCTTTCTATTTCTTAGACAGCTTTTCTTCATGGTGTTCTCTCACTTAACTCCTAGGTTAAATAGTTGTAAAGAGCAAGCTATCATCACAGCAAGTTGGCATTCCTTTGCCTCTAGCCTTCTGTTTCCTTCTCTGTTGGCAATTAAGATCATCTGAAAAGTTTACTTACTAATGAGCAATGGAATATCCTGCTTTGAATTCTGATGCACATTCCTCCTCCTAAATGAGAAAATTATTTTAAATGCCTCATTTAGTGGAAATGAATCAGTCAGACATACCCAGGAAAAGAGAAGCCCTATAACAACACAAGTCATACAGGCAAGTTCTCTCTCTTTCACAATCAGGTTGGTCTCCTGTTGGGAGACAATGGAGAGTTAGCTGCTTCTTGGATCATAGGATCATAGATCTAGAGTCAAAAGGGACCACAGAGTCATTTAGTCCAATTTTTAGATCAGTTGAGGAAATTTGAGGCCCAGAGGTGTTAAGGGACTTACCCAATGTCTCTCAGAGTCCAACCAGTCCTCCCTACCTACCCTTATTACTTTTCTTCACCCAGATAGGTCTTTGACATATCACCTCAGGGTGATATGGGCTGTCAGAATCAGAGAAAATGCTGCCTCTGCTTTCCTAAAATATTCATCTATGTGGTGAATGCTGAGGGGATCAATTCCTTCTAATCAAAAATCTGATTTGGAGAAGCCAAACCCTGGGTTATAAAGTAGGAGCCTGGCATTTGAGTTCTAATCCTGGAAGGAAGCAGCTGTGTCAACTGGGAAAACAATTTAGAGGTTCATGAGAAAATTCTTCATATCCTTTAACCCAGCAACTGTTGCTGTTGTTCATCCTTTGTATTCAAAGAGAATCAATGACCTCATGACATTGGGTCAAGGTACAGGGTGCTCGACTATGGCTGATCAGTCCAATACAAGCTTGGAAGGCTCTACCACAGGTCAGACACAAATAATCCATTTGAATTCTTGGGAGATGACTCTAGGTTTGGCATCTCACATATTTTTTGTACTACTGAGATTCTGCTTTGCTCCTAGAGCATAGTTCCTTCTTTGATGTGAGCATGCCATGCTGGGTGGTCCAGTGCCAGTATCTCCCATGTCTCAAAATCAATAGCTCAGTTCTTCAGAGAGACCTACATTGCAGGCACAGAAATCAAGCAGTCAAAGTAGAAAGAAATGCCTTAGAAGGTAACTCAACTGATCTCAAAGGGTCGTTTTTCTCAGGTATAAAATGGGCATTCAGCCATTCCTAAATAGATTTTCCCCCTCCCTTTTATTTTTAGAATTTAGGAATTGGGTTGTCTTCTTATTTCCTCAATAAAAATGTTGCCACACATACTTGGTGTAAAGGCCTTTCTGCCTTTCACCTTATTGTTGGGGTTTGGGGGCAGTTTCTATGCTGATTAGTGATATTTCTGGATCAAGCAAGTATGAAGGATTGTGACAGTTTTCTTATAATGCCAACTGTTTTCCAAAATGATTGAAACAATTTACAGCTCCTCCAAGAGTGCATGACTTTGCCTTTCTTCTAGAGCCCCATTTTTAATTCTTCCTAATAATCATAGGGCCATCGTCCTATAGTCAAACACTTTCATTTTACAGAATAGGAAACTGAGTCTGAGACAGGTTAAGTGACTTACCCAATGTCATACAGGTAGTAAATGTCTGAGGTAGGTTTTGAACATAGTTTTTTTTTTCTTCTGATACCAAGTCTGACACTTTATCCCTTATCCTATACTGCCCTCATAAAAATACAAAAACTTTTTTTAAAGTAAATCACTTTGCAAATTTTGATAGATTATATAAATGTAAGTTATTGTTGTTGTCATTATAGCTTAATGACGAAGGCAAGAATAAATAAATGAATTCTAGAGCTTTTACCTGTTCTAACACTGTGTTCTATGTTCTAAGGCACCCTCCAGCTCTAATAATTTCATAGCTCTAATTTTCTGTTGTAGTTAGGTACTTATGAAAGGGTTTTTATAGGTAAGAAAAATGTAAAAAAATGAAACCATGGAAGACAAGCACAGTAATGCAACGTTTTGGCAGCAGTGAAATGACCCAACCAAAACTTTTGCAAGGGATATGATAAAAGTCATTAAACTTCATATAGTCATTGACCATCTGATCCCACTATTAGGCATAGACCCCAAGAAAGTCAAAGACAGAAAGAAAGGCCTTATATGTGGCAAATGTTTGTAGCAACATTTGGGGAGATGAGATGGAAAAATATGGAAATAAAGTGAATGCTCAATCAACTGGAAGAGGCTGAACAAATGCTTTTATATAAATGCAACAGCATACCACAGTGCAATAAGAAAAATGGTTGAGAGAAATTCAGAGAAATGAGAAAAGATGTACAAATATGGAGAATTATGTATACAGAGGAAGGCCAACATATACACAATCAACCAATCACCAAGATTGTATTGAGTTCCTTACATGTGCCAGGCAATGTACTAGGCACCGGGGAAACAAATACAAGAGTAAAACTGTCCTTGACCTTAATGATTTTCTACTCTACTAAAGACAGGAAAAGGAGAAGACAGAGGATAGAAATAAGATAGAGAAAAAGGAGGAGAGAGAAGGAAGAAGAAAGGGGGGATGAAGAGATGAGGGTAGATGACAAGGAGGTAGTGAAGAAAGAGAACAAGGAGGGAAAGGAGGAGGAGGAGGAGACAGGAGGAGAACAGAGGTGAGAGATGCAGTAATGCCTAATAGTAACATCTGCATGAAAATGTCTCAGGATATAGGCAAATGTTTTCTTAGCTCCCACTTAATGAGTCAGTCACTTTTCCCTTACTACTCTGAGGCCCTCAGCACACACATAGATGTACCCCCTCCATCTTTCGTCTTGAAAAAGTAAATGGGGAACCAAAACCTGGAACATTTCTCCTGCAAAAACAGGAAGAAAGACAGGGCTGATTCCAATTTATTCTCTATCCACGAACATGTCTGCTGCTCCATCAGCACATATTGGTTTGCTGGCAAAATATGCCAGTTCCCATAATTACCCTATCCCCAAAAATGTTGAGACAGAGGCACTCCACATTGACACATCTGTCTCTCAAACTAATCTTCTCTGTACCAATACTGGAAGTCCTTGGAAAGTGATGCTAACATCCATGGGATAAGAAGTAATCAGGAAAACACACATCTGGAAAGCAGTCTCATTTGGAAAGAATTAAAAGAGATGTAAGAAGGAATCCAGGCACACAGAGTATTGTGTTCCCACTTGTGTTGGTCACCAATCCCCTGCACTAGAGATTGCAAATAACATTCCCAATCACGTAGCAACTAATCTCTTAAATAACCAATATTTGTGTACCTGCGACTTCTTTGTGGTATGAAATTCTGGCATTTCTAGCACTATTTTCCATTTGGCTGTTCGGAATGATCTAGATTCCTCTTGGTAATAACCTGTTCAATTCATCCTTTCTCTGGCACCACCTCCTTCCTACTCCCTAAGACTTAACACTACCACAATTCTTTTCCTGCTCTCCTCATCCTCTGCATGATAAACCATTGAAAACAACACCCACTAGCTTTATGCAAGAAGTATCACCCACTTTTGGAAAGCCATGGAGAACATACAGTATTATTTTTATTTATTTAAATAAGTTTTCATTAATGTCTTCTATTTTTATAGCATCATAGTTATCCCCATTAGCCTATCCTCCCTTTCCAGAGAGCCATTCCATGTAACAAAAATTATTTTTGAACACAAAAAGAGGAAAACATTGGCACAAGTTATCAATATATTTAAAAAGTCTGAAAACAGTGCAATATTTTGCACATCTTTTGCATAAACAACTGTAACACCTGTGGGCATCATACTTCCACAAAGGTGTAGATTGAGGACATCTCTTATCTCTTCATCTGAGTCATGCTTGATTTTTGTGTTTTCTTATTTTCACTTTTAATTTTGTGTATGTGTGCATGTGTGTGGTTATTCTTTCCATTTGTATTGTTCTTGTTATTCTATATATTTTCTTGGTTCTACTTACTTTGTTCTGTCTCACTTCATGTAAATCTTTCTATGCTTCTCTGCATTTATCACAAACATCATTTCTTCTAGCACAATAATATCTCATTACATTCATGAACCACAATTTGTTTAGCAATGCCCCAAGAGTTGAGGATCTGCTTTGTTTCCAATGCTTTGCTATCACAAAAAGTGCTTCTATAAATATTTTGGTGTATATAGATATTTCCTCCTTATTGATGGCTTCCTTGGGATGTAAGCCCCATAATGGAGTCTCTGGTTCAAAGGATATGAACATTATACTCACTTAACTTGCATAATTTCAATTTGCTTTCCAAAATGTTTATGCCATTTAACAGATACACTAACTACATAATAGTGTGACTACCAAGCCACAACTCCTCCAGTATAACTTGTTGCCTTTTTTGTTATCTATGTGAATTTTCTGAGTTAGAGATGAAACCTCAAGGTTATATTGATGTGTATTTCTTTCATGCTTTGAGCACTTTTTCATGTAGTTGCATATACTTTGAAATTCTCCATATAAGAACTGTTTGTTCATATCACTTGTCTATTAGGCAATGAGTGGGCACACACACATATGCGCACATGCACATGCATGTATGTTTATATGTAGTGAGTGTGTGTGTGTGTGTGTGCATGTGTGTGTGTAATACCAAACCCTTATCAAAGAAATTCAATACAAAGTTTGATCACTTCCGTTCTTATCCTAGGTGCAATGATTTTGTCTGACAGAAGCTTTTCAGTGTCATGTAATGAAAGTTATCCATTTTATCTTTTGTAATTGCCTCTAACACATGTTTTGTTATAAATACATCTCCTGCCCACAGCAGTGAGAAGTATAAGATCTGCTTCTTTACTAATTTTAATAGTTTAATATTTACTATTAAAGGTGAATGTCCATTTAGAATTGTTGGAGAACTTGGTGTAAGGTGTTGGTCCAAGCCTAATTTAGGCCAGACTGTCTTTCCATTTTCCTAGTAGTTCTGATCAAGTAAAGGATTTTAACCTGGGTAATTTATGTTTTCTACTTTACCAAGCACTAGGTTAATGAGTTGCACTTTCTGATTCTCCCTTGTCTAGTGTGTTCCATTAATCTGTCTATTTAATGTTAAGCAATGCAGCAACAATTTGGCTAGCAGCTACTACAGGGGTGTAAGACCCAACAAAACTAGCAACAACAGCTGCCAGCACAAGTTCTTTTGATCGGCTTTACTAAGGAAAGTAACTGTAAGGGTTAACAATCTTACTTTAATCACACATATAAACATAACTCATTTAGTTCAGGACAAAAAGCCAGCAACCTGAACTTCAGAGCAAATACAAACAAATTACAAACATACATAATATAAACAGAGCAAATCGTAATTCATCGTGACCAGGAAAGCACCGATATCTGAGTTTACAAGTCGGGGAGGGGCTCTTAAAATGGCTGCCCAGAGTCCCACATGGCCACTCTTCCAGTGACCAGTGACTGAGAGCCCCCAAGGGAGAATGCCAACCTCTGCGTTTATATATCTTGTTCAGGGTCAAAGGGTGTCACGATGTACAACTCAAACCCATGTGACCTAAAAGTATCACAAACACATGAATCAAACCCACATGGCCTAAAAGCCTCTGGCACCACAAATATGTCACTCAAACCCACGCAAACCAGGTTTTCCCTTGAGGCAAGGAAGTCACCAAAGGCTCCAAATTTAATCAAAGAAACAAAGGCTCAGGCTCATCAAGGGCACCCCATTAATTAAGTGCTCCAAGACAGACAACATTAAAAAAGTCCCACCTTAATTGATAATTAGAAACAATAATATAGTTTTGATGACTGCTGCTTTATAATATAGTTTGGGGGTCCCTTTTTATCCCTACTTCTTTTAAACATTTCCTTTGATATTCTGTATCTTTTTAAAATGGATTTTGTTATTTATGAAGTTTTATAAAGCATCCCCTTTGTAATTTGATTGGTATAGCAATAAAAGTATAATTTTATTTTGGTAACATGATATTTTTTAGGTTGGGATGACCTAACTATGGTCACTGAATATTCTTTCAGTTATTTAAGTTCTTTTTTTAAATGAATACTCTGTAATTCAAACTATATAATCTTTCTGTGTACTTTGGAAGATTGATTTCCATTTATGTTAAGCCTTTTGTAGTTATTTGAAACTGGATTTCCTTTTCTAATATTGCTTTGTGAGTTTTGTTATATCGAAATGATATTAATTTTAATGGTTTATTTTCTAGCATTCTATCTTGCTGAAGCTATGTCAGGCATAGATGTAAAAAAGTCAAAGACAGAAAGAAAGGTTCCAGAAATAAACTCAAAGTATCATCTTCCTCAGGTATAAAATGAGCAAAATAAGGACACTCTCTACACCTCAGATTCTTCAGCCATTCATCATTAGACTTTTCCCCGTTCCTTTATTGCCAGGATTTGAGGACAGAGGGGGGGAATGGTTTGTTTTGTTATAAAATATTATAAAATTTGGTATATATGGACCTTGGGGGAGGAGGGAAGTGTGTCTATGCTCATTAATGATATTCCTGGATCATAGGGTATGAAGTATTCATTAACTTTTCCCCAATAATTCCTAATTGTTTCCTAAAATGTTTCAAATTCTTGATTGTTGAATGGCAATATTTTGTCCTATATGGTTATATTTAGATTTGCAGGATGGGTCATCCTGGACCGAATCCTGAACTCTATAGCTCTTTTGAACATATTTTTTTCATTCGCTTTTCCTTTTACTAGTGGGTGTGCAATAGTCTTGTATTATTCAAACATACTTTCCCTTGTATTTGAAGGTGTTTCTCCTGGTTTCTTGCAGAATTTGTTACTGAATTGAATTGCTAAATTTAACCACTATGTACCTTGGAATTTGAAACCTTGAGTTTTCTCTGGAGGTGGTCTAAGAATTCTTTCAATTAGTATTTTGTTGTTTTTTTTCTGTTCAGAAGTTCTGAGCAGTTTTCTTATACTATCTCTTACATTGTGGTGCTCATATTTTTTGACTTGTATTCTTCTGGGATACCTGTAATACTTACGTTGTCTCTATAATTCCTATATTTGAAATCAGAATTATTGTTGGTAGCATATTTTCTTTTAATGTTATTACTTTCTTGGTTCTCCTATTCTAGAATGTCCTTTAATTATTTACATTTACATCTTGGATCTATTATTCTCTCATTTCTTTGATGAGATTTGCCATGGTGGATTTAAGTTTCTATTCTGCTAAATTATATTTTTGCTTTGTGGGACATAAATTCTGCTCTCATAATTCTCATTTCTCTTTTAAACCATTCAGGAATGCTATTTGGTGGTCCCATATTCTCTCCAAATTCTACAGCATTCTCTCTACTCTCAGGTGTTGGATCTATATATGTTTTTCTTTTTTCACAATATTTATTCACAGATGCCAAAATACATTTACTAGATCTAAAAACCATATTTCCTTCTACTGTTGAGATTTTCCCTGTTGATTTAGCTGTTTTTCAAGGTCTTTGAGTTTTCTCCTTCCTGAGATCTTTGATAATTTCAGTCTTTTTCCCCTTCATTTTCTCCTCTTGCTCAAATTTTAATCTTCCCCTCTGATAATGGTTTCCCTGAATGTTGGATCTCTCCAAATGACTCAGCCTCTTCACACACTGACTGGACCATTCAAATCTTAGCAGCCTATGTCTCTACCCAAGTTACTTTTGTAACTTTTGTGGGGACAAATCTGGCGCCAACGGGATGCTAGACTCTTTCCCTCAGGCTTACTGATGTGTCACAACATCCTTCTCACATATGTTGCACTGTCCTGTTCCTTTTGTTCTTCAGTTCTCTGGCCTGGCAAATCAGAACATGACCATCCTGATGCCTGTGCATCTGGGAATGATTTCTGCTTCAGGAGGTTTGGGTCTCTGAAGCCTCAAAAGAAAGGGACGTAGGCTGTGGAGTTGAGCTTTCTTTCAAATCCAAAACACACATCCTATTTCTTCCCTCTCTTCTGTCTTTCTCCTACAGAAATACTTTGTAGCACAGAAAGCTTCCCCAGTGCTGGCCACTGAAGCCTTGGCAAATTTCCATAGCATGGAACCCAGATCTGCATAGCAATGGAAAAAGGAAGGGACAATGTAGTGTGGAGTTCGAGTTTTTAGAAAGCCTATTGTTGAGTCTTTGGGTTAGCTAGTGCAGCATTGCCATGGATAGCACGGTTGACACTGCAGGGAGGGAGTGCTGTGTGAGCTCAGATAGTTGTCAGTTATGTTTTTGCCTTCTTTGAGGTTCTGGGTATCCTAATCCATGAAGACAAAGTTGCTTTATGTTTGGTGTATAATTTCTATTTTGAAGAGATTGGAGAGGTCTAGGTTCAGAGAAAATGTCTAGTCTTCCATATTGCTAACCATGTGTGTCAGAAGTCAGTCATTAATTTCTTGTAAATATTTCCAGTTTGTTTAACATGCATATTTTATCTCCCTTATTAGATGATAAGACGCACCACTGTATGTTAGAATAGAAAGATCCTTAGATATAATCTCATCATATGATTATAGGTTTCAGAGTTCATAGGGTCCTTAGAGATCATCTTCTCCAAGTGTCATTTTTTGGAAAGAAGAAACTTAAGCTCAATTGATATACCATACCTGAGGTCACATAACTAATAAGCAGAAAAACTGAGAATTAAATCCACATTTTCTAACTCTAGATCCAGTCCTTTCATGACCATGCCATTATGCCTCTCACCCAACTGAGAAAACAGATCTACAGTACCCAAGTGACTTTTCCCAAATCATCTAGATAGTACCTAGGCTTAAGCCAGGTCTCCTATGTTTTTATTCTAGGGCTCTTTGTACCCACAAAAGTAACTTGGGTAGAGACATAGGCTGCTAAGATTTGAATGGTCCAGTCAGTGTGTGAAGAGGCTGAGTCATTTGGAGAGATCCAACATTCAGGGAAACCATTATCAGAGGGGAAGATTAAAATTTGAGCAAGAGGAGAAAATGAAGGGGAAAAAGACTGAAATTATCAAAGATCTCAGGAAGGAGAAAACTCAAAGACCTTGAAAAACAGCTAAATCAACAGGGAAAATCTCAACAGTAGAAGGAAATATGGTTTTTAGATCTAGTAAATGTATTTTGGCATCTGTGAATAAATATTGTGAAAAAAGAAAAACATATATAGATCCAACACCTGAGAGTAGAGAGAATGCTGTAGAATTTGGAGAGAATATGGGACCACCAAATAGCATTCCTGAATGGTTTAAAAGAGAAATGAGAATTATGAGAGCAGAATTTATGTCCCACAAAGCAAAAATATATACATAAAAATATATACATCCGGGGGACAAATCTGGCACAAACTGGATGCTAGACTCTTTCCCTCAGGCTTACTGATGTGTCACAACATCCTTCTCACATATGTTGCACTGTCCTGTTCCTTTTGTTCTTCAGTTCTCTGGCCTGGCAAATCAGAACATGACCATCCTGATGCCTGTGCATCTGGGAGTGATTTCTGCTTCAGGAGATTTGGGTCTCTGAAGCCTCAAAAGAAAGGGACGTAGGCTGTGGAGTTGAGCTTTCTTTCAAATCCAAAACACACATCCTATTTCTTCCCTCTCTTCTGTCTTTCTCCTACAGAAATATTTTGTAGCACAGAAAGCTACCCCAGTGCTGGCCACTGAAGCCTTGGCAAATTTCCATAGCATGGAACCCAGATCTGCATAGCAATGGAAAAAGGAAGGAACAATGTAGTGTGGAGTTCGATTTTTTAGAAAGCCTATTGTTGAGTCTTTGGGTTAGCTAGTGCAGCATTGCCATGGATAGCAAGTTACCTGTTCACTGAGAACAAGAAACATACCTTTTCCTTCTTTTTCTCTCCTTTTCTAAGAATCCCAAAGCATCCACAGACACAAAGTAGTTGTCTAATACTTAGTAAAAGGCTGGATGCACCTAAGATCTCACACATTTTGTACTAAAACAACATTTGCCTCTGATTTCACCCAAACTGTCTGCCAACCATCTCGCTGGCTGTTTCAAGGAGAACAATCCTCTTACCTCTCTTGAATTCTGGGCCCATTGCCACCCCAGCTCTAGCTGTAGCTGTGTGCAGGCTGCATCTGGCAGGGATATGGGGTGCAGAATGTTTGTGTAGCAGCCAGAGCTCTAGGATGGAGAGGATTCAAACCATTAGTTTTAGGGATAAACAAGTAAAATATCATTTACCTTCAATAAGAAACCCCAAAGTCCTGAAATGATGTTAGAATAAAAAGATTTTGATAGACACTAGTTCAAGCTTAAGCAAAAAATGAGGTTGACTCCTGGATGTCAAACGTCATCACCCCTCATTAGCTAATAACAGCACATCTACTTCTATCTTGGCTCAAATTAATTGCACCATATCTAGGCAAAATGAAACAAAACAAAAATAATGATAGACAATGAGTCTAGTTCACCACAGATCTCCAGGAAGAGAAGATTTCAGAATCATAGTTTTGAAAAAGTTTCTGTAATCTATCACATCCAACCTTTATCCAGACAAGAATACTTTCTAAAACGTACCCAATAAGTGATCACAATCGTTGTTTCAACTACCTTGGCAAGAAGACCAAAGAAGGAAAATCATCTCCTCATCCAAAGTAGTTCATTCAATTTTGGCAAAACTCTAAAACTGTTAGGCCTATCTTTTTTCTTGTTTTGCTGCTCCAAGATGAAGTTTCTTTTTTGCACTTTGTATCCATTATCCCTAGTTCTGCTTTTTAGATGGTATGGTGTATATAGTTCTGGACTGGGGGGGTCAGGACGAATGGATTTTGAATTCTGCCTTAGATACCTGCTACCTTTGTGACCCTGGTTTAACTTATGTCAGTCTCAGTGTCTTTATCTGTAAAATGTATGCAATAATAACACATGCCTCACAGGATTGTTGTGAAGGTCAGATGAGCTAATATGTGTAAGATGCTTCAAAATTCTTAAGGTGTCATATACATGTTAGCTATCATCATCATCATCTTCACCATTATCATCACCCTCGCCATCATTATCACCAACTTCACCATCACCATTATCATCATTAACAATTTTATTAATTTCTTTTAAATGACAATAGTTCAAGTCCTTAAATATGGCAGTTATAACTTTTAAAGTTTTCTTCTCTTCACGCTAACCCTACCCAGATCATTTATGTAATACTCAAATGTCATGAACTTAAGGATAATAATAATAGTCGATAATATTTATACAGTCCCTCCCTACAATGTTCCAGGCACTGTGTTAAGTGCTTTATTATCCTATTTGACCTTCACAAAAACCCTGGGGTGTAGGTGCTATAAGTATCCCCATTTACACATGAAGAAAACTGAAGTCAGGTGACTTGTTCAGGATCACACAGCTACTAAGTGTCTGAGGTTGTATTTGAACTCAGATCTTCCTGCCATGACACCAAACAGACCAGACCAGAACAGTGAGCTGAGGGGATAAGGAAAATCCCACATACGGGGTGGTGCTTGAGCTAAGCTTTAAAGGAAAGCAGAGGATTTTCAAACAGAGAAATAAGAAGCAGTACTTTCTGGAGAGTTGGAGGTAGGCAAAGAGGTGATGAGAGGTGATTTGCACAAAATGTCTTGCCCATGGCCGCTTGTCTATGAAGCAGAACCAGAACTGGAATTCAGTAGGTATTGCTGATCCCACCCCATTGCTACTCTCACGCTAACTATTGTTCCTTTGAAGAAATAAGGGGTATCACCATACCATGAGGGCAATTTGGATGGTAGCCACATTGCATAATAACCTTCTTTTACCTAGGGATGTAGATTCAAAAAAATCAGCCAAACCAAGCTGCATTACAAAGGAGAAAGTCTATCAGGTCACATTTCCTCTTTCTTTGGTGGCCTTTGGGCTGAGATGCTGGAGCTAGATCCCATGCCAGGGTTGTTTGGTACATGGCAGGTGATAATCACAGTAAATTACAATCTAGTCAATCAGCCAACATGCCATCCTGGGAACCCTGCTTTTTCTCCAATACTTTCTTCCCTCTGGCATAAAATGACCACACTTGAGGTACTTTCCACGGCTTTTAACAACCTCATTTTCAGCCTGATTTTCCCATCATTCAGCTGCACTTGCTATAGTTGAGCATTCTCTCTCTAACTGGCAGCTTTTGCTTTTCATCTTCATTGTTTTCAAATATTTCCCAGCATCCATCCACCTTCTTTCACCCCTCACTTATTGTGAGTCCACAGTACTCTCACCAGTCCTTTGACTAGAATATTCTGGCTGTCTGCAGAAGATGTATATTGGACAGAATGCAAATCTTAGAATCTTGAGTCACAAGTGAGATCATGTAGCATATGCAGAGGCCACATCTGAGCAACACCATCTCAGCAGATGGGCTAAACCAGGTTGAGGGTAACCGACAGGCTCAAAGCCCTTAGTGAGGGGATGGGTACCCCAAGCATGTAGAGACTTCCCACAGTGGAATGGGCAGAGGAGAACAATTCGCTTCAGTGGTCATGAAGAAGGCTGAAACAGGTATTATGCAGTGTTTAGGACTTGGCCAGACATCAAAGACTGACAGTCATCTTGACTTTTGTCTTGCCACTGAACTTTGATGAGTCTGGAAGACAGCATGAGGCTGACGAATTTGCGCAAGTCTGCCTCACCTAAATCCAATTCACACACAACTCAAGACATCATCCATGATGACATTGGTCCTCTTCAAAAACAAAGGACAAACAATAACAATATCTTAGAATCAGGAAGACCTAGTTTCAAATTCTATCTCTGATAAATATTATCTGTGTGAAACATAAACAAACCATTAAATCTTTCTGGAGTTCGGGTTCCTCATTTGTAAAATGGGGATCATAATGTGTTGCACTGAAATCTCATCAGTACCCTCAGCTCCTGTGACCCTTCTGACTGAAGGGTAGAATGGACAGCTCCTCCCAGAACATCTGCTGAAGGAGAGTGCCCAGGCCAGTCCTCTCATTATTTCTCACCTGACTACACTCTTCTGGATTTGTTCATAATTTTTCTACACCAGATCCCTTCTCTTTTCCCACTTTAGTCTTCCTTTTGTGAGCTATCTTCCCACATCAGATTATAATCTCCTTAAGGGCAAGGAAAGTTTTTCTTTTTCATATCTGCATCCCCAGCATTTAACATAGCATCTGCCGTATGGTATGAAGTTAAGGATTTGGCCATCAAAGTGGCACAGTGGATAGAATGTTGGACCTGGAGTTAGGGAGACTCTTCTTCATGAGTTCAAATCTGACCTTAGATACTTACTATCTGTGTGACCTTTGGCAAGTCACTTAATCCTGTTTGCTTCAGTTTCCTCATTTTTAAAATTAGATGGAGGAGGAAATAGCGAACCACTCCAGTATCTTTGCCAAGAAACTCCCCAAAAAATCACTGTCAGAGGTGTTATGAAGATCCTATGAGATGATACTTGTAATACATTTTTAGAAATCTCAGCTACTAGTATTATACCGAAATAGATTTTGTGCTATGTCCAACTTGACAACAGGGTTCGTATGAGAGTCAAAGGAGCTATTGAGATCGTCTTTGAGTACAATCCCCCTCATAGAGAATAAAGTGTCTTGTCCATGACCATTCTGCTGATAAAATAAAGAGCCAACACTGGAATACAGGTCTTCTAACTCAGTCCAGGTGTCCTGTGAGCTATGTGACATGACGATCATGTTTTTTTTTGACACTGTATAAATAGTTTTCCAAAAATTTAATTCAATAAACATTGATCAAGCAATAAGTATGAGCAATGATCTTGCTGCTGAGGATATATATGAAAAACCACAGAGTCCATGTTCCCAGAGCTTATAGTATACCAAGGCAGATATGGCCTAAATAAAGTAGGGCATGAATGAATGAATGAAAAAAGCATTTACTATGTAATTGCTGTGTTCCAGGATCTGAGCTAAGTGCCGGGCATAGGAATACTAACAGACTCCCTGATTTCAAGCCACTTAAATTCTGTTGTTATTTTCTTGTTGTTGGTTTTGTTGTTTGTTCTTTATTTTTGAAGAGGAACAATGAGATCATGGGTTGAACAAATCGTCTTCATCCACACATTCCACTGGGGGAAGTTTTTGAATACTTGGTTGGGGTAGACTTCCCCCTCACTAAGAGACTAATTTGAGGCCTGTTGGTTACCCTCTGCCTAATTTAGCCCATCTTCCAAGATGATTTTACTAGAGTGTGATGACTGTTCATGTTAAAGGTTATTGGAACCACAGATGAGATGTGGGTAAGAGGGGGACACCAGAGGTGAAGTGATTGTTGCTGTTGTCATCATTTCAGTTGTGTCTTACTCTTTGTGACCCCATTTGGGGTTTTTATTTCCTTCTTCAACCCATTTCACAGATGAGGAACTGAGTCAAATAGGGTTAAGTGACTTCCCAAGGGTCACACAGCTAGCAAGTGTCTGCGCTCACATTTGAACTCAGGGAGATAAGTCTTCCTGACTTTAGGGCAAGTGCACTATCCATTTTGCCACCTAGCTACCCAAAGGTAGATGAATCGACCTGAAAAGGGATTGGCAAGCCTTCACACAAGAAGGACTAGTCCTTCCTCGATGCCCCATATACTCCAACTTACAGAGAGAGAGAAAGAATGAGAGGGACAGGGAGAGGGAGAGGGAGAAGGAGAGGGAGGTAAGGAGGGGGAGGGGGGGCAACTAGGAAATATGTGGCTTCTTGGTCTTGCAAGTCACAGAGGTGGTGAATGGAGCCAAAGGGCAATCAATTGATGTGGTGGGAAATAAGGGATAGCTTCACAGAGAAGATATTACTTTGAGCTAAGTCTTTAAAAGGCAAGAATATAAAGAGAAAGCAAGGCAATGGTGTTATATGTTCCTGCCAATTTTTCATTAGTTGCCTGGTTCCATGGTCTACCTACCATGCTCTAGGGGTTTAACCCTTTAAGCTTTGGAACAGTTGTTGTGGGCCCCTGCTATTTTGAATCTAAGAGCTTCAAGTGGCCCACAATATAGAGAATATCTTCAGCCACAATTCAATTTACTTCCAAGTCATTTTCTCACCAGCTACCTTGCTGCTACTGCAAAAGTTTGACTTCCTCCCTCCCCCCTTCTCCAGTTGTGAAACCAAATTCAATGAATACCCAAGCTACTACTGGAAATGGTTTGTCACTCTGTTCCCATATGACTCCATTCAGCAGTTAGGTTTCTAAATCAAAATACTCTTCCCTAAACATCACTGCCCTAAGTATGTTATCTTCCCTCACCTCCAATTGAACAAAAGCTTCCTGTGGGCAGGGGCTCTCTTTGCTTTTGCATTTGTATCCTTGGGAGTTAGGATAGGGTTTGGTATATAGTAAGTGCTTAATAAATGATTTTTGATTAATCAATTCATTCAGAATTCATCCTTTAATGTCTCTGTCTCCAACAGAGTGATTGAAAAATGTTACCTTTAAGGAACTATTTTCCCCCAAATCCTGTGCTATATTTCTACACCAGAAAGAGGTTACCAAGGCTAGTTAGAAGAAGAAAGGCTTTGAAAAAAGCCCTGGGAGAAGCCAGAAGGAAGATAGTAAAAATGAAGTTTATTCCTGTTTCCATGTAATCATTTAATAAAGGCTTCAGTTCTAATCCTAATTCATGTATAGGGAAGAGCATGGTTGGGGAACAGAACACAGCCCAACTGGAAGGGGAAACAGACTTCAGACTGCCTAATGGTGTTGCAAAGGAAAATTCCTCTCATCATATTAGCTACAATTTTCCAAGATGATTTCTCTTCTCTTGGTTATTGCCCACCCACATGTCTAACCTCCTCAGTACCCACAGAGCCATGCCTCTTGCTTCTCTACCTACACTTTGGAGCATTCTCCACTGAATCTCATCTCTGAACATAACTGAAGTTCCATTGGTCCCCTGTGACATAACATGAACCGACAAAGTTGGAAATGAATATGGTATTCATGAAGCAGGGACAGGCTCCTATTAATATACAGGTAGAATCCCAATACTACATGATTTAACATATATCACAAATGTTCCTTGACTCACCCCTAATGCCTAAGATAGTCAATGCTTAATAAATAAATGTTGCTTGACTGAATAGTTGATTTGTTGATTGAAAAGTAGGTTCCCCTCAGGCCAATATCTAGAAATTCTCAATTAAATATGCTTTTCTTTAGGTTAAGGAATGTGAAAATACCAAAACCACTGGGAGAGTTAATGTATTCAGTGACTACTTAGCACAAACAATTTAGCACAATTACCTATACGGCAACTTTCCCAAAAAACAACTGAGAACAATTCCTAAAAGAGTAAAATACATGTCACAACTAAAGATTTATTGATGGGAATGTGGCAGAAGAATGATTGTTTTGAAGGAGAAAGTAGTCCTAGCCTTTTGATTTTATTGGTATTTTTATAGGTGACTCCCTCCACCCATTCATGTCAGCAAGGAGAGGGCAGGCAGGAGCGAAAGGTGCTAAAAGGTAGGATGTGAGAGTAGTAGACACACCTATAGCAACAAGCACCCTAGCATGCACAGGATGGCCTGCTAGCACAGAGTTTTTAATCTGCTTTTCTACTTGGAGGGAAGGACAGGATTTTAACTGGAGACATTCAAGAGAACATGAAAGGACAATCCTACTCATGAAGGGTACTAGAGAAGCCTGCTCTCTATGCTATAGCTTAGAACATGGCTGTCCAAAATGCAGCCCATGGTCTGCCCACACTGCAATTTATGTGGCCCACCTACAAGCATAGAAATTTACATAAATGCTTTAGTAAATGAATCCAAGCTACTGCAGAGCTCTCACTAAAATTGCAAATCAAAAAATATTGTCTATTGTTTAAATAAAAACCAAAGGTGGATAGCCCTGGCTTAGACTAACACTCAAATTAGGGCAGCCCACTGACATCCTGCACAACTAAGTTAGTAACATTTAATTGGTTAATTTATTAGATTGGAGGGTTAGTAATATCAGTCAGTCAATAAGTATTTATTAAGTTCCTATTATGTATCAGGCACTGTGCTAAAGGCTAGAGATGCAAAGAAAGCAAAAGACAGTCCCTGCTCTCAAGGAGCTCACAATCTAAGTGGGTAGACAATATGTAAACAAATGTGCAAAACAGATTATATACAGGATAAACCTGAGATAATCAATAGAGGGAAGATATCAATATTAAGAGAGATTGGGGGAAGGGCTTCCTGTAGGTGGGATTTTAGCTGGGACTTTAAAGAAGCCAAGAAAGCCAAAATACAGAGATTAGCAGAAAAAGCACTCCATACATAGGGAAGAAGCAGAGAAAATGTCTATGTCAAGGTCATGAGGGTGAACCTCCTATAAGCCATTCTCTTTGAGGCATCTAGGTAGTGAAGTAGATTGAATATTGTCCTGCCTCAAATACTTACCACCTGTATGAACATAGACAGGTCATTTTATCTTTCTGGGCCTGTTTCCTCATCAGTAAAATGAGGAGGTTAGGCTCAATTAACTCCAAGATTCCTTTAAGTTTTAAATATTTCATTTTATGGCCCTCCCTCAAACTGGGGGAGCCTGATGTACCTCTATAGTGGGGCCGAGACAGACATCTCCACAGCAGGACAGGGAAAGGTCAGGAAAGGCATATAAGAGAATAGATTTAAAACAAGAACTCTAAAGGCAACCTAGTCTAAACCCCTCTATTACAGATGAGGAAACTGAGATCTGAAAAAAGGAAGGGACCTGCCCAAGGTCACATATCTAATAAATAGGAGAGCTAAGATTTAAAACCAGGTCTTCTGACTTCCAAGTCAAGCACCCCATTCACTGCACCATGATGTAGAATATTTCCAGGGTACCTTTGGAGTGATAGTTTTCAAGCCATGGTTACAGAGCAGAGATTACAATGATCCTAGAAGAGGCTGTTATGAACACTTGAAGCTTGGATGAACAAAACTCCCGTTGAGACTTCTAGGTAAGTATTTCAGCACAACAGCTCCAGGGTAAGGGCAGCCCTGATATCAGTGCTGCTGTAGGTAACTTTTTAGGAAAGGAGATGGTCCTTAGGCAGATCTGCTTAATTTCTCATCCTGAGATCACAGATAGGAAGACACCTGTCTTAGATAGGAAACTGGAAGTTTCTAACCTGGAAGCTTACAGACATAAAAGATCCAGATGTGAGATTGGTTGGGAGTGGTGACAAGAAAAGTAGCAGAAGCAAAAGGAGGGAAGAAACCAGAACAAGGAGCTGTAGCCAGGGAATAGGAAACCAAGTGAACAGAAGAAGATTAGGCCAGAAAAGTAGTTTATTTTCCAGACTATATAACATGGGTTCAGTTTCCTGATCTGTAAAACAAAGAGCTTAGAGAAGGTTATTATGATGGTGTCTTACAGCCCAAAAGGTTAAAATCATTGTTTTAAGAAAGGCAAGGAAAAAGAAATGGCCTTGATCCTTGGGAAGCTCAATTTTATAGCTATAGTAATACCTATTGCTTTTACACTCAAGTGAGAATCAATCCCAGAGAGGTATGGCCTGGAGGCCTACTTGTGATAGCTGGAAATAGTTGACTGGTAATGAGTACAGATACTGGCAGCATCTAGTACACCAGTAGACATATTTCTTTTACAAATATTTGTCTGGATATCAGCATGGTGTTATGGGAAAAGCAGTGAATGTGGGATCATAACTTCTGCTTTGAAGTGTTAGCTCTGGTAAAGCCAGTGTGAATTTGCTCATCACTGACCTTCTATGGGTTTATTTCCTTATCTGTGAACTGAAGAAAAAAGACAAGATGATTTATTAGGTACCTTCAGTCCTGTAGTTTGGCTAATTGGTCTGTTCAATGCTACAAACTTAATATGAGACAATGATGTGATATAGCAACTTTTCAAGTTAATGATACAATTTTGTATTAAGACAAACATAACGGAAATCCAGAGGTGGAACCAAGATGGCAGAGTAGAGAAAAGAAACACTAAGTTGAACTCTACCAACATTCCCTGCCAAACCACTTTAAAGTAATGCCTCAACAAATTCTGTAGTGGCAGAGCCAACAAAGATCACAGTGAGACATTTTTTAAACCCATGACAACATAGAAATCTAAAAGAAAGGTCTATGACACCAGGGAGGAAGCTGACTCAGAGTCCACATGGATGAAACGCCAGTGGTGGGACTATTTTATGGCAACAGAAGCAACAGCACCTTCAGGAGTTCTCAAGCCAGAGACAGTAAGGAAATCTGGCTGTAGGTCAGAAGAGGATTATGGAGGAGCCCTGTGCTTGCACAGGATGCTGAGCCAGATGCTGTTTGGTAATTACATTGCCTATGCTCACTTCTGAGTCATAGTTCAAGAACAGAGAAGAGAACTTTTAGTCAAAGGGGAGTGGAAGCTCTGAGGGGCAACTGTTTGGCAAATACACTGCTTATACCCACTTTGGGGTCATAGTTTAAGGGCAGGAGAAGCACTTTCAGTCAAGATGGATTGGAAGAAGTGGGGGAGGCAGAGCTAAGAAGGCAGAGTAGAGAAATAGTCAGCTGAGCTCCCCAAATTCCTCTTGAAATGACCACAAATAGAATGACACCATTTTAAATATGACACCACAAACAGAATTCTGGAGCAGCAAACCCAACAAAAGTTTGAGTGAAAAAAATTTCCATTCTAAGGCAACTTGGAATGTTGGTGGAAAAGGTCTGTCTTAAGCAGGTGGAGGTTGGGTAGGCTTAGAGCACAAAGTAGACTACACAGCACAGACCATGTTTCAACAAGCCAGCAGTGGGCCTTGGAAATGGTTACACTGGTGGAAACAGCCAGTTCTGGAGCTCTCAGGACAAAGATGTCAAAGAGGTCAAACAACTAATTGGAAGGACACAGCAGAGAGCCCTTTCCTGGAACTAGTTCAGGGACCTGTTGTATTACACATATTAATTTCTGGGTTGCAGTCCCAGAGTCAAAACGACCAAAAGCACTTAGTGCCAGTGGAGAGCAGGGGCCCTGTTCACAGTTCCAGGGCAGAGAGGAGTGCTTGTTGTCATTCATAGGAGAGTAGGGACCTTCCAAGACTGAGGGGGCCATTAAAAATATGGCTTCAGGAGAATGGACGACCTGGTCATAGTCCCAGGGCCAGGAGGAGTACTAACACCAGTGGCTGGCTATGGGGGAACAAGGTCCTTCCTTTGTAAAAATGAGAGAACAGAAAGTAGGTTGGACAAATTAGAGGTAGAGAAATTTTCAAGAAATAAATGATAGTGATGCAAGAACATTATGAAAAGAAAGTCAACAGCTTGATAAAAGAGACAAAAAATATACTGAAGAAAATATCACCTTAAAAAACAGAATTGGCCAAATAAGAAAAGAGGCATAAAAATCCACTGAAGGGAAGAAGTCCTTAAGAAGCAGAATTGGCCAAATGGAAAAAGAGGTACAAAGCTCACTGAAAAAAAAATTCCTTAAAAAATTTGAATTGGGTAAGTGAAATCTAATGACTCCATGAGATACCAAGAAACAATAAAACAAAATCCAAAGAAAGGAAAAAAGCAGAAAATGTGAAATATTTCATTGGAAAATAGAATGAGGAGAGATAATTTAAAAATAATTGGACTTCCTGAAATCCATTATCAAAAAAGGAACCTAAACATCATCTTTCAAGAAATTATCAATAAAAATTACTTTTATATTCTAGGGCCAGAAAGTGATAGAAATTGGAAGAATCCACTGATGACCTCCTAAAAGAAATCCCAAAAGGAAAACTCTCATGAATATTATAGCCAAATTTCAGAGCTACCAGGTCAAGGAGAAAATATTGCAAGCAGCCAGAAAGAAACAATTATCGTTGAGCCACAATTAGTATGACACAAGATTTAGCAGCTTCCACATTAAAGGATCAAAAGGCTTAGAATATGATATTCCAGAAGGCAAAGGAGTTAGAATTACAACCAAGAATAATGAATCTAGCAAAACTGAGTATAATCCTTTAGGGGAAAATGGATATTTAATTAAATACAGGACATTCAAGCATTCCTGACTAAAAGACCAGAGCAGAATAGATCATTTGACTTTCAGATATAAGGCCCAAGAGAAGCATGAAAAGGTAAACATGAGAGAGAAATTGTTAGTGAATCAATAAGGTTAAAATGCTTATATTACTATAAGGGAAAAGGATACTTATAACTCCTAAGAACTTTATTGTTATTATGTCAATTAGAAGGAGTATATATGGAAAGAGGACACATATATGAATTACCTATGATGGGATGATTTAAAAAAATAATAAAATCAAGGGTCTAGCAAGAGGAATAGAAGGGAAATATAGAATAGGAGAAATTATCTCATAAAAAAGGAAAGGAAAAGCTTTTATGATAAATGAATAAATGGGGTAGGAGTGGCAGGCAGTGCTTGAACCTTACTCTCATCAAAATAGGCTCAAAGAGATGATAACACACTCAATTTGATATAGAAATATGTCTTACCCTACAGGGAAGTAGGAAGGGAAGGGAAGAAGAGAAGGGGAAAGAGGCTAATAGAATAAAGGGAGGATTAAGGGAGGTATCAGTCAGAAGCAAAACAAAATTTTGAGGAGAGACAGGGTAAAAAGAGAGAGAAGGATAAAGATGGAAAAATAAGATTGCAAGGAATGAACAATTAGTCATCATAACTGTGAATGTGAACAGAAAGAACTCACCCATAAAATGAAAGCAGATAGCAGAATGGATTAAAAACCAGAATCCAACAATATGTTGTTTAGAAAAAACACACTTGAAGCAGAGAGACATGTACATCAAAAACATGGGGCTGGAACAGAATCTAGTATGCTTCAGCTGAGGTTTAAAAAAAAACAGGGGTGGCAATCATGATTTCAGACAAAGCAAAATCAAAAATAGACCAAATTAAAAGAGATAAGCAGGGAAACTACATTTTGCTAAAAGGTACTATAGACAATGAAGTAATATTATTAGTAAACATATATGCAACAAATGGCATAGCATCCAAATTCTTAAATGAAAAGTTAAATGAGCTACACAAGGAAACAGACAGTAAAACTATAGTAGTGAGGGACCTCAACTTACCCTTCTCATAACTGGATAAATCTAACCATAAAATAGGCATGAAAAAAGTTAAGGAGAGGAATAGAATTTTTTAAAGTTTAGAGATGATAGCCCTCTGGAGAAAAGTGAATGGGCATGGAAAAGTATATATGTTTTTCTCAGCATATGGCACCTTCACAAAAATTGACATGTATTAGAACATAACAAACTCACAATTATCATTCTTTTCACATGTTATGATGGCATATTTAGAGAATCCTAGAGAATCAACTAAAAAAACTAGTTGAAATAATTAATAACTTCAGCAAAGTTGTAGGATATAAAATAAATCCACATAAATCAGCATGTTCATATACTACCCACAGAATCCAGCAGGAAGAAATAGAAAGAGAAATTCTATTTAAAATAACTACAGAAAATAAAATGATGCTTTGGAGGATGCTTGTGCAGACAAACTCAGGGATTATATGAACACAATTACAAAACACTTTTCACACAAATAAAGACAGATCTAAACAACTGTAGAAACAATAATTGTTTATGGATAGGCTGAGTGAATATAATAAAAATGGCAGTTCTACATAGGTTAAATTACTTATTCAGTATCATATCAATCAAACTACCAAAGAACTATTTTATAGAGCTAGAAAAATAATAGTAACAAAATTCATCTGGAAGAACAAAAAGTCAAAGCAATCAATAAAATAAATTGTTAAGGAAGGCAACCTAGCAGTCCCAGATTTGAAGCTTTATTACAAAGCAGCAATCATCAAAACAATGTGGTACTGATTAAGAAATAGAATAGTGGATCGGTATAATAGATTAACTGTACAATACACAGTAATAAATAACCACAGCAATCTAGTGTTTAACAAATCCAAAGTTCCAAGTTTTAGGGGCAAGGACTCATTTGCCAAAAATTGCTGGAAAACTGGAAAGCAGTAGGCATAGACCAACATCTCACACCACATACCAAGATAAGATAAAAATGGACAAATGATTTAGACATAAAGGATGATATCATAAGTAAATTAGGTCAGACCTATGGATAAGGGAAGAGTTTATTACCAAACAAGAGATAAAGATGATTACAGGATGTAAAATAAATAATTTTGATCACACACGATGAAATTAAAAAGAACCTGATGTAGCTGAAATTAGAAGGAAAATAGGAAACTGGTGGGAGGTGGGAATTTACAACAAGTTTCTCTGGTAAAGGTGTCATTCTTGAGCCAAGTTTATAAAAATATATGCCATTCCCTAGCTGGCACAGTCAAAGGATATGAACAGGCAGTTTTCAGAAGAAGACATAAAAGCTGTCAATAGTCACATGGAAAAAATTCTTTAAATTATTACTGATTCAAGAAATACAACTTAAAACAACTCTGAGATATTACCTCAAGTGTCAAGATAGAAAAAGAAAATGACAAACACAGGAGGGGATGTGGAATAATTTGGACACTAATACATTGTGGGTGGAATTGTGAACTGGTCCAACCATTCTGGAAAATAATTTGGAGCTATGCCCAAAGGGCTATAAAATTGTACATCCCTTTTGACCCAACAATATGACTACTAGGTTTGTTTCCCAAAAAGATCAAAGAAAAGGGGAAAGGACCTATTTGCACAAAAACATTTATAGAAACATTTTTGTGGTGTCAAAGGATTGGAAATCAAGGGGATGCCTATCAATTGAGGAATGGTTTAACAAGTGGTATATGATTGTGATGGAATACTATAATGCTATAAGAAATGATGAGCAGGATGGTTTCAGAAAAACCTTGAAAGAGTTAAATGAACTCCTGCAAAGTCAAGTGAGTAGAACCAGGAGAATACAGTACATAGTAATAGCAAAATTGAAAACAAATTCATCTGTGGAAGACCTAATCACTCTGACCAAGACAATGATCCAAGAAAAATGCTATCCACCTCGAGAAAGATGACTGATGAACTCTAAATGCAGATGGAAGTATACCCTTTTATGCATACCCTTTCTTTATTTTTATTCTTTGGGGTTTTTTTGTATTTTTGTATTTTTGTCTTTATTCTTTGTATTTTCTTTTGCAACATGCCTAATATAAAAATACGTTCTACATGACTTCACATACATAATCAATATTAAATTGTCTTTTCAAGGAAAGTGAAGAAAGAGAATTTAGAACTAAATTTTTAAAATGATTGTTACACATGTTTTTACATGTGGTTAGGAAATAATTTTTTTAAAAAAAGAGAAACATAATTTCACTTCTTAGGGAAGTTATGATCCCAATGTTACCCTCCTCTCTTCTGTAATATTGTGCTCAATTCTAACCATCACAGTTTAAAAAGAATATCGAGTTGCTGGGAAGTATCAAGAAGAGAATAACAAAGGCAATGAAGAGCCTTGAGCTCGTGTCATATGAGAACAGATTGAAGGAATGAAGACTATTTAACATGGAAAAGGAAAAACCTAAGAGCTATATGATAACTGCTTTCAAGTGTGCAAAGGGCCATCACAGATCATAAGGGAGAACTGAGAGCACTGGATGAAAATAGCACTCTAGGTAGCTATTTGGCACAATGGATTGAGTGCCCAGCCTGGGGTCGGGAAGACTCATCTTGCTGAATTCAAATCCAGCCTCAGACATTAACTAACTGCATGATCCTGGGCAAGTCATTTACCCCCATTTGCCTCAGTTTCCTCATTTGTAAAACGAGCTAGGAAGGAAAAGGCAAACAACTCCAATATTTTTGTCAAGAAAACCACAAATGGGGTCACAAAGTGTTGGACATGAATGAAACAACTGAATAGCAAATTTAGACTAAATATTAGGAAAAGCTGTTTAGAATTTAGAGCTATCCTACAAGTAGAAAGAGCTGGCTCTGGAGGAAATAAGCTCCCCTTCCCTTAAAGCTATAGGCAATGGCTTAATAATCATTTGTTGAATACGTTGTACAGTGGAATCTTTTTCCAGTTGCAATTTTATTATAGTCACTAAATTTTGTTCTAAGCCCAAGATTCAGTGGGGTTTGCAAATAGATTGTTGACCTTGGTGTGAGAAGAGCTGGGTTCAGATCCTAAAACACACGTTCTGTGATCCATGGAAAGTCACTAAATTTCTTTGAGTTTCATTTTTCTAACCTCCAAAATGAGAATAATGAAACTTATACAATCTAAATCACAGGGCTTGCGGGGAGGAAACTTTAAAGAGTTACACAAATGTGACTTATTGTTATATTCTCTGACAAATGGTCCATCCAGCTGTGATGATTAGCCCAGCTAAAGCTTTAGAAATGGTACTTTACCAAGCACATAATTAACTCCCTAACAGTAAT
Source organism: Trichosurus vulpecula (assembly GCF_011100635.1). Lineage (NCBI taxonomy): Eukaryota > Metazoa > Chordata > Mammalia > Diprotodontia > Phalangeridae > Trichosurus > Trichosurus vulpecula. The sequence continues at coordinate 254,005,420 of NC_050578.1, forward strand.
AAACAACTCATTCATTCATTTAACAATCCCTTTTAAGTTTTCTTACTGTACCTTTTAGAGCACTTTCCACATTTAAGATAGCCGCTGGCACAGTGAACAAAGCAATGGGACTGGGGTCAGGGAGACCTGAGTTCAAATTCAGCTTCAGATACTTACTAGGTGTGGGGCACTGGGCAAGTCATTTAACTTCTGATGGCCTTCGTTTCTGCAACTATAAATTGGGGATCATAATAGCGCCTATCTTTTACGGGGTTTTGTGAAGATTAAAATTAGATAATATTTATAAATTATTTAGTACAATGCCTGACTCATATTAGATACTTAAAATATGTTTGTTTTCCTTCACTCTATTTTACAGATGAGGAAATCAAAGCTCAGAAAGGTGAATAATTTCCCCGAGGTTGCACAGCAAGCGGTGTTATAGATAGGATTTGAACCCAGACCTTCTGGTTTCAAGGGCTCTTTACACAATACCTCATGGGGATTTTTTTTCTTTCCAATGTGGTACTCTCTTAAGCATAGTATTAACTTTCTCAATAGCACTCTGCTAAACACGGTAGTAAATTACCAAATGATACCTTACTAAGTATAGTAATAACTTGCCAAATGGGACTGAGCCCAGGAGTAAATTACTAGCGGTTACTTACTAAATGGCTTCCATCTCCAACTTGCTTTGGCACTAACAGAATTGCCTGAGGCAAAGAAAGATAAGGAGTATTATTCCCTATGGTCTAAACTCTTGCTAAAACACACCGTCTTTTAAAATCCTTCTTTTCAATTGTTCCACACTGGTGCTTCAGTCTCTACCTGCCTGACACCACTACAAATCAGACCCAGAGGTGGCTTTCACTTAAGGACAATCGGTTTTCATGCTGGAGATCATTAGTAAATGCATTTTAATTGAATTATATGGCATAATGTATGAGCTGAATAAGACCTTGGGCAAGTTATTTAACCCTTTGGGGCCTCAGTTCCTCATCTGTCAAATGAATGGCTTGAATGAGATGGCCTCTACAGTCTCTTCAAAATGTTTATCCTGTACATGATCTTAGCCACAGGCTGAGGGTGCCATTAGAGAAATAGCCTGGCAACCTACAGAGAGGCTCATCACCATCTGGCTGGCCATTAAGTGATGAATTATTTTCACATGTTGGCCCATCAAACAAATAAAAATATATAATGGTCCTAAATTCATCCCACTTCCTCAGTGACAGTCACACTGACAGAATGAGAGAGTAGAGGCCAAAATATAGTAAAGATCATACAGTTGTTGGACTATGATATCTGGCTTCAATAAGCAATGAGTTGAAACATTGGAGGAATGGAGCCATACAAATGTAAGATGGAGGAACCTAACATCCCAATTAATCACAAAAAGTCCTGCTAGATAGATTAAACAAATCAATCAATTTTAAGTATTAATTATTTTCAAACAAGTAATTAATTAATTTAGGATAAGCCAAATGTATGATTATTGGATAAAGATTATTGGAAAAAAAGAAGTAAAGATGTTAAATGTGTATATGTAATCTGTAAATGTAACGATTACGAGATAAAGGAAATGATGCCACACAGGAAATGTTTTGTGATTGGCTGAAAGAATGAGACTCACCTCTGGGCCTACGCACAGACAATAAGCTCACTCAAAACTGCAGCTAGTCAGTCAAATGGTGTTTGAATTCAACTGATGAAGGATTCCTAGGAAGGAATTGCGCAGGAGTTGGTGGGGAGGAGGAGGATCAAATACCACATGCACATTGACTAGGTATTGACCTTGTGTAATCAAAAAGATCAGTAGATCTGGATTTCCTATTAGCATTAGTAATGGAGTCCATTGACACCATTAGAAATATCCCTGGGACAGAAGTCAACAACAGCATCATCTGTATCAGAACCTGAGAGTCATGTCAAGAACAAATGACAAAGTAAGTAAAGGAAGCTTCAGGACTATACAGAGGTTACTTGACAGTGAAGCCAGCAAAATGCTTGACCTATGGGGAACTTAAGAAGATTTCACAAAAGAAAAAAAGTACTTCTAGCAATGAAGACTGTAGAGTTTTCCCTTTGTACATTTGGGCTTGCTAGGTTTTAGTCTACTCTCACTAGAGATTGTGTGGTAAAGGAGAGTGTTCTCCTGGTTTAGAAGATATTATTGTAACAACTATCCTTGCTACATATACCTGCTTAGTAAATACCTTTTGTAAAAGTTGATCAAGTCCAGCTGCTAATCAAGGATGATCATACTGTTAGGGGCCTCACAAGCAAAAGTACTAGAAACCTAAGCCTGTTAGAGGTACCTTTAGAACCCTGAGGGCACATATGGTCAGCTGCCCTCTGAAGACTTAGGCTGCCAATGAAAGGAAGAGTTGGGGAATTAGTCCAGAGGTGGTGCTACATCCATACTAACATTCTTCTTATAAATAATCTCAGGAAATATAAAGAAGATTCAGTTAAATAATGCAGAGATTCACAATTTCTCTTTGAAGAGATAAATAAGGGAGATCATAGGATAACAGATTGAGCACTGGAAGGGTCCTTAAACCTTATCAACTCATCTGGCAAATGTTTAACTCATTTTTACAAATGAGAAATTATCAGAGATGATTTCTTTATGCTCATGTGAGCTACAAAAAACATATTTTAATGGGATTTACATCTGCCCTACCTCTTAAAACTCATTATGAATATAAGCCAAAAGTCCACCATAAAGACTATTGGACCTTTTGCTCCTAGATATGTTATAGAGGACAAAGGATCTGTGAATGATATGAACATGAAGAGGCATAGCTTCCAAGAACAAGGAGGTGATAATCCCTCTGTATTCTGCCCTGCCCATATCTCAAGTATTGTGTTCAGACTTCAGTGCCACTTTATTGAAGGAATTTTATAAGCTAGCATGTACAGAGGATGACCAGAATGATAAACAGCTCTCATGTTATTCTATATAAGTACAGGTTGAAGGAAAGAAGCAGATTGGGATTGGAGAAGATAAGACTTAGGAAGGATATGATGACTATTTTCAAGCATTTAAAAGATTGTCACGTGGAACACTTACTAGCCTTGCTTTGTTTGGTCTCAGAGGACAGAACTAGGAAAAATGAATGGGTGTTACAATGAAAGTAATTTTGGTGTGATATAAGGAAAGGTTTCCTAACAAGTAGACCTACTCAAAGATGAAATGGCCTACTTAAGGTGAGGACTGAAGGACGATTTGTTAGAAATAGTATATATAGAGAGAATCTTTTTATAGGGACAAGCTGAACTAAATGGACTTCTACATGACTTAAAATTCTTGAATTCCATGATTCATTAGAGAGGTTCTACAAAGCCTTCAACAAACTCTATCAAACCAAGTCTTCAGACTCTGACAGTCAGTCAATTAATCAGCAACTATTTATTAAGCAATTATCACGTAGCACACACTATCATAAGTTGTCAGTGTTCAAAGAAAAGTAAAAAACAGTCCCTGATCTCAAAAGGACAGAAAGATACCATGTAGTTAAATAGAAAAAAAAATACAAGATACGTTAATAATAGAAGGAAGTAACCTTAATGGGAAAGTCATTTCAACAATAGGTTGATCATATGGCAGGAGGGTGAGAGATATGTCTGAAAATATAGCTCTGAGATTAAGAAAGGAAATAATTCTAAGGGTTGTAAGCCATTCAGAAACCTCCTGTCAAATAATTCAAAAAAATTTATCATGCTCACCTTCTTCACGAAGAAAAAGGTTGACATCAAACAACATTTCAGCATTTGAAAGATCTTTGATTTCATCTAGATGGATACTTCTTTCACTAACATAAATCACAACCCATCTATGACTTGGTCGTGGAGCGTTTATGTAGCTGAAAAATTCACCGCCTCATGGTCATTGTGGCAATGAGCTTCTATGACTTAATTAGGAAGTTTCATGGTATGATAGATAAATAGTTTGAGTCCAAAAGGGAAACCTGTCTAATTTGTTGTAACCTACCAGAGCTTGTTCTCTGTTGATAGATTCTTTGATAGCCCAGGATCACCTCTCTAACAGTATCAAGCATGACAGTAAGATTGTTTTGGAGGCACGCCACAAAATATCGCAAAACGTGAAATTGATTAGTAGCTTAATAGACAGGAAGAGCCTAGTAACTAATATGTGAATAGTTTCCAACTTTTAGTAGCAATTGTTTAATCTGAGGTCAAAATTTATAACAAATCACATGAATAAATATGAGAAAACACTGTAGTTAAAAGTCATAGTCTAATAGATTTAAAACAATGCTGACTCTAAAAAGGAATGTATTAAACTTTTATCTCATTCTGCAACTCCAACCACTCCCCCTTTCTAGCCATTATAGTAAGTTTGTAAGTAGCCAGTATAAAGTGGCAATAGCAAGAAGTTAGATTGCAAAGGGGATCCCTGGATTCACATACAAACCATCCCAAAGATCAAAGAAGTATAATTTGCAAACTACATCATATATTAAACAGAAATCACATCTTGGTAATATGTGCTCGATCAGAGGAAGCCATACAGGCTTTGCTGTCAGGATCTTTAAGCTCAGACAAATTCCAGACATCAACAATAAAATCAGCAGATCACCAAAAGGTACTAATAATTTTGAGACAACATCAACATGTTAAATCTATTTTTAATGACAATTTTGAAATGTTTTGCATATCTTAGTGAATTAACCCCAACGTGGTACATTTAAGTTATTCTGTTTTTTTCCAAAAAACCTATAAAAATGAGACCTCAAAATCCTGCCTCCTTGAGGACTCTTCTGTCTCCATCAAGTCCATGCTATTGAGCGCTCCCAACTCTAATCCATGGTTTATGATTATCTGTGGATCTCCTACTCCCCATCCTCTTCCCCACTGCTGCCTGCCTTTCTCCACCATGCTATTACCTTTCCCCACACCATCTGCTTCTGCATTCCCTCCATTTTTTGCCATTTAGATCTGTACTATTTGTGCTATTTGCCCCTACACACTCTGTTCCTTATTAAAGTATGATTACAGCCCTATTTTATGTTGCCATCATGGTCTTTCCTGGCAAGTACCCAAAGAACAAGGCATACTGGCTCCCATTTCAGAATTTCATAAATTAATTATCAATTGAATGGAGTACATAGATAAAAACAATAACACTGACTCTGTTTATCACCATTTCTTAGAGAAGTTTAATTGATGGTAAATGATTATGATTAGATGGCCCAATGTGGCTCATTTTAGAAATACATGGTCTCATCACTAAAGAGAAGGCAGAGGTGGTTTAGATTAGAAGTTCCCTTACAAAAACACTTGGAAGATGGATACAGGAATATTGTAAAAGTTATCACATCAAAAAAACATGGAAAGGCAATCAAAAAGGCAAAACCAGCCAGCAAAAAGCTTGCATACAAGCCAAGAGCATTACAAATGAAACTAAGAGATCAGCAAATAGATGTAAAGTGAAATAAGATGGGCAGAATTTCTAGTCTTGTGTTTTCATCATCAAGAGTAGAACCACCATAAGTAAACATTAACACCCCAGTATGCAATATTCTATGAGACAGTTGAAACGGCATTCAAGATAACAAAGCTGCTAAGTGCCTGCACCTAACTGAATATGAATAGAAAGAACCCATATTGAAAGTAACCCAGTTTTAAAGGTACTCAGGATTAATTTTGAGAATAAATCAAAGAAGGGAAAACTGCAATCTCAGGAGAGAATGTGACCCTCCTCCATGTTCATTCACTTGTACCTTCCATAATATCCCCCACTGTCTTCCCCACATCATTTTCTAAATCTATCAATCTTTTCCTCAAATATTTCTGCAATTTGTACCTTTAACCTGTCTCCTCTACAAGCTATAAACATTATCAAGTGTCTTCTAGCCAAGACACAAACAAAAACTCTTTTTTTTTCATTCTGCTACCCTATAAATTTATCATCCTCTCTCTCACTTTTCCTCTGCTGGCAAACTCTTAGGAAAAGAGGGTGACACAATGCTTTTATTCCTCATTACCCATTCAGATCCTCAATCCATAGAAAAATAGTAACATTCCCATCACTCCATAGAAACAGATCTCTCCAACATCACTAAGGATCTCCTTATCACCCAATCTAGTGGCCTTTTTGTCCTTATCTTCCTCCTCTGTGTCATTGAATTAGATGTGTCTTATTGACATTCTTTTTGATTGGAATCCTTAACACTGCGTTCTCGTGGTTTTCTACCTACCTACAAATCACTTTCTTTTCTCTTTTTATGATTTCCTTTTATTCTCATAGACCTTAGGTATAGGAGTTTCTAAAGTTTCAATCATAATTCCCTTTCTCTGACTACCATCTCTCCCTTGGCAGTCTATTCATTCCCGTGTTTTCAATGATCTCTTTTATATGGCTGACCCCCACCTCTATATATTTCTTCAAAAAATCTCTTTATATTTCCAACCCCATATTTCCAACATTCTGTTTGATATATCTGCTTTATTGTTCTGAAAGTATCTTAAACTCACCATGCCTAAAGCTGGACTCATCACTCCACTCCAACAAGTACCTAGGATGAAGAAGGGTATGATGAAAAGAGTACTACATTTGGAGGAAGAGGAGCTGGATTTGAATCCTAGAACTGTTACTTCACCTTTCTAAGCCATGAATTTCTATACAGAAATTAAGAAGGTTGGACTTTTTTGGTTCATAAAGTCCATTACAAGTCTAATTAAATTTTTGATCCTAAATCTCTCCCCATGCTTCCGTTATTTCTGTTCATAGCCCCATAACCCTCCCAGTGTCATTGGCTCATTATCTAGGAGTCACTTTTGAATCTTGTCTCTCCTTCACTCTTCACATCCATTTTGTTGACAAGTCTTTTTATTTCTACCTATGCAATCTCTCTTACATATATGCCTTTGTTCTCCAACCCCACTACTCCCACCACTCACTTCCTCATCAATTACCTCCTAGATTTTTATAATATGCATCGAATTGTACTTACTCTCTGCAGTCTACCCCCTCTCCAATTCATGTATTACACAATTATCTATATAATCTCCCCCCAAAAAACAGCCATAATTATGTCACTCCATATATCCACTAAGATATTGAATTAAAATTGAAGTCACCAAATTTTACATGGATATAAGTGTGCAGAGTAAAGGGATGACAGATTGTCCTAGAAAGACAGCAGCCCAAAACAACCAAAAATAAACTATGATGGTGCTGGTGGTGTTTTGGTTATTTCTTGTGATTGCTGACATATATACATAACAAAATCAGGAATGTATAATAGCAGAGTTAAGGATAAGGACATTGCATTCTTGACTTAAATCTTACTCTTGCTTAGTCCACTTTACCTGTCAGACAAATTGATAATTAAATGGGTTTATGGCCTTGGCCTTAATGTTCAGTTCTTTCTATTGTGCCCAACTCTTTGTGACCCCATTTGGAGTTTTCTTGATATAGATGGTAGAGTTGTTTGCCATTTCCTTCTCCAGGTCATTTACAGATAAGGAACCTGAGGCAAACAGGGTTAAGTGACTTCCCCAGGATCACACAGCTATTAAGTGTCTAAGGCCAGACTTGAACTCAGGAAGATGAGTCTTCCTGACTTCAGGCCCATTGCTCTACTCACTGTGCAACCTCATGCAACACCTTTATGTGTATTTTAGTATTGTGATATAGCCCTTGAAAGGAGTTTTGTGGGGCACGAGTTCCCTGTCAGGTGTAAAACAAATTATTGAAAGAAAACTTTGTAATCCCTACTGGGAGAGTTATCTGGAGCTTTAAACTTCAAATCAGCACCAGAAACCAGCAATCAAAATAATGAACTTAATCTTAGCCTAGAAAACTCTCCCTGAGTTTTGTAGGCTACATGACTAGGTGTTGTAGCTCATGATGCCAACAGCTAGGTTTTCTGGGCAGCATATCTTAGTAGATGGGAAAAAGAGATCAATGAACAGCCTGAAGAGTTAATGATGTTTGTTCTATATTCTAGTCAGAAGAAAAAATCACTGTCTCCCTATATCTTGAAATGATCAAGATTGATTCTGCATCATTTTCATATTGATCCTATTTACAGTTAACTGATTTTGTCCTGTAACTGCTTTTGTCCTATAATTGCTTATGTTATGGTTCTCTGTCTCTGAACTTAGGTCTGTAATAGGTTAAGTTTAGAAATCTTGTTCTCTTGGTAATCATTGCCCTATTTTTGCTACAAGGAATCCTGCTGACCTTGACATTAGGGAGTCTGGCCCAGTATTTATATATCAGCAGGCTATCTTTCAAGGATGTCTGATTTGTTGTCCAAAAAGTCTGGACCATAGGTGGGGACACTGCAGCCTCGAGGCCACATATGGTCCTCTAGGTCCTCAAGTTCAGCCTGCTGACTGAATCCAAACTTCATGGAACAAATCACATTAATGAAAGGATTTGTTCTGTAAAACTTGGACTCAGTCAAAAGGCCATACCCAAAGACGTAAAAGGCCATACGTGGCCTTAAGGCTGCAGGTTCCCCACCCCTGCCCATTATCTTGTAGGTGGACTCAAACACTGAACACTTCTTAGTCACAGGTGGAAGGGAGGGGGTCAGTGCTAGCTTCTCATAACCAAACTTCCAATCAGCCATATTTTCCCCATGCCCCAGGTACATAAACAATCATATTGTCTTCAAACTCCGTGGTGTCATCGATTTTGTTCTACTCTTTGCTCTATACTTCCCAAAACCTATACAAGAAAAGTCTCCTTTATTCAGTGTCTCAGTTTACTGAGGAAGCTGAGATCCTGTTTGTTGATAGATTCATGCCTTACCAACAAATTAATCATGCCCAGAACTTTGTGCCTCAGCTTACCTTATAGTAACTGTTACAGTCTGCAAGGTAATATTATAAGAATTGAATATCTATAAATTATTATCATGAACAATATTGATTTCATATTATTGTATGACAATAATCTCTGATTTCACTAATATGGGTACTTCCTCTACAAAGATAAATCATATTCTTTGTCTTTCCTGAGCTTTTCACAAATTGTAGAGGGAAGGAAGTCATTATTCTCTACTCATGACCTCTCCTCACTAAACTAGACTGGACCTCAGTTAACAAATATGTCCTTGAAGCCATCCTCAATGCCTTTTCCAATATGGTAGCATTTACCAGAGCTTGCAATAAAACATCCTTCAAGAACCCAGGTTCACCTCCCTTCCATGCTAAGGAACCAGAGTATGAGTTTATATCACTATATGACATCATTAAGAGTCCATCGCTCTATTATTACGAATCACAAGCATTGAAATATATGGAGAACAAAAGTAGCAATAATTTACGGTGATAAAAAGTAGAATATAAGATGCTTGAGGCCAAGGACTAATGTTTTTGCCATTATGTAATCAGATCCTAGCACATGGCCTGGCACGTACTAAACATTGTAAATTCTAGTAAAAATTAATTGGAGAGGGAGTGTGTGTGAGTGTGTGTGTGTGAGTGTGTGTGTGTGTGTGTGTGTGTGTGTGTGTGTGTGGAGAGCAGTGATTCCCAAACTTGATTTTGTCACTTCCTGGGTATTAGGACCAAAATATTAACTGAAGTCCCTAGAATGTGTTCCATCCGAGGAGTTTCCCCATCTTTCCAAGATAATCCGTGGGTAAATAGAAATGGGGGAATTAATAACACGTGTCTGGGTATTTGTGTGACCACTTTCACTCCACTGTTTAATTTATGAAGGCCCCTCCTGCTTGTTACTGGGGCTTACCAAATTGTCCCTCTAATGCTTGGGTTCAAGACATAACAGATTTTTTTTCTTCTTTCCTTTTTGCAGTACTTCCACATGGCTTATTAAAATTAATTGCCAGTGATTCATCAGGTTCATTAACTAATTCCTGAAAGACCCCAGGATCATCTCCCCTAGACCCAGTAATTCCTTTATTCCATACAAAGCACATTCAATTAGTCTTAGTATTCCCCAAACTGTTCTTTATCAAAAGCTACACTGTTTTATTTGGGGCTTTACTATTCCCCATTGTCTCTATCTTTTTCTTTCTTTTGTTTTCCCTATTAAGAACTTTTTTTCTTTAAAGAAGTAACCACTTTAGAAATATTATTCATTTAATCTCCTTGCTTAGCAACCCTGCTTTCTTTCTTTCTGCCTCTGTGTCCCTGGCTCTCTTTGGTTATTAATACCAAGCAAGAAATAAAACAGGAATACACACTCTCCCCACCAACCTTATGGAGCCCATCCAAGATAGGGTCCAAATGATGGAGAGGTTTTTGTTCCATTTTTGTTTTTGTGGAGTGTGAGGTCCTGCAAACACTCTTGTTTGCAAGTGACCTTGGACTGATCCCACCAAGTGCTATTCCATTGCAGAGATTCCTGAATAAGATCTATGATGACATTCATAGCAAATACTAATAAAGAATTTCTTTTGACATTACCCTTTGCACTTGAATGAATGAATGACCAATAGAGTTAGCTTGTCTATATGTGTCTATGTGTCTGCATATATGTATTGTGTGTATCTATGTATGTATGCATGTATATATGTTGGTAGGTATGTTGGTAGGTATGTAGGTATATACTAGAATGGAACATAAGCTGAGCCTATAAATTATTAGGAACAGAACAGATTAGATTGCCACAAGGAAAGGACAAAAACTTTGAATGACCCTGACTGTCTAGACTTCAAATCTATGCCTTCTTTACCATTCACTCATTCTAGAATTGACCTAAATACCTGGGCTTCCTTGCCCTAAAACAGTCTGGCACACCCTGTGACCTACTTATCATGGAATATTCTTCCACAAGGCTTAACCCCCCTTCCCATTGCTAAGTTCCTCTTGGACCCTGCATTCTGTGGAAGGACCCAGGCTCTCCTGCCATCATTCTCCTCCTGGCCCTGTTCTTGACTTTTTGGACTTCAAAACCATGCCTACATTCACGGTACATTCCTCTCTCCCCCCCTCCTACTTTTCAGCTCTCTCTTCTTTATCTTCCCCTATTCAAATATAAGCTCCCTGAGGACAGGGACTATCTTTCTTTTTTGCTTTTATTTATATCACCAGAGCTTACCACAGTGCCTGGCACAAAGTATGCTTATTTTAGCTTATGCATCATATGTCAACCAATGGGATTCTGTGTTTTACTATGCTTCTTTTACAAATTTGGGTATCAAACTCCAAAAACACAAAGTCCCAGAAGAAGGGGGCATCTCAGATTGTGAGGAAAATCTGAGCTCCACTTCATTAGAGGGGACCGTGGACCATTTAAGAAAGTGCCATTGGCTCGGAGCTTTGCCTCAACCTCTTTTATTGTAGGTTGGACAGTTTTAATACCCACAGCAACCCCCACATCTGTGACATCACAGATCTATCAAAGTAATTTCCTGATTTGGCTCCCATCATTTAATTTTCCTGTTCTATCAGCTTTCTAGCTTTCCCTTACATAGGAAATGGTATCCCTAGGTTTATGTCAGTTTTAGGAATTTCTCTATGAGTATCTTGGCATGGATGTAAAGGTGGTGTTTATATAAAGTGACAGTGGCATTTTAAACCAAGAGACCTAAATTCTAGGAGTGGCTATAATAAAACTGCCTGTATGATCTTAAAGGTGGCAGAAGCCTTAAAAGTTATCTATCTAGTTCAACATTCTAATTTTACAAATGAAGAAACTGAGGCCCCAAAGGGTAAGTGATATCTTAGGGACATCTTAAAAGGAACAGCAGTGGGATTTGATTCAAAAATTCTGTGGATTCCAATTTAGTGCCCTCTCCATTGTATTCCACCGACTCCCTTGGTGTATGCACCATCTCTCAGGAAGACCCCAAATAAAGGTACAAGAAAGAAGAAGAAAGCCTTCCTTTTGGTCTTTGAAATCAGAGATCTATAGATATGGAAGGTGATTTAAAGCACATATCATGTGCATAAGAATAGCCTGTGGAGGCTACAAAGGGGCTATATTGTGGCTGTTCTCAGGAAGTTAATTTCATTAGGAGATAGTACTCCCTTCTCTTTTCAAGCTTATAAAATAGATATTTATTTATAGATGGTTCATATTTCCTTAATTGGAATAATTTCATGTTCTCAAAAGCCTCTATCTTTTTGCATAATGATCATCATTTTTATCCTACTGTCTTTTTATTTTTAATCATTTATTTTTAGTTTTCAACATTCACTTTTTAAGATTTTGAGTTCTAAGATCTTCCCCCTCCCTCTTCCCCAAGATGGCCTGCAATCTGATATAGGCTATATATGTACAATCATATTAAACATATTTCCATATTAGTCAGAGATAATGCTTTCATGCATGAAATAAGACAAAGTCTGCCTCTTGGGACAGAGTCCTGCCCAACTTTTTAGTTGGGTTGTTCTATAAAAGTACCATAGGAGAGCTGATATCCGTAATGATATAATGAAGGCCCTTTTTCAGTCTACAAATGATCCATGATCTCATCCTTGTGGATAATCCCTCCAATAGGGAAAACTGAAAGCTATACACTCTTTACCTTATGTAGTTTTTGTTTCTGCCTGTCCGTAACTCCTTCAAAGAGAATCTACCCAAAATATTCTTCCCCTGGTTCTTTCAACATTCCATGGACACCAGTTCAACATCTATTTAGTATTGTATAAGGGTCATATAGGATTCCTTAATAGATACAGCCACAGAGATAACTTTACTAATCCTCTGATTATCAGTATCAAAAGAGAAATCATGCAAGATGTATGTTCACCTTCGTCAGAAGGGTCACCTGTATGGCCTTGGGCAGATCACGTCACATCTCTGGGTGGCAGATTCTTCACCTGTGAAATAAGCAAGCTGGACCAGATGGCTGCTGAGGTCCTTTCCAACTCTGGATCCATAATTCCATGGAAGAAGTTTTGTGAGGGCTTTCATAAATTCCAGGTTTTGAATAATACTATACTATTTGCATCAATGTCCAGAACTCTAGATTCAGCCTTCTCTTGAACATTTAATTGGTCTGGAACAGAAATTTCGTTGGTATAGGAAGCTCCACTTCCTTTTAATAATGTGGGTCACTGTCTATTCTGTAGTTTGGAGTTTTAAAGAGTTGTTGGGCCAGTGAGGGGCTAAATGACTTAGTAAGATAACACAACATATACGTATCAAAGGCAAAGTTAATCACAGGGCTTCAAGATTTTGAGCCTACTTCCATGCTACGATTCCTCTCCCTAATACATAGTGGATGTGTACCTCTAATTCAGGCGACTACGGTAACTATTTTCCCTCTCTGTGCCTCAATTTTCTCATTTATAAAGTGGAAGGCTTAGACGAGGCTACTGCTAACATCCCCAACTGGAAATCCAGGACCTTGGGGATTATCCATTTTACCAATGAGAAAACCAGGACTTAAAGGTGTACATTAGATTTCAGAGTTTAAAGGGACCTCAGAGATCATGCGATACAAGTCATTCACTGGGATAAATAAGAAAACTAAGGTCTAGAGAGAAGTCACTTTCCTAAGGATACATGAGTAGTTGTCAGAAGATCTGAGATTTCAGTCCAAGGCCTCTGGTTCTAAATCTGATGCTGTTTTGACTATAGCACATGGCCGTCATTAGAGTCTTGCCTTGGGTGACACAATTAGATAACGGCCAAGACTAAAGTAAAACACAAATCCTCAGCCAATGCTCTTTTCCAAATGTCCAGCTGGGCAGTGTATGGTCAGTAGATGAGCAACGGATTTTTTTGGATGTGTTTTGTTGGGGGTGTGGGAGATGGGGAAGTATTCCAGGCCCACTAGTGGTGCATAGGCAACCACTTTCCCCTAGGTCCTGTTTCACTATGACAATATACAGTTAAAATCCTTTCCATACACAATGTTATCAGAAAATATGGCATCTGAAATTTTCCTTAATCACACTTTTTAAAAAACACAGTATTTTCTGGAAAATATATGAATGAAAGAGAGACAGCATGACTTAGCAATTGGATAGCTAGCCGTGGAGTCAGAAAACATTGACATATGCTGGCTGTGTGGACTTAATGTGACTTAACCATTGAATGCCCCAGACAAATCATGAAATTTTATGTAATTCTGGGACTGGGCAATGAGAGCCCAGTCTTTAAAGAATGAATAGTACATTCTGCCGAAAATGTGCCACTCAGAGGCTTGGAAGGCCAGCTTTGGGGCCTGCATAGTGGAAGGGTCCTTTCCCCCCCTTCAGAGCAATCTCAGATATTCTCTGTTTCCTATTATCTTAATGCACAGTGACAGAAAATCTTTTAATTGGCCATTGAGCCAGAATTGAGTGTGTATACAAAAGGTTCACAGAGACCAACTTTCTCTCTGTCCTTTGTCTACAAGTAAAGATAGACCAGTTTGTTGTGATCTGCTGAAAGGAGGAGAGAGTGTCAATTGCAGAGCAGAGGTGGACAGGGAGGAGCTCACTACCCCATAGATCTAGTCAAAAAAATCAATGAGTAACAACTTACTGTGCTGAGATTCCCAAGACCTCCCTCCAATGGAGCATTTTATACCAGGGGTCTCCAAACCAAGGTTTGTTTTTTTGTTTGTTTGATTTTTTCTGTTGTGTTTCCATCATTGGTAGCATATGATCTCTATGGATTCTTTTTACAACTTTGAACAGGTATAGGGACTGGACTTGGGATTTCATTATTATAGAAAATCCCATATAAGGAAATTACTTCTAGAAACACAGGGCCCACCTTCTCTGAAATCTAGAGCCTTAAGGTATGCGTTTTTAATGTTTTTGTGTATCATGGACTTTGACATAACTTGGTGAAACCTATAGATCTCTCCTCAGAATGTTTTTAAATTATTATAATGAAATCAGAGTATTACAAAGGAAATCATTCATATAAAATACGTTTATAAAAAAAAATTAAGCCCATGGTTCTCAGTTTAATAACGCCTCTTAGAGAAATTCCTGTAGTACTTGGAGGCTGAGTAGCTTGCCCACTTTTATTCAGCTTGTATTTATCAGAGGAAGGTCTTAACTGCAGGTCCACTGGCTCTGAGACTGCCTCCCTAACCACTATACTTTGATACATTTTTATTAAGTTTCCTAGAATCATAAAATTATTGCACTGTGAACCCAGGAAGGGGCCGTTCTCAAACTTCCCTGAAAACTTCCAACTTGATGAAATGTACAAGGTGTTCCTAAAGTTTGGACATATATGCAAAAATGCATATTTTCAAGAAATTAACTGAATGAGATTTTCAATATTTTATTTAATTGGAATATTAACAAATAACATCTTCAATAAGATTTCCATCATTTGTGATGCAAAGGTTGACGCGCTTTGCAAGATTCATGTGAACTCGATGCAATAACTCCATGTTGCCGTCAATTTTAGCACATTCACTCTTTATGCATTCAATCAAGTGTGTTGCATCTGTGATTTTCATTGAGTACACCTTCTCCTTTAGCACACCCCAGAAAAAGAAGTTGCTGAACAACACAGAGTCTTCGGTGACATACTTAATGAGATGTTAATGACATTTCCTCTGTGTCCAGACTTCAGGGACACCCTGTTGTTTCTTTTCACTGGCCTTCGCAAGGCCCTGCCTTGACTTGAATTATCAGTTTTGCTATTAAAGTTGTCAGGGATGTCTCTTCCCAGAGGTGATACACAGTAACATGTGTTATTAGGCTTTTTTCACAATTTCTAGTTTGGCTTAGTTGGATAGCTATGTGGACCAGTAGATAGAATGCTGGCCCTGGATTCAGGAAAATGAGTTCAAATCCAGATTCGGCCCTTTATTCACTTTATGACCCTGGATAAGTTTTATATCATTTGTCTGCCTCAGGAGTTGTAAAATGGGGAATATAATTTTATCTACTAAAATTAGGACCTACTTCCCAAGGTTGTTTTAAGAAAAATATATGGGATAATGTTTGAAAAGCACTTTGCAAATGTGAAAGAACTATATAAATGCTATTATTTTTTATTTTCCTGAAAAATTAACCTCCTTTTATTATTTGCTACAAGGAATTGCTCTGATACCTTGGAAAATGTAGTTGATATAAAAACAAATGATTTCAAATTAAATGTATTAAAAATAACCAGAGAGAGTGGAGTCCTGGAGTCAGAGGACTTGAGTTTAAATCCCAGCCCTCATACTTACTATCTGTATAACCCTGAAAAAGCCATTTACCATCCCTGGATTCCAGTCTCCTCATCTATCTGTTTTCTGAACAAATGTTGTGAAAAAATGAATAATATATGATAACAGGTACTTGCTATGTGCTAATGCACTAAATGTTGATGATACAAAAGGAGAAAAATCATTTTTTTTGTTTAGTTGTTTCAGTCATGTCCAACTCTTCATGACCCCATTTGGGATTCTCTTAGGAAAGATACTAGAGCAGTTTACCATTTCCTTCTCCACCTCATTTTATAAAGGAGGAAACTGAGATAATATGGTTAAATGACTTGCCCAGGGTCATACAGCAAGTTAAGCATCAGATATGAACTCGTCTTCCTGAATCCAGACTTAGCATTCTAGCTGCTGTACCACCTAGCTGCCCCCTCAAAAAATGTGCACACTTAAATTGTAATAAGTTATTGACAAAAGGCTAGAGTCCCCCATTTCCTCTGAATTTACTCTCTTCCTAGAATTATTAGGAAGATGACCTTGGAGGTGATCTCTCTCTCCTCTAATACCCCATGACATTTAGTCCTTCTCACATACTTATCACATTTTTATTCACAAACATGCCTAACTCTATCCACACCCCACTAACCTTCAAGCTCCATGAGGACAGATACATTTTTTTTCTTCTTTGCTTCTTAAAAATGTTGAGTAAATGGTGAGAACTCAATAAATGTTTTTTGCTTGGATAAATAAAGGAACAAATCAGTCAATCACTTGTTAACTACCAGTTCAAGCTAATTCCCTTCTAGATGTGCCTTTGAAAGTGATGTCTGAGGTGTCTGATTCATTAATTCAAAACTCTGAAATTTTTAGGCTAGTAACAGAATTCCTATCAACTGCAAACCATTGCCTCTCATGCCCTTCATAAAACCACAGGATCATGAGTTTTAGAGCTGGAAGGGTCTTAGGGCCTATTCAGTCCAATCATCCCATTTTATAGATGAGGATATGAAGGCCCAAAGATGTGAAGAGTCCATGGTCATACAGCAAATATGTGGCAAGGCCAGTTTTCAAACCTACTTTCTGTGATTCCACATCTAGGTCACCCTGCCAATTTGTTGCTTCACTCTATCACTCTGCTTTCAAGTCAACCTTTACTTGCTAAAAGTCTACATTTACATTGTACCTTTCTTTGAAAGAAATGGAAATCTTTCACCAGCCTGTCATGCCTTTCTCTAACATGCTGTTGAGTGTATAGATAAATACATGGGTTTTTTTTCCCCTGCTTTTTAGCTAGAGTAATTGAGTGGGTAGAAAGAGCTGTCCAAGGTTACAGAAGCTGGTTTCAACACCCACCATGATTACTCTCTTCTACTTCCTCTCACTGTTACTTCATTCACACTTGATTTAGAGTGAGCATATCCTAAAGACACCACAAAGACAAACAAATGCCTCTCACACAAGGTTCCCAGACCCTGAAAAGACAGGTCTTGGGCTCCAGAATCCTCTGTCTTTGTATATGTTACCATTGTTAGTATGGATGTTTTACCCTCAAAATTGCCAAGACACACATATGGATAAAAAAAACACAAGTGGATCAAATAATATGCATATGTATGTGTCATATAAAAGGTTTGTCTATTTAGACTGATGCTTAAGTTCACATAACATTTATATTTGGCTTGATTTATATAGACAGGAATTCAACGTGGTTCAGTCAAAAGCATTCTGGATTTTTGGTCAGTGGACTTGGGTTCAAATCCTGACTCTTCCATTTACTTCGTATGTGTCATTATTTACTTTATTGGCAAAATAAGAGGATTGGACTAGATGTCCTCTAAAATCCCTCTGACTTCTCAGTGTGCAGTCTTAAAATATATCATAAATGGATGATTTCATATATAAGAGCTTTGTTGTTGTAAAATCATCAGTGAGAACACTAAACAAGGATATATGACTAGACACATAGAGAGAGCCCCTCTTACCTCCATGTGGAAATATGTATGGTCAAGAGGGTGTTTTGGATCTGAAGGGTATGTTGACTTCCATATCGCAGCAGAACCATTGAGCAAAGAAAACAAGGTCCCTTCTTCCCATGAGAGTGGGACAGAAGGAAAGGACTGAACATTAAGTTATCTTAGGTAAGTTGATTTGTGGGCAGTGAGAGGAGGAAAACTATATTCTAGTGAAAGACAAAGCAAAATGAAAGAAGATAAGGAAGAGGAGTTCATATTGTATAGTCTGCATCAGTAAAATATCAGATAAGGTCAGGGTGGGGGGCAGAGTCAAGATGTCAGCTGGAAATCAGGGACTTGCTTGAGCTCCCCACCCAAGTCCCTTCAAACACGTACAAATATTGCTCTGAACAAATTCTAGAACTTCAGAACCCATGAAATAGCAAAGGGAAGCAGGGCTCCAGCCCAGGACAGCCTGGATGGTCATGGGGTAAGGTCTACCACACAGAGCTGGGAGCAGAGCAAAGCACAACCCAGTGTCAGCCGTGCCTGGACCAACCAGACTGGGAGCAGGGCAGAACAGGCCCTAGCACCCTGAATCAGGGAGATGTGGCAGTTATCAGACTTCTCAACCCACAAACACAAAAGACAACAGAGAAGGTTAGTGGGAAAAGCTGCTGGGACAGAGTGAAAGGAGTTCACGGTTCAGCCACCACCCCAGGGGCAGTGGAGGTGGGTGGTGCAGGTACAGAACTACAGCTACAGTTGCTTCCAGCCCCATGCCCACCTGGTGGGAGGAATTAAGTGGTGGATCTGAGCAGGAGTGCAGAGCCTGCTTAGATCTGAGTCTGGTCCAGGGTGGCGGTTCTTGGGGGAGGAGGAGCACTGGTGTGGCAGAGCTTGCTGTGTAGAAATACGCTGAAAACAACAGCACAGCCCCTCAAGCTTGGAACAAAGTACTCTATACTCTACAAGCAGTCATACCCTGACAAAAAACACAAAGGTCAAGTAAGTTGGCTGGGAACATGGCCAGGAAGCAAAAACAGACTCAGATTCAGACTTTCGAATCTTTCTTTGGTGACAAAGAAAACCAAAACATACATCCGAAGAAGAAAATAACATCAAAGAGCCTACCCCAAAAGCCTCCAAGAAAAACATGAATTGGTCTCATGCCATGGAAGAGCTCAAAAAGTTTTTGGAAAATTAAGTTGAAGAAGTAGAGGAAAAATTGGGAAGAAAAATGAGAGTGATGTAAGAAAACCATGAAAAACAAGTCAATGGCAGGCTAAAGGGGACTCAAAAAATACTAAAGAAAATAACACCTTAAAAAATAGACTAACTCAAATGGCAAAAGAGCTCCAAAAACCCAATGAGGAGAAGAATGCCTTGTGAGGCAGAATTAGCCAAATGGAAAAGGAGGTCAAAGAGACCACTGAAGAAAATACTACCTCAAAAATTAGATTGGAGCAAGTGGAAGCCAGTGACTTTATGAGAAATCAAGATACTATAAAATAGAGCCAAAGGAATGAAAAAAATGGAAGACAATGTGAAATATCTCATTGGAAAAACCACTGACCTGGAAAATAGTTCCAGGAGAGATAATTTAAAAATTATTGGACTACCTGAAAGCCATGATCAAAAAAAGAGCCTACATATCATCTTTCAAGAAATTATCAAGGAAAACTGCCCTGATATTCTAGAACGAGAGGGTAAAATAGAAATTGAAAGAATCCACCAAGAGCCTCTTGAAAAAGATCCCAAAAAGAAAACTCCTAGGAATATTGTCACCAAATTCCAGAGTTTCCAGGTCAAGGAGAAAATACTGCAAGCAGCCAAAAGAAACAAATTGAGTATTGTGGAAACACAATCAGGATAACACAAGATCTAGCAGCTTCTATATTAAGGGACCAAAGGGCTTGGAGTATGATATTCCGGAGGTCAATGGAGCTAGGATTACAACCAAGAATCACCTACCCAGCAAAACTGAATAACATGCTCCAAGGCAAAATATGGATTTTCGATAAAATAGAGGACTTTCAAGCTTTCTCATTGAAAGGACCAGAGCTAAATGGAAAATTTGACTTTCAAACACAAGAATTAAGAGAAGCATGAAAAGGTAAACAAGAAAGAGAAATCATAAGGGACTTACTAAAGTTGAACTGTTTTGTTTACATTCCTACATGGAAAGATGATGTATATAATTCATGAGACCTCAGTATTAGGGTAGTTGAAGGGAATATACATATATAGAGAAACAGAGGGCACAGGGTGAGTTGAATATGAAGGGATGATATAAAAAAATAAAATCAAGTTAAGGCATGAGAAGAATATATTGAGAGAGGGAGAAAGGGAGAGATAGAATGGGGTAAATTATCTCGCATAAAAGTGGCAAGAAAAAGCAGTTCTGTAGGAAGGGAAGAGGGGGCAGGTGAGGGGGAAACGAGTGAATCTTGCTTTCATTGGATTTGACGTGAAGAGGAAATAACATACACACTCAAATGGGTATCTGTGTTGGTAAGGAAAATGGGCTCCTTAGCACTTAGTTCAACCAAGTGCCCTTGAATAGTTTGGCTTTTGTTCCCTTTGAGTAATTCAATGTGTTTCATTGAGCCTTATTAGGTGCTAAGCCCCAGGCCCAAACCCCTATTAGGTGTAAAACCTTAGTGGGCGTGGATTGGCAACTAAGGTGGGGCCCGAAGTGGGGCTAACTCCAGGGAGGGCCTAGTTTACATGTCTGGGACTGCAGAGGCTTTTAGACCATGTGGGTTTAAGTTACCTCTTTGTGACGATTCTGACCCTGAAAAAGATATAAAACCAGGGGTTGGCTGTCTCTTCTTTGGAGCTCTTCCCCACAGCCGTGGTGGCACATGTGACTCTGGGCCAGCCCTTGTTCTGAGTTCCCAGGCTGAACCTAGATGTTGGTAACTATGAATCTGTATTTGGTCTGTCTGTTGATGTTTGTAATTTGTTTGAAATTTGCTCTGAAGTTCAGTGTGCTGGTCTCTTCCCCTGAACTAAGTGAATGATATTTGTATGCTGAATTAAAGTAAGCTTGTCAACCCCTTCACCTTGCTTTCCTTAGTTAAGCAGATCAAGAGAACCTGTGCTGTTGGCAGCTTTCTTGGTGCTGGCTGTGGGTGGATCATACACCCCCACAGAAGAGGCTAGCCGGATTGCTGAAACAGTATCTTACTCCACAGGAAAGAAGGAGGAAGGAGATAAAAAAGGGGGGACAATAGAAGGGAGGGCAGATGGGGAAGGAGGTAATCAAAAACAAACACTTTCGAAAAGGGACAGGGTCAAGGGAGAAAACTGAATAAAAGGGGATAGGATAGGAATGAGCAAAATATAGTTAGTCTTTCACAACATGAGTATTGTGGAAGGGTTTTACATAATGATACACATGTGGCCTGTGTTGAATTGCTTGCCTTCTTAGGGAGGGTGGGTAGGGAGAAAATTTGGAGATCAAAGTTTTAAAAACAGATGTTCAAAAAAATGTTTTTGCATGCAACTAGGAAATAAGATATACAGGCAATGGGGCATAGAAATCTATCATGCCCTACCAGAAAGTAAGGGAAATGGAATGGGGGCAGAGTGGGGTAACAAAGGGAGGGCTGACTGGGGAATGGAGCAACCAGAATATATGCCATCTTGGAGTGGGGGGGAGGGTAGAAATTGGGAGAAAATTTGTAATTCAAACTCTTGTGAAAATCAATGCTGAAAATTAAAAATATTAAATAAAGAAAGAAAGCTTTCCTGAAAAAAAAAGATGAGGTCATTTGCTGAGTTAAGAGGGAGACAGTAGAGTCAGAGACTCAAATTAAAAAATGAAGTATGAAAATACTGTTACAAGGAATACTATAAAAATCAATATATTGTGATCTGTTTCCATTTGTCCAAAAATTCCACTTACAAATATTCACCCTTGTGTTACTTAGTTCTTGGTCCTCATCCATTGGTTAGACAAAAAACAATTTATCATTAGCGATAAACAATTCACTCATGAAGCCCTCTAAATTAGCTAAGCTATTCTTTGGGCAACAAAATAGTCCATCACTGAACCATGGTCAAAGACTCTCCAGTTTTAATAGGAATTGCCGAAGGTACCAAGGAGATATAGCTTCTAATGATCCAGGGTCATCACTCAGGTGATAACCCACCAAAACAACATCTCAAAGAAGGACATCATGGAAAAGTAAGGCTTCATTTGAAGCTTAAAATGAGTCAGCACACAACTTTGAGCTCATGGAGATTATCTAACATTTTTAGGGTTTTCAGAATTTTGTTGCATCAAAAATTGCCGGAGAAATTATGTTGTATTGTTAAAAGAGTAATGTATAGATTGGTGTGATCTAGTTGTTAAAAAATAAACCTTAAAATCAGGAAAATCTGAGTTCACATCCCACACTGGCCCTATGATGCTAGGCAAGTCACTTAATGTCTGAGTGCCCCAGGTAACTTTCTAAAGCTATTTATGATAGAGAAGATTATATAATCTACATTTACATTCTGCCTTGGTAGAAGAAGTTTCACACCAGGAACTCTCAAGACCAATGAAAATTTAGATTTAGTTTTAAAAAGAAGAGCATTAGACTTCAAGTCAGAGTACCTTATTTCAACTCTATTCTTTTTTTTTACTTTTTTTCCAACAATCAAGTCACTTCATCCCATTTGAGACTCAGTTTCCTTCTTGAAAAGTATCAATAATGTGTCTACTACCTTCCATCTACTGTTGCTGTGACCCTCAAATGAGATGATGATGTATGGAGTTCTCTGTGACTAGAAAGCTTTGAATAGTGAACCTTGAGTTATTATTATAACTTGAAATAAGTAGGACTGTACCTGGGGTTCTAAAATCTTTTCAGCATGCTAAAATTTTTGTTGAAATGTCATTTGCTGCAGTAGGATGTAGCCCATATTCTCAAAAGGATTTCAGCTTTCCTATTCTTTCCTCATGTGTCCTTTCTTCCTAGCTTGCTTTTTGCACTTGGTTTGTATTTTTAAACTAATTTAGCAACCACCAAGGCCGCTCCTTTCATTTTCCAATCTGTGAATCCCTTTCCATTTTCCAGGTCATTAGCATTTAAGACTGTCTGATTATGTTTTTCTGGAGAGTTTTTGGGATAGTAGAGAAAAAGTCTGCTAGATAGGTTTCTGGTGGTTCACAGTTCTGGTCGAATGGTAGCACTGTTGCTAGGCTCCCTGGCCCGCTGTTTGCTCCCCTTTACAGTGTCTTGTAAAGAATAGATCTTCCTTGAACATAGATTGAATTACTGGCTCCTGTTAACTCTATCTTCGTGACTCATTCAGACTCCCAAAAATCACAGAAATGTCCATCTTCTTCATAAGCCATTGAAAAGCTGTTTGCAGAGAAGCCAATATTAACAATAATGATAAGAATAGCTCACATTTATATATTTCTTTGTAGTTTACAAAATATTTTCTACACAGATCTTTCATTTGGTTCTGACAATAACCCTGTAAGGTAGGTACTATTATCCCCACTTTACAAAGAAGAAAATAGAGATTCAGAGAAATAAAGTGAATTGCCCAGGGCCACACTAGTTGGTGTCAGAGGTGGCATTTGAGCCCACATCTTCCTGATTCCAAAGCCAACAGTCTATGAGGTAACAACATTCTACCCCAAGAGTCCCTCTTATCTTATGGACCAAATATTAGAGATGAGGGTTATACCTTTAGTTTAACAAGCAAATCACACCTACTTATAGATTAGAGATGGAACCCTGTATCTCATTCCATTGTCCACCCCCTAAGGGTTGGTCCATCCCTTAGCTAAGGTTCATCCCTTAGATTCCAACCCCAATAGTCCATAGTAGAGCCTGGAAAGAAATTATGAATCTGGAGAGGAGGGATTTGGGTTTCCAAAGATGTTCAAATAGCCATAGACAGATAACGGGCATCAGGAGGGGTAAGCGGTCAGAAACAGAGACAATTTAAAAAGGTTGTTCAAGAACTAAACATGGGCTAAAAAGGAAATGCCTCAGGTATTCAAAAAGATTGGGTGGGTGGAGGTGAAGGAGGGTGGCTGTAATTCAAATGAACATGTAACTACTTTTAATGGTGACTTGGAAACATATTGGCCATGCTGTGGGCAATGTGGTACAATGGGGAAAACCCTTGGTTTGGAGTCAGAGGACCTGTATTCAAATCTCAACTCTGCTCTATCACTTATTACCTTTATGAACTTGTGTGATTCATATAACTTCTATGGACATTAGTTTCCTTATTGGTAAAATGAGGAAGTTTGACTCTATGACTTCCAAGCTTTCAATCTATTAATGTGTTAGATGTCTTTGAGATGCCAGCTAACTGGGATTTAGGAAATCAACATCTGGAACTCCTTATAGTGATAATTATTGAACCCTATGCACAACTTCTGCAACATTTACCAAGTAAGAACCTACTGCGGGCAACATGAATATTTCAAGAAGATAATTCAAATAGGAGAAAAATTGTGGAAGGAAAGGACCAACAGCTGAAGCTGAGTGTAGTTGATGGAGTAAATCATTTTGAAATAGGTCACTGACTCCTCAAGATTCACCTCCTGGAGTCTGCTAAGAGTAAGCCTACTGGGATCTGGTTATTACAATCCTTCCATCAAACCAGTTAGAATGACTATATAGCTATAATTAAGGAAAGGCAATATGATGTAATGGAAAAGCCAGTGAACAGGAAACAAAAGACATATATTCCAGTCACCAACCGGCCACTTACTACCAATGTGACATCAGCAAAGTTATTTCCCTTCTCCAAGCCTCAGTTTCTTCTTCTGTAGGTTTGATAATATTTTAAAGCACTTAGCATGATGCTAGCACACAGTAGGTGCTTCCAACACCACCTAAAAAATGAGAAAGTTGTACTAGATGATGTCTAAGGCCTCTTCCACCTGTAATATTCTATAGCCTAAGGTCTCTTCAGCCCTGATAATCCATTCTAAGGTCCCATACGAATTCTGTATTCTAAGGATCCATCTACTTCTGTTATTCTATGTTCTAAAGTCTCTTTGACCTCTGACTTTCTATGTTTATTTTAAATTTCACTAGCTTGTCCTAGGCAAATAGTTGGCTCAGTGGATAGAGGGTGGTGCCTCAACTCAGGAAGACCTGAGTTCAAATGTGATCTCAGACACTTACTAGCTGTGTGATCCTAGGCAAGTCACTTAACCTGGTTGCCTTAATCCACTGAAGAAGGAAATGGCAAGCCACTCCAACATCTTTACCAAGAAAACCCTATGGACAGTATGGTCTATGAAGTCACAAAGGGCCAGACCCACCTGAATGACCAAACAACAACTGTCTTTGTACTGTAAATACTAGATCCAGGAAAATACGGACTGTTCTCTTTTTTAGTGACTGCTCTGAGTGTGCAATCATTTATACAATGGATCCTCATTCCATGGGACTGAAAAACTTATCGGCACACTAATTTGAAAGGAGAAGGAGAAATGAAGAGTACAAGGAATGTCACCAGAAGAATGGAGCACTGAGAATAGAGGTGAAAATGTTTTAACTAAATTCAAAGTGGGAGGGGGAGAGCTAAAAAAAGTTTGATGTCAAAGGATGATGCTGCTGCTGAGAAAGAAAAACAGGTGACTATGTTGTGTAGAGAGTCTCTGAATCATTGGGGAAAAAAGCAAGATCTGCTGTACTTTTCTTAAGATATTGCCACTTGGAAGAATTTTGGCTCAGACCTGATCTTCTCATCAAGGTTACCTGACTTAATAGAGCATAGAAGCTCGTAAAAGGAAGAAAGAAATCAGAGGAATAATTGCAGTTGTCGACACTGCCACGGTCCTGGGGAGTTTCTGTCCCATTTTACAGCAGCTATTTCCTATTCATTTACACTTAGGACCAAACTAGTCCTTTTTTTCATATTCATCTAAGATGAGAGGAGGTCAAGGATTATTTCCCTGGCCCATTCTGATGTTAAAGGGGAATGAGAAAACTTATGTAAAAGTAATTTGTATATGGTAATGTACTATACAAATGCACGTATGTAGTAGTAACTAGAAATCATAAATTCAGCTTCTAATGCACTTCCATGCTTAGATCACACTTTAGAAGAAAGGAGAGATCAACATAAACTGCAAAATCATAGTGGAAAAGTCTCCCAGAAGTGGACAGCATCATGGACAGCAGCAGTGTCCTAAATAGAAGTTCTTTGTTTCTTCAGCACTAAAGAAGGGAATAATGACGAAGTCATTTCATATGGGTTCCTATGCATGTGGGGAAAGAATTACTCAGTGTATTTTAGGGAATATCCATCTGGAATAAGATGCAGGGAGTGCAAGGAACCAGAGTGATTTTATCAAGAATATGACATACTTTGATGGAAAATAACTCCAACGAGGAGAAAAAACTAGAATGAGCTGAAGATACTTATAAGGACACAAAGGGAATTCAAGAGTCAAGTCATCATTTTGGAAAGAGACACAAAGAATATGGAAACAAGGATAAGAGGATAAATTTGAGAGCACGACTCAGTCTTGTGAAAATAATATCAGCAGTACTAAAATAAATAAATAAATCGACTAAAACCAGTGAGGAAAGCTAAGAAGACTAGAAAAGAGGGTTTTGTTGTTTTAACTCTTGTGGGGAAAGGCAATCAAAGAAACAAAAGAACAAAGAATTAATGGGGCAATAAGAAGAAGAAGAAAGATAAGGCTGCTCAATTGTCATTGTATTTCTGTTTTCTCTGCTGATTAACCTTTGCATTGGAAATGAAAAAAAAATTAAAATGGCTAACAGAGGTTTGATACCCAATAGAAATGAGAAGGCTATAAGAGACCACCCAGCTGTCCTTGAGGAATTCAAATGCCTGACTCAGATAAGCTATATTCTCAAGTAATGAAACAATTGGCACATTTCATTGCTGCACCTCTGTCAAGGATGTTTGAAAGCTGGAAAATGGGAAAGGTACCACAGGATTAAAGGAGGGCAAATATTGACTGACTTGATATTCAAAAAGGTGAAGGGACCAGATTCTGGAAACTATAAGCTATTGAGCTTGCTTCAATTCCCAGGAAAATTCTAGGAGGAAGTGTTTAAGGGATGGTTATAAAAGGAAGTCATGACAACAAAGAGGAAACATGGCTTCAACAAAAAAGATTATTCCAGATTAACACAATTTCTTTTTTCAATAGTGCTACTAAACTGGCATGTTGGGGGAATCTTATCTGCACAGTCTGTATAAATTTCACTAAAATATGCAATGTTTTCTTATACTATTGTTGTGAAAAAGATGGAGATAGGTGGCCAAAATGATAAGTGTTAGATTCCTAATGGTTAAGCGGCTGCACTCAAGGAGATGTAGTTAATGATTCATTGACAATTTAGCAAGAGATCTCCATCAGAATACCCTTTGGTATCTTGACCATTTGCTTCTTAATATGTTTGTACTCATCAAATTTTAAATTACACAAAGCTGAGAAGACTAGCTGACACCCTGAATGACAGTGCCAAGAACTTTGAGATGAAACTAATAAGATAAAATTCAATAGGAATAAATGTAAATGTTATGCTTGGGTTCAAAAAAGAACTTTTACAAGTCCAGGATGGGGATGGCACAGTTAGACGTCAACTTCTCTTATAGAGATCTGATGAGTTTGGTCAGTTGAGCTAAATTCAAAAGCAACAGTTTCATGTGGAAGCCACAAACGCTAATAAAATCCACCTTAGGCTATATTGAGAGGCATTGCTTCTAGAAATAAGGACGTAATAGTTCCTCTGTATTCTGCTCTGGTTAGATTATATATCAAGTACTATGTTCATTTCTACATAACTTCAGTAAGCTCCAAAGAAGATAACCTTGATGCTAAGTAGTTTTGAATACATGTAATCAAGTTAGCTTGAAGGAACTAGGAATGCTTATTTTTTGTTAATGAGTATTTATTTTCCCTCTCACCCACCCTTATTTTAAAAACAAAAAACAGATACAAAAATGTAATAAATGTTCATAGTCAAGCAAAATATATTCTCACATTGGCCATTGCCAAAAATATATGTCTCTAGAACTGAAGATATTACCTGGAGAAGAGCTTTACTGGGGTGACATGATATCTGTATTCAATTATGTAAAGAAATATCATATGGAAAAGAGATTAGACTTGTTTGATCTGGTACAAAATATAGAAACAAAGGGAAATGTGTAGAATTTTTAAAAAGTTTAATGTCAGCAAAAGCTTCCTAACAATTAGATCTATGCAAAATTTGAATGGGAAAATCGGCTAAGCCCAGGAGGAGAGTTGATTTCTTCTAATTATATATCTTTAAGCAGAGTCAGAATGCCCTCTTGTTGGGTATCATTTAGTGGATATCCCTCTCTGAATGTGGTTTGGACTTCCTGCATTGAGACCCTATATATATATATATTTGAAATATATATATTTGAATATATATTTGAAATATATATATTTGAAAACCCTATGATTCTTCATTTAAACAAAGGGTTGTTCATAAATTCAGCAAATTTAATTAGACTCACAATTGTTGTACCTTGCAATGGTTTTAATTGTACATGGAGGAAAAATAATGCCCACATGAGCTTCTAGGACATGGGAAGTGTCACTGTTTGTCTCACTTTTCCAAAGACAGACTTCCTTCAAATGTGTGTATATATATATGTTTTTTTCTTATTTCTTCTCTCTGGGTGTGTATCTCAAGTGGTATACTGGAGCCAGCCCAAACTGGCTAGCAAGAGCTGTTTGTTAAATTTAATTTTCAGTAAGCATTTACACCTTGGAATTTGGCATTACAAAACAGAGTTTGGTTTATTGTTTTATTGGTGTTGAGACTTAAAAAACTGATGGAAAATGATAATAATGTTGATTAAACTAAAAAGTGTGTCTTGTACCCTTTTTTGAGTCAGTTGTTAAAACTTGCCAGCAAACAATTGTGTATATTCACATGTGCCTTCCTTGGATATCTGGTGTCATTTAGCAGTCCTTGATATCATTCCCATGGGACAATAGGTCAGTGTTTAGACAAATACGAAGTCTGTGATGAAAGTGGTTTTCAGAGACAGCTTCAATAACCTCTTTAGTTTGCTACTTGTTCTGAAACTGCTTGATTACCCAAAGTACATTTTTGAGTCTACATAGAACCATTGGGAAAGATCTCATCAGGGACTCTATTTGCCCACACTTCATCAAACTTAGGGTCTACCCAGAGTCCTTCTCCCACTGATATCTTTGTACAATGGTTTAGCTTTGTAACTGGTAGGAGGAGATTGATACATATGTTAAAAGTGACCTAACTCACATCAGGCTTTATCAGCATCAAGGTATGTTGTGAGGGACAGAGTTTGACCCATAACATTTTGTAATACCACAAATGTTAGAGCTAAAAGGATGTAGGATTTAGAGTTGAAGACCTCAGTTCAAATCCCAGCTGTAGCTTGAATCCCAGGTTAATAATATTAATAATAGTTAGCATTTATGTAGCACTATAAGGATTATAAAATATCTTACAAATGTTATCCCATCATATCTTCATAACAGCCCTGAGAGATAGGAGCTATTGGAATCACAATTTTGCAAATAATGACACTGAGTTACAATGATGCTAAGTGCCTTCCAGAGTAAACCAGTTAAGTAAATGTCTAAGGCTTATCACTTTTTATCTATATGATCTTGGAGAAATCATTGAACTTCTCTGGGTCTCAGTTTCCTCCTCTGAAAAACAAAGGGATTGGCTAAGATGGCACCAAAAGCCCCTTCTATCCCAAAATCTCTGTTCCCACGATGTTGAAGATCAGATACCAAATGACTTATCAGCAGGCATAGAACCAGAAAGGAGGAAATCTAGGTTCTCCTCTAATTAATCGCATTCATTGGCTGTGGGATCTTTGACAAGTTAATTCACTTCTGAAACTCAAATTATTCATAAGCAAAATGGGGAGTTTGGACAAGAAAACCCCTGAGGTCCTTTCATTACTAACATTATTATATTCCAAACCCCTTATCTTATGGAGAAGCTAAGGCCCAGCAACATGAAGTATCTTCTCTCTGTACAAAAACAACGAATCACAATAAGGATTTAGATCTAGAAGAAACATTACAGATTATCTAATCCTTGCTGGCCTCATTTTACAGTTGAAGAAACTGAGGGAGGCCCTAAAAGGCAACATGTCTCTCTCAAGAAAATGCAAGTTCTTTGAGAACAGGAATTGTTTCATTTTGTTTTTTTTTTATCCCCAAAGCTAGTGCAGCTCTTGGCACATAGTGGGTGCTTAAGAGATGATTGTTTATTAGATGGTTGACTTAACCATGGCCATACCAGTACACATCAACATCATTTCTTCTCCTAATCTCAGTGTTCTTTGCACAATACCACCTATCCCATCTTCCACCCTAATTGCTGCCCTCATTACCACTGGCCAGAAATCAGATAATATGCTTAAGAGCATCGCTAAATCTGTTCCTCCTGAAAGATGGACAGCTGATCATAGTAGTAACTACCCTGAAGGTTGCCTCTGATCCTGGAAAATACTTAAAAAGGCACTCAGAATTCAAGGTGGCAGGTTTGGATTTGTTTTGTTTTAAGAAAAAATGCTAGGAGAAGGGTTACTGTATTGAGCAAGGCAAACAATAACTGAAACTCCAGGGTGTTAGCTGTGTTCTGCACCACCCCTACTGCCTTGATTAATAGGTAACAATGAAATAAACAGAGCTCAGGGACACCCTGAGCAGCAAAGTATTGTAACTGACAATTTGCTGTTAAAATGCATTGTCCTCTGAAAAACCTATTGATTAATGACGTCTCTCCACATTGTTAATACTGAGGAGGGGGTACAGGAGGAAGGAATGGAAAACAAATTTGCAAGCAAGGATGCTCTCATTAAGGGGGCCCGGCACCCAGTCTCCTTTAATCTGTCTGCTGTTCCATTACACAAGTAACTTCTCCGTTTTGTTTGTGCCTGGGCACTGCCATTAATCACCGGCAGACCAACTGCCAGTGACAAAAAGGAAAGAATGGAAGAAGAGGCCACTGAAGGCCAGGAAGATAGCCTTCTCCTTCCAAGGATTGTAATGCAGGCAGATGGCTCCAGAGTATGACCCTGGGTGCTTAACTGTGAGGCTATGGCCTATGGGAGGACCTGGAAACAGGTAAGAAGATCCAGTCCCTGACAGGTAGCTCAGAATATTAGCACTGGTGCTTCGATTACAAGGTTCTTGGAGCAATGGCGCCATCTAGAGCTACCCAGAAGACCTGCTGTAAAGTGAGACCATAGATTACAGTGCTCAGAAAATTCAGACAAACCCAGATCTGCCTGCCCAGAATCAAAGAGAAAACAGAAGAGGGGAAATATATCTTCCCTAACTCTGAAGTCTCTTCCCATCTTCAGTGTTGTGCATTGGACTGGGAGCATGCCAGCTAACATAATGCAAAAATAAAGCTAATTCGGTGATGGTGAGCCAACAGTTAACTCAAATGAGAATGTAACATGAAAGGTGGCCCATCTGATTCCACAGGTGTTACCTGGGCATTCCAACATAGTTGCCCGCTCTGAACCGAGGAACTGAACCCTAGGGATGTATTCATATGTTTCTCACACAGAGGAAATTGTTCATTTCAGAGCTTCCTTCAAAATTTGTCTGAAAACATTTCAAATCCTCCTTTCTAAAATATTTCACAAAACCTTATGCCTGGAAGACTCTTCAGAAACCATCTAGTTCAATTCATGCATAAATGGATATCTCCTCTACAACAAGCCCAATAAGGGATTATGTAGCCTCAGTGTACTATATCTAGCTGCCCCCATCAGGTTAAGGTAAGAGTAAACTCAGTTTCATTGTAACACAGAGTGTTTAAAAGCAAGAAATGTAAACTAAGGCTAGAAAGCTAATTTGGAGCCATATTGTTGAGTTTCCTTTTGCACAAAATACAGATAGTGATCTACGCATGACATATAAGTTCCCTTCCAATTCTAACACTCAATGTTCTAAGTTCCTTTAAGGTTTAACATTCTTTGTTCTGTGCTGTAAGGTTTTTTTTCATCCCTAATGTCCTCAGGTACATTCCAATTCTAACATTATACATTCTATGTTCCAAAGCCTCTTCCAGCTCTAACATCCTGCATTCTCTGCTCTAAGGTTCCTTCCATCTCTAATATTCTGTTTTGAGTCTTGAATTGGCTCCTAGCTCTGTTCTATGTTCTATATTCTAATGCTCCTGTAGCATTCTCTAGTCTATGCTATAAACCCAGATCACACATTCTATGTTTTACATTATAAAACCCCATCTAGTGCTCACATTCTATGTTCTATTTCCTAAGGTCCTTTGCAACTCTAACATCCTATGTTCTTTTTTTAATTTTTATTTTTAGTTTACAACATTCAGTTCCACAGGTTTTGGAGTTCCAAAATTTCTCTCCTTCCTCCCCCCAAGATGGCATGTAATCCTATGTAGGTTCTATATTTACCCTCACATTGACTTATTTACATCATAGTCCAGTTGTAAAGAAGAATTATAACCAATGGAAAGAATCATGAGAATGGAGAAACAAAACCAAAAAAGAAGGGAAAAAAAGTGCAAATAGTTTGCTTCCATCTGCATTCAGACTCCATAATTCTTACTCTAGGTGTGCATAGCTTTTTTCACTATGAGTCTTTTGGAGCTGTCTCTGAACCTTGCATTGATGAGAGGAGTCAAGTCCTTACAGATACTGTGTGTCTGTAATCTTGTATATTGATCTCCTGGTTCTTCTCCCTTCACTCAGCATCAGTTCACATAGGTCATTCCAGATTGTAATGAAGTCCATCTGCTCCTCTTTTCTTATAGCACCATAGTATTCCATTACACTCATCTACCACAATTTGTTTAGCCATTCCTCAATTAATGGGCAACTCCTTGACTTCCAATTCTTTGCCACCACAAAAAGAGCTGCTATAAATATTTTTGTACATATGGATTCCTTTCCCACTTGTCTGATCTCTTTGGGATATAGCCGGAGAAGTGGTATTGTTGGGCCAAAGGATATGCACATTTTTATAGCCCTTTGGGCATAGTTCCAAATTGCTCTCCAGAATGGCTGGATCAGTTCACAACTCCACCAACAATGTAGCAATAACATTGTATGTTCTAAGGCCCCTTCCTGCTCTAATATTCTTCAATTCAAATAGGATGACGTAATGATTAAATACTTTGTAACTTTCAATGTATTTCTAGGTAAAGTAATATTTGTCTCAAGGCCTAACCTCTTAGTAAAGTCTAGTTCAACTAGGCTTCAAAATTATCACATTTTTTTTGCTTCAAAGTGTCCATTTGCACTTCATTTTTTCCCTACCCTTCTGGTTTGAGACAACAGTGTATTAGGCGGGGGAAATCACTAGGTCATCTACATTTTTTTACGTAAGTAGTTTTACATAAGTTGTTCATATCCATGAAAGCCTAAGTATCTTTCTGAGTTTTTGTTTTGTTGTTGTTGATTTTCATTTTGGTCTTTAACAAACACAGAAGGAAAGTATTTGTGATTTGGATTCTGGGTGGAAAAGAGAACCTTTCCCCTCCAACCACTTTTATCTGAGAATGGTCACAAGGATGGGCTTATTGGGGAGTCCCCAGAGCAACTACAACATTCAACTTTGAAAAGAGCCACATGCCAGGCTCCAGAGACTCTGCTTGTGATTGTGGAAGCAAAGAAAGCATGTGCTCAAGTAAACTTAAAGAATATTTTTTCAATCCCTTTAATAAAGCCACTTTGGGATAGGATCTGGCTGGCAGAATTTCCCCAGACACTGAGTTTAAATACAAGCAAGCATTCAACCCCAAAAATTATTCATTGATTTGCCCTAGGAAAAAAAGATAAATGTCTATTCAACTTTGCTCTTTCCCACTGTGGGCACTGATGTTTTTCAATGAAACAAACTGAGTTTGCTTAACTCAGAAGGCACCCAGCAACCCACATATTAAATGATAACACTGTTGAAGCATTGAGAAGCAATAGCTTCACAGACTCACGGGTTTTAGAATCAGAAGGGACCTCAGCAATCGTCTACCTCTACCTCCCCCAATTTCTTTTTACAGAGACAGAAACTGAGGGTCCTAGAGACGAAGTTACTTAACCAAGGTTATATGAGCACTTGAAAGTTGAATCAGGATTCAAACTCAGGTCCTCTGACACTTAAGCAAATGATCCCCCTTTTCCTTGTCTTAGAACAGGGGTTCTTCTTTGTGTTCTGAACCCCTTGACCCTTAACCGAGGACTATGGACCCCTTCTCACAGTAAATACATAAATTAAAGCATATGGGTTAAGAGAGGAAAACAAGTATTGTTGATGTTCAGTTACTTCAGTTATGTCCAAATCTTTGTGACCCCATTTGGGGTTTTCTTGGCGAAGATTCTAGAGCGGTTTGCCATTTCCTTCTCCTGCTCATTTTACAAATGAAGAAACTGAGGCAAGCAGGGTTGCCCAGGATCATATATCCAGTAAGAATCTGAAGCGGAATTTGAACTCAGGTCTCTCTGACTCTAGATCTAATGCTATATCCACTGCCCAAACAATCATGTTGCTTTACAATTGTCAATTTTTTTTTAAGTCTGTGGACCTCAGGATAAGAACTCTTGACTTAGGTAATATCACACAGCCAGCTCAAAATTGATTTCTCAGCTTGAAGTGACTATTGGTGGCTTGACCTTAAACAAATTATCTTGCCTCTTAGAAATGCAGTCGCCTCTTCTGTTAGAGGAATGGACTTTTTAAAATGATTATTTCCCGAGAAAGAGGTCTTGGGGAATAAAGGCTATATGAACAATCTTGGCATCTATTGGCCAGGAGGAACTTCACTCAGCCTCCTCATTTTACAATTCAGGAAACTGAGGAACCAGGGGACATTAAATTTGTCCAAAATCACACAGGAAAGTGTTAGAGTCAGGAACTGAACCATTTCCTCTGACTCCAGGGCTAGTACTTTTCTGGTAGAGCAATCTGCTGCAGCCAACTCTAAAACTCTAAACTGCAGACACCAATGGATGGAATTTGCTCACTAGGAGTTCCCTATGTCAATTAAATCATAGGGCTTGACCCTCACCCCCCAAAAAATCTCCCAGTGATGTTACTTGGTTGTGAATCGTTGAATACTATGATCTCAAAAGAGTGATAATTGAAGGTGACCCAAAGGATAATGTAAAGGCACATGATATACTAGGTGTCCCATCTTATTAGTGATGAATTGCATATGAAAAGGGGCATCAAATGCATCATCAAAGAGAAATATGACCAGAAAAAGAGATGAGCTGACCATGTAGTGAGAGTGAAGGAAGAAAAAAAAAGATGGATGATCTGAGTGATACATTGGTATCCATAGAATTATAATTTTAAAAGAAAAAACCTTCCTGAATGGTAAGTTGATCTGATATGTAAGTCTTACAAGAAGACAGGGGCAAGGATGAGAATTGCCCATAAAGAACAGGGAATAAATGGGTTAAGATCTCCACCAGTGAAGGGAATCCATAAGTCAGTGAAATCAAGGATCCATAAAGCTATCAAAGGAAATTGAGGATAATAATACTTGTATTAACTATATCAAGGAGTGGTTACATGGAAAGCATTTTGAAAAATTAAATTGACACAGAAATGTGAATTATTAGCATTAGGATCACTATTATCATCATTACTTAACTTGTGTGACACTGGACAATTAATTTAACCTCTCCATTCCCAGAGATAGGGTCACCCGAAACGTGTCAGAGCAAACCTTGGAGACAAGGAAAAGAAGGGATATCCATTTTCAGGGATCTCACACCCCTCATCTCACACCCCCATCAATCCAGCCATCTACCCATCCATTCAACCATCTAAAAGCACATGAAGCTTCCAAAGAAATTATCAAAAAGACTTCCCCTTACTGTTGGCAGACATTCTCTGTTTTTATTGCCTTATGCTTAAAGCAAATTCGATATTATAAAACAGTAAGGAACAGGATTGTAATAAAATCATTCTCCTACAGATGAGAATGTTCAAAGGATGAGTCATCAAAGGTATCCAAGGTAGAATCAGTTATTTTAGCTATGAGAATTCACTGAGTTTAGAATCTGTCTGGTATCTTAATTCTGAATATTAACTGAGAACTATATTGTTGTTGTCTGTCCTTAGATCAAGAGGACTATGATACCAGAGAGATGATGCCTAGACTTATAAGTAAATTAGATATAAGTGAAGGAGTGCTGTGCAAGGTCACTAGCCTCACTTTCTCCTCCGGAGCCATCGGGCTCCAGTGGCAAGATATAGATCAGGATGACTGGAGATGGGCCCCAGTTGAGAACTAGACATCTCCAATTGTAAGGAAACGTGAACTTTGCAGGAAGGCCCAAAGGAGGAATGGGATTAGAATTAAATAGAAAATAACACAATAGTTTTATTTTTCTAGGTAGAATTCAACAGGAAACAATATTGGCTGCCATCGAACTGGAATGAATATAAAGGCACATTATCAACTGGTAGAACGCCAGACACAAGTCCAGAGTAAAAGTCTACTATCTAGATAGTAGAACCAGCTGAGATTCAAAAGTGAATTTGCTTTATATAAGGGTATTGCTAGGGTGGGGTCACTAGGGTTTTACCCAAAATACTGATATTTATAGAGAACAAAAATTTAACACATGCTTTCCTTTGGCAACTCAGAAAACATGCACTTAACAAAAATTACTAGTAAAATTTGAAAGTTTCTATTAGATTATAAGTATCATTAATAATACTCAGAAGTACAGCAGTGTAGAAACAAATTTATCCTCCAGCTCAATTGCGTTTGTCTTATTTTCCTTTGACATCATGCATTAAAAAAGCTGACTTGAGGACCTATGTTATGCTGTTTCCCCTCAGCGACAAATGTGTCTAGTTATGATTCTGACTTTAGGTAAACCATTAGAGAAAGAGAACCACCAAAGAAAAGTAAACCATCAAAGGAAAGAGAAAGATAAAGCACAAGTTAGGGCTTCAAGAGAGCTGGAACCACTGAGACCCCTGATGAGACAAAGAGGCCTGTAAAGAGATGATTTGAAACCTATGAGGGCAACCATGGGGCAAATAAGCACAGAAATTTCTCCCCTTATGAAGGACCCCACTCTTTGGTAGGAGGCAGGTTCTCAATGGAGTTGTTCAGTTATGTGCAACTCTTCGTGACCCCATGGACCATACTGTCCATGGGGTTTTCTGGGAAAATATACTAGAGTGGCTTGTCATTTCCTTCACCAGTTGATGAAGGCAAACAGGGGTTAAGTGACTTGCCTAGAGTCACACAGCTAGTAATTGTCTGAGCCCATATTTGAACTCAGGTTTTCCTCACTCCAGGCCCAGTACTCTGCTGCCTTAGGTTCTTCATAGGAAAACAGTTTTATCATAACAGCCTTGTCGCCCACCTCAGCTAAGTGTTTGAAAACTTGAGCAAGCATGTAACCCAGAAAAGATTAGAGCTAGCTATGAATCTTGCTATGAATTCAAAGATAGGGCCTAGACCTTGTTTTCATTTGTACAAAGGATTCCCTATGGGACATAATTCTCTCTATCAATGAATTTCAGCATCCTTGTCTAGAAACTATAGTCTTTCAGAATTTTCTAGAGCTCTGCAAGGTTAAGTGACCTTCTGTATCATACAACCAGGATGTGTCAAAGGCAAGACTTGAACCTAGGTCTTCCTGACTTCAAAGATAGCTCACTATCCACTGCCTGTCTATATAAATAAAATGAAAACATAATCAAGTGGCATGACTCTATCATAAGAATGTATGCTCTTTGAGGGCACAGACTGCTTTTGTCTTTCTTTGTATCTCTAGTGTTTAGTACATGCCTGGCACATATTACACAGTTAATAAATGCTTTCTGAGCATTGACTGATGACAGATAAATAGATTCACAGGTTCTCCCCAGGGGGAGGAATAATATAGTTGGTGGGGTTCGCTTTTGGTGTGCACCCAAAAGAAATAAGAAGCACTTGGTGATTTGGGGTTAGTCTTTATAATAAACAGTAACTTTTTAAAACAGCCTGAAGATAATTGTCACTTGCCCTCCAACAGCTTTTATATGGAACAGATAGAAAGTACATGCAGAAGCTGACAAGGACCTCCATACAATGTCATGTAAGTGACATTGATGCAAAAGTGGCTACATGGGAGACTTCAATGAATCCATAACTTCAGTTATATGGATGCTCCCTTCAATTGAGCAAATGTCTACCCATTGCTCATGGCTCCTTATCTTATGTAACTTATGTCCTTATATTCCTGTAATTGATCCACAAGAATATTAGGAAAAAATAGAAGATTAGGAACCTCTTCATCTAGGTATTAAACACTGCAAGGATTTCAATTTGGTGTAACAGCTTTCTCTCTGTTCTCCCTTACTCCCAATACATCATTGGCCCACCTCTTCCTTTTCCTGTCATGCATTTGTTTGTTAGCATCTTTAATGCTGCTTCCTATATGTAATAAATTGCAGTAAATATGCTCCAGTTTATTTATAGCTGCAATTAAGCAGTCATTTATGAAGTTCCTACAATGGGTTATCGAATATCTCCACTGCACCTTGGGTGATCCAAGGCTTTGTGAATCTTTAGATACTGTGACTTTCTATGAGTTACAGCTATGCTGCATCACTGAGAGAATATTGGTGTTAAAACAATGGATTTTTATTTAAGGGAATAGCTTGTGGTCATTAAAAACATGGCCCAATTTCTCAAATGCATTATGGCCTACTCTGGTCTTTCTATTCCCTTCTGCATCCAAATCATTGTTTATCTGAAGAACTTGTCCAAGACACACATCTGATAAACTGGCTCCATGAGCTGTTCAGCCAATTGCGTAGCTAGAAAACTGACATTCCTTATCCACATTTTTGTTTGTGTGTTTTGCTGACCCTGCTCTCTCCTTCGTTCCTTCTCTCCCCCTTTACTAAGTTTCTGATGTTCCACAGGCCTTTGTAAGAACAGCTACATTAGGAAGCAGCTAAGTGGTACACTGGACTTGGAGTCATTAAGATCTGAGTTTGAATCCTGTCTCAGACATTTACTAGCTGTGACTCTGGGCAAATAATTCACTTTCTGTATCTCAATTTCCTCAAATATAAAATTAAGTCATTGGAATAGATGGCCCCAAAGGTTCCTTTCAGCTTTAAATCTATGATCCTTTCACACTTGACTTGGGATCATCTAGCAAAGAAAATGGCAGCACATTTGTATACAAATGTATGTGTGTATTCCCTGTGTGTGAATTGTCAAAATATCTGTTTGAGAAGCTAGGGAACAAAGTCTTGAGAAAAATAAAAGTTTCACACATATGAAAATATTTATAGCAATAATTTGTTGTGGTATCAACAAAAGTGAAAACACGTGTCCCCACCATTTGGGGAGTGGCTGGAAAACTGTAGAATATGAAAGTGATAAAATACTCGTGCCCCAAGAAACAACACATATAAGGATTTAGAGAGATTTGAGAATCTATATGAACCAATGTAAAAGGAAGTAAAAATCATCAAGATACAAATACTCTGTACGACTCTAATGGATATGGGATCTCACCAGTATGGGGATTCCCTCCAAAGACACAGATCTCAATCCAGTTGTGCCGGCCAATCCAATGTGACTCTTATAAAGATAAAACCAATAATCAACAAGCATTTATTAAGTGTCTACTGTATGCCAAGTACTGTTTAAGCACCAAGATGCAGAGATAAAAAACAAAACCATTCCTGTCCTCAAAGAGCCTACAGAGGGTCCAACATCCCGAGGAATTTCTTTAGTTTCTCCATATCATGGGGATAACAATAGGGAATGTTAGGTACATCATGGCACAATGACTGTTAAAGTAAATGGAAGCAACATTAAAAGGTACCTGGCTTCCTTCAAACCTCAGCTGAAATCTCACGCTCTCTGGGAAACCTTTCCCAAGACCCCTTCATTCTAGCACCTTCCCTCTGTTAATGATTTCCTATTTATCCTCCTATAGCTTGTTTGTATGTATTTGTTTGCATATTTCCCCTTCATTAGATTGTGAGGTACTCAAGGGCAAGAACTGACTTTTGCCTTTTTTTATATCTCCAGTGCTTGGCACAGTGCCTAGAACATAGCAGGAGCTTAATAAATGCTTATTGCTGAACAGATTAACGATTCCAAAGAAGATGCAAAGATGCATCTACACAAGAGATGGATTTAGAATCTAAGGACTTGGTTTCAAATCCTAGCTCTGCTACTTACTAGGGCCTAACTCTGGAAGCATTGCCTCAACCCCTGGCAACTCAGCTTCCTTATCTGTAAAAGGAAAGGGGCGGCCTCAACCTGGGAGGAACCTTCCAATTCCAAATCTGTGATCCAATGCTCTTTTCAGGAGAGAAGTAGAGGACTACAGGTGCACAATGTTGCATTCACAGCCAGGCATTGTCATTTTATCTGTCAATTTAGCTTTGTTTAGAAAGAGGGTTCTCTCTGGAAATGACTATAATATAGAAAAGGCAGTAATAACATGTTATAGAAAAATGTATTATATTGGGGTGGCTGAGTCTTAAACAAGATATAAGGTTGGAGGAGGGCTTCTAAAGTCAGTGGGACTAGCCCCACGACAACTTTAATTTCAAAAGGAAAGGGTTCAGTAGAAAATGGCCCAGCCCTTATTACGTGATCCATATACTCTTTCTTATTACTGTTGGCAGACTTGGCCACTAATTGAGTAAAGGCCTTTTCTCCCTGCCCTCTCTGGTGTAGTTCTGACTAGAAATGGCAGGGTTTGTGGCCTTCTTAGTCACTTTGTTCTGAAACAAACAATTTTCATTTACCCCAGTACACATTCAGAAGGCATCAAAGATGCCAAATAGAGTTTCCCTGTGGTTCAAAGCCTTCAGGTTGGGTGGCATTTGTTTGTGGGGGGATGGGGCTTGGAGGTCCAAAAGACACAGTAACACAAGACCAACTGAGGCAAAAAGAATATTTTGCTCAGAAAATAATATGACCAAAAAAGAGGAGTTTAATTTGAAAGCCCTTCAGTACCAGGTGGAAACAATTCGTAGTGGCGACGCTTCTCCCTGATGCCTATTCTCTTTTTGCAGAAAGCATCAAACTGCCGATTTTTGAACAGACTGAAAAATAGTTACTTTTTAATGGCTCTGCAGCAGAGTTGCCATTCTGTTAGGAAGAAGACAAAGATTAGTAATTAGTTTTGTTTTCTGATTCAGGTGAGCTACACCCAGGCTGCTTTTTAGATATGGTCACCAGCTACACTTAACATGGATTTGCCTGGGGCCTTGGTGAAAACAACACCCCTCAAGGATACCCAATATTCCCTGAGACAGGGCTGAGAAAAAGCAGGTTGAGGTCTATGGGATTCAAGGGAGTGTCCTATAAAAAAGGAGTGTTGGGAATTTAGACTTCTTTTACATGGGTCTTAGAGAAGGTTGCAGTTAATTTCTATAGACCAGTGGGGCATAGGGACTAAGATGCTGAATTTGGTGTCAGGAAGACTTGGGTTCAAATTCTAACTCAGATACTGTGGCAACTCACTCTCTCAGCCTTGATCTGCATTACCAATGACTGCTAGTCTAAGGTCCATTCCAGTGCTAAATGTATGATCCTATATCGCCTGTGATACACCTTCCACCAGGTAGCCTTCACAGGTTGAGCAGTTCAAAGAGTAATGCTTGAGATGATAAACCTGCATAGTAGATGAAAGGCTGACCTCAGAGTACAGAAGACCTGGGGTCAAATCTTACCTCAGACCTTCAGTAGCCATAAGACAATGGAAAAATCACTGAGCCCAGCCTCATTTTCTTCATTTCTAAATTAGAGACAATGGTCCCTGTAGTATGTGTGAATACACACAAACACACACACACATACACACACATATAAAGTTGTTCAGTCATTTTTCAGTTTTTTCCAACTCTTTGTGACCCCATTTGGGGTTTTCTTGGCAAAGATATTGGACTGGTTTGCCATTTCCTTCTCTAGCTCATTTTACAGGTGAGGAAACTAGGGCAAATAGGGTTGAGTGACTTCCCCAGGATCACACAGCTAGTACGTGCCTGAGGCCAGATTTGAACTCGGAAAGATGAGTCTCCTTGACTCCAGGGCTAGAAATAATGAGCCATTGAAGGTATGTATTTATATATTGAACTGAATTTTAGGGTTCTCTGTATCTAAACAAGAGAAATAGCCAGGGTCATATGCTCTGCTTTTTGTCTTGGACTTCAGCATTCAGGATTCCTTCTTCTTCTACATACTCCTCTTCACCGGAGTGTGAAACACATGGAAAGGTTCCCTGTGAGGGGAATAGAGAGGTCATCTAGATAAGCCTATCCTCCAGGAGGCCTTTCTCAGTCTCACACACACACACACACACACACACACACCCTAGTATCTTCCCCTTGAGAGCTCCTACTCTTTCTAGGGCACAGATCTCAGATATTACCATTTACATGTTTTCTCCCCCAGTGCCATACAAGCTCCTTGTTAGGCAGGAGAGTGTTTTTGCCTTTGTCTCCTCAGTGCTTAGCCGAGTGTCTAACACATAGTTAGTGCTAAATGAATACTTGTTGACTGGTAGATTTATATGCCCATCTCCTTGACCAGCTATGTCAAGAAAAATCTATAGCTTTAAGGAAAGAAAGCCCAGTTAAGCCAAATCAGTGCTTTTATGACCCTCAGCCAGCCCACTCTAGTTATAAATGAAAAAGCAAAGGACAGAGATCTGAGGATTTGGGGGTGGAAGGTGCCTCAAGGTCACCTATGTCTGTGTTCTCCTGCTCCCTACAGTGAGGTTCTGAGAGGTCAGCAGTAGTGTGGTATGTACCGCTCATTACCTTGACACAATGACCCATG
The DNA here is from genome assembly GCF_011100635.1 of Trichosurus vulpecula. Taxonomy (NCBI): domain Eukaryota; kingdom Metazoa; phylum Chordata; class Mammalia; order Diprotodontia; family Phalangeridae; genus Trichosurus; species Trichosurus vulpecula. Next base: position 254,048,230 of record NC_050578.1, read on the forward strand.
GAACACTGGGTAATAGCCCATTATTTGCATCATGTGGCAGAGTTCTTAAGATACTCATTAAATATTTAGGAAAAGGAATGATTACAAGGAATGCCCTATGCCTAACCTTAGCTCAGCTAACCCTGGCCATTGTTTTCCTCTGGGAAATAAGGGAGCCCCACTACCAATTGATCTTACATACTCCTCCGTTTTCCAGGTATATCTTGATAGAGTGGCATGCCCTCTGTTGCCCTAGAAACAGTATAATGCCACAAAAGAAGAGGCAGGCTTAATTATATTTAAACCATTAAAAGCAGCATGTCTAGGGAAGCAAACCAAAGAGTCAAGGCAGACATAGAAGTCTAATATTTCCCTCTGAGCCATCCCTGTTCAGTACAGATTATAATTTAAAGAAGATCTACCATGCATCTACTACGTACAAGGCCTTAAGGGAGCTATAAATTCAATATGATTTAACAAACAATAATAAGGGCCCATTATGTGCAAGGAATAAGTGGGGTGAAGGCACTTCCCCCCTTAGCCTTGGCTCACCCCTGCATCCTGGTACATCTGGATTCTCCCTCTGCACTGAGCATTCCCTAGCTTGAAGTTCTCTTTTCCAATGAAAATTTGAATGTGTGTTTTCTCTCTGGCAATCTATGAAAGGATCTGAAGCTCAATGGACAGGTAGGACTTATATAACCAAAGTGGGGAAGATGTAGTAAAACTGGAGTACTAGGCTTTCTGAAGGGTTGGGGGTCCCAGAGTCAATAGTCTTATGTCTACTTACCATTTATAATCCCCAATTGCCCCTAGAACACCCAGCTCTCAGTGAGCTAGAAAAGGGAAGGGGGCCCCAAAGAGCAACATTTTCCCCCATAGAGAGGTTTTAGTTCCTCCCTCACTTAAGATATGAATCAGAAGTTCATTGGGCATTTATTTACAAACAAACGGGCAAAGTTGCTTTTATAGCCTAGCTTTCGATAGACTGCTATGTCAGATACCATTTTGCCTGAAACCTCCACTATTATGAACATGGGAGGATTATGTCCATAGTTGGAAAGAAGGCAGGAAATCATTGATGAGTGGTTCAGCACCATTACCTCCATCTTGCAGGCAAAGAAATTGTGACTTAGAGCCACAAGGCTACCAACCTTTTTCATGGATCCACAGGCGGGTCTAAATTGGGGTTCAAAAACAGGTCTCCTTGCTCCACGTCCAGTACTTTTTCCATACCATACTGTCCTTGAAAAAGAATTCTAGAGCTAGATGGGAAATTAGGACATAAAATACAAGGGCTGGAAGGGACCTAAGAGGTGTTCTAATACAATTCTTTCTTTTTTCATTAGGCATACTTAGGCACAGTGAGAAAAATAACTTAACCAAGTTAACTCGGCCAGTCAAAAAGCATTTATTAAGCACCTACTATGTGCCAGGCACTGGTTGAAGCACTGGAGATACAGAGAAAGGCCAAGAAAATTTCTAATCTCAAGGAGTTCGCACCCTAATGGTAGAAACAACATGAAAGTAGTGATGTCCAAACAAGATATTTGTGTCACACACACACAAATGCGCACACACACACACACACACACACACACGGTAAATTGGTGGCAATATCAAAGGGAAGGGGATCAAGAAAGGCTTCTTGAATAAGGTAGGTTTGGGGCTGAGTCTTGGAGGAAACCAGCAAATGTAAGAAGTAGAAGTCAAGAGAAAGGTCATTTTAGGAATGAGGGATAGTGCAAAGGGCCCAGAGATGGGACACTGAGTATCCTGTGTGAAGAACTAAGAGAAGACCAGTGTCACTAGAGCATAGAATGGGTAGAACAGAATGTCATGTAAGCAGAGTGGAAAAATTGGAAGGGAACGAATAGAGAAGGACTCTATGAGCCAAATCGAGAATTTCATATTTGATCGTGAAGGTAATGGGGAGTCACTGATGTTTATTGCATAGAGAAGTGATATAATCAGGACTGTACTTTAGGAAAGTAACTGATTGCTAAGTGGAAGACGATTTGTAGTGTGGAGAGACTTTAATCCACAAGACCAATCAGGAGACTATTATAATATTCCAGGTGTAAAGTGGTAACAGCCTGCACCATGATGGTAGTAGTGTCAGAGGAAAGAAGGAAATTTATTTGAGAGATGCCATGAAGGAAGAGCAGCCTTGATGGCAGTTGTCCTGACTTTCAGTCCAGTACTCTCTCAGTTTTACAAACAATTACAAGCATCTGCCATTTGCATAGCATCCTATTGTATGACACTGTCGTGTGAGCCATGTTGGTTGACTCCTCACACTGAGTCAGACAGGAGTGAGTTAATCCCATTGTGGTTCTGTGTCTCGTCATGGAACTGTTGATAGCTGGCTCACAAACTAAGCAAGAAAACCAACTTCTCTCTTTTTTGATGGCCTGGACGGCAGGGAATTATCTTCCTACAACAATGTTTTATCTCTACCCTTAGTGACAGATAGAACTAACTATTAGTTTCTTTTGGACTGGAGCAATTTAGAGCAAGGACTAATTGCATGGGGAGTGTTTATGTGTGCTGGATTTATTGTTTGTGGTTACATTGCGGGATCATTCTTCTGCATGCTGAAATTGAGGATAATTGGGCTATTTTTCAAAGCCAATGGGGTATGCTTTTATGGAGAGTCTCAGGCCACTTCCAGGTTACCCTCACCTGCCCAGAGCCTCTAGACTGAATAATAATAACAGCTAACATTTATATAGTGTTGCAGAATTTGCAAAACCTCTACATACATTATCTCATTTGACCCTCACAACAACCCTACAGGGAAACCACTGCAGATCACCGGTTCTTAGGATCATAGACCTAGAGCTGAGATCGTTTGGTCCAACCCTCTCCTTCTGCAGATAAGGAAATCAAGACCCAGGGAGATTGATGAATTTGTCTAAGGTCATACTAATCCAAAGTAGCACACCTGGTATTTGAACCCAGGTTGTCTGATGCTGGATCCAGAATTCTTTTCCACTGTATTACTTTTACCAAGTCAAGTAAAGTTTCCTGTACCTTGAGACCTAGCAGATGGATTTCCCATTTGTCTTTACAGAGCTGGTTCTTGAAAGTATCATCCTAATAAAATTCTCACCCTTCCCCTTTTTTCTTCTCTACTCACTTTTATTGAGCTTTGTTTAGCAAGGCTCCTCCCTTACCTGAAAGGAACATCTGTCACTAGATTTGGTCTGGGCCTTGATTGTCTTGGCAATCACGTCACTGTCCCATCATAGTAGGTGACCAAGCCATGTCAGTAATTGTATTCAATGGTCTTTATTCCTTAATAAATTATTTGATTAGGAACTTAATAACATCTTGCTTTGCTATAGTTCTTTACTATTCAGTAATAATGGGTGACAATTGTATAGTGCTTTAATGATTGTAAATTGCTTTATATGAATTGCTTCTTTTGAGCCTCATGCCAATTTTATGACACAGTTATTACAGATGCTATTTATTCCCATCTTACTGATGAGGCAAATGGGACTCAGATAGGTTAACTGACTTATCCATGGCTAGTACATTTGAGAAACAGGATTCAAAGTCAGGTCCTCCTGACTGATTCTAGCATCATGCCTGAAAAGGATTTTTCTTCATTAAAGTTCTGTTAGGTGAATAGTGTTGATATTATTATCCATATTTGTCAAATGAAGAAACTGAGGCTCAGAAAGTTCAAATAATTTGCCCATGATTACAAGACTACTTAATAAGTGACAAAAACCAGGGCTCTGACCCTGATCTCCAGATTACACATCCAACATCCTTTCTACTACACCAAGCCGAACTCAGATCTGTTCACAAAAGAATCCTGTTTTTTACTTGTATACTACTAATCTATTCCACCCCAGAACATTTAGACAGAGCAGAGAATGAATGGCTTTTACATAGTGGAGGGATTCAGATTTGATCCTAACCAATTCAGAATAGTCAGAAAGCTTGGTCAGCTGACAAGGGAGTACAAGACAGACATTAGTAGTCTCACAGTTCACATCCCATTAGGCTCCTATCCTTGAGAAAACCTCCACTGACCTGATCAAATTTTCCCACTAGTATTGGGCCCTGGATGCTATTTAATAAGAAAATCTCTCTCACCGAACCATCCAAGGCATAAGCTATGGTCCCCTAGGGTTCCTGCTCATCTTCGTAGTGTTTGTTATGAGCCCTTCCCTAGAACAAATACCTGGAATACAACACACACACACACACACACACACACACACACGCTTTTTTGTTTCTTTGGACTCACTTTTTTTAAACTTCTACTTTGACTGCCTTTTTATGTATAATTCATTTTCTATCAATGTCACATCACTGCCTCTTAAAAATTTAAATGTCTGCTTTATTTCTTTCTTCTGACTCTCACAGAATCACAGGATCATATAATTTTACAGATAGAAGGGACATAGTAGTCATTTAGTCCAAACCATACCAGAAAATGAATTCCCCCGTATTTGACAAATAGTCATCCAGGTTCTGTTTAAAGACCTCCAGTGAGGAAAAATCCACCATCCCAATCCCAAATCATGACATTACACTTTTTGAAAGATCTTTGTTAAGAAGTGTTTCCTGACATCAAGCCTAATTTTTTCCTCTCTGCAATTTTGAGCTGCTGTTCCTGCTGTTCCTACTTTACCTTCTAGGGCCAAACAGTTTATATCTAATCCTTCTTCCACATGACAGATCCTCAAATATTCAAAGACAACTATCATGCCTCACCTCCAACTTTTCTCTTTTTCAGGTGCAATATTCCCAATTCTTCCCAATGTTTATCATATGACATGGACTTCAAATCCTTCTCCATCCCTTGGGGTTTCTATACTGGGACAAACAGTCTCCTGCCTCCTCCCTCTCCCAACCCCAATCTCCTCCAATATCAAAACAAGGTTTGCCTCAATGCCCATTCAGCTTGAGCATTTGGGGTTGTTCTGCCACAAAACATCAACCTTGAATCTTCTAACTTTTTGCCTTCATTATCAGATCTCCTTATTATCAAACCTGGACTCAAAGTTTTAGTAATCCCAACAGTTAGCATGCCCCCACCCTTTCCTGTCCTCCTTATTCCTGTGATACTGAAACTTCAGCTGCTGACCAGCAACGCTCCAACCTCAAATCTCTGCTGTCTCATTCTTGTCTCTCTTGAACTAACTACCTCAAAATCCCAATACTTCTACTGTGATCTTTGCAAAGCTTGATCTAAAATTAGCAAACTAACTTAAACTTCTTCCTCTTTCACTCCATCGTTTAACATTCACTGAAACCTGACCCACTCCTGACGACTCTGCTTCCCTTGCTCCGCCTTTCCAGTACTGTTTGCACTTTCCCTCATTTCCCCTGATTCACAGCTTGTGTTGATATGTGTTGTTGGTCATCCTTCATTTTCAAAGAGGACCAATGACATGAGATATCTTGAATTGTACATGAATTGGATTTAAGCAAGGCAGAGTTGCGCAAAATCCTTAGCCTCCTTCTCTCTTCCAGAGCCACTGAAGTCTCGTGGCAAGACCTAAAATACATCTTACTCCCTGTTGCCGTTCCATTTTGATTGCTATCGTTCAGGATCCTCTGCTCCTTTAGAGGTTCATTCTATCTAAATTTATCATCCAATAAAGATGATAGTAGTTTTACCTACCAATCCTTAAGGCATTCTACCTCTTCTCAATAAGTTCAGTGTCTGACTTACAGTCTTCCTCACCACACCAATTCCTTTCTTCAATCTAAAATTTTTCAACACATGTACTGATTCTCACTCAAATACCCAATTTTCTAGTTACTCAATCTACTCACCTCATACTACCTACTGCTTTACTTAACCTTAGCTACACAAAGGAATGATCCTACCCTTAATCTTGTTACCACCAACCTAAGTTGTCCTATGTTCAAGAAGTCAAAATTTTCTTTTTCTGATCACCATGATTTATCATTCCATCTCTCCTCAGGGATCACTTTCCTCAAACCTTATTTTCATCCTTGATATCTTACAATTCCTCCATCTATTAGTCCTATACAAAACCATCACCTTCCTCTAGGCATACTTTCCACTCTCCCCAATGCTGAACCCTTGGTAAACAATTTCTGCTCTATTCTGTCATCTACTCTTAAATTCTTTACTCCCTTCTCCCATTGTTACTCACATCTTGCCAAACCCAAACCTCAGAATACTCACACCATCTACCTTCTTTCCTCCCCCATACAAGCTATGGAATAGTACTAAAAGAAATCACAAAATTTAGCTAATCTCAAACAGACCCTCACTTCACCAGGCCAACCCTACTACGCCGCCTCCTACTACTCCAGTCTCACTCACCACAGCAGCTATTTAAAACCTTCTCTCCTCAATCCTAGCATGTCACTCCTTCCCCCTACTCTCTCTCTCTCTCCTAAGGATCTTACCTAATATTTCATCTAAAAGTTTAGGAGTTTTGCTTAAAGCTCCTTACTTCTCCCACTTCACATTTTCTGGCCATATCCCTTTCCATACTCAGTATATCTTCTTTCACTTCAATCTCTAATTAGCTGGTACTTCTGCTTTGATAAATCAGCACTTCTACATGTACCCTTGAACCCATTTCCCTTCCATCTTTTCCAGCATTATTGTCTTCAATGTCATCCCCTTCTCTCTAATCTTCAATATCTCTTTGCTGTCTACTTTCCTGCATCTTTCAAATAAGCCCACATCTACCCATTCACTAAAAAAAATAATCCTCACTGAATGCTGTCATGCCTTCACTCCCTCTTCTCTCATTCTCAAACCCTCTGTGATATGGCTTCTATCCTTATTCAAATCAAACTGATTGCCCCAAAGTTACCAGTGGTAACAGTTGCCCAATTAAATATTCTCAATTCTAATCCTTGACCTCTCTACATAATTTGCCAGTTTACTACCTTCCCCTCATAGGTACCCTTCTCTTTGGGTTTTCATGACTCAATTCTCTCCTGTTTTTTCTGTCTATAGTCTCCTAATGCCTTCTCAGTCCTTTGTTTGATTTCAGTCTCTGTCATGCCCACTAACTGTGGGTATATCCCCAGGCTTTATCCTGGCCTCTCTTCTCTTTTCTAATTATACTATGTCACTTGGCTATCCCTTCAGCTCAAATGGGTTCAATTATTCTCTAAAAGTAGAGGATTCCCAGATTCATTTATTTAGCACTAGGCTCTGCTCTTGTGCTCCAATCCCACGTCAACAACTGCCTGTAGGACATTTCAAATTGTATGCACCATACACATCTCAAATTTAAGATGTTCAAAACTAAAGTAATTACATTTTCCCCAAAATCTGGCCTCTTTCAGCCTTCTCTATTACTGCTAAGGGAATTTGCATACTAGTAGTCACCCCAACTTCTATGTCATCTTACACTCATCTTGTTGCTTGCCACCCACAAAGTTGCCAAACCTTGTAATTTCTTTCTCTATATCTCTCTCATATGTCCATTTCTCTCCACTAACCACCCTAGTTCAGGGCTTGCCCATATAGCAGGGCTACTATAAAAGCCTTCTAATTGGTTTCAAATTCCATCTTCCACTCAACTGTCAAAGTCCTATTTCCAGAGAATAGGACTCGCCACACCATCCCTCTGAACAACATAGTCTTAAGGATACAATATGAAGCTCAATGTTTAGCATTTAAAGCCCTTTGCAACCTGTCCCACTTCCTACCTTTCCAGTCTTCTTGAAGCCTCCCTTTCCTTTGCATACTGGTCTATTCACTTTTACTCAAACAGGATCCTCCATCTCCCTGAGATTTAGAAAGACCTCACATAGGAGGAACATCTTGTGGGAATGTAGAAAGATCCCATTCATATGAGTAGTATTTGAGTAGAACTTTGAAGGTGTCAAGGGAATCTAACAGGCAGAATTTAGGAGAAAGAGCATTCCAGGCATGTGCAAAGAAATGGAGATGATAAACAGAATATATAAAGAAGAGTAAAGTGGTCAGTTGGGCTAAACTATAGAGAACATGAATGAGAGGTCTATAACAATGTTAAAAAGGTAAATTGGAGGCAGCCTTTAAAAAGCTTTTGATAAGAAACAAAGGAGTCAGTATTTTATTCTACAGCTAATGTTTAGCCAGTTTGGTTTATTTGTCAAGGGAATGGCATACATAGTCTGAATAATGGTTTAGGAACATCACTTTGGTAGCTGAGTACAGGACAAATTAGAAAGGGGACATACTTGAGAAAGAATGCAAGCTCCTTTACATCACAAATTATCTTTTTTTCTTTGTCTTTCTGACCCTAGCAGGTTTGCTGGCACAAAGCAGTCACTCAATAAATCCCTGTGGAATTGAACTGATTATGTTCAAGTCCTTTCCCAAAAACTCCACTAGTTCTTTCTCAAGGAATCTCTCTTGCCAACTCAGAGATAAAATGAGACTTTGGGACCAAAAGCACTGTTAGACCAAGTCCTAGGCCATTTTGAAGGCATCGCTCTGAGCCAAGGTTTTAGGAACATCAAATCCCAGTCCTCATGATTTATGTACCCATGAAGCCCCTAAAACAATAGAATAAATGGATGACAGGAGAGAATGCTCTTTTATCAAGGTAATAAATATGTGTTCCCAGCATCATTGAAACCTTTTTTGGATTCTCCAACCCTTACCTAATACAATTAAGGCCTAAATTAATTGTATAGAGTGTAAACGAAGAGATGTATTGTTTCCCTGAGACTGCAACAGCGGAGTTAGATTACCTCTCGTCACTAATGCTACTTAATAAATGGGCTTTAGGAATGGGCATTAGTTAACATTAGGAATCACTTTCCAAAATTAATCTAGCCCCAAATTTGCTTGTTCCAGCTGATCTGCTTTAATAACTCTTATATAAAATAAAGTAAAAAAATCCAGCCCATTTCTGTCTTGTATTATTTGAGCAGAACAAATTCTCTGCTGTGTCCTAACTGTAGAAGCAGGTTCATCAGGTAACAAAAAAGGCAAATGGAGGTGTTCAAGGTAGATTAATAAGTAGAAATTTGACTATTAATTATAATAGAATATTGACTTAAGAGAGCACATAGTTTATAGCTACTTCTGCTTAAGGCATTCTAAGATCCAACCAAACTGGTCTACTTGTTATCCTGTCACTTTAACATCTTTTCATAGATGATACACCTGTAATATAATCTCTTCTCACTTGTGCCTCCTACAATCCTTATTATCTTTTAAGAGTCTTGACCCATATTCTATGCCCTCATGGAAGCCCTTCCTCATGTTCCACATTATTCATGTTCTCTTCTTCCTCCAGAAAATAATAACAATAATGCATGTGTGTTCCCCACCCACTAACAGAATATAAGGTCCTTGAGGGTTTAACGTGACACGATTTGGGGGAGGAGAATAGCACTACCAACTAAGAGTATAAGAAAACGTTTGATACAGAAGCCAACAATGATACAATGATCCTTTAACAAAAGATTGTTGGAGGAACAGGTTATCTGTCTTCTGATATCTGAAGGACTACTGTGGAGACATTATTCTTTTTCTGCATGGCTTCAGAAGGCAGAGCTCTAGAGCAATAAGTGGATGTTTCAGAGAGATTTAAACTTTATATAATGCTTTCCCTCTGATGTTACCTTCTATCTATTTGCATAGGTCTATAAGTGCATCATTATTTACATATTAGGTCCCATATTAGAAATAATTATTAGACTATAAGGGCAGGAACTTTTTTACTTTGTATCCCCAGCATTTAGCAAATGCCTAGCATGTAGTAAGAGCTTGATAAATACTTGTTGACCAGCTGACTGACATTCCTGATAATAAGTCCTGACCATTTACTGGAATAGATTTCCTCTGGTGGTACTGGGCTCCTTTTCATTGGAGGTCCTCAAGACAAGTCTGGATTGCCACTTGTCAGGTGAGTTGTAAAAGAGATATTACTTCAGACAAAGATTGTACTTGATACCATTTGAGGTTGCTTCTAGCTCTGAGCTTCTGTGATTATGGAAATACCCAAATATGCTGAGTAAATCTTTTACGCAGTTGTCTGATCTCACAGATTCTGGGAATAGCACAAATAACATGACCTTGAAGTTTATCATCATAAAGATTCTTTCCAATTGTATTGATATGATAAAATTAGAACCTGCCTCAAAGTATTTTGTAATCAGAAAACAAATTTTAAATAAATATTGCAATGGAATAAATTCCTAATATGACTCAAGTTCATCAGACTTTACATTTATAAATTGAATTTGTAGGCCTCTAATTTACAGACAATATTAAGTAAAAACTTGTCTTTAGTCCTGGGATTCTTAACATTTATGTGTGTGTCATGGACCTCTTTGGCAGAATGATGAAGCCAATGGTCCTATTCTCAGATTAAAGTTTTAAATGCAAGTCATAAAATACATGGGAATGCAAAGGAATACAATTATGCCAAAATACTGTTATCAATAATATTTAAAATAAATCCATGGACCCTAGTTTAAGAATTCCTGATCTACTTCTTTCATTTTTTTATGCAAAATGGCCTTACAGGAATCATCTGATCTGCTCTTTTACATGATAATGTGTGATGTTCCATTCTTAAATTTTCCTTTAGTAAAAGATGAAAGCTTATTATGGTTTTGAAAGGTTAAAGGCCTTAACACTCTATGAATTCTTCTTCTTCTACATGGTACCTGAGGGACCTCAGACAAGCTCTCTGGACCTTCATTTTCTCATCTGTAAAATGAGGGCTTTGGAATAGACGTTCTTCCAGTTCCAAATCAATGATCCTGTAATCCTAAACAAGAAAGGCCTTTAAAGAAAATCTAGTCCACTTCCTTCTTTTCCCAGATAAGGAAAGTAAAGCCCAGAAAAGGGAAATGATTTGCTGGAGGGTATACAGGTGCAGAGCAAGCCTTGAAACTCCAGCCTCCTGACTACAAACTGAACACCTTTGCACTACTACATGTCTGAGACCAAAAAGTCAAGTGCTAAGACATGGCAAAATTATGGCGGCTATATGACCTCACCCCCCACCCAAGCAATTCCCTAAAGCTGAAGACTCAAATAATTCAAATATCCCAATGTATATGTGATCTTACTGATATAAGGATTTCCACTGAAGACACATACCCCACCATGCTCGCCTAACACATATATCCCTTGGCCTTATCCATCCATAAATTCAACAAAGGGGACTGATCCAATGTGCTGAGGGGCTTCCTCAAGTTCTCTTGGCATCAAGCGGATGCCAGTGGAAAACAGCAATTGGCCATTCAAATCCCCTTCCAAACAGAGGAGAAAAATGTATATCTTTTCATTGAGAAAATCCTCCAATGCGGATGTGTCCTGGAGAAGCAAACACCCCTTCTACCTCGCCGACACCAGGCTGTTGTTATTGATTCATTTTATGTCTTGCCTTGGAAACTTAGTGACTTGTGTTTATATTTATGCTGACAACTTGGGTCTCCAGATGGATGAAATGAGATATCAAGAAAGACAAGAGAAAAACAAGAGAAGCCAACCGGCAATCAAAAGGAAGAAAAAATATCGGTGATGATACTTTGTTTTTTGTTGATTTTTAAACAACTTGATGCATGCTCCCCAAATACTCTCCCTCATTGAGGAGGGAGCCAAAGAGAGGGCTCCCACATATCCTAACCAAAGTATACATGGTAAGAGAATATTCATTTCCTTTCACTTTGACTAGAAGCCGTGAGAGAGATGAAGAGCAAAAATGCCAAATAATGGTAGATTGATGCCAATACCAGTCAGTATATTCCTAACAATAGCAATTAGAATTTATTGAAAGCCTGCCGTTTGCCAGGCTCTGTCCTAGGTGCTGGAGATACAAAGGCAAAAAAGAAATAATTCCTGCTTGCAGAGAACTCATGTCTAGTAATTCTGTATTAGATTATGTTGTATGTGTCGGTTATATTAACTGACATTTGCTTTCTTAATATTACACATAATCTCAAGACGATTATTTCTTACCTGTGATGGCAAAATGGTTAGAGAAATGATAGATCATGGATATGGTGCTGGACCTGAAACCAGAGAGATGTGGGTTGTAATTCCATCCCTGATGTTTAATAGTTACACGAACAAGGGTAAGTCTTTTCAACTCACTGAGTCTCAATTTCTTCATCTGTAAAATGAGGATACTAGTAACTGTAGCATTTGCCTCAAAGGGTTCCTATTGTTCTGTGATTTTACTGCTGTAGGAATCTGTCAATGAGGAGGGTGGGACACCTGCTCTGCAATTTACAGACTTGGAGATGCCTGGGACATGGAGAAATTAAGTGATTTGCCCAGGGTCACTGCCCTCAAAGAGCTTACATTCCGTTAGATGGAATAACATACATAAAAGATTGGTGGCCAGGGAGAAGCACTTGTGCAGAGAGACTGAATTGAGCCACAAGAGAATAAAGTGAGGCATACAATCTACTAACAATGAAATGATGGATTGGATTGTGGATTTTGCTTTAGGACTGGAGCAGAATGGTGAAGGGGAGATGAAAGCTATATACTCAGTAGCAAGGATGTTGGTGAGGAAGTTGTGGAGGTGGCAACTGGAGAGAAGGTAGTCAAGTAAAACATATCTAGAGGTTTCCTAAAGTGGAGGTTGGGGAGAGATATTCAGTTCTGGGGCAGAAGTTCCTCAAGGACATCATCTCTGATGTAAGAAGTGAGGTGGTTGGAAAGAAGATTGTGGAGGAGGTGACCAAAGAGGAGGGAAGGAAGTTGTAAGTTTGCTTTCCAACTCAGATACTTCCTCACTATGTGGTCATACCTTTTGGTCTCATTTGCTTAATCTGTAAAATTGGTGTCCACAGAAAGTATATGGTATTTTCCCTGATTGACAGGCATGCTATAACGACAAAGTGAGATAACATGCACAAATACTCACAAAAATCACCAAATGAATCTTTAAAAAACCACCAAATGAACCTTGTGTAACCAGAATGGATTTTGTTTTCTTTGAATGACTCAGCTTACCTCATTGAGCTTCCCTGGACACCGGGGCTTGCTCTTCCGGGGCAGGAAGCCCAGCGACCATGCCAGGAATCAGAGAACTTCCTGTGTGATGAGTCATGGGGCTGGCTGAGGGGAGGTGTGTTAACCTGGTCTACGCTAGGGGGAGGGGCCAAGTCAAGAACCAATTGGCCCTGGTTGTTCAGGTGGCGCTTGATGATGTCAAAAACTCTATAAGAGGGGAGAGGACAGCTTGAATATCCTCTCTTCCTTTTCTGGTTGGAGCCAGAGACGCCTACAGCCGAAGCTGAGCTGCCAGTAGCAGAGCTGACTGGAGGCTAGTGGGTAATCTTCTTACCATAGAGGGAAGCATGTATACAATTTTGCCTTATACCATCTTGCTTCTCTGTGGCCTCCTGGTTACCCTTGTGAGGTGGACTTATTGGGCCTGGAAGCTTTTGATGAAAATATCAAAATGGGGACGCTGGTTTGTGGGATTGTTACTGTGGAGTGTAAATGCATGTTTTGGTTCTCCTGCCTTCTGCCTAGAGAATTCCTTATATCCTGCGGTTCCGGACCTTTTAGGCACATATGAGATTCTCTTTGAAATCATAAATTCTGCCTTCCTAATATACCTTGATAAACATTTTCACTAAACATTTGAATACTGGCTTCTCCACCAAGAAATGCACCCAAAATGTAGCGAAACCAGAGAACCTATGATTTTGATGATTGAGAACTTCCAACATGGAAACTCCCTCCACTGCTACATAATCCTGTGATCTTATACAATTGTTGAAGGCTCATAGGTGAGAAGGGACTAAGCCTTAATGATGCAGCTAATAATTGTGAATGGTGAGACTGGTACCCAGCAGGAACAACATGGAGGAAGCTATTAATAATGTTCCCTGTATGTTATAGCTATGTATATTGCAATATTATTGTACTGACATCTTTAGTTTTATTTCATTTCTATATATCCCTCTAATTTCTCCTCTTTAAAAGCCATGCCTTTTAACAATTTTTTCCAAAAGAAAAGGTGAACAAAAAGTCAGCAAAATTAATCAACCAAATATTATACTATATTAAGTATTCTACAAATACAGTTTTCCAGGCCTGCAAAAAAGGGAGAGTGGTATATTTGCTCATTTTTCCTCCTAGATCAAGTTTGAGCAGTATAATTTGATGCCATTCAGTTTTGGTTTCGGAGTTATTGTTTTTGCTTTTTGCAGTCATTTTCTGCATGTTGTTTTCCTGGTTTTGTTTATTTTACTTTGCATTGGTTTGTATAGGCTGCCCCATCCTCTGTATTCTTCATAGTCATCATTTCAATAATATTCCATTACATTTATGTGCTATGATTTTTAGTCATTCTCCAACTAATTGGTACTTACTTTGTTTCTAATTCTTTGCTATCACAAAAATACTAAATTTAAAATTATTTCCTTACTTGCATAGGTCTTTACCTAGAAGAATACTTTGAGATAAGTATAATAAGCATCATTCCAATTTTACGGATGGGTAAATTGAGGTTCAGAGGGGTTAAGTGAACTGTCCATAGCAATATACCTAGTAATTACCTAAAGCTGGGTTCAAATGTCACTCTTCCAACATCAGCACCATTGCTTATCCTACTTCACAACTCTGCCTGTCTAAGGTAGATGCTGGGGCTGCTTCTTCACTAGATGGCCATGTAGCTCCCTATTACCTGTGAGTTAAAATGATGCAGCCTTGAGCACTGGTCCCTAAAGACAAAGCCAGATGATATTTCAAGCAGAGCACATTCAAGACCAAAAATCCTTAGTCAGCAATGGAGATGATGGAATGGTGTGCAAATACATTCAATTTTTTTTACTAAAAGTACATGCGTTAAAAAAATCTGTTGTAAAGTTAAATAAAATGTAATTGAATCAGGTACTGTGTCACTGTACCAAGCCTACTGTCAATTGTAGTTCAAACCACAGCCCCTATGGCCACAATCATGCAGAAGATAGCTCTCATCCAAACCCTAGAAGCCAATAATCTGACTACCATGTTTATTCCTTGACATCCACATTGTAACAATCATTGCAACAAACACAAGCTTCATAAATCCATGTTAGTGGATGTAATGGATGCTTGTCTCACTAATCTACTTAGGGTTTAATAATCCCAATGAATCTATGAGCTTCTTACTTTGGATGTTCCCTCCCTCCATCAATGCGGATCCCAACTGTAACTATTGCTTCTGGCCCTAGTCAGTACCTATATCTGTTCTCTCCTAAGCCCTGTACAGAGAATGGACCTGAAATTGTACACACCTCCCTTAAGGCCTTGTTTTATATTTCATGGCTACCAGCTACAGTGCTTGATACATCTTAACAAATGTTTAATTTATGAAATGCTTAACAGATGCTTGTTGACTGATTACCAGATTGTCCTCAACGTGATACTCCATCTTTTAATCACTAACATTTTTCTGGCAATGTTGCATTCCTATTACTATTTGGAAGCTATCGTTTCTGGATAATTAAATTTACCAGTGACCCTAAAGGTCCCATGGACAGGAAGGGATCAAGGGCAGTGGAGAAGGACATAGTAGCTATAAGTAGGCTTCGGAATCTTTCCAAAAGATGAGTGACCTCCAATGTGAGATTCATCAAAGAGACATTGTCTGGGAAACATGAAGTCCCTCCCTCCATGTCTTTGTAAGGCTAGATGTATATCTAGAATGAACCCCTTACACATTTCTACTTCTTAAAATTTCAGTTTCTTTCAAGGCTCAATTTCAGTGTCACTTGCTAAAAGACATTTTTTCTTAACCCCCCTCATTCTTAATGCCTTCTTTCTCCTCAAATTATTTTACCATGAATTTAATAACATGTTTTTTCAAGTACCAAGTATTTTCCTCCCTCCCACCTTCCCTAGCCACTGGGAAGGAAGGAAGGGAGGGAGGGAGGGAGGGAGGGAGATTGGTCTAGAAGCTCCCTTCCCTCAGTGTGTCCTGCATGTCTTTGGCTCACAGTGCAATCACCTTTGTGGGCAGCTGCTGTTTTAGGGACACTACTAGGATGCCAAATTCTTTGATCCTCCAAAAGAAGTCCCTTTCCCCTCTAAACCTATGATCATTTGAGTGTATATGAGAGGTACAGGAACCTATGAGAGTTCTCCATATAAAGGAATAAAATGGATACCCTTTCTATATTTTCTAGCCACAGATAACACATTTCCAGAAGACTGCTGTGGGAGTTAATGATTGAAAGCCAATAAGGCTTCTATTGACTCTGAGTACAAAGGGGCTTGATTTATCCCAGAGCATGGCAGAAGAAATAATAAAGGTGTGTCCTTCACCATCAATAATGTAGATTTACTCCCTGGGAATTTCATAACTCCAGTGAAGCTGGAAACACACTGACTAATGCATGTAAGGCAAAATACTGCCATAGTAACAATAAATTACTCTGGAGAGTTGACACCTTCCTTTCCTTCTGTTGGAAACTGTGTGAAATTTAAAATTGTTATTTTGCATTACCCTATACTAATCTCTCTCTCTCTCTGTCTCTCTCTCTCTCTCTCTGTCTGTCTGTCTCTCTCTCTCTCTCTCTCTCTCTCTCTCTCTCTCTCTCTCTCTCTCTCTCTTCCTGCCCCTTCCCTCACTCCCTCCCTCTCTGTCTCCCCTAAGTACAATGATTGCTTCTCAAGACACTACAGACATCCTCACAAGGGCCTTTGCCTCCCACTCACCAGAGACAACAGCAGACCATTTCCTTGCTGGCCTGGGATCAAGGGAAAAACTTGGATAATGTTATCTCAATTTCTTTGCCTGAACCAATTCAATTCAGCAAATTTTGACTAAAAAGTCAGAGGTGTTCTCTGTATTAGTGTGTAGGGTTTGAGTGCAGTCGCATTGGTTCTGAGTTGGAATAGTAATGAGACCGCAAACAAAGAGTTATGTGGGATGACAAACTTCAGGGAAAAGAAAGTCTTATATTAGTTTCTTTTGACTAAGAATTTTTTTTTAAAAATTAACTCAAAAATGTTTAAAAGGCTTATTCAAATTAGACATCATTTATTTTAGTTTTTCTCTTTACTAGGAAATTATTCATTTCCAATAAAAATGTCAATGTACAAAGCTGAAGAACAGCATGAGAAGCTGAACTTCTATCACATAATTTTAGTATTTATTAGTTCAACAAGACTGGAATAAATTGACCTATTAGTGTCCCCCATGAACCTCTTGTTATTTTCTTGTGTATTTTTAATACTTTACTGATCTTCTATTCATTCTTTTAAATTTTTGCATCTTTCTTAAAAATGCCAGTTGTATTATTTTGGGAGAATGGGGGAGAATCCCTATTTTCAATTTTTTCAATTATTTCTTCTTTTAAAATGGGTTTGTTTCACAGGAACAATAACCACATTTGAATTCATTAACACTAACTACTGACAAACATTTTGAGGGTCAGGGAGCATTTAGAAAAGGCAGCAAAACCCAGTCGGAATCATCATGGGTTCACGCAGAACCTATTCTGCCAAATTTGCCTCATTTTCAATTTTGTAAGGGTTCCTAGACTGGACATGGCCAAGCAGAGACTGACCAGTTCTCTCAGGTGTAGGCAGGATTTGTGCCTTCAGTGAAAGGAAAGACTAGGTCTTCTCTAAAGTCCTTGTTCTTTCCACTTTTACTGCTTTAATTCTAGTGCTATAAAGAATGAGTATGTTAGAAATTTAATCAGAGGACTCTTGTTGTAATGGACAGAAAATATCTTGAAGTTTTATACATTTCTGTTATTTCTCTTATCTTTCTATTTCCAATCTGTAAGAAGAATACACTTATGTCTATATATTTCAATAACTATCCATCTTTATCAATCTATCTACCAGTATGGTAGATGAAGGAAAAGGTAGCTTAAGGTCTTTCCTAAGACCAACAAAGCAAAAAACTACATTCCTCTCCCAGAAAGGGAATAAATAAAGCCCAGAGAATGAGATATTGAATAACTAAGAAGGAGTTCTAAGGAATTTAGTTCCTTCTCTCTGTTAAGCTGAAAGCAGGTATCAAAAGACTTTTTAACACCATACTTGAGATCCCTGAAATAGGTTGAAATAAACGGACCATGAAAAAAATGACAAACCACAGGAATGCTCTGTATAAGGACAAGCTTCAGAGCTTTGTGAAGGCTAAAGTGGTTCAAGTGGCCATTCACCAAAAATCAGGAGGATAACCAAGATCAGATCATGCAGCGATAGATAACAGTTTATATCCCATGCAACAAAGGAATCCTATTCTTTGGAATGTTCTTAAATTTTTCTCTAAATTGTAGCTTTCATATTGTTTAAGAGGAATGTAGCCTGGTTAGAAATGAAGAGATCGTTTGACTAGGAATTCTTTTTAAATAGAGGTTGCTAAATGTGTCTCCTGGTCAGAGAAAGGGGTCTCAGGGGCAGAGAGTATTTCAAGGATTTGAGTTCCGGGGCTGAAATCATCCTCCCAGGATAAAGAAGTTTCTGGGCCATGGTTAAAAAGTCTAATCTAAATCTTGGATCTTCCCAGCAGTGAGCAGACTGTTCAGTACACATTAGATACTTAAGAAATGCTTGTTTTATAGATAGTAATTCATGACTATTTATATGGATTATTTGAATGCTATGTTATTATAGGAAAACACACATGACTATATCATGTGCTGATATATGACCTGGCTCTCTAGGGCTACAGGGTGGTCCTTAAGCTAGTAGTGACCTGAGAAAGAGCTACAAAAATGCCTATGTTGGCCTTTCTTCTACCTAGTATTGTCTCGGTATCACTGAACCCCTGGAAGTTTGTCTGCACAGAGCACTGGTAGAGGAGGCAGTGATGGGTCTGAGCTGAAAAAAGTCGAAGCAGAAATGGGAAGAGGCAAACTTCAGTTAAAAACTGCTTTCAGTGACAATAATCTTCACTGTTAGTAACACAGGTAAGGCCATTAAATGGAAGCTTTGAAACTGACAGACTCTCTTTAAATAGTCATTTATAGTTCTGGGAACACAGGCGATTCAGAAAATGGACCCACACGCAGGAGAAAATAACGAAGAATAATACCGGAGGAAAGCTTCAAAGACAGCAATGCCTCTTAATGCAACTGCTATGAAACCCATCCCAGCTGAATAGCTAATGCTTTCTATATTTAATAGGAGGTTACTCTTCTGACACCATAAATTCAACCAAAGTATTTTAGTTATTTACCAAGTGATTAAACTGTAGTAATTTATTCTGCTTTCACACCAATATTTTTTCCCTTAAGGTCCTAAAAGGTTTTATAGCCACCCATAAAGTACTTTCATTCTAAATAATCAATATTGATTTAACTATATCCTATTATTGTTTAGATTTATTTTCTTATTTTGTGTGAAATTCTCGTTTCTGTATAGTTTGTAAAAAGATAAAATAGCCTGCCATCAAAATCTCTGTAAAATGTGATTATTCTCTACCCTCCCCCCCCCAGCAGCTAATTCTGAGGAAATTATGGGGACCTGCTTTATTTACTGATACTTCAGGGTTTTTTCCACTTTACAGAAAGTTTAGTAATAGGAAGAAAGGTAGAGAATAAAAACTGTCTCCTAGTTTGATTTCTAAACTTTTTACTGATATTTTTTATTTTATAACACCTAATTTCCAGATCTTTTTTCCTTCTCCTACCCAGAAAGTCAAAAAAGAACAAGAAAGCACTTCATCAAAGCTAACAACACATCAACTAAGTCTGACAGCACATGCAATGTTCCGTACCCATGGTCCTCCAGATCTTCAAAATAAATAGAGGAAGGTATCATTTATCCCTTCTTCAAAAACAAGCTTGGTCATTATAATTAACCAGAATTCCATTTGGATTGGTTCTTCTTGGAACAGCAACTACTAGTCTTTTGATTTACATTGTTGTAGCAATTGTCTTTGTCATTTTTATGGTTCCATTTGCTTCAATTTACATCAATTCTTATTTCTTCACATATTCTCTGTATTCTTCACATTCATTATTTTTACAGCGCCAGAACAGACCATTGCATTCACGAACCATGGTTTCTTTAGCTGTTTGTGTGACCAAATGAAAGGCATCTATATTGTTTCCAGTACTTTAATACTAGAAAAAGTTCTGCTATAGATATTTTGTTGTAAATAGGGTATTTCCTCCTGTGTTTTTCTTCTTTGCAGTAGATGCCTAGTAGTAGGATCTCGGCCTCAAGGATGGACAAATTTATATACACTTTCCTAGTATGATTCCAAAGTGCCATCCTGAATGACTAGACCAAATCAAAGGACATAAATTGCTGAGGTCAGTTTTCGGCTTGAGGTCAGGAAAGATTTCTTAATCATGAGAACTGTCTAAAAGTAAACTGAACAACCAGGAGAGGTGGTGGGTTCCCCCTCCTTTGAGGTCTTCAAGCAAACAACTTCTTTACTATATTATCATGGAGATTCATTTAGAGCATGGATTGGAGTAGAGGGTTTTTGAGATCCCTTCTAATTCTCAAACTCTGTGATTCTGTGAAATCAAGTAAATTAACTTCTAAATTCAATTCTAGTGTTTCCTAAAAACGTAACTTAGAGAAAGATGCTGTAGTTAGATCACTCACTTAATAATGCCTTGCGAAGGTCAAACTGGCTAAAGGTTGCCACTCCAGGTATCTAAGGGGCAAAGCACTATGGGTAAAACATGGCTAACACATCCACCGGAAAACCAGGTAGTAAGGCAAGGCTGTAACTCTTAGTCTGATGAGCTGAAGTAGTGATGATAAATGATAATACAATGATTTTTAAAGGTTGTACAGGACTGAGTCAGAAGACCCAGGTTTGAATCTCAGTTCTGCCATAAGTGATCTAACCCTCAGAGTCTCATCATTATCATTTGTATAATATTGGGGTTGGATTACATCAGGGTTCCTTAAACGTTTTCCATTCACAACCCCTTCTTGCTTTTCAGCAGCATTCGTTGCATTTCTTGGCCTGAGGGCATGTGCAGTGCAACGTGCACATGCTTTGTGTTCAGAAGCAAGGCTGCACTGAGGTTGTGAGATGTGACACAGGCAAGCACTATCCAAAACACCTTGGATTCATTACACGTTTGATTTTTAATTAGTTTTGGTCATTCGTTGCATGTTCAGAAACCATTTACTGTTACCAAAGTTTTCATGACCTCATATTGGGTCATGACCTACAGTTCTTGTATTAGATAACCTCTTAGCTTCCTTCTAGTCATAACAATCTTTCTGTTGTTGTTCAGTCATTTCACTTGTGTCTGATTCTTTGTGATCCCATTTGAGGTTTTCTTGTCTAAGAGACTGGAGTGCTTTGCCATTTCCTTTTCCAGTTCAATTTACAGGTGAGGAAAGTAAATCAAACAGGATTAAGTGCCTTGCCCAGTGTCACACAGCTAGTAAGTATCTGAGGCCATATTTGAATTCAGGAAGATGAGTCTTCCTGACTCCAGGCCTGGCACTCTATTCATTCACCTCACTGCCCAGAATGATCTATCTATCTATCTATCTATCTATCTATCTATCTATCTATCTATCCATATATGTGTGTATGTATGTATACATATATATTAATACATAAGGCATTAGGAAGGAGTGGTTTAGAAGGGCTAATGAAACATTATTCCCCCCAGCCTGGGGACTAATCATAGCAGGGCAGAAAAATAAGCATAATGAAGTAGGAAAACGTTGGATTTGAAATCAGAGGACCTAGCTTCAAATTCACATGTAGCTGTTTAATACCTTGAGTATGTGACTACACTTCTCTGCTCATCACTTAATCATCAGTGAAATGAAAATCTTGGACTGGATGATGTCTAAGATACCTTCCAACCTGAAATCTAGGTGTCTATAATCCTAAATCCAAGCTTCTTTATTATCAAGTTCTGATCACAAATGTAACTTTGGTGTATGGATATGTTACTAGCACAAGGGTTTCTTTTTTTTCTTTTAAATAGTATTTTCCCAAGTACACGTAAAGATCATTTTAAGGTTATTTTTATATAATACTTTGAGATCCAAAATTTCTCCCTCCCTAAGATGGTAAGTAATTTGATATAGATTATACATGTGCAATCATGTAAGATATATATTCATATTAGTCTTGTGAAAGAAGAAACAGAACAAAAGGAAAAAACACAGAAAAAAGTGAAAATAGCATGCTTAGATCTGTATTCAGATTTTATCAATTCTTCCTCTCGACATGGATAGCATTTTCCATCATGAGTCTTTTGGACTTGTCATGGATCATTGTATTGCTGAAAAGAGATAAGTCAGACATAGCTGATCTTCACACAATGTTGCTGATACTGTGTACAATGTTCTCCTGATTCTGCTCATTTCACTTTGTATCAATGCATGTAAATCTTTCCATGATTTTCTAAATTATGCCTGGCATAGGAGTTTCAAATGCCTCAGGGGCCTTAGGCAAAAGTTCTAGCCTCCTCTTTATTTGCATTAGCCCCTAGGCGTTATATGGGGATCTTGGTCACCAGGTCTTGTTGAGATTTTCTTGCTTTTTGTTAAATTACAAATTAGATAGGTTGCCATAAGGGAGGGACTCCCCAGAATTCAGGGCTTATTTGATAATTATCAATGCTCATTGTAAGAAAAATACTGAATGGAAACTATATCATTAGTAGAGAACCCCCTGGGGTCCTCATATTGATTTGGTTGCTTATGAATTTTGTAACCATTTTTCCTTCTATTTCTCCTTTACTAAAATAAGATTAGCGAATTATGCTGGTAAAACTAGTGTAAGAATTCAAAAGTCAAAAAAAGAAACCTGAAGGCTCTCCCTTCTGAAGTCCATGGGATTTCATGAACAAACAGGCAAGACCTGACAAAGATCACAGAGATATTTCTCTCTCTCTCTCTCTCTCTCTCTCTCTCTCTCTCTCTCTCTCTCTCCTCCATGTCTCCCTGTCTTTTTCTGTTTCTGTCTCTTTGTCTTTCTGTCTTTCTCTGTCTCTGTCTCAGTTTCTGTGTTTCTGTCTCTCTCTGTGTCTCTGTCTCTGTGTCTCTCTGTCTCTGTCTCTCTTTCTCTCTCTTCCAAGTGAATATAAGCACTCTGGACATGCTAATAAATTCTTGTTGAATTGAATGATGGCTAGTAATGCATGAAATGAATTAAAACTCCACATATGGATTATATTATTACTATATGAAAATATTAACTGCACCTGAGTTTCTCCTGTGAAATACAAGTTATGAAATTTAGCCTATAGCACATTTACATAAAACATATCATAGATTAAGAAGTTAAAATTTCCTTAGACACCATCTAAGTCAAATTTTCTTTTACAGATTAAGAAACTGAACCAATGAAGCTAAATGATTTACTCAAGCTCATAGCTTAGTAAGTGACAAAGCTTGGCCTTGAACCCATACAAAGATATGGGTGGATTAGGTTCTGTCCCAATAGAGAGAGCGCCCACAATGATGAGATCATCCATGACCCAAAGAATCAAAGAGTTTACAAAGCCTTCCTTCATGGTCAAGCTTCTGTGCTAGGCAATATCAGTACTATTTTCCTCATTCTACATTTAACCTCCTTAGAGAAGTTAAGTGACACCCTCTGGCACAGAGTTACAAAGATCTGAGACTTAAACACATTTTCCATTCCTATTTCTCAGTTTTTTTACTCTGACATACATGTATGTTCAAGGACAAACAAGTGTCATGCACCCACATTCATGTATGTGTGTATTGGGTAGGTATGTCTATATATACACATTTCTGTACTTGTATGTAAAATATATATGATATGTATGTCTATAATGGGTGAATGATAGAGAAAGGGGAGAAAGGGGGCCGGAGAAAATTGAGTATTGTTCCCTGAAAACTAACTGATCTAATCTGTATTTACGGCTGAAATGTCAGGAGTGATAGAATGGAAGAGAGGAGGGATTTATCCCTTTTTCTACTATAGGAACTAAGGGCTTGTGCTCAAGTCTGCCTCATATACTTTAGTTTTCCTGGAGCATAGATTCTGACACAAAGTAAATTGGCTACCTGGTCTTGATGGCATCATAGATGGGGCTACAAAGAAAGCAAGATTGTTAACCAGCTCATTTCACAAATTTGTCTTAAAGGTGAACAAAGAGGCTTTCAAAACTAAACAATAATTATATTACAGCTGCACTGTCTCTTTCCACAAAATGGCTCTGGCTGCATTTCTACAAACTGTGCATCACAGGAGAGCAGTCATGGAGCAAAGATAAAGTGGGGGATGTAGAGTACACAAAATGTGGGTTCAAATCTCACCTCTGCCATTTACCAGTTGTGTGACCCTTGGCAATTAGGTACAAAGGAGGGAGTGCAGTACTTAAAAAGTATAATCCAATTCAACAGGCATTTATTTTTTTTGCAGGGGGCAAGGCAGGGCAATTGGCGTTAAGTGACTGGCCCAAGTTACGTAGCTAGTATTTCAAATGTCTGAGGCCAGATTTGAACTCAGGTACTCCGGACTCCGGGTCCAGGGCTCTACTCACTGCACCACCTAACTGCCCCCTTTTTTTTAAATTTTATTTTACCAGAACACAAATACAAAATAGAGAAAAGAAACAAAAACATATCATAAACTTAAATATTGAAACTTAAATATAAACTAAGAAAGAAAAAAAACATGTCATGTGCATAGCAGAATATAGGAGAGGATTCAAAGCATGTAACAATAAATTTTCATTTAAGAAAGGGTCATGTGACCCTTGCCAATTAGGTACAAAGAAGGCAGTGTTTTGTACCTTAGGTACTTAGAAAGTATAATCCAATTCAACAAGCATTTATTAAGCACTTACTCTGGAGTCAGAGGACCTGGGTTTAAATCCTGCCTGTGGTGTTCTTCCCTGTGTAACTGTGGACACGTCACCTAGTTGCCCTATGCTTCACTTCATACATCTTCGAAATAAGGGGGTTGAGTCGAGAGGCTTTTATTATTTATTCTAATGAAATCACAGGTCTGAACAAAAAAAAGTAAATATAATATGCTGGTGTTCTCATTTTATTCAGAGGAATACTTGTATCTTTCTTTTTCTTATTTTTTAAATGTGTCAATGTTTACTTCTTTAAAGATATTTATACCAGCATTGAGTATGTCTTGGTAGACTTACTCTGATGTTTTATACATTTTGTTCAAACTGTTTTTTTTTTCCTTTAGTCATTTTCTCCTGAATTTTGTCATTGTTCTGTAAATACCATTGATTTTGAGAAGGAATAAAAAATGAAGGGAAGAGACTGGATGGCCTCTGTGGTCCCTTCCAACTCTACAGCTATGAACCCATGGAGCCCTTTGGGCTTCAGACAATTCACTAGGGGGCAGATATAGATTGAATCTGCAGTGATGGAAAGACGTTCTCCAATAGGAGTTTCCCACATTGAAAAAAGTCACAGAGTATTCCCATATGTAGCAAATACTAGTCTCAGGCTCCTAAAGATTCCCTTGCTTTGTTTTCAGTGAGGAATGTCCATTAATAGCTAGCTGGGGGCAGAGGTCTGCATCATCAATCCTTTTTTTAAGATGCAACTTTTAGAGGACAGCACCTATCAGGTTTGACCAAAGTCTTAATCGGAGAACTCCTTGAATCCTGGCTCTGCAACTGAGGAGTGGTACAAAGTGAAATTGGGAAAGTCATTTCACATCTATAAAATGAAGAGAGGGGACTAGATAATCTACAAGGTGTGTTCTATCTCTAGATCCAAGGCTATTAGAAATATGAAACTTTTCTCTGACTTTGTTCTATGGTAGATTGATGTCATGGCATAGATATGCCCTCCAACAGTGCAGATCACTACCTGCCCACCCCCATGAATCTTATAAGATTATTTACCTGCTTTTTTCATGTCCTGGGCATTTTGTCATCAATCAGAGTCAGTCAAGGAACACATTCAGACTTTCCAATCATTTTCTCTCATTCTTACTATATGGCCAGCCCCTCGCTCTTCCTGCTCATATAAACCCTGGATAATTCTTTTGATGTTTTCCCCCTAAATGTTTACTTTCTTTTCTAAGTCACGTGGGTCAACCTAGATGTTGAAACCTTTAGAGCTGCCCCATATCAACTGTGCCAATTAGAAGGCAAAGACATCTCAAGTCAATTTAATTTCAAAATATTATGGTAGTTGGTGGGCCTTTTTAGACAGTCAACAAGTATTTATTAAGCATTTACTATGCATCAGGCATAGTGTCAAGGTGAAAGCAGTCCTTGCCTTCAGGAAGCTCACATTCTAATGCAAGAGACATGGTCTAAGTTATTATATACATATAAGTTATATGCAAAGTAGATGGAAAGTCATTTCAGAGGAAAGGCACTAAGCACTGGAGAGGCTTGGAAAGGCTGCCTGCATAAGATAGGCTCTCAGGTGAGTTTTAGATAAAGCCAGGAGAATGAAGAGGTTTGGCTGAAGTGGGAGAGAATTCCAGCCTTGGGGTGACTTGTTTCTTTCAATTTCCTTGTTATTTTTGGCAGAATTAACCATCACCTAAAACTTAAGTTCCTTCAAAAGCCACTATGCCATTCTTATCTTCTTGAAAGATTAAGAGATCCTTGATTTTCAAGGCTGAAGAAGTAACCAAAATGGAAGACGGAAGAGAAGAACTCGGCAAATTCTATTCAATTCAAGGGGCAGTGCATTAAGCACTTACTTGGTGTCAGGCTTTACTGAGAATACACAGACAGGAATGAAACAATCCCTGTCCTAAAGCAGCTTACGTTGTACTGGTGAGAAACTATATATATATATATATATATATATAAAGATAAATACTAAATATATTAAAAAATTAATTAAAAGTTATTATGGCTACTACTAACTAAAACACCTACAGAACTGAATAGTCTTTTGAGAGGTAGCTCTTTAGCTGAGCCTGGAATGGAGTTTGGAGGTTCCAAGATTCCTTCTGACTTGAACATAGTCCAGAACTCTGATGAATGTCCCCTAGGTAAGAAGATCCATATCAGGAGATACAAGAGGTGAAGAGAGAGAAAAAAATAATACCGAGTGAATAGAATCCTTCTGATAAGGATAAGGGTCAGACATGATTAAGCCTTCTGTGGACAGTAACATCAGAATGCCAATAACAAAAATAAGTTCAATTAAAAGAGAAAGAATTCTAATTCTGAAAAGGGTTTTGCTCATCTTTATCAGCAGAGAGTGAGATAATGAAACTGCTTTGACGAGTCAGTAACAAATCCACTCAGATAATGAGGTCCTGTAATTGGAGTGCTAGGAGGATTCAGGAGTGGGGGGTGAAATCCAAGCCTCAGAAACAATCTTCTCCAGTCCACTGCTGTTTCCAATTTTTTTCTGCTTCTCATTAGTAATATTGATTGCCTGATGGTGGTTTCCTTTCATTCCACCTAAGATCTCTTCTCTCAACTTAAGGTCAATTCAGTTCAATTCAACCAATATTTTATTTAGTATTTGCATGACAATATACTCAGCACTGGGGATAAAAGAACGACACAATAACTGTCCTCAAGGAACTTACCATCTAATGATGGTGAGGAGAATATACACAAATAACTATTATAAATGGGACAAAGGAAAGATTCATACGCTCTCCAATAAAAGACAAGTTCTTTGAGGGCAGGTCTCATTTTATTTTTGTCTTTATAGACTCAACATCTACAGAACTTAATGTATTAGAATCATGAAGCAGGACTTAGGATCTCCAGATAAGGGCATGAGTCATAAACCAGGTTCGAGGTGAGACAGTGCAGACTGATATCAATGACCTCTCTTATTTTTTCAGCTTCTTCCATGGGGAACATTCATCAGAATTCAATTCAGAAGACCTCAATGTACTGGAACACTGCTCATAGCTATTCCAAGGAATAGAACATTGAGAGCATTACAGGAACTCCATCCACATTTGGTCCAAAAAATGGTAATGGAAAATAAATCCAGCTGACCAGTCACCAAAATCCTGAAAATGCCTTCTGAAACTCCTTATTTGGTCAGGTTGGTCTCGTTTTAAGCAAACTTTCATGAGGAGATAAATTAGGGGGTATTTATTCCTAAATATTGACTAAATTAATTAAATGATTAATGTATTTGGTTAAATATTATTTTTATTCAAAAAAAGTATGCACTAGAACATGAAGGTCCTTTCTACATCAGTAATTCAATGATTCTATCATCCCATTCATTGAGGTATTCTGCCCTCAGTGCAGAAAGCAACCCATCCCTACCTTCTTACCTTTTATAATTCTTGTACTTATTTCCCATGTCTTGTTCCTGTGTTCAAGCCTCTGCCTCCCACACAGAACTCAAGCTCATACCTTTGGCCCTGATTAGGCGCCTTTCTGCCCTACCCATTGATTTCTGCATCTGCTTTCCCCTGGTAGTAATCAAAGTGACACTACCATTCCTGGAAAGAACTGGTCAATCAATTGTCCTAGGATATCACTTATTATCACTATGACCTCTCTGACCAAAACACTCCTTCCTGGATACCACTTCTCAATAAATCTTCTCCTTTTAAAATGTAAGTTATTTCAGGGTAACAAGCATTTATTAACTGCATACTATGTGCCAGACACTGTGCTAAGTCAGGGATGCAAAAGAAAGAAAGCGTAAGGACAGCACATTTTAATTTGCACCCTAATGGGGAAGGTAATACACAAAAGGTAGCTGAAAAGCAAGGTGTGGTAATGAAGTACCTGAGATGTCTAAGTCCAGAAAGTCAGAAGCCCTTAAAAAGAGGATGAAAATTGGCCAGCTTAGATCCCTCTCCAAAACTGAGTGTCTAAAAGCAACTCACAAATAGGGGAAGAGTTTTAGCATGGCAGATGGCCATTTCAGGCTGAGGAACCGCAAGTGCTGAGCAATGTTTCATGATGTTATAACAATGGAGGCATGGTATGGAGGTCAGAAAAAGGACTGGCTTGCTTTTCGCGTTTGTATGCCTAGACTTCAGTATGGTACCTGAAACATCATACGCACTTAATAAATGCTGTTTTATTCATATACCTCAAAAGAGGCCCCTCTCTGATGTATATTTGGGTGAAGAGGGGGAGGTTCTTTCTGGCTCTTTTTCAATTTCAATTTCCACACATCGATGGAGCACTTAGTCTGTCTATCTACTATCTCTTACTTTCATAACATGACTTCTTCATCTCCTTCTCCAGTCATAAGTTTTCCCCATCCCTTAGACCACTTCCTAAGTATAGATCATCAAAGGAAATATGCTACAACCTTCTTGTACCCACCATGCCCTTCTCTGTTGCTCCTCAGATCACCCTTCACCTTAATTCCCCAGACACAGCAGTATCCCAAGATTCAGAACAAAAGGGCATCAGTGTAAGTAACAATAATGTTGAGACTATGGTCTTTGTATTCAAGTCTCTGAAAAGAAATAATTGAGTAGAAATGGCACTTAGAGACATCATAGCATAATAGATCTAGAACTGAAAGGCAACATGAGGGAAATTGTGATCAACCACCTTATTTTACAGATGTGGAAAGAGGATGAAAGAAGGACTGTGACTCAACCAGGGTCTCATTGTTAATAAGAGCATGAGGTAGGATTTGAACTCAGGTCTTGTTGATGCTAAGCCCAGACCTTTAAGGTGAATTTGAAAAGCACAGCTGGACCAGAACAAGTAAATTCTCATCAAGAAAATCTACGGGAAAATTAACATAATATTGAAAGCATTCAGGGATAAACTTATAGGATATCTGAGGGAGGGGAAGATAACAAAAGAATGGAGAAAATATCACTGATGATACTGAGAGCCCCCCCCCAAAAAAATTGTGAGAACATTAATAACTGCCAGCCCATATGGTAACTTTTTCCCTTTAAAAAATAAACCTTTGTGTGAGTTGTCTATGTCATGAGTTGGCAAAATACAATCTGAGGACAGAATAAAAACAGATCGCTAAATTTTATCTACAGGCCATAGCTTGCCAACCTCAGGACTAAATACAAACCAAGAGTTTCCTCCATGAAAATGTAAGAAGAAAATAGTAATACTATTTCTAACAATTCTGTACAGTAGACCACATCTTTAAAATCACCCAATTGACTGAAAGGTGCTGAGAGTACAAGAACTTAGTGTTTAGTCTTTATTGATTTTTTAATAGCATTTTAGATAGTAGAGAGAGATATATCTTTAAAGGTACTGCAATTAAAATTTAGATATCAAGATCTTTTCCACCCATTAATAGCCATGTGACCTACTTATGTCACAGGAAGCCTAAGTCACATGTGGTAGGAAGAGCTTCCCGAGAGGAAAAGGAAAGTATGCCACAGGAAATGCAGAGAGAATAGTTAGAACTGAGGGAGAGAGCAGACACAGGCATGCTAGCTATGCTGTGAGTGTGTTTGTGGGAAGGCCCCAGCAGCAGGGTAAAAGGCTAATGAATGGCTAGGCTCCATGCTGTAATAGTATGTTTTAAGTTCCTTGCTATTATAATAAAGTGGGCTTACTAGTTCTGGGAGTTTGTTGCTGCTTGGAAGAGTTGGACTTATTGGTTATGGGTTTGGTCTTCTGGTGTCTAAATAAAGGTTTTACTTCTTCTACCTTCTATATGGAGAGACTCATATTTTGTGATACAGAACTACATAGGCATATTTACTATTATTGTCAATGTTATGTTTATTGCCTTGCTAATACAGGCTCTTTGCCAACCAAGGGCCCCTCCTATAGATCCTAAGGTAATAAAAGAGTTCTTGAATAATTAAGCTATTCCAACATTTCTAAAACAAATGATGATTGATAAAATATTACCGGTACATATGTTATTTTTAACAAATTTATTTATTTTTAGTTTTCAACATTTATTTCCAAAGTTTTAAATTTCCTCTGATTCTCTCCCTCCTCCCCAAGATGGTGTGCAATCTGATATAGGCTCTACATATGCATGCTTTTTTAAACATATTTTCACAATAGTCATATTGTATAGAAGAATTAGAATGTATGGGAAAAACCATGAGAAAGAAAAAACAAAACAAAAAAGAGAACAAATAATATGCTTCAATCTACATTGACACTCGATATTTCTTTGTCTGGATGTAGATGGCATTTTCCATCATGAGTCTTTTGGAGTTGTTTTAGGTTCTTGAATTGCTGAGAAGAGCTAAGTCTATTAAAGTCAGTCATCGCACAATGTGGATATTACTGTGTACAATGTCCTCCTAGTTCCACTCTTCTCACTCAGCATCAGTTCATATAATTCATTCCAGGTTTTTCTGAAGTCTGCCTGTTCATCATTTCTTATAGCACAATGGTATTCCATTACATTCATATACCACAACTTGTTCTGCCATTCCCCATTGATGTACATCCCCTCCATTTCCAGTTCTTGGCCTCCACCAAAAGAGCTGTTATAAATATTTTTGTACATATTGGTCCTTTCCCCACTTTTATGATCTCTTTGGGATACAGCCCTAGAATTGGTATTGCTGGGTTAAAGGTATTCACAATTTTATAGCCCTTTTGGTGTAGCTCCAAATTGCTCTCCAAAATGGTTGGATCAGTTCACAATTCTACTAAAAAATGCATTCCAATTTTCCCATATCTTCTACATCACTTATAATTTTCCTGTCTTGTCATGTTAGCCAATCTGATAGGTGTGATGTGGTACCTAGGAATTTTTTTTAATTTGCATTTCTCTGATCAATAGTGATTTAGAGAATTTTTTACATTTGACTGTAGATAGCTTTAATTTCTTCCTCTGAAAACTGTTTGTTCATATCCTTTGACCATTTATCTACTGTGGAATGACTTGTATTCTTATGATAAATATATTATGTATTCACCTATAGTTGCTGTTGTGCTTTGTTCTTGAAGAGGACCATGACACTAGGAAGATGATGCCATAACTTGCAAGTGAATTGGATTTAAGTGAGAGTGGGCTGTGCAAGGTCATCAGCCTCACTTTCTTCTCTGGAACCATCTGGATCCAGTGGCAAAATATAGATCAGGATGACTGGAGAAGGCCCCCTTTGCTAAGAAAACCTCAAATGGGGTTGGACCTCTCTATCATTGAAAGTATTTTTATAGAGGCTGAATGGCCTCCTCTAAGGGATGCTTGAAAAATGGAAGGTGTGAACCAGAAAACCTTGAGGCATGCTTCCCACCTGAAGATTTGATGGTGCTCATCAAATATATGATTTTACTTCATGTTTTAACTTATTTTATTCCTTTGACAAATATTTATTGTTACCCTGAACGCAACACTGGGATATGTAAATGCAGGTATGTAGAAAAAGGTCCCAGAAACTCCAGGTTCAGACTTCTATGTCTGTATACAGTGCCACCACTAGTGTCAATCAACTTCCCTCTTTCTGCATGTGACCAACAGTTAGTGATTCACTTGTTCCCCTACACAGCATAGTCTCTGTGATAACTTTCTAGGAGACTAGATACCTGGTACCCTACAGAGACTGAAAAAAATCATGATTGCAGAGGGTCTCAGAAGAACAGATTTTATACATGACAAACTTTAAGAATTGTATTCAATTGGTACATTGACTATTGTTTTGCCCTTAGGCCTATCATTTAGTAATGCTGGCAAGTCATTTTCTTTTTTTAATTAAATTTAATTTTTCAATTAAAAAGTATTTATTTTCTCTTTCTCCCATCTACTGCCCTCCTGGAAAAAAATCAAAACCCTTTTAATAATAGTGTTCAAGAGCAAAACCAATACCCATATTGGCTGTGTCCAAAAATGTATGTCTCATTTAGTATTTTAAGTGTGTCAGCTCTCTGACCAAAGATGGGTAGCAGTTTTCCTTATCAGTACTCTGAAATCACAGCTGATCATTGCATGGATCAGAGATCTTAAAACTTTCAAAGTGCTCCCTCAAACTATTTATGGATATTCTTTTTTTTTTTATTTTAAGTTTACAACACATGGTTCTACATAATTTTGAGTTCCAGATTTTCTCCCCTCCATCCCCAAGATGGCATGGAATCTCATATAACTACCACGTATAACTTCACATTGAATTAATTTATACACTAGTCAAGTTGTGGAGAAGAATTATGACCAATGGAATGAACCATGAGAAAGAAGAAACAGAACCAAAAAAAACCAAAAACAAAAACAAAAGAGAAGGAAAAAAGGCAAGCATGAAGTGTGCCTCAATCTGCATTCAAACTTCATAGTTCTTTCTCTGGATGTAGATAGCATTCTCCATTGTGAGTCCTTTGGAGTTGTCCTTGCACCTTGTGTTGCTGAGAAGAGCGAAGTCTGTCAGGGTTGGCCCTCATGGAATCCATTTATCTGTGGTTGTGTACAATGTTCTCTTGGCTCTGCTCTGCTCACTCAGCATTATGTTGTGTAGGTTTTTCCAGGTTGTTATGAAGTCCGTATCTTCCCCATTTCTTATAACACAATAGTATTCCATTACCTTCATATACCACAGCTTGTTCAGCCAGTCTCCAATTGATGGGCATCCCTTTGATTTCCAATTCTTAGCTACCACAAAAAGAGCTGCTATAAATATTTTTGTACATATGGGTCCTTTTCCTGCTTGTGTGATTTCTTTGGGATACAACCCTAGAAGTGGTATTGCTGGGTCAAAGGGTATGAACATTCCTGTGGCCCTTTGGGCATAGTTCCAAATTACTCTCCAAAATGGCTGAATCATCTCACAACTCCACCAGCAATGCAACAATATTCCAATTTTCCCACATCCTCTCTAGCATTTATCATTTTCCTGTTTTGTTATTTTAGTCAATCTGACAGGAGAGATGTGGTATCTAAGAGTTGTTTTGATTTGCATTTCTCGAATCAGTAGTGATTTAGAGCATTTTTTCATATGCCTACAGATAGCTTGAATTTCTTCCTCTGAAAACTCCCTGTTCATATCCTTTGACCATTTCTCAATTGGGGAATGGCTTATATTCCTATATATTTGGCTCAATTCCCTGTATATTTTAGATATGAGGCCTTTATCAGAGATATTAGTTGTAAAAAATATGTTTATGCATATTCTTAAACTAGAATAGACTGAAAGTCTAGAGAGACTGAAGTACATGCAATCTAGTTCAATTCAGCAAGCCTTAAAGTGTCTACTATGTGCAAGGGGTACACTGCATGAAACTTTCCTCTACAGCATCCCTGCAAAGTGCATTTCTTCAGCCTCTGTAGGGTACTAGGTGTCTCATCTCCTAGAAAGTTGTCACAGAGACTACAGTGAGTAAGTAAACAAGTGAACTATTAACAGCTGGTTTACTGCATAAAGAGGGAAATCATTGGTGACAATGGTGACAGATCAGAAAAATATAGACCACCCTACAAAGTGGTCATCCAGCCTTGGTTTGAAGACCATCTATGGTGGAGTGACCACTCTATCCTAAAGCAGTCTAGTCTAAATGTCTAAAGGTTGTAATAATTGACCTTTTTCTTACATCAAACTTAAATCTGTCCCTTTCCATCTTCTACATACTGCTTCCATCCTCAGGAACCAATCAATACAGTCTTCATCCCTTGACAACCCTGCAAATATTTGAAGACAGCTATCATATCTCCTCCCTTTCCACTTCTTTCAAGTTTCCTCTTCAGCTAAACATCCCTAGTTTTGCAGAAGCTTATGCAAATTTAGGTTTGAACACCCTTACTATCCCATGGGATTAGTATAATCGTAAAGATGGCTAGTGGAAAAGAGTAGATAGACCGCTGATGATGTTAACCATCTTATATTGACAAAGTTCTTGAAATCTATTCAAAAGGCCTGCAGAACACCCTGAAAATCAATAACTGAGAGAAAGTATTAAATAATTCATTCAGTACCTAATGGTCCTTTCCAACCTTAGTCTAAGGGTGAATTTTGGGAAATTGGTCACAAAGACTTGTCAGGGTTGATAGGCATCCAAATTAGACAATATCAATCAAGAAATTCCAACATTTGTAATTTAAAACAGAGAAGTGAAGATTTCTTTTGGCTTCAATGTTTTCACTTATGTCCACAGACAAGGAAGAGAAGGCTAACTTTAAAATGGAAAAAAAATAATCCAAAGAGTGTGAAAGGATGGAGCTACTGACCTTGAGAAATTATCAAGGTCTAGGGCCAAAACTTGAGATGTACTTCATCTTGTTTGAACTGCTGTTCTTATTTCTAGTCTTTCATTAGGGGTATTTCAGAAGACAATCTGAAGTAGAGAGGAAATCAATATCACAGTTGATCAAAGCTAGGTACAATCATAATGCCACCATTAGTGTGAGCAGTGATGGAAAGCAGAATTCATTAGTCATACAATAACTGCAATAACTAAGACTTCTGCAAGAGGAACAGAAACCATTTCTCATATATTATCCCCAATTGATCTTTGCCACATGCTTGGGAGGCACCACAGGCATAGGATTTGCAACGAAGGAAACTGAGACCAGTGCGGCAAAGAGATTTCAACAGCATCACATAGCTAGTTTATTGATTAATTTGACAGCTTTCTATTATGTGAGATGCTAGAAGCTCGTCAGCAGATCTTCCAGTTCCCTGCTAAGTTTTATATTCTCTTTCTTCTGGTAATAGATTACCCCCCCCCCTCCGAGCAGCCAACCAGTCAGTATATGGACAAATCATCAATGTATACTACCACTGATCAACATATTCCTAAAACAAAGACCTTCATCACTTCCTCAGTCAAAATATTTTCAGTGGCTCCCTATTGCTGCTGAATTAAATAAAAAATATTTAATTTACACTGGAGGTCATCTACAATCTGACTTCCACCTACCTTTCTAGCCTTATTTGCTATTACTCTATTCACACATCTCTATTCTTGCCAAACTAATCTGAGCTCATTCCCACATAGCACTCCATCTCTAAGCCTTTACCAGACTGTTCTGCCTCAGCTAAAGCACTAACCATCCTCATCACCAGTTTTTAGAATCTCTAGCTTCCTCTATGGTACAGTTCAGAGGGCACCTCCTATCATGATGAATCAACTGTTAGTCTCCTCTTCCCCTTGAAATTATTTTGAATTAAATTATTTATTAATATTGTATAACAACCTCCTAAGAAAGGAGTCTTTATCCTGAAGTCCATGAAGACACAAAATATTTTTTTATTTTAAAAATATTTAAAACTTAAAAAGCATAAAACTTAAAATTTTTGAAAACCACATGCTGATTCTTTTCCTGTCCTTCATTTTTCTCACTAAAGACAAAGCAAAAAGGATGTACAGACAGATAGATAGATTGATAGACTGATAGATAAATTACTACATTGCAATAAATTTGATTTCCTTTGTAATCCCATTTAGTTTATTTTGTGCATTTCAAAACCTACTTCTGAGAAGGGGGTTCATAGACTTCACCAGATTTCCAAAGAGGGCCAGGGTGGAAGAATTCCTGCTCCAGAACATAAGCCTTTTGAGGGCAGGAATTTTCTTGTTTGTGTATTGTATCCCTGATCCTAGCTCCATGGCCTGACCACCGTACACACTTAATAAATGTTGCTTGAATTGAACTGGCACATACGACAGTGTATTATACATTTCTGCTTTTTTCTAGTGAGTGCCAAGGCAGCAGAAAGAGACAATGAAAGGGGAAACATCACTTGATAACAACTGCCACAGTGAAAGAACAGTACCTCAGGCAGAAAAATTGCATGAGACAAACTGATTATGACAACACCTGTTCATGTTGATAGCATTTCCCTGATAGACTTGGCATTGACCTTCCTGACACATGACCATGGTAACAAATACATTCCAACTTATGCCTAGCCTTTGTTGCCCATTAACTCATTGTTGACCTAAGCAACATTTCATTTATTCTTCCTACAATTCTTTCCTAAAACCTCCAGCCAGTACTGATGTTGCCCATACACTCCTCCAGTATTTCTTTGTATTATGGTGTACATATTTTGCATAATTTCCCCCAATAAAATAAATTCCTTGAGGGCAATATATTTTAGGTTTTTGACTTGATATCTCCAGAACCTTGTAACCTAGTGTATTTGTTGTTGTTCAGTAAAATCCAGTACTTCGTGACCCCATGGACCATAGAATGCCAGGACCTTCTATCCTCCACTATGTCTCAAAGTCTGTCCAAGTTCATGATCATTGTTTCCATGATACTATATATCAATTTCATACTCAGCTATCCCCTTTTCCTTTTGCATTGAATCTTTCCCAATATCAGGGTCTTTTTTCATTTCTTTCTTCTCATTATGTGGCCAAAGTATTTAAGCTTCAGCTTCATTATTTGATCTTCCAAGGAAAATCCTGAATTAATTTCTTTAAGTATTGACTGATTTGATCCCCTTGCTGTCCAAGGGACTCTCAAAAGTCTCCTCCAGCATTACAATTCAAGTGTAGATTCTCCAGTGCTCAGTGTTCCTTATATTCCAACTCTCACAGACATTCATTGCAACTGAAAGAACCAAAGCTTTGACTATATGGATCTTTGTTAGCAAGGTGGCATCTCTGCTTCTTACTATGCTGTGTAGATTTTACATAACTTTCCATCCAAGGGGCAACTGTCTTTTAGTTTCATGACTGCAGTCATCCTTTGCAGTGATCTTTGAGCCCAAGAATATAAAATGTGGCACTGCTTCCATTTATTCTCCCTCTATTTGCCAAAAAATGATGGGATGAGTTGCCGAGATCTTAAGTTTTTTGATATTAAGCTTCAAACCAGTTTTTATCTTTCCTCTTTCACCTTCATCAAGAGGCTTGTTAATTCTTCTTTACTTTCTGCATCAGAATAGTATATCTGCATAACTGAGATTGTTATTTCTCCCAGAAACCTTAATTCCAGCTTAATGTGCTCTAAATATAATTTAAATAAATAAGGTGACAATACACAGCCTTGTTGTACTCCTTTTCCAATCTTAGACCAATCAGTTGTTCCATGTTCAGTTTTAACTCTTGCTTTATGGCTCACATCAGGCACCTCAAGAGACAAGTAAGATGATCAGGTACTCCTGTATCTTTGATCCACACAGTCAAAAGCTTTAGTGTAGTCAATGAAGCAGAAGTAGATGTTTTTTTTTGTTTCATTTTGTTTTGTTTTTTTTTTTTTGTGGAACTCCCTTGCTCTCTCCATAATCCACCAAATGTTGGCAATTTGGTCTCTAGTTCCTCTGCCTCCTCAAAAAACAGCCTGTTCTTCTGGTAATTCTCAGTTCACATATTGCTGAAGCCTAGCTTGCAGAATCTTAAGCATAACCTTGCTGGCATGTGAAATGAGAGTAATTGTTTGGTAATTGGAACATTCCTTGGTATTGCCCTTCTTTAAGATTGGGACATAAACTGATCTTTTCCAATCCGCGGGTCACTGTTGTATCTTCCCTATTTGCCAGCATATAGAGTACAATAACTTAAGAGTATAATCTTTTAGGGGTTTAAATAACTCAGATGGAATTCCATCACTTCCATTAGCATTATTGTTAACAGCACTTGCCAAGACCCACTTAATTTCACCCTCCAGGATGTCTGGCTCTAGATAAGTAACCACATCGTCATGGTTAGCACTTATATTAAGATCATTCTTTTGTAGTTCTTTTTGGTGCATTCTTGCCACATCTTCTCAATTTCTTCTGCTTCTTCTCTACACTTTGTGTCTTTTATCATGCCCATTTTTTTGCATGAAACTTTTCCTTGCTATCTCTAATTTTCTTAAATACATCTCTTGTCTTTCCCATTCTGTTTTTTTTTCTATTTCTTTTCATCACTCATTAAAAAAACCTTCTGATCTCTCCTTTCTATTTCCTGGAATTCTGCAGTCAGCTGAGTATATCTTTCTTGCTATTCTTTGGAATTCCACATTCAGTGGACTATATCATTCCCTTTCTCCTTTACTTTTTGCTTTTCTTCTTTACTCAGCTATTGGTAAAGCCTAATCAGATAGTCATTTTGTTTTCTTGTTCTTCTTTTTCTTTGGAATGTTTTTTGTTGTTGCCTCCCATACAATACTGTAAACATCTGTCCATAGTTTTTCAGGTACTTTATCTATCAGATCTAATCCTTTAAATTTTTTCATCACCTCCACTTCATATTTGTAAGAGATCTTATTTAAGGTCATGCCTATACAGTCTGATGAAGGCAGCTAAGCATTCAGTGAATAGGGAGCAAGGCCTGGAATCAGGAAGATTCATCTGCCTGAGTTTAAATCTGGCCTCAGAAAGTAACTGTGTGACCCTACTTAAGTCATTTCACCCTGTTTGCTTCAGTTTCCTCATCTGTAAAATGAGCATGAGAAGGAGATGGTAAACCACTGCAGTATATTTGCCAAGAAAACCCCAAATGGGGTCACAAAGAGTCAGACACAACTGAAAATGACTCAACAACAACAAATACGGCCTGATGGTTTTCACTGCTTTCTTCAATTTAAGTCTAAATTTTGTAAGAAGAAACTCAAGATTTGAGCCACAGTTAGCTCTAGGTCTTATTTTAACTGATTGTACAGAACTTCTCCACCTTTGATTGCCAAGGATATAATCAATCTGATCTCTACATTGATCATCTGGAAATGTCCACATGTAGAGGTGCCTTTTTGGGTTGTTGAAAAGGAGTGCTTATTATGACCAGTGAGTTATCTTGACAAAACTCTATCAGTCTCTGCCTTGTTTCATTGTGTACCCAAGACCAAGCTTGCCAGTTATTCCAATTATTTTCCAATTTCCTACTTTAGCATTCTAATCCCCTATGATGACTGTGACGTCTTCTTTTTTCCATGTAGATGTTATGGGTCTTCAGAGGACTAATAGAATTCAGCCTCTCTTGCATCAGTGGTTGGAGCGCAGATGTGTATTACTATGATGTCGAATGGTTTGCCTTGGCTTCAAATAGGTATCATTCTGTCATTCTCGAGAGAATATCCCAATACTACTTTTCTCACCCTTTTATTGACTATGAAGGCTATCTCATTACTTCCAAGGGATTCTTGCCCACAGTAGTATATATAGTAATCATATGAATTAGACTCACCCATTCCCATCCATTTAAGTTCACTGACACCCAAGATGGCAATGTTCTATCTTTCCCTTTCCTGTCTGACCACATTCAGTTTATCTTGGTTCATAGATGTTACATTCCAGTTTCCTACGTGATATTGTAACATCAGATTTTCATTTTGTCACTAGATGCATTTGTAGCTGAGCTTCCTTTTGGCTTTGGCCCAGCTGCTTAATTGGTACTAGAACTACTTGGAATTTTATTCTGCTTGTCCTCAATAGTGTATAGTACAACTTCTGACCTCCCATGTCATCTCTTTTACCATTTTTAGTACCAGCCAATGGGTGTCTTTTTTTGGCAAAGATGCAGGAGTGGTTTGCCATTTCCTTCTCCACTGGATCACCTTTTGTCAGAACTCTGTACTATGATCTCTCTGATTTAGGTAAACCTGCATGATAGCTCATAGTTTCCATGACAAGATAGTGAATGGGGGTGGGGTGCCTGATGCATAATTGGCACTTAATAAGTATTCTTTCAATTCAATTAAATATAACTGGTTACAAAAGAACATTCTCATGCTCGCCCCAAACACCATTCCCCTTCATTGGTGAGTAATCACAGTCTGACAGTATTGACAATTCATTGTGTGTTAGAAGTCAAATTCAGCTTTGTATTTTACCTAGGATTGTGTAGATGAACAATCATGAGCCTCAAAATAGCACACTTTGGCTTGTCTTCCTTGGCCCCAAAGGTAATTTAAAACAAATTACTTGAAAATTTTCAAAACTGCATACTGATTTATTTTTTCTTTTCTTCATCTTTTTTTCATTAGAGACAATGTGAACACATTTTTCTAGAATTAAAAAAACAGCTGCTTCAAACTAGATGAAAAATCAGAGTAGAGGTAGGTTCATAACTGCCCATCTAGTTCCTTTGTCTCAGAGGGGTTCCACGGGAGATTATTAGTGTTAGATTTTCATGTTCTTAATAATAATAAAAATAATACCCCTCCAGATTCATATCAAGTCTTGCCTTATAATAGCTGAAAGCATTTTCACTTGTATTATCTCATTTCTCTTCACCACATCCCTGAAAATTGGTGGAAACAAATATTATAACTTCTATTTTACAAGTGTGGAAACTGAGCTGCAGGGAATTGAAGTGACTCACCTAAACTTACCCACTAAGTCAACGGCAGATAAAGCATCAGTCTAGTCATTTCTATTCCAACACCCTTTTCATTAGGTCACACAGCCTCTGGCTTTTTTAATAATATGTTATTTTCCCGAATTACATGTAACAACAAATTTAACTTTCATTTTTTTCTAAGTTTTGAGTTTCAAATTCTATCCTTCTGTCCCTCCCTTCTCCCTTCCCTGAGATGGCAAGCAGTCTGATATAGGTCATACATGAGCAATCACCTAAAACATTTCCATATTAGTCATTTGGTGGAAGAAAACTTGAACAGGGAAGGAAGGAAGGAAGGAGGGAGGGAGGCAGGCAGGGAGGAAGAGACAAATAGTATACTTCATTCTGTATTCAGATGACATCACTTCTTTCTGAAGAGGCAGATAGCATTTTTATTATAAGTCCTTGGGGGCTGTCTTGGATTATTTTGCTGAAAATAACTAAGTCATTCACAATTGTTCAGCATACAATATTGCTGTTACGATGTACAATGTTCTCCTGGTTATGCTCACTTCACTTTGTTTCCGTTCACATAAATCTTTCCAGGTTTTTCTGAACTCATTCTGCTCATCATTGCTTATCACACAATAATATTCCATTACAATCATATACCACAACTTCTTCAGCCATTCCCTAATAGATGGGCATCTCCTCAATTTTCAATTTTTAGCCACCATGAAAAAAGAGCTACTATAAATATTTTTTTGTACAAATAGGTTCTTTTCCCTTTTTTATCTCTTTGGGATACAGACCTAGTATTAGTACTGCTGCATCAAAGAGTATGCACAATTTTATAGTCCTTTGGGCACAGTTCCAAACTGTTCTCCAAAATAGTTGTATCGGTCCATAATTCCACCAACAATGCATTAGTATCTCAGTTTTCCCACACACCCTCCAACATTTATCATTTTCTATTTCTAACATGTTAGCCAATCTAATGTGTGTGAGGTAGTACCTCAGAGTCCACACAACCTGTCAAGACAGGAAGCACCCAATGATGCAACCAATGTAAACCCTCTTCAACTCTAACTGGGAGAACGATAACCTTCCTTCCAAGTACAACTCACTTGACACCTTTGATACTCAATAGATTTTTCTGCCAGAGCCCCAGTGACTAACACTTTCTCCTTCTTTAAATTATTTATTTGGGGAAGGTGGGACTAGACTTGTAATTTCTTAATTTTTTGGTAAAGAATTCATTCTGTCAAAGTAAAGTAACACTTATGATTGTAGAGAGTTGTTTTGAGGCAGGAAGAGGTTTAGTGATTTGACCAGGGTTACACAGATCCTTCGTATTACTACACATATGTGTGTGTTGCATTTCATTATTTCTTTACACATATCACTTGGTAGAATGTAATTCTTGCAGGGCAGGGACTGTTTGATTTTTTCTCTTTACACATTATGAGGGCATAGGACTGACACAGAGTAGGCACTTGGTGCATTCTTGCCTACCACTGAATCCTGCTATGCTTAGGTGTACACTCACCAGGACAGAAAACTACCTTTGGAGTGAAGCAAAAGAGTTCATACCATGGTAAATAGGAAGTGGAGGCTTCTGCAAGTACAGCTCGGAGTCCTGGTTTCCTTTAGTTGCTCTACCATTCCAACCAGGCTCTGCCATCTTGGTGCAACCAAGGATATTAATGCCTTCCACCATGAATCAGCATGCCTCCGATGACTCCTTATCACCCACTGCAGCAAAACAATTCAGCAGGAGACTTACACCTGAGGTGAATTATCAGCAAGGGCTTGGGCAAACCCTATGTTTCAGAAAGTCTAACACTTTAAAAAATACTCTGGTGACCAGGATTTCAAGAAACAATAAATAAAACCCCATCCACAGCTCCAGGGCCAATGGTTCTAATTCTATAATCACCCTAAAGAGAGATTAGAGCTTTTCCCCTGTAATTTGTGACTTTGAGGACTCAGGGAGGTGATTATTACTACCACAGCCCCCTCTTTATTTTCTTCCCCTTTATTTTTTAATTAGATTGTTTACTTGGAAAAAACACTTTTCTTCCTAAGGTTAAATGCCAGGGAACACAGTGAAAGTCAGTTGATCCAAATGTATGTACTGGATTTTCCTTTTAGCTTTTTTTTTTCTTTTTTTACATCAATTCAAAAACTAATCACATCACCCTTGAATCACAAGCAATTCTCTATGTTTTCATTGATTGCTTACTATGTGTTCAACATTATGAGGGATGTGGTAGGAAAAACAGGGAAAAGTTCTTGCCCTCAGGGACCTTATAATCTCCTATATAATATATATAATGCATAACATAATATATATTATGCATATAATCTCATGTATAACTTCATAATCTTGGGGAGATATGATGAATGCTGACAAAGGAGCTTAAATCTTGGATGATAGCCTGTAACTGTCAAAATTAAAAACTAATCATTTAAAATTAATCATCTAGTTTGTTGTTCACTAATAGGCATTAGTGAGAACATTGATGGTAAAAGATATTATTTCAAACAAATAAATGATTATATTGGTAAAACCTTCCAGAGATTATAGTCCCTTGGCATAGCATTCAAGGACCTCAGTGACATAGTAATGAATTGAAATAGGAATATGGTGGAAGTGAGCTAATATGTGTTGTGATAACCCCACACACATCAAGCAGTAAAAAATTATTACATGGCTAGTATGTGTCAGGAACTGGGCTACACATTGGGAATATAAATATTAGTTAGATAGCCCCTGTTTTTAAGATACTTAGAGTCTATTAAATAGACTGAAGCCTTGACTGTGACTATTGTATATTTGGGGGAGGGGAGTGACTGAACCAAAGTGACTAGATATTTTCAAGACAAATACAAATTTTCATTTATCTAAAGTTAACTTACTTTTCAGTTCCAAAGGGTTGTTTATCTATTTTGTTTGTTAATTATTCTTCTAATTTACATAGGTAAATATGGTCTGTCATGGTTAACAACTTTCTGACCCAGACTGATACAACACTACCTTAAGAGGAAGAGAAAGGAAGTCAGCCTAGAGTTCCCTTCTGAACTCCTCCTCTGTGTCTCATCAGAGTTTTCTTCTTCATCAAAACCAAATGGATAGAGGGAGGTGGCATACACTCAACTTAGGATAACCAGGAACATGTGGCCCATTAGACTCAAATCACCCCATCTGTCTCATGTTGGAAAGCCATTTCCCTCGATCTGTTTTCACAAATCCTATAAACCTGCCAGTTTTTAAAAGCCCAAAGTCTGTCAAATACCTCATAGCCCGAGAAGCAAAATTGAGGAAAAGAAGATGTAGTGGGCATTAACTCAGAAAGTCAGTTTTTAAAATCAAATCGGATGGTTTTATTTGAGAAAATGAGTTTGAGTTTCAAAATCCCAAGAAGCAGTTTCACTACCTGCCCTTATCTATTGAAATAAACATCCTCACTCTGATGTAATAAATGAATTCTTAGACACCTGGAATCCAAGGAATAAAAAGAACATTAGAATCATCTAGGCTATTCCTACCTTTAAAACAAATCCTTCCTCCTCACTCTTTTAATATGTCTCAGTGAGGATCAAAATAAAGTGACATCACAAAATAATATGCCATCAACCTGCAGGCAGAAACATAACGTCTCAAGATTTCTTCATTCCCACACTAGCATTGGGTCAAAGTGCTAGAATGTTCTGAAAAAGTGAAAGATGGATTGTTATCTTCTTATGAAACTGTCCTTTACCATCCTGGAGACTTGAAGAAATGATAGAATGTGAGTATTGTAAGAATACAGATTTAAAAATGATAGGAGCCATTTAGTCCACTACATTCATTTTACA
Organism: Trichosurus vulpecula; assembly: GCF_011100635.1. NCBI lineage: Eukaryota > Metazoa > Chordata > Mammalia > Diprotodontia > Phalangeridae > Trichosurus > Trichosurus vulpecula. The sequence goes on from NC_050578.1 coordinate 254,092,957, forward strand.
GATGAGGAAACCAAAGTCCCAAAACATTAAGTAATTTGCTCAAGGTCCTACAAGTTATGAATGGCAGGTCCAGGATAGGAAACAAGATCTTCTTATGTCAATTCCTCCACTCTTTCTACATCATCATGCTATCATTCACACAGTGAGAGCTGGAGATAACCAATGGATAGCTTCGTTGATATACTTTTGCTATCAAAATAATATAAGGAAGGCCATTAGTCCACTGGGTAGAATCTTTGTGGCAAAATTATGGGAAGATGTGGATGAGAGTCACATAGGATGAACGAGCATGGATGAGTTATGAACTACTTTGTTGGACAGAATGCCCATATCACTGAGATCCTAGATCCACTGAAATATTTGGACTATTTTCTATTTAAATATGTATAATAAAAGCTATGTTTAGATATGCAATAAATTGAAACCAATACCAGAGTAAGATTAGATTATGCTTTAAAAGTTTCAAAAGTTCCAACATAGTATGTAATTAGTAAACTTAGGCACTGCATTCAAATTCATCAAAGAATAAGGTCATTTAACAAATATTTACTGAGCTATTGATGAGGCACAGTGGAAGTGTGAAACAGTTCAATACTGGGAAAAGTCACCTTTTTCTGATTGTTTTTTCTACATATTCAGGTTTTAATGCAAAGCAGTAGAATAAAGCTGTTATTTTATTATATTTCTGTCTCTTCAACTAACCATGGGTGAGGAAAACAAAAGCAGGAAAAGAGAAAGGAACTTAGAAGCCTTTCCTCTAATAAATTATGCATGAAAAATCAGAAATTTTTGATAAGATGAGTTACACCCCATAGTATAAGTAAATCTGCAAAGACTTTTGACACCAAGCCACCCTGAAGCCTTTAAGCCCTGGAGAGGTTTATAATTAACGATGTGAATATTTGGAGGGAGTTGAAAAAATCATTCAACTCAAGCTCATATGGCAAAAACCAGGGTTAGATTAAGTAGTGATGGAAAATAAGTAGATATTATACTTTGGCGATTGGCTTTCTTTTAATGGTAGAGACTGGACCATTGATTCTGTTGGTACAAGGAACTACCAAGGGAGAAAATCACCTCTAACAATGCAGGTCAGCATCTTTCAAACTCAAATAGAAATGGAGCCAGTAATCCTTACATAAATAAGACCCCTGTATCAAATATTGAACTAATCGTAAGATGTAATATTGCTTATGCTTTATTATATTTTAATTATTTTGTTGAATATCTCCCAACTACATTTTTATAAGGTTCAGGCAGAGATGAGGATTGTTGTCAGCTACATGCTGCCCTCAGGTCCAGTGTTTAATACCTCTGGCCAAGAGCACTGAGGTCACCTCACTTGCCTGGGGTCACGGAGCCAGTAAGTATTAGAGATGGGATTTGAACCAAGGTCTTCCTTGTTTTGAGGTCAACCCTCTATCTGATATGTAACCCATCTTCCCTCATCCTTTTCAATCTCTTTCAAAATTGTGTGTCATTAATTACAATCAAAATTAGAAAGAAAGCAGAAAGCTGGGAAATAATTTTTACAGCCAGTGTTCCTGATAAAGGCCTTATTTCTTAAATATGTAGAGAACTGAGTCAAATTTATAAGACTACAATTCATTCCCCATTGATAAATGGTCAAAAGATATGAACAGGCAGTTTTCAGAGGAAGAAATTAAAGCTATCTATAGTCATATGGAAAAATGGTCTAAATCACTATTGAATAGAGAAATGCAAACTAAAACAATGCTGAGGTACCACCTCACATCTATCGGGCTGGCTGATATGACAGAAAGGGAAAATGATAAATGTTGGAGAAGATGTGTGGAAAATTAGAATACTAATGCATTGTTGACGGAGTTGTGAACTGATCCAACCATTCTGGAGAGCAATTTAGAGACATGCCCAAAGGGCAATCAAACTGCATACACTTTGATCCAGCAATGCCACAACTAGGTCTACATCTCAAAGAGATAAAAGGGGGTGGGGAGAACCTATTTGTACAAAAAAATATTTAGCAGCTCTTTTGTGTTGGCTAAAAATTGAAAAGCATGGGGATGCCCATCAATTGGGGAATGGCTAAACAGGTTGTGGTATATGATGAGTGTAATGGAATGCTATTGTGTTATAAGAAATGATGAGCAGGTGCATTTCAGAAAAACCTAGAAAGACTCACATGAACTGATGCTGAGTTAAGTGAGTAGAACCAGGAGAACATTGTACACAATAACAGTAACTTTGTGCAATGACCAATTTTGATACTTAGCTCTTCTAGAGCAATGCAAGGATCTAAGACAATTCCAAAAGACTCACAATGGAAAATGCTATCCATATCCAGAGAAAGAACCCTGGAGTCTGAATGCAGATTAAAGCATAGCATTTCCACATTTCTGTTGGTTTTTTTTTTGTTTTTTCTCTCTCATGTTTTTTTTTTCTTTTTTGTTCTAATTACTCTTTCACAACATAATTAATGCAAAAATATATTTAACATGATTGTACATGTATAACCCATATCAGATTGCTTGCTGTCTTGGGGAGAGGGAAGGGAAGGGAGGAAGGGAGAGAAATTTGGAACTCAGAATCTTATAAAAATGAATGCTGAAAACTATTTTTACATGTAATTAGAAAAAATCAAATACCATAAGGGGGAAAAGATTGTATGTCATTTCAAGAAGCAACATTTTTTTAATGTTTGTTCTCATGTCTTTAAATCTGTAACATTATATACTAGAAGCTCATCACAGTATGGTGAATGAAGCAGAAAACCTTCGTTACAATGCAAGTAGAATCATAAGTACTATGATATTTGGTAATAAACCCAAATAGTTCCAACAAAATAATATACATATCTCACCTATTCAGAGTCTAAGAAATTAAGGATGATTTTTCTCTCAGGTCCCTGGGAATGGCTAAAATGGCTATAAAACTTTACAGGACAATTTCATAAGTTATAAAAAGATAGTTTTGTATGAATTATATCCATTGGACTCAACCAATCCTTTGGAACTGAGTCACAGAATAATGAAGGGAGAAGGGAAGGGAACAAGGACTTATAAAGTAGCTACTATGTGCTAGACAGCATGCTAATTAGTTTATAAATATTATTTTATTTGATCCTTACAAAAGTTTGGGGGCAGCTAGGTAGCACAGTAGATAGGACACTGGCTTGGAACCAGAAAGTCTCATCTTCATGAGTTCAAATATGGCCTCAGACATATACTAGTTATGTGACCCTGGGCAAGTTGCTCAACCCTATTTGCCTCAGTTTCCTTATCTGTAAAATGAGCTAGAGAAGGAAATGCAAACTACTCCAGTGTTTCTGCCACGAAAATCCCAAATGGTGCCATAAGAGTCAGACATGACTGAAAAATAACAAAACAATACAACAGTTTTAAACATAGACTACTAGTGTAAGGGAGGGAAATTATCTATTTTATAAATGAAAGATGAATTGAACTCTTGTTTTAATATCACCTACATTTCCCATCGAATCTCTTCTCTCACTCCTTCCAAAGGAGCATCCCCAATACCAAAAGAGGAGAAAAAATAATTCAGAAAAACTAACCAACCTATCAAAAAGTCTGACGTTACATGTTTTCCACACCCACAGTACCCCACTTCCTCAAAGAAAGGAACAGAGATGTCTTCTCGTACATTGTCTTTGGCACTAACCTGGGCCATTCTAATTTTACATCCTTAGTTTTGATATTTTGTTGCTCTTCCCATTCATACTGTTGTAGTTATGGTATACATCATTTCCCCAAATCAGTTTAACTCACTTTGTATCAGTTCTTATGTCTTTACATATTTCTCTACATTCTTCGTATTCATATCTCTTTTGGAGTAATAAAATTTCATTGTATTACCAAAAGCTTGTAGAATTATTCCCCAATAAATGAGCACCTATTTTGTTTACAATTTTTTCTACCATGACAATAACATCACTACAGATATTTTCATATATACAGGAGATTTTTTTTTTGTCATTGACATCCTTGGGGCATATGCCTAACAGTGATTATCAACATTTCAGTCTCTCTATTTGTACAATGACAAATTTCCCAAATGACTAGACCAACTTGCAGGTCCACCAAAATGGTATTAGTGTACCTATCTCTCCACAATTCATCCAATATTGACTAATCCCATATTTTGTCATCTTTCTTGTCATTTATTTTCTGGTTGAGAGAGGCAATCTCAAAGGGTTATTTTTGGGAGGATTGCATTTCTTTTACTATTGGTGATTTCAAGGTGCTTTTTATATCCTGCTAATAGTTTGCAATTCTCCTTTTTCAAATTGTTTATGTCCTTTGACCATATTTCTCTTAATAAATGTGCCTAATCTTCTACCCAAGGCATGAACTTCCTCCCCAATATACAAAGAAAAGAGTTACCCAAGCTTCCATGTGAAGATCTATGGTGATAATGTCCTACCACCTCTTCCTCCACTAAGGTACTTCATTCTTGTTCACAATTCTGATTGTTAGAAAGTTCCACCCTATATTGAGCCAATATCTTTCTCCCTATAATATCCATACTTTGCCTAGTGATGTCCTAGAAGAGTTCATTTAGTTGCACTTCGACAAATAATAATTCAAACCCTTAAAGAAAGCTTCCATGATTCTACGAGGTCTCTTCTTCTGCTGGCTAAAAATCCTTGAGAGCCTTAAAACAATACTCATGGGACATAAAACATAAACTTTCAACTCCTTCCAAAACATAGAAGATTCAGTGACTGGCATCATGGATATAGTGTTGAACTTGAAGTAAGGAAAACTTGGGTTCAAATCCCACCAGATAACAGCTGTGTGACCCTGGGAGAGTCAGCTAACTTCACTCAACCTCAGTTTCCTTATCTGTAAAATGAGTGAATAATAATACCCACATTTTAAAATATCTAGAAATAGAGATTTATTATCACTGGATGGATCTCACCATTAGGATTTCCTTCCTTGACTTTTTTTTGCTTTGCTTTCGCTGAGAATTGTTTATCCTAGCCCTGCTCTCATATGGTCTAGCAACACATATTTCATTTTTCTTACTTTCTTCATAAACTAATCCCTTCCAAAACACTTGAATCATTTTAATGATTTTAACTGTAATCATTTATCTTAGAAAGAATTTAAACTCTGTCATTATGAAGCTTCTGACTCATGTTGCAATGGAAAAGTTCCATTGGACCAGGTTACCCTGCCCTATAAGTATGCAAGAATTTTAACAGGAAACCAAGCTTCCCCTAGCCTGGCAACACTATGATCCAAGATTTGTTTTTCATTCCAAGTCCTCTTTCAAATTTCACCTCTTCCATGAAGACTCCTTAATGCTACCGGCTGAAGTAACTATGCTCTCCTAAACTTTTCCGACAGTACTTTGTCAAGACCTTTTTCCTCCTATAAATCAATCAGAACAAATCATTAAGTGCTGCTGTTTGCCTGAAACCGTTTGTTTCATAAGACATGACACAAAGACAAAAATAACGCTTAACATTTACTATATTTGCCTATGTACATACTATATCTTCCCAGTTGGCTGCAAACCCCTTCAGGACTAGAACAGAGATTTTTTTTTTATCTTTGAATCTCTACCACAATGTCTTGCACATAGTAGGCAAATAGATAAATAAATGCTTACTGTCAGTCATGTCTGACTCTTCATGATCCCATTTTGGTATTTTCTTGGCAAAAAAATATGAGAGCAGTTTGCCATTTCCTTCTCCAGCTCAATTTACAAATGAGGAATCTGAGGCAAACAGGGTTAAGCGATTTGCCCAGGGTCACAAAGCTAGTAAGTATCCGAAGGCCAGTTTGAACTCTGCTCCTTCTGACTCTAGGCCCAGACTCTCAGCCACTGTGCCACCTAGCTTCCCAAATATGCATTAGCTTTACATGAATCAGGAGTTAGGATTCATGTTCAATTGGGAAGTTTTGATTCATGTCACAATGGCCACATTACACAGGCATAATCCAAACATTTGGGTTCAGTCACCTCCTCCAAAAACATCCCTTTGATCCACAAATAAAAATTATTCCTCCCACCTGAGAATTTTCATGGGCATTCTTTATCATTTTTGTACTTTCACACTCTTTTTATCACCATTATAGTATACAGCAAGATACTCCCCAAATACGTCCCCATAGCCTGGGTATCACTCTTGTATTCCTAAAAGCTACACGAAAGGAACACAAAATCTAATGGATGTTACCAAGCTGTAAAAGATTTTAAGCAGTGGACTCTAGTAATGACCTGAATGCCTATTGTCTAGCTAAGTTCAGAGAGGCTCATGAAGAAGTGGACCATGGGAGAATAATAGTTTTGTTTGTGACCACTATCAAATACCACCTGCTTCATAGAATGTGAAATGATAATTTTCAAAAGAAGAAACATAAACAGTTAATGATCATTTGAAAATATGCTCAAACTCACTATTAAAATACAAGTACAAAACCATGTTTGAAGTACCACCTCACACCTAAAACTTGGAAAAATATTTTAAAACCATGTTAGAGTGAATACCCTTATTTATCCATGGTAGAACTTGCACACAAATAGAATTTTCGGAAAGCAATCTGGTAGTGGTGCACAATAAAAATTACAAAAAAAATGATCATATCTTCTGATCAGTATTTAATTATTGGTAATACACACTCAGTGTATTGCAATAAGGAAAAGGATAGAGTCTATTTAAATGCATTCATTCACATGTATTCAAGGCATCTATTCAAAGAGTTTAATAGTAAAATTATTTTAAGTGCAAACAATGAAGGCAATTTGAATGTTCAATAATATAGCAATGGTTAAAGAAATCAGGATAAACAAGATCAAGAAGGATCTGGACTATTAAGAAATGTGCAACAGCCTCTATGACATAATACCCAGTGAAAAGTAGAGCCAGAAGAACATAGGACACAGCAATAATGACCATATAAGAAAAGAGAATGGGAATGAATGGTCAAGTGACAAATCCTGAGAGATACAGAGGCAGGGACTAAATGCTAGATTTGGTGCATTGATATTAAATTATTTTAATGTAAGGTTTGTGAAGCAAATTTAATTGGTTGACATTAATTATTCAGTTTATACTAAAACAATTTTTAAACACCTTCTGATTTGTAGAGCACTTGCTATCTCTCGGTGCAGGAAGCACCCCGACAGATGAAATTACAAAACCTGGAAGTATTGATATGTACACAAGGTATCACTTCTATTTGACTATAAGTCAATGAGCATTTATTAAACACTTTCTATGTGACAGGCACTGTCCTGAGGGCTGGGAATACAAATACAACCAGAAATAAAGACAATCCCTACCTTCCCGCACTCTAATGGGGGAAGATCTATAAAAAGAAGACAGGAAGGGGTGAGGGGTAAAAGAGGAACAGGGAACAGGCACTTATTAAGAGCCTAGTATGTGCCAAGCATTGTGCTTTACAAATACTATCTCATTTTATAATTGAAAAGGTGCCTTCTAGGGCATACTATACACTCCTTGAGGGCAGGAGCACCATGGTATATTTACTATTCTATCTCTGGCAGTACCCAGTACAGTGTTCTGCTTATTACAAAAACTCAATAATATTTTTTATTAAATTAAATTGTACTTAACTTACTCAAAGGAGGAAAAAAATTCTAAATTTGTTGTCAGAAGGCCTAGACTCAAATTTGCCCTGTTTTCATTGATTATTTTGTGACCTTGGACAAATCCTTCAATTGACCTGGTCATCTCTTTCTACATCTGGAAAATGCTGAAGCTGGACTCAGTGATCTCTAAGGTTCCTTCCAGTTCCAAGACACAACTTCAAAATCTGAAACAAGATAACACAGGAAGCATACCTTTTATGGGCATCCTCTATGTCATGTGACAGAGCAAATGGTAAAAATACTTAAAATGCATTAACCCTTGTTTAACACATCTCTGTATTACAATTTCTCATATTCCCTGAGGAGACTATGAGCTCTATGGGAGCAAGAGCTTTATCTTCCCTATGCTTTGTATTTTCACTAGCGCAGGGCTCTGAGCACAATAGGTGTTCAGTGAATGCTGGATGAATTGTTCATTTGGATGGATTATAGTTCAGCAATGTTGTTTCTATTTCCCATAAAATGGGCTCATTTTATATTAAGTGCAAGAAGATTCGATAGAATAATTAATTTCTTTTGCTTTCAGGATTCTGATGCAAAATTCACCATTTGAAATTGTAGTCCATTTGTCCCTTAGAGACTGGTCCATACAGAACATTTAAAAGAAATAAGAAATCAGAAAGCTTTCCATCTATACCAAAGGACTAAAAGTACATTTAGTTTGGAGTTGAAGCTTGAAAGGCCACGTGGAAAAGTGAAAAATAGCGTGATGTAGCAAAAGAAGTAAAAAATCTGGAGTCAAAAGATCTGGGACTTAATCTTGGTTCTGAGAGTCCATTTATGACAATGGACAATTAATTTAGCATTTTTCAACTTCAGATTCCTAATACTCTATAATCTGGGTGTCATCATTTTCCCCATTTTACAAATGAGAAAACTGAGGCTGAAAGAACTCTAGCAACTTGCTCAGAATCACGGAGCTAATAAGTACATGAGGCAGGATTTGAATGCTGTACTTTCTGGTTCCAAGCACAGAACTCTAAAGTAAATTGAGTTGAATACAATAATAGCTATACTACCTATCCCGCAAAGTTGTTTTAACCTTAATGAGCTATGTAAATATGAGTCCTTATTATCACACCCCATTACACCCCTGTGCCTTTTGTCTCTCACATTATCTATTGGGATTTTGCTGGAAATCATTTATAACTAAGGATAACTAGAAAAATAAATATTCCTATAGCTATTGACCTCACTGGTGGATATCAAACCACAGAATTCTAAGTCCTAAACCTACATGATTGAATTGTTCCAATGTGTCCTTTTAACATAAAAAATATCCTTTGAGAAACTACAGGGGTGTGTCGCTTGTCTGTCTTCTACAAAGACTACATATAATCTGAAAACCCAAGAGATCCAGAAGCCAGACCCATGCTAGCCCAAACAAAGCCCCATTTGGGGTATCAATAACTAATTACATTACAGTTCCACCTCAGTAACGTAGATTGATAGTTTAATTATGGCATTTAATTAGATTGTTTTTAATGTATCAAGCAGAAAAGGTTTACTTGAGAAAGGAACAGCTGTTGCAGGTCACATGGAAGGGACATGATTGAGTAACGGAAAAGGGCTAACTTTGCTGGTGAAGCCAAGTTGTCTTTAAGTAGTTTGGAAGGCCTTCTGAGGAAGGAAACAATGTCTGCCAGCTGTCAGATTTAATCTGAATCAACATGTATGAACATTGTCACTAATGATACCGATGAGGGATGTAATAAGTTGTGGCAACAAGAGGAAACATGATGAGAAGACTACCTGCATCTAACAGGGCCAACTCGACCTCTATCTCACTTCCCCAGATTATAGTTTCCATCTGGACTCCACCTCATGGACAGTGGGGCTCTGGCTCCAAGTAGGAAGTCTCTGTTGATTGGCTAAATTGGTTTCAGCATGTTGGTCAGCCTTTTGGCAGGCAGAGTAGTATCTCAATGGGTTAGCTGCCAATGTGATTTTCATGAAGCACATGTTGGACTGTCAGATGTGAGATGATACAAAACTGTGGTGAAGCAATGGATGGGGCCCTTCCTGAAATAGTGGGTGATTCTAGGGAATCATCAGTTAAGGGAGCAGGAATTCAGGGCAGAGATTTCTCAAAGATTGGAAGGCTGCTACTGAGATGTTTTGGGCAAGCCAAATTTGTGAGTAGGGTCATAGGTCAACAGATTAGCATTCACTTTCCAGTAGCAGTGGTAATATTCTTTTGATTATAATTCCCAGGAAAAGATTTAATTGCCAAGATTATAATTTGATTATAATTCCCAGGATAAGATTGAATTGCCAAGATCAAATTCCCAAGACAATGATCGGATTGAGAATTGAAAGTGTAAGAGGTAAAGGTGGGGAAGGAGCCGCAGAACAGACCACAATGCTCCCACTTAGACTCAAGATCTTGAAATCGTCTTTGACTCTTTCCTCCCCACCCCATTCCCAACTTAGCAGTCATCAAATCCTGAAAATTCTAACTTTTATTGTCTCATGTCAATCTTTTCCTTTCCACTTTCTTTGGCATATCCTACTTTGGATATTCATTACCTCTTACCTAGGCTACTGTAATAGTCTCCTGAAGACTCTACCTCTCTCCATTCCTTTCCCTTCCTCATCCTACATTTAAATGCCCAACTAATCATATCCCTCTCCTGATGAAATGCTTTCACTGACTTTTCATTTCCAAATGAAAAAAATTAGACTATTTAGGCTGCTATTCTAGGTCCTCCATGATCTCTCCCCAACCTTCCCTTTCAGTTTTTTCTCCTACTTCTTCCTTACACACCAGTCAAAGTGGACTACTGGCCATTCCCTGAGCATAGCTTACAGTTTTCAACATCCAAGACATTGTATATGCCATCTTCTCAGCCTGTAATGCCCTCCTACCCAAATCTCTTATGTTTCTCAAAAATAATATGCAGTCTTGAAGAGAGTTCAGATGCTGCTTCCTCCAAGAATGAGTTTTTTCCCTTGATCCTTGCCCTACCTCCTGGTAGAAGCCATTTCTCCCTCCTTACTCAAAGTACCTTTTAAACATTCTTATGGTCTTAACTACATCTGCCTTATATTATAGTAATTTGTGTATTCCTTATCTCCAATAATCAATTTGAAGAGGAAAGGACTATGTCCAATACATATTAGCATCCCCCATGGCTCATTGCATAGAACACTGCATATAGTAGATGCTCAATAAATATTTAGGCTGTGAAGCTGAATAAAATCACTGATGGAGTGGCCTGATTACTGGCAGCTAAAAAAATATACAGCCAAATATCCATAATTCACAATAATGGAGGGAGGAGAAGGAATAGATAATTGAAAGCCACAGATAATTCAAAATGAAATTTAGTTGCTAAATTCTGCCTTCTCAGCCCTGTACTGTGACAACTCACAAACAGTCCTCAGTCCTTTCCTCTCCTTTGAGAAAAGGGCTAAGAAGAGAGGAAAGGGCATAAAGATGAATGCCAGTGGAAGGATAGGAGAAGAATGGGATGGGATAATTCGCAACCTGCAGAGTCAACCTCTGGATAATCAATAGATGACTATAGTAGGATTCACCCAGTTCAATTTCTGAGGGTCTAGCATTCCCTCTGGGCTACTTGCCAAGTCAGCACTCAAGGCTTTGCAAGTTGGGTCCCCAGGGATAGCTGATCTCGCAGTATTTAAAATTAGGCTGTGGGCCCAGGGTCCTACTACTCTGGTGCATAAACCCCCACCAATGAATCTCAACAGACAGAAGACACAATTAATTCAAATAACAGCATTTTCTGAGATCATATAGTAAGTATATAGTATGTCATAAACCTGGTTCAAACTCTCTCACCAGTAAATACAATGTCTGCACAAACGTAGAGTACGACGTGATGAGGAACACGTGGGGAAGGGTGGAGAGACAGCACGTGGACAGGATAATTCACACTTCTGATACTGCAGAGCCCAAATGTTCTTTCTCTCCTACTGGCCTCCTTGCACTACTCTCAGCTAGGTGCCATATCCATATGTCTACAAGGAAAGTCTTACAAATGGGCTCTTGGCCAGCCTTGGAGTCAGGAGGACCTGAGTTCAAATCCGGCCTCAGACACTGAACACACTTACTAGCTGTGTGAACTTGGGCTAGTCACTTAAGCCCAATTGCCCTGCCTTCCCCCCTCAAAAAAAAAAAAAAACAAATGGGCTCTTGGGATCTATTCTTCTCTACAACTTGACTATCGATTGCAATGTTAAGTTCTCCTTCACATCCAGTCAGATCTCTTCTTTGCTGCCGGAATACCTAATCCTGGAAGCAAATTTCTTCCTCTAGTCTAGCCTTTCTATTTCCATTTCTGTCTGGAGAGGAGATTATGTGTTTCTGTTTCTTGCTGGATCAGAAAGCGCCCCCTGAGCAAATAGTTCTGTTAAAACATGACCTGGTTTATGGGCATGAGGGTGGGGGCCTGAGCCCTTCTTTGATTGCTTCATTGTGCCTAGACTAGACTCAGTTTCTGAGCTCAGACTTTTAGGGCCGTCAATAGTGTGGCTAATCCTTTCCCAGCCAATAGCCAGGTTCCTCTCCCAATTCAATTGAGGTAAACACCTTCATACTTGTCCAAAGGATGACAGCAATTCAACTGCTCCTCTAACTCCATCAAGAAAAGGCTTTGTCACACTTCATAAAGAAATAATAAGATATTTAAAAAGTGTGACCTTGTTGATATATTAACATCATTCCTCTTTACCCATCCTTTGTTTGTGGTAATTACATCAACTTGGGGGTGGACAGAAGGGAAACCCAAATCTTTTCCCTTACATCCTTGATTCATAAGCCTTCAAAGATGTAAGAATCTTAGAACATACAATACAGCTGCCTAATTTTACGGACAGAGAAACTGAGGGCCAAATGGGTAAAAATGACTTCTTAAAAGTCAAACAACTAGTTAATAGCAGAGCTCAAACTAAAATGAGTACAGTATTTGAAGGTTTCAAATGTTGAAGATATTGTAGAATCATTTTGCTTGGCCCACTTCAAAAGCTATAAATGGCGATCCTTAAATGAGGCCTAAGTCCATCTTGCTGAAGCCTCTGCTCACCATTTACAGTTCTTGAAGTGAACCAAGCAAAATGATTCTACAATCTCTTCAACATAAGACCTTTTTTGTTTAACATATACCAATGTACCACTGCCTGTGGAGGTTTGGTCACTTGAAAAATAGTAGGTAAAAAGGACAGAATTTGAACCCAGGCCTTCTAACTACATTAAAAAGGTACTAGTTATCAGGACAGCTGTTCCAGTTTTGCCATTAGTTAACTGCATGACCTTGCATAAATCACAAAATGTTTTTTTTTCTCAATTACAGATAGTTATAAGGAGGTAAAATGTCCTAGGTAGATATGGTATAGCGGACCATACACTAGACCCCAGGACAAAGAACCTGGGTTCAAATCCTGGGCTCTGCCACTCCTTACCTGTGCAACCTTGCACTTCCCCACTCTGGGGTACAGTTTCCTTATCTGTAAACTAATGATTTTGGATTAGATAGCCACTAAGGGTCTTTTAGCACTGCTTTTCTATGTCCTAGGTCCCAAATAAAGATCTAGCTCTAAATGCTATTATTACATTGCCAACGTCATAGAGCAAATCAAAGACAGCAAAAATTAATTAAACATTTACTATGTGTTAAGCTTTGTGGTAAGTATATTTTAAAAAGGTAAAAAAATATGATCTCTCCTCTCAAGGAGCTCATATTCTAATGTGGAGATGGCATATGAACAAGTATGTACACACAAGAAATATATAGGATAAATAGGAAGTAATCTGAGAAGAAAGGTGCTAGGGAAGAAGGACTTGCAGAAAATGAGATTCGAGCTGAGTCTTGAAGGAAGCCAGAGAAACCATAAGGCAGAAGCAAGAAGGGAGAGCATTGGGGGACGGCCAGTGGAAAGGCACAGAGTTGGAAGATGTATGAAACAGGAAGACCAATACTGCTAGATCGTATGGGGTGTGGAGAGGAGCAAAGGATATGAAGAGGGTAGGAAGGGGCCAAGTTTCTGAAGGGCTTTAAAGATCAGTAAGGGAACCCAAGATTCCTGCCTCCAGGTTTCTTCTAATTTCTTCCACTCTATTCTATCATTTCACCCAGTAACAAGAAGGATTTGAAACCCAGGAAGAAGTTAATTGGAAAACATAACACATAACAAGGAAGCAGGAGTCCCCATACATTGGATGAATCGTTACAATTTTCTTACCTTGCTTTTATAACTTTAACAGCCCAGTCGGCCCAAAGACATTTATTTCGGTACATATTCCAATATCACCTAATGATAATTAATCTTCCAGAAAACAATGCTGGCTGTGGTATCTCTAGAGTATCAAAGAGATAAGTTTGAGCTCAGTGAATCACACCCAACGGGTATCTCTAACCTTCAAATGTGCTACTAGATTATTTAACTTTCAGACAGTTTAATGCAGTTTCTGATTGTTAATATAATTTTAATATCTGGTGAGTACAAAAGGGCAGTGATGTTGTGGAGCAAAGACAGGAGAGAAATAAAATTCATCAAACGAGTTGGGGGTGTGATTCACTGACATGTGATTCTTAAGAAGAAGGTGTTTTGTCGCTAGAGAATAGATTCACAATTGAGAGAAAGAAGCTGTCATTCAACTGAGAGAACAAATATGAAAAACTGATTCTCTCTGTTCTGTGCTACACAGTGGTGTGTGATTATAGGGCAGAGCCCTCACTCAATCATGGCTGAGAGTTTAGCCTGGGGTGACCAAATTTAAGGGACATTAGCAATACTAGTATTCTTTCAGCAGGTAGAAGCAATCGAGGGGTTATACGGGTAACTGGTGTCCAGAAAGTGCACTCTCCCCAACTCCTCTCCCTATTGCAATCTGTCTTTTGATGGTCACACACCACACCCTCCATGTCCAAAGAGAAGGCCTTTCTCCGCCTCTTCAGATTATGGGTATTCATTCCCAACAGTTCTACTATAAACTTGTATCTGTTTTGTTTATGCCCATATAGATTGTAACTCCAGCTAGATTGGTAGCTTAGGTGGCAAGTCATTCCAAATGATAAGCTATGTGGATAACTGGAATGCGTGCATGCACACACACGCGCCAGCACACACACACACACACACACACACACACACACATATGTGTACATGGTAGTTAACATACTGAAATTGGAATTAGAAAAGCCAGCATTTGTCCCTTAAGCTTTTTGTTCATCTGCAGTAAGTGTTCAAGACTATAAGTTACAGGCAAGTTGTCTATCTGCAATTGGTGAAGGGAGTTTCCATGCAAAGAGTTTCCAAGCAAGATGAAGTCACAAGTCTATCTCCTTCCTCCCAAAAATCAATAACATCCTATTAAAGGTGCCCCAACATGCTAGTCTGCCAAAAATTCTTTTGTCTCCTGATTCTATTGCCAATTGTGTTAGCTGTTCCTCTTAACAAAATGGAAGAAAATGTCATCCGAAAAAGTTGTGATTAGTGAGAATGACTTTAATTAATGGAATGGTTAGTGAATACCTAGAATGGGAAGCAGTGATCACAAGGAGACAACATGGTTCCATCAGGAATGGGCCATGCAAGACTAACCTTATTTCCTTTTCTGACAAGGCTTTGAGATAGTAGATTAGGGAAGTTCAGCACATAACACTACCTAGAATTCAGGAGAGCATTTGACAAAATCCTTCATAATATCTTTGGAGGACATGTTAAGTGATCTGCATTAGATTACTGAGCAGTCAGGTGGATCCACAAAGAGATGTTAATGGGCTACTATCACCAAGGAAGGGTTTCTTGTGGTATATATACCCTCAGGTACTTATTCTGGGGCTGGGCTGTGTAATATTTTTGACAATGTCTTAAATAAATGCACTGGTGTCACATTTGTCAAATTGAAGGTGACATTCAACAATGTTTCTTAAATCCCTACTATGTGAAAAATATGTACTAAGTGCTAAGAAAGAGAGGTACCATCTTTTCGACCACACCTACATGCATTCAGGAGGAGCTTATGAAATGTTTTCTCATTTGCCCTTAAAATTGGGGCAGACATGTAACTTAACCCAAAGGCAGCCCTTTTGGTGACCTAAGTAGAGCACCTTGTACTGTGCATTTCCATTTCCCTCCACTTCTATGCCTCTAGCTAAAGTAACTCAAAAAGCAAAACAAAGGCAGAGAGATTGCTTTCCTTCCTACCTCAGTTTCCAATCATTCTTATTGAGTGGCAATAAATTAGGTAACCATTGCCAACAAGGGGATTGTGAAGATCATAATTAACAAACTAGGCAGCTGGAGGATTTACAATGAAGTTTGATCCCAGTCCTTTTTCACTGGGAAGTAGCATCATCCCAATCTCATTTGCCAGTAATTAGCTGTCTTTACTGCATTGTAAATAGTGCTTTAATTACGGTGCTCCTTAGTTCAGAAGATGGAACTCAGTATCCTTATTGGATTTCATGTTCAGACTATTCCTTCCCCCTCACCCCCATCACTGTCCCTGTCTTCCCCAAGTAGGATGGATTATGCAATGCAATTGTCAGTTCCATTCAGAGAGGATTATAGGAGGTCAGGAGGAATAAAGTAATAAATGGATAATACTGGGCAAACCAAGCTCCCTTTTCCTCATTTTTCATTAATGGATCTCCTCATCCTTCTTATTCTTATGTCTCTGGAGGGATTAACCTACGTGGGTAAAGAAACTCAAAGAGACTAGCTTTAGAAAGATCCAGCTAAGCCCTCTAAAATATGCATCTACTAGGACTTCCAGGTCTAAGACACAAACAGTGGCTTGCATTAATTAAAATGGGACCAGGAGTTTTAATTAAAGAATGCTAGAGCCAGAAAGGAATTCAGATTCCAATCCTTCATTGTACAGATGTGGAAATTATATAAAAGGTCCCGACCTCTGAAGGCAGTATACCATTGGTAAATTGAGATTTATTTTTACAAACCTGGTAAATATGAAATTACAAGGACTTCATATATTCACCTCATCGTTGACTGGTTCTCCCATTGGTGAATGTGTGTTTTTTTTTAGTTCTGAATTCCTGTGCTGTTTGCCTCTAAGGTCCCAGATAGGCAAGACGAGCCTAGAGAATAACAGCACCCCCAATAAATAACTGACTGCTTTTTTCCAGCCAAGAGATGCTACAGTCATAAAATCATATGTTTGAAGCTTAGGAGAAACCATAGAAGTTACCTAATCCATCTACCTCATTTTGGGGATGGAGAAACTAAGACTTTAAAAAGTTAGGTGACTCAGGTCACACAGCTATTTGGTCAGTCAACAAACATTTATTAAGCATCTGTTATGTGCTAGGAACTGTGCTAAAAACCAGAAATACAAAGAAAGGCAAAAAACAGCCCATGCTCTCCAGGAGCTCACAGTACAACAATGAAGACAGCATACAAACATCTAAGTACAAACAAGATATATAGAGGATACATTGGGAATAATCTCAAAAGGAAGGCATCACAATTGAGGGGGATGGAGGAAGGCTCCTTGAAGAAAGTGGGTCTGTAGCTATGACTTGAAGGGTGCCAGGAAAGCCAGGCGGCAAAGATGGGAAGTGAAAGCATTCCAGTGATGGGAAACACCCAACAAGAATGGTCAGAGTTAGGAGATGGAGTGTCTTGTTTGAGGAACGAGGATGGTGGTGTTCCTGGATCACAGAGTACATGGAGGAGAGTAAATAGGGAGGGACCAGGTCATGAAGGGCTTTAATAGCCAAATAAAGGATTTTATATTTGAACTTGGAGTTAATAGAGAATCACTGGGGTTTATTAACTAGGAGGGGGGATGATATAGTCAGATCTCTGTTTAAAGAAGACCAATTTATAGCTGAGCTGAGGATGGAATAGAATGGAAAGATGCTTAAAGTGGGGAGACCAATCAATAAGTTATTTTAGTAATCTAGTGAGATTCTGTGGGCCAGTTAATGCATGTGCTTCTTACTCTCTTTAGCATACCATCTACTGCCATAGCTGAGGCTTCATTTTGAAGCATAGATCTGGACTCATCAGGTTTTGTGATTTCCACCTCCTTGCCACTGGGTTAAAAACATAAGCTCTCTTTATTATTAAAAGCCTACCTGGGCTTGTTACTCTCTTGACACATGAAGTACCTGTTCTAGCCAAACTGGCTTACTCATAGTGAGTTACCCATACATGACATCCCATCTCCTCCCTTCCTGGTCCTTTGCATAAGATTCTGCCCTCTCCAGACAGGTAGGAGGCACAGTAGAGAGCACTGAACTTGAAGGCAGGAAGATCTGAGTTCAAATCTGGCCTCAGATGTTGACTAGCTGTGTGACCCTGGGCAAGTTGTCTCAACATCTGTCTGCCTCAATTTCCTCAACTGTAAAATGAGAATAATAATGGCAACCACTTCGGAGGGTTGTTGTGAGGATCTAATAGTGTAAAGGTGATTGGCACATAGTGCTTGGTACATAGGAGACATTATATAAATAAATATTGATTTATTCCCTTTCACCCACAGGCCTAGAATGCTGTCCCTTTTCATCTCCACCTCTTGAAACCCCTACTTGGAAATTCCTACCTAGAACTTGCCTCAAGTGTCATCTCATCAGGCCTTTAAGAACCTTTCCTTTAAGACTCAGCTCAAGCTTCATTTCTATGTAGACTTCCTTCATTCTCCAGCTATCAAGGCTCTTACTCATTTTTCAGATTCTTTTCTATTTGTTTACCTGTGTACCTGCTGTAACCTTCTCCCTGCCTCACAGTAAAATTTAAGCTTCTTGAAGGGAGGGATTGTTTGTCTTTGTATACCCGGTGCCCAGAATTGTGTCTGGCACATAACAAGGACTTAATACAAGATTATTGGATTGAATTTAATTGAACACATGTAAGGATCGATTGAAGAAATTGAGGATGTTGAGACATATTTGCTGGAATGAACTGAATTATGTTATCCCACCCTGAGTCTTTGCAAATGAGAAAATGTTAGACAGAATGTGCTGTTTTTCTCCATGGCTGCCCTTGCCAAGTGACACTGACAGAAAGTGTCTGTCGATCACCATGGTACCCAGACACTCAGTCAGAGACATATGCAGCAAGGATTTTCATGCTGTAAACCCTTCCTTCCTTTGCCTGGGGTCTTGAAAATCTCCTGGGGTGACACTTCAAGTGGGTGGCAGCCTTCCTTTCACTCATCTAAACTGCTGCTCCCAGCTTGGATTCAGGGCACGTATAACACGGGAGGCAGCCCCTCACTTGCTCTTCAGCCTCTCCTGCCAACTGGTGGGGAACTCATCCAAGAATGAGCAGAATTCGTTTGGGAGCATCCGGCATTGAGTTAGGAACAGCCTATGCTGGAGAGCCTATAGGAGCCAAACCTCCATGACTGGCATAACTTGATGGGTTTGGTCCTGTTTCTTCTCAGTGCAAGTGTGGTTTCCTTTCAGAGTTTCTTTCATGGTATTTTGGCTAAAAAGTCACATTAGAAGAAATGATGCCTTCATTGCTCTCCAACATCCAAAGAAACCACATCATATATAATCCAAAATGATAGATAGTACAAAGCCAAATCCAGCATATCTGAGAGATTAGATTTATTCTGCTTGACTCCAGAAGTCAGAATTCCGAGCAGTGGATGATTTTTTCTCAAAAATAAATTTAAGCTTGATTTAAGGCAAATTTCTGAACAATTAAAGTCATTATAAACTGCTTTCCTATTATTCTTTTAGCTTTAATATGTGCATTCTTCTTTTTTAAAAAAGTCAAGTATACGTAACAAGTTCATAGAGTCTCACAGAAGTCTCTTGTTCCACTTTGTATATTGAAATATCTGTATTGACAATTATTAAGGTCACAATGAAAAGAAATTTAATTTAAAGAAGGTTTAAAACTTTGCCATAGAGGAATTAGCTACTTTAGGATGTAGTAGGTTTTCTCTGTCTAGAGGGTCTAGAGGTCTGCAATCAGTCTGACGGAGCACTTTCTGGAGGTATTGTAAAGAGGATTCTTATTCAATTATTGGTTGTAATAGATAGCCACTGAAGGTGCTTCCAAATCTGAGTTCTATAGTTCTTAGAAAACCCATCAATGTTTTGGACATTAATTTCCCTCCTATAGTCTACAGTTCAGCCACACTGGTCTTCTCTGTTTTCCTCTCAAATAACTGACTACCTCCCATGTCCATGCCTTTACACAAGTTCAACTCTTATTCTGGGAATACCCTCCTTCCTCACTTCTGCCTCTTAGAACTCTTAGTTTCTTTCAAAGCTCAAGTCAAACATGACTTCCTGATCCTAGACCTGCACTGATCTTTCATGCTGCTCATAATTCCCTCCCCCTCTTATTACTTCTCATGTATATAGATATATAGATATATAGATATATGGATATGTATATGTGTGTATATATATATACATATATATTCCTTAGATTTGTATAAGATCATCTCTCTGATAGAATGGTAGCCCTTTGAGGACAGGGATGATTAATTTTTGGTGCCCTCAGCAACTACTACATAGGAGCCATTTAATAAAAGCTTGTCAATTTAGTGATAGAGCTAGAAAGGACCTTAGAGATCATCTTGTCTTTCGGTGACTTAAGAACTCAGTCTTAAGGATAGATGACTCCCCTGAGTGATAGAGGTTACAAGTATCACAATAGGGTAATAGGGTTTTGAATCCAGGTGTCCTGATGATAAAGTCAGTGCTTTTTCCACTGTGAAATGCTGCCTTTCATAATGTAGAAGTATTCCCTGTGTGCCTAGTAATCAAAGGCCTCCACCATTGGTTGCCCCAGTCAAAAAGTTCATCATCTCAAAGCCATCAGGTAATGGATCTCTCACCACTTAACTGGGGTGGTCCTCCAGCATCAAGCAGTGTATGCTCAGAATAGTAAAAGTTAGGTATCAATATACAATAATTATATACTTGCTATAAGCCTAGTCATAATAACGTACTCATTCTGGTACCAATAATAGTATACAAGCATCCTCATCTCCAATCTCACTGTCATCTTTAGGGCTATTATGTCTTTATCCTGTGGTCTTTTACAAAGAAAATTTGGGCCATCTAGGATGCTTTGTTCCCTTGACTACACATCTAAAACAAAACCATCTCTGGAGAGTATACTGAGGCAACAGCTCCAGGCAACTTCCCATACTAATGAACTAAGGCAATGTTCACCTCGGAGCCACCCACTCCTGTCTCTTACCTTTCCCCTCATTTGTTAATTGTAGTTCCCATTCCAGCAGCAGAAGGCCAGGGTGGGCCAGCAGGATGGCGTTGTACTGAAATCACTCCCAATCAAAATGTGCCTGCAATGCTCCAACGGCTTTCACACCACAGTAATGCGCCCATAAAATCAAGGAACATATGTAGAGGCAGCTGCTGGCACCCAGGATGGAATGCTTAAAATATGGGGCTGTTGAAAAACTCTGATAGATTTTACTGCCAGCCAACTATATTTTTTATAGTCGGCTATATGAACCCACACAAAAAATGATGCTTTCCTTTAGTGTGTTTATTCATGGCATCATTTACAACAAAGTAATTCAAGTGTACAACAAACCAAGAGGTTGTGGCTTACTATTGGTTACTCACCAATGGTTTCATGCAAGCCTGGTGAAAAGGAATGGATCTCAATAACTACTCTTTGGTGGGTAGGAGAGGAAACCCTTAATGTCTAAGAAGGAAAGAAGTATCATTTCCACAGCCCAGTTACACGACGCCTATCCCTTATGGTGCTTGTGGGTTCTCACAACAGGTTGGTTACCCTCTCCTATCCTGGAATGGATTTTGGAACCATTTAGGTCTAGGAAAACAAGGGTGATAGCCATAGCACCGAAGTCTGGGTTTCATAGTGGATAGAGAGCTGGCTTCAGAATCAGGAAGACCTGGAGAGAAGCCCTCCTTCTGGTACGTACTGTGTCACCCTGGGTAAGTCATTTATTCTTCAGCGCTACCATCCCTCCTATAAGATTGTAAATGGTGAAGCAGGTACAGATCTTCATTGTTACAGTTTCCTCATTGGAAATTCCCTATATCAAAAAATCACAGGTCCAGAAAGAAAAAAAAACCATGAATTTTAGCATGATACAGTAGGTAAGTGGGGTCAGAAAAACCTAGACTTCTTCTGACACATACTGGGAATGAAAGTTTGGGTGAGTTACTTAACCTCTGCCCCTGAATAAACCCTCTAAGACCAAATTACAGACAAGTTGTCCATGTGTATTTCTAGAGGGTGCTTCCATGCTCAGAGGTCTCTAATGAAATCACAGATGCAGGGAC
Organism: Trichosurus vulpecula; assembly: GCF_011100635.1. Lineage (NCBI taxonomy): Eukaryota > Metazoa > Chordata > Mammalia > Diprotodontia > Phalangeridae > Trichosurus > Trichosurus vulpecula. The sequence continues at coordinate 254,114,820 of NC_050578.1, forward strand.
AATTCCCACACACACATCCCCATTAAAAAGCAAGTGTATAGGCTAAAATCTTCCTCTGGTACCATATCACAGTATGGAAGTGACCATGGATTCTAAGATATTCAAATTGAACACAAGCTTTAGCAGGCTCTACCCCATTGGAAAGGCTTGGCTTATGGCCCTGGCAATGGACCATCTGTGTTTTGTGACCTGAAGAACAGCCCAGGTAAATTCAAAGAGGCACATCCCCAGGTTAGCCATAGGGTGACAAATGCTTTGGTCACAACTACTTTCACAGACTGCAGACTATGGCAGTGATGAATTGAAATCTCCATCAGTGGAGGGAGATTACCATGATGACAGTCATGGACTCTTGAAGCATCAAACTACTGAGATATGAAAAGGATGAAAGAAGAGTGGAACGTTTTTCACACTTGCCTAGTAGTGAAGGATCCACAGAGCCTGCTAGCCTTCCCTCCCAAAGCAACTCTCCACCAGCCTAATCATAGAAAACTAGTCAAAGATTTCTCAGTTGCTTACCAAGTATCCACCAATGGTTCTAAGGTTGTTGAGAACACAAGATCTACTGGCATCCCCCAAATCTCTCTAAACTCGTTTCTCCATGTGTAAAATATGACAACTCTATAGATCATACCAATTACCTCTATGGTGAAGGACATTCATACAGGCAGATATAGCTTGACAACAAACCAAAGTATTTCTCCATAGCAAGAGTGCTAAGCTGCTAAAATTAAAACCACGCTAAGGCTTTGGGATGTCTGTTATTTGCAACCCCAATGCTTCCTACAGTGCCTGCCACATAGATGATGTTTAATAAGTGCTCACTGACTGATCAACCAATTGATTGGTCTATATTATCTCTATTTTATGGAGGAGAAAAGTAAGTCCTACTTGAACAGGGGAGCAATTTGATTTGAGCAGAGCCTCAGTTACGGCAAGAGATGATATTGGAATCTAGATCTTTAAATTGCCAAATCTAGTGCAAATTAAACCATACCATGAAGTAGTTGGAGACCAATTCAGGGGGAACATGCAATCAAGTGCTGAATTGTGGATCCTGTAGAAAATGAAGGCCACTTTGTACTAGCCAAATACTTAGAACACAGTCAGTATTTAATCATGCTTACTGATTGATTGACCAGAGCAATCAGCAAATGCATTAAAAGAGGAGAGAGGTCTCAAACTGGGTCATGTAATGTAGATGTTTTGCCAAGATGTAAGAGTTGGGGGAAGACCCAGCAATTCTACTGTATTTTTCTTGTAGGACAATATAAGTTGGTATAGAGTCCCTTACAAAAGTGAACAGTCCAACTCAAATGTTCAAAGTAAAGTCTATCCCAGGTGACTGATTTTGCAGACCAAATTAAAGTTTAAGGAGCTCCCAGGAAATTTCAATTCACAGACCAAGATCATGGTCTTAAAATGAATGCACTGCTTGGGGAGGGTGGGGTGTAGCTGAGCGGTGCAGTGGATATAGCACTGGGCTTGGAATCAGGAAGATTTTTCTTCATGAGTTCAAATCTAGCCTCAGACACTTACTGGCTCTGTGACCCTGGAAAAGTCACTTAACCTTGTTTGCCTCAGTTCCCTCATCTGTAAAATGAACTGGAGAAGAAAATGGAAAAGTCACTTCACCTTGTTTGCCTCAGTTTCCTCATCTGTAAAAGGAACTAGAGAAGAAAATGGCAAACCACTCCAGTATTTTTGCCAAGAAAACCCCAAATGGGGTCACAAAACCTTAGACATGACTAAAACGACTGAACAACACTGTTCCTCTTCCTACTCCCCCTCTTATTTCTCTTCTATCCCTTCATTCTTTTCCTCCTCCTGTTCTTTCTCTTCCTTCTTTTTTGTCCCTCCCTCTTTTCTTCTCCTTTTCTTTTTCTTTCTCCTCTTCTTCTCCTTCTTCTCCTCCTCCTTCCAGACGCTGCAGATCAAATCAATGACCTCTGCTTTAAAGGTCATACACACCCTCACATGCGGCTTGACAATAAACCAGAATATTTCACTTTAGCCAGAGCACAGTTCCCCTAATCTTTGAATGCAGTATGCCATGGTAGAAAGAGCACTGAATTTATAGGGAGGAGCCTGGCTTTGGCATTGAGGTCATAGAGTCTAGAGTGGGAAAGGATCTCTGGGAACATTTAGCCCAATGACCTCATTCTACACATGAGGAAAGAGGTTCAGAGAGATTTGGTGACTCATGGATGATCCCACAAGAATGTATTTGTGTAGTAACTGGGATTTGAACCTAGGCCAAGTTTTGATTCAATGTACTTTTGATTAGTCCAGTCTGTCTCTCCTTGCCACACCGACATACCAATATTTTAATGTCTGAGCCATGAAGACAGAAAGGTTTCAGGGATTGTAGTGAACCAGAAATTATTCAAAGCAGGAAGGTGCTGTTTCATTCAAACACTGATACTAATTCATCTCCTGGCAACACTGAACAAATGAAATGGGGACATGGTATTTCCAGCCCTTATTTCTATGGCTCAGGTGAAAAGCTATTAATGGAAATCAAAGGCCAGATGGACTGGCCAAACTATCCAGCTCAAAGGGTTAGTGTTGCAGAAACCATCTGTGGCTTTTTTCACATGCCTCAATGACAGAGCAGGTGAAAGCCCACACTCATAGAAAATCATGAAGGAGGGAGCAGGAGGCCCACTGATCTCCACCAGTATGTCATGGCTAAGGAGAAAAGTGGACATTGGGAGGAAAAATCATTAGCCTTTTTAATTTACTAAAATAGCCAGAAACTCCTTTGTAGTTTAGCAGATACACAGTGAAACAGGAACTCTGCCATGGAATTATTTCCAGATCTGATATGAATTCTCCAAAACCAAATGAATCCTTGGAAGGTTATAAGGAATAGTAAGGAAAAGTTCTTAGAAAGAATGGGTTCCTTCCCAATGTTCCCATCCTGGCACTCAAATGTGGCAAAGGAGTCTCAGGCCAAAGGGCTTCTTTATGGGAAGATGATGGTATTGATGATGCCATCTCATGCCCCTACCTTACCTCAGACTTTTTAAACTATACTTGTGCCAGTGCACTGCATGCCAGATGGCAGGAGTTTGAGGTAGTTCCAAGCAAGAAAATCAGGCATTTTTCTTACATTACAAATGAGTAAATTGGGGCCCGGAGTAATAGAAGGATTCCTTTAGGATTATGTAGTCAGTGACCAGAGTAGGACTTAAACTCCAGTCTTCTGATTCCATATCCCCTTTACATAAAATTAATAAAAACCCAAAACTGAGAGAAAGCTTTGAGATCATCTAGTCCAATATTGTTGTTCAGTCATTTCAGTCATTTCTGGATTTTTGATGCCCTTTTGGGGTTTTCTTGGCAGAGAGACTGGGGTGATTTGTCATTTCTTTCTCCAGCTCATTTTACAGATGAGGAAACTGAGGCAAATAGGATTAAGTGACTTACCCTGGGTCACACATTTAGTAAGTGTCTGAGGACAGATTTTAATTCCGTTCTTCCTGACTCCAGGCTTAACATCCTATCTACTATGTCACCTAGTTGCTTCTGGTCCAATACTTTTGTTTTAAAGAGAAAGAAAATGAGGAACAAGAGAGATGACTTAGTCAAGGTCACATAGGTAGTAAGAAATGGCCTTTAAATTCATATTGATTGAAATCTAGAACACCACAGTATGACCCCTTCATTTAAAAGTGAAATTCAACAATAGCAAAATAATTCCTTTCTTGTTTTCCTAACTTTGAACTAGGTACTGTGAATTTAAACCAATCATAAAGGGAGTCATAAAGAGCCAATGATGAGGATGCCCAAGAAGGTAGGCCATGGGATTCTCACCCGTTGAGTAGATTTTGGATTAGTGCTAATGAAACTGGAAAATCTTCTCCAGCAGGATCACCAAGGAAAACCTCATCCTATGAATGTATCAATCTGTCATGGAGCATTTATTAAATATCTACTGTTTGCCAAGCACTATTCTAGGTACTACGGATACAATGACAAAAGTGATGGAGATTCTGCCCTCAGGAAGTTTCTCTCCACTAACACAACTGCTACCACCCTAATTCAGTTTCTCATCAAGTCTTAGCCATACTACTGTGGTGACCTTCTAATTACTCTTCCTATCTTGAGTTTTTCCTCACTCTGCTACATAAATCTATGGCTCCCTATCAAAATATTTATCATTTCCTCTTTCCATCTGCCTTATGACCCCTAACCCTCTTCAAACTCACCATGACCTTCTATCCCTCCATTACTCAGTTCTTTCCCAGGCCATCACTCCTGCACTACACTCTCCACTCTTCCCTTATTACCCCTTGGTGGACCAGGTTAACCCCACACTGTCATCTATTCCTGAGTACAAAGCCCTTTTATCATATTGCCAATCATGTCCTGCCAAGCTTCAAGCCTGGATTATTCTGTCCATCAGCTATTTCAGTCCTACTCACGTGCTACTGAATGAAGCTAGAAGAAATCATGAAACAATTTTGAATAGTTCCACTACAGATTGGTTGCACAATTTTCACTAGGCTGTCATTGCAGCAAGGCAATCCTTTATACCCTCTTAATTGATTTACTATCCCACATAACACAATGAATTTTCCAAACCTTTACATCGCCCTTCAAACCTACTATGGCTCTTCCTCCTCCCTCCACTTTCTCAACTGAGACTTTTGTGTGTTATTTTAATAAAAAATAATAAGGCCATTCACTAAGAGCTCACTCTTCTCCTCTCCTCCTCATCTCACACTATTAAAATGATTTCTTCCACTATCTTCTCCATCACTCCTGTCTCACAAAAAAGATATCCCTTCTCCTTGTCAAGGTAAACCCCTCTACATGTAAAAATGATATCACTCTATCCCATCTTCTCCAACAGATTGTAACCTCTATCATCCCCTCTCTCTCTCTCATTAATCTTCAATCTCACCCTAAATGATGGCTGCTTTCCTGCTGCCCACAAACACACAAAAAATATGTCTGTCATCCTTAAATAACCATCACTTTGTACCCACTAGCTAATGTCCTACATCTCACTGGTCTCTTTCATGGCTAAACTCCTTGGGAAAGTTGACTGTAATCAGTGCCTCTATTCCTTTCCTCTCACAGACCTACTCTCTCTTCTCACATCTAATTTTGCATCTCCAGCTGCCTTTTGGACATATTGAAATAAATGTTCCCAAAACACCTTAAACTCCATAGGTCCAAAAGTGAACTAACTCTCTTTCCTTCAAAAGGCCCCTCCTCCTTATTTTCCTACCCCTGTCAAGTCCATGACCATTCACCTAGGCTTGAAACCTAATCAGCTTCAGCTTCTGACTCCCTGCCTCTAACCCCACACCCATCCAATTGGTAGCCAAGTTCTGTCCATTCCACTTTTGCAATATCTCTCCTATTTTCCATCATTCCTCCTCTGACACTGCCAAAGTGCTAACAGAAGGAATGTATATTTCAACATCTTCAACTCACTTTTTACGTATTAGGAGGTGAAGCTCCAAAACATGGGACAACTGCCCATTGTCATATAGAAAGTTAGTGCCAGAGGCCAAAAATAGAACCCAGATCCCCAGATTCCCAATACAAAGCCTTCTTTCCTATACTCTACTATCTGTCCATTCTTTCTTTAGGACAACTCTTAATTCTATGATTGTTTTCATTGTTTCAAAACATCCACACAGCACATTGCAAGATGCTTATTTCTTGTAACTAAAGGACAGAGACAATGCTTCTGGTGCATGCTGTGCAACCACTGTAGAATGTCAATGTCAGTCTAGAATGAAGGTGACCCTGGTCCAGAAGCTATACTAGTTGTACAGAATCCTTTCAATCTGCCACTTATCAAGTCCACACCTGGTTGGTGTGCTTATATATTTGATATCTATAAAGGACAACCAACAAATGCAAAATGCCTGCTCAATCAATGAATGTTCATTCAACCCCTAGGGCTATGCTAGGCACTGGGGATGGAAAGACAAAAAGGAAATTATTCCTGCCCTCAAAGAACCCACACACATCTGAACTCACAGGGCAGAATAACTAGACTAATTCAGTTACACAGGGGTTCCTATAGCATTGGGATAACAACTATTAGTACAGGGAACTCTGGGATGAGGAAACTTCCTTTATCAATGAAGTTTGGAACCTTCTTTGCAAACTCTCGTTATAGTATGTTGTCTAGATCACTGAGAAATTAAAAGACTTGCCATGGGTTGCATAGACAGTGTGCGTCGAAGGAAGGTCTTCCTTCCTTCAAGTTCAGGTATCTAACAAGTCCAACACACTGCACATTTAAAATGAATTTGATTTACAAAAAATGAAAATGTCCACGGATTCTTAGGAATTTCTGGTGGAGTAAATAAGCCCATCTGCAGTAACTACAGTGATAATGTTAATTGGCCAAGATCTCAGTGATACAAAATCACCTTCTTTTCTTGATATTCCTTGACAAAACAGAAATTCCCTAAATGTAAACTCTGCCCAATCTGCAAAATAAAATAATGATTTATTGCCAAAGTGAACAACTTTCTAAAAGAGCATTCTGAGGACTTCTGTCACAGAGAACCAGGGAGGAAAAAAGGTAAAAAGGATATGAGTGAATGCACATGGCTGGCAATAAGGGTTTAGAGAAGCAAATCCTAACCAATTTCAAGTCAAGAATGTGACACCCCATGCCCAGGTAAGGCTTAGAATACAGATTGGCAAACTGTCTGAAATAGTGTGCCAAGGATCCAATCCTTTTCCATCTGCTATGTCGGGGCATGTGGGCAACATGCTGATTCCTGCCTATCATGAACAGGTGGAACTGAGGCAGGGAAGTACCTCTCAAGTGAGGCTGAAAGTGGCACATGGTGGAGAGGCAGACATGGAAGGAAGTAAGCAACAACACATGTGAAAACGAAAACAGATGATTTCTGTTGTAGGAAATATTTATACCCTTATTTCACAGATAACAAAACTAAGGCACAGAAACATGAAGTTACTTCCTCAAATTCCCAGAGCTCAAGAACTTTCAGTGATTACCCGTTACCTCTAAGAAAAATCAATAACTTTTATGGCCCCTTATAATTTTTCCCTAGTGTACTTTTCTAGGCTTATCATGCATTACTACTTCATATACCCTATGGTCTAGCCAAATGAGCCTACTTGGCATTCCCTGAATGCAGCACTTCATCTCCCACCTCCATGCCTTTACATAGGCTGTCTCCTATGCCAAGAATGCATTTCTCCTGCACCTGCACCTCTTAGAATCCCTAGTAGCCCTCAAGGATCAACTCCTGGGTGATCTGATCCAAGAAGCCTTTTTTAGTCCAAGTAGCTGTGACTATTCTGTCTCCTCCTCAAATAATTAGAGAGATAGAAGGAAGGAAGGAAGGAAGGAAGGAAGGAAGGAAGGAAGGAAGGAAGGAAGGAAGGAAGGAAGGAAGGAAGGAAGGAAGGAAGGAAGGAAGGAAGAAAGGAAGGAAGGAAGGAAGGAAAGAAAGAAAGAGGAAGGGAGAAAGAGAGGAAGGGAGGAAGAAAGAAAGAAAGAAAGGAAGAAAGAAAGAAAGGAAGAAAGAAAGAAAGGGAGGGAGGAAGGGAGGAAGGAAGAAAGGAAGGAAGGAAGGAAAGAAAGTAAAATAAAGGAGGGAGGTTGGATAGGTGGATAGATAGATAGACACGCATATATACGTTTTGTATCTTAACCCACTCAATAAAATGTTAATTATTTGAGGGAAGGTATTTGTTTTCACTTTGTCTTTGTGTCCCCAGGACCCAACCTAATTCCTTGCACATAGCAGGTGCTTAATAAATGTTTGTTGGAGCAGCTTTGTTCGTTGGAAGCTGGCTCAACCAGTACCACAACCTAAGGTTCCGGATTTCCAGACTAGAAAGGTGTTGTTTCCACTATATCACATTCTCTCATTCGCAGATTACAAACCTCTGATTCATAATGTTATTGTCAATATTATGTAATATATGTTCATACATATATGTATACACATATAATGCAATATGTATGTATATATGTATGTGTATGTATATAATTTAATATCTATTTCTAAACCCAATCTGCTCTTCCTTGATTTTCAAAAACAGAAAATACTCTCACCCTAGAGGTTTCCATGCATAAGTCCTACTGCATAGTTGCAAAGCTTATTTTGTTGTCTGCTTTTTACTGTACTTCTTGAGTAGGAAGAGATGGGGGCAAGAGAGGAGGAGGAGATGAAAAATTTGAGTCACAGAAGAGAAATCTGCATCTGCCATCAACAGCTGCTAAAGATCGCACAGAACATGTTCCAGAAAGTTTCTGACCAATCTGGGCTTTCTCCAAGCAACGTTTTTATCCATGGAACATTGCTGTAGATTTGGGATATTGAGATCATTACCAGTATCCAACCTTGAAGCACTTGAAAGGACAACTAGCAGCAATTCCTTAGAGAAATGCAACTTAAATGCATAGACACAAAGAGTTCAGCTTTTTGGCTATGCCCAAAAATGACTCAGTTATAGGGAAAGTCTTTGTAGCATCTGGATCTTAGATTTGTACCATGCCATATATGTAACCACTTACAAAAAATCAGATTGTGGTGTAGTGTAGGTCTAACATCCAGGGGTGGACTGAATTTTTCATTTCATTTTTTTTTTTTTGAGACTTTGAGAAATTTGTTGTCATAGTCACAAGCTGCAAACTCACAGTAAATTTCCATCAGCACCATGGAGAGAGCCATAATCCTAAAGTTCCAACTGTTAGGATTTTCCACCCCCTAACCACCCTCACAATGTCCTAGAAATATGTATTTTTCTCCAAAATTCTAGCTCTAGCAGATAATTGCTGCTGTTGCTGCTGAAATCTCACCCTAACCTTCCCCCAGGTAGAAGCCTTTGGGAGATGTGACTCAGAAACTCAGCAGCATCTAAGCTTAGCCAACATAGGCAGCCACATGGCTATTCTGACTGTCTTCTTGCCTCTCTGATCAAGACCATTCACTCATGCATTCACCAAAATGTTATTAAGTGCTTATTATTGCAGAGCACTATTCCAGGTACTAGAGAATATACAAAGAAAATAAGGCCATATTTTCTGTCTACATGGAGGTTACATTCTGATGAAAGATGGGGAGGAAATATTAAACATGCAGAAACATGCAGGAAATATATAATAACCCAACACAGTCAACTGAACTATTTCTAAAGACATTCTCTCCTCCACCAATGTTCACACGCAAATATATCAAATATAGGCACTGTACACTTAAAACCATGCTTGCACAGATCTAGAACTCAACACATGCACCATCAAATGATGAGAAACCATGTGGATAGTGGATAGGGTATAGTAAAGTACTGTATTTGGAGGCAAGAAGACTTGAGTTCAGATTTTGCCTCTGAAACGTATTTGTTGAGTTACCATGGGCAAGTTATTTAACCTTTCATAGTCACAGGCAATTTTCTAAGAATTATCTACCACAAGTAGTGGTTTATATTAATAGAATTTGTTCCCAAATGATTAAATCACAAACGCTTGCCATATTCACCACTGAGAAATGAAAAGGTCAAGAAAGTCAGGTCTGAATAAGAAGCTATCAACTTATGCTCCATTTCAATCAATGAAATACTAATAGGATGATAAGGTCTCTTACTGGAAAGGACCCTAGGAATCATCTAGTTTAATCCCTGTCACTTTAAACATTAGGAAACTGGCATCAAGGGGTTAAGTGATTTATTTGAAGTCACATAGCTAATATATAGCAGAGCCATAGGCCATTCAGGCTGTCTGAATTCAAATCTCTTGCTCATTCCACTAAATCATAGCAGTCACCAAACAGGATATTCTATTTGGCTTCTTCTGCTCTCTCCCAACCCATCCAAAATTTATGAGAGTTGGAGACATCATTTCATGGGACACTTGGTGACCTCCCATTGAAGTTCTCATATGGAATATGTCTAACTTCAAGGCCTTTTCTCTATCCATGAAGCCACATAATACCTACTAGAGTACTATCCAAGAGTTGGTTACTGGGATCATAGATTTAGGTGTTGAAGGAACTTGGGAGGTTATCTAGTCCAATACACTCAATTTACAGAAGACAAAACTAAATACCAGAGTAGCAAATTGACTACCCAAGATCATGCAGGTAATAAATGGCAGACTTGGGATTTGAACCCAGGTCCCGTGACTCCAAATCCAGGGTTCTTTCATCTGTATCAACTTTAATAATATTAGCATGATGAAGACTGTAATAAGACTATCAGTAAGCATGAATCAGTAACCTCTTCCTCAGTGAAGTTCCTTCTTTCTTGCCCTTGGCTCATCCAGGAGTTCCACCACAGTTTTCCCCTCCCATTCCCCCATGGCATGGAACCCTTTCTGTCAGCTGAGGCCCTGGCATTGATCAGCTTCCCCTTGAGACTGATGTCTACTGAGCCTGAGAGGCAGAAAAGTGTAATGTAAATGCTAAACCTTACCGTGTGCTTAGGTCTAATACCACTGTGAAAAGCTGCCCATTTGTGAGTTTATGCCTGCCACACATCATTCTTCCTGCAGTTTCCTCTGGCTCCTCAAATCAATTCTATCTAATCATCCCACTTTTATTGTGCTTCTGAAGGAGAAGGGAATCAACATCTCCCACAGGTGCCCTGTTTGAAATGAAGATTTGACAAAATATGAGATCAAAACCAATTATGAGCCTCATCCAAACGACCCCTTGTCCACACCAAAAAAGGAGGAAGGGAATAATATGTTTTGCCAGTTTGTGTGTGTGTGTACGTGTGTGTGTGTGTGTGTGTGTGTGTGTGTGTGTGTTCAAAGAAGGGAGGAGAGGGAGGAGGTAACTTAAACTCTGCTAAAAGGGGAAAAATACTTTCTCTGCTCCTTCATCTTCCTTTGAAATTTCCACCTGCAGTCTGTGATTTATGTCCCTCTGTGACAAGACAGTGGAACACCACACACACACACCTCACAAACACACATCTCCTGACTCTTTACATCATTTTTCAGCTTCCATTTCAAGAGCCCACAGAGGCAAGTGATATTTCCCTGTGTAAAAATGAGTATAAATACGGCTGTCTCCAGATATTTCTCATCCATCGTAGAAACGGCTTCCCTTTGATGTCTTGAACACATAGGTAAAGGCTGTAGCTAAATAATTTGCCTTGTCAAATGCCCTTGCTCCAGAAGGAGGGAGGCAGGAATAAGTGCAAAGCTGTTTTATTCTGCAGATAGTTTCCCACCCCCTCCCAGCACACACACACACAAACACATACAAACACACACACACACACACACACACACACACACACACACCCCAAGACGATTCTGGCCACTAAATCATGAAAAGCAACAGAATGTTCTTAAATAGGTCACAGATATCACAAAACACATCCTACATGGCCTGATAATAAATAGGATGGAAAATCTGGCTTTTTCTCCATGAACACAGTATCAAATACAGTATCAAATACAGTATCAAATATTACAAATGATCCAAAATACACATAATTATTCTGTCTTGTTTTTTGAAGACAAAGGAGAAAACCTCATAAATAAAATGACAAATGTGGATTGAGATCCAAAATGAAGTCTTGATATCAATATTAAGTGAGGATGCTTTTCTTATGAAACCCAGGGCCTGGATTCAAAGAAAATTTCCAAATTAAGGTAATGCAACTCATTAAGGATTTGTTATTATATACTTATGATGTTCAAGAACTGTCTACATCTTGGGGATAAAAAGCAAAGTCAAAATACTCCTGACCTTTTATGAGCTTACTTTCTAATGAAAGGGAAATTATACACACATACATAAATATATATGTATATGTACATATATGTGTGTATACATACATATGTGCATATAAACACATCCATACCACAGATGTGCAAAGAAAATTCAGGGATTCACCAACTGGAATGGGGGTGGGGATTGAGAAGTAGGTAATACCTAAAATGAACCTTGAAGGTAGCTAGGGATATGAAGATCCGTAGTTATAAAAGAGACCACATTCCAGGCATGGGAACAGTTTGAGCAAAGGAAGAGAAAAAGGAGATATGATATAATGGATGGGGAAATAATCCACTTCATCCCCAAGAGTGCATGAAGGACAATAACATAACATCAGTCTGAAAATGATGGTCAGAACCAGGCTATGAATGATTATGTATGCCAAACACAAGATTTTTTATTTTATCCTAAAAGGTAATAGGGAGTCATTGAAGCTTCTTGGTGGGAAGTGAAGGATCCATGATCTCATTCATGCAGATACCTTTCTCCACTGGTATAGATTGAAACTTAACTATGCCTTCTCATCCTGTGTGATTCCTTGTCAATATTTTTCTAAATATCCTTCATAGAGGATGTCCCCAATGGTGGAAAAAGGCATGTCAAGAAATAAGAGAGGAAGGGAGGCTGGTAGGGGGAGACCAAGGGAAAAAAAGAAGAGGGAGAGAGGGTTAAAGAGAAAAAAGACAGACAAGTAAGCTTTGGTTAACAGGGAACCAATTAATGTGTGATCAAATATCATATGTTTTTATGTTCCTCAAGATCAAGACATCTTGAATATTACCAACAGTACTAAATAATCCTTCTATTCAAAATCCCTGCCTTGGACAAACTAATGTCTTCATTACCCCTGTGGGCATCTTTTGTATTTTTCTCAAACTCATACTTTTGTCCCTAAAATTCCCTTCAACTGAAATGCCATCACTTGTGTCTAACTACTCAAGTCACTCCTGTCCCGCAAGCTCCAACTGAAATTGTGGTAATTTGGTCAGATCAATACTGATCACCACAGCTTTGAAATAATCTCTCTGTCCTTACAAGTTTTACCACTCCTACAACACAATCATGGATTCATAAAGTTGTAAGGGACCCCAGAGGTCATTATAAGTATCATAAGCTCATAAAGTTTGAGCTGGAAGGAAGCAAAGAGGCCTTTTTATTAAACCTGCCTTTATTTTACGGATGAGAGAACTGAGGCCTAAAGAAGGTAAATGACTTGTCTATGGTCCCGCAGATAGTACTGTTGGAGGCAAAAATTGAACCTAGATTCTCTGACTCTAGAGCTAGTTCAAGTGATCTAGTCCAACCATACCTGAACAAGAGTCTCCTCTAAAAAAATACCCAACAAGTGGTTATACAAGCTTTGCTTAACAACTGCTAGCGAAATGGAAACCATTACCTCCCAAATTAGCCCAATCTCTTATTGGATGGCTCTAAATATTAGGATGCATTGTGGTTTTATTTTAAGTTTCACTACAATGATCCAAAATCATTTTCTCTTCAACTTCTATCCTTTGCTCCATGGTGTACCCTCTGGGACCAAACTGAACAAATCTTATCCCCTTTTCTATACAACAACCTTCAAATACTCAATGACAGCTATCATGTTGCCTTTTCTCTTCTATAAGCTAAACACCCCCAGCTGTTTTGGCAAATTTTCATTCCCCTAAACTAGTTTGGGGTAAGGACTATATCTTGTACCACATTTTTATCCTTAATCAGTACCTCATATAGTGGCTTACAAATAGTTGAAGCTTCATAAATTCTTCACCTAATTCATTTTTAACAAAAATTCACTAAATATCTACTGCATTAAGAGATTGTACTAGAAAATGAGAATGCAAAGAAATGTACTATAAGACCTTCCTCTAAAATAACCTGCAACCTTATTGGGGAGGGGAGAATGTGTACAAATAGTTACAATAAAAGGGGAAAATATTATAATTGCAAGGGAAGAGGATAGGAACTGGATTTATGATTTCTCAATATGAGGAATTCCCACATGATAAAAACTTTTCTCCTATATCAGATCTGTAGCTTCTCTACATCTTAAAGTCTTAGTAAATTGCCTAGAATATTAAGAGCTTAAGTGCCTGGCTCAGGGTCACACAGTCACTATTATAAGAGGCAGGATGTGAACTAAGGTTTCCCTGACTGACTCTGTAGTCTACAGACTACACTACATTGCCTCTCACAGGGGAGCTCTCAGGGCAAAATGGTATGAGAAATTTGCAGAGGAAGAAATTATTTTTATCTACAAGCCCCCAGAAGAGTTCAAAGAAGAGGTGACACCTAAAATGGTCCTTGAAGAAAGATAAGGACAGACAAAAATTGGAGGAGGATGAGATGGATTCATTTCCAAGTACTGATAAAACTCTCTCACCACAAGTCTGATTGAGAGGTCATATAGATAGAGGTCCAGACTCAGAATCAAGGAGAAATGAATTTTAGGTCTTCTTTCTGATATCAATTAGCTGTGGGCCCATGGGCAAATCACTTAACTTCTCCAAACTTCAGTTTTCACATTTGGAGAATGGGGATAATGATACCAAGAGGAGACACTTCACAGGATTGTTTTGAGACTCCAATAAGATAATGTCTGAAAGGCAGAGCAGTATATAATAATTAATCAATTTTATTTTGGAATTTTTTACCTTGGAATCTTAAAGAGCTTCAGATTAGTAGATTGTGAGCCATAACCTCTCTGTGCCTCATTCTTCTCTTCCTCCTCATCCTCATCCTCCTCCACGACATGATCATCATATCACCTACTTCCCAGAGTAATATCTGAAAGAGATCATACTCGTAAAGCATTTCCCAAACCTTAAGGCATCATATGAATGTGAGCTAGTATTATTGTGGAAAATACTTTGCAGACTTTAAATTGCTAGATAAATGTCAGCAACTCTTACTGCTGCTCACGCTCTGAGACAATGTCTATGCTTACACTGGGTGACCAATGATTGAATCAATGTGACTGTAAGGACCAGCGCCAATGCAAGAGACCTTGGTTCATCTCTGTGGTGATGAATATTCAACATTTCAATTCAAGATATTTATTTAGTGCTTACTTTGTGCAGAACACTATGGTGATGGCATGAGCCTTTGCCATGAAGAGTTTATAATCTAATAAAGAGGATATGACATCTACTCAAACGAGCAGGAGAAATGGTCAAACGTGACAAGGGTGAAAGGAGAGATTTGAAAATAATTGCCTTGGAAATTTATAGGGAAACTTCACTTTCAGCCAGGGAACAATCAAAGGAAACTTGAATGGAAGAGATGGCACCAGAATTAGTCCTTGAAAGAATTTTCTAAGTACTACCACATGCCACATGCCAGACACTGTCCTAGGTGCTGACAACATCAAGGCAACTGTGACGCAGTCCCGGCCTTCAAAGAGGTTACATTCTTTGGGGATGGAAAAAAGGGAAATAAAACATATATACAGATAAATAAGAACAAAGAATATACACAGCAAATTTTAGTAATTTTAATCTTGACATAAAATTTACCATTACCATAATCAGGAAAGGCAGGAAACAAGCATTTTTAAGTGCTTTTTTATTACTCAGTATCATGGGAAGCATATCACAAATATCTCATTTGATCCTCACAACACTATAAGGTAGGTCTTATTATTATCCCTATTTTACAGTGGAGGAAACTGAGGCAGCTAGATGTTATGTGATTTGCCTGAGGTTACAAATTAAATGTCTGAGGGTGGATTTGAACTTAAATTTTCCTGATTCCAGAAACAGCACTCTATCCACTGCAGCACCCAGCTGCCTCTGTGAGTCTTCAAGGTAATTATGGTGAGTGTTCCCGCGAGCACTACACCCGCTCTTCCGGGGAGCATAATAAAATGCCTTCCTCTGCCCACTCTGGTACTGAATTCTTTGGGTGCGAATGGGCAAATCACATGGGTTTTCCTAAGGTCAAGTGAAGGGAAGCAACAGGCAGCGGAAGCTCACCAGGCTTACTCCTGGATCTTGTCTTGGGGTGTCCTGTGATCCCCACTGTGGTGTTAAGAGGGCTACCACTCTGGATTCCCTTGGGGAACCCTGTGGTATGCACGGCCTTCTTAAGGGGACATCACATGGGACTTCTGGCCCTGTCTCGGGAGCCTTGTGATCTTACTGCCATCCTAAGGGGCCATCACTTGGGTCTTCCTTAGGGTCTGACCCCTAGGAGGCCCTGTGATCCCCACAGATTAAGGGATGGCTACCACTTGGTCTTCCTCTGGGAGTCCTGTGGTCTGTACAGCCTTCCCTAGGGATTATCACAGGGTTCTTCTTCAGGACTTTGGCCCTGCCTAGGAAGTCCAGTGATCCCCAAAACCACGTTTCTCACAATTTGGGGGCTCGTCGCGGGATTCTGAAGACCCCAGGAAGAGTGAGTAAGATGGGGCAGAGGGAAGAGCGCTCCCACGCACTGTTAGAGCAGTCCCACTGTCTTAAGCTGAAAATCCCCTGGAGGCTCTGAAGGACCAGAGACCTTGTTTGAATAAGAAGAGTGTGCAGAGGAACGCAAAGGGAACGGAGACTGCGCAAGTCAGGTCACCTGAGCAAGGTAGGAACAAACGGGTAGTAGTACTGCCTTGTCAAGTCTGGGGGTTCTAGGTTGAGAAGTAAGGTTTGCCTAGAACGGGAAATAAGAGCTCTAAGAAAAGGTACCTGGGGAGGATGGAAAGGATCCTCCTAACATTCCTCCTCCCGTTAGGAAGAATGTTGGCTAGCTGGGAAGACAATAAGTCGACTCAGGGAAAGTACACCTAAGTGGGGAGAATGGATTTCTCCTAGTGCTTGGAAGATAAGCACTCGTGGGTCGACCCAAGGAAAGTGATTTGGTTTAATATTGGAAGTGAGTCTGGATGCAAATTCTAAATTGTTCATGTGAAATGTCTGTCTAATGTTTTGTCTGTGCTTTTTTTGTTGTTCTATGTTCAGGTAAAAATGTTTAACTCTAGGAGACCTTTGGTATTAAAATAGTTAGATAAGGAATCAGAGCTGAAACTGCCAGTCGGCAGGGCTGGGGGCTCTGAATTAAGGGTTGGTTAGATTCTAGAGGAAAAATCTGTATATTTTGTATTGAGTTAGCCTATCTAACATCAGGCAAGTGTTTAAACTGTAGAGGAGAAGTAAAGGGGTCTGTATGAAAAACTGGATGACCACTTTAAAGAGGCTCAGTGGTCTGCTTAGAATGTGATTAAAAATTGTTGGTCATTTTTAAGTTTTAAGGTAAAAAGAAAGCAGCTGGGAAAAAGGAAAGCTGGGTGAGTATGTAATTTATTTATTTGAAATTTGGGTCAAGATTAAGGAAAGAAAGATTGAAATTGGAAATATGGAGAGTAAAGTTTCAGTAAAGATTGGGAAAATAAAAGAGATAGAAGGTAGAGATAAAAGGGGGGGTTGTAGAATGGCGGCTTGAGACCACCTGGTATTCAGTCCACGTGCTCCTCTTGGCCACCCCCTCCCCCCACTCCATCTTAGAAGACTGGGTGTGTCAATTAGGATTAGTTAGTGCTTAGAAAGGTAAGCTCCCTTGCCCTCAAGGGGCTGCCAGGCCCCACCTAGGGAGGAGCCCTTAGAAAACTGAAAGGGATTTTTCCCTTTTATCAGAAGCAGCAGGCTGAAGGGGAAACTGAGAAATATTTTAGCTTGGTATAAAGAATGAGTGGGGGAATATGCAAGCCCATGTGGTCCTTAAGAGTCCAAAAAGTTGTTATTTTTTTTTTGAGAGAAATGCCCACGCCCCTTCCCCTCAAAAATCCTTAGAATCCTTAGGCATTTTGTTAATTGCCAGTATGCATAAGATGAATTTTGTAGAAAGCAGGGTGCCAAATTCAAAACTGGATGGTTCTTAAAGCAAGTAATGATATGAAATAAAGTTTTCTTTTTTTTATAAGTTTTACCAGGCAAATATTCCTAATACTAGGCAGAATTAATGTCCATACTCAACCTCCTGTTTATGGGAGAAGAAAAGGGTATGATTAGAAAGGCAGCCATGGAGGGATGAGAAAGGGGACACCCTCCAGGACCAGGAGTGGTAGCTGCAGATAGAAAATTCCCAAATGAAGATCCAAGCTGGGATAACAATATTAAATAACATCATAGGGATATGCAGGATCTTAGACAATTGGTAATAGAAGGGATAAAGGAAGCTGTGCCAAAATTACAGAATATAAGGCTTTTGAAATCAGGAAAAATAAAAAATGAATCTCCTTCTCAGTTCCTAGAAAGAATTAGGAGATATTCAGGATCCTGTTAATGAGGTTAAATCAAAATGAAGGTTGTTAGTGAACCATTGGTTTCTGGGGGTGCTCAAGACCCCAAGGTGCCCACACGCTGGGTTCTGCCGAAGGAATTCGGCTTGGGCCTTCTCGGCCAAGGGAGGGGATGGGGTTTGTTGGAGGTTCACCATGATGTGTTGTCTTGGGTGGTCCCACCCCTTTGTGACGCCTGTCAGGTGGGCCAGACTTAGTCTGGGCTGAGCTAGATTGAATCTGAGCACCTTCAAGGAGGCAAGATGGAGATTATATACACAAAGATTGTAGGAGGCATTGAGGGGTGGTTTGGGGTGACTAGAGGAGGGCTTTAGGAAGGGTCTTGAGGAGGAGTCTAAGGAGGACGAGATGAGGTCAGACTCCAGCAACCAAGAGAATGGAATTAAGGGTTGGAAGTAGCTGAAGGCATGGATATTGATAGTATCAAGGGTGGGAAGTAGCTGGACAATAAAGAGCAAGGCTAGGTAGAGATTTGGGCCTAATGATAATGTAAGGCTTGTGGCCTTAGGGGAAGGCCAGATCTAGTTGGAAGATTCAAGGACAGTTCAAGGGGGCTCCTAAAGACTGTATTCCAGATTGAAGGGGGTTCCCAGAGACTGTGCCCTCATCACTGTGGCCCAAGGGATGCTAAAAGTAAACTTTGTCACTAGGGCAAGGCCAGATATAAATAAGAAATTGAGAGAGATGGGGTGAGAGACCAATAGGCGAATTATTGAGAGAGGCTCAGAAACTATATGTAAGATGGGAGGATGAAAGACAGAAACAGAAAGCTCAGGTCATGGCCAATGCTATGAGGGAAATTATGAGGAAGCAAGAAGGAAGAGGGGATCATAAACAATCCTTAAGGGGGAATCTCAAAGGGCACAGGGCTTCAGGATATAGAAGAGATGTGGGTAAATGGACAGGTAGGACAACCTGTTACTATTGTAATAAAAAGGACATTTTAAGAGAGAGTGTCCTGAGTTAAGAAAGGAAGAACAGGTAGCTCCCCTCCTAACTTTTGAGGAAGAAGACTATTGGGGTCTGAGGTTCTTTCTCTCTAGACCCAGCTGAAAACCCCTACTAAACCTAAAGTTTGGGGATCATAAAGAAAACATAATATTCTTGATAGACACAGGGACAGAGATATCTTCCCTTTGTAGACTACCTATTGGGGTAAAAATTGGGAGAAAAATCCTAAAGCTTATGGGAGTTAAGGGTGAGGATGGACCCCTATCTATTGGAAGGGTCAACAGGTTTTTGCTCAAATTTTTATATATTCCAGAAGTAATAGGATCAACAATTCCTATATGTGGTAATCTGGAAGTGCAATTGATGTCATCTGAAATGTATTGTTTCTGTATTTCTAAAATTCTCTTAGATTGTGAAGTTTGAGAAGACCATTGTGATTTTAATCTGAGTTTGATATATGTGAATTGGGTGCTTTTAAAGGATGTGATGAAAATTTGATAATTCTAAACTGTCGTATTTGGTTTAGAAATGTATTTACCTAGACTGAAATGGGTAGTTCAAATTTTACATACATAACAATGTTTAGGGCATTATTACATTATGTTAGGGCCGCATTAGGTTAAGAAGTTGGACAATTGCTATAACCTAAGAAATTATAACTTCCAAGTTTTGTCTGGAAGTTCAATTGAAATTGTTTTTGCTATAAATCAAGTATTTATACAAAGGCCTTGTTGGGTCCTCCTGTCAATTCAGGATTCATTGTCAATGGTTAAAAATGTGGTTTTATAAATTTTCTTACAATGCTAAGAGTATTGGACCTTAGAAATGAAAATGTTACCATTAGTGATTAAAATAATTTCTCTTGTAATCTAGAGGTTAGATTAGGAATTGTACTTAGTTAAGAAATTGATGTTGTTAAGTGGACCAAGGATTTTTAGATATTCAATCTTGTGTAAAGTTTTCAGGGTAGAGGGATTCCTATGGGCAAAGGGTATGTAATGTATAGAAACTAAGTGTTCTCCCCATTACAACACGCTTTTGACTAAGGAATTTTGTGATATCTGGAAATTCTGTAATAACAAAGAATTGAGTTGTTATAATACTTTGAAAAATACAGGGGTGTGATTTTCGAGCCTGTATCATCTAAAGATATATTTATGTATGTTAATCTGGAGGTTTATGGACTAATTGGTGATGGCACTTTGGGAATTTGAATTAATCCCAATGTTTAAAGGTTATTTTGCTTTAAGAAGGAGGCACATCTCATTTTAGAGCTGTAAAATACTTTTGAAAAAGGTTCTGCAAAATCTTTTTGTATAATTTTAGAAGGCCTGCTGAATTTCTACCTGTAAGCTAATTGGTTGCAGTTCAAACCTATGGAGACTGGGTGCTGATTAAATCCTGGAAAGAAAATAAGCTTCAGCCCAGCTGGGAGGGACCATTCCAGGTACTTCTCACTACAGAGATCACTATACGAACTGCTGAGAAAGGGTGGACTCATTATACCAAGGTAAAAGGACCTGTGGGGGAATCCCAAGAATGGACTATTAAGGACAATTCTGACCCCTTGAAGATTATTCTACACCGGAAGGGAGAGGGACACCAGGAGAGAACGGACTAATAACCTTTGTATTAATATTGTTTCCATTATCTTATTAATCATTCAGTATATGCCAGCTTCAATGAAGGATGGAGGGATTATTCCACTAGTTGAAAATTAGGAATAGTGGGGATAACAGGGACAGTGGCATTTTTTTTCCTTCCATCAGAATAAGGGGGGAGGCATAAGGGAAAGCACAGGCTTATTTCTTCTGGAAAAGGTAAAAGAGAGCTAAAAATTAGTAAAGTTAGGTAACTTAAGGTAAAAATTAGGCAAGAAAATGAGATCCACACTCCTATTGTCCTGGTTACTTGGATCGCTCTGACCATCGGAGCCCCTATCTCCCCTCCATGGAAGGAGGAGAATAAGTTTAACCAATTGTTGGATCTGTAGGGGTCCACAACAATTTGAAAATTGGCCCTGGGTACCTGTACCTCTGAGTCCAGCCTGGATCCTTAGTAATTGGTCTCTTCCATACCAGACCTAATGACCTCTTGTGGTATAAGGCTTATGAGTAAGGGTAATATAGGTTGGAATTTCTGGCACTCGGTGTCAGTATAGCAAGGTGTCAAGCAGAAAGAAAAACTAGTGGAACACTCCTGGATCCTTATAGATAGTGGGGATGGGATAATGGTTTTTGTTTTGGACATTTTGATACTTTTTGGAGTAAAAGTAACAAAACAAGTAGCCCCCGGGTAGAAAAGTGTGAGTGGAGAAGGACAGAGTAGCTATGGAGGTGCCAATATTGAAGGAATGAAACCCGGTCTTAACCAAGGAGGGCCCTTGGGGTTCCAAGATAAGCAATATTATCCCTTTCTTTGGAATGCTTCCTTTTTAGCAGGACAAGAAGGGAACAAATTGGGAATACAGCTATATGACGATCTAATGCCCCCAAGTGAGAGGTTCAAGTGGGAGATAGATACTTTCCTAACAGTCACCCGGGATGCCAATGGGTGGGGAGATGAGTGGCCCCCACAAAGAATTGTTCAAAATCTGTGGTAGAGATTATCACCAACCAGACTGCCAAGGCATTGGACCTACTGGCTGATCAGGCTACCCAAACCAGAGAGGCTGTCTTATTATTTGCTAGCAGAAGAGGGAGGTGTTTGTGGGAAACTCAACCTCTCTAGTTGTTGCATAAAAATAGATGATAATGGACAGGTTGTAAAAGATGTCCCAATTCAGACATGGACCAGTCCATTCAATCCTTCTTGGTTTGATTGGTTCAAGGGTTCCTGGTGGAAACAAATTATTGGAGTCTTCCTGCTAGCATTACGTGGCCTATTCTTGTTACCTCTATGTATACCCTGTATTATACAATTGGTTACCAAAACTGCCATTCAGGGTATGGGGGTGGTATATTTTAATGAAGGAGGGAGGGTAAAAATGTTGATTGTAAAAACAGATGATGGGAAAGATGATGAAGAATGTGAATTAATGTTAAAACAAATTGAGAATAGGAGTGAATAAGAAGTGTGGGAGCAAAAATCCGAAAAGGGGGGGGGAGAAGTTTTATGAGATAATATTATTGAATCATTATCCCATAGACTAAGGCTGGGATATAAAGTTATATTGTATCTTTGTGGGATAGGGTCCTTAGATGTTTTAAAGTGAAATAAGAGCAATTAGGTATTGATACAAATAGTGTAATTAATCCCTGGAACTAAATCAGAGACATTTTCAGTTTAGGGAAAGGAATTTCAAAGTAAGTCTCTTTAGGAGAGAAGTTGTAGAATAGTTACGTATTGATGGAAAAAGTTAAATGTGGACTTGAATTCATTCCATCATCTAAAACATAAAGATAAAAATTATATGGTTCAATTCTTTCAGATCAGGTATAATTAGAGAAGAATAGAGAAATAGAGGAGAAACTGATGCAAATGTGTCAGAGCAGTAACTTACGATCTTAATGAGAAGATTTTATGAACAAGGGAGGAAATGCATGCAAGCTATTTAGAGCTAGCTTCAAGGATGTACCTGAAGCAATGTGACTTTATAGTCACTGATCATTGGAACTTGCCTTTAATGGGACTGTTAACTGACTGTTTTTCTGAGTCTAACTCCAGGTGTGAGTATCAAGGAAGGCTGACCCAAGATGCCAGCAGCCCTGTGGGAGGGCAGGCATGAGCTGCAGGTATGATTTCTTGGCAAAGTTGAGGGGGCAACTGTTCAGCATGTGCTGAGGTGGGACCATCTTGACCTGATGCCTCAACTGAAACCTGGCAGACTAAGCCTGGCTCAATGCACCTTGCAGTTTGACACAGTCTCTGCCTGGAGTTGACAGGAAGCTGGGGAAAATATGGTCCCCTTACTCTAAGTCCCTACTGTCTTGGTGGCAAATTTCTATAATCAGAAGGTTTTGTAAATCTATTAAAATAGTTGATTATGGAACATCTTAGATTACTCTAGGACTGGGACTAGTGTTGTTAGGTTTTTTTTTCTTGGAAATGGTATGGAGACAATTAGGTCAAGGGCTTGTGAGGATATTTTGTTATTTGGTTAATATCATGCTTGTCTAAAGCTTTGTTACAGTTAGTAATGTTAAAAGAAGAATGGCTTGTGGTTTATTTCGTACATGCCATCAAAGAAACATGGCATGACTAAAAGTTTTATATATGTACTGTGTTAAGAATTGGTTATCTAATGTATTTAGGTAGGTGCTGGAGTCTGCTGTTAATTCCTTAGTGAAATATTATCCTCCTGATGAGGAAATGTTAATGTAAAGTATGTTAAGTAAAGTATGTAGGGAGTTAATGTAAAGTATGAGGAACTGGGTTCTGATGTAAAATTTCTTAAACATGGCAATTGGCCAAAGTTCCAATTTTGAATTTGTAAAAATGATCAGGGTATAAGGATTAGAAAATTGTGCCAGGGTAACTTTTGTAGGAGAATGGAAAGAAGGCTGGTTCCTACAAGAAGGCAAGAAGAAGATGCTGGAGATGGCTGGAACAAATACCAAGGACCAGAG
Organism: Trichosurus vulpecula; assembly: GCF_011100635.1. Taxonomy (NCBI): domain Eukaryota; kingdom Metazoa; phylum Chordata; class Mammalia; order Diprotodontia; family Phalangeridae; genus Trichosurus; species Trichosurus vulpecula. The sequence continues at coordinate 254,138,366 of NC_050578.1, forward strand.
GACTTCACTGATGTTGTTCCCTGCCAGACAGCTTATGGGAAGAGACTTTTGAATCTTAAAGGGGCAGTTGCATTATCATTTTCTTTTGGGTCTCTGTATCTGTATTTACAAAGGGGACTGCCCCCTTTGAGTTTTCAATGCGTCGATCAATCCTTCCCATATTTAAGGGGGTGATGATTAAGGAGAAAAATTCAGATGAGAAAGAGAGTAAGGGAATATTAAAAATGTGGAAACAAAAATTTGAATAAAAGAAGAGGGGGAAATTGTAAGAAATGGGAGGAGGAGTTTTGTTTCCACAGAACTAAAGGTGTGCTTCCCCGCCCTCGCCCATCCCAGCTTTAGCAGAGACCAGGCCTCAAGGTCGGTCAGGTGAGAGGTCAGAGGCTTGTACGCATGTGCATACTTTTTGAGAAGGCAGTCTGGGGAATTAGAGAGGTCAAACCCACTTGAACCTGTTCAAGCTTATCTAGCCTCTGGTCTTGGTCAAGAATCCAGGCCTACTGATTTGCATCATTTGCATATGTTAAAGAGGAAAAGTAGGGGAAGTAAAAGAATATAGTTTAATCCTAAACTAAGACAAGGAAAATCTAATTAACTTCACTTTTGCTTCTGTATCCTTATTACCCTATTTATATAAACTGTATAACCTAGGAAAACTATGTAAAAAACAAAGATTGTAAACTAACCATGACTCTAGCAGGAGTGGAGGGAATGGTTACCCCTGCTCCTGCAGCTGTATCAGTGTGAGTGTTCCCGCGAGCACTACACCCGCTCTTCCGGGGAGCGTAATAAAATGCCTTCCTCTGCCAAAAAAAAAAAAAAGGTGAAATTTGAAAAGAAGATATCCCAAAAGAGATTTTTCCAAAAATGGTAAAAAGAAAATGGAAAGAGCCCTTTTTATAATCTCACCACTGCATAAAAAAAAAAACCTTTTAATCTATGTGATTGAATGCTGACCAAAAAGGGTCATTTTATTGCTGTGCAAATATTATGAAATGCCTTCAATAAAGGCATAACCATCCCTTTGTGCCTTATATCCCATTCCTTGTACCCTGGCTCCATCTCTGGACCCAAGATCAGGATGATCCCCATGTCTAGAATGCGCTCTTTCCTCTTCTCTGCTTCTTAGAATCACTCGTCTCGCTCAACTCAAGTATCACCTTCCACATGGAGCCTTTCCTGAGCTCACAGGTCATAGTGTCATTAATCCCAAAGTTGTTTTTTGTATCTATTATGTGCTTATTAGTGTACATGCTGTTGTAACCAGAATGGACTTTGTTTTCTTTGAATGACTCAGCTTACCTCATTGAGCTTCCCTGGACACTGGGGTTTGCTCTTCCAGGGCAGGAAGCCCAGCGACCATGCCAGGAATCAGAGAACTTCCTGTGTGATGAGTCATGGGGCTGGCTGAGGGGAGGTGTGTTAACCTGGTCTATGCTAGGGGGAGGGGCCAAGTCAAGAACCAATTGGCCCTGGTCGTTCAGGCGGCGCTTGATGATGTCAAAAACTCTATAAGAGGGGAGAAGACAGCTTGAATATCCTCTCTTCCTTTTCCGGTTGGAGCCAGAGACGCCTACAGCCGAAGCTGAGCTGCCGGTAGCAGAGCTGACTGGAGGCTAGTGGGTAATCTTCTTACCTTAGAGGGGAAGCATGTATACGATTTTGCCTTATACCATCTTGCTTCTCTGTGGCCTCCTGGTTACCCTTGTAAGGCGGACTTATTGGGCCTGGAAGCTTTTGATGAAAATATCAAAATGGGGACGCTGGTTTGTGGGCTTGTTACTGTGGAGTGTAAATATATGCTTTAGTTCTCCTGCTTTCTGCCTAGAGAATTCCTTATATCATGCAGTTCCGGACCTTTTAGGGACATATGAGATTCTCTTTGAAATCATAAATTCTGCCTTCCTAATATAGCTGTAACACCTCATAAGCTCCCTGAGGACAGGGATGGTTTCATTTTTGTCTTTGCATTCCCAGAACCTAGCACAGTACCTAGCACCTGCTGAGCACTTTATAAATGCTAGGAGATTGATTGACTAATAACCACAGCAATGGGTGCTGCTAATGGCCTTGGTGCTGCACAGATAGGAATCTGGAGGGGTACGATCCTGGGTGTTCTCCAGTCACTAGGCAGGCTTGAAGCCAGACCTCCAACAGGATTAGGAGATGCTCTACTTTGGAGCCCATGGTTTCTTATAGCCATTTTCAGGGCACTTTGACAGCAGTGGAGAGTGCTTTAGAAACAGGAAGACAACTTTTCTGAAGACCTGGAGTCCAAAGGCTGAATGAAGTCAAACAAACAGAACAAATTGAAGCAGCTGATTGCTCCAAAGGAAAAATAAATGACTTCATTTTTCTCCACTCCCTAATCAACTTAATAAACATAGTAACCACGGTAGCAATTTGATAGCTGATCTATTAAAAGGAAATACCTAAAGAAGATAAAATGAGGAGCTCTTACGGCCTTAAATGAAATTTGGAAGCAGCCAGTCTGGGTTAGTGTAGAAACCCTGTTCCTTGGAAAATCAGAAAATATGAATAGTTGATAAAAATGTGCCTAGTTACTAGCCTAGTGGGAAGACAGCATATATATTTAGCTGGCGCTGTACTGCCGTGTATGACTTGGAATGTAATATGAGGGATTTAGGTTCTTTTCTCTCCTGTTAATCAAAGAGTTCCACTTGGAACATTTTTCATCATTTTGCCAAACATGGCTGTCTGCATAATCTGAGGCTGTGTTCTATTTCCACCTATCTCTGAATGTTTAATTCACTCCAATGACCTGATGGGTGACTCTTTAACAGGCAAAAGCTCTGCTTACTCTGTGCCAAATCATTTCATCTTTTAGAAGGGGGTCATATGTTCACAATAGTCACCGTAGAAGTGATTTTCATAAAACATTAGAGTTGGAAGGACCATAGAATACAGAGTATCGAATATCAGAGCTAGAAGGAATCATGTAACATAGAACACAGAATATCACCATCATAAGGGGCCTTAAAATGTAGAATAGCGTGTTTCCTAAAAGAGGCCTAAGAATAGAAACATAGGATTGCAGAGCTGGAAGCTGAAAGTACAAAATATCAAAGCTGGAGGAGAACTTCAAACATAGAATGTCAGAGCTAGGGTTCTTAGAACATAGAACACAGAATGCTAAAGTCAGAAGAGATTTTAGAACATAGACTGCCAGAGCTGAAAGAATAAAACTAGAATGCTAAAGCTGGAAAGGAGCTTAGAACATAGTACCAAAGGAGGAGGGGAGAACAGAAAACAGGACACAGAATATGAGAACTGGAAGAGATCCTTGAACAGAGAATTGATAATGGTACCATCGAAAAGAAACTTAGAATATAAATGTCAGACCTGGAAAGTGCCTTCAAACGGATGTCATTGTCTGGTTTCTAGTGCCCTAGCCTTCCTTGCCTAATCACTCCATCTTGTTCTCTCCCAGCATCCTCTGTGATCTCCTTCACCTCCGCTTCCACCATTTTTTTCATGTAGGTACCTATCCAGCTACACACTGCTAACCTGATGCCCAGGGAGGATGTCCCACTAAGGCTGAATCACTAAAGATGATTATAACCAGTCTGGACTCATTCCTCAATGATTAATAATCCCCCAACTCTGGCATATCCTGCCCATCCCAGTGATTTCAAAACCCTCGCTGACATTATTCAAACCCACATTCCCCACTATGTACTTAAACCCCTTAAATAAACTCTCTATCCAACTTCCTATTCTAAAGCTAATCACTGTGTTCTCTGAATGTCTATCCTATAGTTTAAATTCTTAAAAAATCTTACTTGTATCTTAAACTTTTTTCTGACTCCTTCCATCTTCTCAAATGGGTTCCTTCCCAAAGACAGAGCCTACCTGGATACACTTTCCAGCAGTGGATTCACTTTCACTCATACTCTACCAGCTGGTAGGTAAGGAGTTGTAATATTCCCTTCGTCCCAATTGCCACTTCCAGGCTCTCCTTCTACTGCTATCAGTCAGTCTCTTCCTTTGAGATTTATTTAATTCATATCTACCACCCAGCTGTTATCTACTAACTCCCAAGATATTCTCCTTTGTTCCTAAATGAGTTCTTTGTGTGACATGCCATCAGCCACAAGTGCTCCAATTCCACGTTCATAAATTCTGAAATTCTCTTATCTGATTGCAATCTGTTGTCTTTCCACCATTTCTTCTGTCCTGAAACTCCAAACCCTGTTGTTCATCTTCACAACTTCAAATCCCTCCAAATCCCTGAAGTGGCCACACTCTCCTCCCTTCCCCATCTTAATTACTTGGTGGACCAGTTCAACTCTCCATAGTCCTTCCCCTTTCCCCTTATTCTATTATGGATCTTATCCTGCCAAACTTCCACCTTAGATTACTCCCACCATCCACTGCCTTCACTCCTACTCACATGTTGCTAAATAAAGTTGGAGAAAATCATAAAATCATACTAAATGGGTCTACTACACATTCATGCTACACAATCTCTTCACTGTGGCAAGATAATCCTTCTACATCTCCATGAGCTATTCATTATCACTCACAACAACAGCTTTTCCTAAAACTTTTCAGTCCCCCTCAGATCTCCCATGGTTTCTCCTCCTCCACCCTCTCATATTTCAAAAAGAAAAATTAGGTCATTCACTGAGAACTGCTTCTTATCCCATCCTTCTCATCTCAAATCATTCAGATGACTTGCCCCACTATTTTCTCTCTCTTACTCCTGTAGTATGAAGAACAAACCTCCCTTCTTGCCATGGCAAAGTGTTCTTCATGCACAAGTGATTCCATCTCATCCTATGTTTTCCAATAGATTTCTCTCTCTCATTTCTTCTAAGTTATCAAGGACCTCGATTGCCAAATACAATGACTTTTTCTCAGTTTTCATCCTTCATGACCTTTGCAGCCTTTGACATTGTCAATTACCCTCTTCTCCTGGATACTCTCTTCACTCTAGATTTATAACCCTTCCTGGTTCTCCTTTTACCCCTCCCTGTCAGTATCCTTTGCTAGATCTTCATCAAGGTCATACTCTCTAACTCTGGGTTATCTCCTAAAGTTCCACCTGGGGACCTCATCTCCCTCTTTTATTCTTTTGCTTGGTGATCTCATCAGCTCCCATGCATACAATAATCATCTCTATGCTAATGATTCTCAGATCTACTTATCAGTTCTAATCTCCAATCTCACATCTCCCACTGCCATTAGAAATCTTGAGCTGGATGCTATGTAGATATCTGAAATTCAACAGGCCAAACACTGAACTCATTCTTCTAACTTCCCTATTATTTCAACGGCATCACCATGCTCCCAGTAATCCAGGCTCACAACCCATATGTCCTGCTCAACTCTTCACTCTCTCCCTCCCACATCCAAGTTGCCAAGTCCTATCAATTCAACCTCCACATCTCTCATATTTTCACCCTTCTTTCCTCCAATACGGCCAGCTCCCCTGTGTAGATTCACATCATCTCATACCTGCACCAATGCAATAGCAAAACAGTATTACTGGTTCATGTTTTCCCCCACTCCATTCTATCCTCTACTTGGCTGCCAAACTGATCTTCCTAAAGCACAGATTTGACCAACTCACCACCATCCCCAATCAATAAACTCTAGTGATTCTCTATTAATATCTAGGATCAAATATATAATCTTCTGCTTGGCATTTGAAGAATGATAACCTGATCCCTCCTTACCTTTCCTCTCTTCTTATTCCTTACTCCTCCTCATATGCTCTACATTCCAGTGACACTGGCCTCCCTGTCATGCTTCAAAGAAGAAACTTCATCTCCTAACTATGTTACTCCTTGGCTGCTCCCCCATATGAAACTTCCTTCCCTCTCAGTCCACTGGATTCATTCACGAATTTCAAATTCTAGAAAAAATCCCATCCCTTTACAAGAAGCTTTTCCAAACCCCATATATGATTGGACCTCCATTCTAAGATCTCTAATTTATCATCACAAATATATACCTACGTATATACATATATAATATATGTGTATAAGTATACATACATATTTATATACACATACATAAATACACGGGGGTGAAAATGTATACACAATTGAGTACAAACCAGATGTGTGTGTGTGTATGTATGTATGTATATATACAAATAGAATGGAGATTCCAGAGGCACACTGGATGGTGTGGGCAAGATTGGAATGGAACCTGGACAGGTTAGAGTTAAAGGAGACAGTGATGAGAGAACAGGAAGGAGGAACTATGGATTTTAAATGCATATACATGTGTAGTATATATGTATACATACATGTGTGTATATACATGCGGTGTTGTATATATTATAATACACAAATATGGATATATTATGTGCATGTGCAATATATGCATATGTATGTGTTCTATATGTATACATATATCTAGTTTATATACAACTGTTCACATATTTTCTCCTCCGTTATACTTTGAGTTCCCAGAGACCAGGGACTATTTTTTGCCTTTATATGCATCTTCCAGTGCTTAACCCAGTGACTGGCACACACTAGGTGATTAATAAGTGCTGTTAAAATATTTGGCCTGTGTTGAACTAAAAAAATTAAAATAATAGAACACAGACTATTAGAACTGAAAAGAATATTAGAAGAGAGAACATGGAACATCAGACCAGAAAGGGCCTTAGAATTGAAAACAGGCTATTACAGCTGAAAGGGATTTTAGAACAAAAGACACAACTAGTTTAAAAGGAGCACAGGAGTCATTAATTCAATGCACTCATTTTATCAGTGAATATTCTGAGTCCTAACAAAAGGAAGTGATTCACACAAGGTCCCACAAAGATTCAGGGCCTGATCCAGATTTGAGACATTTCTGCTGTATCATGTGTCTTTTCCAGTACCTGATGGGTCTTACTGTTCCTCAGACACAGATTTCCAGTTTTTGTCTATGTGTCTTTGCCCTGGCTCTGCCATGCCTGTTCTGGAATGGATTCCTTCTCCTTTGTTTTTAGAATACCAAATAACTGGGAAGACTCAGAACAAGTGCTACATTCTACATCAAACATTTCTTGATCTATATAGCTTCTAGTATCCCTCTCACTCAAATTACCTGTGTCTCTTAAACTGGTATATGTATGTATGCATGTATGCATTTTGTGTATATATATATATATAGATATATATATGCATCATGTATTATATCTAATAATACAGCACCTGTGTTACATACACATGTCCACAAGTCATGTCTACCAAATGAATGCAAATTCCTTGAGGGCAGAAACTGCTTCATCTTTGTCTTTCTATTCCCATCACTTGCCATGGTACATGGCACAGAAGAAACATCTAGTAATAACACGTTCTTGGTGTTTGATTACTTGATACCAACTTGATTGTTGGTATCTGCTGGTATGAATATCATCATAAGACCCTTAGTGAGGATCTTATTCCTTTCAGTATCTCAAATTCATAGCAGTCCAATGCCTGTAACTATCCTAGAATTACAGGCTCATTTCTGACACCCTCAAGAAGCACTAAACGTGAAAATCAAATTCACTTGGGTGAATATTATTCCTCCTCATGGGAAATGCAAGAGCATCTGCATTATGAAGTTGGAGGCCAAATTGAGATCCAGGCCTGATCACCAGCAACCTCTACAATGCTCCTTGGATAGTGTGAGCTTTGTTATACATTTGTCATACAGTATTACCCATAGGGCTTCTCCCATTTTTCTCCATGTCCCTATATTAATCAATATCTAGCCATTTAAGAGATAACTCTCCCCAGTACTTCCTTCTGTTCCCTTATCACCTAACTCCTCAACCCTAACCCACCCATGTACCACTCCAGTCATGCTTATTCCACCCAGTGTGCCTCTGTTTCCCAATTGATCACTTCTTATTCTATATTATCTTCATCCTAGAACTCTTCCCTCACACTTCTTCCATGTGTTAGGCCTCACTACATGCCCAGATATTACCTTCAGCTTAAGTCATATGTTCTCTCATCCCCTTTCCTTCCCTCTACCCCATCACCTTCAGCACACTAGTCATAGAGCAGAAATTGGATTAATTTTTTATCTCTACTACCCTTTCCAAACTTTCTATTTTCCTCCATCACTCATCAACATTTCCTCCTTTGAGGTTCACTGAGTTAAAACTGTCCACCAATCCAAATTATGGTATCTGTAGTATATCAACTGCCAAGTCATTCATCTTTCCCAAGATGTTCAGCTTTGTTCACTATCTTCTTCTCTTCTCCAATAGGTATATGCGTCTTCCCTCAGTATCCATAAATCTCATGGCCTACTCCTTCATTCCACTCAATTCCAGGGATTTTTCACTCACAAGATATCACAATTACCCATGGATGTTTCCTTTCTTAATTAGAAACTATGATGTTTTTCTCCTATGACCTCCTATCAGTCCATTTTTCTTGTCTCATACTTCCTATGCTGATTTTTTAACTCATCAATATCTTCAATCCTTTTACCTTCAGGACCTTCTGAGAACATTTACCCCTGCTCTAACTTCCTTGTTTTTCCTTCTCCAATCTCAACAGTGATTTCAACTCTACATTGTCCTCTCTCATAAATACTTCATCTCTTTGTCCTATCACCACTTCTCTCTTCCCAAACTTTAGCCCCATGTTGCTCATACTATCCACCTCCTCTAGTGATATTCATGCCAACGAACAATACAGGAAAAAGTCTGACAGCTGGTCTGACTATATTAACAATCCATATTATCCAACATCAACTGGTCTCTGACTATAGTGAAGTAGTCCTTTGATTCCACCTCTTCTGCTTGGAGTCCTTCGTGGTCTCCCCCGCCAATTGCTGGTGTCCTACCTCCCAAATTACCTCATATTTAACTACTTTGAATTTGCATTTATTAACTTTGTATTTATGTTGTATATACATAGTGGGCAGCTAGAGCACTGGACCTGGAGTCAGGAAGACCTGAGTTCAAATTCAGTCTCAGATATTTACTAGCTGTATGATGCTGGGCAAGTCACTTAACCCTGTTTGCCCCTGTTCCCTCATCTGCAAAATAAGCTGGAGAAAGAAATAGAAAGCCACTCCAGAATCTTTGCCAAGAAAACCCCAAAAAGGGTGACAAAGAGTCAGGCACAACTGAAAAATGGATGAACAACAACATATACAAAGAAATGTCTTAATAATCATTTGGATGAATGAATTGATTTCTTTATGGAACTATTGGGTTTCACAATTTAGATAGATATTTCATTTGATGACCTCTAAAATCCATCCTACCTCTAAAATTCTAGGATTCTAACCCTAACTTATCTGACTAGAGGGCATAGTCATGGCTTCCAGGGCCTCCATTAAAGGAGGAGTCCTGGAGCAGTCTTCTCTCCATTTCCTACCAGCTACACTGCTTTTGGACTTCTTTACCTCTCTCCCTCATGCCCTCCTCCCCCCAGGAAAGTCATCAATGGGACAAGATTGAATCAGCCAAAGGACCCAAATTTCATCAGTACCCTTTGTCCCTATGACTGGATCCTTTGACTGGAGGGCAGAGTCATGGTCTCCATGGCTTCCATTTAGGGAGAGGACCCAGAATAGTTTTCTCCTGATTACCCACCAGCTACACTGTTTTTAAATATCTTTACACTTCTATATCATGTCCCTGTACCAGATATCTTCTCCTCTTCCATCCTCCTCTTCCTCCTTTCTCCTTTTCAGCTTCTCTTTCATGTGTTGTTTGTCCTCATTATATTATAAGCTCCTTGAGAGCAAGGATTGTGTTTCTTTATATTTGTATTTGTATCACAGCATCTAGCACATAGTAGGAACTTAACAAATGTTTACTATTGACTAATCAACCAACAGGTATTTAGTAAATACCCACTCTAGGTGAAGTTCGGATTGGAATGTTACAACAAAACTAAAATTGTGTGTGTATCTGTGTGTGTGTGTGTGTGTGTACACATACACACATGCAGGTGTGGACAGTAATGTTAATTTCATATATTATATATATATATATGTGTGTGTGTGTGTGTTATGTGTATATATATATATATATATATATATATATGTTTATGTTAACTTCACATCACGTATATGTGAATACAGGTGCATATGAGAAAACAATGGACATTCCTGATTACCGCCAGCTGCTCATTCTTCCCTGAAATATTTATATTTTTATATATGGCATATATTTATATAATTTCATCTATAACACATATATATATATACATATATGTAAAAAACTGGGGACACATGAGTAGCTAGAGGTTAACAGGAATATCTATAGTTGCCTCTTTTCCAAAGGTAGAAAGAGAATGAGCAGCCACTTATCATTTAAAGTTTGATCTCAGTATCTGAAATGAAGGGGTAGAGTTGTATCTTGCAAAGTTGGAGAGCCAGCCTCTACTCATGGAATGGGCCCTGTCCCAGCTGCCACATGGGAAATGGAGTTAATACAAGCATTTTCCTCTCCTCTGGTTTTTGTTGCTTGTGAGTGTCTATATCATTGTGTTCCATGTTCTTGATAAAAACATTTTCCAAATGAATCACTGAAAAAAAAATGGTGAACCTAAGCCCCAAGTTCAATGTCTTCTTTAATTGAAGGACTTATCAATTCAGAGCCAAGGGAGACTCTTGAGCCAAAGGAGTCACACACGGTGCATAGTACTGCCTTTTCTGTGTTTACAGGGTCCCTGTTTAGTCCTATAGAGTTAACACTGACATAACCTCCCAATTAGAGGCTGAACCCAACATGGTGCTTGGTGGTCATTATAAGCTGTCTTGCTTCTAAGGTGTTTAGAGAGATTTCAGGATAGAGTCTCATTAACTCTGACATTTCAGATGTGATAGCTCTGCATTGTTAAGAGCTCTATTGTGGGACACTCTTAGAATTTCCCTGACCTTTTGACTCTACTTTCCCACCATTCTTAGCCTCCTTCTTAGCTGACCTTCCTCCTATATTCCTAGTACCTAATTAAGAATCTAAGCCCTGTATTACAATGGAAAGAATAATGGACTTTGAGTCATTATACCTGGGTTTAAATCCTGCCTCCGTCTCTTAGAACTGGCACTCAATTAACCTCTCTGGACCACCTATTATATGATGATGATGATGATAGTGTTTATGTACAGCACTTTAAGTTTTGCAAAGCACTTTACAATGATCTCATTTCATCATCACAACAACTCTGTGGGTCACAGAGCTATTATTATCCCCATTTTACAGATGAGGATGTGAAGGCAGATAAAGGTCTAATAAGTGTCTGGGGCCAGATTTGAACTCATCTTCCTGATTCCAGTTCAGCACTATCCACTGTACCATATAGCTGCCTCTAACATCCCTTCTATCTCTATTCTATGATCATATGATACTCCTATCTGAGCCTTTCATCCATTCCCAGGTTCAATAGACCATTAGCCGCTTTTTAGGTTTCACAAATATTCTTGGTCCTTAGTGCAACATAGAATGTAAACTACTGGATGACAAGAGCTAGTGCCTGGCAAAAAGTAGGTACTTAAACGTTTGTTGAATGAATAACTGACCAGATGGCCCATGTGACATTCCCCACTGCAGTCTTGTTTTGGAGCCAGAAATTAAGATCAATGCTGAAGGTAAGAGACTATAGAATTTGATTTAAATGTTGTCAAATATTCTCTTGTGGATGCCAGCAAACCACAATACTGATTTGCATTGTTCTAATAAAATCTAGTAAAAAGAGAACACAAGGCTTTAGCAAAATTCATTAAATCCTTCCCCCTCCCCTCATTTTATAGAATTTCAAAGTTAGAAGCACTTCATTAGGCACTTAAAATAAACCTTACCCCCTTCTCCACCAAAAATAAGTCATTCATACAACATATCTGATGGGTCATCCTTAGCTTTTGCTTAAAGCCTTCTCTTGAAAGGGAACCTTTCTAAGAAAGCCCATTCCTCTTTGGGCCGACCTAATGATTAGGAAGTTCTTCCTCCCATTAAACCTACACTTCCCTCTTTGCAATTTCTATCAATTTCTTTCATTTTCCTTCTATCATAAGAGAATTATGAAGTTGTAACTCATATTTGTGATGATGTAAGAGAAATATGGAGATTAACACCTCTAGACGAGATGGTCACTCTCTGTGTGTTTGACAGAACATTCCCTTATCATTATATTTCATCGATATAGCATTTCCATGCATCAGGGTCCTAATCTGTAAAAGGAGAGAATCAGGCTGGAGGATCTCTAATGTCATTTTTAGTTCTAATAATCTGAGTCTTTGTGTGTTGTTGTTGTGCTTTTCAGTCATTTTTCAGTCGTGTCAGACTTCATGACCCCATTTGGAGTTTTCTTGGCAAAGAGACTGGAGTGGTTCGCTATTTCCTTCTCCGCCTCATTTTACAGATGAGGAACTGAAGCAAGCAGGGTTAACTGACTTGCCCAGGGTCATACCACAGCTAGTATGTGTCTGAGGCTGTATTTGAACTCAGGAAGACTCATCTTCCTGATTACAGGCCTGGAGCTCTATCCACTATGTCATTTAGCTGCCCTATGATCTAGGACTCAAAATATCCCCAGTGATCTACAACAGTGAAAAGCAATTAATAGATTTATGAATCATAAAACTATGTCTTCATCTAAGTCATTGGTAAAAATTACAACAGGACAGAGCCAAAGGCTTGAGACCTTCCTACAGGTTGACATCAATCTATTACTCTGCATTATTTAGTATGACCTTCCAATGAGTTACAAAGCTACCTAACTGTATTATAGTTTCTCCTATGTTTCTCCATCTTGTCCATGATAATATGGGAGACTTCTCTTTAACACCTTGTGGAAATCATAGGCATATAGATTTATAACTGAAAGCAAACTTAGAAATGATCTAATCCAGTATCTTTATTTGATAAGTGAGAAAATCAAGGAAAAAAGAAGAGCTTTGTTTAAAGTCACACAAGGAGAAGGCTGGAAATTTAAACCAGCTCTTTGGGCTCTATCTACCATTCCTTCCACTGTGTAATTTGAAAAGGGAAGCTAGTATGGAATGATGGAAAGGATATAGGTTGGACAGATTTTTCTATTTAATGACTTTGCTTTAATCTGATTCTCTTCTATGCTATAGGGCATTTGCTTACATTGGGTTTGGGGGGAGGTGGGAAATAATACAATGAATTTGGATAATTAGGCTAAAATAAATATCCATGGTCATGTACTTTTAAATTGGCGATTCTGATAAAAGTAACATTGAAACAAGTTGCCACCTTGCATTGTTGTTTGGAGAGGCATGGATATGAGATTCCATTGGAGTAAGAAATTCCTGGTAAGGAAAATCCCTCTGTCAATGAAGATCTTCAGCTATACCACAACTTAGATTGTTAGATTATCCAGGAGTGAGGAAATGACTGGCCTAGGGTCACATAGTCAGTGTGTGTTAGAGGTAAGATCTGCACCCAAATCTTCCTGACTTTAGAGTCAACTCTGTATCTACTATCCCATGTTGCTTTCCTGGTTACTTTTGGAAATGTGTTCTCCACAGCCAAGAGACTTAGCTTTCCATCCAGGAGTGAACTTCTCTTTAGTTATAATCATCATTCTTTATTAATCTAAACATCTTCTCTTTTCTGTTCCATTTGGCTTTGAGACATCTACAATCTTTTCAAACCTGCCTCTGAGATACAAGTATATATAACTCTAACCTAATCTCTCCCCTTACCACTCTCACTTAAAGTAAATAACTAGGTTCCTAACTCAGAATAGCTTCATTTTGAGGGGGGCAGAGCCAAGATGGCAGCCAGAAAGCAGGGACTTGCTTAAGCGCTCCCCCAGGTCCCTCCAAAAACCTGTAAAAATGGCTCTGAACAAATTCTAGAGCTGCAGAACAAAACAGCAGAGGGAAGCAGGGCTCCAGTCCAGCAAAGCCTGGATGGTCACTGAGAAGGGTCTATCACACCGAGCTGGGAACAGAGCTGGGAGCTCAGCAGAGCACAGCTCAGTGTGGGCCACACCAAGACCAATCAGGCCGAGAGCCAGGCAGAACAGGTGGTAGGGCCCTGAATCCTTTAGCTGTGGCAGTTACCAGACTTCTCAACCCACAAACACCAAAGACAACAGAGAAGGTTAGTGGAAAACCTGGCAAGTCAGAGTGAAAGGAGTGAGCAGTCGACCCTAGCCCCAGAGGCGTGGAAGTGGTGCAGCTCTGGGGCTTCTTCCAGAGCTCCAGCTGCATTTGCCTTTGGCCCCAGGCCCACCCTGTGGGAGGAAGTAAGTGGTGGACCAGAGAGGGACTGCAGAGCCTGCTTGGATATGGCTCGCAGTCCGGATTGGTAGTTCTTGGGAGAGGAGGAGCACTGGTGTGGCAGAGTTTTCCATGTAGAAGTAGCTCTGAAAACAGCAGCACAGAACCTAAAACTTAGGACAAAGTATTCTCTACTCTACAAGTAGTCATACACTCACGATAAGCTCAAGGGCCAAGTAATTGGCTAGGAACATGAACAGGCAGCAAAAACAGACTCAGATTCAGAATCAGACTTTGGAATCTTTTTTTGGTGACAAAGAAGACCAAACAAAGTCAAAGAGCCTACATCAAAAGCCTCCAAGAAAAACATGAATTGGTCTCAGGCCATGGAAGAGGTCAAAAAGGATTTGGAAAAGCAAGTAAGAGAAGTAAAGGAAAAATTGGGAAGAGAAATGAGAGTTATGCAAGAAAATCATGAAAAACAAGTCAATGACTTGCTAAAGGAGACCCAAAAATATATTGAAGAAAATAACACCTTAAAAAATAGACTAACTCAAATGGCAAAAGAGCTTCAAAAAGCCAATGAGGAGAAGAATGCCCTGAAAGGCAGAATTAGCCAAATGGAAAAGGACATCCAAAAGACCACTGAAGAAAATACTACCTTAAAAATTTCATTGGAGCAATGGAAACTAGTGACTTTACGAGAAATCAAGATACTATAAAACAGAATGAAAGGAATGAAAAAATGGAAGACAATGTGAAATATCTCATTGGAAAAACCACTGACCTGGAAAATAGATCCAGGAGAGATAATTTAAAAATTATTGGACCACCTGAAAGTCATGATCAAAAAAAGAGCCTAGACATCATTTTACAAGAAATTATCAAGGAGAACTGCCTTGATATTCTAGAGCCAGAGGGTAAAATAGAAATTGAAAGAATTCACCTATCGCCTCTTGAAAAAGATCCCAAAAAGAAAACTCCTAGGAATATTGTCACCAAATTCCAGAGCTCCCAAATCAAGGAGAAATATCACAAGCAGCCAGAAAGAAAAAAATTGAGCATTGTGGAAGCACAATCAGGATAACACAAGATCTAGCAGCTTCTACATTAAGGGATCAAAGGGCTTGGAATATGATATTCTGGAGGTTAAAGGAGTTAGGACTAAAACCAAGAATCACCTACCCAGCAAAACTGAGTATCATGCTCCAAGGCAAAATATGGATTTTCAATAAAGTAGAGGCCTTTCAAGCTTTCTCAGTGAAAAGGCCAGAGCTGAATAGAAAATTTGATTTTTAAACACAAGAATCAAGAGAAACATGAAAAGGTAAACAAGAAAGAGAAATCACAAGGGAGTTAATAAAGTGGAACTGTTTTGTTTACATTCCTACATGGAAAGATGACATGTGTAATTCATGAGACCTTTCTCAGTATTAGGGTAGTTGAAGGTCATATATATGTATACGTGTGCGTGTGTGTGTGTATAGACAGGGCTCAGGGTGAGTTCAATATGAAGGGATTATATCTAAATAATTAAATTAAGGGATGAGAGGAATATATTGAGAGAAGGAGAAAGGGAGAGATAGAATGGGGTAAATTATCTCACATAAAAGTGGCAAGAAAAAGCAGTTCATTGGAAGGGAAGAGGGGGAATGAGTGAATCTTGTTCTCATCAGATGTGACTTGAGGAGGGAATAACATACACACTCAATTGGGTATCTTACTCCACATGAAATTAGGGTGAAGGGGATAAGAAAGGGGGAATGATAGAAGGGAGGGCAGATGGGGGGAGAAGTAATCAAAAGCAAACACTTTTGAAAAGGGACAGGGTCAAGGTAGAAAATTGGATAAAGGGGGACAGGATAGCAGGGAGGGAAATATAATTAGTCTTTCACAACATGACTATTTATGGGCATGTTTTGCATAATGATACATGTGTGGCCTATGTTGAATTGTTTGCCTTCTTAGGGAGAGTGAGTGGGCAGGGAAGAGGGGAGAGAATTTGAAACTCGAAGTTTTAAAAGCAGATGCTCCAAAAAAAGTTGTTTTTGCATGCAATTGGGAAATAAGATATACAGGCAATGGGGCATAGAAATCTATCTTGCCCCACAAGAAAGCAAGGGGGAAAGGGATGGGGAGGGAGGGGGAGTGGGGTGACAGAAGGGAGGGCTGACTGGGCAACGGGGCAGTCAGAATATATGCCATCTTTGAGTGGGGGGAGAGGGTAGAAATGGGGAGAAAATTTGTTACTCAAAATCTTGCATAAATCAATGCTGAAAACTAAAAAATATTAAATAATAAATTATGGAATTCAAAAAAGTAAAAATAAAAAATAAAAAAGAATAGCTTCATTTTGCCTAACACAATTCCCTAAAGATGTGATCACTTAATAAATGCGTTCATGTAATATTATTAAGTGACAAAGTCTCCAGCCTCTGCTATTAGCGTTCGTTAATAGAAAAGCAATGGTTTCAATAGGTTTCTCTTCAGGTAAGTGATCCCAGCAGAGGTCTAGGCACTCATATTGCTGTCCACCAATTCCATACTGGTATTCTAAGTTCCAGAACTATCACATAGTTCAACAATGTGGACACCAGTGCACACATCATTCCCAAAGGGGTAGAGATTGAGATGTGTCCATCTGGTTACTTTCCCTGGGTTAGAGATATACAAGCTCAGAACAAAGACAGATGCAGAAAGGAAAGCATTTAGGGATCTCAGGCTACAGGAGCTCCACAGCTCCATGTAACTGAATGTAACTTCAATTCGATGTAACTTTGTTCCTTTTTCTCTTTGTTCTGATGCTTTTTTACTCATCATTAGCAAAATTATGGGACTAATTTCTATCTCTCCCTTTCTTCCTCTCTCAATATATTCCTCTCTCATTCCTTAATTTTATTTTATTTTTTTAAATATCATCCCTTCATATTGAACTCACCCTGAGCCCTCTGTCTATACATATTGCAGGAAAATACCTGCAACCATTTCTTGGTTCTCAGGACTAAAGTACATTAGCCAATCTTCATACCTTACTTAAACACGAACTGAAGAAAATCTTTCCAACTGCACACGTAGAGATTGTGATATTTGAATCATCCCAAATGGCCATAACAAATACATTTTAATAGGAATTTTTCAAATAGCATAGGAATGTAAAGAAACATTCCACCTCCATTTTTCCTTCAACCATTTAGAGGGGAAATAAGAAGCTAGTGGTAGGCTAGGCAAAGAGAAAGTGACTGTCCTGGGCAGTGCTCCAGGAAAGCATGGGGAAGACAAGGGCAATGAACTGGATTCCCATGGTTTCCTCTATCGTTATGGCTGTTAATTCCTAGTTAGTTCTCTACTCCAGTCCCTTCTTACTGACTTGCCTGATCATGTGTCTCCCACCTTCATGACTCCTGTGATCCCACCTTCTCTGATTCCACAAGTTCTTATCTCCACACATTTTCAGTCATAGAGAAAGCATCCAGTCCTATATTTCTATCATCTCTCTGCAGAGGAACGTTCCTTCAAAGGTCAAGAACCTTGGTAAAATCTAGATAAAATGAATGTATACTTTGCTATAGACAAATGTATATTACACACTCTCCCCTAAATCCTCCAAGTTCCCATAATAGTTCCTGTAGGAAAACAGACTACACATAGAAAATAGAATGGTAAAACTGTTAGAGACCTTAGACTACAGAATAAAAGCCAAGAGACATCTTACAAATCATCCTGCCTAATTCCTTCAGGAAATAGGGACTTAGGAAGGGGAAATGACTTGCCAAATCCTTGTTGATTGATATCCAGGAAATACTGTTTTTCTGAATAGTTCATTAAAACAGCATCACCTTGATGCGTAATGTAAGCTAGCCCAGAGAGAACAAGAAAATGCTCTGCCCAGTAATCTGGGCAACACTGCACTGTAATCAAATCTCTTGACTCACAATTAACTTTCTAAACAATACACTGTGGGATAGAGTCAGACACTGGTTTTGTCTCCCTTCCTCCCCCGAGCTCCCAGCCTACTGGGTGAAAAGAGCAGGGCAAATAGGCACCCCAGGGAGGGCTTGAAAAGATCATCAAATTTCAAGGTGTTGTATCAGCCTGGTTCCTTTTCTCTGCTTTCAAAACAACTGACAGTTCTACCATCCCCTCTCTCTTTTTCAACAGCTCCCTTTGTTTGCTCCCTTTCTGAGACACCCTTGCTCTTTTATTTTATCTTATTTTTATTTTGTGGTTGGTTGTTTTAGAACAAAGTGACAATTATTAAAGAGTTGGAAGAGAAACAAATTCAAAGAGGCACCCAGGGAACTGGAGGAACTTATTTAAACCTGAAATTCATTGGCGGGCATGTGTAAAATTTCTGTGTAGCACCAACAACAAAATAAAAAAAAAACCCAAGGAGCTCTTTTGTTGACAGAAATGAAGATTTAGGAGCCAGGTATGGAGACTCTAAGAGATCTATTGAAGCCTCTAAGAGGAAGAGGTTTTGCCAAGCCAGAGGCAGATGAGTCAGAGTGCCCCTGGAACCCAAAGAGACTTGACCACCCTTATTTATCAAATGGTTGAAGACATCACTCAAGTAGCAAGTAGCATGTCTGCGCCTCTCTCTCTCTCTCTCTCTCTCTCAGTCTCTCTCTCTTTCCCGTCTGTGTGTGTGTCTAGCTGTCTCTATCTCTCTCTATTTCTCTCTGTCTCTGTCTGTGTGTGTCTATCCACACACACACATACATATGCACACACGCATACATGCATGCACACACACACACACACTTTACTTGCCTCTATCTGATCCAATATCACTTTCCAATTCCTTCATTCTCTATTGCTGCTTCCAAGCCAATTCTTTTTTTCCCAAATATTGTCACAATCCCTTTGCAACATTTGACACTTCCTTCTCCAAAAATCACAAGGCAAACTAGCCAACATCATCCACCCCCACTGTCAGTTGCCCTCTAGTAGTAAAAGTTACTAGTTGTGACTCTTGCTGATTCCAACTGAAGAAGGAAGGAAGGAAGGAAACATTTATTAAGCAGCATGCACAGCACCATGGAGCATAATCTCTAAGGAGCCAGAAATAGCGATAGGGACAAGATCCAGGATTTCATTGGTAGAGGGAACTCCCATATAAGAAAAGTCCATTTACAAATAAATATTAACTGTGTGATCCCAGAAAAATCACTTAACATCTCCAACCTATACGCAACACTCTAGGACCATAAGTTGCTGACAATGTGTCAACATGTGCCAGAAACAAGACCTGAACCTAGCTCTTCCTAGCTCTGCAGCAGGCTCTCTATCCAAATCTCGAGTTAAAAATAAAAATCCAAAAGTAAGATAATCCTTTCTCTCAGAGTTTATGTTCAAATTCAAGAAAACAGCTCTTGTAGGTGATTGATGGTCAAGGGGAGGTGGTTGGTTCTGGGAAGTCACAGGAATCGGGAGAGGAGTGCCATAGAAGAGGTGATTGGCACACCCTTTCTAATAACAATGGCCATATTGATTTGATTATTGTTATAGAGGTGGAAATTGGGGGATGGGAAGAGGGTACTTTCAGAGGGGAGAATAGATAGAAAGAAGATGCCTAGTCTGAATAGTGAAGCATGGCAGAGAGCACCTAGATGAGGTGATCCATATGCTACACTAATCTATCAGAATAACGCGGGCACCAGGTGAAAAGTTTCAGAGATCTGATAGTCCAGAGAGTGAAACAGCACAGTTAGTGGCAAGGTCTACTGCTCTTTAGAGTACAGTGATGAGCTAGGAACATATCAAGAAGATGTCCGTGGAGAGAACTATTTGGACATGCAGACAAAATTTGTATCTTTGTCACTTCTGACCTCTGGGGCAAAGTAGAATGAGTGTAATACATCTTCAACCTGGAAGTCCTTCAAATGCTTAAGGCTAAATCAACCTGCCTGGGACTTGCAAGTGCAGGAGTAATCTCTCCTAGGGGGTCTATGCCCCTTGGCTTCCCTCCCTCATAAGGGCACATTTCATGGGTTGCAGAATCCTTGGAGAGCAGAGGGGTGGTCTCGCCCACATTTCTCTTCTCTCTGAACATCTGTGTTTTTGTTTAATTTTGATGTAATTGTCCCAGTCAGATTTCTTCATAATGATCCACTCCTCTGTAACAAAGCTTGAATAGCCTCGTTTCTCTAACACTAGGCTTGATTGTGTTGATTTTCTTCAAACATTAGCAATTTTTCAAGTTTGCCCCAGTGCTCTTCCCCCTTTTCTTTTTGTGTTTTCTAATTGCTTTATCTTGTGCAGAAGCAATGTCATTGCTGTTCATATGTTCTTTCATAAAGAATTTGTGGTTTGAGAAGTATTTGGGGTGAAAAAAGGTAAAGCTCTAATATCAAAAAATTAATTCTTCCCTTTCAGTACACATTTCTTTTTTGAAACCCTACAAAGCATCTTGGACCTTTACTTCAATAAATCAACTCACAAGCAATTATTAAGCACCCCATTTGTGCTAGATATTGAGCTTAACATTGAGGACAGGAAGATTAAAATAAAACAGTCCCTCTCCCCAAGTTGTTTCTTTTTCACATTCAATTGAGTGAATGTACATATAGAAATATAAATGAAATATATACAAAATGACAAAGTAAAAATGGTGAGGGGCAGGCACTAGCATCTGAAATATCAGAAATATTTTATGAAGAAGGTGACGCTTCTAAGCAGAGTTTTGAAGGAAATATGGGATTCCGAGAGATCAAGGTAAGGAGTGAGTGCATTTTAGGCATGAGAGGAAGCCTAAGCAAAACAAAGAGATGGGGGACAGTGTTGAGTTTGAGGAACAGCTAGGAGACCAATTTGACTGTCCCATAGAATGTAGGAAGAGGAGTAATATAGAATAATCAGAGAAAAGTAGGTTGGGGACAGGTTTTGAAGGGCCTTAAGACCTAAAATGAGGTGCTTGGAGCAAGTAATCATGGCCTCTAGGTATATGAAAAAAATAATCCCTGTGACATTCAATGATTTTGTTGAGAGGTTATATTCTTTTTTTAAAAAAAATTATTTATTTAACATATTTAGTTTTCAGCACTGATTTTCACAAGAGTTTGAATTACAAATTTTCTCCCCATTTCTACCCTCCCCCCCACTCCAACATGACATATATTCTGGTTGCCCTGTTCCCCAGTCAGCCCTCCCTTCTGTCACCCCACTCCCCTCCCATCCCCTTTTCCCTTCCTTTCTTGTAGGGCAAAATAAATTTCTATGCCCCATTGCCTGTGTATCTCATTTTCTAGTTGCATGCAAAAACTTTTTTTTTGTTTTTGAACATCTGTTTTTAAAACTTTGAGTTCCAAATTCTCTTCCTTCTTCCCTTCCCACCCACCCTCCCTAAGAAGTCAAGCAATTCAACATAGGCCATACGTGTATCATTATGTATAACGCTTCCACAATACTCATGTTGTGAAAGACTAACTATATTTTGCTCCTTCCCAACCCATCCCCCTTTATTGAATTTTCTCCCTTGACCCTGTCCCCTTTCCAAAAGTGTTTGTTATTGATTACCTCCACCCCCATCTGCCCTCCCCTCCATCATCCCCGCTTTTTTTATCTTCCTCCCTCTTTTTTCCTGTGGGGTAAGATACCCAATTGGGTATGTATGGGATTCCCTCCTCAGGCCAAATCTGATGAGAGCAAGGTTCACTCATTCCCCCCTCACCTGCCCTCTCCCCTCCTCTCACAGAACTGCTTCCTCTTCCCACCTTTATACGAGATAATCCACCCCATTCTATCTCTCCCTATCTCCCTCTCTCAGTATGTTCCTCTCTAAGCCCTTAATTTGATTTTATTTCTTTTAGATATCTTCCCTTCATCTTCAACTCACCCTGTGTCTGCTCTCTCTCTCTCTTTTATATATATATATATATATATATATATATATATATATATATGTATATATATATATATGTATATATATATGTATATATATATATATATATATATACACACACACACATATACATACATAGATATATACAACCATACACATTCACTTATATATATACATAAACATATATATACATATATGCATATTCCCTTCAACTACCCTAATACTGAGGTCTCATGAATCATACATGTCATCTTTCCATGTAGGAATGTAAGCAAAACAGTTCAACTTTAGTAAGTCCCTTGCAATTTCTGTTTCTTGATTACCTTTTCATGCTTCTCTTGATTCTTGTGTTTGAAAGTCAAATTTTCTATTCAGTTCGGGTCTTTTCACTAAGAAAGCTTGAAAGTCCTCTATTTTATTGAAAATCCATATTTTGCCTTGGAACATGATACTCAGTTTTGCTGGGTAGGTGATTCTAGGTTTTAATCCTAGCTCCATTGACCTCCGGAATATCGTATTCCAAGCCCTTCGATCTCTTAATGTAGAAGCTGCTAGATCTTGGGTTATTCTGATTGGGTTTCCACAATACTCAAATTGTTTCTTTCTGGCTGCTTGCAGTATTTTTTTCTTGATCTGGGAGCTCTGGAATTTGGCGACAATATTCCTAGGAGATTTCTTTTTGGGATCTATTTGAGGAGGTGATCGATGGATTCTTTCAATTTCTATTTTGCCCTGTGGCTCTAGACTATCAGGGAAGTTCTCCTTGATAATTTCTTGAAAGATGATATCTAGGGTCTTTTTTTGCTTATGGCTTTCAGGTAGTCCAATATTTTTTAAATTATCTGTCCTGGATCTATTTTCCAGGTCAGTGGTTTTTCCAATGAGATATTTCACATTGTCTTCCATTTTTTCATTCCTTTGGTTCTGTTTTATAATATCTTGATTTCTCATAAAGTCACTAGCTTCCACTTGCTCCAATCTAATTTTTAAGGTAGTATTTTCTTCAGTGGTTTGTTGGAGCTCCTTTTCCATTAGGCTAATTCTGCCTTTCAAGGCATTCTTCTCCTCATTGGCTTTTTGGACCTCTTTTGCCATTTGAGTTAGTCTATTTTTTAAGGTGTTGTTTTCTTCAGTGTATTTTTCAGTATTTTTTTGTCTCTCCTTTAGCAAGTCATTGACTTGTTTTTCATGGTTTTCTCACATCCTTCTCATTTCTCTTCCCAATTTTTCCTCTACTTCTCTAACTTGCTTTTCCAAATCCTTTTTGAGCTCTTCCATGGCCTGGGACCAGTTCATGTTTTTCTTGGAGGCTTTTGGTGTAGGCTCTTGAACTTTGTTGATTTCTTTAGGCTGTATGTTTTGGTGTTCTTTGTCACCAAAGAAAGAATCCAAAGTCTGAGACTGAATCTGGGTGTGTTTTCACTGCCTGGCCATATTCCCAACCAACTAACTTGACCCTTGAGTTTTTCAGTGGGGTATGACTGCTTGTAGACTAAAGAGTTCTATGTTCCATGCTTGCGGGGGATGCACCAGCTCTGCCACACCAGCACTCCTCCTTCCCAGAACCCCCAACCCAGACTGGGCTTACATCTTCAGCAGGCTGTGCACTCCTGCTCTGATTCGCCACTTAATTCCTCCCACCAGGTGGGCCTGGGGCCGGAAGCAACTGCAGCTGTAGCTGCCCCACCTCCGCTGCCCCGGGGGGCAGTGGCCAAATGGTGAACTCCTTCCACTCCCGCAGCTTTTTCCACTAACCTTCTCTGCTGTCTTTGGTGTTTGTGGGTTGAGAAGTCTGGTAACTGCTCACTGATTCAGGGTGCTAGGGCCCACTCCGCTCAGCTCCTGGTCTGGTTGGTCCAAGCCGCTCGTGCTGGGCTCTGCTCTGCTCCTCTCCCAGCTCCCAGCTCTGTGTGGGATAGACCTCACCTAGAGACCATCCAGGCTGTTCTGGGCTGGAGTCCTGCTTCCCTCTGCAGTTTTGTGGGTTCTGCAGTTCCAGAATTGGTCCAGAGCCACTTTTATAGGTTTTTGGAGGGATTCGGTGGGGAGCTCATGCTAGTCCCTGCTTTCCAGCCACCATCTTGGCCGAGATGTTATATTCTTAAATGGTGTGTAATGGAGGATTGGTTATTGAGGATTGATTTCTTTAGACCATGTGCAGATTTGCCCTTCCTGGTAGATGACTTAGTTCATGCATAGTATTCTCTTTATGCTGCCAATCCAAAATGTGTAACTTTGGGGAGCCAGTTTCTGAACATAAAAATCACTGAGTCACTATTTCATGATGAAAAATCTTCTGCTTGGCTGAAAAGCTTTAAGGTCAAATGACAGACCCTGAACTGAGCTGGGATTTTGTAAAAATAAATGGATTTTTTAAAAATAGGACTATTGACCTTTTGGCACTTCTCACTTTCCTGATAGCCAATAAGGAAAAACTCTGGGCCTCTGGACAGAGAAACAGGAAGAGGGTCAGTTGCCTTATCTCTCCATCCAGTCACCATGTTCATAAATGCAATCCCTGCCCTCAACAAGCTTGCATTCTAATGAGGTAGACAACACACAAAGACCCACATTCAAATAAGATATGTATCAAGTAGATAGAATGTAATCAAAGAAGGAAGGAACTAGAATTGGAAGGAGACTGTGAAAGGCCTCTTACAGAAAGTAGGATTTCAGGTGAGTCTTAAAGGAAACCTAAGAGGTAGAGATGAAGAGGAAAAGCATTCCAGACACAGGGGAACAGTCAGTGCAAATACACAGAGTTGGAAGAAGGGGTCAAGTGAAGTTGGAAGATGGGAATGAGCATTTATTTGACACCTATTATTTGCCAATCACTAGTTTTACAAATATCTCCTTTGATCCTCACAACAACCCTGGGAAGTAGGTGCTATTATCAGCTCCATTTTACAGTTGAGGAAACTTAGACAAATAAAGGTTAAATGACTTTCCTAGGGCCACATAGCTAAAAGTACCTGAGGCCAAATTTGAATTCAAATCTTCCTGACTACAAGCTCAGCACTCTGTCTACTGTACCACCTAGCTTTCTGAGAGGAAGTCTTATGTGAGGAACAGAAAGAGGCCAGTGTTGCTGAAATACATAGTGTGTGAAGTGAAGTATCAGAAAACTCCAAAGCCAGGAAGTAGCCAGATTATAAAAGGTTTTAAAAGTCCAAGAGAAGGTTTTATATTTGTTCCAGGAGGTAATTGGAAGCCACTAGAGTTTATTGAGTAGGTCAAATTTACCCTTTAAGGAAAAATATTTTGGCAGCTAACTGGAAGACAGATTGAAATGGAGAGAGACCTGAGACAGGGAAGCCAACCAGAAGGCCATTGCAATAGTCCAGGTGTAAAGTGATGAGGGCCAGCAATGGGGGCTGGCCTGAATAGGAAGATGGGGATATATTCAAGAGATGGTGTGAATATAGTAATGATGAGACAGCAAGAGATTAGGTATGTGGAGTAAGTACAGGAGTCAAGGAAGACATTGAGGTTGCAAGGACAGGTGACAGAGGAGGATGATACTTTTGACAGTATTAGGAAAATCTGGAAGAAGAGAAAGTATGGGGACAAAGGTAATGATCTAATTAGGACACATTAAATTTCAGATACCTATAGAACACACAGTTCAAGATGTCAAAAAATCAGTTGATGAGAACCTGTAGCTCATTAGATTGAGTAGGACAGGCGCTACAGATCTGGGAATTATCTGCAAAGGAATAATAATTAAAGCTATGGGAGCTGATGAGATAAGCAAGAAAGATAGTATAGTTTTTGGAATGGTGGTTCTGCTTATGTAAATATCTGACATGTAAATCTAATGGAAGTCTTACTATCTCAGGTGAGCAAGGCACCTCCAAGCATCAAATATTAATTTATTCCACCATATTGCCATGACTTGGTCAAAGTGTTGTTATATCTTGCTTACACATAAAATTATCAAAACATGGATGTGTAAGCTGTCTTACAGTCATGTTCTGTGATCAACTGTAACATGTCTGGCCAATTTGTGGTCTTACAACAAGATTAAGAAGTTGTAAGTTATGGAGTTGAAAGATGAATGGAGATAATGCAATGATGGAAGCAGAAGATTCATAGAAGAATGTTGAAGGTGTGATTAGAGGTACATTGTGAATTGTAAGTGGAATATTCTAGGGAAAAATATTGAGCTGAGCAGGTACTTTTCTGCTGTCCTGCCTAGAGGCAGCATTCTTTCCCATGGGAACACATTTTTCATGCATCCTATTCTGGGTGGGAAATATTGGTAATAATATTGATAAGCTGGAAAACCTCAATAGGAGGGTAACGAGGATGTTAAAAGACCTTATGTTCACACTAAATGAGGATCATTTGATGAAACTGAGGAATTTTACCATGGAGAAAAATAGACATAGGCCAGGAGAAGTGCCTTAGGGTATTTGTAAAGCTGTTGCAATGATTTTGCTTATTTACTTATCCTCCAATGGAAGAAAAAAAGTAATAGATGGCTATTGTAGAGAAGCAGGAATAAGGGAGAAGTTGCAATAGGGAGAGATGTAAACTTGATATTTCAGTCAATAAACATTTATTAGGCACCTACTGTGTGCTGGGTACTGTGATAATCACTGGAGGTACAAAGAAAGGCAAAAGACAGTCCCTGATCATAAGGAGCTTACTGTCCAATGGGAGACACAACAAGCAAACAACTCCATACAATCAAGCTGTATGTAGGACAAATTGGAAATGATCATGAAAATTAAGATAGTAGTATTAAGGGAGACCAGGAAAGGTTTCCTGTAGAAGGTGGAATTTTATCTGAAAAACTTTCACCAGTTAGGGATGGAATGGGCTGCCTTGAGGGCTAATAGACTCTTCAAGCAAAGCCTGGATGATCGTTTATCCAGACACCTATGGAAGAAGTTCCCATTCAGATCTGGATTGGACAAGATGGCCACTAAGGCCCCTTCGTAGTTTTCTATTCTAAAAACTCATTTCATTCCACTCTCTACACCTGCCATATTGCTGTGCCCCTCTTTCAGTCACATAGTAAGAACAGGAGGATAAGAGATTTTTATCCAGGCATCTGTGAAAAATAGAGAGAACCAGAGTGGGTTTTCATTGTGCTGGAGAGATTCGGTGGGGCCCTGAAGAACACCTTTGATTTCAAAAGAGGGACAGACAATCATGAAAAGGACTCCCCAAACCAAAAGGCTCCTTGCCTGCAATTCAAAGGAACATCAACATGGTCATGTTCCAACAGGGAAAACAATGTTCTGCCTTCTTCTGTCAATTACTCCCTTTACATCTCATGTGGGTACTTGTAATACAGAACCAGTATTTCACATATGCATGTCTTATATGCCCAAGAAATAACAACAGCTGGCATTTATAAAGTTCTTTAATGTTTCCTGGAACTTAACATATATTATCCCATTTGATATCATAGTTTTATAAGGTAGTTATGGCAAGTATTATGATCCCCATTTTATGGACAGAGCAACTAGGTGATACAGTGGCTAGATTACCAAGCCTCCAATCAGGAAGACTGATCTTCCTGAGTTCAAATCTGGCCTCAGTCAATTACTAGCTGTCTGACCCTAGGCAACTCACTTAACAAGTCATCTATAAAATGAGGTAGAGAAAGAAATGGAAAACCACTTTGGGGCAAGCCCCAATGGAGGTCACAAAGAGTCAGATATGATTGAAATGACTAAGCAACAATTTTACAGATGAGGAAAGCAAAGCTCAGAAAAGTTAAGTGCATGACAGTAATATAATAACCAACAGTTGTAGAGTACTTGCCATGTACCAAGCATAACACTAAATGCTTTACAAATATTATGTCATTTGACACTCACGATCATGAGAGGGAGGTGCGATTATTATCCCCATCTTACAAATAAGGAAACTGAAGCAAACAGAAGCTAAATGACTTGCCAGGGCCACAGAGCTAATAAATGTCTGAGGGTGGATTTGTACTCAGGTCTTCCTGACTCCAGGCTCAGCACACTGCTCACTGTATGAGCAAACTGCCTAGTTGCCATGGGTAGTAAGTATGCAAGGTAGGATTGAAATCCAGGTCACTGCTGACTCCATATCCAATGGGTTTTCCCCTACATAACATTTTTCTCAATGAGATTGAGGGCCACCTCAACCAGGCATCTTTCATGGAATCCTATTTTGATCCTACTCCTCCTCCCACCTCTACTAAAAATACTTTCCTTCCTCAAATTTCCGTAGAGTTCTCTGTCTAGATCTCTTCTGTGCCACACACATGGGCACATATGTACACCTGCACACACATTCTACCTTGAGTAGAGTGGATCTATTTCCCTGCACATCTCCATTAGCAGAATTCATATTCTTCGAAGTCAGGGACTGACAAATTTTATCTTTTAATACCCACTGCAAGAGAGGCAGAATGGCGGAATGGAAAGAGCCAGGCTCTGACACAGGAAGATCTATGTTCAAGTCCTTCCCTTTAGTAATATTGTCGGAGCGACTCTTAGGATGTCACTTACACTTATACTGATGACCCTACAAGACCAAAGTTGCCAATTTGTTGTACATCTTCATTGGAAGAAAAAGTGTCCTCAGTAGGATTCACATTTATCCACTAATGAAATCCCTCATCTGTCCAAAAGGAGAAGAAAAAGATCTCCCATGCATAACACAATGTCTTACACATAGTAACTCAATGAGTTCTTATTGATTGAATGAATGAGTGAGTGAATGAATGTCGGGCACTCTGCTAGGTGCCAGAGATAAAAAGACAAAAACAAAAAGTTCCTGACCTAAAGGAGCTCACGTGATTCTAGAGGGCCATAACATGAACATAAACTAGCAAAAACAACAGCGATGATGGCGATGATGATGACGATGATGATGATGGTGATGGTGCTGATGATGATGATGATGATGATAGCCATTTATATACCACTTTAAGATTTGCAAAATTCTTTCCAAGTAGGATTTCATTTGATCCACACAACAACCTTGGGAGGTAGGTGCTATCATAATCCCCATTGTATGGATGAGGACCTAGAAGAATAAACTTCATTGCGAGGTTGTGACTTGTACAAGGTCACACAGCTAGTAAGTGCCTGAGGCAGAATTTGAATTCCAGTCTTTCTCATTCCACGTCTAGCCCTCTATCCTCTTCCTACTGCATAACCTAACAATATATTTTAAAAATCACATAGATATATACACATACAGTTACATATATCTGAATTCCTATATATAGATATATATCTACATGGATACATAGGCATACACAATATATGTATATGCACAAAGATGATTTTAAGAGTTACGGAATGCTAACAACTGCAGAAGCAAAGCTTAATCCAGGAGGTAAAACATAAGCTGTGCATTTAAGGAAGCTAGGGATATAATGGGATATAGACAGGGAGAGAGTACTTTCCAGATGCAACTCAGGGACCACTTGTGAAAAGATATGCCAGTGAGAGATGATAATAAAATGTTATTGAAGGAGGACAGGGCCTGTTTTTCATTTTCTTTTCATGTCCTGAGTGCCTGGAACAGTGTCTTACACGTAAGAAGTGTTTAATAAATGCTTACTAGATTGGCCCATCTTTTATTCCCAGTCGTGCATATTCTTGATATCTTATGTTCTTTTTCCTATATAAATCTTCAACGGTAATATGTTATACCTACTTATTCACACTTATGCATCTTTGCACTGCCCTTAGAATAACCTACAATTGGCATCAGCCTTTAAAGCATCTAAAAATCACACTAATTCACCCTCCAGGAAACTCAGCCTGTATTCAAGCATCATGGGATAGCAGCAATTAAGCTCACCTGCAAAGACTCTGTGCTTGGTACCCTCCAAAGTGAGAGAAGCAGACACATGCTGTGCACACTAGAAACCCTTTGGAGAAAATGAAGGCTTCATTTTGTCAATCACCTATTTTGAAAACAGCTGTTAGAATTTAGTCCAATGACTGATAAATAGCAGGCAACCCTCCAGTTGTTTGCAAACTAATTCATTGTTGGGATGAAATATTCTGTCTTTTTTTCTCCTTTAACCCAATCCAGTTCACATGCATAGATAAATTCAGTTACATTCCCTACACTTGAGGAATTTTCATACAAAACCAGGCAATCAAGCACAACGGGAAGATCCAGGAGCACTGAGACATTTTATAGTATTAGTCAATCTCATCAATAGGTTGTTGTCATTGTCATTGTCATGGCAGCTGTTGTTGAGTCATTTCAGTCGTGTCTGAATCCATGACCCCATTTGGGGTTTTTGTAGGAAAAGATATTGGACTGGTTTGCCGAGTCCTTCTCCAGCTCATTTTACAGATGACTCCAGGGCTGCTGCTATATCCACTGCCTCATCTAGATGCCCCATCAATAGATTAGTAATGGTAATGGCAAGTGTAGCCGGGGAGAAGTGGGTTAGGGAGCCAGATTGGCCAACCATGCCAACTTGTCCACTTCATTTCCTGATTGCCTCATGAGAATGGAAACTCTATGAGGGCAGGGATTGGGTTTGACCTTCTTTGTAATCCCAGCGTCTGAAGCATAGTAAACCCTTAAGAGATGATGTTTTTTGACCGACTGAGCTGTACGAATACTGTATAAACCCTTAATAAACACTCCTCCTTTACTTTGGGAAGTTTTATCAAAGGATATGCAACTCTGTCTTCTTTTTTTGGTACCTCTGACCTCCCAGCCAGAGACAGTACCCTGGCCAAACACCTCAATGTTAGATCTTTCTCTCCCTGTTCTGAAAATATAATACTACCAATTGGCTTCTTCATTACTAATAAAAGTCTTTGGTGTTCCCTTCATACTGGTTAGCACTACTGTTTCATAATTCTAAAAGGCAGAATGTCATAGTAGAGTCATTGGATTTAAAGGCTGACAGACCTGAGTTCAAATTTTGCCTCAAACACTTAGTGGTTGTGTGATCCTTTGCATGTCACAACCTCTCTGGGCCTTAGATCCTAAGGTCCCATTTGGCTCTAATTTATGATCCTATGATGCTAAACAATTTTGTCTTTATGTATTTCTCAAGGGCTCATTTTTCATTATTTTATACCATAGAAATATAAAATGTTAGAAACATAATGGTTGGTACCTCCCTGTTAATCTCTAATTATCATTTCTTCTACTTTAAGATTTAGAAATCATTCATTACAGCTCCTTCACTTTACAGAGGGGGAATTGAGAATCTGACAAAAGGGACTCACCAAATGTCATGTGCCTAGAGATTGTACACACACCAACAATCAGGGACTTTGGTTATTTAGCTCTCAAAATACAACCCTTAGCATAATATCTGGGGCAATCCATCACATCACCAATACTTCAGGGCATTTTGCTGGAGCTATCCCAACTATTCCAGGTCCAATTTAGCAACATGAACTAGCATTTCAAAGGGTTTTCCATCCATCTTTTCTGTTCCCTCTTTTTCTAAGACTCCCTTATCTGCTACAGATAAATAGATAGATGTTACCATAGATGCCTACTCAGGAATGACGCAGATGGATGTGGGTTTACATCCAGCCCCTGAAGAATTCAGATAAGCAATTACAGATTCTCCCAACCCCAAAGCATTGGCTCCAACCCTGGTTTTTTGTGCTCCCCCTTTAGAGGCAAGAGAAAGCGCTATTGGCAGCTCAATTTCCAGGCTTTGACACTGGTGCCTGGATTCATTGGAGGGCTATGTGCCAGGTTTTCAGGGGCAGCATTTGAGGAGATAGACGAGCTGGGAGCCTGGGGTGGGGGGGGAAGGTTGAGGGTGCATAAAAGCAAAGCGGAGTGCAATCTAATGGGGAACTGAAATTTCATCAGTCCACATAAATTGCAAACACCATGACATGCCAGTAGTGCCTGTCACCTGTCTTGTCTGTCACCCCAACTCAGAAAAGCCATCTTCCTCTTGCCATTTGCCCCCTCATCAGAGATGTTGTCCATGATTGAAAGGTGATGGAAATGCTACATCCTTCTCTGTGGTTCCAATTTCACAGTTGAGTAAGGGCTAGCCTGAGCAGAAAGTGTCCCAAGGAAGACATGACAAAAATGGCAGATGGGGAAAGCTCATTAATCTGGCATCTCCCTCCTTCCTGATACATACCCACTTTCTCTGCCCCTCTGGTCAATGGCAGGGTTACAGTCAATGACCTCAAAAGTCGTATCCTGTTCTAAAATCCCCTAACTTGCTTATCACAGCCACAAATTGGGAGTGGGTTTTATCACCTCTCCCAGTTACTATGTATATAGAGCATTTAGCGTCTCCAAGATGACCAAATTCCAATCAGGCAGAAATGAGGGGCTGGTGCCTCTCCATTAATCTCTGATTACATTTCCACTCTATGGTTTATTTAAAGAATATGCTCCTTCCAGGATCTGTGCAGCTGGAGGAGACTGGGAGGAGAGGACGGGTGAAAGTGACATCTGTCGGTTAGCAGTAATTAAGCTGAGATGTGTGGCCATTCCCAAGCTTGAAATGGTCCCGTTAAAGTGTTGATGAGCAGTAAAATGTCTGATTAAATTTTAAGCAGGGGGAAATGGACCAGTCTTACCATAGGAGGAAACTAATTGAGTGGAGTATGTGAGCCACTAAATCAAGATAGCTGGACTACCAAGGAGGTCCTAACACTGTAGTTTCCTGGGAAAAGCTACAAAGTGATTACCTTACTGGGGCTAGAGAAACAGCACTGCATGTGGCCATGACAAATAAGCCTCCTACAGCGATCCAATGAGGCCAGAAGCAGCCTTCTGAATTGATCAGACATCCCATTGATGACCTGAAACTGAAGGGACTTCATTTATATGCTGCTTGGTCAGTCTTTTTCAGTCATGACCCTTTGCACTACCATTTCTGGAGTGATTTGCTATCCTCCTTCTCCAGCTCATTTGACAGATGAGGAACTGAAACAAAGAGGATTAAGTGACTTGCCCAGAGTCACAAAGCTAGTAAGTGTCAGAGGCTGGATTTGAACTCAGAAAGATGTCTTCCTGACTCCAGATTCAATGCTCTATCCACCTAGCTACCTCATGCTGAGCAACATCCAACTCTAGTTTCAAAAGGTTCATTAACAACAGGTATTGACTTTTGCTATGTAAGGAACACTGCTTGGTACTATGTGTGATAAAAAGGTTGGCTCTGACACAGTACCTACCATCATGAAGTTTATGCTTTAGTAAAGGGATGAGACAATACATGAAAAGATATAGTGTGATACTATATGATATAACATTATTCGGTTAGAAAGTCAAGTTTGATGTGAGGTCTCATTGCCAGCATTTTAGCAAACACGAGGCATCTATGGAAGGGCACCATGGGCTGAATGGAAGTCTAGAGTGAAGGTCCAATCCAAGAACCTTTGATGAAGACTATTCTTTTGGTTTTCTCTATCATTCATGTCAAACAAATAAAAATGATAGTAAAATATTGTTTCTCCCATGTGTGACACTCCAAATCCCATAGCCATAACTTGGTATTAGCCATTGCCCATGCCTGAACTCACTCCCTATTTCTCTTTCCCTCAGGATATAGCTTCAGTTCCACTTGGGCATAAAGCCTTTCTTGATCCCCTCAACTAGACTTTATTTAAATTATCTTATAGTTAGGGGGCGGGGTTGTACTTGGCATTCCTTCTACGTGTTGCTATGTAGCAGACAGGCTCAGGGCTCACTCTCCCAATTCTCATTCAAAGGAACATGTAAGATCCCCAGGACCTAGTTAACTATCTTCCTTCAGGGTTCTAAGGATAACCATGAAGGTTTAGAAAGTATAATACTATTGCTCACAAATGTCTCCCTACCAATATCAATCCACCCATTAATAATTCTCCAATACTACAATCAACCAACAGCAATTAGCTTTTACAAAGCCATATTTGCTGAAAAAGCATAGCAAAGACAGAAGGACAAAAACTTCTCCTTTTCCCCTGCCAAACTAGGGCATATTCTCCACTCCACTCACCTAGTCAGTCTACTGCAAAGTGAATTCAGACTTAAAGTCATTGTTGCTAAGCATTTTCCCACATGAAATCCTATGGTGTATTTCCTCAATGGAGGAGTACTTTTCTCCCTTTGAGCTTACTTCTGAGTCTTGGGTAGCCAATGGATGAGTAAATCCCTCACTTGGAGGACCCAATATCTCACCTGCTATGTCCTTTCACTGCTAAGCTGAGTAAAGCAGGTTACTCCTTTTTGAGAAGTTTTTTATTCGATATTGATTTTTATTTGTTCTCAATTACATGCTAAAATTATTTTAAAATTCATTTTTATAAAAAAATTAGTTCCAAATTCCCTCCTTCCTTCTCTCCCCTCCCCCTTCCTTGAAAAGGCAAGCATTGTTATATAGATTATATATCTGTAGTCATGCAAAACATATTTCCATGTTAGCCATGTTGCAAAAGAAAACATAGATCAAAAAATAAGAAAAATAAAGAAAGGGGTTTTTTTTAAGTATGTTTTGATGTACATTCAGACTCCATCAGTGCTTTCTCTGGAAGTGTATAATATTTTTCATCCTAGGTCCTTTGGAACTGTATCAAATTATCGTATTGCTCAGAGTCACTAAACCATTTAAAGTCGATATCATACAATATTGCTGTTACTGTGTACAATGTCCTCCTGGTTCTGCTCACTTCACTCTGTATCAGTTCATGTAAAACTTTCCAAGTTTTTTTTAATCCATCCTGCTCATTTGTTGTAGCACCATAGTATTCCATCACTATCATATACCACAACTTGCTCAGCCATTTCCCAATTGATTGGCATCCCTTTAATTTTCCATTCTTTGCCACCACAAAAAAAAAGACCTGATATAAATACTTGTGTACACGTAGGTACTTTTCCCCTTTTTATCTCTTTGGGATACAAACATACTAGTGGTATTGCTGGATCAAAAGGTAGCCTTCAGGCTACAAAACCAACCCAAATAAAGGATGGGTCTTCAAAGAAACTATGCAGATAAGATCATGGATGCATTAGAACAAAAGGTCTGAAGAAGTTCCTGTTGAAGGATAATGTGCTTTGCATAGCTAGGAAGGAAATGCCATAAGGATGTTCAAAGTAATGCAAATGGAAGGAAGAACTCTAAAGCCGAACTAAGAAAAACATAATTCCCAGGAAAAAAGGAATATTGTTAAATTGTGCTCAAATATTTGAAGGATCATCACATAGAAGAGCTCTTCAGTACCAGAGCATCCTAGACCAGCAGCAGAGTGATCCAGTGGAGCAGCCAGCCTATCAGTGCAGCCATATAACCTGTTTGTGGAGCATCCTTGCAGCTAAACAGTTCAGCACTGCCATAGAGCAGCCCTGATTTGTGGTGGGGCTCCTGTTTAGCACAGTTGCCTTGCTTAGCAGTGAACTTCCATGAGTACAATCCACAAAAAACAGATATGACTTAGAGTTTAAGTTCTAAGTTACCATGGCTGCAAGTGTTCCCTATATGTGGGCCTCAATATCATGGGACTTTATGTCTGTGCCCACTCTTTCCTCTGGACACTGTGTACATTTGTGGGAGAGTGTACCCTCAGGTTTGTGGTTGTAATGTTACATAGTTACTGTTCTTACTTTGCCTTTTAAGTGAATGCTTTTGTTAAAAGTTGATCTGTTAACGTAAACAAAATGATTGGGGCTCAGAAACTATAGGGTTAGTAGAAGCACATTCCCCATACACAAATACACATGCATACAAAGTTACTAACTGCCCCACTACTGCCAAATCCTGAGAGTAGTTGTAGCAGACACTACTCTGAAGATTCAACTTGTTAGTGGAACTGGGGGAGGTAAGCAAGCCCATCAAGAAAGGGTGTAAAGAGAACTAAACTGGTAACAGTCCTATTTTTTAACCTCATCAACCACATGGAATGCCCATAGACTCTGAAGCATAAAACTAATTTAAGTGGAAAGATATAGATAATACCAAGCCATCATGCCTACAGATGCTTCATGCTTTGTTCCATAGATGGATGACCCAGGACTGAGAAGTGTGCTCCCAGGGAGTATAAATTAAAATCAGGAACTGCTGTGGTTCAGGAGCATTCACTATGGAGCTTGTATCCCTGATGAGCTGTTGAATTAAAGTAAACTAAGGCCATTGAAGTGTACATCTTGCTTCCATTTCTGGCTGAAAGCATAATATTTTCACTGAGGCCTCAGGGAAAATCAGAAGCAGAAAGGGGTTGATTATGCGCACTCACCCTAGCAAATGTGGAGCATGTTGCCTGTTTATGTCTGGACAGTAGAATAGCCTCTTTCTAGCCCAAAACTAATGGCCTGGGGGGGTCCAGGTAGGAAAGTACCCTAGGAACTAACAGGTAGCATTGACAGGCATGAGGGATGCTTAAGGCACACTTGCAAACAATTTTCAAAAATTATTTCCAGTCTACAAAATGTGACTTCACCTACATTTCTCAATTTCCCCTTCTGGTTGGTCAAAAAGTTTTGATTTATTACATACTCTAGTTCCAGCACTGATTCACTATTTCTGACATGGCAATGGGAGAGTGGAGGGAGAGGAGGGACTCCCCCAGGCCATCGGCACATCCATTCCTCATTGCTGGGCTAATTGCATCAGCACCTATGCCAATCGCTACCACCATGGAGCCTCCTGAAAACCATACAATGAAAAGATTTGCAATGGGATATTGTTTATTTGAAATATACTACATGATTTCACATGATATAATGAAAGAATATTGACTACAAAGTAAGAGAACATGAGTTCAAATCTCACCTGTGACACTACCTGTGTGACTCTGGGGAAGTCGGGTGCCTTGTCTAAAAAAGATGAGGGAGCTGGACTAGATGGCCTCTTTGGTCTCTTCCAAAGCCAAGTCCCTTCCAAATCACGCCAGCCAAGTAGGCAGGAGGCAAACAGTTCTCCCTCACCTAATATCTTCCAGTAGAGACTGGATGGCCACTTATTTGGTTCATTAGAATAGAACATAAATTAATCAGACAAAATTAGATAAAATAACAAAAAGATTGATTGGCTTTGTATTCCCAGTTTCTAGCACAGTGTCTTGCACACAATAGGTGCCTAATAAATGCTTGTTCACTGATCGATGGATGTTGTGGCGGCAATACTTGGTCAGTTATGGGTCAAACTAAATAGCTACTAAGGTCCTTTCCATCTTGGCAAAATTAAATATTTTCATGGTCAAGCCACAAACTCGAATGCATTTGTTATTAGCATAACTCTTCCTAGGCTGTGCTCACAGAATCATGGGATTTCAAATTTAAAGGGGATCTTTCAGTCAGCCATTTTTCATTCATGTCCAACTCTTTGTGACCCCATTTGGGGTTTCATCAGCAAAGATACTGGAGTGGTTTGCCATTTCCTTCTCTAGCTCATTTTACAGATGAGGAAACTGAGGCAAATATGGTTAACTGACTTGCCCAGGATCACATAACTAGTAAGTGTCTGAAGTCAGATTTCAACTTAGGTCTTCCTGACTCCAGGCCCAACACTCTATCTATTGCACCACCTAGCTGCCCAGAAAGGACCTCAGAGGCCATTAAGTCTATTTTACAAATAGGGAAACAGAGGCCCAGAGGCCTGGAGTGATTCACCTAAATTCATGCAAGTTATGCATGGCAGGGATAGGATTCAAACTCGGGTCTTCTGGCTCCTAATCCAAAGCCCTTTCTGCTCCATCACAAGTCTCCCAGTATGTCTTCTTTTTGAGCAATCAGGGCCAGCCCCCTTGGAGTGTGACAAGAGGCTGTATTCCCACTACTACCAGGTGTCAAGGACTGCTATGAGTAATGAATGAGCCATTACTGCTTTACAGTAAGGGAGACAGTTTAATCCTTTGTCAGATTGCTGCACACAGTGTCCTCCTGCCTTGTTCCAATTACCCAGGAGGTGATGACACTTTCTCATCCACAGCCTTTCTGGCACCTGCTGACATATATTTAGGACAGGTCTGGGTGTTTGCGCTTTAACAACACCGAGGCTTCAGAGGAGCCTGTCACCAGGAATACGGCTAACAAGGGTTGTCACTGATGACTAAGGCCTTCACTTTCTGCTTTAAAAAAGATCCCCTTTTAAAAGAAAAGAAAGAAAGCTGGAGGAGGGATGGAAGAAATCACATCCGCATCTCATGGCTGTGGGATGATTTTTCGTTCTCCTCAAGTAAAGAAAGAATTTCCTAAAGGAAAAGGTAAATCCCTAAGGATGTATTCATCCTACTATCCCATTCATTTTTCTCTCTAATAAGAGCTGTAGTAACATGAGGTCTAGGGAATTAACTCCCTGGAGAAATTAATCCACTCAGTTTGAGAAATCCTGCCCTGAAGCTGAGTTCTTCTCATTGGCAAGTAAGGCCAAACTCATCTGACCCACTCACTATATTTAGCTGGAAAAATTCCATGCTACACACCTGATCCATCCACCTCAGACACCACAGCATCTGCCCTATTGACTATATACCCATCTTCTTTCCATCTCTTCCTCTGGGAACAGTAACCAATGAATACTACCATTACTTCTGGAAAGGGCATGTCAATCAATTCCCCTTGAATTTCACTCACCCTCCTTGTGACTCTTCTGACCCACACTCCCCTCCCTGGTTACCATTGCCTTGTAAGTATTGTCTCCCTCATTAGAAGGCAAACTCCTTGAGAGTATTAACTCACTTCCCTCACTCTCAGGATGTTTCTACCTCCTTGCCAGCTGCCTTAGCATCCCAGTGATACCTCTGCTCTGTGAGGTGGGGTTGGGTGGGGAACCTGTGGCCTCAAGGCCACATGTAGCCTTCTAGGTCCTTGGGTGCTGCCTCTTGACTGAGTCCAAGTCTTACAGAACAAATCTTCTCATTAAGAGGATTTGTTCTGTGAAGTTTAGATTCTGGACTCCAGATCACCATTTTGTGAGGTGCTCAGGCCATAAGCACATCACTCAATGCTATACCTTACTCTAGGTTTTTCCACATCTTCTCTGGCAGCCTCTACCCATTCCCCTACTTTCCAGATCCCTTGTATGTAATCTCTTCCCCCATTAGAACACAAGCTCCTTGAGGGAAGAGATTATCTTTTTTTGCTTTTATTTGTATCTTCAACACTTAGCTCAGTGCTTGGCACTTGGTAGGTGCTTGCCAAATGCTCTATCCTTTTGCATCTGTATACCCAACACCTGCCACAATTTCCAGCATGTGGTATGAGTTTAATAAATGTGTTGTCATTCATTCATTCTTTAATCTATTCATTTATCAATTCTTCATGTCCAAAATGTTCAAAATGTTTACATATCTTCAAAATTCAACTCAGGTGTTACCTCTTCCATGAAGTCTTCGGTGTTAGTGTAAGATCAAAGATGTTGCGCTGGAACAGTTCTGAGAGGCCATCCATGTTGTTCAACCTTCTTATTTTACAGATAGAAAATCTCTGGCCCAGAAAGGTGTAAAATATCTTGTACCCAATTGCATGACAAGTAAGTAGCTGAGCTGAGATTCTAAGCCAGGTCTTCTGACTCCCAAAGCAGTGATCTTTCCACTGAACCCAAGTGGGCTGTGTCCATATGAAAACGTCACTCAGTACTGGAGAAACCAAACCTCTCATCAATGCTTCCTTGGGGCCATTCCATCTTCCTCCTCAGTCACTACTAGTTTTAACCAAGTTTCTCCAACACCTAAACACAGCCATCCGGTCCTGAGGACCCAAAATTCCTGTGTACCCTACAGACTTTCTGCTATTAAGTGAGCAAGTATTATCAGCCAAGAACTGCAGCTGAGGCTTCAGTCTTGAAACCAAACAAATTAAATTGAAAACAATAAATTATCACAGATTTTGAGGCAGAATTCAGGAGAATAATAGCAATTTATATTGTATATATGTATATGCATTCATATATATATACATATATATGTATACATATATATACACATATGTATACATATATACACACATATATATGTGTGTATATATATTTACATATATACATATATATTTACATATATACATATGTATATTTACATATATTTATTTTACATATATTTTTACATATTTACATATTTTACATATTTACATATATTTTACATATATTTTACATATATTACATTATACATATACATATATATTTACAGTGGAAACTGTAGGCACTAACTACAGACCTGAAGAGAGATAAAGTTTAAAACCCATTCTTAAAACATGCCAGTGAGGTTGATTGCTAAATCTCAACTCACCTCACTCCTCCATCTGATTTCAATCTCTACATTATAGAAGTCTATAATGGTGGAATTTGAAGAGACCCTAGAGGTCATCTAACTATAGCCCCTCTTTTCATAGATATCAAAAACAGAAGCCCTGGGAAGTTGTGACTTCCCCAAGGTCACCCAGCTATTCTGCCAGCAATTTTTTAAAAAGGCTTAAAAACAAACTGAAAATTCTTGTAAAAGTGTCACTCTGCTTTACAACAACAGGGGTTCAATTGATTTTTAGTGGAATATTAGCCTCAAACTATCTAGCAAGTCATCTATGTTGTCTCAGTCAGCAAGGATGGCTAGAAGGAGCTGTCTTATCTTCTAAGCATGACAAAGCACAGTGATCATACTCATATATTACTAGCATCCTTGTATTTTCCCTCTCCACACTTCTTTCCTGCCTCTCAATGTTCCTGAGGTGGGGGAGGGGAATTATCTGTCCAAACACCCTCCCCTCCCCCAAGCCCCTTGTTACTGTCCTGACTCCAGTCCCCCTTGTCTTTCTCCCTTTCCATCCCCAACCACTTCTGTGTCTTATTCCCCAAGACACAGGACAATGTGATTCACTAATACATGCTAAGGTACCAGTGGTTTTCCTTTGAACATTCATAGGGCACTCTTGAAATACAGCCCCATAAGCTAAAGAAATGGATCTCTAATTATGGGAAATATAACCATGGTTTGAGAGCTGTAAGGAATCTCAGAGGTCATCTAGTCATAGAATCATAGAGTTAGCACTGGAAGGGGCCTTGGAGGTCATCTAGCTCATTCCCCTGCCCCTCTGATTTAAGCTACAAGGACACTGAGGTGATCACATGAGTTGCCAAGGGTTGTACAGATACTAAGTGGCAGAGTCCAAACTCAAACCCAGTTGCTCTGACTCCAAATTCTAGTCTTTCCACTGAATCAATATTGAATTTGACCTGGCTTCCCCCAAGAATACACTTAGTCCATGATCAAAACCATCCCTGATTCAGAGAGATGACTGTTTTCCCTCTGCATACGTATGAGTCCTCCCCACAAAGTGAGAGTCTGTCTGCTAGAATTTTGTGCATAATGACAAAGATAACAATAATGACAGTAGTAATAGCAACGTATATATTTTTAAAATTCTCCAGTATGTTAGGCCAACTTCTGGGAGTGGACTTACACGAGGGATGACATCAACAAGAATAAAAATGATAAACCACTACCAAAAGGTTCACTTTTATCATCCTCTGGCCCTCTGGAGCCAACAGAAGGCATTACAGGGCAAAGTGTTTGCATATCAGTCCCTACTGCTGCTCCATCAGCCCTATAACAATTTCAGAAAGCTTGATCTGTATTGTATCCTAGAGAAAGAAGGAGTCAGGAGTCATAGACCCTGAAAGATGCATGAGATTTGACGAGCTATCAATAGTAGGTTTCTAAAATGCCCATCCATGCTGCACATCCCCAGAGATGCCCCTTCCCTATTGCCTCATTGAGTTGCTATGACTGGCTTTCTCAGCTACGGCTTTCCCTACACCAAAGTTAAAAGGAAAGGCAAGCACATGACCCTCTGGGACTCTGGCTGCACTGACAGAAGGGACCTGTATGTCACTGTCAGAATATTCTGGGCCTAGAAACATGGTACAGCCTGCAGAGCAGCTGCTGACCCTCGGGGCCTGTGGACTTGGCAACAGCAGACATGGCTTTTTAAAAACTGCATCAGGGCCAATGCAATAGAAAGGTGGCTAAAGAGGAGCATGGTACTGAGGAATAAAGATGGGCAGAAGGCCTTATTTAGGTCATTTACACTATTGGGCCAGGTGCCTGCCATCCCGTGTCCTAGTCCCAGCTTCCCAACTTGCTACTCTTCTGGCTTTGATCAAATTATTGTACTTTTTCTTGGCCTCAGTTTCCTAGTCTGTCAAATATGAGGCTTAGATGGGGTGATTGAACTCTTGTTCCTTGCAAGTTAATATTCTCTGAGAGTGATTTAGAGAAATATGAAAGACTTGGTCACACTGGTACAGAGTAAAAAGAATCAAGAGAACAGTATACATAATGACTATAGTAGTTTAAATGAAAATGACATAAAAATGAGGTCAAGTGACAATTAATTATAATGACCAACCATGTCCTCAAGAAGAGATGAGGAAATACCTCCTTCCCTTCAGAGAAGGGGGGGGGGGGTAGACATGGTGGCGCATCCCTATAACACTTGCTACTGAGGAAGCAGATCTTTGGCCTTATTACTTGGCATCAGGAATTCTGAACTGTAGTCTAAAACCTATAGGGTATCCACAATAAAGTCCAGCACAAATCTGGTGAGCCCTTGAAAATAGCTGCCTAAGGAGGGGGAATTGACCTGGGTCAGAAAGGAAATGGTCAATGCTGCCATGCTGTTTAGCAGTGAGATCAAGCTCCTGAATGGTCACTGCACTTCCAACCTGAGCAAGACAGGAAGACACCAGCTCCAAAAAAGGGGCAGTGGGGGGCCTGTGGATTCAGAATATTACACATATTACGGGGGTCACTATGTCAGTTAGTTATGCTTAACTGGTTTTCTTTGTTATACTATAGAGACACTACAGTGGGGGGGAGGCTGGATATGTAGCAAAAATGACTGATATAAAAACAAAATTAAAAATAAAACATTTTAAAACAAAATTATTTTATATTTATCAAAATACCAAAATAAAACATTTTAAAATAAAATTATTTTATATTAATCGAAAAGCATTTATCACGTACCCACTATGTGGCAGGTACTATGCTAGGTGTTAAAATTAAAATGACAAAAATTAAATAGTCTCTTCCTTCAAAGAGCTGACATTCTTGTCAACGATATGCATAGCAATTATTACATTTGATAGTGGAAGCAATAAGGAACCACTGGAGTTTATTGAGTCGGGGTAGCACAGTGACAGTCAAATCTGCTCTTCAGGAAAATCACTCTAGCAGCTGAATGGATGGAGATTGGAGAAGGGAAAGACTTAAGGCAGAAAAACTAATTAGAAGGCTATTGTAATAATCCAGA
This sequence comes from Trichosurus vulpecula, assembly GCF_011100635.1. Classification (NCBI taxonomy): domain Eukaryota; kingdom Metazoa; phylum Chordata; class Mammalia; order Diprotodontia; family Phalangeridae; genus Trichosurus; species Trichosurus vulpecula. The sequence continues at coordinate 254,181,567 of NC_050578.1, forward strand.
TGAGAAGGAATGAGGGCTTGCCTCAAGATATCAGCTGGGAGTAGAGAGGAGGGGACACATAGAAGATATGTTGCAACAAACAGAACAAAATTGGACAACATTTTTCTTTATCATATCATTGGTGGGATAGATTATTTGCCTTAATGACCCTTAAAATTCCAACAGAACATGATTCTATAGTTGTGCCACAGCTGAATCCTTCAATGAGAGGAATCCTAGAGTAATGGGAAAAGAGCTGGTCTTAGATAGAGAAAGATCTGGTTTCAAGACTTGCCTCTGACACCGCTGGCATAGATAGAAGCTGTTTCTTCACCTGGAACTCCTGATACTAATGAAGTCCCAGGTCCAGTTAAAAAAAACCTACAAAAAACAGCCCATTTCCAGGCTATGTCACTTATCAGATTATTTGTATTTATTTTATTTTTATTGATACCTTTTGGTTTTATACTACAGAAATTTACTGATATATTTCTACCTATATCCAACCATAAAACCTTCCCTTGCAACAAAGAAAAATAGTTAAGTAAAACTGATGGAGAAATAGACATTCCTTTATATGATGCCATGTGCAGTATTCCACTCCTATAATCTCCCAGTTCTCTACTGGGAGGGAAGTACATTCCTTTATCCATACCAGGGGACTGAGACTGATGATTGCAACTAGTCTAGGTTCGGTCAGTTTTTCTTGTTCTTTTCTCTTGCATTATGATAGCCTGAGATGCCTTTTTACTCACTTTGAAGGAAAGTTCAAAGTCAACAAGCCAGCATCCACCAATGGTGGATACTTCTACCTCTGAATTTGGAGTCTTTTTTCCATCCTTCTGTGCCAGTTTCTGCCTACCCTAATCCTATAACATTCTATGGAAATTCTAAACTCAAAGTTGAAATATGGCCAGGACATCCCTGATATTTGACAGCTGTACTCTGTGGCATTTGAAATGAGCAAGATTTCAAAATATTATGTGCAAGATTCTCAGCATCTCATTGACAGGCAAGTCAAAGACACTCAGAAGAAAAATATGCATTTGAAAATGGTGGAAATGTATTTTTAAAATGCCTAATCCAGAAACCAATCATCCTTCAAAAGCTGCCCAGTAGCCTTCAGTAGATATCATAGGTCAAGAGACCATAAGAACATAGGCAGTTAGCAAGCAGGTACAGTATTGTATATATTCTCCTATGTAGCTCCAAGTAAGCTTGGCATGGTCAATAAACATAAAACAACACTCACTAAATGTTTTGTTACGTGGAAAATGAAAAAAACCCAAGTCAGAGTTTCTGGGTAATTAATAATCAATTTATTAACTAGGCTAGCTAATAACCAATAAATTAATGATCAAAAGTTTCCCTCCATAATGAAATGCAGACACTGGATGCCTTAAATACCTTTGAAAAAGGGAACACATCTGACAAGTGAAAATCAACCCTGATTGGTGGACATTTGTTGAGGAGGTGGGCTAGAACAACATTTCTTAAACTGTGGATTGCAACCCCATATGGGGTCACAAAAAATTTGGCAACGAAGAAAGGTTTCTGAATGCACGATGACCAAAAATTAATTCAAAAGCAAATGCATAATGAATCGGAGGTGTTTCTGGCAGTGCTTTCCCATGTTGCATTACACAACTTCACTTTAGCCTTAGTTCTGAACACAAAGCACGAGCACTTTGCACTGTGCAAGCTCTCAGGCCACACAATGCCAAGGAATGATAGATAAATGTGACAACAGGTCCCTAGTAGAAAAAGTTTAAGAAGCCCTGGGCTAGAAGACTTCAGCTCCTGTAGCTGAGAATGTGCCTTGATCATGAGACTCAGCTGCCTCCAACAATCTGGACAATGGAATTTATTTGGACATAGCCCACTCTAGTTGGTTTTCTCCTTCATGAGCTGGTTCACCTTAAACTCTAATAGAGGAGTCATAGCACAGGAGATACTTTCTATAGGGTAAGAACTGGCTCAGACTGGATTCTGTTTATACTCTAAACCAGGCCTGCACAACCTGTGGCCTGTGGACTGTTTATGGGTCCGCTGGCCTGCTGCTTGCGGCAAAACAAAGGGTTTCAGGCAGCCATTGAGAAATGTAAAGAATGTTTTCCTCTACATTTTTTTGAGAGCCACCTGAAATCCTTTGGCAGGACATAGGTTGTACAGGCCTGCTCTAAACAGAAGTAAGGTTTCCTAGTTGGGTAGGGTTCCACCCAAGATTTAAGAGCATGTTCCTTAAGGACTAGGGGCAATCTCATCAATCAGTCATGCCCTTCAGAGACTGACTTCTTTTCTTACTGAAGTTGAGTTTTAATGAGGAACTTAAAGATAAAAGCCTGGATCCCAATTTAATAATTGGTTATTAATATCATAGCAAAACAATAATTTCCCTCAGTTATCTATTGTTGCTATGCTATTTCTAAGAATGATCATGAAAGGCATGCTGGAGTCATTACTGGACCCTGGGAGCTCAATATGACTTGTGCCCAATGTGAATTGGGCCCAGGAAAATATCTAGGAGAAATAGGAAGGATTGAAGAAGTGGATTCATAGAGATGGTAAAGTTTTGATCATCTTTCTTCCTTAAATGTGTCTTCTCTGCCTTACTATGGAGTTTGTATACTGTTAGAAATGAGGCCAAACATCACTGAAGCCAAGTTCATTTGAAATAGTTGTCACTGAGGTAGTAAGCTAGAAAATCTGGGCTCAAATCCTACCCCAATTACTTATTAGCTATGTAACCATCAGTGAGTCACTTAACAATACTGAGTCTCAGCTACATCTTCTATAAAGTGGGGGTAATAATAGTACCTACTTCACAGAGTCCCAGTGAAGATCAAATACAACGAAATACATAAACCTTAAAACATTGATGCAGGTAATTAAAGGAGGAAGAACATTACCTAGGATTTAGCAAAATAATGAAAATTTTTAAATTATTGACATACATCAAACCTTACAACTTATTAAATCTTGAATACTTTTTATAAGTTAACACGGCTTATTTTGCTACAATAATTTCTCTTACATGGTTTGACTTTGATTTCCCAAGATTTTGACACATATTCGTTAATTGTTCATCACAAAACCACACTTCTATCACACTGGATGTTAAGTGTACCTCTGATAAACAATCCATTTTTCCAAGTCCACCCTTGAATAGAGCCTCTAAATTACTAATGGAGTTTAATTGGACAAATCTTCAGAACACCAAAGCATAGTTATCTGCATACCTTGGATAAATTTCTTAATATTTAATGATGTATGACATTGTTGAGGGTCTCCTTACAGTATTCCTTCTCCATTTGAGAATTTCTATCATTCTAGAACAATTCCCCTTCTCAGTAAATGAATATATTGATCAGAGGTCATCATTCTCTCAACAGGAACAAAGCTTTAAAGGACACTGGAAGTTAAAGATGACAAAAATATTTTGCTGTTTATGTTTTATAGTCTGATGGAGATGTCAATATGGACTTTAGAATGGGTTTTAGTATAGCCTTGCACAAAAAAAGTGAGTTGTATTAGTAAAACTAACCTCTTCCTAGTGTTTTACTGGTCTACTCACTGTTTTCCAATTTCAGGAAGTCAATGATAGATTTTGGAGCAATAATTCTCAAAAATTGGGGTCTCCTGACTTTCTTATACTCTTAATTTTTTTGAGAACTGCTCCCAAATAGCTTTTGCTTATATGGATTATATCTAATGGTGTTCTGGTAAATATTTAACAATTGAGTTCCTAGAGGGGGAAATGTATACATAATGCACTTTTAAGTTTAATCTCCATTATCAATGTCTTCTCCATCTAGACAACCAAGAAAACCATAAATTAAGCCCTGTGTTGGTTTTCTTTTCTGATTTCAAATGTGTAAATGCTCACACTGAAAATTTAGCTCTCACAAACCAGTTCAAGTTCACTCTAGCACACCACTGATTACATCTACTGATATCTATCATATTAGAAATTAAAATATCTTACTATTGTTAAGAAAAATAGTTTTGACCTTGTGTACCTGCTGAAAGGGTCTCAGAGACCCCAGGAGTCACTGGACCACATTTTGAGGATTGCTCCCATAGGCAAATCAATAACCACTCTCCAGCTGCCAGGTCCCTCTGAAGGTCTTTGCTGGGTTTTTGTAGGATTCATTAGGTTTTTGTAAAGCAATAATTTGTCAGTTTAGAGCATTGGTTTTCATTTTTGATTCCACTTTTCTTTGCCCTTCAGTGCAACTAATCTTATTTCATCCACTGATCCTCAAAAGCTTGATTTCACCACACCAACAGCCAGGGCAATATCCCTAATGGTCTTTAATGTGTACTCTTTAAGAGTTATAACTTTTACCAATCTTAAAAGTCAGAATTAAAAACATGAGAGCAATGAAATAACTTTATGTGGCATGAAACCCAGTCTTCAAATGCCAGAGAACTAATTATGGGTAAACCTGCTTAATCCAGTTTCATTAGGTTGAGGTCAGATGTTCTGGGTCAGCCCACTGTCAGTAGGAACACACACAAAATAAAACATATAAAAAAGTTATTTTCCCAAGTAACTTGTATGCCACTTTAGCATCACCACCATAAACACTGTTGTTGTTGATAATGTCAAGCTTGTTCTTTTCCATTGTTGTATTGGAATTCAGATAGAAATACTTCTGGGATAATTTGCTATTCTGCTACTCAGACCTTCCTCTCTAAGGTTACTTTCCATCTACTCTGAATATGCCTATTTATACACAGGTTGTCTCCCTCATTAGAATGGTAGCTCCTGGAGGGCAAGAACCATTTCTTTCTCCTTATACCTTTGGTGCTCAGAACAGTGCATGCCACATTAGTAAGGGGAAAGCAACGCACATTTATTTAGATCCTATTATGTGCCAGGCATAAGTGCTTTTATAAATAAATATCTCATTTTCTCCTCATAATGACCCTGAGAGGTAGATAGTATTATCATCTGCATTTTATAGTTGAGGAATCTTGAGACAGAGGTTACGTGGTTGAGGGATCTGCCCAGGGTCATACAGCTAGTAAATGCCTGAGGCCAGGTTTGAACTGTGATAGTCCTTACTCTAGGCCTAGCACTCTTTTCCTTGCCCCACCAGCATATATATTTGTATTTGCTCAATAAATGCCTATTGATTAATACTATTCTTTTACACATAATGTTCTGTTGACTGTGGCACAGGCTGGTAAAAAAAATACTGTTTTTGTAAATTAATGAAAGCATAGGGATGACAGTAATCTCACTTTCTGTGGACTCGCTGAAAGTACCTTCATCACAATTCTAGTAGTAGACAGGACAACAGGAATGATATACACCTCATTCTTTTCCTATGTGGTTTTGATTTCTTCAAATAAGTCCCTATATTTTTAAAGTTCTGTCTGTTAGTTACTTCCTATTTATCTTGTATATGTCTTGCTTTACATATACTTATTTTCATGTTGTCTCTCCCATTAGATTGTAAGCTCCCCAAAAGCAGAGACTGTCTTTTTGTATCCCTAGCATATAGCATAGTTCCTTGGCACAAAGCAGACACTTAATGTTTATTGATTTATTATTGATTCATTTTTAAATTTTTGTGAATCAATGTAATATCAATTGATTGTAGGAGACTGTGTGATCTATTTCCACATCTATTTCTACAATGATCTATTTCCAGTCTAATTTATTGGCTGACTTTTAAGGGATAATTTGAGGTTGGAATTTGTGGTTTATTTGCTAATTTATGAAAGATGTTGAGCTTCCTATGTATAATTCTAGAACTAATGCTTATCTTGAGGAACAACTACTGGCATGTTGTCCTTGAGCTAAAATTTCCCCAATGTATAATTCAAGTTTCCTTGCTTAATAAATCAGCCCTCTTATTTTCAAAGACGGATCTATTAGAGAGTTAGTTCTCAGATGCCTAAAGCAAAGAACAAGGGGAAAGGGAACACGTTTAGGAAAGGAATATTGCTAATGTCTAATGGTTCTTATAAAGAATGGAGCCAGGAACTTTTTGAAAGTGTTTCAATAATACTGCTAGAAAAGAAAATTACTGTTTTTTAAAAGAATGTTCAGAAATAATGTTTAGAAAAAAAGGGAATCACTGAAAAGAAATGACCTGGTGGCCTCTTAGAGAAAATGTACTATGAAGTCATCAGGCCTACTTCTTGCCTCATCTAGCTCTCAACTATGCAGTTATTCTGACCACATTTATCTTTTTTTTCAAGTAAACAAACTCATTATAAGAGTGGGAATAGAGGCCTTTTGTTCTGATTCCCCACAGAGCTAAACACCAGCAGCCTCACAGATCAAAAAATGAAGGATCTGTCATTTCAATATGGGGGAACTTTCAACGTGGTAAATTCCTCCAAAAACACAGATAATATCTTCTCCATAATTTGATGGTTATGTCCAATCAATGACATATAGACATTAAATGACTTACCCAGGGTTCCGTAACTAATAAATGTCAGAGGTGGAATTTGAATATAGGTCTTCCTAACTCCAAGCTACTCTACCACACTGCCTCAGTAATAGCTTCATATATCCAAGTGATTAGGAATAATAAAATGGTGAAGAGAATAAAAATGGAAAACTTAGTGAGGAAGGGCAGGAAAAAGTTACTAGGAGGAAGGATAAAAGGGTCCCCGGATGACCTTGCAGTAACATGCATGATATCTAATGTGCTGCAGTTATAGGCTATCAAACACTAATACACTCTCTGGGCTAAAGGGAACGGACACATTATTTTCAACTGCAATTTTCCATCTGTGAAGTGACTGGTCTGACTTCAAACAAAACTACAAATTGATACCAAAATATGGGAGCAGGTGAGGTAATGCAGGAACACTTTACATAGAGTCAGGAGAACAGCACACAATAAGGACAGATTGACCAAAGATTGAAGGAAAACATAGAACACCCCCAACAACTCAAAACATTAACCTGAACCCTGTTAATTGCTCTGAACAACACTGGCAGAAAGGACGTCAGGAATGCAGACCTAGAGCAGGTATGATGACACTGGATTTAGGGCTCCAAGAGACCTTAGCAATCTATTTACAGAAGGTGAAACTACGTCTAAGAGGAGAAAAGTTATTGGCCCAAGATCATTTAGCCAGTAAGTGCAGAGCCAGGATTCCAATATGGGCCCTCTAATCCAACTCAAGTCAAAAGGCACTTATTCAGCATCTGTCATGCATTTGCTAAGCGCTGGGAAAATGAAGAAATATAACAGCGTTCATGGAGATCACAGTCTAATGGGGGACAGAGAATAAAAACAACTATGTGGAAACAAGATGTATGCAGATAATGTAGATGTAATCTCAGAGGGTGGGTACCAAAATTAAAGAGGTCCTAGGAACGGCTTCTTACAGAAGATGGTGCTTTAGCTAAGACTTGAAGAAAAACAGGGAAGCTCTACTTCCTGGTAGGGATGAGAGGTGGAGAGAGTGCTAGGCAGTGGATACATTCTGCCAAAATGGCCAAAGTTGGGATATGAAGTGTTATGTGTCAGAAATAGCACAGAAGCATAGAATATTTAGAGGGAAAGGTAAGAAGACTGAAAAAAATAAAAAGGGACCAGGTTATGGAGGGCTTTAAAAGCCCAATAGAAGATTTTACATTTGATTCTGGAAGTGATAGTGAACCTCAGCCATTTATTGAATGAAGGGAAATTTAATTCAAATTGACCTATAATCCTTTTCTCCCTTAAGTTAAGAGATTGACCATGCCTTAGTAACACCCACCTCCTGACAGAGAGAGGATGGAATCAAAACAGAATGAGACATACAGTTTGTAACTGAACCAACAGGAGAAGCCATTTAGAGATAAAATAGTCAGACTTGTGCTTGAGGAAGTTTAATCTGACAACTAACTGGAGGATGGAGTAGGGAGACACTTGAGGCAGAGAGATCAACCTATACATCACGACAGTAGTCCAGGTATGAGAAAATGATGCCCTGTACCAGGGTAGTAGTGGTGTCAATAAAGAGGAGTAGGCCATCTACAAGAGATGTTGTAAAGGTAGAAACAATTGGATTTGGCAACAGGAGATAACAATGAACAATGCCGGGAACTAAGCAGGTATTAAATAAAAGTTTGTTGAATTGGGGAAAATCCATAATCGGATCCTTTCTCTCTTGCCAGGGATCACGCTCCTCAGATCCACATCTCCTGACTATCTTCATTCCCTGCTAGATATGGTGTCTTCTCTATTCAGAAAACAACTCCACTGTAAGCTGTCATGACTGATGGGTAGAAAAAAAGAATGAAAAAGAAATTTTCTCTCCCCTCTCCCTCACCCACTGGTTGAAGTAAAAGGGAGAAGAGAATGATACTCTCTCAGGAACTGGGTTCTTCCTCCACAGCTGATTTTCCTCTAGACTTCCAGGGCTCACACTCACTAAAACTGTTTCCTGCTCTGATTGTCTCCAGAACTGACAAACTAGCTTTTTAAAGACCACTAGGAATGTGAACAATCTTTTGTCAGCCAAAGGTAAAATACTTACTATTTTCATCAGGGGAAACTTCTTCTAAATTTCATAAGGGAGAAACAGGGTATAGACATGTCTTAGTACTTCATTTACCATGTTAGCATGTTATTATCCTTTCCATGACATCATCATTTGAGGCGGTGGGGAAGGGGGGGATCTGTTTTCCTCAACAACTCCTACCTATACTCTTCAATTCCTTATTTTGTTAGTCATAATATTTGCGAGTTTTCACAATCATTTGGCATTATCCTTTCTTTGAGATATATTAAAAATAAACTCCTCAATGCTTTCTAATTGTGCCACCTCTAGGACAGATTTTTTTTCTATATGTAGTTAATCAGATCCAGGGGCTTTTCACATCTTTCTATTCCTTAATTCCATGCCTACTTCCTCATGTAGTGCAACAACTGAAGTGTTAACCTCTCAGTATGGTGGCTCCACTGCTATCAAGGAGGCAAAATGGTGTGTTACAGAAACACTAAGAGATCTGTTCCATTTTTGTTCATGTTACCAACCTAGTTTCATCTATATATGCTCTTGTGTTGATTTGGATGACTTGGGTCTCAGTCAAAGTTTTCTGCAGGCTTGATTTTCGCTTTACTGCTCTTTGTGGCTTTATGAGGAATTATTGATCAAAATCAGAATAATCATATTCCATTATCTTCCTATTCATGCATGAATTCATTCAATATTTCCAAAATAGTTTCTCTGTTCAGACCACAGAGCTAGACACTTTGGGATATACAGAGACAAAGGAAACAAAGTCTGTTCCCACAGGGAAATTTAATTCAAATTGACCCATAATCCTTTTCTCCCTTAAGTTAAGAGATTGACCATGCCTTAGTAACATCCACCTCCTGACAGAGAGAGGATGGAATCAAAACATAGAATGAGACATACAGTTTGTAACTGAACCAACAGGAGAAGCCATTTTGCTTGACTATGCTTTCCTTATTTTTTTGGATAGGGAAAAGTAGGAAGGAATAAAAATAAATGCTTGTTAATTAAGAAAATAAAAAAAAGATTTCCAACTCCTCCACAGATCCTGTGTGGGTTCTGGCACCTCAGGTTTAAAATAATAATAGTTATCATCCTCTCCATCATCATAATTAATAATAATAATAACAATAATACATTTGGAACTGTCTATAAGTACATAAAGCAAAAAATTAACACCTCTAATCATATTCCCCCTCCACTTTTGCCAAGTGGGTACACAAGTGCAAAAGCTTTTCTTCAAGGAAAAACTAGCAACCAAAAAGCAATTTTAAAATATGTGTGTATGTGTATCCAAGAGGCTTTCATGTGCTTGAGTTATTATTGAAACCTGGTGAGATGTGATTACAGGGAGCCCTTGTTTCATGGATGATTTTTAATCCTGTTGGCAGAAAAAGACAGGGGTATATATTTGTGGGCTGGTTCATATGCAGATCATCTCAATGCCTGGGCATTGATTTAAAATGATTCAGGATGAATGTCCCTGTATTAAAAAGAAAGAATAGTGTTTGAAATAGAGGAGAGGGGAGAAGGCATCAACACTTAAAACTTTGAGACTCCTAGATAGCAGCCACTGAGGAAAAGCGTCTGCCTGAAGAGCTACGTGGCATTCTAGTGAATGGGAAAATATTTTCAAAGTGCTTTTTTTGTTCTTCCTTTCTCTTTCTTTTGAAACATAAGGGGGAAACTTACAGAGCAGGGTAGAAAGTCAATCAGTGCATCAGCTATTCATCTCCACAGGTCCCAGGGTTAGGTCTTGAGCAAAGAGCCTCAAGAAAGGTAAACTCTGGGACTCTCTGACTAGTATTTTCTGAGCCATCTTGGAAGACCAGGACCTCCCTGAAAGAGAAAGAGTGAAAACACCAGGAAAGAGGTCTGAAATTCAGAACTCAGGTTACAGTCAGACAGGGAGAGACTAGCATATTAAAGCTACATGAAATGCCAAACTCTTCTCTACTGATTTATAACTGTCCTTCCCATGACTATGAAGTTGGGAAATCAAAACTGAAATACAGTGAAATCCCTTTCAGTTGGCGCTCATTAACTAAAATTGCCAATACTTCAGGCAGTAGTACCTGGACAGATTTCCCTTTTCAGTGGAAATGAAGAAAGGAGTAGCTAAGCAAATTAGTAGTCTAAAGGGGTTTGCAGGGGTTGATAAAATGTTTCCAAAGTCTTTAGAGCCCCCATTTAAAACCATACAATAGCTTAAAGAATTCTAAATAATTGCAGTCTCAAGCAAGTTTCCCAAAGACCTCTATAAAACTTTATAAAGTTATTGCTGCCCAACTCCAGAAATTTCTTTTTTAAATTTTTTAAATTTATTTTTAACTGAAATACAATATGAGAAAAGAAAAAAAAATTGCCATGTACACAGCAGAACATAAGAAATGGTTCAATATAAAATGATGAATTTCCATTTCAAGAAAGTCTATATAATAAATTCTACACATTGTTTTCAATGGAGTCCAGCTTTTCTTTGCTTGCTTGTAGATTTTCTTTTGTTCTCTACTGTGTACTTTTTACATTTTTTATTCCCCTCCCACCCACCTCCACCCTAAAGAAGTTTACAATTAAGTGCAGATGTATATACATATCTAGAGATAGCTGTAAATATACACATATACACCCAAAGACATGTAAGTAATACCATACTATGCTTATTTCCACTTATCTATTTCTCTGAAGGTGGATAGCATCTTCCCGCATAAGTCCAAGCCTTTCCATGTTTTTCTAAATCAACCAGCTCATTTCCTACACCACAGCAACATTCTGACACAATCGCATCCTATCTGAGAGATTGTCTATGAAAGTTTCTCCTCAATTTTCTGCATTCCTTCTATTCTTGGCCTCATAGGTTTGATTAATACAGGAAAATTTTAATTTAAAATAATCAAAATCATCCATTTTACTCTTCAACAATGCTCTCACATTCTAATATAGTTTAAGGTCTGATACCACTGAATCTACTTCCTTTACTTCTTTTCCCCCTGGTTTATTTAAAGTTTCTGAACTTTTGTTCTTCCAAATGAACTTTGTTATTAGTTTTTCCAACACAGTTAAGATTTTGGAAGGATAAAAAATAACTTGACTCAGGTCCTCCTGATTCCAGGGCTGGTGCTTCATTTACTGCACCTCCTAGCTGCCCCTAAGATATTCTTTAATAAATTAATTGGGATGGCATTGAATAAGTAGATTAGTTAGGCAAAATCATCATCTTTTATTTTATTGTCTTTAGCTACCCATGAGCAATAAGTATTACTTTTATTCAGATTTGACTTTATTTGTATAAAAAAGTATTTTATGTTTATGTTCATATAGTTCCTGTGTCTGTTTTGGCAGATACACTCTCTGGCATTTATACTGCCTAGTTATTTTAAATGGTCCAAAGCAATATTGAATAATATTGCTGACACATAGTATAGTTTCTCTATTTTTCTCTTTTGATTAATTCTATTTTATCTTTAACTTTGTCTGAGATTATGATTACTAGCCCTGCTTTCTTTTACATAATAAATTCTACTCCTGACCTTTATTTTCTTATGTGCACTCTCACTTTTATAGCATTTCCTAAAAGCAATATATTGTTAAATTCAAATTTGTAATCTGCTATCAGTTTCCATTTTGTGGGTAAGTTCATTCCATTCACATTCTTGTTGGAATTACTTGTTGCGTATTTTCCTCCTTCCTTTTTTACCTCACTATTCTTCTCACCCTATTTCTGTCCCTCCTCACTTCACTGCTTTACTTCTACCTACTATCTTACCCTCCTATTCCTTAACTACCCACTCCTCCAAGAGTCCCTCCCTTATTCTCTCCCCCCATCCACCCTATCCCTTTGCCCTCTTACTTCTTTCTGGATTTGGAAGACTTTTATAACCTTCTACATATATATGTGTTATTCCCTCTCTAACTCATTCCTGATGAGAATAAGGTTCCAGCACTACCTGCCCTCCACCCCACCAGCTTCTTCTGTATCAATTCTTCCTTTTGTTTCATTTGTATAATTACTCCTTTTTGTCTCTCACTACACAGTTTTACTTTTTTAGAATCACCTCCATTATACTCAGCCCAAGCCTTTCTTTCAAACCACCCAAATAATGATGACAGTCGTAAAGGTATTAATAATATTTTTTTCACACATAAGAAGTAAACAATTTGACCTTATTGAGTCCCTTATAATTGACCTTTAATGTTTACCTTATATTTCTCCTGCATGTTACATGTCGAATTTTCCCTTAAGTTCTGCTGTTTTTGTCACAAAAATCTGAAAGTTTTTCAGTTCATTAAATGTCTTTTTTTCATTCAGGATTATACTTAACTTTGCTGGGTAAGTTACCCTTGGTAATGACTGCAGTTCTTTTGCTCTATGAAATATAGTATTCCAAGATGGTCCTTCAATGTAGTAGCTGCTAGGTCTTGTGTAATCCTTGTTGTAGTTCCATATTTAAATTTTTTTTCTTCTTGCTTCCAATATTTTCTTCTTAACCTGGGAGCTTTGAAACTTGGCTATGATATTCCTGCAATTTTTCCTCCCAGGATCTCTTTCAGGTGGTGATCAGTGGGGTTTTTTTTTTCTATTTCTGCTTCGCCTTCTTCTAGAAATTCAGGGCAATTTTCATTGATAATTTCTTGAAATATTCTATCAAAATTTTTTAATCATAATTTTAAGGTAGTCTGACTATGCTTATATTATTTCTCTTTGATCTGTTCTCCAGATCAGTTGTTTTTCCAATGAGATATTTCACATTCTCTATTTTTTTACATTCTTTTGATTTTTTTATTATTTGTTGGTATCTTAGAACATCATTATATTTCCTTTTTCCAATTCTAGTTTTCTAGGAATTATTTTCTTCCTTAAGTTTTCGATTCTCTATTTCAAGTTCATTGTCTTTCTTCTCATAATTTTCTTGATTTTCTTGGATAGCTCTTACTTTTTTTTTTGTTTTTCCTCGATCTCTCTTACTTGATTTTTAAAGTCCCTTTTAAGGTCTTCCAAGAACTCTTTTGGGAGTCAAATTGGGAAAATTTGACATTTCTCATTGAAAAGGGACTGGCTTTTTAAGCTCCATTTTCTTCTCCTCAATATGAACCCAGATATTCTCTATCCCTATTCAATGATTGGTTTTTTTATCCTTTCCTTACTCATTTTTACTTTTATTTTGTTTTATTTTGTTTTTATCAACTGTTAGTATATCTAGTTCTAGTCCTGGGGTATGGAGAATACTGCCCCAAACCTCAGGTCCTTCTTGCTGTTATTTTCTGAGGTTTCTCCTGGGGTTCAACCTTGGGCTCTCCTCTCCACTCCTAAGCAATAGCTATGGCCCCCAGCCATGCAAATGATCTTGCTCCCTGACATCCCTCCAATGGCTGCAAACTGCAGCTGGCCTCTCTATCCTGGAACTGAAACCAGGGAGTCTGCTCTCCTGCAAGTGCCCACAGCTGGCAGAATCCCCACCCCTCTGCTACTGCACTCACCAGCTGTGCGCTAGCTCCCTCCCTGCAGCCACAGCCCAGGATGCATCTGGGCATCCCTCAACAGCAGAAGGTCCTTAAATCTTCTCCCGCTCAGCTGTCAGATCCCCATGCTGTCTGTGAGACAAAAGTTTCTAAGGCTTAGGCTGCCTTCCAACCCCAGCTACCCCCAGGACTTGTTGTTCCTTGATTCAGCAGAGCCACCAGGAGGTGTTTGCACTTCACTCAGGCTGAACCTCCACGCCTGGAGTTCCAGTCTTTCCTGGGGGTCTTCTCATGTTGTCTTGGGAGAACAACTGCTTTACCCTGTTATTTATTTCTGCTGCTCTTTCTTCCCTCCAAGGTGATGCTCTGTCTTTTTTGTGGAGTAAATGTGGAAAGCCAAAAGTTCTCTGACGTACTCTGCCATCTTCCCAGAATCATCTCCCAACTCCAGAAATTTCTGTCTCCTTATTCCCTCCAGGAAGTCATTAATTCTGGGCCTTGGCTTCTTGATCTATAATCTACGGAGACTGTACCAGTTCATCTTTGAGATCCTGTAAGGTTTCCTAACCTCTTGGTTTAATAATTTAAAGCCCTTTACAATCTGGCTCCAACATCTCTTTCTAGATAAGGTTTCTTCAACCTAGAGTCCATGAACTTACTGATTTTATTGCTTTGATGAGTCTATTTCAAGATAATTAGTTTCCTTCTTATTCGTGGTTGTTGTTCAGTCATTTCAGTTGCAGCCACCTCTTCATGACCCCATTTGGGGTTCTATCAGCAAAGATACTGGTGTGCCATTTCCTTCTCCAGCTCATTTAATAAATGACAAAACTGAGACAGAGTTAAGTGACCTACAGTGTCACACAGCTAGTATGTGTCTGAGGCTGGATTTGAACTCAGGAAGATGAGTCTTCCTGACTTCAGGCCCAGAGTTCTATCTGCTGCACCACCTGGCTGCCCTTCCTTTATAATATCATATGTTTGATTTTATACATTTAAAAAATGTTAACCTGAGAAGTAGTTCATAGGCTTTACCAGACTTCCAAAGGAGTTCATTACAAAGGAAAAAGTAAGAATTCCTATTCCATATCAATCATAGGGCCATAGGTTTAGATACAAGGGCCAGTACCATGAAGGTCTTCTGGGATAGACCTCTCAAAGCCAGATAGATGATGCAGTGGATAGAGCATGAGACCAGGAATCAGAGAGATCTGAGTTCAACTCCAGCCTCAGGTAATTACTATCTATATGACCCTAGGTACAATACTTCTTCCTGCCTCAGTTTTCTCAATTATAAAATAGGGATAATAATAGTAGCTACCTCCTAAGGTTGTTCTGAGGACCAAACAAAACAATATTTGTAAAGCTCCTGGAACATAGTAGGCTCTTAATAAATGTTTCCTTCCTTCTCCTTTTAATGATGAGCAACTAAGCACTAGAGAGGTTAAACAAATTGGCCACAGTTATACAAGTAGTAAGTAATAAAGTTATGGTTTTAATTCAGGTCCTCTGAATCACTTGTTCTATGTACAAACTCAAGTAGGTGTGCTTGCTGTACCCCATAAAAAACCTACTTCGCGGGTTGGAGACCAAGATTGTTGAAAATGTCCTTGGTTATTTGGATAGTTTTTGTTGTTGTTTGTTCATTCATTCTTGGAGGAATAAAGGCTAAATCTCTTTGAAAACAGAAGGATGAGGTAAAAAGGCAAGCATGAAAGGAGCTACAAAGCTTGTAGGCATCATGATAGCGGAACTAGTTAATGAGTATAGAAACCATAAGGAAGAAGGAGGGAAGCTCAGAATATGAGTTTTTTTAAAAAGCTATGGAATTCCATAATAATTGGGAATAGATTATCAAAAGGGTTTTAGGAGAGCTGGCATCACACTAGAGCAGAATTTTGCCCTTTTCTGATTTTATAGGATGTGAGGAGGCAACAGAGCGCTGATTAGGGTGATAGAAAGGCAGCCTAAGATATTCCCTGCAATTAGTAGCACTTGTGGACTGCAGAAGAAGGGCTATAAGTATTTTGAAAAGTGTTAAACCTGAGGCCCAGAAAGGTGGAATAATTTGCTAATGGTCACATGAACTAAGCATTTCAAAAGAAGATCCATTTGAATAACTGGGAATGCTTAGTCTGGAGAAGACCAAGATGTAGGAGGGTAGGACATAGCCATCTTCAGGTATTTGAAAAAATGAACATATAAAAGAAAATGACACATGTTTTTCTTAACCACAGAGGGTGTAGTTGTTGTATGTCCTTCATTCTTGAAGACATAAGGAAGGAGATGTCATGACTTGCAAGTGAATTGGATTTAAGTGAGGAAGGACTGTGCAGAGTCAACAGCCTCACACTCTCCTCCTGAGCCGTCTGGGTCCAGTGGTAGGATACAGATAAGGATGGCTGGGGATGGCCCCATATGCACTGAGAGACCTTGGAATAAGGTCTCAGTTTGTCTGAGGCACAGCCCTTCAGTGATCAAGGCTAGGTAAAAAAAAATGATAGGGTAGAAATAGAAGCAATGGATAGAAGTTACAAAGAAGGACATTTAGGTTTAATATCATTTAACAAAAACCTTCTAAACATTTGAAGCTATCCAAAACTAGAATACCTGGGAGGCAGAGAGTCTCCCTTCACTGGAAGTCTTCATGCAGAGGCTAGATAACCACCTGCCACATGTATTTATTTGGAGATCTTTTTAAGGCATAGGTTGGAATAGATTTCAACTTTTAAATTCTGAAATTCGGTGATTCCAGACCTTGGTTTCCTGATCTATGAAATAGGGAGAGTATACAAATTTGTCTCTAAACTCTCTTCTGGTTATAAATCTATAATCTCCAAGATTTTTGAATATCCTAGAACTGCACAAACTCTGTAAGATTCAAGCTTGGAACTATGTGAGTGTCATGGACCCCTTCAGCAGTCTGGTAAAGTGTATTGATTCTTACAAATCATTCCTACATTTATTATAACTGAAGAAAATGCTATATTTCAGTTTGAGGTAGTGAAAATAAAGACACTGTTTTTCCCAATCAAGTTCATAGATTCCCTTAGTCTATCCACAGATCACTTGGGGTCTTAACCCCAGGTTAAGAACTGTTTTAAGCGTCTCCTCGAAGAAGCTGCGGCCGCCAGACCCGGAGTGAGACTGGCCTGCGGCACGGAGTGGAAACCCCATGCGGCCTTGTACAGGGGTTGTGTGGATATCCTCCAGTGGATGCGGGCCTTGGATTTCAGTACTTGCACCCAGGTCACCAGAGAAGCAATCAGTCTGGTGTGTGAGTCTGTGCCAGGGGCCAAGGGGGCTGCACGGAGGAGAAAGCCCTGTAGCCGCCCACTCAGCTCCATACTGGGGAGGAGTAATCTAAAGTTTGTTGGAATGCCCATCATCCTGTTTCTACCAGCAGCCTCCACCTCATGGCTGCAGACTGTAAACAGATCATTGCCAATCACCACATGCAGTCAATCTTATTTGTGTCCTGTGGGGATCCCGACACTGCAGAGTATGTCCCCTATGTTGCCAAAGATCCTGTCAATCAGAGAGCCTGCCACATCCTGGAGTGTCCAGAAGGACCAGCACAGGATGTCATCAGCACCATTGGCCAGGCCTTTGAGCTGTGCTTCAAACAATACCTCAGGAACCCACCCAAGCTTGTCACTCCCCATGACAGGATGGCTGGCTTTGATGGCTCAGCTTGGGATGAGGAGGAAGAGGAGCCACCTGACCATCAGTACTACAATGACTTTCCAGGGAAAGAGCCCCCTCTTGGTGGGGTAGTAGACATGAGGCTTCAGGATGGAGCTGCCCCAGGGGTTCCTCGTCCACGCCCACCCAGTACCCAGACCATCAACCACCTAGGAGCCACTTTGCCCATTGGACAGCTAGCCAGTGGTGACCCTGATATTCAAAAACAGCTCCCAACTCCTGGACCAGATAGAGAACTATTTGATGATCCCTCCTATATCAATATCCAGAACCTGGAAAAAGTCCGGCAAGGAGCTGGTGGTCCTTCTAACCCTACTACTAATGGCAGCGCCCCACGTGACCTCTTTGACATGAAGCCATTTGAAGATGCTCTTCGTTTCCCCCCACCTGCCCCCATAACACCAATGGCTGAGCAGCTCTGAAGGGAGCCCTGGTTCCATGGGAAGTTGAGTAAGCGGGAGGCCGAAGGGCAGCTGAGGCTCAATGGGGACTTCCTGGTTCGGGAGAGTACGACTACCCCAGGCCAGTATGTCCTTACTGGTCTGCAGAGTGGCCAGCCCAAACATTTGCTGCTTGTTAATCCCGAAGGCATGGTTAGGACAAAGGATCACTAATTCGAGAGTCTCAGTCACTTCATCAGCTACCACATGGACAATCACCTACCCATCATCTCTGCAGGCAGTGAGCTATGTCTTCAGCAGCCAGTGGAACAGAAGTTGTAACTGACCTGATCCTGTCCCCAACCCTGTTCCAGCCTCCAGGACACTCCCTTTCGCTTTTCTGGTCCCAGTTCCAACAGTTTTCTGGGGGAAAATGCTATGGCTGCAGCACTCTGTTGTATCTGTGAGTGGCCTGAATCCTACAGTTCAGGACCTGGAGCAGGGATTCATTTTTCTTCTCCTCCGCCAGAGTATTAGTGCCCATGCAGCCTCAAGGCCCTCAGATGGGCCTGGGCAGAATCCCCTAACAGGAGAAAGGAATCTTAGGAACAACTCCAGTGGAATGGGATTTTTCTTCAAAGGAATAAAATTCTGTCCCTCCTCCAGTGTTTAAACCTTGTGCCTTTGACCATGTGCCAGGTCTAAATAAGTTTTATGCAAAATTTTCCTGTGGGCTAAAAATGATGATACTCCCAGGATCTTGTCCCCCAGCCCTCCCTTAGCCTGGACCTCCCAGACTGGGCTTAGGAGACTGGGGGCAGATGTGGTTGCTTGCCCTTCTTCAAAGAGGATGTTTAATCCTCAGAGCCTATCCCAGAACTCCACTTCCTGGCCAGGGGGAGGTGAATGTCCCATCCCTATTCCTCCCTTCTGTCACATACACAGAGTGCCTCCTGGCCAGGGCCCCCTACTCTAGGGGTCTGTATATACATTTCATAAACATCCATTCCCCCCACCCCCAGCGTTGCATGCACATTGTCCTACTTTACAGCCAAAGTGTAGCACCTTGTAGCCTCTCCCAACTCCTTTAGGTTGGACAGTGAATCCAGTATTTGGTTCTTCTATACAGTCAACTCTCAATTTTCTGCATTATTTGAGGGGTAATGGTTATCTATAGCAGTAGATAATCCCCAAATAATTTTTATTTAGTTTGGGAAGATTGTAGTTTTGGCAACTGAATTATTTCCTGATTTTGTGTTGCTTGAGCACAAAAGTTATCTCATTTTTATACATATAGCAACTTTTTTTTACTTTTTCCAAGACTTTATCTAGTATATCATTTTACCATCATGATGAGCCCATGAAGTAAGTAGCACAGGTATTATTATCATCTCCATTTTACAGGTAAGAAAACTGATGCATAGAGAAGGTTAGGCAATTGTTGAAGGCCACATGGCCAGGAAATGGCCAGGACTAAAAGCCAGAACTCATCCTAGCCTAGGAAAAAGCCTGGAATTTAATTGTGCTGCAGATAAGCCTCAGAGGGGATCATTCAGATCAATGTATTTATTGAGTACCTGTTGCTAGACATTGTGAGGAATACAGAAGAGGTAGAAGATACTCCTGAGGAGTTGTGGATAATGGAGAGTTGACTGTATCTTTATTTCCTCCTCTTCTAATTCTCCCTTCTACCCTTATTTTGTTTGAATCTATTCACAGGTCTCACTTACACCAAAGGGAAATGTCATTAAAGATCATTATTTCTTTAAAAAAAAAGAACTGTTTTAACTCCAGTGAAATTTATAGTTTAAATTTTAATGTATTTCCCTGACATGGGTGTTTTCTACCAGGGCAATCTAACACATGCATGTCTTCTCATTCTGTGCGATTTTAATTCCTTCTTAAGCAGCCACACAGGAACTGTCCAAGGTTCTGAAGAACTTCAAGTTCTTGTATTTTTTCATAAATTACAATGAAATACTCCAACTGATAACCTATTACTCTTCACTTTTATTTTGTGAACAGCCCACTTCCTAACCTGATCACTGATCATCTTAATGGCTCCCCTGTCATATTCCCTACAAACCCCTGAGTAATGCCAACTGACCTGCCAATATACCCTAACACTCCCTGACCTTTCTATCAGCCCTGATGTTGCACTCAAAGAATTCTTTAATCCTTTCATCTGACCTGTAGTTGAATAATCTAATATATACTATTTCCTTCAATTAGCATGAGAGTTACTTGAGAATAGAAACTATTTTACTTTATAATTTGTATTTCTCCCTCTTAGCATCATAAATATCAGATAGTAAAAAATTAATAGATGGTATTTTCAGTCATTCTTCATCACATATTTCCTTAGAAGTAACCTAGTTCAACCTATTCTACATCCTGCATTCTACAGATGAAAAATCTAAAGCTCAAAGAGTTGAAAGGGCTTTCCCAAGATCTCAAAGGTAATGAATAAGGGGCATAACTATAAAACTTGGACTCAGATCTGATTCTATATCCAGCACTTCATAGGACTCTATGTAATCTCCAAGAGGTTGTAACTAATTTAATTACTGTATCTTTTCAATGCCATGGAATTGACTACAAGTTTTCAAAAGTGATGGCAGTGAAGATAGATTCCCAGCAATTTCTACCACTTAAAAACCTACCACTTTCCAGTTCTAATCCAGTAATGGATTGTGTATTCAACACAGAAGGACCAAGGAAAATAATTTCACCAGAGTCGGCCACCAGGTGATGAATTTTCAGCCATGACAACTGACAAATATGATCTACCTAAGCTTAGAAAGATCACAACAAGCACAAGTGGAAGGAGTAATCACAATGATCATGCCTTAAAATATTGAAATTTCTCCCTTGGTGCCTACTACAGTAATATGTGTTAAGTCTATGTAGCTGAATTGATAACACAGATCCCACCTCTGTCAATGGTCTCTTCACCACTCTTTTCATTATAATCGTTGCAGCTATAGTTGATGCTACACAAAACAGCAGGGCCTAAATTCAAACTATTGAAAACATATATAGATAAATGGTAGCATAGATTCAGAGCAGGAAAGGACCTCAGAGACTACCTAGGCCAATACTGGCACTACTGGAGGACATTATGCCTTTCCCTACCAACAGCCTCCATTTCCTGGCCTCACCATACTACCCATCCTTACCCTTACTTCTCCCCCCATGGGGAAAAGCCTGATGCAGTGGATAAGTTGATTTCAGTTCTATGTTGGGTTCTACCCCTATTTAGCTCTGTGACTATGTGCAAATCACACTATGCCTCAGTTTCCAAATATGTGAATAATCATGCTTGCACTACCTAATTCACAGGCTTTTGTGAGGACAAAAATACAGGATATCTA
The DNA here is from genome assembly GCF_011100635.1 of Trichosurus vulpecula. Taxonomy (NCBI): domain Eukaryota; kingdom Metazoa; phylum Chordata; class Mammalia; order Diprotodontia; family Phalangeridae; genus Trichosurus; species Trichosurus vulpecula. The sequence continues at coordinate 254,202,946 of NC_050578.1, forward strand.
TGGAGGTCCTTCTGAAAGTGAAAAACTGGCTATCAATGAGTGTGTTATCATTATTATCATGTAATAGAAGCATGTACAAAAGAAGGACTACACTTCCATCATAGTATTAAAAATGATAGCATTTAAATAACACTTGAAGGTTTGCAAAGCAATTTACACATATGATCTCATTTTATCCTCACAAAAGACCCTGTAAAGTAGGTGCTCTTACTATCTCCATTTTATAGGGGAGTAAACTAAGGTTTGCAAAGGCTGAATGACTTGCCCAGGGTCACATGGATAGTAAGTGATTCAGACAAGATCCAAATTCAGGTATTCTTTACTAGGAGAGCAAGAGTGCAAGAGACAGAGAAAGACAGAGACCAATACAGAGAGAGAGGGGCGGGGAGGTGGGAGACAGAGACAGAGAGAGAGAGAGAGAGACAGAGAGAGAGAGAGAGAGAGAGATATCTTGTCCCCATCAAGAGGGCCTACAATTACAAAGGAGTTCCTTATACCAATCGGTTTCTTGTTCATTTTTGTATATTGAAATATTTGTTGATGATATTAAGCTTATAATATTTTTTGAAGCATCATGAAACAACATAAATTGATAGATGGCTATGGAGTTGGAGGTTCTAGGTTCAAATGCCAGCTCTACCACTTATTTACTATTTGTGTGACCTTGGGCAAGTCACTAAATTTCTCTGGGTCTGAGTTTCCTTATCTTTAAAACAAAGAAGCTAGACTAAATGAACTCTTAAGTCCCTTCAAGGATGAGTTCTATGGTCCTATAATAATTACTTTTGCTGCTTTCATGATAAAAGTTACAATTAGGCATCTTTATCTAGAGATTTCAAAAGCATTCTATTTCATGAATTCTGCAAAACTAGATTGACAAAATTCATACTGGCCACAATTATCCTCAAATTTACAGGCAAGAAAATCCAGAGCCATAGAAATTAAATGATTTCCTGGGGCCCCATGGTCATTCTGTGGTGAAGACTAATGCTGGCTGCCTCCTTCCCAGGCCAAAAAGCTATTCAATGGCCCCTACAGCCTTGTTTCTCAATACTGCCCTTGAGGAGGTCAGAAAACTGAAATCCAGTCAGGTAGAGACCTGGCACCTGAAAGGAAAGAATTCACTTCAAGGCCACAAGGACTTATACAATGCCCTGCTCTACACAAGGCAGCATGCAGGGCCCTGGGAGTACAACTGGGAAAAACAGCGATACTCTTTCCCCCAAGGAATTTATGGTATAATGAGGTAGTTAATACAGTAAAGGAATAAGCAGGCAACAAGGCAGAATGTGATCAACACAAAGGTGGGGGTTCCATGCAAGCTGTTATAACAAGTAGACAAGGTGAAATATTGCTTTCATCTGAGAAGCTTTGGAGCCTGAGGCAGGTTTTGAAGGAAGGGAAGGATTTCATAGGATCATAGTTTTATAATTGGAAGCCAAAGCATGTAGTTAAAAGCCTTTACTTTTACAGAGGAAGAAACAGAGGCAGGTTGTGACTTGCCCATAAATCTGCAGGTAGGGATTAGCCACAGGAGGATTTGAACTGAGGCTTTCTATATCCATAGTCAGCATAGCCACCTATGAAACACTGGCCAAGAGGGAGGGAAGGGGGGAAGGAGGGAGGTGGGAGGAGGGAGAGGGAGAGGGAGAGGGAAAGGGAGAGAGAGAGGTAGAGGGAGGGGGAGAGGGGGAGAGAGAGAGAGAGAGAGAGAGAGAGAGAGAGAGAGAGAGAGAGAGAGATGCAGAAAGAGAGAGAGAGAGAGATGCAGAAAGAGAGAGAAGAGAGACAGAGATAGAAAGAGAGAAGGGGGAGATGGGGAGAGAGGAGGGAAAGGAGGATGAAAAGAGAGAGACAGACAAGGAGACACAGAGACAGACAGAGACAGTGCAACAAAGAGACAGAGATAGAGAACAGAGACAAATAAACAGAGACAGATAAACAGAAAGAGACAGATACAGATACCAACAAACCATACTGTCCCTCAAGGAGCTTACATTCCAATGAAGGAAAACAACACAAAGAAGGGAGTTAGAAAGGGTGGAGGGTGCCCATAGTGGCAAGGTGTTGAGATGGCCAGGAAGAGATACAGAGGCTTGTCTGGGGGAAAACAGATTTACCTATCAGAATCTGGCAACCTGAGGCAGAGTCTACATTGGGATAGGGATGGGGGTAGGGATGTAGGAGGAAGGTGATGGCCAGAGATTGCATTAGTCAAAGATGTGTGCATAGATCTAGAGCTGACAGGAACTTCAAAGACTAATTTGTCCAACCTCTTCATTTGGCAGAAGAGAAAGCTGAAGCCCAAAGAAGTTAAGTGATTTGCCCAAACACATACATATAGTAGTATCAAAGACAGGATTTAAGCATGAGGCCTCTGGTTCCATCACAGTCAGTGCTCTTTCCACTGTACTGGAGCCAAGTGACTCTGTTTGACCAGAGTATGGAATTCTTGGGAATGGACAGAATGAAATGAGACTGAAAGTAAAAGTTGAGCTCAGAGTGTTAGAGGTTCTTAAACACAAGGCAGGAATGACCTCCAGCTTTGCGAAGGAGCTTCCTAGATGAGGCCTGGTCTGAGAGCCCTTGTCCGGGGATGTAGGATGCAGCAGCAGTGATTGCACATGACAAGCCATACTATTGAATGCAGGTTTAAGAGGCTGATGAACTCTGCAATCTTTATCAGAGCCAACAAATCCTTTTTTTAGGGAAGGCAAATTTAATTAAACCACTTTCACTTCTCTTTTCTCCTCATTTTGGTGGAAAAATGTCACTCAGTGCTTTCAGTAGATTATATCACTGGGTGACAGTCAAGCTTGTTTCTCTCCCACACAGCTGCCTCTCTTGGAAACAACCTTCACCTCTTTCCCTCTGTCTCTCTGTTTCTGTCTCTGCACATCCATCCATCTCTCTCTCTATCTCTGTCTCTCTCTCTCTCTGTATGTGTGTGTGTGTGTGCATGTGTCTGTATTTCTGTCTGTCTCTATATCTCTGTCTATTTCACAGCAGATTGAATGCGGGGCCTGATGTCAGGAAGACCTAAGTTCAGATCTGGCCTCAGACATTTACTAGCTGTGTGACCATGAGCAAATCACCTAATCCCCAATTGCTTCAGTTTCCTCATCGTACAATGGGGAAAATGATAGCCCCTACCTCTTAGGATTGTTGTAGGATCAAAGAGGTTAATCACTGTTAAAGCGCTTAGCACAACGCCTCCCAGGATGAGCAGCACTATATAAATACTAGCTATTATTTCTTTCTCTCTATATCTATCCCTCTGCCTGTCACTGTCCATCTCTCTCTTTCTGTTTCTGTCCCTATTTCTGTTTCTTTCCCTCTCTGTCTCTGTCTCTGTGTCTGTCTCTCTCTGTGCCTTTCCATCTATCTCTTTTTTTCTGTCTCTATCGCCATCTCTCAACTTTACTCATCTATCTTCCTATCTATTTATCTGTCTCTATATCTTTCTATGTCTGTCTCTCTGTCTCTGTAGCTCTACCTCTCTGTCTGTTTGTCTCTCTTTGAAATCTGTCTCTGTCTCTCTATCTCTCTGTCTTTCTCTGTCTCTCTCTCATACACAGGCGCACACACACACACACAGACACCTGCAGAACTGGGGGGTAGGAGGGGGAGAGGAAGAGGAATGTAGTCAACATTAGCTTGCCTTCCTTCCACCATGGAAAAGTGATATATAGTACCCGAGACTACAGACAGACCTGCCTGGAATTCAATTCAACCACTGGTAACTAACAAGACTGAAAAAAAATGACTGGACAAGTCCTCAAGGACCTTATATTCTTTGTGGGGGCTGAACATGTACACAAAAAGGTCAATGCAGAGTGTGATTTTATTTATTGTTTTGGTTGGACCCATGATTCCCTTAGTATGGGCAACTCCCTGGCGAGAAAACTCTCTACACCAATGCACCTGCTCTGTAACTTATCTCCTTAGAGTTGTCAAGTGCTCCAAGAGAAGTGACTTGTTTACCGTCACACAGCCTTTATGTTTCAAAGGTGGAGCTTGATCATGGGTCTTCTGGACCCCTAAACTGACTTTCTTTCCATTACACCAGTGTGGAAATAAAATAAATTCAAAGTAATTAGGGAACAGTAAGGCAGAGGCAACATTAATGATAAGTGGAATCTGTCCCTTGCAGCTGGGTTCATCTTGGAAGGTCAGAAGCAAAGACTCATTTAGATATCATTTTTTGTCATGAATGTAACAATCATCAGCAAACATAAGCATTTCAATGTACTCTTATTTTAAAATATGATCAAAAGCAAAGCTTTGTGAAATAGTTTCATGGTGTTCTTCAATCCTCTATTCCTTTTCTTCTTCAGATGTGATATTCAAGTTGGTTGATGTTTGTCAAATCCATGAAAATGAAAATTAAAAAATTTAAATATAATTCACAGTGATATTTTAATTAGCAATCTAATTTTCTCAAACATTAAAAAAACATTGAGTTTTGTTTCCTGCTGAGAGGAGTGTGTCTTCATGTTTTGTCCAAGGAGGAATGATCTGTCTTAAATTAGTTTTCTGGTGTGTAATCTGAACTATCAAGCTTGGTCCTGAAGAAGAAAGGAGAAAATACACCCCCTTCTTTGCAGAGGTGGGGGCACTATGGATAAAACACAATGAAGATATGATTTCACTCTCGATGTCTTAGCTTCTTTGAACTTCTGTTTTTGGTCTCTTTTGTATTTTTGTTACACAAAGTAGCTTTCTGGGTAGAGGGGAAGGAAAATATTTGGAGGTCTGACATAAAAACAAAAAAAAACAAAAAGTTTTAAAAGGAAATAAATTAAACCAGGCTGTTGGGGAAGTAAACAGAAAAGTATTCACCCATAAAGTTAACTCAAGGGAGATTGGTGGCTAGCCTGGGCTATGGGGTAGCAGTAGGGGAATGTTCTACAAGATCTGAACAAGACAGATATCTCCTGGAAAAGCTAGAAAGTACTCTGCACTGCCATTCCTTTACAAGTGAAAGCCCACATTAGTCTTATACCAAACCCTTCTTCAACAGGTCTTTCAGTTCTGAGCAGAGGAAAAATCATGTCAAATCTGAAACAGTCACACACAGAAAAATGTCCCACCACGTGATGGTTCCTGACCCATACTTCTATAAGAGTTAACCAGCTCTAAGAAAGAAAGCCTGGCCTGGGTGTGGTGAGGTATTCATTTCAGGTGAAAGCAATGACAAAAACTGAAGTCCTAGGACCATGAATCTTATGGAAAGATCTATGCTAGAAGGCAGATCATGAAGCCCAGCCTGTAATTTTAAAAATGAGGAAACTGGAGCCCTGAAAAGATAAGTGATTAGTGTTAGGTCACATAGATAGTGATGGAGCCAGGATCTGAACAGACATCTTCTGGCTCTATATCCAGTGTTCTCTCCAGAGCATCTTCCATTGATGGAATGGGATATTTGTAACAACTAACAAGTACTTCTTATTCTAGTACACTCTTGGTCACAGGAGAAACAACTTCATATAGAGGGAATAACACTGCCTTTGGGCTCAGGGAAAACTGGGTTTTAAAACCCTGCCAGCCACACTTAATAGCTACGTGATGTTTGGCTGATTGCTTTATTCACTCTTAGCCTCAGTTTCCTCATGTGTAAAATGGGCATCGTCATGATGTGAGGTTCAAATTAGACAATGCATTTCAAGTGATTTGTAAACCTTAAAGCGCTATGTAAATTTCAAATATTATCATTTCTCATTCATGTGGTCATGCCTTCTATCAGAGCAGATTACAACTTATCTGAGCCTCCTTACTTTGCATAATCTTTTTTTTCCATATCTCCAATAAATCTTCCATTCAGCCCAGTACCTGGCATGAAGCAGGAAATTTATATATAATATGTGTGTGTGTGCGTGTGTGTGTGTACATAATTGAACTGAGGAGCTGTCCAGCAGGTATTCCACCAGGTCCTACAACATTCCATGGGTTCCAATGCAGTACTCAGGTTCTCAGTTATCCCACCAGCTGGCTACATGACTGGCCCACCTTCCTTTCTGATTATACATTTCCTCAGTGATAGATTTTATGTCATTTCTTATACACAAATGAGCTAGACCAAGAAGTGAATAGGAGGAAAAAAGTAAGATGGATTGCTGTGAGGAAACTGCATTGCCTTTTCAAGAACTTCAAGCTGCTTCCTGACACCAAAACCTATCTGGTTAATGCCAGTATTCTTCTTGCAATATTACAGGGTTATGGCTCATGGAAGCCTAGACTCTTCCTAAAATCAAGTGTTTCTGACCCTAAGGACCATAGTACATGTCAATAGACTAAAGAACATTTCCAAAAAGCCATATGCCAATAGCACTTAACTAACAGCGAACTTTCTTCATGACAACTTTTTGAGATAAGCATACAAATTATTATTGCCAGTTAAAAAATACTGAACTGACCAATGAAAGACCAGTCCATGGACCATATGCAATCTTCTCTGCCTGGTACCAACTCATGAGTAGGCTTAGAAAGGCTGTTATAGTAATGTAAGATGGTATGCAATGAAAGGTATTGCCTTACACTTCAGACCATGCACAAGCATTTTGTAGCTATTTCCTGTCTGCCTACTATGGTGAGAAAAAGGCTTTTAACTGGTTACTGAGCCAGAACAGAGTTTTCATAAAAATGGTTCAAGTGAAGGAACTCCATCTCTGTCTTTTCCTGATGGCAATCAAGGGAAGAAATGCTGCAAACCCGGGGATAAGGACAAAAGCCTTGGGCTTTTATTTCTACACTGTGGCTACTATGTGGCCAGAAAGCCGTGATGTGTTTGTTTCTTCAGTCTCTGTTGTGTTTTTTCTTCTCTGATCCTAGGTGAATAAATAATGGAGTCAGAGTGACCTCATGAACTTCAAAAGATCAGGAGAGACAACAGAACTCTAGAATGGGGAATCCCTAGCAGACACTGATGCCAGGCACATTAATAAGACTCTGATGAAAAAAGTGTGTGAGTGTGTGTGTGTGACTGTGTGTGTGTGTGTGTGTGTATCCTTTGAACTCTTGAGGCTAACAAGGTCCTTTTCTATCCAAAGGTGGAAGAGGAGACTGAGACAAAGGCAAAAGACAGGGCTCTTATCCTTCCCCAGCCATCCCAAGAAATTCCTTCTCAGGGGGTTGGGTAAAGACTTTGAACATAAGCTTCCAAACTTGAATCTCTGAGTTCTAGAATGTCTTACTAGTATATACACAACAGAGAATGATCAAATTTCCTCAAGAAATCCAAACACATCTTGTATAATATCATTCTAGTTCATCCAATCCTTGTCAAAGACACCTAAATTAATCAAGACCTTATTCCCACTTGGTCTAAAGTCAATGATATATTTAGTTCAATCAAGATGTATTCTCACTTTATTGAGGTATCAAGGTGTCACGTCTTATCATTTATATTAGGAGTAATGGGGGATTAGATCAATGACTCAAATATCCTCCAATTTTATACCTGTATGTTACAGGTGAAGAAACTGAGCACTGACTGGTATTTCATAATTGACCATTATGCTAGGTAGAAAATAATCCAACATTCCCAAATATTAAACCTCGTGTTTACCCATGCCTAGGGGTAGAAGTATCGCTAGGGCTAGAAGAAATGAAATGTGAGTTGTGAATGTGGTACTCTTCTCCACTGGCCTAGGTACAGACCTAAAGTTCTCAAGTAAGAGAGAACATAGAGGAGATGAATTCCAAAATGGGAATTCCAGATGGTGCTGCTGGAGGGTAGAATTATAAAATTCCTTGGAGCTTTTAGGAAACCAGAAACAAAAGAACTGGGAAAGAATGCAAGATGAATTGATGGAGATTGGAAGGGCTAAGGTAATTAACCTACTAGAAAAGCATTAAAAGCCAGCAATAGATGAGGATAAATGGAGTAAAATAAGAATTTACCCTGTTGTCAAAGGAGTGGCAGATGTTGGAGCTTTGCAATAAGGAAGGGTAATGGATTATAACTGCTCCTTCAGGAAGTACAAGAAGTCACTTTTTCTCCATTGATGGCTATGAAAACTCTCCAAGATGCTTTTGAACACATCAGCCAAGAGAAAGTCTGGATCTGGTGTGGAACACATTCAACTGGCCCAACATAGCCACAGATACTGAAAGCATATCTAATATTTAAAAATCACTTCGCGGTTTACAAAGTGTTTCACCTACCTTATAGATAGCATGTAAACCCTATAACAACCTAGTATAGCGTAAATATTCTTAAATTCAAGGACTCAAATGCGCATTTTATAAATATCTCTTCATTTTTCTCCTATTTGTTCTCCTTCTTCCATTCTCATCCTTGAATTCCTTTAGAATGACTTTGCAGAGTTTGGTGTCTTGACAGGCTTCTTTAAACTTGTTTGTCCTCTGCAGAGGACAGGTATTATTATCCCCATTTTATAGATGGAAACTGAAACTAAGATAGGGTAAATTAATAACCTGTTGTCTCACATATGGTTAATTGTTAAGCAAGGTTTGTACTTAGGTGGTCCTGAGTCCACAGTCAATATTTTTATCTACTATACCAATGGATGTATGTAAGGGAGGGAGGACCTATACACTGTGCTTTTAGAAAAATGCTACTGACTTTCACTGCTTACCTAAAAGGCAAAATGAACAGGTCTTTAGTGCTACCATGCACAGGGTGCTAGACTGGTGAGGGAAAGGAATAATGTAGTCAGTCAATAACCATTTACTAAGCACGTACAATGTGCTAAGTGATGGGGCAACAAGAAGACACCTTCTTGATGTCAAATCCATTCTCAGATACTTACTAGCTATGTGACCCTGGGAAAGTCATTTAACCCTCTTTGCTTCAGTTTCCTCATCTGTAAAAAAAAATGTACAGGAAAAAGAAAATGGCAAACCACTCCAGTATCTTTGCCAGAAAACCCTAAATGGGGTCACAAAGAGTCAAACACAACTGAACTAAGAGTTAGGCATACAAAGAAAGGCAAAAGATAGCACCTGTCCTACAGGAACTCATAATCTAATGACTATGCAACATCCTAGCAAAGACAAAACACTTCCCCCAGTACAAGCAACCAAGGGGCTAACACAGTGGTCAAGGGATGGTAGAGGAAGAATTTCTCTGCATTTGACTTCCATGCAGTAGTCATTCTGATTAGGGTTCAGATTGTGAGAACAACTTAGACTTGGCATGAATCAAGAAGTCTAGAACCACTCCATGCCACCTTTAATGACCCTTAGCCAGAGCATTTGAATCACATACTGCTGAACATGATGGGGAGCCTGATGTCGGAACAGAAGGCCTGGTGGAGTCAGCATGTGGTCTTACAATTGCCTGCATACTCTATGATTCTGAATCCACATCACGTATCTCAAGCCAATTCTTTGCAGATGCAAGCTTTCCTCAGTTTAAATGGCAAGATTAGAAAAAGTCGAATTTACCCAAACCCAACATTAATTAGGAATTCCCTGTTAAGTGGATGAAAACAACTTCTCCCTGTCTATGTGTGCCTCACTGGATTTATGTGGTTTAAATGATTAGTAGTTGGGCATGTATGGAGAATGCAAAATGCCAGCTCACAGACTCATGTTGTCTCCCAGACCAAGCCCCCCAGTCCAAAAGTACAGGGTTGAGAGAAGGCTCTGTAATCCAAGCTGCTCATCAGATATTCTCTGTGTTATTAGAGAAAAAGCACAGGAGGAAGAGGAGAATTACTTAGAAATAAATTCTATGTTGAGGTGATCAAAAGGCTTTGGTCATTAACCACTACCCAAGCCCCATGTTGACTGATTTTATATGTCAGATGCTTCATGTAGAATCTGCCATCTAGTGGGGAATCTTTAGCATTCTGTTCTGACCACAAGAATCACAGGTACTACCCTAAGACCCATGACTTGCTGCTAAACCCTTATGACTTATGGATCTGCCCTGTAGCTTTTATATATGCTATTTCCCCTAATTAGAGAATGAGTTCCTTAGGAGGCTGTCTCCCTGCTGTATATTTGTATCCACAGCACTTGGCACAGTGTTTGCCACATAGCAAGCACTTAATAAAGACTCATTCATTCACTCACTAATTTCAGGTCAGCAAGGACCCTACGCCAGAGAACCCAGGAATAAGCTGCTGTCCCTGGTCCTGCCCCTTGCATTTTCCAAGAACCACTCAACAAACATTTTCATTCAAAATTTCCATTCAACATTCATTAAGTATCACCCAGGTTAGGGCTGTCCAAAATGTGGCCCACACAGTGCAATTTTTGGACCCACCTACAAGCATAGAAATTTACATAAATGCTTTAGTAAACAAAGCCGAGCTACCATAGAGCTCTCACTAAAATGGCAAATCAAAATATATTGTCTGTTGTTGCCCTAAAAACCTGAGGTTGGACAGCCCTGACCTAGGTGATGACACTTCTTCAGACATCCAATGCCTCATCACAGCATGGTGGTGAGCCTGGATTCTCTAAAGCCATGACAGATAGCATCGTATAAGCTCTGGTAGGTTCTCCCATGCTGAAAAGACTCTTAATGTTGCCCCAGCAATACACTGAGTCTATTTTATAAGAACCAGCCTGCCTCAATTCCTTGAGGTCAAGAACTGTTTCCCTTTGTCATTCCCATTGTAAACCAAGCACCTAGTACAATGCCTAGCACATAGTGGGTGCTTAATCAGTGCTTCCTGATTGACTCATTATATGTAGAAAGTCTCACTACCAATAAGCTAGACATATGGTTACAGAGGCAGCTAATAGTGGAATGGATAGAGTGTTGGGGCTTGATTCAGGGAGACCTGAGTTCAAATCTGACCTCAGACAGTTACTAGCTATGTGACCCTAGGCAAGTCACTTTAACCTCTGTTTCCTTAATTGAGGATAATGATAACACCTACCTCCCAGAGCCATTGTAAAGATCAAATAATATATTTGTTTTTAAAAAAAGCATTTAGCACACAGTGCCTTGTACATAGCAGATGCCATACAAATGCTTATTCCCTTTCCCTTTCCCCTTATTGTTGAGTTATTTAGCCATGGGGGGAAAAACGAGGCATAAAAAGGATTTTCTAAATTCAATAACCAGTAAAGCAAGAAGCATTTATTAATTGGTTACTACGTGCCAGACACAGCAGTGCTAGGTGCTGGGGTTACAATGAAAGGCAAAAAATAGTCCTGCCCTCAAGGAGGAGGGGAGGACAATGTGTAAATAACCAGCTTCATACAAAATACATCTACATGCAGAGTGAAGAGGATACAATCTCATAGGGGCCACAGCTTATATTCTCCTTGGGGTATTATTACATCTACACAGTTAGGTCTGATACAAAGCAAAGTATAATAGTGACAACAGATAGTCTTAGATGATCTGTTTCAGAACAATTAAGAGGACAAATATTTTCAGTTGGAGACATCAGAGATATTTCACAGAGGTGCTTGACACCTGAACCCCTTGAAGGAAGAAAAGGATTCTGAAAGATGAAGCTGAGGATGGAAAATAGTCCTTTCTTGGTAACCTGTCTTACACCAAGATTGGCATCACAATTGTGGCCAACACTGTGTCAACAGATGTCTAGACTCATGGGGTTTGGAGCCAGAAAGAGTTATCCTTACTTTACACATACGGAGGCTGAAGTTCATAGAGGGGAAGTGACTTATCCAAGGTCACACAGCCAGTGTCAGAACTGGGATTCAAACTCATCCTCTGATTCAAATTCCATTGCTTTTTCCACTATACCTCATTGCCTTCTGTTGGTTGTTGTCCCATTAAATGAGTCCAGTGAAACAAAATACCTTTTTTAAATTACTTTGTACTCTAATCACAAAAATTCTGAGCAGCAGAATACTTGGCCCCTGGAGACAATGGAGAGGAAGGATAAATGAGAAATGAGAAATGATTTTTGACTAGTCAGCAATAATTTCACAGAATGACGTCTAGTTAGCTCTGTCTGGTGTCACCTTTTTCCCTGTCCTTTTAAACACACATGCACATTTCAAATTCTCTTCCCTTCTTCTGACCTGCAGAGCATGCTGTCCTTACTTCCCTGGCTGTCCTCGAGTCCCATGTCTGCATTTACCTTCAAGTTCATTTCATTTCTTAAATCTTTGGGATGTTGGCAAAACAAAGCATGAAGCAACTTATAGATGCATTCTACTATTATTCTAATATAGGAGGGTAGAGGGGCTAGAGGGTATGATCAACGGGAGGGAGGGCTGTAATTGGGAATTTGTTCACTTGGGGCAAAAAAGTCGTGCAGGAAGGAGGAGAGATGCTGTAATGGGGGAGGGATGCAGAAGAGAGTTCACTTGGATTGGGGGAATGGGGAGCTTAGTGAACAATCCAGCCATGATTGCAGTTTGCCAAGAGAAGAGTTCACCTGTCAAGATTGGAGAAAAAGGCAGTTCCCAGAAGAGGGGAGCTATAGAAATGAAACTATGAGGGAGGCACTCTGGAGCAACAGGAAAAAGCAGAGTAATGATGTGCAGACTATCATAGTACAAAGGCACAGAGACCACCATAGGAAGAAATTTCCATCCCCCTCTTGGAATCATACCCTCTGAATGGTGGTATGCTGGAGTCAAAGCTCCATTGGCCTGGCCCTGGTTACAGCCTGATTTAGAGGACTTCTTGCAACAGTACAAGCTCATGTGAGGGAGGACCTAGCAGAGGACATCCCTTACCTTCATGGACTGTTTCTTTTTATCCCCATCCCAACTTAAATTCCCTTTGATGAGCATTTTGAATTTAGATTATTAGAAAGCTTTTACTGGCTGTGATAGGAAGGTAATTAGCTCAGCAATTGAAGGAGCTATCACAGCACTCTGAGCCAGAGCTATTTATGCCCCCTTAAAATGAAGTCCTACCTTTGTTTCTGAGTGTTTCATGGCAGGGGGAAGGGTGGGGTGGGAGGCCATCTAAGCCTGTGCCAAAAAGTAAAACTGAGGGAGAGGAACTTTCAAAGAAAGTTGACTTGACCTAATTTTTAAAGAGTTCTCTGGCCTTGGTCCTGATGAATTCCCAGAAAATAAAAAGTTGATTTGGAGTCAGAATATATGGATTTGAATCCTGGCTCTGTGCCTTAGTACTTGTATGACTTGGGATAATATGACCAAGCAGGGGAAAAAAGTCTTGGCTCTGGAAATAGAAATACTCTGTTTAAATTCTGGTTCTGCCCCTTACTAGCTGTGTGTGACTTCACTTCACTTAACATTTCTAGGACACTGTTTTCTCATCTGTAGAATGGGAAGTTAGACTATGTGACCTCTAAGATCCCTTCCAGTTCTGTTAACCCCAATCTGAACTATGTGCATATTAATATAAAGAAGTCACTCCCTCTCTCTGGAACTCAGTTTACTCATCGTTAAAAAGAATGGCCTAGACAGGATCACCTATAAAGTTCCCTTCCAGACCTAAATCCTATAGTGCTTTATGATACCTTGTATTAATCTGTCTTTCCAATGAGGCAGGTGCCATTCAAGGATAATATCATCTGATGCATGGAAAAGAACTTGGGATTTGAAGTCAAGGAGCTGGGTTTGAACCCCACTCCTCCTTGCTACTTGTGTGATCATGACAAGCCACCTAAATTCTCTGAGTTCTCAGTTTCCTCTTCTGTAAAATGAAGCTGATGCCTTCCAGCTCTGAATCTATAATCCTAGCTCTGCATTTAGTTTGTGTGGAGATTGCATCTCCTGTCCCCATCCTCTCTACCTCAATTTCTCTTCCTCCTAGGTTGAGGAAAATAAGTATTCAGATCCTTTCTCAATGCAACTAGCAGAATGGGTTTACCACTTGGGATATAGCTTTTTTAGCCATTCTCATGCACCGATGAGGAACCCTAAGCCACTGAGCTGAAAGAAGGTTGGGTCCTTTACCCACGGAGAGGCCAAGAAAGACCTGGAGCCATACAACTGGAGCTGTATTTATTTCAGTTTCACGATGTGAAGGTTTTCTAAAAAGTAGAAGTGGTTATCACTTTGGGGCATCCATCTGAGCAAAAGGCTGGAGCTGCCAACTTGGATTTCCAAGCTCATGTGGCCTATTCCAGATATATACTTGGGGGAAAATATCCTCCATACGCTAGCTCATAACAAAGAAAAATTCAAACCTCAAGCCAGGTAGCAAGCAGTCCAGCTGTTTGTAATCTCTGTAACCTTGGCAGAACTTGTCTGCATAGGCTTCCCCAACTCCTCTGCACAGAAGCAGAATGGTAATCACTGCAGCCACCACCCCCAGAAAATAATGTCATTCCTTCAGAGACAGCACCATGGGGCAGCTTAGGAAAATGGGGAGAATGCTGAGTCAGGAAACTCAAAGTTTCCTGGAGTGAATTTGACCCTTAACAACTGAAAGGACACTGTCCTCTGGGGAACTGTGGACTCAACCAACAGAAAATATGAGAAGGAAGAAGGGAACAAACAAAAAGCCTTTTTGTGGGATCTGGACCACACCATGTCTAAGAGTGCTGGGGGGAAGCTCCTGGAAACCTCCCTGAAGACAAAGAACTTCCCCAAATCCATCCTTCACAGAATCATAGGATGTTAGAGCAAGGAGCAGCAAACACAGTCTGCTAGCTGCTCTATTGGAGCAGAAAAAAGATAATATGAGAGGTAAAAGGGACCTCAGAACCTAGAATACGGGATGGCAGACTGAAAAAGAAAACATGGAATATCAGAATAAGAAAAGACCTCAACAGACAAACCACAGAATGGTAGAGCTGTTAGGAACCTTAAAACATGTCAGTTATGGAGCAACTTTAAAACACAAAAAGTCATAGCCCAAAGGGCCCTTTAGAATGTAGATAGTCAGAACTGGAAGGAACCTTAGAATATAGGATGGCCAGAATCTAGAATATGAAAAAATCTAGATGTGATAGGATATGATAGATAATGATATAATCTACACTGTGAAAGCTAGATGAGACCTTAGAATCTGGAACTCAGGGATGGCAGACCTAAAAGAGACTTTCAGAGAATATAGAATGTCAGAGTAAGGCAGAGGAAGACTGGAAAGATAGGAAAAGCCCAAGTTAGAAATGCTTCAAAGAACAAATACAGTGGGTTTTAATTTGATCCTAGAGGTAAAAGGAAGCCACTGGAGTTATTTATTGAATAGAAGTAGGACATGGTCAGATCTGTACTTAAGGAAGATCCATTAACCAGGATCTAAGTTCAAACCATGCCTGAGATATTTAGTGTTTACGTGACCCTAGTGAGTCATTTTAGTCTCTCTAAGCCTGTTTTCTCATCTGTAAAATGTAATTATCATACGCTCCTTCACAGGGTTGTTACGAGGATCAAATTAAATAATATATGTAAAATGCACTGCAAATCTTAACAGGATATATATGTATACATATATACACATGTGTGTTATTATTATATTTGCCCATATGATAAAAATGTCAAGGTCATTACCTCCTCCCATGATTCTGTTTCCATCTACCAGCTAATATCTGAAAGTCTATCATTAAAGCTTTGTTCCTTTAGTTTTCTGAACTGTAGCTCAGCTGTTGATCCTTGTTAAAACAGAAGTATCCTCCAAACAGGTAGCATCTCATGTTGTTCTCTATTCAAGAAATGGCATAAATGATGTTATCCAGGAAATGTATGACTGGGAAGAGAGCTGGGCTGGTTATGGAGTGAAGGTGACAGATAATAGATGGATAGCCTGAGCACTGCACTCACAAAATGTAAAAAAGATCTAGAGGAAGGTTCTAGCATTCTGGGAAGGTCCTCAATGGCAGATCTGTGGGAGAATGGGAATGAGAATAGCATAAGAAGGCATAGAAGGGGCATAGAATGAGGTATCCTCATGATGAAGTCAACTCCATGATGTGATCAGGCATTAAAAACAGATTAGCACTGCACTAGCTAAAAGTCATCTCTCCCTCCTCCAAATGTTCCCTTTGTTTGGATCTCTCCTTAGCCCCCATCACATTCTACCTTGTATTATATTTATGTGTGTACATATATTTTTACACACTGTAAGCTTCTTGATATAGACCATTAACAATCAATCATCATACCTTAGAATTTCTATTGCTGGTTACAATGCCTTCTCCAGATTAGACACTTAAAAGGGGTTTGTCTAGATCTGTGATTTTATCAGTATTGAGAATTTTCAGTGAGGTAATCACTCTAATAATGGAGATGAGTCACTCTCTTGAAATATATGGTCTTAGAGAGTTACCAGAGACAGTGAGGAGTTAAATGACTTGTCCAGAGTCATACATAGAGCATTCTTTTTCATCAGCAGTTCTGCTCGGCAGCTTTGATTCCATATAATATCATGACCCCTTTCCCAACCAGGATAAGCCAATCACCTGAAATTTCATCACCACATAGATTGACTCAGATTTTGGATACTCAACACCTCAACTCATTCCCAGTTGCCTTGTCTCTCAGGAAAACTGGAAGGTGGAGCATTAAACTCCTCCCAAAGCCTTCCTTTGTAAAGAGTTCACAACCTTCCAGGTAACTCCATTTTCCACCAGAAACTCCACTTGTCCCATCCCTTTTCCTACATCTCTTGGTTCCCCTTGCCCTGCTCCTCCCCCAACTGCTTTTCAGCTTCCTTTAGTTTGTTGTCTTCCTCCATTAGATTGTAAGCTCCTGGAGAACAAGAACTGTCTTTTTCTTATTTATATTCCCAGTGTTTAGCAAAGTGCCTGGCATATAGTAGGTGCCTAATAAATGTTAACTGAATTGAGTTGCAGTACCAGAAGCAAGATTTGAATCCAGATAATTCAGACTGGAAGGGAGAGGTATCCATTGCACCATCCTGCCTGTCTTATTCATACCATTTCCCTAAACTCCAAACAATATGGCGCCACTCTTTTTGGAACAGACATAGAATTTTCCACAAATGTCTCAGGATTAGGGAGTAGAGAGAAGAGAGAGTTGTTCAGAAGTGCCATAAAAAAGGTGTCCTAAACTGAAGAAAAGTAACCTCTAAACCCCTCCCCTCTTTTCACGCAACCAATGCCCACTGCCTGAAAGCCTCATGTGCTGCTGTCCAATGAACCCCCAGCAAAGTATAACCAATGGAAGTGACTGTTCTCTGGGCCTATTCCCAGAATTGAACCAAGAGCCATCTCCCCACCCCCGCCCCCTCATCCCTAGCAGGCCTTTTATTTCTTCATTTTTGTTTCCCATTGACATTTCTATTTCTTATTAATCAGCTTTAGCATATTTTACAAATTGCCTTAGTGGCACAATTACCAGTCCTCAAGATTTATAGAACTCACCTCACTTCTTAAATATCACATTTGGCAGAACATGTGTCATTTTCTATAAATATTGGAAAATCAATAATCATGGCCTGAAATTCTGTATTTGTTAAAGTCCCAGAGTAGATAAATAATGAATAGAAAGACCATTCTCTTTGAACAAATGAGAAAGAGCCAATCAGTAATTCTTTTGATGCTAGGAGAGACTATGGTGTGCCTGGCCTGTCCTACCTCTCTTTCTGAGATTTGTGAATACCTTTTTATTTATTTCTCATCTTTCCATCACAATGTTCCCACCCCCAATATCCAGAGGTAATAGACACCAATATTAAACAATCAGGACAGTGGTTCTTTCATAAAATGTTAGTAAATCACTAGGTAATAGATGGGAGTTATTCGATTGAGTATTCTGGATCTCATAATTAATAACATGCTTAAGCAGCAGGCAAGGGTGTTTAGTGTCACGAAAACTCATATGTGGCCATAGTGGAAAGAGAATTGATCTAAGGGACTTAGGAGGCCTGGGTTCTAAAATCAGTACTTCCATCAATTCACTCTGTATAGGATACTCTCTTCTATTCTCTGAGCCTTGGATTTTCTCTTCTCTGACTTATCTGTCTCTTTCTTAGAAATAACTAAGCGGATAGAATTCTGAGCCTAGATTCAGGAAGACCTGAGTTCAAATCCAGCCTCGAACATTTACTACCTGTGTAACTATGAAAAACCACTCAACCTCAGTGTACTTATGTTTCCTCAGTTGTAAAGTGGAAATAATCTATCTCAGAGGGTTGTTTGAGAATCTGTAAAGAAATCCGTGGACCTTAAAGTGTTAAATAAATGCTATTACCCTAATAGCCTACCATTCCATAGGGCTGAAATCAGGATGTGCTAAGTTCAAATACTGCCTCAGACACCTACTAGCAGTGTGACCCTGGGGAAGTCACTTAAGCTCTCTCTGTCTCAGTTTCCTTATCTGTAAAATGAGAATAATTATAGCAGCTACCACACAGGGTTGTTATGAAGATCTAATTAGATAACCTATATACACACACTGTAAACCTTAAAGCACTATATAAATGTTACATAGCAGAAGCATTGGGTGCTATACCTAGAGTCAGGAAGATTCTAACTCAGCTAAGGAAAGCTATCTTGAACACTTTTGTGGAAAGACTGGCTGGCATGGACAGGTTTAAAAACACTGGATTCAGAATCAGAGGACCCATGTTTGAATCCTGTCTTTACCATGTAACTCTGGGCAAGTCATACAATGGGCCCTATGGACCTCAGTTTACTTATCTGTAAAATGATAAAGATAGCCTAGATGATCTCTAAGGTCACTTACATGTCTAAACCTATGATCAGAATAATCACTCATACTTTGTATGAACTAGCCCAATGTTTCACTTCTCTTGGTGGTATATGCATTTCAAACCTGCTTCTGAAGCAATCTGGTGAGGCTGTGCCCCTTCATGCAAGAGGTCTGGGCAGGACGGATATTGTAGAAGAGGACATACATAGACAAAAACAGCTATCAAGTTTGATGAGGCAAAACATGTAAGTATTGGGCACCAAAGGCATTATTAGCAACCGTGCGGGTCCTTACCCAGTCTAGTCATGAGTTAATGGTGCCTAAGCTCTTGCTTGGCTTCAGCTCACTTGATTATACTCCTTAGTATAAAACAGTGTGAGCCCCAAATTTCAGGAGCCATTCAGACTACCATCCTTCCAGTGCCAACTCCTGGCTGCAATTAGTACAGAAGGGACTCAAGCAGCCAAGTATCAGCCTGGTGCTTCATAGAGTAAGAAGGGATATTCAATGCCATCTAGCCTGAACTTTTTATTTTACAGAACATGATACTAAGGCCAAAAGAGGTTAAGTGACCTGTCCAAGACCACACAAGTAAGAGCCAGGATTAAAAGCCCTATAAACCCAGATCCTATAACTCCTAATCTATTTTTTTGCTATCAATAAATTATGACTGGTAAGTTTTCCATGAATAGGAGTTTATTTATCTTCCTTAAGTCCTGCACATGACTGAAACAATTGCCAGACAGAAGAAGTATCTTCCCTACTAAAAGAATCTCAAGCATCAGTGAGAAGGCAAAACAGGTATTTGGGGACACATGGGACTGATCTGGTGCACCTGAAATCATTTAAAGCAAGCAACTGCCTAGTCTGCCTACCTGTAAGGTCAGTCCTGCAAATCCTTTATAGTATAGTTGGGAAGAGATCAGAGTAAAAATAAATAACACTGGGAAAACATTGCCACTAATTAACCATGACCTTGTGCAAATCACATTATTAACCTTTCTTTCCTCATCTGTAAAATGGATGTCTTCGATGTTCCAGTCACAGGTTCATTGGGAGAAGGATGTAAATAAATTCCCTTTGGAAAAATATAAAGGCCTCTTGTAGCATCGGAGTTTCAGTCTCTGAAACAGAGCTTGAATGCTTGGCAGTTCATTTCAAGTAAGGACTTCAGTGTCTGGTATCTTGTCCTGCCAGGTGATCTTCAGAATCTTCCTAAGACAATTCAAATGAAAGTGATTCAGTTTCCCAGCATGGTGCTGGTAGACTGTCCAGTTTTCACAGGCATACAACAATGAAGTCAGCACAGGGGCTCTGTAGACCTTCAGTTTGTTAGTCAGTCTAATACCTCTTCTCTCCCATATTTTCCTTCAGAGCCTCCCAAACACTGAACTTGCTCTGGCAACGTATGCATCAACCTCATTATCAATGTGTACAGCCCTGGAAAGTACACTATCAAAGTAAATGAACTTATCCACAGCATTCAAAACTTCTCTTTGCTGCAACCAATGGTTCCACATATGGATGTGATGGTGGTGGTGGCTGATGGGTTTATATGTATAATGGGTATCATACTGCTTGCCTTCTCAGCAGGTGGAGGAGGGCCTAGAAGGAGGGAGAGAATTTGAAACTCAAAATGAAAAAAAAAAGAATGTTAAAAACACCAAGTAATTCCTTCCTTCGATTAAAAGCCCCTTGACATCTCTGATGATTTCATTTCTATTTTTACAACCCTAGTGCCTAGCAGAGTGCCTGGCTCATAGGAAGAACTTGGCAAATGCTATATTTGTTGATTGATATTTGACCACTCATTCGTTGATTTGTCACCATCTTGGTGATCAGAGATTTCATTTTTCTACAGTATGACAGTACTGGAGTAACCAAGAACTATGTAAATAAGTTTCATAAATCTCCAGATTAAAAACTGAGAGGCAGCATGGTTTAGTGGATAGAAAACTGGTCTAGGAGACAGAAAGATAGGAACAACTCTGAAACAAAGATAAGCACTACTTAGCATGGTCCCTGAAAAAGCTGCCATCTATAAAGTAGGCTAGAAGTAAGTCACAACTTCCCCAACCCCCAACAAAGGGGCTTATTAGTCAATGTACCAGAAAGCCTGTTCTAACAATGTTGCACTATTCACATGATTCTAAAGCACAGTCCCCAACGGGTGGAATCAAAGCTCCAGCCTACTTACAGATATGTTTACTCTTGTGCATCCCAGGTACCATGAACAGTTCCTGTCCTTCTGTGAGTTCTCCCCTAAGTCCATAGATCTGTATGTAGGCCTTACCAAACCAATAAATAAACACAGCCCCAGCCCCAGAAGCCACCTCCACTGGTGTCACTGAGTTAAATTCCTATTTAACTAAAAGAAAATGGGTATCGACCAGAGTTACTCTGATTGCAAATGTCAGGCTCTTTGAATTATTACGGAATAGCAATGGAAAATTGATTCTATATAAAACATCCTGTGAAAAGTTTTACAGTCTCACATTAAGGAGCAGTGTTAAGCAAATCAGAACTAATTGTCCTCAGCTGCAGCCCTAATAACCCTGTCTGCCTTCCCAGTACAATGCATATTCATTGAGTTTGAACAGGAAA
This sequence comes from Trichosurus vulpecula, assembly GCF_011100635.1. Taxonomy (NCBI): domain Eukaryota; kingdom Metazoa; phylum Chordata; class Mammalia; order Diprotodontia; family Phalangeridae; genus Trichosurus; species Trichosurus vulpecula. The sequence continues at coordinate 254,224,051 of NC_050578.1, forward strand.
GGTAAATAAAAATAAAAAATCCCCAGCCTCATTCACATGCTCTCTCTGTAACACTAAGCCTACTGTAGTGCCCTCTGAGAGTGGGGAAGGGAGCAGACCAACTCATGCCCTTGCCTAATCAGTTTGATCTGGATCCCCAAACTTTCTGTCAAGCCCTTATAATTACAGCAAAGCCCTCATGCTTTAAACAATAGCTACAGAACCAAATAGTTGGAGGGGGAGCTTCTAAGTGGGGTGTCAAGTACGGAATAGAACTGCAAAATGTTGGAACTGAATAGAACATTGGAGATCATCTAGTCTGATGTCCTTGCTCTATAGATGAGGCAGAGGTCCAGTGAAAAGAAGTGGTATGTCAATGACTACAAGCCTATTGATGGTATGGTAGAAATGGCACTGGTTCTGTAGTCAAAGAACCTAGATCAAAATTCCACCTCTGACACTCACTACTTACAGGAACTTTGGTAAATCATTTAATCTCCCTGGGCCTCAGTTCCTTCATTTGTAAAACTGGTGGGTCGGACTTGATGCCCCCTGAGGTCTCTTCCAGCTCTAAATCCCATGGTCCTAGGGGCAGCAGATTCATAACAATGTTGATGGCCGAGACAATACATTTGAAATTTCATGAAAAGAATGAGGCTGGAAAGGAGGAAGGGCTGCGATGGGCCATGGAGGAGTTCACCTGGGGTACAGCCATCACAAGGGTGGAAACATGCCATCTGATAACTGCTCATTTGAATAAATTATTCCTGCTAATGAGGTGGCAAGCTCAATTGTTTCTATATTGAAGAAGAAATGCTATCAATGCCTTCTAAAATTTGGAACCCCAGGGGAAGGTTCCAGGTGTCTCAACTTACTTATATTTCTGAGTGACTAGAAGAGCCATGGTTGGAAGAGTCTTCAGAGAGCTGACAACATGACCAATAGAAGTTAGATGATCACTTAATGCAAGACATTGTATCAGGTACTATTCAAGACCATAGGATTTAGAACTAGAACAGACCTTAGTAAGTCTTGGACCTGGCTCATCCAAATCTTTCATTTTGCAGAAGAGGAAATTAAAGCCAAAAGAGAAGAAGTTCAACCAGGGTCATATAGATAATAGGAGCAGCTAAGTCACACAATGGGATAGTGTTGGGACTGGAATCTGAAAGACCTGAGCTCAAATATGGCCTCAGACACTTAATAGCTGTGTGGCCCTAGGCAAGATAGTTAACCCTATTTGCCCTAGTTTCCTCATCTGTAAAATGAACTGGAGACAGAAATGGCAAACCACACCAGTATCTTTGCCAAGAAGATCCCAAATGGGGTCCCACAGGGTCAGACAAGACTGAAATGACTAAACAGCAATAACGACAGATAACAAGCTAATATCTGAACATAGGGTCTTCTGATCCCATGTCCAGTGCTCTTTACTCTACGTCACACTGATTTTCTCCAAGATCCATGCCATGACTAGGCCAGCTAGCCAGGTAGTCCTTACTCTTGCCAGAAGGGGAAGGGGTAAGGGGCAGAAGTAGACATTGTTTATACTGAGTGCGTTGCAATGTTTTCCTACTCAGACCCACTGGGTCATTGATCCAGAACAAATTGCATTCCCATTGATTGTTTTGACTACTGCCAGAGTGACATAGGATTTCAAGGATTCTTTAAAGAAATAAGACTCTTTCACTGAGGTCTTTTCTAACTGAAATTCTATGCTTCTGACTCTCTGTCTCCCAACTGCCATATCTCCCACTCTACCAAGCAATATGAATAATTGTTTCCAATCTATCTGATCTGTAATAAATAATTCCAGGTATACCCACATGTATTCAGAAAAAAACACAAGGCAACCTGTTGTCTTATGACTTTGATGTAGCTCTGTCCAGGTGCAGCGAGTCAGTTCAATTCAGCAAACATTTACTAAGCAACTACGAATGCTCAAAGCACTGGGCTAGGCACTGAGGATAAAAAGATAATACAGGCTCTACTCCTACAAAAGGAACCTTTGCAATTCCTATGGGGTATAGTAACAGACAGAGCACTAGGAAGACCTCACCTAGAGGAAGACCTCAGTTCAAATCCTGCCTCAGACATAAACAGACAGCTCTATGATCCCAGAAAAGTTACTTAAGTTCTCAGGGACTTGTTTTCCAGTTATGTAAAATAAGAGATTTAAACTTAACAATCTCCAACATCTCTTCCAACTCTAAATCTATGCTGCTATGATCCTAATAAGGGGAAGCAAATACAAAAATAGACACTGACATGAATGCTTAACAGAAATCCAGGAAAACAACTTGGAGGAAATTGGGGATGGAGAAATCATTCCTACCTCTGGAAGTGTATAAAATGACCTTCTCCTGGATAGGATTTCTGTTCCTACATTCTCTGATTTCTTTAGCAATCAAGAATTCCATTTCCCTTTCTGACCTTAAAATGAGGTCACCTGAAAGAATATGGCCTTCCTTGATGTATGAATTTCATCCTCTCAAGATAGCCCTCTATTCAAAATCATAGCAAAGAAAGCAAAACCCTTTCTCTGGACCTTGGTTTTATCCGCTCTAATATGGAAGAAGGAACATGCAAAGATTTGTATGACTAATGAAGGACAAAGAATGCAGAACCAGCAAAACAATAAATGTAATAACTAAAATAACACAAATGAAGACAATAGAAATAGACAGGATAAGTCAAGGCAAATCCACTGACCACACTGATTCCAAGGGATGGATATAAAGACACTTCCTTTCTGCCAGCATGTGGGGAACTATAGATATGGAATCTTACCTACTCAGCCAGTAGCCATCACTGGATTGGACAGTTTTATCTGCTCACTAGTTTTGTCTGCTTTTTTGTTTTTGTAAGGGAGAGCTCTATAATAACGAGCTCCATATGGGATCACCAATCCCGATCTCTGTATCCCAGTACACACAGTCATTAGTTCAAGTGCACTCAGTGGAAGAAAATTTGAAGATTCAAATGGATACAAATCAAAGATACAGTTCCCTCTAACTTAACAGAGACTTAAAACACTAATTAATCATTCTCTGTGATGATTTCCCTTTGCAGGGCACGAGCATCTCCTACAGACACCAAGATTTAGGAACTATATTAGCAGGTAGATGACTCAGATGGTAGTGTTGGGTATGAATTTGCCTCCTTTGTATACATTTATTTGGTTGTATGTTTATTGATGGTTATTGAATTTATAATGCAGAATTAAAAAGTAATAACTAGTTTTATATAATATCCACTATGCACCAGGCACTGTGCTAAGTGTTGTATAAATATTTTCTCATCTGATCCTTGCAACAATTCTAGGAGGTAGGTGCTATGAACATTCCCATTTTGGTATTAAGGAAACTAAGGCAAATTGACATTAACTGACTCCCCAAAGGTCATACAATTTATAAGTGTCTGAGGAAGGATATAAACTCAGGTCTTCCTGACTTCAGGCACACCACTATAGCCACTGACAAAGAACTTTATCATTTAAAAAAATATTTTTGCCATTCTCATAAATCTAAGATATTATCATAAGATTGTCTCATTTTGTATTTCTCTGGTTATTAGGAAGTCTGGATATGTTGGTTGTGGGACTAAGAGGGCCAGACTTGTCCTTCTGCTTTGAACTTCTCCATTTGGAGTTCTCTAAAGCCCCTCTTGGCATATCTAATTTCACTAAGACCCCTTCTCATATTGATGGAACTCCATTCCCCTGGAGTCAACAGCTCAGTTGGTCTCATTTGGTGACTTCCCAGACACTTCCATCTCCCCTCTACTCCAGCAAGGTACCCATATCCCTCTTTCTACGAGTTACATAGTCTGAATACATGAAATCATTTGAAAGATGATGAACATCTTGCTCCCTGCATATTCTTCCTTTAAAACATTTTGTGATTTCACAAAAAAGCATTGAACTGGGAGTAAGGAGATCAGGATTTGGGTCATAGAATTCAGGAAGAAAGTTAGCAGGAGGAGCACTAGTGACTACAACTAGTAAAATCCAGCATGAAATCAGAAGCTATTTCTTCTCTCTACTAATATATGGTGCCTGTTGAATAAGTACGGTTCTGGACCCACAAATATTTATGATGGGCAGACAACACTCAAAGGGCTTCAAATAGATCATGCCCCAGTTGGAACAAGAACAGGGATCCTAGCAGCTTCTCATCAAAGAATATCCAACTATTTCAATTTACAAAACCTCTGAGTCTCATTCTTACCAAAAGATCCAGTGACTATTCCCATCATATCAACTTAGCATCATACCTCTAGAGCTGTAAGGGACCTCAGAGACCATTTGGTCCAAACCCCTCATTTTTCATATGAAACTAAAGTCCAGGAATTCTGAATCACTCAGCCAAGATCACATAGATAATAAGCATCAAAATCCCCATAGCCCAGAAATGGGCAAAAATGCCTGATGTTTTCTCAAGACCACTTCCAAATAACGCAAACATATTATCATTGGTTTCCTTACATCTGCCAAGAGGCGGTGTGTCAAATAATTTAGACCAGCTGAGGCATTGCAAGAAAACAAAGCAATCCGTCATCTTGGCTGTGTTATTGATTGCCAATAACAAGATACTTGCTAAGACAAATGACTCTGTTATTATACTAGTGAGGTTTTAGCTTATTCTGACTACATAAATCATATTGAACTGTTTGTTGTTTTGAGATGTACAAACATATCTATAATCATTTTTGCCCCCTATTCTTGCCATCTATCTATGGTGGATATCCATATGTGGTATCCATCTACATTATTTGCCTGCCCACAGTCTCTCTTTCTCTAGGCAGGACCAGCCTATCTGTTCCATAAATTTATTATAGAATTGCATCTGTTCATGTTTCTCCTTACAGGATCTAGCCATCAGCACAGAGATGGGAAAGGGGTTGGAGGAGGACAAGAAGATATTGGTCAAATTAAGCAAACATTTATTTTGGATTGAGTAGGAGTCACTCCAATGGATAGGTCTGGTGTTAATTTCTGATCATTTGCACAAAGGGCATTATCAGAAATGATGGATCCTTTTTCTTTGATCTTGGCTATGTCCCTTCCTTCAAGAAGCTTTCCTTGATCATCTCAGTTGTTAGTATCACATTCACACCCCTCTAATGACTTAGCATTTTTTCACTAAATATACATACATTCCATATGTATCTCTGAATATGCTATCTTCCCCTCCCCCGCAATGTAAGTTCCTTGAGGGTAGCAACTTTATCACTTTTATACTTGTATTCCCAATGCCAGTGTAATGCCTGGTACACAGTGCCTAACAAGTGCTTTTTATTTGGTTGATTAGGTGATTCATGGTCTTGGCTTTGTTGAATGAGATCTTGAACTATTATAAGGGATTCCTCAACAATGAGGTGGGGTAGAAGCTAGCTCTGCCATCAGAGGTTAAAGAGAAAGTCAGAGGTTTTGGAAAAGGGAATAATTACATTCAATAAATACATAGCATGAATCACACTACACACACACACACATTAATACATTCAATGGGAAGTTATTCTATACCTACCACGTGCTAGATACTGTGTAGAAACAAAATATTACCTGACTAAAATGTAAATTAGTATGGGAATTTCTCCCACCTATAGATATCACAGCCCATTCGTAACTTATATTCTTAGAAAGTCGAATGAAACTCAGAAATATTTAGTCACTTTCCCATGGTCACACTGAAACTGTTGGAGTCAGTATTTGAACCCAGCTTTCCCTGATACCATGACTGGCACTCTATTCATACCATGCTGTCTCTCCCAGAGATTCTTTCCCCTCAAAAAGAAGTCAGAGCAGCAATGCAGAATTAATTTAAACCTGCCATTCAGTAAATCATGTTGTCAACACACAGCTTCTGTTGGCAAAGATTCCAATAAAACATGGATGTGACAATTCATGTTCCCAAACTTAACTACATATAGAAATCACTGTTGGTTTGTTATAAGGTCGATGTTTGGTAGACATAGAATTAGAGGATTGTAAACTTTTAAAAAATTAATTTGATTTTAAAGTAAGTTTTATTGAGAGAGGTCACATAGACCCAGCTTCCAAGTCAAGAATAGTTGGGTTCAAGACTTGCCTTTGTCCCACACTAGCTGTGTAATGAGGGACAAGTCACTTAACTTCTCAGTGCCCCCCACACTTACAATAAGTTTAAATGGAGGTAGTGATCTGCACTGGTAAAGAGACCTCCTCATTGTGCAAACTCTATGTCAAATAAATCATAGATCTAGTCCAAAAAAGTTGGATTAATGCCTCATGGTTACGTGTTTCACCACAGGCATTTCTAGAAATCTCACCCTCTTCCTCTTACCTCCAGAATAAATTTGTAACACATGTTAAGAGGGAAGTGGAGGAAACCAAAAATACCCAAAACAGTGGCCATGTTTGCCTGTATATGTGTGGGTCACATAAATATATACACATACATATATATGTACATTGTGTTTATTTGCTTACATATATTTGCTTACATGTGGGTGTGCATATATTTGTGTATATATGTGTATAACATTCTGCCCTAGTAGTCCCCCCAACTCTCTTTCAAGAAGGAAGTAGTATGTGTCCTTGTCTATTCACCTCAGAAGTTTTTATTTCTTCAGTTATTCAGAATTCAGCTTCCTTTCACTATATTTATCATTTGAATTGTTGTGGTCTCTATTTTTATTGTTCTTTGATTGTTTTCCTTTCATATCAGTTCATGGACACTTTTCCATGTTGCTTGGATTTCCTTTAGTCACCGTTTCTTTTTGCACCATGATATTCCATTACATTGAGTTTGGGAGAGATTTTTGCCATTCTCCAAATGACTATAAAAGCTGAGAAGAATATAACAAATTATCAAGGTCCATTCTCTAATTTTACAGATAAGGAAACTGAATCTAAGAAAGGAAAAATGATTTGGCCAAAATTCCACCATTTGCTTGTGTTGCTTTTCTCTACATTGTGTAACAGGGGTTCACCACACACAAATGTTAAATATATATATATATGTATATATATATATATATATACATATGTATATATAACATGCATGTGCATTCACATATATGGGGGGAGGCAGACAGACAGAGAAAGAGTCATCAAGTATGTACTAAGCACCAACTACATACCAGGCACTGTGCTAATCACTGAGGAAACAAAGAAGAGGCCCTCTCCTCTATTCGAACCACAGGGTTTAAAGAACTTGATCCCATCTTTCTATTGTTTGGAGGCTGAGATTAGAGAACTGATGCATGTCAGGAATAAAAGTTACACAATTTGCATTTAAATCCTGGCTCATACTTCATACTAGCTGGACAGCCTGAGGTAAATCATTTCACTTCTCTGGACCTTAATTTCCTTAATTACAAAATGAGGGGGTCAGATGCCATACCTGCAAATGCCTTCCAACTCTAAATTTATAATCAAACAACTGTTGTGGAAGACCCTTAATGAGAATCCAGCAGCTCTTGGACAGCAATCAGAGAATCAATGAGCCTACTGTATGGTCCAGAAGGAAGGATGACTGAATACTATCTAAGGTCTCTTTCAGATCTATTTCTATGATCCTGTGATCCTGTGTCTAGCCAAGATGGTATCTAGATTTAAAAAAAAACCCACCTCCTTTTATTCCTATACAATCCCAGAATTAAAATTATGGTCCTTTGATCACACAGAAGCACAATGGGAAGGGACCTAAGAATCATTTAGTAGAGTGAATTTATTGAATGGTATTATTGAGAGCAATGAAATCACAGATCTGACCACAAAAAAGCCTGAGCAGAAACCCCATGTACAACTTTTCTGAAGTTGGGAGGTCTCTTCTTGCCCAGGGTCATACAACAAGTACATGATGGAATTTGGACATGAATCCAAATTTGAACTCTGAGACTGGTAAGGACCCTGTCTTAAATAATAAAGGAATTTCCTACAGAAACTAAAGGTATTAGTAAAGGGAGATTGGCAGTCACTGCCATACATGATTTGTCCTCCATTGAATCATATTGTTGGATAGATTCAACCTACTTGTTTCCTCCCTGCAAGTAAAAAAAAGCTAAGGAAAGAGAAGATTGAAAAGTTGCCTTCATCTCCCTAGGGTCAGCACAGAGAGGGAAAGAAATGAATTGTCAACTGATGCTCAGAGATGACAGATAACTCACTCATGGTCAGAAAGCTGGTTAGTCTCCAACATAGGATTAAATCTCAGGTAGTTCTTGACCCCACTTTCAGCCATCTTTCCATTACACTAAACAGGAAGCCAAGGGCCCTCAGAGCAAAATTCAAGGAGCCTGAATCTTCCCTTGAATGTGCCTCTGTTTCATAGGCTGAGTTATTCTGGGTACTCCCTCACATTTTCCCAGATTCATTTTGCTGAGGGTTCTGAACAAAGAAACAAATTGTCCAGGTGATCTCTTGAGCCAGTTGATTCAATTCAGTCCTTCCTGGATAGCATCCTTCAATTTATTCTAATGTTCCTAGCCTCAAGCAGTATAATTGAGACTATAAACAATTCCTTTAAGGACCCCTGTTTGCTTTCACTCCTTCCTACCCATAGTTTTCCTGTCAGAATCCTGCATTTCCTTGTTTGCTATCACTCTGTTTACTGATGGAGAACTTGCCACTGATCCTCAAGTGAGCATGACATAGACAGGGAAACAAATCAGAGAGAAATGGGCCAGAAGGTCACATAATGTAGATGTTGAAAATGGTAATGATAAAGATAATGATAATAGTGATGGTGGTAATGGTGGTAGTGGATGTAATAAGTAGAATTTATCTAGTGTTTTAAAGTTTGGGAAGTTCTTTATATACATTTTCTTATTTGATTCTCACAATAACTCTGTAAAGTACATGCTATCATCATCCCCATTTTGCAGACAAGGAAACTGAGGCAGACAAAGGGAAAGTGACTTACCCAGAGTCACATAGCTACTAAGAGCTTGAGATAGGATATTTTTGTCCTAAGATCATGCAAAAGGGCAATAGGTAATACATCAGTGGGGGCTTTGACTTTTACATATTCTGAATTTGTCAATTTTAAAATAATCAATCAAAGAATGCTGAACTGAAAGTTAAAGGACTTTGGTCATTTTCAGTCCCACATCTGTACCTTAATAGCTATGTGATGTTGGAAATCAAGAGACTCATAGTTGTCCTGCCTATCACATGGGAGTAAGGAGAAGAAAGTACTTTATAAACAATAAAGTGCCATGGAAATATATACTGTCATTATCAAATGCGAAAGACTCAGACTGTTGAGATGTCAGAGCTGGAAGGGACCTTAGAGCTAAAAGTCCAAACTTTTATCATATCAATCTATGAATCAATCAACAAGCATACTAAACTTAAAAAATCAAAAATTAAACTATCCCCACCATCAATGAGCTTACATTCTTTTTGACAAATAATCTGAAGCTAATCAAGGTGAAATGACTTGGTAAAGATACGAAGGATTTTTGAAGATTAGAAATCCCCACCTGAATGCAAAATATTATTATTAAAGTTACTTTAAGGCATCCATAGCCTCACTGATGTGGATATGTCTGTTACTGGTACTAGCTGCTCCTTCTCATTCTTGTCCATTATTCACCCATAGATGTACCCATCGTACTGGAAGACTCTCTTCCAATAGATCTTTTAATATCATATGTATACAAATGTAACTCTCAAAAGAACGATGAGTAATGTTCCCCTTGCTACATGAGCAACTCATTGTCTCCTCATAGCCATCTTCAGGGAAGTCATTTGCACCACATCTTACACATTCAGCAATACTTTAGAGCCTACTCAGAATCATCACATCTTTCCACTGCATGTTAGGGTGCCTACATTTAAAAAAAATTGTATCCTATACCTACCTATCAATTCCCAAAAACACCTTCAACAGAACCCTTCCATATTGTTACATATTGAGGATTTTTTAAAAAAGTAAAACAAAATCTACCAACACAATAACTTTGCTTTATGCCATATGTAGCATTCTGTCACAGTAGTCTCCCACCTCCCTACTAGGAGCAGGAAATTGTGTTGCTTCATCAGTGATTAAGAACCAGTCACCGATTAAATAACGCGTGGCCAGTACTTTGGGTTCGGTACTTTTATAAACCAGGTTCAGTATTAGGAGCCTCTCCTCCCCCTGGAAAAAAGTCACCCTCTCTGGCTCATTTTGCCCCTACCAAGAGCTCTCTTAGAAATCTTGGAATATAGCTTAATTATAGATCTCATATTGGTCTCCACAGTTGTGTATAGAAAGGTTCTTAGCTCCTAAACAAGCACTCAAAGAAACAATGCATACCAAAAGTTGTCATCATTGTCGTTCAGTCATTTCAGTCATGTCCAACTTTTCATGACTCTATTTGGAGTTTTCTTGGCAAAGGCCCTGGAGTAGTTTGCCATTTCCTTCTCCCTTCATCTTACACATGAAGAAACTTGAGGCAAACAGGGTTAAATGACTTGCCTAATGTCAAACAGCTAGTAATTGTCTGAGGTCACATTTGAACTCAGGTCTTCCCAACTTGAGGCTGGGAACTCTACCCACTGAGGAACCATGCTGCTCAAGTGTAGGACAGCCTTATTTCACCCCACAGAAAGTGAATAAAATATACAATCACCTCAGAGTGTCCATAAGGAATCATTAAAATCCTCTTTCTTTTTGGTTGAACCTCCTATTTCCTCCAGGACCTTACATAATCCCCCAGACTTTCAACACACTGCCTTTAAAAGGGAAAATAAGTTTGGCATTATTAAAAGAACAATTTCCCCATTGGACCTATACAACCTGTATAATCCATGAAATTTGCAGAGGACGAAGTCCAGCTCATTTGCTCCTCCATTTTTGGCTTCAGATATTGGGAAGTAGGAGCCATGTGCATGATCCTTGTCTCCCAAAAGGCTTTCCACATCCAGGAAATCCCCTTCCTCTCTCTAGAAGGCTCCATCCCCAAAGTATCAAGCTCAAGCTTGCTAGAAGGTCAAACCTGAGGCTGGAACTACCCAGACACTTTCCATTCTTTTATAAGTCTGGAATCCATATATTTCTCACCATCACATTGGTGCTGCTCAAGAAAGCTCCCATATCAGAAGATTGGGATTCAGGAAAAATCCAGAATCTTGACTCTGTTAAGGAAGTCTCCCAACTCTTGTCTATGAAGCTGGAGTATAAGAATGATAGACCCTACTCTTCTCAGGTTGGGTGGGTGAGAGCAACATACTACTATAAGTCTCAGAGAAGGTATTTCTCTACATCAATAGGAGAAAACAAGTTTTCACCTCTGGGAGTTCCTCGTGAACCAGTGAAAAATCACAGGTCTGACCTCTGTTATTATAGTTATACGTACAAAGTACTTTACAATCCTTAAAGTACTATGTAATGTCAGCTGTTGTTATGATTACTCCTACAAACAAATCCTGACCTCTATTCGCTACACCCCCTTTCCTCCCACAGAATGGTCTCCTCCCAAATTTTATTCCCCATTAGCCAGCCTCTCCAAGACTGATAGATGAATAGGCTCCCCATTCTTCTTTCTGTATGTTTGTTATCTCAGGCAGTAACTAATTTGATATTCTTGACAACATAAGGGGTTTTTTTTCTTCCTCCTTACAGGGGACAATAAACTTGTCATAAGTCATCATGTCTATCAGTGAAGCTGCCTTGTTTTTCTCATTACCCTCACATGGAAACACATATGCACGTATGAAACCTTTAGCTTCTCAGCAGCAATTTGGGAAGTGTGGGAGCACTAGCACAGTCCCTCCTCATCCCATCCCCTCCCCCTCCCCTATATTTAGTGGCTCATTACTGTAACAAGCTCAGTACGCTCAAATCCCTGTGAATACACAAGTATTGCTATTTTAGAGCATTCTGGGATATGAAGGATATTACCATGAACTATTTTTTCCCATGGACTTTATGTCTGACAGCTTGTAGACACTGTTTTCTGCCTTCCCCTTCTCTTGATGTTCTTCTTTTCAGAAACAACTCCAAACATAGAAGTGTCATAAATATCAAGGTGGGCCTATTGCTTTTCATTCTAACTGAGAAAACTCTGTCTCTTCAGCACGAGAGCTAATGGCATCTTGTGTTTCCCCATGGTCACAAAAAAGCTTCTACAGTCAATGGCTTTCCAAGGGAATTTGTGCAACTTTTCAAGGGTGTATCACCTGAAGCTTCCCCTTCAGCAGGAAGATGAGTAATTGAAAGTCAATTCCATGTGTTCCATCTGTGGAAACCCCACGCCTGCCTTCCCAAACCCCATGGAAGTACCATCTCCGGGGGAATGAAAAAACTTTCACTTAAGTTAACTTAGAAATAATCAAAAATCTCTATAGAATTTGTACTTGATATTAAAATATACCTGTGGTAAGATTCATAGCACGTCCCCAGTTTATTTCCAAAGATGTCTTTTCCAAACATAATCCTATAGTTAATTGTCAGATTCTGGACTTTCTTACCCAAAAGACCAAGCAAATTCTCTTGGTATAAGAAGATTGGTTATGTCCCCTGAGTATTCATAGGTGGATTCACTTCAGCTGAAACTTCCAGACCCACCACTGTCCCCACTGCAAAATCCCAACTATCACTCAAGGTTGCTTAATTAATTCCCAAATTCCCCCTTAGCTGTCCAGTACATCTCACTCACAGGTAATCCCACTCATAGGTAGTGCTATAGGATGGCTACAAGCTTGAGTTGAAAAGGATAACAGAGCAAAATATATAAGGAACTGATTCAACTTTATAAGAAAAAGAGCTATTCCCTAACTGATAATTAATTAAAGGCTATAAATTTTCAAAGGAAGAAATACAAATTATTGATATAAATGTTTTTAAAAGCTCCAAATCACTATTAGAGAAATGCAAATTAACACAAATTGGAGATTCCAACCAATACCCATCAGAATAATAAAGATGACAAAAAAGGAAAATGACGAATGCTGGAGGAGCTATTTGGGGAAAAAAGGGGGGAAATCAAAGCACTGCTAGCAGAGCTGAGAAGTAGTCCTGCCATTGTGGAAGGTAATTTGTAACTATGTCCCCCAAAGTTACTAAATTGTGTATGCCCCTTGATCCAGCAATACCATAATTAGGCCTATGTGCCAAATAGGTAAAGGATCTGTGTGTACAAAAATATTTACATCATCTTTTTCTTGTAGTGGGAATTCCCCATCAATTGGGGAATAACTAAAACAAATTATGCTAAATGAAAGTAATATAATATCATTATATGCCGTAAGAAATGCTAAAATTTCATAGAAACTTGGGAAGCCTCATATGAATTGATGCAAGATGAAGTGAGAAGAGCCAAGAGAACAATTTACACAATAACGACATTATAAAGACAAAAATTAGAGCAAGGACCAACCATGATTCCAGAGAACTAATTAATGCCAAAGACCTTTTAATAATTCCTTACAGACACTGAGATATACAATGAGACATTTATTTTGGGGCATGGAAAATTCACAAATTCTTTTCACTTAATTATGTATATTTGTTACAAAGGTTTTTTTCTTTTTTAAATTGGGATTTGGGAAAGGCAGGAAGGAGAAAAAATAAATTCTTGGGGTTTTTTAATCAAAAAAGTTTTAAAATGAAGATGAATTTAAGAAGAAAGGTCAACAAAGCCCCATACTGGTAAAAAAAAATCCTTCCTGAAAAATGCAGTTTAGGAGGCAGCGTGGAATCTGGAGGGCTCAGTTTAGAGCCTGGGTTCAAATTCCTATTCTGCCATTTATATTGTGTCACTTTGGATGTCACAGCTTCTCTGATGCCTCAATTGCATCATCTGTAAAATTATCAACTGAACACTAAATGATCTCTAAGAATTTTTCTAGCTCTAAGTCTATGAACCTATAAATACCCTCACCCTGGATGAGGCAGAGGTAATCATAATGTCAATTGGATTTTCAATATGTCAATGTTTGTTTATGCTAATTGTACAGAAAGGACAATGAGACCTTGAAATGTGGGCCCCACAGATATGACATTCTAATGTATGTAGATTGTGTGTCTTTGTGTTCAGGGATGGGTGGTGGGTGGAAGAAGAAGAGTAATCCATAGTGGCTGAGTGGAGTGACAGGCTTATGACTCTGGTGTGAAAGAAAAGAACAACAAAAGGAAAGAAAACAAGAATTGTACAGGAAAGAAAAATGGAAAAATTTCAAGGGCAGTCTGAATTTAAAAGGATGTGAATGCTACAGAAGGTTCTATATCTAGGAAGAAATGAAGTAAAGAATGGCACACAGTTTGCTGGAATTTAATGAACATTTTTTAATATATCCAAAGGAAAAGTATATACAAAGGAAAAAGGAAGTAATTCCTACCCTCAAGGAAATTATATTCTACTGAAAGAATAAATGCATGTACACAACAGAAGTGTAACAATAGGAATCTAAGGAGCCCCCAACATATGAGTGCTTCTCACAGTGCTTGGCACATAGTAGTTGCTTAATAAATGTTTATTGACTGACTGTCTGCTGGACTGGAGCACTTCCCAAGTTGCTAAGCTTCTGCCTTGCTCTCTTACTAAAGGACATGTGTGACTAATATCCTGATTAATCCCCAAATATTCCCACAACTGGATCCTGCTTTGAAGATGGCTGGCAACTGGGCCAGGGAGAGCTGACCCTGGGAAAGTCTCCCACCCTCTCTAAGCATCAGCCTCCTCATCTGGAAAGCGGGGCTAATAAGTACATCTTCCTCACAAGGCTGTTGAGGGAATCAAATAAGGAAATAGATAGACAGACAGACAGATAGAGACAGACAGATGGTTGTGTCTGTACATACACATGTATATATGTATATATACATTTATATATACATTTATATATATATATATATATATATATACACACACATTTAGCTATACAAATTTTACACATAGAAATACAAACAGAATACAGGGATAGGGTCCTATGATTTCAACAATGTGGGGATCTCCCAGGTGAGTAAAGTTCCTTTGCTGATGCAAATAACATCTTCTCTGCAGCTGCTAATTTCAGAATACAGAAGGGAGGTGCCTTGCCCATGGTCCTGAAGCCCTACTCTCAGAGGCAGAACCTTAAGCGAATTCTTCTTAGCTCCTAGGCCACCTCTCTAATTGACTACATCTCACAGCCTCTATACAAAATAGAAAAATAAAGTAAGTTTAGGAAGGAAGGACTGGCAGATTGCTCTGTGAGCCCTATTTGCCATTGAAGGGACCTGTAAGCCCCTCAAGGAAGGAATGTACTCTGTAATAATAATAACCAATTCTCAGGACTAGCCATAATCAAAAGCACCATCAGCCCTCTCATTCTATGTGGCTTTGTTTTCCTGCTCTGAACATCTCTGGGACAAAAACCTTGGATCATATTTGTCAAGCTGTAACACAAACAAAATTAGCATCCCCACTGTGATCTTTGGAGCATCTGGGGTTTGTTCCACTGAAAGATATAAATGCTTCCCTCCCCTCCTCCAACCCCAGTAACCTGGGGCTTTCGTTCCCAGACTTGGTCCTCCTCCAGCCTCTGAAGAGAGAACTCCAGAGAGCTGCTGCCAGCTTGGATTCATCTCAGCAGTCACAACATAATCAGAAAGACCCCAAAGCCAAAGGAAAAAAGAGAAAAAAATGGTAAGGAAAGTGATCCAAGAGCAGAAGAGAGAGTGTGAGAGACTCCCAAGATTCACATCAAGCCACATCTGACCATCTGGGAATTGGATGATGAGACACTTGGCTCCTTTAGACAGAACAAAGGGGTTCAGTGATGAAAGACTCAGGCAATAACCTGGAATGAGCGATTTCCCTCTTCCCCCTCCCCCAAATGAGGGACTCTAGAAGCTATAAACTATAGTAATCAAACATCATGGGATCATAGGATCAAAGATTTAGAGCTGGAAATAACCTTAGCAGCTACAAAGTCTAACCCCTTCATCTTGTAAACAAGAAGGTTTGAGCCACAGGGGGCAAAATAATTTGCCCAGGGGTCACTAGTACTCTGTAGTAGAATTTGAACTCAGGTCTTCCTGATTTCAAATCAGTAAGTGTGTCAACAAGCATTTATTAAATGCCCACAGTATGCTAAGTAAAAAGCGAAAACATGGTCCCTGCACTCATGAAGGTCACATTCTAATGAGGGACACAACTATGTATATATAAATTATACATAAAGTAAATGAGGCTTAAGTCAAGGAAATGGAATGCCCTATGCACTATACTATCCTGTATCCTTTAGTGTAAAGAAAGGTCCTTTGTAAACCTAAAAATTTCAGACCAACCCCCAGTCTCTTGGTTCTGCCCTTGAAATGTTGCAAGTCGTCCACATGGATAGGCTGGCAATGCTTGACACACAGTAAGTGCCAAATAACTGTTTCTCAATTGATTGGTAGACTGGGCCCTCGTTGGGCTTGCCTGATTGACCACAGATACCAACATCTTGTATATTCTGCCTCCCCACTCCAGCCATAGGAGGTTCAAGGCTCTTCTTGAGGTACATCTCCTGTGGCACCTCCAACAAGATTTTCCTGAACCTTCCCACCTGAGATGTGAGCCTCTCTCCACCCCAGTGACTACTTTTTATATATTTCACAATGATTTTGCTATGAACATGCTGCCCCTCTGCCACCCCTGCCATGGTCTGTGCCCTCTATGAAGGGAGAGACTATTTCATTTCTGTCTTTGTATTCCCAGAATACACAGCAGGTACTTAGTAAACATTTGCTGAATTGAAGTATCATTATCCCCATTGTACAGCCGAGGAAACTGTGGTTTTCCCCAAGGTAAAACACCTTCCTGAGATCACACAGCTAGTAAGTATATGGCTTGGTGCAGAAACAATGGGCAGCCTTTTGGTGGTAGATGCTCTGAATACACCCTTACTCCTTGTCAGATTTTCTCCATAGTCTTCCTAACACTGGTAAATGCCCAAGGCCAATCCATTTAGGGATTTGAATTTATGGGAATTGAGAGGATATATTTGAATTTATAGGATTCTTGAATCATCGATTCAAAGCTGAAAGGGATCTTAGAGGCCAATGACTCAATCTCCATTTTGTAGCTGAGGAAAGTGAAAATGTCCACGGTCCCACAGAAGGTAAACATCACAGGGGGCTCGGAACCTCCATCCTCTAACCCAGGAGCCAGCAATCTTTCTCCTGTACCACCACATGACCCCTAACCTTCAGCCCCCTGAAGCCCAAAGATTCCCTTTTCCAAGGAAAGGTGCTTGAAGAAGAATCCTGCCCAATTCTTCCAGGCCCTTATCAACCCTCAGCCTGTCATCTGAGCCAATGAATGTCACACCTTCCCTGGGCTTGCTCCCCGGGCTTTGTCATGAGGCGAAGTTTTCAAAGAGTCTTAATGAAAGTTTTGCTCCTGTCCTCATTGTACAGTCTTGGGCTTTTGACAAACAGAGTAAAAAGGAGTCTGAAATGATGCATAATGAATCTGTTCTCCTGACAAGGATTATAATGGGAACAGACAGTGGCACCAAATTAATTCATTCTTGTGACAGGCGATGACAGCCACAGAACCCTCTAAAATTCACTCTGGCTCTGGCTGTGAGGATGGAAGCAGAAATGGGTGACTTCCAAGAAGGAAGCTGAGTAGGGGTCTCTTCTTAAAGGGAAATACCTCTCTCTTTTCACTTGAAAAAAAACCAAGACCCCCATGAGGAAATCCACAAGGATGATTATCTTCAACTCCTATGCCAAAGACCCCCTGTCAAATGATGATAAGATTTGAAGGCAGAAGGGAACTTAGAGATCATTGACTCCAACTTCCTCAGTTTACATTTGTTGTACTTGTAAAGTCACCATTGTTGTATCGTTTTCCAGTCATGCCCAAGTCTCCATGACCCCATTTGGGATTTTCTTGGCAAAGATACTGGAATGGTTTGCCATTTCCTTCTCCAGCTCATTTTACAGATGTGGAAACTGAGACAGACAGGGTGAATTAACTTGCCCAGAGTGGCACAGCTAGTAAACGTCTGAGGCTGAACTTGAACTCATGAAGAAGAGTTGTCTTAACTGCAGGCCTGGTACTCTATCCGCTGCACTACCTAGTTATGCAAACTCATTGTTTAGTAGAATTATGGGCCAAAAGGTAGAGATCAAGGTTTTCATCTTAGTGTATATCTGTAGTATATATCCCAGAAATATATTGATATCAATACAGATACATTATTATGAGCTATATTATTAGATCTATTATATAGAGATATTGATATGTATATGTGTATCTAGATAGATATGGAGATGGACAGACAGACAGACAGATAGACAGACAGATACACTGACAGATTAGATAGATTCACAAACAGAGAGACAGACAGGTAGATATACTGGAAGATAGATAGATAGACAGACAGATAGACAGGTAGATAGATACACTGATTGATAGATAGATAGATAGATAGATAGATAGATAGATAGATAGATAGATAGATAGGTAGATAGATGACAGTCAGACAGATGAATGGGTAGATTTCTATATATAATCCTACCCCCACAACAATCCCTATAGATGTGTATGAACCATCAAAGGACCTCTGGATACAAGAACAATGGTGTTAGACCTTCGGTATGAAGAACACTTGCTCTGTCCCATCACCAGATGTTAGTGTCTGTACAAGCCTTTCCTGTCCCACCCACCTCCATCATTGCTCTGACTAGATGACAACTTAGCATAGTAGGGAGAGCCCTGAATCTTAGCATACAGGTCAAATTCTAGTCTTTGCTCTGCTCTTTTGTTTATATAACTTTCCTTCTATATACCTTCATTTCCTTTTCTTTCTTTTTTGGAGGCAATCGGGGTTAAGTGGCTAGCCCATAGTCATACATCTGATAAGTGTCTGAGGCTGGATTTGAACTCAGTCCTCCTGACTTCAGTGCTCTGTGCACTGGGCCACCATCTATCCCCTTTGTTTCCTTTTCTGTAAAAGGAGAGGATTTAACTAGAGGCTCTCCTCCAACTTTTACTCCATTAAAACTTGTTCCAGGACAGCATTCTAGACTGAAGAGTCACATGGTGAGTCTGGTGTTCCCAGATTTTGACTTGAGAGCCTAAATTTTATCTCTCCTAATCCTAACCAAATGAGATACAGGATGCCCTGTGCTTTGCAAGCCTAAAAGCCTTCTACATACACTAGCTTTCATTATGTGCATGTAGGCTCATTTCTTCCTAGCACCAGCCTTCTGACAAAATTCAACATAAACTGAGAAATAATAAATTGGGCTTCCTGGGAGCTTCAGGGATTGGGGTATTGATGATTCCAATGAATTCAAGGAAAGGCCTCAAGTCATAAAATAACTATTGTCAAAAAAAATTACCTTATTAAATAAAGGTCAAGGCAAGAGGACTGGGGAGATAGTTTGGAAGTACAAGCAGAGGGCTTTGTGAGTTCTGAGGGAAATAGTCATTACAACCTGATGGGGATCAAGAAAGGCTTACTTGAGAAATGTAAATGGTGAGTAGGGTTTGGATAGGCAGAGCAAAGGGAGAGGGCACTCCAGGCAGGAAGCCTACGTGAGCAAAGATGTAGAGGCGGGCAATGACCAGGTATGTTTCAAGGGGCACAGGATAGTCCCATTTTGCAGATATGGAGGGTTCCAAAAACAACAGGAGATACTAGAAAGACTTGAGGTCAGAGTATCTGGGATTCAATCTTCATTGTCTACGTGAGGTTAGGAAAGATTTTGACCCTCCCATTTCCAATCTGTATGAATCCTCTCCTTGGGCCTCACTTGGCTGAGAGAGATGGGGTGCAATGGAAACATCACCAACCGGAGCTGGGGGACCTGGGTTTAAATCCCAACTCTGCATGCACCGACTAGTTAGGCATCCTCAGTAAGTCATTTTGCCTCCCCCCTTGGTCACCTTCTGTAAAATGAGGAAGCTGGACTAGTTATCTCTGCTGTCTAAATAAGCAACAGCCAGCATTTATCTGCAGCACTTCTAGGTTTGCAAAGCATTTGACAAATATTATACAATCTGACAGGCAGGTACTACTTTTAGACCCACTTTGGAGATGAAGAAACCAAGGCAGACAGGGCTTAAGTGACTTGCCTAGGGTCAAAATAGGTAGCAGAGATTGCTAGGTGATGTACTAGTTAGAGCGCTGGGCCTGAAGTCAGGAAGACATGAATTCGAATGTGGCCTTGGACACTTACTAGCTGTGTGACCCTGGAGATGTCACTTAGCCTCTATTTGCCTGTTTCCTCAACTAGAAAAACCAGACTAATAATAGGAGATAATATTTGGAAAGCAATGATTACAGTGTATAAGCACTGTGATACAACATAGTAGGCACTGAATATTTATTAGTATTTATCAAATAATACTTATTACCTTCCTTCCTTAGTTTAAGCAGCTAGTAACTGAGGCAGGATTTGAACTCAGGTCTTTCTGACTCCAGGACCAGCACCCTCTCCACTACACCAACCAGTTGCCTCATGTCCTAAGACTGATTCATCACTAAGGTCCCTTCCAAATCTTAAAAGTCTTTCATTAAGTGTGGGTGGTGGGTAGAGGAAAAGTGAAATCAGATCTAGAGCTCTGTGCACTCTGATGCACCACAAAGATTTTACATGACAAATATAAACTTAAAATGTACCTAATTCTCACAGACCCAAGACTATCAGAATAGGAAGGGGCCTGCAAATACTGAAAACAGCATGTCAGAGATTGAAGCAACCTGATAATATAGAATTCCAGACAGGGATGGAATTTTAGGATAGAGAATGGAAGAGTTGAAAGGAACCTCGAAAAATAAAACACTATTTAATTTGCTTCTAGTTCATGGAAGGCAGAACTAGAAGCGACTTTAGATAGAGTTTTATTTTTCCAATTATATGTAAAGACAATTTTTAACACTCATTTTTTAAGAAAGATTTGAGTTCCAAATTTTCTCCCTTTCTCCTCCCCCTCCCCAAGATGATAAGCAATTCGATATAGGTTACATAGGTATAATCATGTAAAACATATTTCCATATTAGTCATGTTGTGAAAGAAAAAAATTGATGAAAAGGAAAAAATAAATGAAAAAACAAAGAGAGTAAAAAATAGTAAGCTAAAAGCAACTTTAGAATATAAATATGGAAATTGAGGAAAGGAGCCTTCAAAGAGAACATAGGATGGTAGAGTATGAAGGAACCTTGGCAAAGAGAATGTCAGAGCTAGAAAATACCCTAAAATACAGAACATAAAATTCTGGAAGTGGAATAAATATTAGGACATGGAAGACAGAATCCAGAAGGGACTTGAGAACTTAAAACATGGAGTGATAGGCTTAACAAGATCCTGGTACAGTGACTATAGATTGTGAGACTTAGATCGAACCTTCCAGAGCAGGTCACCCAGCCTTTTCATTCTATAGGTGGTGAAACATGGTCTCAAAGAAAAGATAGAACTTTCCCAAGGTCCTGAAATGTCAAGAAAGGACTGGGAGCCAGTTCTTCTCATTTTCAATCTAGCACTCTTTCCACTGATGGACCACTGCTAGATGTTTCTCCTTTAGGAAGAAGTAATGCTTGCCCACGAGGATGAATCCCGTACCACCCCTAACATTAGGTGCTTATGCAAGCAATTCACGGGAAAAGAGTTACAGAGATGGATTGGAGCCAATGACATCCCAAGGAGATTTCCATATCTACAGGAAACGGATGAACCTTTAAAATAACGGAGAGCATATTTACCCTGCTGTTCAAATAGATTGCCACAGCAGTTTATGATATTACAATATTTATAAATATCTTTTCATTCTGGCCCACCTCTATCAAAAGCCACAATGCAATGTCTAATCACCGTTTTCCCTAACATTTGAAAGGCAATTATAAGACTGTATTAACATTCATCTTACAGGCTGTCTTAAAGGGCTCAATTGTTTAGCAAGGCTATTGAATCATTAAGAGAGGCATTGCCTGAGATCATAACCAGTGTAGAGCTAAATTTGGCTTCCCATTTGGCTTCGAGTTATCTAAGACATTCACTCGGAGTCAGATTGGAGGAATTATTTCATTGTGGTAGTAAAGGTAAGTAAAAGATGATCTGGGCTGTTGGGACACCTGGGAGAGAACTCAGTCTAATTACCCACATCAAAAGCCAATCCTCAAAACACAAACAGAACCTGAAACTGTATTTGGCATCCTTCAAGTTAGAGAGTCTGTAAGATGGGAAATTTAGAGAGAAAACATGCCCCATCTCCCCACTTTTGCGTATTTGCGTAGGCTGCCCTATCCCACCCCCTGCGGTGCCTGCATTGTTCTCTGTCTTCACATCAAAGTCTTAGAATCTCTAACTCCATTCAAAAATCAGCTAAAGTGTTAACTAACCCTAGGCCTTTGCTGCCCCCCCAATTGTTAGTGCTCCTATGCCCCAAGAAATCATTTTATATGTCTTTGGTATGCTTGGTATTTATATATCTGGGTATGTGTTGTGTTCTTGCCCCCTGACCTTCTAGAGAATATAAGCTTCTTGAGGGCAAAACTCTCCAATGTTTAGCACGGTATCTGATCCATGATGTGTACTTAAAAATGCTTGTTAGATCCATTCAAAATGTATTTCCAAAGTCATAATCACCCATTCATTTATTAAAGATATGTTTATTTCTAACAGCAAATTTGTGTAATTGAACTCTGGTCATAATAGAAGACAGCAGAGCCCAATGACTAGAGTACTGAACCAGGCTGATCTCTGGCTGTCTACGGATCATTACTAGCTTTTGTTAGATCAGATCAAGTCAACAAGCATTTATTGAGGGCCTGCTATATACCAAACATTGTGCTAAGGGCAAAAACAGTACCTGCCCTCAAGGGGTTCTCATTCTAAAGGGTGAAACAAAAAACTACATTCAAACTAGATAGATAGATATGCACACATACACACATTTTGTTGTTCAGTCACTTTTCAGGCCTGTCCAACTCTTCCTGACCCCACTGGGGGTTTTCTTGGCAAAGATACTGGAGTAGTTTGCCATTTCCTTCTCCTGCTCATTTTGCAGATGACAAAACTGAGGCAAACAGGGTTAAGTGACTTGCCCAGGGTAACACAGCTAGCAAAAGTGATTTGGAGTGTTTTCCATTTAGTTATTGATAGTTCCTATTTCTTCTTATGAAAAGTATATGTTCCTATGCTTTACCCACTTACCTATTGATTTTCTTTGCATTGCTCTCATATACTTTATCAAGATGCATATACGCCTATACATATGTATGTATACAATTATTTGTTTATGCATTTTATCATTCTACTAGAACTATGAACTTGAGGCAAGCATTGGGTCTTCCTTCATTTTGCTACCTCATTCTCTCAGCACTTAGCAAAGGGCTCTATATACATTTCATTATTTAAGAGATATATGATTTCATCAGATAAGCAAAGCATTTATTAAACTTACTATGTGTCAGGCATTATAGTCAGCACCGAGGATTCAAATACAAGCAGAAACATCCCTGCCTTCAAGGAGTTTCCATTCTAGTGGAGGAAGACAACACATAGAAGAGTTCTGGAAAGCATGAGGGTAGAGTTCAAGTGAGGCAGACTGGGAGCCAGCTAGGAAGGACTGAGCCCTGGCAAGATCAAACAAAAACTCACTTAGAGCTGAGGGACCCAGGGGTAGAGTCCAAGGTTCTTGTGGAAGGGAAATGAGGATGATGGACAGAGATCAGATTGTATCAAAAGGAAACAGCCACTGTGTGTGTATACTTTCTACCCAGGCAGATTACAGCCTTGCTACAACATAGTAGCTTCCATTTAATTCAATTAAATTCAGCACAGATATTGAGTGTCTATTATGTATAAGGCACTGTGCTAGAAATTGGTGATATCAACTGGAGATATACAGGCAAAAGAAGATGTACTCCTCCCCTCCCCAAGGGATATACATTTTATTGGAAGTTTACAACATCTATGTAGATTGGTAAATATGAGAGATAGACAGAAAGACAAAGAGAGATGGAGACAGAGAGAAATAGAGACATGGAGAAGAGAAAGAGACAGAGGAATAAAGAGGAATGGGAGGAGAGAGAGGGGAAGGGAAAGGAAAGGAATGGGAAGGGAAGGAAGAGGGAGAGAGAGGGAGAAGGAGAGGAGAGGAGAGAAGCTGAGTTGTGACTTTCCTGTAGACATAATAGGGAGTATTTGAGGATGAAAGCGACACAGTCAAACCAGAATACATGACCTTTGAGAGTTGATGTGGACAAAAAAAGCTTGTGACCAACATGGTGACAGGCTTCTCTGGATTTAATTCATCTTGTCCTTCAATGACAGGCCCCACCACTGGGGCCCATTCTGGAAGCCTTTCCATGGTTCAGGCTCCCCTCCACACTATGAGGCAACACAGGGCGACTTTCACAGATTCTCGGAATTCATTTTTTGTTGTTCAGTCATTTCAGCCCTGTCTGACTCTTTGTGACCCCATTTGAGGTTTTCTTGGCAGATACTAGAATGGTTTTGGAATTTCCTTCTCTATTTCATTTTACAGATAAGGAAACTGAAGCAAATATGGTTAAATGACCTGCCCAGGGTCACACAACTAGTAAGTATCTGAGGTAATATTTGAACTCAGGTCTTCCTGAGTCCCGGCCCAGCCACCTAGTAGATACTAAATATATTCTTGTGGAATTGAATTAGACTTAATAGTACAATACATTCGCATCATCCAGTCTTTCCCCTAGAAAGCATTTCCCTTCCTTTGCAGTTAATATGTCAGTCAGTTTCATACAGTAGGGACAGGTAGATAGTGCTTTAAAATCTGCAAAGTATTTTACATACATTATATCTCATTTGAGCACCACAACCCCATAAGATAAGTCCTGATAAGTGCTGAAGGTATTGTCATGACCATTTTACAGATAAGGAAGCTGAGGCAGAGAGAAGTAAAATTACTTGCCTGTGGGTACCCAACTGGCAAGTGTAGGCAGTGGGATTGGCACTCCTTTCAGTTTCTAACTCCCTATCACTCATTCTAGCCAGTACAAGCTCTACAGGTGCTTGATAAAAGTCAACTAGCAACAAATCAGTCCTGTATTTGAGCCAGAGCCACCACCCTGGTTGACACCCTGGTAGCCCAAGTTTTGGCCAGTGTCTCATTAGCTCCTTTGAAATGTACACCTCTTCAGTCACAAGATGAACAATCTGAGAACAGAATTATCTTGTGCATCCCAAGATGGACTGATGGTTGCCTGGTCTTGTTTCCTTCCTCAGTTAACACAATACAAATTTGTGATTTATGTATTTTTCTTTTTCTTAATTTTCAGGGTCATATTTTCCCCCAAAAATACTTGTTTGAGTTGAATCAGCTCAGTGTGAGTGAGAGGAAGGTAAGCGGAGGGAGGAAGGAGAGGAGGAGAGAGATCCACGTGTGCCCCTGAGGAAAAGGAGAATAAATAGAGAGAGATGAGGAAGCTGATCTGCATCCAAACATAATCTCTAAGACCTGCTGTTTGCGATCCCCAAGGCTCAGATAATGGAATATGAGTAAACATTCTATGTGCCCAATCTTCGATTCAGTAACAGAGGTCCGTTTCACTGAGGGCCAGTTTCCTACCAGCCAGATCTGGGGAAATCAAATTTTAACTCAGAAAACTGAAGCAACCCCTATGAGGTGTTTTCAAAGTTCCTTAAGTTCCTCCTTCCCCCACATTACTTAATTTCATTTTTTCTATTTTTTACACACACACACACACACACACACACACACACACACACGCCCCTTAGGCTTTTTGGTGGGTTTTATAGTTTTGTTTTGTTTTTTCCTCTGTGCAAAATGATTCTCCTTGTCAAGAAACTTGCCTGGGGAAAAGTTCAAAGCAATTTCATGTTCAAAAAGAGTTTCTGATTTTTCAGGTGATAGAAACGATGACTTTTCTGTGTCTTGTCAGTCCTGGAGTTCCAAAAAAAGTCTCTGGAAATGCTAAGTCTGTCATGTCAACTCAAGACTGTCCAGTAAACTCTAATGCAGGTGAGCTCCGTAAGGATGGGGACTGTTGATTTCCATCTTTATATCCTTAGTGTCTAAGGAAAGTGCCTGGCACAGAGTAGGCACCTAGTAAAAGATACAGCTAGTACTGGGCTCTTAGTCATCATTCCCATCACTCCCTGAACTTCTCACCAACTGCCACGCAACCCAATCCCCCAACCA
Source organism: Trichosurus vulpecula (assembly GCF_011100635.1). Classification (NCBI taxonomy): domain Eukaryota; kingdom Metazoa; phylum Chordata; class Mammalia; order Diprotodontia; family Phalangeridae; genus Trichosurus; species Trichosurus vulpecula. The sequence goes on from NC_050578.1 coordinate 254,250,137, forward strand.
AGCCCTGGTGGATTTACCTTATTCACATGCAGAAACTGCCCCTGATTAATGGTTGACTTGGTTATTCACAACATCTAAATTGGAATTCTAACCAAGCTTTATTTCACTATCTGGACTTCATCTTACCTTCCTGCCTCCAATTTTTTCCAATTTTCTAGGTCCAGAAGCATGATCAAACCAACTCTATCATTCCTCTGAAAAGGATGTGTCAATTTACTGCCTGTGCCTCCACTTACCATCCCAGTAAGTTTCCGAAACCCTGACCACCAGTCAACTGTACATTTTGTTCCCCTCATTAAAAGTTAAGCTCATTGAAGGCAGGGAATATCTTACTTTTGTATTTGTATTCTCCATGACTAACACAGTTCCTGGCACACAATAAATGTTTAAATGTTTGTTTGTTTTTCATTCATTGTTGACTGATTAATTGACCACAGAAATGCACATGGAAGAAAGGAAAGGTAGAAAGAATGTGACTCAATCTTCCCAATTCCAAGTGGAGATCTGCGATATTTGAAAACACACTGAGTCTTATTTGCCCCCTGAACATCAAGGAGAGAAGCAAGAAGGGAGATGGGTACAAAGTTACTTCTCAAAGACTTTCTGTGCCCCCAACTGAGCAGCTCTGACATTTAAAAAAAATGAGTGAGGCAAGTTCTGATTCTGGGCAGTGCTGGTGTGAGGGAGTCTATGGGATGCCACCAGAGAAGCTTTGCTGCTCTTTGGATTTTCTGCTTCAGAAGAAGTAAGCCCCCATAGCCACTGTTGAAAAAAAGCCCTATTTCACAGCACTGAAGGCAGCGGGGGACTCATGCACGGACATTTCAAGGCTTCAGCAACAGAAAGCAGGAGGAGCAGTGATCTCTCACACTTTCAAGTTCATCAAGGGAACGTTACAGAGAGCACCAAGTCTACTGTCAGCAGTCTGGAATCCCATTGCAAAGGCTGCAGCCCACACCGAGTGGTTATGCTTTAGTGTGGGCTTAGGGAAATCCTCCCACAATTCAGCCCCAGGTCCAGCTGTTCCTAGTCATAGGATCATGGGACTTTACAGTTATAAAACACTGTAGAGAACACAGGATCAAAGATTTAGAGTTTGAAGAGATCTCAGAGGCGATCTGATCCAGCCCTCTCACTTTACAGATAAGAAAACGGAGCGTAGGACGAGGATTGTGACTTGCCCTGATCCCAAAGGTTTTGAACCCATATCCTGTGATTACACAGGAGTTGGCTCTTCATAAGGCAGCTAGGTGCTACAGTGGATAGAGTTTAAATCTGGCCTCAGATACTTACTAGTTATGTGACCCTGTGCAAGTCACTTAACTCTGCCTCACTTTCCCCATCTGTAAAATGAGCTGGAGAAGGAAATGGCCAACCAAGCCAGTAGATGTGTGACCCTGGGCAAGTCACTTAATTCCATTTGCTTCAGTTCCCTCATCTGCAAAAGGAGCTGGAGAAGGAAATGGCAAACCAGTATCTCTGTCAAGAAAACCCCAAATGGTGTCATGAAGAGTCAGACAAGACTGAAACAGTTGAACAACTCTTGACAGTTACTTAAAGGGTGAGTGACAGAGTTGATACTCCATTCACTGGTGCAGATCACGACCCCTCCATGACTAAGGAAACTCTCCTTCAATAGTTACTGGGGCAAAAAGTTCAGTCCCTGTTGTCCCACCTCCCAGTGATTAACATAGCTCGGGGTCACACAGCTACTAAGTATCTCAGGTGCAATTCAGACTCTGGTTTTCCTAACTCCAATTCCAGCATTCTATCCACAATGCCTCCAAGTTGCCTGACTTAAATTCCCTGGGTCTCAGTTTTCTCATCTATAAAATGAGGATCTTGGACTAGATGACCTGTGACATTCTTTCCAATTCTAGATCTGTGTTACGATTGTGTGTGTGTGTGTGTGTGTGAGAGAGAGAGAGAGAGAGAGAGAGAGAGAGAGGGAGGGAGGGAAGGAGAGAGGGAGAGAGAGAGCACGCTAGCTCTAGGGGTGAATGAGACTATCGTGCGGAAACAGGGAGGGGTAAATACAAAGATCTTTTCGCTGTTTTCCTCTTCTGAGGAAAGCATCGATCAGTTCCCATTTATGACTGCACCAACTTCCATTGATAGTGCCTATTTATGTCTCCTTCCAGGTGCGGAGGTGCTCCTTCATTCTTGAAGTTGAATACTAGCACTGCAGTCCTATGAGGCTGGAAAGACTTCAGAGATGGGGTTGGGGATGGAGTTCATGTGAGAATCTAAATCTACCTATGCCCATCACTTGGAGGCTGGACAAAAGGGACTAATTTTTTTGGTTACAGTAAGTCATGAAGGAGAGTCTCCTAAGTCATGGAGGGGTTTGATCTGCATCAGCAAAGGCAGTATCTCTATTACTGTTCCTTGAAGTAAATGTGAAAAGTTGGCTCTTGTGTAGTGAAAGGATCTAGATTCAACACCTAGCTTTTCCATTTACTATTTTTGGGATTAGAGCAAGGTACAACCCTCCTCCCCATCAGTTTCCTTATCTAGTAAAAGAACGGATTGAACTCACTGAACTCTAAGGTCTCTTCAGCTATAAATCTATGATTCTCCAAAATGACTTGCTCAAGGTCACATGGCAGTAAGTGACAAAACAAGAATTTTAACTCAGGTCCTAGAGTTCACTCAACCATGCTGCCTATTCCCTCAAAATAGCTATAAAACATGATCACCTGTAGAAGTTCCTCTGCTTTGCTGTGGTCATGCTCCCACTAGGAAGGAAGAAAGAAGAAAACAAGCATTTATCACCTACTATATGTCAAGGACTGTGATAAGCGCTTTTACAAATATTATTTCATTTGACCCTAACAACCTTGTGAGTTGGGTGCTATTATTACCCCCAATTTACAGTTGAGAAAACTGAGGCTGAGAGAGGTTGAGTGACTTGCCCAGGGTGCCACAGCAAGTAAGTGTCTGAGACCAGTTTTAAACTTGGGTCTTCCCTACTCCAGGCCCAGAGCTCTATCTGCTGCACCACCTAGCAGTCACCAGAAATAATGCATTTGTATGAAAGCAAGCCAATGCTACAGAAAGAGGGAGGGGAGCCACAAAATATTCAAAGAATCCAGAGGCAGACCTCTGTTGGATCGGTCAGATACCCTGTAGAGGATTTTCAGAAAGTCATGACCCCGGAAGAAATGGCACAGAAGGATTGGCAACTGCATTAATAGATGGAATACCTCAGCAACATTAAGTTATGAAATAAGAGATCATTTCCACGGTGCTTCCAACTTCTGCAAGAAGGCAAATTTTCTACAAAAGAGAGGGGTCTTGGGGCAGGGAGCCCAACCCTAATAGACTTGTCTGGATGCAAAACTGAAAGCATGACTAACTAATGGAGAGACTCGGCTGATTTAGGATAATGCCAACAGTCAAAACGCAACAGTAAATTAGTCTTTTTCCAACCTGCTCTCTGAGGTCCAAATTACTGTTTTACTGTCTGCATTCCTAATGATGGTTGATATATCCCCTGGAAAAAGAATCCCAGATCTTCTTGATCTTAATTTAGCCCTGAAGCTGGGTTGTTATTGTAGCCAGCAGACACTGGGGCCAAGGAGAAAAGGGAGAAGAAGGTGAGAAATAGAAAAGATATCAACCACATCTTTAGAAAAGCTGTTAATACAGGGAGAGGCATAAAGTGGGCAAGAACAGGCTCTAACACATTATAAGCCAGGAATTGTGTAGGAAAGGGGGAGTAAAGTATGGAACCAAAAAAGTATATGATGGGCAAGTTACTTATTGAATGCAAGTGATGATCGATGGACCATCTGCCAACACCACTGGCACTTTACGATGTCAAGAAAAAGTGAGGAAGGCTCCCCAAATGTCGTGTTCCTCCCTCCCCTTTTGGTGAACTAATAGGACATGGAGAGCAGCACAGAATGAGAAAACAGATGGGTTGCCATCTATATTGCTGGATGGAACATCCGCATTGATGAGCTCACAAATCCATTTGTATATTGTCTTTAATAGGCATAAAGATTGGACCTGTGATTTCATTGCTATGGGAAATCCCTCCCCCCCCAAAAAAAACACCACGCATCACTATTTCTGAACATGTCTCTGGCTGGGATGTATACTATAAACAGGCTTGGAGTGGTTACTATGGTCATGGCTGTGGGTCTGAGAAGGAACAGACATTTTCTCACTATTTCTGTGAGAACCATGACTGATAAAAATATAAAGGAATACAGGCAGCTAGGTGACTCAGTGGATAAAGAAACAGTTGGACTTGGAGTCAGAAGACCTGAGTTCAAATTCTACCTCAGGCACTTACCAGCTGTTTGACTCCGGGTGAATTATTACTCTCTCATTAAGTGAGGTTACTCTCTCAATCTCTGATGCCTCACCTGTGAAATGGGTATGATAATAGCATGTACTTCAGAGAGTTGTTATGAAGCTTAAATGAGATAATAAATGTAAAGCAGAGTACTATACAAATGCCGATTATCATTTTAGTATTATTTATAGCTGGAAGGGAATTTAGCCCAACGCAAATTTCAGAAAGGAAACTGAGGCACACAGAGATGAAATGTCTTTTCCTAGACCCCCCAGAGCAAGCTGCAAATCAACTTTTCCAACCCATTTCCTTTTCCATTATAGCACACTGCCTCTAATAGGTTAAGCCCAGATATTTACGACAGTTTTTTTTGAGTGGTAAATGTGACTACCAACAGTAATCTTTACCTCGCCTCGCTCCTGCTGCCTCCTTTCATCAAATACATTGACAGTGGGGACCATGGAGAGGGCTATAGAGCAAGAAATGTAGACAAATTGGAAATAATAAATGCTTTCAGAGCCCAACAAATCTGGAGACTTGACTTGTTGCCTACCGCCAACACCTTAGCCTGAGACCTTGGGAGGCATCATGGTATTAGAGGAAAAGCACTAAGTTTAATGTCTAAAGACAAAGATTTGAGTCCTTGTCCTGTCCTCTGACCATGTGACCTGGGCAAACCATCTAATCTTTCAGAGTCTCAATGGACCTTATCTGTAAAATGGGCATAATGCTGCTGCTGGATATAATAAGAAGAAGAATCCCCACAGTTCCTACTTCAGAGGAATTTTGTACTACTCAAGTGAGTAGTACACAAAGGAATTTCATTGGTATACAGAACTCCTGGATGAAACAATTTCTGCCAATATAGGCGAGCACCTTCTTTACAACTTCCAATCTCAGAGAACAACCCAAAACACTAAAACACTGAAAGGCTGGGGGATTTGCCCACAGTCACCAAGCTAGGAAAGGTCAGAAAAAAAGATTTAAACCTGGGTCTCACTGGCTCTGGGGTCATCCCTCTATCCACTATGTCATGCCTATGATATTTGCAAAGCATTGTATAATTGTCAACCGTCATTACCACTATCATTATTATAATTAATTGTTTTATTCTCATCTTTATATTCAACGGAGCTCATATAGAAATGATCATGGGACAAGGCACTATCCTCCTCCTCCCCCTCCCCCCTTCCTCCTCCCCCTCTTGCACTTCTACTGCTACCGCTACTATTAACATTAACATCATCATCATCATCATCATCATTATAGCTTTCTAGTTAGCTCTGGAGAGTCACTGTGGCATGGGAGCTAGAAGAGCCAGCCATGGAAATAGGAATCCAGGAAGACCTGGATTCAGGTCCCACTTCTGCCACATCCTGAATCCACAACCCTGGGCAAGTCACATGTTCAGTGCCCTCAGGCAAGTCTCTGAAGTTACCAGTTGCAGAGCAAAGTGCTGATGTGTATTAGTTGCGGGAGTTTCTTCAATGGGAAGAATACCCTTTGCCAATGAAATCAGAAGTCCAATCCAAAAAAGAAAAAAAGGTGTTGCTATTAAGTTACTTTAACCTTGCTCGACATTGTCTTTCTCAGCTGTTCAATGGATGTGCTGCTAGTTCTCTTTTCTCCTCTGCAAAACAGCTTAGTGGTATTTTTGCTGTTCAGTCATTTTTCAGTAACGTCTGACTCTTTGGGACCGCATGTGGGGTTTTATCAGCAAAGATACTGCAGTGGTTTGTCATTTCCTTCTCCAGCTCACTTTACAAATGAGGAAACTGAGTTAAGTGACTTGTCCAGGGTCACACAGCTAGTGAGCAAATGAGGTTGAATTTGAACACAGGTCATCTTGACTTCAGGCCCAGCGCTCTGTCCACTAAGCCACCTAGCTGCCCTTAGTAGTATTTAGTATTAATATTTTATAAGAGTATTCAAAAAAAGTCATCAAGTTCTAGGCTCTTATGGAGCTGTAAGAAACCAAGAAAATCTGTAATAGTAACAATCCGTGACTTTGAGGTAGGAGATCTGGGTTCAGGTCCTTGCTCTGGCTCCTTTAGCCTCTCTGAGCCTCAGTTTCCTCATTTGTAAAGTGTAAATCACACAATCAGATTTAATAATCACAATAGTTAACTTTTATACAGCACTCTGAGCTTTGTCAAGTGCTTTATATATTACAAGGTGCATCTTTCAGCTTTAATTGCTTTCAATAGTTTTGCTGTCTCAAAGCCGCACTGAGGCTTTTGGGATACCCTATATTATTTCATTTGATCCTGTGAGCTAGGTACTATTATCTTCCCCGCTTACTCATGAGGACCCTGAGGCAAACAAAGGTTAAATGACATATCCAGGGTCACGCAGCTAGTTAGTGTCTGAGGCCCAATTTGAACACAGGTCTTCTCGGCTCCAGGCCCAATGCTTTATCCATTGTGCCACCTAGAAGTCTAAAAGGTATCTTTGAGATTCCCAACCCATTTAGAGAAGAATAAACTGATACTAATACAAGGAAAGTTTCTCTCAGTCTCCCTCTCTCCCCCCTCCTCCACCTCTTCCCTCTGTCTCTGTCTCTCTCTCATCCAGGCAGTGATACAGAGATGTTGCCAGGAAGCCTTGGGCCCAATGGTCTTCTGGCCATGACAAGAGGAAAAAGTTCATGCAGACCTTTTGAGATGCTGCTCCTAAGATTTGCTATATTGTTACACTGAGTTCTTGCTGGGATTCCCCAGACTATCTTTGCTTCCTGATTCACAATAACTCAAAAATCAAGGCAGCTCAAGTGTTTTATAGAAAGGCGTGGGCCCCCTTCTGGTAGCTCTCAATGATTTCCAATTCTGAGGTCACAGAAAAAAGGCACCAATCGATGAAGAAGGTGGAGGTTTCTAGCTTGGAAGATACCAGACATAAAATATCTTAAATGTGGAGGCTCCCAAAAAGATAAAAAGCAAGAGAGAAAGTGTACCTAGTGTGGCTAAAGCATAGACAGTTTATTGGACAAAGAGAGACTGCTCCCTAAAAAGTACAGGTTCTTCTGAAACCAAAAATACTGGATAAACCTTGTAGCCAGCATACAGTAGAATATGACCAAAAGTCACATTGGAGGGGTTGCAATCTTCATCCATGGGGGATGTACCTACACTGGTAAAAAAATCATCAATCCTCTAGTATCAAAGGATTAACAAAAGACAGATTGGAAGGGAGCCCTATCACAAAGTAGGGTTTTCTTTGATCAATATACATGGTATAATCTTGGGCCCTAGTTTTACTTAATAAGCTTCCTTATCTACCTAGAACAAGGCTGGCACAAGGAATACGTAGCAGACCTTCTAACATTCTCCAACTCACCCCCCAAAAAGTCCACCAAAAAATCTCACGCGTAGGTGATATAGGTAATCATTCTTACCTCCCCCAGGTGCTGCAGTGTATTCCCATAGAAAAGAGAGTACAGAAGAGGGGAGACAAGAAATACATGAGTTGGTAGCTAGATGATTAGGAAAACAATAACAGAGTGTCACGACTGCAATCCCTTTCCCCAAACTAGAATGTTTTCCAGACCAACCACACCGTTGGCGCAGAGAATTTTTCATTCTGGGTTTCGAAGTGTTCTTATACTCTTGGTGAGTTGCCTCAGGGTGGCTTACACATAAGCTCTGGTGAATCCAATTGGAAAATAGCCAGGCCAAAATTGGACTATAAAGCAAACTTAGTGCCCACCAGCAAGACTACAAATGAATATTAAACTCTGCTGCTCCCCTTCAATGCCCTTCAAGTGAATTAGGAGAAGAAGCATGCCTGAGCTGGTTCTACATGTAAATTGTGTTTCTGCAGACAGTCAGGATTGAATTCTAATAAGTCTCCTAGTTCCGTGAACTCCCACAGAGAACCTTAGGTTTAAATTGGGAAGAATGGGACTCTCTTAAAAAAGGATACACCAGATCCTTTAAAATTCCATCTGATGAATGGTCTTCATCTTTTAGGGTCATGGGATCATAGAGTCACTTATTTAGAGCTGAAAGGGATCTTGGAAGTCATATAATCTCATCCCCTCATTGCACAGAAAAGGAAACTAAGACTCAGATCAAAGGGAAGAAACAGATGTGAAAAATATGGCCTATGTTGTTAAATGAAGTCCCCGCATTGGTGAGTTGGGTTTCACTGTTTTTCTGTTATACTGGAGAGTCGGGGAGTAGAGAAATGACTCACCCAAGATCACACAGTAAGAATCAGAGTCAGGATTCAAATCCAGGTCCTCCAACTCCAGCGTTTATTCTTTCCACTGCTTTACTCCTTCCCATTCTTTGTCCCTTAGATCCAGTAGGTTTGTCTTCTTGGTGTTTGAGAGTCAAAAGCAATTACAAACCTAAAGTGAGAAGAAAACTACAACTTAATGTAATATAGCAAACTTCCAATAAAGTGACTAAAATAAAGTTCCTTCAGGGGAAAAAGCAACTACTCTCTCTCTCTCTGTTTGGCTTCCCAGGTCTCAGCACAGTACACACAGTTGGCATTTAATAAATGCTTGATGATTGGACGATTGGTTATTATGTCCAGAGCACTGGGGAAGGACTGAGGGAGAAGCAAAGCTTAGATATAACACGTCTTGCCCTCAAGGAATTTATCACCTAGTTGTGGGAAAAGATGCAAAAAGGATAGGGACTGGAGCTGTGGTGTCATTTATATAAGGAACTCCCAGGTGTGGACACTCCATTTACCAATGCAGGTCATCACCTTCTCTATGACTTACAGTCTTAGAGAGTTGCATAGACTTTAGGTTTAGAGGTAGAGTTTGTTGGCTTGAGTTTCAATGGCTCACCCAAGGTCGTACAGTCAGTATATGTCAGAGGCAAGACCGTAACCCAGATATTCCTGGCTCTGAGGCCAGTTCTCCATCCCCTATGCTCTGCTGCCCCTCCAGACACCAACTGGCTATAATACAGAATATTAAATACATGCATTAGAAATCTGGAGAGAAAAATGCTAAATAGAGCCTGCCAAAAAGAAAAAGGAAAAACAATCCCCATTTCTCTGTTACTTTAATATTTACAAAGCATATTTCTGAAAATCCTTCGAAGATTTTTTTTTAGCATGGGCATAATTATCTTCATTTTATAGATGAATAAACTATAGCCATGTCAAGTGATTTGCCCATCATCACACACCTAGCAAACATTTGCGTTGAATCTGGACGAGGTCTCCTCCTGACCCCTGGTCCAACACTCTCTCTACTATGCCAGGTCTGCAATGAAGGGAATGGAAGGGTATCTCTTCTGGCTTGCAATACATTTCATATATTTTCACTGCTGTCATTGTATCCCAGCTTTGGTAATGAATTCCTTCCTTGGAAATGAAGTCACATTCACTGGCTGCTAGATAGATTCAATTAACCAGTGAAGATATCCTCCAGGAGGGGTTGTCTAATTAGGAATAAATGAAGTTTGAGGTCATGCCTCTGATCTGACCCTGACACCACTCAGAGAATAATAAAGTCATAGAAATTAGAGATGGGACAGATCAATTAGGCAAGGCGTACATCTCCCTGTCAGCTTAGCATGGCTGCCTATACACTATTCTCTATCATTTAATACGTCCAATTTGGAAAAAAGGAGGGGGGGATTATGGGAGAAAAAATAAATCAATAGTAAACAATTTTACATCTTATGGCTACCTCATTCAGGATATCTCTCATTTTTTTTGAAATGATAGATCAAAGAGAAAATTTAAGACATCTAAAGAAAAGAAGGCATTTGTTTTAATTATCTTTGAAGAGAGCTATGGAGAACAGTGTAAATAAAGAGAGAAAATTTTTTGTGTGTTCTTGGAATATCAGTTATGTTTACTAAGCTGTATGGAAAGAGATACCATGGTCCACTGCAAAAAAAGGCATCAGATTTGGAGTCAGAGGACCTGGGTTCAAATTCCACCTTCCACCACAAACAGTGGTGATTTCGGTCAAGTTACTTAACTTCTCTGGGCCTTAGTTTTCTCATCTGTGAAATAAGTGGGTTGGACTAGATGGCCTTAAGTTCCCTTCTACCCCTAAATCAGCCATCCTATTAAAAAAGAAATGCATGGAGTCTCTCATCAAATAGTTAATGCATTCTTGGAAATAAATTACTGAGCAGGTGACAGTCTACAATGTAGGTATAAAACTAGCCCATGATGCTTATTATCATTTAGAATGTCATTCATTGCTTGGAGATTTTTCCCCCTACATTTCTTCCCGGTTCACCTGGATGCCGTGGCTTCAGAATCCAATGATCCTTCACATATCTCTCTTCTCCAAGAGTCTATTGGACATTTATACTTGGATAGCCTTCCATCATCTCAAACGCAATACATCTCAGAGTTAATTTCTTTCTTGCCTCCTCTCCAATCCAAATCCACCTACTGACTTCTCTGTTCTGTTGAGGATTTTCTTGCCACCTAGGCCCAAAAGGTAAAATCTATTTCTTATGAAATTTCTGTTCCCAGTGGTTTTTCATTTGGTTGGTTATTTGTTTGTTTGTTTGTTTGTTTCAATCAAAAAGGGGCTGTTTCCTAAGTAGCTTGTGGTTAGGCAGCTGGTGGCAAAGTGGATAGAGCGCTGAGCCTGTAGTCAAGAAGACCTGAATTCAAATCTGACCTCAACAGCTACTAGCTGTGTGACCCCAAGCAAGCCACTTAATTTCTGTTTGCCTCAGTTTCTTCAAATGTAAAAATGGAGATATAACAGTACCTACCTGACAGAGTTGTTATAAAGATCAAATGAGGCAATATTTGTAAAAAGGACTTAGGAAAATGCCTGGCACATGGCAGGGGCTACATAAATGTTTCTTCCTCTTCCCTTTTCTGGTCTATCAAACAATGGGTTGTTGAGTTCTGTTGTTTCTGATTCTCTGTTGTCTAGCTTGTTCTACTGATCTACCTTCTCTGTTTTTTAATCAATATCAGATGGTTTTGATGATTGCTGCTTAATAATATAGTTTGAGATCCAGAAGTAATATGCCACCTTCATCCTTATCCCTTTCATCATTTCCATTGATATTCTAGATCTTTGGTGGGGGGGTTAATTAATTTTGTTCTTATTTTATCAAGCTCTATAAAGTATCCCTTTGATAATTTGATATGTGTAGAATTTAAACTGTAAAATTAACTTTGGTCATGTTGTCATTTTTAAATTAGCACAGTCCAGCCATGAGCATTGAATATTCCACTACCTATTGAAATTGTTCTTTATTTCTTAAAGAAACATTTTGTAATTGAATCCATTTTTACTCTTTTCCCTCATTCATCCTCTATACCTAAATCTTTCCAGTGATATCTCTGCAGTATATTTCCAATCTGCCCCTTACTTTCCATTCCTACTTCTCTCACTCTGATCTAAACCTGCAATTATTTCCTACTGCTAAGGCCTAGTCTTTTCTCCTTTTTATACCTTGCATGTTACCACAGATTAATTTTAGTAAACACTACCTCTATTGTATCACTACTGCTTCTCACAAACTGAAAAGAGCTTCCCATTACCTGTGGGCTAGTGTCCAAATTTCTAAGCCTGGCATTCAAGGCCCTTCACAATCCATTACCTAGCTACCTTTAAATTCAAAAATAGACTCAACAAATATTTAGGAAGTATAGGGCAAGGTTGTGGGGTATGTGCTGGGAAGAGGTAACAATAAATAAAACATCATATCTGCCCTCATAAGTCTTCTAATCTAATGAGCAAAATGTCCACAAAATGATGAAAAAGGATAAGGGTGATGGTGGCATAATACTTCTGGGTCTCAAACTATATTATTAAGCAGCAACCATCAAAACCATCTGGTATTGGTTAATAGGCAGAGAAGGTAGATTAGTAGAACAAAGCTAGACAGTGGAGAATCACAAACAATGGAACTCAACAACCCAGATGAATAAATGATATAACCAAAGTGCCATGAAATATTTAAAAAGGAAAATCATCCATTTATGACTCCAATCAGCAGCAGCTTCATGAAGGCAGTCTGATATAATAGAGAGGTTCCAAGCATAGGGTACATGTATCCTCAGAGGGTAGGAAAGGCTTATCAAGAGAATACAGGGAATATTTAATAAATAGCTACATTATCCTATTGAAATTAATAATCTTTTTATTTTATTTCTTGGGGAATATGTATGGGAGATTAGGTTATTTTTCCTTTCACATAGAAAATTTGGTAGGGGATGAACTAGAGGAAGCCAAGAGACATGGGGACCAAAAAAGATTAGAAACCCCTGGTTTGGGGGAAAAATAATAAATCCAGAGGTAGATGTGGGCTAAAGTGACAGCACTGCAACTTACTAACAGACCATGGGTAATTCTTAATTTAATCTCTCTGAGCTTCAGTTTTCTCATCTGTAAAGTAGAAGGAATAATCCTCATACTACCTACCATATACCATGTTAAAGTAGTATCTAAATCCTATCCTCCAAACAACTCTGGGATATAAGTATTATTATTATCTCCATTTTGTAGATGAGAAAACTGAGGCCAACAGAGGTTAATTGACTTGACCAGAGTCATATAGATAATAAATATCTGAGGCTGTATTTGAACTCAGGCTTTCATGACTGCAGATCCAGTGATCTATCCACCTGTACCATCCAACTACCTCAAAGGAAATAGAGTCTAGATAGGTTATGTGACTTGCCCAAGATCATATAGTAAGTGCTAAAGCTGGAGTTCAAACTTTGATCTCCTGACTCCAGGTTCAATGCTCTTTCCACTTCAGTCTACTGTAACCGTTTTTGAAAAATGTGGGGTTTTATTAAAATTATTTCTCTGGTTGAAGAGGCAACACTGGGGCTAAGCCTTGGAGGGTGGATAGGAGAGCTGCTAGGCATCCCTGGTCACTAACCTATCACTCAAGGACACCCTTTTATTCCAATTTCCCAGTCCCCCCACCATACTATACAATGCCTCCACTGCTTATTTCCACCTTGATGAATCTTCCCCACTCATTAAGGCTCATTTCAAGGCTAAGGGTCTATACAATGCCTTCTTTGCTTCCCAAACCAACCAAGACAAATCAGATTGGCCCTTTCATGGCAAGCTTGCCATGCTAATCATTTGTGTCTTGCACTTGAGTACTAAAAGACATGTAATCTAGCACTTGGCCATCACCTACATTCACACTGATCTCTAATTACTTTACATACATAAGTTCTTCTTTATTCCATAAAATTTTAATCTCCTTAAGGGCAAGGATGTTACAATGCCAATTTATTTTTGTCTCCTATAGTTCCAAGGACAGGGCGAATCACAGAATAAATGCCCAATAAAACATTCTGAATTCGATCATGAAGGTATCAGTTACTGTAGCAGACCATTGAGAAAAGAGATCTTTGTGTTGTATCCCCTATTAGAACATAATCTCCTTGAGGACAGGGGCTATCTCATTTTTATATTTGTTTGCATCCCCAATACCTAACAGTGCCTGAAACCTAGTAGGTGCTTAATAAATGTTTACTGATTTTTTAATGGATTAATTGACAGAAAGACCTACTCCACTGGTCCTAGAAGGTACTTCAAGAGAAAAAAATCATCCTGCAAGCAATATGCCCAAAGACTATAATACAGCAAATAATAAAACATAAAAGTAAATGTTAAGCTCAGATGAATTATAGTAACCAATCTTGGTCCCAGAGAACAGGTGATAAAACTGTCTTCCCACCTCTGAATAGAAAAGTGGAGGACTAGGGATACAAACTGGTATGTACATTGTTTATGAGGCCACTGTTTTGGTAAGTTTTGCCTAATCTTCTTTTCTCTTTTACACAGGACAATTCTTGGGTGGAGTGGGTGTTGGGGGAGGTGAAGAAAGAGAATGTGGCACTGGAAAATAACTGGTATAAAAAACAAGAAACATCATAAATACCATACTGTAATCAATCAAACAAGAAGAAAGTATTCAGTACCTCCTCTGTTCCAGGCTTCTGGGAACAAAAATGAAATAGTCCCCTCAATTCAAACCAAGGCAAAGCTCTCACTGTTATGATCACAAGACAAAGCTTCCTCATCTGAAATCAAGCATTCCACTTCCTGTATCTGATACAGAAATTGAGCTGTTTCATGCAAGATGGAGCTAGCAACCAGGAGAAATTCACTCTGTGATTTATCCCCACACACAACCTCACACCGGTAGAGTGTTGCCTCTCCTCACTCTCCTCAGTGACACCCTGGGGATGCCTGGACTGATTCCACAAGAGCAAAATTAGCTTTGGCACTCACTCCCCTGTGTGAACGTGCTTTCTTCAGCCCTAGGAGTTGGAGATTTGCTCTTGGCGAAGATCTGGAGAAAACACACACAGGAGAACTTGTCATTTCCAAGCCCCATCAGTCAGCTGCTGAAAAAAATCTTGCCCCCAAGTCTTCCAGTGGCAGCAACTTCTTCAAACCTCCAAGTTCAAATTCAAAGCTATTCATCCTCAATTTCAGATTTTTTTCTCATTGACTGAAGAGAAGGTAAAACAGTAGATACGCCTGCTCCAAGAAGAAAGTGAAGGAGTGGCCCAAAAGTGAGAGCTTCAGGAAATACAGATGCCACAAAAAGATTCATGTTTTCCCATGAGTATGATTATCCTCATTTGCAGATAAGGAAACTGAAGCTCTGAAAAGTTAACTGATTCTTAAGCTAGTAAGTGTCAGAGGAAGGCTTCAAGGGCAGTTCCTCCTAACTGCCATGTCTAGTGATCCATCCACTAAGCTAAGCCATATCTTCCTGAGGATAAAGTGTGTGCCTTTTTTCCCTTGAAAACTAGCTTAGCAAGAGTCAAAGTACGCCCCCCCTTGGTGTCCAGCATCCTCCCAATGATGAAGGCCCCATTCTTTGTGGAATGGCTCTCCCGAAGCAGCAAGAAGCCCTCACACCTTGGCCAAGGTGACTCTGAGGCTTCCATAGAAGGGGGAGGCCGAGGCACCCCAGGTCTTCTGTTTTTGGGGCCTCCTGATACCTCAGGGTCAGATGGCCCTTCTACAAGTTCCTGGCCCCTGGCACTACCCACTGCCACCATCAAAGGGTCTTCTTCAGTCAAATCCAGGTCTCTAAGCGAGGAGGCTTCCCCTGAGGTCAGCAGGGTCAGCTGCGGGCTACCAGAGGGCCCAGGCCCGGAACCCCATGGCTGGAGGGCCCTGCCACCTTCCCACAGATTTCACAACCAAACAAATCAGCACTCTGCAGAGCTCCTTCAAACGCCACTACTATCTGGGCACTGCCAAGAAGTGCAAACTGGCAGGCAAGATGGGACTATCTAAAGTTCAGATAAAAACCTGGTTCCAGAATTGCCACATGAAACTGAAGCGCCAGCTCTTTTCTAAGACAGTCCTTCAAATACTTTAAGAAGGCTGTCAGGTCCTCTCCTATCAAGTCTTCCTTTGTCCAGAGTAACCATCTCTAGTTACTCCAACAAATCCTCAATTGGATTAATGCTAGGCCATGCTGACTGCCCATCTCTGTACACACAGGGACATAGGCCTTCCCACGTAGGACCTCGAAAAGAGTAGGCGCTCGATAAACATTTAATGAGTTAAAATTATCCATATTGTGTCAGGGTGAAGGTTAGAAGGATTGAGGGATTTGGTTCTCTTTTGGCCGTCTTCTACACGGATACTTCCTGGTATAACGGACAGAGAGACATTCTTTCTGTCACAAATCAATCAACCAAACCGATCATTTATTCAGTATCTCTTCTGCATCCATTCCACTCTGAGAGGCACAGGAACAAAAAGGACAAAGCAACTCAATTCAACGAGCCTTTATCAAGTTCCTACTATTCTGCTTGGACAGCTAGGAGGCAAAGTAGATAGAGGGCCAGGCCTGGAGTCAGGAAAACTCATCTTCTTGAGTTCAAATCCGGCCTCAGACTCTTACTAGCCATGGGACTCTGAGCAAGTCCCTTAACCCTGTCTGCCTCAGTTTTCTCATCTGTAAAATGAGCTACAGTGTCTTTGCCAAGAAAATCCCAAATGGGGGTCACAAAAATTTGAACATAACAGAAATGACTAAACCATAGCAACTGTGCTTAGCATGAAAAATACAAAGAAAGGCAAAAAAGTTATTAATTACACTAAAAATGAGTCCCCTCTGCTAAGGGGAAACAACATACAAGCAAGATATTCGTTGTTGTCCTGTTTCAGTCATGCCCAACTCTCCGTGACCCCATTTGGGTGTTTTTGCAAAGATAATGGAGTAGTTTCCCATTTCCTTCTCCAGCTCATTTTACAGATGAAGAAACTGAAGCAAAGAAGGTGAAGTGACTTGCCCAGAGTCACCCAGCTAGTAAGTGTCTGAGGCCAGATTTGAACTCATGAAGATGGGTCTTCCTGATTCCAGGACCAGTGTTCTATCAACTGTGCCACCTAGCTGCCCTCAAACAAGACATACACAGAATATATTGGAGATGATCAACAAGATGACAAAATGAAATGATCTTTGCACTAAGAGCTTATATTCTACAAGGGAATGGGGAAAGATCTTGGTTCAAGTCTCACTTTTGACATAATCTAGCTGTGTGATCCTGGGCAACTTAGCCAACCTTTCAGGGCTCTAGGCAACTTACTACCAATAGAAGCTGCAAAGTTACAGATAAATTCCCCATCTACATCTGTGGAGGAAGTTTCCATTCCAGAAGCTCTCCCGATTAATAAAATTGCAGATCTGGACTCCAAAAAGGGCAATTTGGGTTACTCTTTGTGTTGCCCCTGTTTTCAGGGAAGGGAGGAGGGAAGGCATGAAAGGACAGCCAGAAGCTGACACTCCTGGGCAGCAAGCCCAAACTGACCAGGTGCTCCTCATTTGCACTTGATTAGCACTCTGCCCAGTGGAACTCTACCCTAGAGATGAGATCTGGAAAGAGTCAGGGTGGAGAGAAGGCAACATGCCCGGAAATGCCCAAGCTGGCTACTGCCCAGCCTTCTTCTAATCTGGGGTTAACAAGGGGACTTTCTGTTTCTTTCCATAAATGTTCTTCCAGCCCCTTTCCCTGGCACTGAAATCAACAGAAAAACCCAATTCCTGCTCTAGTAACTGCTTTTATGATTAGTTTCATTAATTAGCACCCAAAAGACAGGAAAAAGGAAGAGCTGCAAGGTTTGATGTAAGATATGGAGGATAGCTCCAGCAAATGTTCCCTCTCTCTCTCAGCCTCCTGAGTGACCAGAAAGAAGAGTTCACCGCATAATTCTGGCTCTATTCAATATTTTCTTCCTTTATGCAAACGCACTGTTCTCGTTTTTACCATTGGTGACTTCAAGTAACAAAGAAACAAAAGAGCTGGAAATCAATTAAGCAGTAAAGCTTTGCCTAGTGGGACTCAGGAGCTCCAGTGTCTTTGACTGGGTGAGTTGCCAACCTCCTACTCTGCCTTCTTTTGTGTTTTCTAAAAAGCCAGGAGGCTGTAGGCAATGTGTCAGTCAAATGAAGGAAATACGAGCATCCAAAGGAACCTTTTCCTGAGTCCCTTTCCTTGGGTCCTGTCTCTCCTCAGATGATCAAGCTCATGTGTGTTTTATTCTCCCCCCACTCAGCAGAAGATAAGTAATCAACCAATCTATAAGCACTTTTTAATCACCTATTATGGGCGAAGCACTGTGATGGGCTCTGGGGATACGAAGAGTAACATCAAACAGTCCCTGCCCTCAAGGAGCTTACATTCTTGGTGGACCCAAGGGAGGATGGGAAGTAATATGTAGATATGCACATGTTTACATAAACATAAGTTTCTTGAGGACAAGGACTGTGTATCATTTTTGTCTATATCGGGGCACTTTACACAGAGTAGGCAGTCAAATAATTATGGAATCGTTGATTAAAAGCAGAGCCAGGCTATGTCCCTTACATTTGTTGATTGCTGGAATCCCCAAGCCCCTCTCCAATACACATACATTTCTCCCTAGCTAATGAGAAAATAAACTAGTAAAGTGATTAGAATAGGAAACTCTTAATCTCAGTCTGGTGAAGTCCCTGGTCCCTTTCTCAGAATATTTTTAGATGCATAAAACAGAATACATAGGATTGCAAAAGTAATCAATTACATAAAAATCCCGTTATCAAAAAAAAAATTTTAAGTTTCTAGACTCTACATTAAAAGCCCTTGTGTTAGAGGGATGAAGGCCACATGAGTCTCCATTCCCTACCATGTCTTTCTATGCACCTTCCCTCATGGATGGTACAGTACCAGTTACTAAAAAGCTAGACATTCGGAAAAGGAATGCATATAAAAATGAGTTCAATCTGAGATGGGCCATGAGTTAGTGAAAGGCTATAGAAAAGACTGTTTTTAATGGATCTGTGATTTCATCAATGTATGGAACTCCCTCTACCAATGCAAATTAGCACCTGCTATGCAATTCAAGAGTTTTAGAGAATTGCCTAGGACACTGAGAAGTTGAGTTATTGGCCCTGTGTTACAGAGCCAGTAGGGGTCGGAGGTGGGATTTGAATCCAGGTCTTCTTTTCTTGGATCTCGGGAAAACTTTCCGTCTACTAGATACTACTCTGTTCTCATGGAAAAGATATATGGTACCTTTCAATATAGGGCAGGTAGGTGGCACAATGGGTAGAGTGCTGGGCCTGGAGTCAAGAAGACTCATCTCCTGGAGTTCAAATCCAGCCTCAGACAGACTAGCTGTTTGGCCTTGGATAAGTCATTTAACCCTGTTTGCTTCAGTTTCCTCATCTGTAAAATGACCTGGAAAAGGAAATAAATGGCAAACTACTCTCAAGCATCTCTGCCAAGAAAACCCCAAATGTGGTATGAAGAGTCAGACTAGACTCAAAAATGACTGAACAACATGTGACAGTATCTGTGTTGAGTGCTGGAGATACAAAGACAAAAGGCACTTCCTGACCTCAAGGAGTTTACACTCTATGGAGAAGAGTGTATATCATTTTATACAGTCACACAGCTAGGGATACAACATACAGTCCAAATAATCTCTCTAATAAGTCGTTCCTCTTCTCTGGGTCTCAGTTTCCTCATCTGGAAAATGAGAATATTGGACTAGATGATCCTCTAAGGCTCCCCTTGTAGAGCCCAGGATCCCTGAGGCTGGTCTTTGGAGTGTGTGGGGTGTTCAGGAGGACTAGCATCTCTGGTGGGAAGGCTGCTTATCCACCTTCAGGGTCCACCAGTCACCCAACTCTCAACTGCGGCTCTAAGAGGCTATAGCATGTGCAGTGCCCACACCCCAGTAAAAAACCATCTCAGCAGATTGGCTAAACCAGGTTAAAGATCACTGACAGGCCTCAAACATCAATGACTTAGGGGGATGTCTACCCCAAGCACACAAACAGATTTTTTTTCCCCAAGTGGAATGAACAAATGAGAGCAGTTTGTTCCAATGGCCATGCACTTGGCTGCTGTGGAGCGTTAAGAGCTTGTTCAGACATTGAAGATGCCAAGGTCATCCACTACACCCTGGGACATTGTCAGTCTTAACTTTTGTCCTACCGCTGGATTTTAATGACTCTGGAAGAGAGAGTGAGGCTGATCATCCCATGACAGCATTTGTCCTCTTAGAAAATGAAGATGAACAAGGCTGGTCTAGCAAACAGATCACAGGATCATGGCTCTAGATCTAGAGAGGGGCTCAAAGGCCATTTAGCCCAACCTTCTTATCTAACAGCTGAAGACACTGAGGCCCAAAGAGCGGCACTGATTTGCCCATGGTCACACAAGTGATCGGGGGAGAGGCAGAATCTGACACCAGAATCAGTACTCTTCTCATAGAACCAGATTTCTTACTGATTCTACCTGTTTTTTTACTCTGATAGGAGAGGCCATCTTGCGCTCTGTCTCTCTCTCCCTCCCTCCCTCCCTCCATCCCTCTCTCACCATCTCTCCCTCCCTCCCTATACACACACACACACACACACACACACACACACTGAAATGGATAGTGGTGAAGTTGAAAGCAAGTCTGCTGCACCTAAATACAGTGGTGTCAGAAAGTTATCGCCAAAGAATCTCCCAGGTCCTGGACCCTGTTTACTTGTCTTCTCCCCAATATCATTCCAGCATCATTGTTGTTTGGGAAACATAGTGAGCCTGAGTTACACACATGGCTAAGTCCTCGAATCCCATGTGAATTTCCCTGCAGACATTTTCATCTTTCTTATTTAACTCCTTGTCTTTTATGATTAAATAATCAACTCATTTATGACCACAGGATGCCTTTCCCTCTCCCAAAATGTAAAAGTGCTCCACACACTAGATAGGAAACTGGAAGAAATGTGCGCCAGGGAAAAAACATAGCATGCTTGAGCTGCAACAGAACAAATGTTGGCTAATTTTTTGTTTAAGGGTTTGTAGTTTCCTGACTGCTGAAATGAGAATTTTCATGTTTTGAATATGCTGTAATTTATGCAGGAAACATTCAGGAGCTATTTCAACTAAAGCCAAGTTTAAAATTATCCAAACACCCTTGGGGCCAAAAAAGCCTATTGAAAATAGTTGCTAATTGAGCTGTTTGGACCATAGGTTTCTTTTTTTAGGGAAGGGGCTGGGAGGTGGGGGAGAGAGGTGGGCGGAAAGGGAGGTAAAAGAGATACAATAGAAGTGCCCAAGTAATCAGAGGCATTAGACATAGATATAATTCTTAACACCAGAATTTTATAATCTTCCTTGCATAATAGAAACACAGATTCTCATTTGCTAGTCTTGAGAACTTGTAAAAATTGGGACTTATAAGGGTGTGGGAAACAGGCACACTAATACATTGTTGGTGGAATTGCAAATGGATCTAACCATTCTGGATCTCAATTTGGAATTATGCAAGATGAGTGCTTAAACCATTCATATCATTTGGCCCAAGAAATCCACTTCTAGGCATATGCTCCCAAAACATGCCCCCCAAAAGCAAAGGTATGTTTATGTATGAAAATATTAATGGTGTCACTCTTAGTGGTAACAAAGAACTGCAAACAAAGTGGGTGTCTATTGATTGGGAAACAGCTGGGGGGACAAACTGTGGTATATGATTACAATGTTACATTATTATGTAGTATGAAATGGCAGATAAGAGAGGAGGAAACACAGGAAGGCTTTTATGGATTGATTTAAATTGTATATGGATGTATAAATATACATTATTTACATTGAAATAAATAGAACCGAAAGAATACATGTATAGCATGTACCCTCTGGCTCTACTCTCTTAAAGTCATACATTACAGTTTCTCTGCAGTGTTTTGTGGTACCCTAAAGGGTCTGTGGAGTGTCTCTTCTCTACTGCCCTTGGCCTGAGCTCCCAACAGCTGTGTTCCCCTGCATTTTAGGAGCCTGTGACCAGCACCCTCATTTTATTCAACCACTTAACATCAACTAGCTTTTAAGAAGAGTTATTTACTTTGAAGACATAAAAAGAACAAGCATTCCCCCAACAACTCAGGGGCATAATCTTCCCTATACCACCTTGGTATCTGGGAAAGATAGCTCAAAATTTAGGTAAAAAAGCCACTGCAAGGTATTTGAAATGTAACAGGTGGTGGGAGCTTGAACTAAGGCAGTGATTATGTGAGAAGGGAGAAGGGGACAGTTGTGAAAGATGTTGCAAAGATTGAATCAACAAGGTTTCTCAACTGATTGGCTTCTGGAGGTGGAAGAATAAAAAGACAAGGATGATTTCAAGGTTATTAATATGGGTAACAAGAAAGATGGTGATAGGAAAGTTAGAAAGAAGGCTGGGTCAACAGGAAAAGTAAAGAGAGGTTTTGGACATGAGTTAGAGAGCTTTATAACATATACAGAAGAAAATGTTTGGCAGGCAATTAGTGAAAAGGGACTGGCATTAAGGATAGAAATGATAATGTTCCTTAGATCTGTTTCATTCTAAACTGAGAAATTATTTGGGAATTTTAAAAACAGAAGGCAATATTCTATTGAATAAACAGAAAAGGAGAACTAAAGACTTAGCAGCATAACCTGACATTTTAAGTTGTTCACTGACCTGGCTGAAAACTATCAATAGGAATTCACATTTATTTAACTTTTTTCATCCATGCTTGTTTTGTTAAAAATAATTGCTAAAATGCCAAATATGTGGTGGCAGTCAAATGTAATTCAAATGAAGCAAATTAATGTTTTCATGGAACTATGCAATAAATGGGAGTACACCATCCAGTGACATTGATTGTGAATAACCCATGACTTCTCAAAATGTGTGACTCTTGTCCATGTATCCTGTGCAACTTCCCATTTCATTGTGCTGTTACTGTGCTACAAAGTGCTACTGCATTTCTACTGGATGTCTCCAGGTGACTGCATGGCTACTCTTTGCTCCCATCTGCTGGGCTTCAGCTACCTAGCCTCTTCAAGACCAACTACCCCTCCCTACTACCCTTTCTTAGGTTGTAGTGACTAGAAAACCTCTTTCTGACAGCTAGAGTTGCAGTTCTTTTAACACATAGCCATGAACTAAGCACTGAGGCATCTGAGAGGCCAACAGCAGAATGCTCCAGGCTAAGATTAAGCCTATCCTTTTAGACTGACTTTTATCTGGAGTTGGTTCAAAGTCAAGGGACTCAGGCAACTATCTCATAAGGTTTAAGAAATTGCTTTTAACTCCTGTTGAGTGCCTGCCTGGGATCCTGTAGCCTCAAAATGTATTTTGAATACTATGCCAGAAAGAAATCCAAAAGAGGTCTGTGCTCACTGCTGCACTGAGGAAAGCCTCACTCACACTGTCTTCTTTGACTGGAATGTAAATGAAACTAGGGGCCAGAACCAAAGCTAGGAGAGAAGTAAGGTTATTGCCCCTCACCCCCATATCTCTGATTTTTATGTATATCTGCCAATCCAAAACTCTCTACTTTCCCCTAATACTTTGGCCAATGCAAACCCATGCTGTGTTGTTATAGGTACAAAAATATATTTCAACAAAACAAACAACATGGTGCTAATCACCTCCTGCAGTGGAAAGAATAATAACTAAAGGTCAGGGGACCTGTGTTCTAATTCTTGCCCTTCATTCTGGTCCTCAGTTTCCTTATCTGCAAAATAAGGGGCTTAGAGGAGACGATCTCCGAGGTCCCCTTCAGATCTTATTGTAACACATTTCAAGAGGGCAACTAAGAAGGACTATGAGGAAAGAAGAGATGTTTTATCACCAGAGAGAACCAAGAGGAAATGGTACCAATTTCAGTATAAGGGATATAAACTAAGATATTTTGATGTGGCATTTATTAAGCAATATTAGGTTTCTCAAGGTTGGGTTCCTCTTATAATCTTTCTCTCCTCCCCAACTCCTGCCCTCATATAAGGGGACTTCAACATACATATTGATATTGGCTCAAAAACCTTAACTGCCCAGTTCCTCAAGTCACTCATTTAGCATGACTTACTCCACCCCACCCCAGCTACACGGACAGAAGATCATACTTTTTATTTTGCCTGTAAAGACCCTACTTTCATGTTCATGAACTCTGAAATTCCTTTTACAGAACTTTTGTCCTACCTGTCCCTCTGCCTTGCAGTCTTTAATCCTGTTCTTAATCCTCACCATGATCTGCAAACCATCCACCCCTTGGTGCTTTCCCAGATCATCATCCCTTCACAGGTTACAAACTTCCCTCTTCCCCATCATAACCCCTTGGTGAAACATTTCAGTTCTCCACCATTCTCTTGTCTCACATCCAATGTCCCTTTATCCTATTAACAATCATGCCCTGACCAGCCTCAGCCTTGGTTTACTCCCACCATCCACTGCCTTCACTCCTACTCACAAGCTGCTCAGCATAGCTAGAAAAATCATGAAACTGTGCTAACTGGATTTGCTACAAATTTATGATCTTGATCTCACCTGGACCTACACTAAGGCAAGGCAACCCTTTTACAGTTGCTTAACCATTTCACTAACCCACTCTTCACAACATCTTTTCCAAGACCTTTCATTCCTCTTCAAATCTCCCATGGCTCCCCCTCTTCCAGTCCTCTTAGCTGAAAACTTGTCTCATATTTCAATGAAAAAACAAATGAGGCTATTCACCATGAACTTCATCTTATCCCCTCTTCGTTTCATGTCGCTGAGATACATTTACCCACTATCTCCTCCTTAACCTTGTCTCCATGAAAAGGTGACCCATCTCCTTGCCAGAGCAAACAGATCTATATGCACAAATGATCCCATTCCATCTCATCTTCTCCAGCAGATCATCATTCTAACTAATATCCACTCTCTCCCTGTCTACTGCCCCACCATCTACAAACTTACCCATGTCTTTCTCATCCTCAAAAAAACCAGCTTTGATCCATCCATCAATGCATATATCTTCTCCCCTTCATGGCTAAAACACTTAATGATGCCATCTGAAATTCATTCCTCTCACCTCTTCTCATGCTCTTAATACTGCAGTCAGGCTTTTGACATCCATATTTGACTGAAACTGCTTTCTCCCAAGTTATGAATGATCCCTTAATTGCCACATCAAATGGCCTTTTCTCAATCCTCACCTTCTTGAATTCTTTGCAACCTTTGACACTGTTGATAAGCCTCTTTCTTTTCACTATTCTCATCTCTCCAGGTAATTAGAATACTTCTCTCCCCTATCTCTCCTCCTACCTGTCTGACCATTCCTTTTCAGTTTTCTTTAGACTTCCAATACCAAGATGACAGAGTGAGGAAGGAATGTTCAGGAGCCCTTTGAAATTCTCCTCCAAACAACTATAAAACTGCCTAGGAGCAGGGAAGCAGCTCACCTCAAGCAGGAAAGATCTGTCTCACTGGGAGGGAGGGGAGTGATGTCCAAGAGCAGCAGCAGCAGCAGCAGCCAGCCTCACAGTAGGGGACCTGCAACAAGGCTCCAAGCCTAGGACAATCCATCATCAAGGCTCCACCCTCCTGCAAACCAGCAACCCCCTGGGCAAGTGAACAATCTGTGCAGCACAGCAAGGCCCTATCCCAGCAACTAAATCACTAACAAAACTAACAGAAATCATATGGTTATCTCAATAGATGCAGGAAAAGTCTTTGACAAATATAGCATCCACTCTTGTCAAAAACACTAGAGAGCATAGGAATAAATGGAGCTTACCTTAAAATGACAAATAATATTTATCTAAAACCATCAGCAAGCATTATGTGTAATGGGGGTAAGCTAGAAGCCTTCCTAATACAATCAGGATGCCCATTGTCACCTCTATTATTTAATATTGTAGTAGAAATGCTAGCTAGAGCAATAAGAGAAGAAAAAGACAATAAAGGAATGAGAATAGGCAATAAGGAAACAAAATTATCACTCTTTGCAAATGATACAATGGTGTACTTAGAGAATCTTAGAGAATCAATTGAAAAACTACTGAAATTGTTAACAACTATAGCAAAGTTGCAGGATACAAAATAAACCCGTATAAAACATCGGCATTTTTATATATTACCAACAAAGTCCAACAGCAAAAGACAGAAAGAGAAATTCCATTTAAAAAAACTGTAGACAATATAAAATACCTGGGAGTCTACCTGCCAAGACAAACCCTGGAATTCTATGAACACTACTATAAAACACTTTTCACACAAGTATAGTCACATCTAAATAATTAGAAAAATATTTATTGCTCCTAGGCAAGCTGAGCCATTATAATAAAAATCACAATTCTACCTAAATTAATCCATTTATTCAGTGCCATACTAATCAAACTATCAAAAATTACTTTCTAGAGCTAGGAAAATAATAACAAAATTATTCTGGAAGAACAAAAGTTCAAGGATATCAAGGGAATCAATGAAAAAATGTGAAAGAAGGTGGTCTAGCTGTACCAGATCTCAAATTGTGTTGTAAAGTGATAATTATAAAAAACAATTGGATACTGGCTAAGAAATAGAGTGACATATCAATGGAATAAATTAGGCATAAACTATATTATATTAAATGTCCATACTAATCTACTATATGATAAATCCAAAGATCCAAGCTTTTGGAACAAAAACTCATTATTTGACAAAAAATTCTGGGAAAACTAGAAAAACAGCATGGCAGAAACTAGGTATACATCAACATCTCACACTGTATACCAAAACAAGGTCAAAATGGGTACATGAATTACATATAAGGGTGATGCCATAAGCAAATTAAGAAAGCATGTGGATAAGAGAAAAATTTAGGACCAAAGAAGATATAGAGAGCATTACAAAATATAAAATAGATAATTTTGATTATATAAAATTGAAAAGTTCTTACACAAACAAAACTGTCACAACCAAAATAATAAGGAAAACAGAAAAGTGGGGAAATTTTTAACAATATATAGAGAATATATGGTTACAGATATATAAATAGATATAGATATATGAATATATAGAGAACTGAGTCAAATTTATTAAAATACAAGTTATTCCTCAATTGATAAATGGCCAAAGGATATGAACAAGAAGTTTTCAAATAAAGAAATCAAAACTAAGTATAGTCATATGAAAAAATGCTGTAAATCACTATTGATCAGAGAAAGGCAAATTAAAACAACTCTGAGGTACCACCTCATACCTATCAGAGTGGTTAATATGACAAAAAAGGAAAATGTTGGATGTTGGAGGGAATGTGGGAAAACTGGGACACTAATGCACTGTTGGTACAGTGGTGAACTGATCTAACCATTCTGGAGAACAATTTGGAACTATGTTCAAAAGGGCTATAAAACTGTTATATAAAGTGATATTAAACCCTTTGATGCAGCTATTCCACTGCTACGTCTATAGCCCAAAGACATCCCAAAAAGGGGGGAAAGGACCTGTTAGTACAAAAAAATTTAGGGGCATCTAGGTGGCACAGTGAGTAGAGCACTGGCCCTGGAGTCAGGAGGACCTGAGTTCAAATCCAGCCTCATACACTTGACACACATACTAGCTGTGTGACCTTGGGCAAGTCACTTAACTCCAAATGCTCTGCCTTCCCCCTCCAAAAATATGCTATATTATAAGTAGTTCTTTTTTGTGGTGGCTAAGAATTGGAAATCAAAAGGATGCCCATCAGTTGGACAAAACATTGGGCTAAACAAGCTATCGTATATGATTGTGATGGAATATTATTGTGCTATAAGAAATGACAAGCAGGATGATTTCAGGAAAACCTGGACTTACATTAACTGATGCATAGTAAAGCGAACAGAACCAGGAGAATGTTGTACACAGTAACAGCAGTATTGTTCAATGAAGAACTGTGAATGACTTGACTATTCTCATCAATACAATGATCCAAGACAATCTCCAAAGGAATGATGATGAGGCATACTATCCACCTCCAGAGAAAGAATTGAGATTGACTGAATACAGACTGAAGCATGCTATTTTCTTCTCTTTCATTTCTTTTTCCTTTTGATTCTTCTTGCACCTAAATGACAAATACAGAAATGTTTTACATAATTGCACATGCATAACATATCTGATTGTTTGCCATCTCAGGAAAGGAGGAGAGGGGAGGAATTGAGGGAGGGGTCAAATTTAGAACTCAAATCTTTAAATAAAAATATTCAAAAATTTTTAAAAAGGTTTCTTTGCTGGATCTTCATTGAAGATCTTCATTGACACTAAGAATGGATGCCTTCAGAAACTGTCCCTGGGTCTCTTCTATTCTACCTTTATATTATTCATTTTGTATACAATATCAGCTCCTATGGATTCAATTGTCATCTGCATGTCAATTTTTAGAACTATTTTTCTACCCCTAACCTCTCTCTTGACCTCCAGTTTCCAATTTCCAACTGCCCATTGGAAATCTCAAAACGTTATATCCAGACAAGTTAAACTTAGTATGTCCAAAAATGAATTCATTATCTCCCCCTCCAAAAAAAAGAATCCTCTCTTCCTAATTTACCTACTATTATCAAGGGCATCACTATCCTCCTTGGTACCCATGCTTGCAACTTCCATGTCATCCTCAACTCCTCACTCTCTCTCCCCAGCACCCAGAGCCAATCAGTTTCCAAGACCTCTCAATTCTACCTTCATCATCTGTCATATTTGCCTTCTTCTTTCCTCTGCTACTACCATCACCCACATTTAGGCCTTCAACTAATTTACATCTGGACTATTACAACAACCTGCTGATTAGTCTCCCTCACCTCAAGCCTCACTTCACTCAAAGTGACAATTACAGTTAAAAAAACTTACCCAGCAACCCCATGACATCAGTGGGTGAATTCTGGGCTGTCTTCTATTCAAAGGTATGATTGGAAACTGACAGTAATTCCTGGTATTAGTAATGTCCAGGGCCTCCTTTAAAGTTCCAGAATACTATGAGCTTTCCCTTGTTCCATTCAGCTATCAAAGTGATCTTCCTAATTAAATCACTTCACTTTTCTCAATTTCTATGCTTTCATGTGTTAAAAAGGGAGGAGGGAGGGAATTATAGCATCTATACTTCATAGGACTATTGCAAAGATCAACAAATAAAATATGTAAAGTACTTTGCAGAACTTGAAGTGGTACCTAAATTCTATCTATCATAATCATCATCACTCATAGCTAATTCAGAAACCGGAAAGAATGTGGCAAATCCCACCATGACTATAGTGGGGACAGGAAGGGGGGAACACCAGTAGCCACCATAAAAAAGACCAAAACTTGGCAAAAAAAGAATAAACTCTAGAAATGGTCAACTCCTTGATCTTTCTTGCTTTTTACCACTTGATTGAGTCGTAAAAACCCTCCAGCCTGAATCTCTGGTCTAGCAGCCAATTTTCCCATGTTTGTTATCCTCTTGGATTTCTACCCTCTGCACTCTTCCCAGCACCAACTTGGCCTGGCTTTTTTTCCACTTATCCCTTACTAATCTCTCCACTGAAAAGCCTCACTTCTTTGTCCCTAGGCAGGGATTGCCCTTCCCCACCTAAATAGTTTCTTAATCCCTGACTCAAAAGGGGACCCACACTTGAAGGTTTTTCCATTTTTAGGGACCTGAGAGAACCTGGGTTCCACTGGCTTTTCAGGATCAACTCTGAACCACAAGGAGGCATTGGAGTGGAACTTTGGTGGTAGTGTGGCAAGAAAAACCACATATTGAGAGGATTCTATACCTTGTAAAAATAATACCTTTAGAATTCCTTTATATTGCCAACTCCCACAGGACACTCAAAATAACATTCAAATTACCAAATTTGTACACTATTTTTCAGGAAAGAAAATAGGTCTATTTCATAAAGTGAGTTTCAATTGTACTGAAATAAAGGCAACATCTCAAATTTCTTAACCTGGTTGAGCTATTCAGTAGAAATGAAATTATTGCTTGAGAGTCAACTATATAGTTACAGTATGAGAATGAATGTTCTTCTCCAGATATTCTTATTATAAAGGCAGGAAAAGACTTATAAGGAGAAGGGAACAACCATTTATTAAGTGCCTATGATGTGCCAAGAACTGTGCTAAGTATTTTACAAATAGTCAATCAATACACATCTATTATGCACCTATTATGTGCCAAGCACTATGTTAAGTGCTGGATGTTATGTACGAATATAATATCACTTGATTTGAAACCTCAGAACCACAGTCCCATACAAAAATCAAATTGGGAACATAAATTTTGAGCTGAAAGGAACATTTGAGACCATCGATTTCAGCCTTCTTTATAGAGCTGAAGAAACTGAGGCATAGAGAGGTAAAGTGATTTATCCAGGGATGCACAGGCAGAATTTGAATCCAGATTTTCTAAATCCAGTGTCCTATCCATTACAACAACTCCAATTGGGACCATTTCTCATCAGTAGTCTTTGATCTTTCTTGCACACACATGCACATCACAAGCCACTTAGGTAGGATAGGTATCCCAACTTCATCCAGTTACCCATCATCTAGACATAGAATAGAGTCTATACTCCTCTGAGGCTGTCATCCAGTTCATACACAAGACTAGCTGATAAAGGAATTTCAAACACCGTGAGTGTAAAATTCTTCAGGATTCAGTCATTCATTCACTCAGTTAACATTTATTAAGTATTGACTGTGTTTCAGACACTGCATTGGAGATATAAAGGCATGCATTAAAGAAAAGTTCACATTTTAATGATAAAAATAATATGTACACAAACAAATCAATATAAAAACCAAAAGTAAATAAAAAGTAATTTTTGGAAGTAGAATGGTAACAACTAGAAGAACCAAGAAAGTCTTCACGTAGGAAATGATATCTGAGCTAAGCTTTAAAGTGAGCCAGGAATTCCAAGAAGTGGGGAAGAGGCATGGAAAATGGGGGAAAAGACACAAAGTTGTTACAGTAGGAAACCCATAGGACCCTGTAACTAGATGACATGTGTAAATCTGCCCAGGTTCAAGGACCTTCAGCGGCTCTCTCTTGCCTCTACGGTAAAATTCAAACTCCAGCTTAGCATTCAAAGCTATTCACAGTCTATCTCTAACCTGGCTTTCCAAATTTAAATTTATAATAGTTTCACATATTCTACATTCCACCTAAACTGACCTATTTAGGATTCCCCACAAGTGATATTCTGTTTCCTACTTCTGTCAGTAAGGCCAGGCCCAAACCAATGACATCATAACATTTCAGCATGGTGGTTACTCTTTCCAGTTATGGGAATTGTTGCCAATCCAAGCCTTCTCATTCTACATGACTCTTGACTACATCCTCCCATAAATCCTCTAACTTGGAGCCAAGCAATATTCTGGGGACTTCCTTCTAGACTACTTGATGCTGAGGGATACCAATGGAGCTCTTCTTCAGATATACCTCCTTTTCACCTTGACTGACACAACTTCTTCCCAGATATCTAACATTCTGAGAACATGTTCTTTTTACCATTTTTCTTATGAGACACCTAACATTATTCTTGTTGTTCACAGAATCATACATATAGAACTGGACGAATCATGGGATAATACATTTAAAGGTAAAAAGGATCACAGGGAGACATTCAGTCATATTCCCTCATTTCCCAGTTGAAGAAACTGAGGCTCAGGAATCTTCCCAAATTCACAGGGGTAAGTATCAGAGACAAGATTTATAGCCAGGTCTTCTGGCTCTATAGTCAGTATTATTTCTACTGTATCTTGCTGTCTTGCTGAACTTAGAGGCCCATAGAGATTAAGTGTTTTCTTCCAAGGTCACATGGGCAGTAAGTGGCTAAGACAGAATTTTAACTCACGTCCCATAACTCCATGTTCAGTTTCCTCCATTGCACCAATACTACTGTTGTATCATTCTTTAATGATACTCATATAAAAAGCTTAGAAGAAATCGGCAACAACACTGATCTGTTATTGTTCAGCTGTTTTCAGTTGTGTCCAACTCTTTCTGACTCCATTTGGGATCTTCTTGGCAAAGAAAATGGAGTGGTTTGCCATTTCCTTCTCTAGATCATTTTGTAGATGAGGAAACTGAGGCAGACAGGGGTAAGAAACTTGCCCAGGATCACATAGCTAGTAAGTAGCTGGGGCCAGATTTGAACTCAGGAAGATGAGTATTCCTGTCGGTAGGCCCAGCACTCTATCCACTATGCAACATAGTTGCCCCGAGCCATACTAATAGATATCACCAAACTCTGAACATATATATCTGTGTGTATTATAAAACATACTTGGAATGAAAATCTCTCAAAATATAGAGACCTCACAGGAGAAATCCAAGCCATGTGAAAACAGGATGAGGTACACATACATATTCCAGTTATCTTGTCCTCTATGGGAGCTGCCCTGTATGTGCTTTCAATGAGCCTCCAGAAGATGAGCTTATATTCACACACTTTTATTCATTTACAAAAAGCAATCATTTTCTCCACCTGTGCAGTAATCTGTCAAACATTAAATCTAAAAGAACTAAAATAGGAAAGTGATTTGTCTCGGGATCATTTTTATGTGAACGCCATTGAATATAAGATGAAAAGAATGAAAATAATAAGAATAATGACGCTAAAGGGGCTTTCAGCAAACCTACAGAATATAAGCTTATATTCCAATACTTCCATGCAGTTACAAAAAAGCACTTATTTTGCCCACATGTACATGGTTCACCATTCATTAAATATAAAAGAATAATAGCATGATAGCTACCTGGCCCAGGACTGTAGCTACCTGAATGTCATAGAATAAAATGAGAATGAAATAATAAAAATAATAATAATGTTCATTATTATGATTTAAATGTTGGTAGAGTAGATCCTTTGAATCTTTTTTTTTAAGAAATGTGTTGTTTGAGGATTATGCCAATCACACAAGCTCACTCTGTTTCATTTGGGAGGAATAATCTGATTTGCACAATGGCTTTCTCTGCTTGAGGGTGTAGTCCAACCAGATTGAATGGGAGGATTCTCACAGGCTCTCTCAGGGAGCCATTGGCCTCATTGGTACTTGTGTTCCAACAAGCTAAGCACACTGGCCACATCCTGCTCCTTACATGCATCACCAGCTTCTGATTCAGTCAGGACCTTGGACAGCCAACAGACTAAGAAAGGGAGGTCCAGAGGAGTTCCAGGCTCAAAGTCACAAAAGTAGAAAGGGCTAAAACTCAAACCCAGGTCCCAATTCTAAATTCAGTCCTCTTACTATGACACTACACTATTCCCAGAGCAGGAATGGAACTTAGAGTCCACTTAGTCTCACCCTCTTATTTACAGAAAAGAAAGGAGAAAGAAAATCACCATAATCACATGGGTAACAAATAGCAGAGCCAAGGCTTGAACCCTGGCATGGAAATAATGCTGTATTTAACATCAGATGACCTGGACTTGCATCCAGGTTCTACCACATCCTAACTGTGATCTTGTTCAAGTCATTTCACTTCTATAAACCCTATGTCATCCAAGGGTCCTTCCAGCTTTAGATCTCTGATCAATAAGAACTCAGTTCTCCTGACTCTAAGATAAGATTGGTGCTCTTGCTAGTATTCCATGTTGACTGAAAGTGACAGGCTTTGACTTAACAAAATTCATCAAGCTATAATCTCATTGGCTCCTGCCTTGACAATTCACTTTAAGACTAACTCTATCATCCCAGACTGAATGTATGTGAACAGCCTTAGGTTGAGTTGTGGATGCCATGGGAAAAGGCACCAGATTTAGAGTCAGTGGGTCTGGATTTGAGACCTAGTTCTAACAATTATTGTCTGTGTGACTTTGACCAAGTCACACAACTGTCTTGGGGATTCTGCATTTTCATTTGTAAAATAAAAGGGCCAGACCTCCCCCTCCACTCATTCGCAGAGGAGGAATGTACATGAATGTGGAACATTACATAGAATATGAGATATTTTTCAATATGTTGTACTGAATTTTTTCTTCTTTTTTTCTTAAAAAATATCCTTTGTCTTTATAAGGGTAGCTTCTCTAGGATAAAGAGAAGAAAGGATACAGGGGAAAATCTAGGCATTTTAAAAGCAAAAGATATTGATACGATCTATTTTTAAAAAAATAGGAAGGGTCCAACTCAGTGATCCCTAATATTCCTTCCCATTGCAGATCTATGATCTTATGGCTATTTTTCATGGTGTCATTATCATGCCAGGCCATCCATAGGTAATAACAGAAGTGTTCCTTCTGTAGGGAGCAACAGCACCCAGTTTGAGGCTGGTTTATGATCTTCCCAGGTATGATGCATAAACACTATTAGGATCCATAACTCACCTGGAGGGTTCAGAGCCAGGTCCATAAACCTTAGTTGTACTTGTGTCTTCACCTTTTTGTAGCTAAATAGAAAGTTACATCCCCATTATATATGATGGAAATAAATGTGGCTAAGCAGCAGTTAGATCTTTTAAGTAACTCTGATAATCCAGACACATTACCTTAGATTTATATTTCAGTCTTAAACCCAGAGGGGAGGAGGAAGAAGAGGAGGGAAGGAGTGAAATAGCCTGATGTATAGAATTAGACTGCATTTCAACAGAGGTAAAGGAGGTAGAGAATGAAGGGAAGAATGTAGGCAAGAAGGAAGGCAAGGGAGAAAATTCAAAACAAGTATTTAAAGAAAATCATTGCAGCCCTGAAGTTTTGGTTGCTATTTGGGACATAACCATTTACCCTTGTCTCCACAAAGAAGACTTCATGGAAATATCCCACATTGCCACGTCACTGGGCACTGTTTTTAAAATTCAATGAACTTGCCCTGTCCTCCCTTGATATTTATAGGCCCGCCATTAAACCCGGGTTAGTGCACTATATTTATATGTCAGAAAGCCTATGCTAGCCTTTCTGTGGCATTCCAAATAAATACCCCTGCAGCATCAACTTTACCTCCCCTTCTCAAAGGTTCAATGGCCACTTGCTGAGTGTCATATGGAATAGATTCTAATTCAGGCTCAGGTTGAACTAGATGGCATCTAAGGTGCCATGCAAGTCTACGTTCCTCTGGTTTGGCTTGGCCCGAGATGTTAGAATTATGAGCAATGGTAAAAGTTAAGGAGGTGGCAATCACTTCAGGTTACTACAAGCATTCCTCCCTTTCCCTGATCATTTCCTGACTGTCCTCGGGCTACTTTCTCATCCCACCTCCTGTTGGCCAAGGTGTCTGTAAGGCCACATCATAAAATCATAAATTTAGAGATAAAAAGGGAACTTCATGGTCACATAACTCAATGTCTTAATCTTAAACACAGGAATAACAAAGGCTAGAGAGATTAAATGATTTGCTGAGATCACATAACTAACAACTGGCAAAGCTAAGATTCCAATTCAAATCCTCAGATGCCAAAGGTCCAATACTTCCCAACACATGCATTTTATAGTCATGAGCATCTTTATCAACTTCATTCACTCAACTGACATTTGAAATAAGTAACAGCTTGGGGTGCTAAGAAGGCCCAGTCCCCATTAATTAAGGTTCACAAAGATCATGGTGGCTCAAATCTGGGCACTATACAGAAATATCACTCTCATTTCGTCTTCTATGCCCCAACCCAAGACATGACGTTAAGAAATCTTAGAATATTTCTTGAGTAATACGGTCCCTGGATTCAGTAAACATATTTTACCTAACAAAGTAATAGATCAGGTCTAGGAGAGACTTTATTTCACTCCACAGAAAATGGAGAAGATTCAAAAGACCAAAAGAGCCCATCAAAATACAGAAAACATATAAAGTCCATAAAAAGTAAATGCAAGCCGCAAACATATTTAAAGACTTAGAGTGGATCATCAGTCTTAGCCTTTGTCATTTAGAACTGGAAGGGACATTTAAAATCATCACTGCCCTCATTTTCTAGGTAAGGAAAATGAGGTACTGAGACACAACATTTGTAGAACGTAAGTTTCCTGAGGACTAGGATTATTTCATTTTTGCCACTGTATATCCAGCACTTATAAGTTTTTTTTTTGCTTTCTTTTTCTTTCAATTAACAAGCGGTTATATTCTCTCCCAACTTCTCCCAATTTAATAGAAAAAAAAGAAAAGCAAAATCCTTTAACAAACATGCCTTAAGCAAAAGTAATTCCTACACTGAGCATTTTGAGAATGTGTCTCATTCTGCATATTAAATCCATCAACTCTGTCAGGAAGTGGGGTTCGTAGATCACCATCAGAGGTTAGGAAGACCTGAGTTCAAATCCTGACTCAGACATTTACTAGCAGTATGACTTTAGGCAAGTCACTTAACCTTTGTGCCTCAGTTGCCTCATCTGTAAAATGGAGATATAATAGCACCCACCTCAGAAAGCTGCTGTGAGGATCAAATGAGTTAACATACAAAACTTTTTTTCAAACTATGTAGATGTTTGCTATAATTATTATATTTATCATTATGATTATTATTAGTGAATACCTATCATAGTGCCAGGTGCATAGTAGGTGCATAACAAAGGATTATTGAATAGAATCCAAAAACAAACCTAAGTAGCAGAGGTAATATTTGAACCTAGGTCCCCTGTCACCAGGTCCTCTTTTCATTTTATTTAAAATCTCCCATTTACACTTGGGCAAAGAGAGGGAAACATCCCGTTCCCCATAGAATTGAGGTGTCCACCAAAGTAGAAAAGTAACAAATCATTCTATCATGGAGAATTTACATTCATCCTGGTGCTCTGGCCATCACAGGACCAGCCATTTCCAAAACATTTTTCATTCCTGTCTTTCAGAAAGCTTTGGCACAATGAGGAGGTTAACGTTTCCATTCAACTTGTCAGAGTGTATTAGTTTAATGCCTCTAAGTACGCTGACCTCACTTTCCACAGGCAATTTTCTGAAAGTTTCAGTGTTTGGAACACACCTAGACAAGCTTCTGTAAGTAGCTATTAGTCTTCAGACCTACAATGACTCCTCTACCTGCACCCCCACCCCAACCTCATGTATTCCGGTGAAAAATGCTCACTTTCCAGATGAGAGAGAGAAAGTAAAATACATCGAAAGTTTGAAAGGCAGGGGTTGAGTGAGATGATCCCATTTCATGCTACATTAATATGTCACTCTAATTTCACCAGGGCTGACATAGGACTGAGCCTTTGAATTCTAGTGCAGAATTCAGAAGCTGCTAGCTAAGAAAGGAAAAAGTACTCATAAAGAGGTAGAAACACACAGGAGACACTCAGGAAAAAAATAGATAAAAAACTTAAAATAATGGTCCATAGAATGTAAGCATCTTGAGGGCATTACTGGATTTCCAATTGCCTTTTTATTCTCCAGTGCCTAGCACCGTGCCTTACACATAGTAGGGACTTAACAAGTGCTTCTAAAATAGAATATAATCAGTGAGACAAACAAGGTGACTAATGGAAGCACAACTATTTGTCTTCAGCTTTATAATGCATCTTCCCACTCCGTGATTCCATTATCTATCTGTGTCTAAACAGGCTATGAATTCCTTTGGGTAGACAAGTCTAGACCAAGTCAAACTATTTACAGAAGTAATGAAAGACTGACTACCTAAGACAGACTGAAAACCCAATCCAACTCAACTGAACAGTTGTTTTTATTAAGCACCTAGGATGTATAATTAGGCTAAGACATGTAGTCACTCATAGATGTGGCATATGCAACATGTTGTTGTTCAGCCTTCCTTTGCAAAAAGGACCAATGATATCACTGGGGTTCATGGGTAAATTGGATTTAAGTGAAGCAGTGTTGTACAAAGTTGTCAGCCTCACTCTCTCTTCCTGAGTCATCAAAGTCCAGTAGCAAAACAGCGCCAGATGCAGTGGATGACCTTGGCATCTTCGATGTCTGACCAAGCTCTAAGTGCTCTGCAGTGCCTGCTTCAGCCACTTTCATGGCTGTTGGAAAAATCATTCTCATCTGACCATTCCACTAGGCAAAGTTTTCGCATGCTTGGAGTATACATCCCCCTAACTCACTGGATGGGTTTGAGGATGGTTAGTCACCCTCAACCTGGTTTAGCCCATCTATCAAGACAGTTTTACCAAGATATAGCTGCTATGCATGCTACAGGTGAGAGTTGGGTGACAGGTAGATACCAAAAATGAATGGGTGGCCCTAAAAAAGGCTCAGGAAGCCCACACACCACATCATGTAGAGTCCTTCCTGAATATGCCATTCACCCCACATATAATTTATAAAGATGAAAATAACAGTTTCTGTCTTCTTTGGCATTAACAGTCTACAGTGTCTTCAGCTGGATGAATATATGTCAGTCAAGCAATAAGCATTCTTTAAGCACCTACTATGTCATTGGGAATAGAGATTATGCTTGCTCTGCTTTGCCCCAGAAAACAGGGGGAGAGAGAAAGAATGTGCTGAGCATGTCAACTCGTGTTAAGTATATGTAGTCATCCTAACTAGGAGAAATATAAAAGAGAAGAGGAGAAGGAGAACAAGAATGAGAACAAGAAGGAGGGGGAGAATGAAGAGAAGGAGCAGGAAAAGGAGAAGGAGGAGGGGGAGGAGGAGGGAGGAAGGAAGAGGGGGAAGAGGAGGGGGAGGAGGAGAGGGAGGAGGGAAGAGGAGGAGGAGGAGGAGGGGGAGGAGGACAGGGAAGAGGAGGAGGAGGAAGGTGAGGGGAGAGGAGGAGGGGGAAGAGGGGGAGGAGGAGGAAGATTTGGTTTTTCGCTCACATTAGTCCCTATGCCCGAAATGCCCTCCTTCACCTTATTTTATTGCATTCCTATCTACATTTTAAAGCCCAATTAAAATACCACCCCCTCTGAGAAGACTCCCCTGATTCTCTTGGCCGATGACAACCTCACCTTTCAACCTAATAGAGTCTTTTGTTAGTACTTCTCAAAATGTACTTATCATATAATGTTGTATTTAGCTATGTTTATTAGTATATGATCCCTCTATTTGCTACCACCTTCATGACAGCAGGGACTTATGCCTGGTTAAGATCAGAGGATCATAAATTTAGAACTGGAAGAGACATCTGGTATCAGACACACATACACACACACCTCAAAGATTGCTTTATAAATGAAGAGATTGAGACCCAGAGATGTCAAGTAGCCAAGCTCACACAGACAGGAAGGAACAGGAATGGAATGGGCAATATCCCCTAATTCCAACCCAGCACCATACCCAATCTCTTCTGTGTAAACCTTATATCACTCCCAGAACCTAACAATGCTTTGCAACCCATCAATGAATCAATAAGCATTTCTTATCAAGGGATTACAAAGAATCAGGTACTATGCCAAACACTGAGGATACAAAGCAATGATAAAACCCAACTGTCTGCACACAATAGATGATTAATAAAAAACTTGTTGATTTGATTTGGGAATTGGTTCTTCATTTACTTACTCATTTATTTGATCAAGGACTCCAAAGAAGAAACCTAATATTGCATGACTGGCCCATTTAGCCATTTTACTTGTGAACAGATAACCTGTCAAGGTTTGTTCCATTCTGGCACATTGCCTTGAACAGACCCTCTCATTTTCCCAGGGCTCATCATCTGAGATGACATGCCACCTGTCACCCACCCCATACTCAGGAAGTCCTGTTAGAGTGAATGTACCATAGCAGTCTTATGAAAAAAGAAAAAGGGAAAAAATATAAAGGATGAGAAGAAAATATATATACCTTGAGATAAAGACTTATATTTTTATCTTTCTGAATGCTAAGGAAATAACTCCTTCCCGAATTTATGTTACTGAAATATTGCTATTGTGAATAGAACACAGCATTTGGTTTTAAACACGTGGATTCAAATCCTGGCTTTGCTACTTAATACTTATATGACTTTGAGCCTTTCCTTCTCTGGGCCTCAGTTTCCTAATTTCTAAGAGAACAATGTTGGACTGGAAAATTTCTTCTAACCCCAAATCTTATGGATATTGCTATGGAAAGGAACTGCTGACGAACTCTACCTCCACCTGTCCAATTCTCTAGGAATTAGGACAAATAATTATAGAAATAAAGGAAATAAATGGGGATCCCAATTGAATGGAGATATGCTCTTGAGAACACATTCTAGAAGGATGCTACTATTCCTACATCTGCATAGGCCATGCTTCCGTTCTTGAAAGTCCTCATCCTTCCTCCTCAGCCCCTAGTTCTACACTGCCAACTCCACATCAGCCCTGTTAGAGGCTCTGCCCCAGTCACAGAAGTTTCCACTCCTGGCTCAGAACTAGGGGAGTCCTTGCTTTCACTTCCCTGGAAATAAAGGATTAATAAGGGAGTTCTCAAATGCCACTGTAGTTACAGCCAGAGAAAATATGTTGCTAACACCCTAGGTGGGATCTCTAAGTGTATTTCCTATAAAAAGATGTCACCCAGGGTAGCTATCCTTTTTTATTATACCTTATAGTTTGTAAAGACCCTTCCTCACAACAGCCTTATAAGGTACTAGGCCCATTTTGCAAATGAGAGAACAGAATATCAGAAATGTGGAGCTATACAGCTGGTGAACATGTAAGCCAAGACTCAAATGTATATTTCCTGAATCACAGGTAGATTCTATAGGGAAAGAGCTGGGAAAGAGAAGCAGAAAAAGCAGCTAAAGAAGAAGGAAAAGAAATTTTGAAAATGACTTGAAGGGCTTTGGATTGTTAAGAAATGCTGAAATTGAATTCAAGGAGGGGATATTTGGGAGGTGTTTAAGGAAGAGAAGAAATCAAGTTGAAGGATTAGATAAGTTAGAGCTTAAGGAAGGGGAAAGGCAAAAAAAAGAAGGGGAATGTGTTGTTCTTCCTTCATTTTTAAAGAAGGCCAATGACATCGTGACATTGGGGCAACAAATTAGATGATGGGTGATGTTTTAACTTGCACTGAATTGGACTTAGGTGAGGCACAGTTGCACAAAGTCATCAGTCTCATTCTCTCTTCCAGAGTTATCAAAGTCCAGAAGCAGGACAAAAGTCAAGATGATGGCTGATGGCCTGGTATGCAATGAATGACCTTGGCATCTTCAGTGTCTGACCAAGCTCTGAATGCTCCACAGTGCCTGCTTCAGCCATTCTCATGGCCCCTGGAACACAGTGTTCTCATTCACCCACTCTGCTGAAGGAAGTATTCACTTGCTTGAGGTAGTCATCCCCTTAACTCACCAATGGGTTTGAGGTCTTTTGGTTACCTTCAACCTAGTTTAGCCTGTTTATCAAAATGCTTTTACCAAAGTATAGCTGCTATGCATTCTGCAGCTTCTTG
Organism: Trichosurus vulpecula; assembly: GCF_011100635.1. NCBI lineage: Eukaryota > Metazoa > Chordata > Mammalia > Diprotodontia > Phalangeridae > Trichosurus > Trichosurus vulpecula. The sequence goes on from NC_050578.1 coordinate 254,290,894, forward strand.
GAGGCACAGGTGAGAGCTGGGCGATAGGTGAACACCAAAGATGAATGAGCATCCCTGAAAAGGGCTTGGCAATCCCTCACACCAGAGGTGCTAGTACCAAAAAAAAGTAAACAAGGTGGTAGAAGAAGAGGACAGAAGGTTCAGAGTAGAATTAGAATCCTACTCCAGATGTTTAGTAGCTGTGTGACTTTGAACAAGTCTCAAACCTTGCTCAAAACCTCTCTGTGAGGTGGCCATGAGTTCAAGAGGTCCATGAGTTGAAGAGGTCATGTGTCCAGTGGATGAAGCTGACCAGTGTCAAGGGAAGTTTCTGCTTTAGAAAATACAATCACCAACAGGATCCTGGTCTGGCTTGCCGAAAGACACTGACTCCAAGGGAAACAACGCAGAACAGAGAAGTGTAAAATGCCTAACCAATAGTCTACAAATTTCTAAATATTATCATAAGGCTTAAGTATCAACTTCCAAATGGATGCAACAGTAGTAACATATATTAAAGTACAGAATCCTGTTTTAAATCATTCTGTCAATGCACAATGTACTTGACTTCCTTCATTTATAACATCCCTTCTTCCTAGGATCCAATGATTTTATTGTAATGAGAACTCAATTCACTGTACCACCTAGCTGCCGGCATGAGTCAGGTGTGTGACATGGCAACCAAAAATGCTAATGCTGTCTTGGACTTTATTGAGATAGCTAATGCTATCTTGGGCTTCATTGAGATAGCTAATGCTATCTTGAGCTTCATTGAGATAGCTAATGCTATCTTGAGCTTCATTGAGATAGCTAATGCTATCTTGGGCTTCATTGAGATAGCTAATGCTGTCTTGGACTTTATTGAGATAGCTAATGCTATCTTGGGCTTCATTGAGATAGCTAATGCTACTTGGGCTTCATTGAGATAGCTAATGCTACTTGGGCTTCATTGAGATAGCTAATGCTATCTTGAGCTTCATTGAGATAGCTAATGCTATCTTGAGCTTCATTGAGATAGCTAATGCTATCTTGAGCTTCATTGAGATAGCTAATGCTATCTTGGGCTTCATTGAGATAGCTAATGCTGTCTTGGGCTTCATTGAGATAGCTAGTGCTGTCTTGGGCTTCATTGAGATAGCTAATGCTATCTTGGGCTTCATTGAGATAGCTAATGCTATCTTGGGCTTCATTGAGATAGCTAATGCTATCTTGGGCTTCACTGAGATAGCTAATGCTATCTTGGGCTTCAATTCTTCTTTGAGAGGAATCACTTCCAGGAAGATGGAGGTGATGGTATCTTTGTACTCTGCCCTGGGCAGATCACATCAGGAGGATTGTCTTCAGTTTGGGGATATGCATTTTTAAGAAGGACAGTGAAAGTATGTGGTGATCAGCCGAAGGAATGAGGGAAGTTTAACCTGAGTAAGAGAAAGCTGACCCAAGGGAGCGGATAATAGCTGTCTTCAAGTTTTTTAAGGCCCATCCTATAGAAAAGGGGTTCTCTATTTGGCCCACAAAGGCCAGAACCAGGACAATAAGTATAAAGTTGCCAATTTCTAATAATCAAGGCTAACCAAAAGTGAAATGGGCTGCCTCTGATGGTAATGAGTTCTTGGAAGTCTTCAAGAAGAAGCCTGTTGTCAACTTCCACATTATTGTAGGAAATGTGTTGGATTAAATAATGGCTAATATTCCTTCTAATTATAAAAGAATATTATAAAAATACATATGTGTGTATGTACATATATGTATATGAAATTACGTCCTGGGATCTTTGGCCCCCTGCCTCAACTTTTCATCACGTCCAGCCCCTTCTCCAACTAAGGGCAGCTTAAAGCTAATTGCCATAGTGTATTATTAATCCTATCTTGCCTCAGCTAAAAGTCCCTGGGAAGGCCAATATTCAAAGTTGAAGAAGGACTCATTAACTACTCTGCTAAAAAAAAAGTTTTTGGAAGCCATTATGGTATAAGATTTATAAAAGTGTCCATACTATTATCCCGCTAAACAGGGTTACACTCTAAGAATATCATAAAGGGAAAGGAAAAATGCTTATCTTTGTAAAAAAATATCCATAGCAGTATTATTTGTAATTCTTAACATTTCTAACAGCAAAAACCTGCCAACAACCTATATATCCAATAACTGGGAATAGCTAGCCAAATTATGATACATAAATATTATAGAATATTATAGCATCATAAGAAGCAGCAAATATGAAGAATACAAAGAAATATGGTAAGACCATGTGCTGTGATTCAAAGTAAAGAAAGAAGAATCATAAAATTATATATACTAACTATAACTATGTCAAAATATAACATAATCGTAATAATAAAAATGGCAATAAAATGAGAGCGTAGAATACCCAGGATAAAGAAAATTGGAAGGCAATATGGAAGCAAACAGGACATTTTTGTCATTATTTGTTAAAGTTAATATCCACAGGTTTCCTTTATTAAAAATCATAGATAGTTAAGAACTTAGAAGGGACAGTGTTATACAGTCAGTCAAAACAATACAAGGCCTGGACTACAGAAAAATCTGGGATCAATTCTGGGTTATCATGCTTACTGGTTGTATGACCCTGAACAAGTCATCTAAACTCTGAGACTCAGTTTCCTCATCTGTAAAATGGGAATAATCATCTATGCACTCACTGCTTTATCTCACAAGACTACAGTGAGAAAAACCCTTAAGAAACCATAAAGTGCTATAGGAATGGAAGAAATTATTGTGTTTTGTATGTAGCCTCTTTTTATTTTGCAAATAAATTTCATGATCTTTTATTGATGCTTACTGTTTGAAATAAAGTGCTTGAAGAAAATAAAACAGTAAATATGTACAGAGAGTCACTACTATGTGTTTATAGCACTGCAGAGAAAAGCAAGTCTTTATAATGAGCATCTATCACGTGAAGCCTGGTTAGCAGCCACCCTTGGAGGACGCATATGTAATTCTGAAAAGATATAGAATGAACCTTCTTGCTGTTTAGAATCAGAGGGGAAGCAGCTATAGTAATTTGTCCTCCCTCATCAGATCAAATCAGAATAAAAGATCTCAGTAATGGGAGCGCAGTGGTGGGGAGTGGTATGAAAAAATCATGTGAGTATATTAGGAGGCAGCTTCCTATTTTTAATAGGGTGGGCCTTCCTAGTTAAAAACTGACTCCTCACTTCAAAAGCAAGGATATTTTTACTGACCCAAAGATTTGGCCTAGAACTTGGAATAGAAAAGGATAGTCGAGAGAGAGCCAGCTTGGATTAGCCTCCTGGTTCTTCTTCTGACTTTCCATACATTTCCACCATGCCTCAGCTGCAATCTAACCCTGGGACTCCCCTCAAAGGCAGGGACTTTCTCACCCGGAAACATCCATCCTTCTCTATGACCTTTTATCCTTGAAACATCCCACCATCATTCATTGGTGAGTTCTTCCCAGGGAATCCATTTTGGGGGACTAGCCTAATCTAGCCAACCTTCATTCCCCTCCTGACTTTCCAGACTTCAACATCCCCTGCTTTTCAGTTCCCTTTTGTGTCTTGTCTTCCCCCATTAGGATATAAGCTCCCTGAGGGCAGAGACTGTCTTTTTTCACCTGTATTTGTATCCCCAGTGCTTAGCATAGTGCCTGGCACGTAGTAACCAATTAATAAATTTTCATCACCTGTCTACTGGTTGGGTGACTCTGGGCAATTCATTTAACCATTAGTTCTCCCAAGCCATTCCAAGACTATAAGTGGAAGAGGAGGTGCCAATCTAATCAATTTCTAAAACCAGCACTCTTGTAGCTATGCCAAGAGTAATAGCTGATATCTATATAAAGCTTGAAAGTTGCCAAGGCATTGATGATAGTAATAATAATAGCAGTGGTAATGTTAGTAACAACACAGAGCACTTTAAGATGTACAAAGAACTTCACAAAGATCTCGTTCTAGCCTCACAACAACCCTGCAAGGTAGGTGCTATTATTATCATCCCCATTTTATAGTGGAGAAACTGAGGCAGTAAGAGGTTGATTTGCCCAAGGTCACACAGCTAGGAAGTATCTGAGGTCTTCCCAACTCCAAGCCCAATGCTGTATCCACTACACCACTTAGCCACCTTATCGACACTATCTCAAGTCATTCAACAATCCCCACAAGCATAGGTATTATTAACCCTATTTTATAGATGTAAAAATTAAGGTTCAGAGCAGTTAAATTATCTGCTCGTGAGCAGCCTGTCAGTAAGTCAGAGGTGGGATTTGAACCCAGGTTTCCATGATTCCTAGTCTAGTTCATCATCCACCACCACTATACTAACCCTGCTGCCCCTCAGGGACATCCTCCCTTAGTCCCTGCTGGTTTTTCCCTGTGGTTACATGTCACTGGGGCTCAATTATACCCAAACAATCCCTGGCGATGATGCTTAACCCAATTTCCTCTGGTTTGGGTTTTTAGCTTGGGGCACAGGGCCAAGCCCACATTTCTATCTTCCTTCCCTTGGTTTAAATGAATGTCACACACTGAGCGCATTAGAAATCCCAGCCTTCCATTGACAAGCCAAGAAAGGAGGAGGAAGAAAAGGCAGAAGCAGAAAATTCAATGGCTTTCTTATTCCTTCGTAGCCCTGCAGCAGGAAATCTCCTACACGTCTAATGACCCCATGGAAATGATGTCAGGAAGAGCTCCCAGGGAAAGAGGACAGGGTAGTTAGGTGCCATTCAGAGCCTCATAATACCCTTAGTACAAGGGCAGGTGAGAGCTAATAAGAATCTTTCTGTACTGGGATATCAATCAACACCAAACCTTCCCAGCCTCAGAGCTTTTTGGCACTGGGAGAGGCCATAGAGATCTTGGGCAAGTTGTCCCATCTCCCTGTGCCTCAGTTTCCCTCAGTTTCCTCAGGTGTACTCAGAGGCAACTAGGTGGCCCAGTGAATAGAGGGAAACTTGAAATCAGGAAGACTGAGATCAAATCCTGCCTCAGACTTAGTTATGTGACCCTGGGTAAATTGCTTATTCTCTCTCTGTCTCACTTTTCTCCATCTGTAAAATGGGGATAATAAGAGCACCTACCTCCCAGGGTTGTTGTGAGGATCAAAATGAGTTAATATATGTAAAGCATTTTGCAAACCTCAAAGCACTATGTGTATGAGGCCCAATGAGGTTAAATGACGTGCTTAGTTATGCAGTTAGAAGGTGGCAGAGCCAGGACTTTAGCCCAGATCTCCAACGCCAGGCCCACTGCATTTCCCACCAAACCACACTTCCTTATAATGTGAGGATCCTAACATCAAGTAGTTTGTAATCTGGTTGAGGAGATGTCCAAAATATGTTAAATGATTTAGTGGTAACCGGGGCAGTCCTCACTGCAAAAGGAATTCAGCCTACTGAGGAACCATTGGTCTGAATTTGGACTAACATTTTATCCAAGTTTCATCTAAGGATCATAGATCTGGAAGAGTCCTCAGTAGTTACCTAGTCCAACTCCTTCCTTTTATTGATGAGGAAACTGAGGCATGGAGAGTGTAGGTTAGTGGCTGGATATGTCCACAAATCTTTCAGACTCCAAATTGAGCACTCTATCCACTACACCATGGTCTTCTTGTTCCCAATACCAGTTAGATTTAAAGACCACCGGCTTCCTTTTCCAACTCACAGACTTCGTGAAGGGAATAAACATTTTTGTCTACTATGTGCCAGGAATTATGCTAAGCAATAAATGACTCACCCAGGATGCCACACCTAGTAAGTATCAGAGGCATATTTGAACTCAGGTCTTCCTGACTCCAGGCTTAAAGCTCTACCCAGCACACCACCTCTCTGCCTTGATTGTGATTGTTTCTTTCTGTGTCTCATTCTTTTAGCTAAAATGGAGCCTTTATTTAACTCCCTGTCCATATGCTGCCCTTCTGGAAAGAGAAAGGGAATCAGCTGAAAAAAGAGCTACCCAAGCTGATGTTGAATCACATTATGTTGTGTCTCCAGATTGGAGCTTTTAGTTTTCACAAGACAATTACTGTGCTAAGGACATGAAAAGACCCCATCCTGAGTCTGCTGAGCCTAAGCTGTGAACCACCGTATCACTGCCACCATTGTCCCCTCTATCTCACCCACCCCCCTCCAAGACTTTACCTCCCTTGGGGATGGTTCTGCTACTCAGCTGAGATTAGAAACAACCTTATGTAAGTTCCTTCTTGTTTACCAACATAATACTTCAGCACATTAGCTGAATTACTGCAAGGGCTAAGAAGGGCAAGGTCATGAGTTCAGCCTCCAAATAGGGCTATTATTCCCCATACCAGACAGGAGATCTTCTAAATACATGTCCTTGGAGCCAAGGGTAGGCCTCAGGGAGACATTGCGCATAGCTCATAGGAAATCCAGCCTCTATGTGGTAAAAGCAGTCTTCAAGGTTTGTCCAGCCAATGGTGAGTCAGCTTTATCATCCTCATTTCTCAATCAGCCAACGAACATTTATTAAGGGCCTACCATGTGCCCAGAACCATGTTGGGTTTGGGGACTACAAAAAAAAGAATGAAACAATTACTACTATTGAGGAACTTAATTCAACTATTAGGCTACAAATTCCATGTGGGTAAGATTTGAACCATCTTTTCTTTCAAGGGTTCCCACAATGTGTGCTTTTAAAAGAACACTAGACTTAGAGTCAAATGACCTAGTTTCAAATCCTGCCCCTGCAACTTACTAGCTGGATGACAATGGGCAAATTACTCCTCTGAGCATCAGTCTCTGGATCTATAAAATGGGGACACCATTACGGGCACAGGTTCGTTATGTGGAAAATGCTTAGGAAACGATCGGGTACAATGTCAATGAGCTAGTGGTGTGATTTCTAAACCACACTTGAGTTAAGTATCTATGGTTTTGCCAGGGTAGACCCCCCTCCACTAAAGCAGACCATAACCCCTCTAGGACCTAATAGAAACATTCTAAGGGCTTGTTGAGGAATAGAGACATGCCCTGGATCTGACACACAATTAGTAGGAGTAGGAGCTGTCATTCATACAGCACTCTAAGATTTGCAAGGAAGTTTAGCGACATTCACTCACATAAAGAGGCAGCATGGTAGAAAAGAAGCAAACAAGTACTTATATGGTGCCTACTATGTGCCAGGCACTGCACTAAGCACTTTACAAAGATGATCCTATTTCATCTTCATAACAACCCTAAGAGGTGTTATGATTGTCTCCATTTTACAATTGAGCAAACTGAGGCAAATGGAGGTTAAATGATTTGCCTTGGCTAATCAGAGTCTGAAGCAGAATTTGAACTCAGGTTTTCCTGATTCCAAACCTAGCACTCCAGCCACTGTACCACTTAGCCAGTTCTAAAGCTAGAAAAGATAATAGTGAAATAATTAGTGATTATAATAATAGCTAGCATTAACATAGTGCTTTAATGTTTTCAAAGTAATATAAGTTGATTCATTTGATATGTTATATGTCATATAACATGTATGTTATATGGTTACATGTTACATGATGTGTTATGTCTGATGTGTGTGTTAGTTCATTTGATGCTCACCGCAATCCTGGAAGCCCTGTAACCACTAAACCAAGCCTCTATAACAAGTGCTTAAGGAGTTTCCTGAAGGAATTTTGTTGAATGCAGATAATAGGCAACCACAAAGTGTTATATGTGTGTGTTAAATACAGCTGAAAATCAGACAGGTAAATTCTTACTTGTCACTTGAGCCTTTGTTTCCCAGACTGTTCGATGGGAACTCTGCAGTATGCCTGGCCCTTAAAGCCAGAAAATACTAGCAGAAAGAGATTTCAACACCCTAGGGCAAATGTTCCTTTGATGGTAGAAAGCCTTCCTAATTTTAAATTTTCTTTTCTCATTTTCTACCTTGTGAAATATGTCTCAGTTCTCCTACAGACACTTTTAGGGAAATCCCTTGACACCCATTCATTCCCCTGCAAGAAAAACAGCCACTTGCATACTTTCTTATCTAAATCGGAATGGTACCTTGAACTGGAAATACTACCTGTATTCCTAGGCTCTTGTTTAGAGCTCTCTCCCCATTCATGCAGAGTCACCAAAAAGAAAAACATCCACTGAAGGTTTGGTTCACCCCTGTATCAATACGCCATTTCTCCCCGATCAGTGTTTCTGCAAGGTTGCTTGAATATGCTACCACATGAGGCATACGATGCAGACATTTGTTATAGGAAAACTAGGTCAGGGCCAGACAAAATTGTGATGAAGCAAAGCTTGTCTAAAGCCTCAAGTCTCTCCTTGCTGTGACCTTGTAAAATAAATTTGTAAAAATGTTAATTCTAGTTAGTAACGAGTGAATGAATGAATACTCTCAACACACAAATACAAAACCAAAAAGAGTCCATGCCCTGTGAGAGCTTGCATACTAATGAGGAAAGACAACTAAGCTAGAGGAGTATCAAAGAGGGGCACTTTAGTCCAGAGGGTCACAGGAATAATGAGTGTGGTCATAAACAGAATATACTGACACAGTCTGTCTAGGAACATTGGCAGAGAGCATTTGATCCTAGTTCTAGAACTGGAGTGTTGGGGCATGAGTGAACAGCAAGGTGGCGGTCAACAAGATAGCCAGAGAATAGGAAGTGATTTGAAAAGTGGGCTGAGAAAGTCATCAGTCAAGACAGTGGGGTTACATGAACAGAAATTCTGGAAGTTAATGGGTTAAAACAGAGGTGGGGAACCTGTGGCCTCCTAGGTCCTTGGGTGCAGCCTTTTGACTGAGTCTAAGTGTTACAGAATAAATCCTTTTATTAAGGACATTTGTCCTATGCAGCTTGGATTCAGTCAAAGGGCCTCAGTTGAGAACCTAGAGGGCCACATGTAACCTCGAGGCCACAGATTCCTGACCCCTGGATTAAAATATTTAGGATGTGGTTTCTGGTCTGGGCAACAAGGATGCCAGAGAGTCTCCCCAGAAATGGCCAGGGAGGAGGAAGGTACATAGTCCTAGACATGAATTACTTCCTATGAACCTCTAACTGCCATACAACATGACATACAACTTGTGGCTAACTGCAATGCAGCTTGCCAACAATTATGAGGTGCCTTCACTATGGAGTAAGCTTTATTTAAAACATTAAACTCTGTTTACACTAAGGCTCAATTTATGTGACTATGATCTCATCTCTTCCTGACCCTTACCCTCAAATTTATTTTATTAATTTTGTGTTTATTCTTCTACTGAATTTCTTTCCCATTCATTCAATAAATATTTCTTAACTAGGAGAGCACTGTGCAAGGCATCAAGAAAAACTCAGTGCTTAGGTAAAGTATCATTCAGATAAGACAATAAAGCAGTCACCCTGCAAAGAGTTGGGTTAGCATCCCACTTTTGGACATTTAATAGTTGCATAGCTAATAGCAAATTTCCTAAACTCTCTGAACCTCAGGGTTTCCATCTGTAAAATGGGTCTGATACCTGTAGTACTTTGGACCTGCCTCCAAACTCCCTCACAGTCACAAGATGGAAAAATATCCAGTCTAGCCAAGATCACTTTAAGAATGAAATTAGATGGGGCAGTTAGGTGGCGCAGGGAGTAGAGCACTAGCCCTAGAGTCAGGAGGACTTGAGTTCAAATCCTACCTCAGACACTTGACACTCACTAGCTGTGTGACCTTGGGCAAGTCACTTAACCCCAATTGCCCTGCCTTCCCCCCAACAAAAAAAAATTTTTAAAAAAAAGAACAAAATTAAATGATTGAATTCAGGTCAGCACATCCCTACTCTCTATGTAAGACAAGAAGCATCCTGAAGTAAAGAGCAAAGAGCTGGCCTTTGGGTAACAAAGAATTTAGTTCAAGCTCCTGCCTTTGACACAAATAGGCTGTATGATCCTGGGCAAGTCATTTAATTTCCTTGTCCTCTCAAGCAACTAAGATGATAAGTTGCAGAACAGGTGCCAATCTGTATTGAGACAAGGAGGTTTCATACTAGGAACTCCCTACAAAAGTGAGATCAAAGGTCCACAGGTGTACGTCAGGTGGATTTTAGTGTAAGTAAGGTGGGTTTTAGTGTAAGTAAGGTGGATTGTAGTGTGTGTGAAGTGGATTTTTGTTATTATTTCTTAGAGTTCAGTTTCCCAAGATCCATAACCATAAAAATCTCTTGTTCCCAGGTATTAGCTATGAGTTTTCACAATTATGGTTCAAAACATCTCCACCATGTTTGCATAGCACTATGTAATGATTAATAATATAAACATTTGTGTAATGTGGATGTGTAAACATCCAGTGTGACTGCATAGTGAGATATAGGGATGAGGTGATGTAAAATTGTGAGGCTATTGCTGGCAATATGCCTTCTTTGTTGCCCTATAAAGCAGATGGGCACTGGTCAGTGAATGGGGAACCTTTAGGGCTGAATGTACAGGCTGGAATGCTGTGTGTGCCTCTACCGGCCTCCATCAAGGCTTGAGGGGAATCTATGTTTGCCTCAACTAGCCCCCATTGAGCTTGAGGGGATTTGGGGGAATGTACATGCTGTGCCTGTCTCAACTGACCACATTGAGACCTAGGGGTAGTTGCCCCACCTTCTCACCGGCCCCTGCAAGAAGGGTGATTAGGGAACACTGTAGGAGTTTGTGTTCTCATTATCAACAACCCTTCTGAGAATACTAAACTAGAATAAAGTAAGATTATTAACCCCCATGAAGCTGTCTTTTCTGTCTGATCAGATCAAGAATGAACCTGTGCCAGCAGCCATCCTGTGTGCTAGTGTTATCTGTCTTACACCGGGTCTGAAAGATACTGTGTTGGGTTGTTTTATACAAAGATAAGAATGAAATGATCTTTGTGCTCAGGTTGATTCTAGTCCATGAAGGGATGCATACAAGCAATATATGTGTGTATATCAAATAAAAAATAATTTTGGTAGGAGAAAGCATAATATATATAGCCCTTTATATACCTCAAAGAACTATGTAACTATTGATTTATTTATTTTTGTTATATCAAGTCCCCTGTCTTTGTGTTTTCTACCATTTAGTGGAAGGATAAAACACAGATAACAATGCAATGTGACCAAGTGTTCTAATTAAAAATCCAAGTATTACATGAGATCCAGGAAGAAAGATCATTACCAGTGGGGAGTTAATCAGGGTACAAAAATGACCTTAATTTATTCCAGGCTATTTCAGCTGAGCATAAGTTCTTCCATATCTACCAAGTGATAAAGCTCCAATTATGGTCCTAAGGAAGGACTGTATGTCTATTGTCCAAGGACCAGCCTAATTGAGTTTGAAGGTGCTCATAAAAAGTTGATTGCCAAGTGATGGATATTTTGGCTACAATATTCATAAAACCTACCTGCCGCAAGAGGTGGTTTTGAGGAAAGCACTTTGTTGCCTAAATAATCACAGAATTTCAGAGTGGGAAGGGACCTAAGGGCCAGCGAGTTGAAGCCACAATCCATACCTTGACAAGTAGTCATCCAGCTTCTACTGGAAGGCCATTAATGAGGTAGAACCCATTTTATTCTGAGGCAACACATTCCACTTTTGGACAGCTCTGACTGTTCGGAGTTGTTGTGGTTTTTCTCCTGACATCAAACCTAAAGTTGCCTCTTTTCAATTTCTTCCCATAAGTCCTGGTTCTGCCATCTGGAGTCAAATACAAGTGTAATCCATCTTCTATATGGTAACCCTTAATAAACATGAAGACAACTGTCATGTCACTTCTATGTCTTCTCCAGGCTAAATATGCCCAATTTCTTTAACCATTTTCGTATGACATGGATTCAAAATTCTTTATCATCATGGTCATCCCCCTTTGAACATTCTTCAACTTATCTGAGTTCTCAATAAAAGTGAACTATTATCATCCTGAAACCATCTACTAAGGTGCTCAATAAATGTTTTTTGATTATTGAATATATTTTCAAATGACATTTTTTACAATGTTCTATAAACTTAAAAGTGCTACATCCATGTTAGTTATTAGTATTATTAAATGATCAAAAGAACATACAATATCCTGTAAAACAAACATTGTAAATTCAGAAGCCATAAAGAAAATACACATCAACATGTCTCCATTAGCTTCAAATATCAAAAGGGAACGGTCACGTAAGGAACATTGATAAATCAGAAGATGTCCAAAAGAGGGCAATCAAGATGGTGAGACCCTCAAATCCATGCCATCAGAGAATTATCTGAAGGATCTAGGAGGTGTTTAACCTGGAGGAAATAAGACCTAGGTGGGTGGCATGATGGCTGTCTTCAAGTATTTGGAGGTCTATCTTGGAAGAGGGCTTAGACTCATTCCCCTTGTAAAAAGGGAAAATGAGAAAGATTTCTAGAAAGGTAAATTTAGCCCAGTATAAAGAAAGGTCTCCTAATAATTAGAGCTGTAGAAAAGTAGTATGAGCTGCCTTGGGAGATAGTGGGTACCCCTTTATTTGAAGTCTTCAAGCAAAAGCTGGAAGATTTCTTGTCTAGAGAAGAGATTCCTATTCTCTTATTGTTCAGTTTAGAAAGCCACTGAGGACTCTTCTGACTCCAAAAATCTGTGAGTCTGCTAAAAATGGATGAATAATTATAGATATCTCTGAATCCAGTCATGAAACTAGGACAGCAATGTATGAACTACATAGATTGTATTCTGGGACCATTAGTTGGCCCATTGATTCTGGTTTGAATATAGATCTACCTAATCATACCAGAGTAAACTGGTAAACCAACCATGATACTTTAATTCACAGCCTTGAAAGTAAGAGCAAATATTTTCAAAAGCAATGGGAGAATCCCAAGCCATTCAAAGGATGGCTGAACAAAGACAGTCATTATCTAAGGCGGAGATGAATGAGTAGGGATGCAGGCAGAGGGACTCTGAATCATCTGCATCTTTGGAATAATAGAATCTGGACTTCCTGAAAATAAAGAATGACCATAATACAGCCTTGACTAAACAAGGGCATAGCCACCAGCAAGTCAAAATTATTCTTATTGAGAAATGGTCCCAGTCCTGCAATATTTCCTTGCTGATAAAATGACATCTCAGTAATAGATTGGAGATATATATCCATTAATATAACCACTCTACTAATCCATTTTTTAAATTAACATTATATAAAATTAAATGTCACACAAACAAGATATACTTGTTCATTAAATATAGTTGAAGAGAGGAAGAGAGTAGTGATCACTGTGGCTGATCTGCTCCCTTAATCAAGTTAAGACATATTAAGAGACGTCTCTGCTCTGGCTAGTATGGATGAGGAAAGAAGTGTGCCATGTTCCAGATAAATGTAATGAAAAAGGCAGGGGTGGACTGTGATATAATGGGTGCTGTTAATTCCTGACATGATAGTAGGAAGAATTGGGAAATATTGCATGGAATTCTTTGGATGATGACCTCCCAATATCATTAGCTAGATTGTCATTGATATCAGAAAACCAAAGCAAACAATGTGGAGGTGGAGGGTGCAGAGAGAAAGTCCAGGTGCTGCCATTTGGGTGAGACCAATTGATCAGGGCCATCAGGAAGAAGGCAGGTGGCTGATGGCTGGAAAATGGTGATGAATGTGAAACTAACCTTGACAAGAGAGCCCCAAAGCTTAGTGGGAGATTCAGTGGTCATGGTATAGTATCCATTGCTTAACAAGAGATGATTAAGTCATTGCCAGGAGGACATGGAATATGTTCATGATTATTTGGCTCAGTACACAATATGTATCAGTTTGAAGTACACAATGAAAAGAACCATAAGATAAATTTCTGTATGGTATGATTAATCTGAACCCTAGGTTGCAGCTGAATTTTCCACACATTATCAAGCAATTAACAAGCTTTTAAGTGCTCACCATATGCAGACTCTGTACTAAATGCTGGGAATACAAAGAGAGAGCAAAAATAGTTCTTGACCTCAAGGAGCTTACATTCTAAAGGAGCAGACAACACTCATATAAATAGCTACATTTTAGAGTAGATGGAACTAGTATATACATATACAGAGTAAATGTATATTACATAGTATACACTATATGTGTGTGTGAATATAGGATATATATACGTATGTGTGTGGATATAAAATGTATATAAACATAAAATATAACACACGCATGGAGTAGATGGAAGGTAAGAAGTAAGAAGAAGGTACTGGCACCTGAGAAACTGGGAAAGGTTTCCTAAATTGAGCTCAGTCTTAAAGGAAAACCAGATTCTAAAAGGGGAGGTGAAGAGGGAGAGCATTCTAGGCATGGGAGACAGCCAGCGCAAAGACATGAAGACATAAGATGAAATATTATGTGTAAACAGCAGCAAGTGAGCCAATATGGATGGACTGTAGGGTATGAGCATGGAGAATAATGTATAAGATGATTGGAAAGGTAGAAAGGAATCAGGTTATAAAGGACTTTAAAGGACAAAAGAGTTTATAATTTATCCTAGAGGTAATAGGAAATCAACGGAGTTCATTGGGCATATTGGGGGTAGGGTGTTGACATGATCAGATCTACATTTTAGGAATATCATTTGGTAATTGTGCAGATGACGGATTATAGAAGGAAGAAACTGTAGGCAGAGGGACCAATTAGGATGCTACTGTGAAAGTCCAGGAAAAAAGTCATGAGGACCTGAATAAAGCACAAGCTATATTAGTGAATGAATGGTAAGATACTTATTATTTATTATTATGTGTCATTTACTGTGCCAGACCAAAAACAAAAGTGAGACACAGTCTCTGTTCTCAAGAAACTTACATTCTAGTGAGGGAAAAAGCACATAAGGGGAGTGGTGGCCAGAGAAGGGTGTTTTGGTCTCCAAAGTCAAAAGGAAAGAGGGTGAGGAAATACAGTAGATTAATGACATGACCTTACCTGAAACAATGGTAATGTTGATTTAATTACTGGTCTCAGAGTAAGAGGTCAAAAGTTGAAGGGGCTCAAGAAAGAGCATAGATGTAAGGCAGATGGAAAGAATATAAATGTAGGTCATGACACAAGGTCAGGTTTAAGATGCCTAGATGTAAAGGGCACTCATCAGTCAAAACAACATGACCCCAGGGTGGTAATTCCAAAGTTGAGTGGCTTACTTCCTCTAGGTGAGTGACCTTAGTCCTTCTAAGGCGTGGCCTCTGGAAGTTTTGTTGAGAGGTACAGCAGCAGCAGGACAATTGGCAAAATGATAATGGGAGAATAGTAGACTGGAGAAGGAAGGGGATGTTCTATTTACTCTGTATGTACCTCACGTTTACCTCTTTAAAATAATTTTGTTTTATCTTTTTAGAATATGTTCATTGAGGGTAGAGAATGATTTTTTTTCTTTGTATCCCTAGTACTTACTATAGAGTCTGGTATATAGTAACTTAATAAAAAATGTTGATTGATTTATTAGTTGGTTTTACAAAGGTAGGGTTGACAAGACTTGCCCTGTTTAGTTCTTTCAGTTATGTCCTACCCTTCATGACCCCATTTTCTTGGCAGAGATACCAGAGTGTTTGCAATTTTCTTCCTCAGCTCCTTTTACTAATCAGGAAACTGAGGCAAACAGTGTTAGGGGACTTTCCCAGGGTCACACAGCTAGATGAGTCTTTCTAACTCCAGGTTGAACACCATCCACTGAGCCACCTAGCCGTAACAAGACTTAGCAACTGATTACATACACTATTTGAGGGAAAGGGAAGAGTCAAGGATGACTGCAAGGTTAAAAACTGGGGTAACTAGAAGGGTGTTAGTTCCATTAACAGAAATGAGTGAGATTAGAGGAAGGATTGGTCTTGGGGAAAATGTAATAAGTTTTCTCTTAGATATGTTGAATTTGCAAGATCTATGGGAAATCACAGGGATGTCAAACAGGCAGTTCGTGATAATGGGGCTGGAATTCAGGACAGGGAGGAAGGCTGGTTACATAGATTGGGAATTATTTTTAGAGAGATGATTATTGAATGTATAGAGGCTCATGAGATCACCAGGGGTAGAAAAGTAAGGATGCTTTTTCAGAAATTGGTTGGTGTAGGTGGCTACTTAGATCCCCTCCAAATAAAATCCTGTGATTTTGTGGGTGATTATGTAGAGAGAGAAGAGGACCCAGAATTATCTGTCATCATCTTCAAAAGTAAAGTCCAGGGGAAAATGTCAAGGCCCTGTTTTTATTCCATATTTGAATAAAATGGACTTTCTGGAAGCATCTATTTTTTGTTACTGTTCCTGTTCAGTCATTTCAGTCATGTCTCACTTTTCATGATCCCGTGTGTGGTTTTCTTGGTGAAGACACTAGATTCCTTCTCCAGCTCATTTGACAGATGAGGAAACTAAGGCAAATAGGCTTACATGACTAGGGTCACATAATAATAAGTATCTGAGGCTGGTTTTGATCTCAGATCTGACTCCAAGTTTGAAGCTCTACGCACTGTGCCACCTGGATACTCCAGCATCCATTTAACTTTAAACAAAATGGTAACCCAGCCTGTCTCACAAAGCCTTTGGACTGCAGCCAAGCTGCCAACACGAAAATGATGCTTACTACAGCAGAATTCCTCTGAATGAGGCTAAAGGGGAGCATGGCAGCAGGATGCCCAAAATGCCCTTATGTAGAGAATAGAAATGGGACAGCCACCAATAGGGGAGACTTGAGAAATACCATCAGGCTGCAGTGAAGCACAACTTGAAAATGATACAGCCAAGCAGTCATCTGCTGAGACACAGCAGCTACAGCAGAAGGTCCAACCTGGTAAGAAGCAATTAGAAATGGGGTGGTGAGCACCAAACAGAGGCATTAGGAAGCTGATGAAGGGAGAGAGAAAAGCACAAAAGGAATAGCTTCAGCTTCTTCACCTTGAGCAAGTCACTCACCTCAGTTTCTATAATTGGACTCCACCAGGGTTCTTAACCTTTTTCTGTTTCATGAACCCCTTTAGAAATTTGGTAAAACCTCATGGACTCCTTGACAAAACATTTATTGCCTACACTCATAAGTGAAGGAAATGCTAAGTTTTAGTTAGTTAGACATTAGTGAAAATAAAGGCGCATTTCTCCCATTCAAGTTCACAGGATTCCTGAAATCTATCTACTAACCCCTTGGGAGTCCATGAAGCCAGGTTAGGAACCCCAGGCTAGACTATACAATCTCCAAGGTTTCCCCCAGCTCAAATTCCATTCAATTTAATAGCCAATGCCTCAAGCCAAAAAGATCATCATTATGGGTCTATAGCAAAGAAAGTAATGGAAAGAACACTGAAGTAATAAACACTGAATTTGAGTTTCAGTTTTGATACTGACTTTTGGTAAATCATTTTTCTTCTCTGGGCCTCAGTTTCCCCATTCATAAAATAAGTGAATTGGCTGAGATGATCTGTATGGTTCTTTGATCATATAAAGAGGTTTGAGGATAGCAATTCAGCAATGTCGATGGGTGGATGGATGGATGAATGGATGGATGGATGGATGGACGAATGGATGGATGGATGGATGGACGAATGGATGGATGGCATTTATGAAGTATTTACTATGTGCTAAGCACAAATCATGGGAGTACTAATACAAAATAGTCCCTGCTCTCAAGAAACTTACATTCTAATGGCGAAAGATGACAAAAATAGAGGAGCATTGGAGATAGAGAATTGATTGACACAGCAGAAGTGTGTCTGGGTCCAGCAATATATAATTCACCATATAAGTTTGTTCTCACACACTCATCACTCAGGACAGTGTGGGTCCCAGGCTGGGAATCCTAAAACTGAGTGATTTAATGCCTACAAGGCACGGTCTTGGAAGATCTAGTGAGGGAAGAAAGTAGGGGTATTTAGCTAAGAGAAGACTCAGGGGAACATGATAGCTGTCTTTAAGAATGTAACAGTTGTCACAGGAAAGACATATGAGGCTTGTTTTACTGGGACTCTGAAAGCAAAGCTAGGAACAATGCGCAGAAGTTGTCAAAGGGCTGGTTTAAGCCCGATGTAAGGAACAAATTCTGAACAGAGTTTTGTAAAAGTGGAATGAGCTGCATCAGGAGGTAGTGGCTTCTTCCTCGCTGGAGGTTTTCAAGCAAAAGCTGGATGCTCATTTATTGGGTATCCTATTAAAAGGATGTTTGTTCATGTGTGAGTTGGAGTAGATGAGCTGTGATATCCCTTCTAAATCTGAAATACCCTGATTTCTAACAGCGTAAGGATCTTGCAGTAGTCTTATATTTGATACATGGGTAGGAAAATATTGAGCACAGAGTTCAGCACATCATAAGTGTTGAATAAATGTGGTTTTTCACTCGTTTAGCATGCATTTTTTTAAAGAACAATAATTACAAAATACATTAAATCTTCATTTGAACTATTCATAATTATTACTTTAGTGTTAGTAATCAGAACAACCAGTCACCCGTGAGTTATAAATGGTGAAATAAATTTCCCTCCAAAATTCTTCCAGGTATGTGATGTTGTCAATCTGATGGCCTCAATGATCACTTGCTATAATGGCATCCTTCTCCTAAAGAAAACATCAAAAAGGAACCATCGCAGTGGACCTTTGTCAGTGTTGTTGTAAAACACTCTCTGGATTTGTAGACATAAGGTTTGAGACCAAACCCAGATTCTGTTACTTATGTGACCTTAGGAAGGTAAATGAATATCTCTGAATGGTTCAAATGTAAAATAAGGAGCAGATGACTTCTGAGGCTCCTCCCACTTCTAAGGCTTTGGTCTTTCTAGGAGCTTCTAATATGAAAAGCTTAGATTTGATCGCCTAATAGGATAATGTACCTGACACTGAGGACCTTTCTAGAACTAAACTGCCAAGTTTTCAAATTCTACTACAGAGAGCACGACTCCAGGGGGCTGCCCACATTGCTCAAATGCCAAACATATGCTTGCCTAAAAGACTATTTTATGGAGAACTCATATAAGGCAAGCCTTCACATGATGGTCAGAAGTGACACAATGACACTTCTGAGGTCTCTCTGAAGAACTTTGGAATTGACTTCAAGACCTGGGAGACAGTGACAAAGGATTGCCCAGCACAGTGTGCCTTCATCAGAGGAGGTGCTATGCTCTATGAGCAAAGCAGAATTGAAGCAGCTCAAAAGAATTGTAAGATGCGCAGATTTAGAAATTCTACCCCAAATGTTCATATGGACTATTTGTGCCTGACCTGTGGTAAAAACAACCCAAGCTCTTGTTGGTCTGATCAGTCATAGTCAGAAACACTGTACTTGACTCTAACATAGCGATGTCATTTTGGTCCTCTTTAAGAACTAAAGAAAACAACTAACCAGCTTAGATTTATATGATGTTTTTACATTTGAAAAACATGTTTACATACAGGATTTCATTTTATGTTCACAGGTATTCTTATCCCCATTTTCCAGATCAGAAAACTGAAGCTCAGAGAATTTTGGTGACTTTCCCACAATCACATAACTAGCAGATAGAAAGATTAAATCCAAGTCCTCCTGAATCCAGATCCCTTTCCACTAAATTGTGCTGCCTTCCTCTCCAGGTAATTGTCAAGAACTGCAGGACTGCTAAAGGCCTTAGTATTTTTATCTGTAAAATGAGGGTATAGCACCAAATAACAGGTCACTAGTTTCTGACATTCTATTTCCCCAAGGTTCCTTCTAGCACGGCTAGTCTATGTTCTATGTTCTCATGTCCCCTCTGGCTTTGATATTCTGTAGTTCAATGATAGAAGTGGTAAATTCAACATCATTATTCTTACAGAACAAAGAATATTTGCATTTTTAGAACTTTCCCTAGCATAACACCATGTTATTATCCCCTACGAGGAGGTCGGAAATAGTAAATCAGTGCCAAGGGAACCAATTGAAAAGTGAAAAATTTCTTCCCATCAGCAGATTATTTTTGTCTACACAATGTAAAGGGATCTATTTGCTTCATTTGAGCCTATAATGTTATCCCACAGAATTGACCAAGTGTTGGAATATAACTTAGGCATAACTAGAGCTTCAGCCAAAATGTTTATAGATTTTTTAAATACAACGAGGATTTCACTAATGATTAAGCTAAAACAATGGACCTGGGAGTTCTCAGATATATTTATCACTATAGAAATTACTATTAGTTTTGTGACCTTGAACAAATATTCTATTCTCTCTGGGCTTCAGTTGTCTCATCTATAAAATGGGAACAGTGACAATTCATCTGCCTGAAGTTATTTTCCTAGACAAGATAATCATTTAAGATCCCTAAGATCAGAGGATGCAGTGCAAGAGAACTTGTCCTATTTTTATATACGTTAAATTTATGAGAGTGCGTTTATGTGTATATATATATATACACAAACACATATATATAGACACATACATGTATACATACACACATACACATGCACACACACATACAAACGCAGTAGCTGAATAGGCTTCAAGGAGAGATGGTTTCAAAACCAAGAAGACTTGGGTTTAAATGCTGCCTCTGACACATATTATCTGGCTACCTGGAAAGTTGCTTAACCTCTTAGTGCCATAGGCAACTCCTTGTTTCAGGGAAGGTGCCAAACCACATTTGTAAAAGGAGTTTCCTGTATCAGTGAAATCCTAGGTCCAGTTCCAAACCACCATCTTTATGTAGAGAAGCAACATAGCAGAGTGAAAGGACATTAGAGTCCATCTAGATCAGCCACCTCATTTTGCAGGTTAAGAAACTGAGGCCCAGAAAAGTCAAAGCACTTGCCCAAGATAAAGAAAGCAAAGGCTTAAACCTGGTTCCTTTGAGTGTGGAAGCTTGCCTCCAGCATACCAAACTGCCTCAGGAAAAAAGTAACTAGAGTGATAGATTTTAAATCCCTAGGAAGACCTAGGAAACAGATCTGGTCTCTGACATTGGGTGACCCTGGACAAGAATTTAGGGTAACACGCTAGGAAGTCAGAAATGGGTTGCCATCTGCATGATCAAAAGGAATTTCCAAAGTGGGAGTTCCCTCATGCTGACAAAACCAGACATCCTTAATATATTCTCGTATATGTGTATAGAGGCCCAGCTTGTCTATTATCTGGGGATCAACCCAGCTAAGTCTAACGAGTCTCATAACCTAAAAACCTGCCCTCAGATGATTTTTTTTCAATACACCAACTTCCAAGGACAATTCACTCAGGCAAAGAAGGTTTACTATTTACATGGGCAGAAGGGAAATCCACACTGATGAGATCCTTGAGGTATTGAAGTGGCTGTTTTTTATGAATTGGGTAAAGTGTCTTATATATACATGCTTGGGCAAGTTCATATGCATTATTAAAATATTTGAGCAAAGACTGTCCATCTTGTGGCACAGAAATGCAATAGAATATTCACGCTCCTTAAAGAAATGACAGCTCTGGGGAACATCAAGAAATATGGAGAGAAAGCAGCAATCATGCAAGCTGAAAAAGCAAAGCTGGAAAACACATACATGCAGTAAATATAATGATATTCTTTTTAATAGGTAGCATTGCATGCTAAATAGAGTCTAGACATGAAGTCAGGAAGGCCTGAGTTCAGATTTTGACTCAAACTCTCACTAGTTACATGACACCAGGCAAACATATCCCTTAACTTCTCAAAGCCTAAGTTTCCTCGTCTGTAAAATGGGGCTGATAATAGTGACCACCTTATAGGGTTGTGAATATTAAATGATCTGATATATGAACAGTGCTTTGTTAAACTTAAAGTCCTACATAAAAATCATTAATTGTCTTTAATGCAAATAGTCAACCTGATCAAAAGGGGACAGAAGGAAGGTCAAAAGAGGAGAGAATGAACAGTGGGAAAGTGGCCATTAGTTAACCCATATTTTTACCCTAATGCTTCTAAATTTATTTTCATATGAAAGGTTTTGTTGTTCTCCATTATGTCTAGAAAGGAGCACATTAATAAAATTCTGACTTGCAGCCATATGGCCCCATTTATACAAAGTCAAAACAGCAGCTTAGAAAGTCAGTTAGTAAGGTAGCATGATGTGGTCGAAGAAGTATTAGATTTGGGGTCAAAGGACCTGAGTTCAAATCTCAGCACCTCCATTTATTATCTGTGTAACCTTAAGCAAATCAGCACCTTCTCTGTGTCTCAGGCTCCTCATCTATAAAAGGAGGAGGCTGGCTATTTGGCCATGGTGTGATTATGTAGAAAATTCTAGATAATTGGCAAAGAAAATTATAGCTTCGGTCACATATCAAGGCACAACATAAAAGCACAAAATTAAAATGCAATAACAAAAAGACTCCCATATTTATCAAAATACATGTATTTATAGAAGCACTTTTGTAATAGAAAAAAAAACTGGAAATAAAGTAGATGTGCAGATTGGAATGGCTGAACAAATTGCAGTACAAGAATGTAATAGACTATTACTGTGTTGTAAGAAACAATAAATATGATGACTACTTGATAATACTGGGTGATTTATATGAACAGATACGTTGAATGAAGTAAGCAGAACCAGTAAAACCATATAGTCATTGTATGACTACCGCATTGTAAATTGAAAGAACCACAGAATGATAGAAACCCAATTCTATGAAATTAATTTGACTAAGCTAGGTGGCAAAGAAGAGAAATAAGAAGGTCTACACCTCCTTACAGAGGTAGGGGACTACAAGAGGGGAACTTTGCCTATGCAGTCAGATTTTTGCAATGTACTGCTTAGTTTTGATTAACTTTTTTTCTGTTCTATTCTTTGTTATAAGGAATAGTCCTCTAGATAGGGATGAAGGGACAGATACATTGGAAAGTGTCATGTAAAAAAAACTATATCAATAAAAAATTATTTTTAAAAACAAGAGGTGTCACAGCTAGTGAGTGTCAGAGCTAAGGTTTGAACCTTGATATACAGACTCCTGTTGCAGGTCTCTTTCTAATACAGCATGGGTAATAGGTCATGAGTACCTTCAATGAATTTATAATGTGTCAAGAGACAGTATAAAATACAAGAAACTAGAAAAGGCAAGGCAAATGGATTGTGGTTAGGAATTGGCCTCTACCCCATCCCCCACATGAAATCTCAGTAATGTCTCCAGCTCTAAGCACCGCTAAGCTACTAAATCACTCACAAGGCCCTGGAATGTACAATGGGTTTTATCAAACTGGAGACCTTGGTTAGGAAGGGAGAGAAAAAGGATTAGGCAAGAAAGAAGGGAGGAGAGAAACTGAATTGGAAGACATTATAGTGAGAGATAACAAGAGGGTCACCAATCATCCTAGGCACTGTGTAGTGGACTCCCATGTCATAGGCTGTCAGCTTCAATCCTTGCTTTGCCAGATTCATGATCTCTCACATGATTATTGGTTTAGAGGTAGAAGAGACCCCCCCCCACAGTCATCAACTCTGCCCCTTACTGTGTTACATGTGTAACCTTGGTCAAATCACTTAACCAATCCAGACCTCAGTTGCCTCATCTTTCAAAAGAGGAAGATTGGACTAGATGACTTCATATGGCCCTTCCTGATCTAAATATAAAATTATTCATCATTTTAGAGATGAGGAAACTGAGGCTCATAGAGTTGAAGGGATTTGTTCAAGGTGGCAGAGTTAATAAAGACAGATTTGATTCCAGATCCTCTGACTCCAGAGTGATTTTAACCATCTTAGCCGTGTAGGTCTTCCCTTCGACAATACAATTTGAAAACTTGTCATGATTCATCATCTGAAGTCATTCTTGCTCATGGCTGTGTAGAAATCCTTCAAAGAGGATTCACCCGCAGTGGACTTTCACTGGGTTTTTAATCCCATGATGCTACTATTACAATAGATTCAATTGAATGCTCTTGTGCCTTGGGGAAAAATGACAGTTTGGAGGAATATAAAAGAATATGGAAATAAACCAGGTCGATGAAAGAAGTAGATCTGGACCAAAGGTATACACAAACCTACAGCAAGGGTCTCTGAACAATCAGCATGGCATAAGGGGTAGAATCTGGGATTAGGGGTCCATCTTTGTCTGATTTTTACTGCATCCTTTTTTTACACCTCCTTTTCTGGTCAAATACATCCTTAATTTCTTTCAGGACTCAGTTCAGTCTCCACTCCTACAGGAGCCTTTCCTTTTCTCCCCACTCTACTTTCTAGTACCTCCCATTATCTTACATCCATTTTGTATTTTTATATGTACCTCTATAGATACATGCATGTATCCTCCAATAAAGTGGACACTCCTTGAAGGCAGAGAATGTTTTCCAACATTAGGCTCTTACTAGCAAATCAGCTCACCACTATATCTCAGTTTTATCATCTATAATGAAAGACAGTCAGACTCAATGGCCTCCAATATCTACATATATGAACCTATGATCCCAGCACCAAGCACAGTGCCTGGTACATAGGTGTTTAATCAGTGCTTGTGGATTGATTATTCACTACTGAAAAGTGAATCCTCCTTCAAAATATCCTACTGTTTGCTGGTATCCTAAGCCCTTAACCTGATTTTAAAAGAATGGTTCTCTTTCCATTGTCATTTGCACAAGGAAAGGAAGCTTTCACAAAGCTATCCTTTTGACTATGGTGCTCACCAGTCCACCCTCCAGGTTCCTCCTGTCAGAAGGGTCACATCTGGAATGGCAGCTAACACCCATCATCCTTCCCCTAATGCCAACTTTACATCCCCCAAAGGAAGAGATGGCATTGACAGGCAGTTTCTATCCCTCTTATGAGGGATAGAACACAAATGGGGAAGAAGCTAGAGTCATATGTAGGGACCGCAAGTAAATGCTAGCTTAGTCCCAGAAGCAAGAGCAGACCTCCCTTTAGTGCAGATGTGGGCAGCTAAGCACCAGGTGGGCGACAGAGCCCCAGGGAATATAATGAACAGCTGCAAACTGATCACAGATTTCAGCTTTCCCTGCCTGTGTACAATGAGTGTGCCCTTTCTCTCCTAATGCATTTGCTGAATTTTCTGAAGAGATCGAAATTCTGGAGGCGTTTGCTGAAAAGTTTTGTACTCAGTACCAAGCATAAAGAATGGCATAGAGGGGGGTGGGATCCACCTCATTGTATAAAGAGAATACCAGAGTGAAGGAGATGGAGAAAGGAAGAGCAGAGAGGACTCAGAGGAGA
Source organism: Trichosurus vulpecula (assembly GCF_011100635.1). Taxonomy (NCBI): domain Eukaryota; kingdom Metazoa; phylum Chordata; class Mammalia; order Diprotodontia; family Phalangeridae; genus Trichosurus; species Trichosurus vulpecula. The sequence goes on from NC_050578.1 coordinate 254,315,847, forward strand.
GCAGGGTGCAAGGAGCCTAAATTAAAGAAGAGCAAAGGCTGTGATGGAGAGATAAAAAGAAGGGGAACAAAAGGGATACAGAAGAAGGGAGAGAATACAAGGAGGAAAGGAGGGAGGGAGGGAGGAAAGAAGGAAGGAAGGAAGAAAGGAAGGAAGAAAGGGAAGGGAAGAAGGAAGGAAGAAAGGAAGGAAGGGAGAGAGGAAGGAAGGAAAAGAGGGAGAGAGGAAGGAAGGAAAGAAGGAAGGGAGGGAGGAAGGAACAAAGGAAGGGAGGAAGGGAGGGAGGAAGGAAGGAAGGGGTGAAAATATATTAGGGTAAAGCATACACACATATAGCAACCATCTGCATTCTGAAGCACAGCTGTTTTCAGAGAGAAGGAAATGTTTTCTCTGTGGTAGATTTAAATTTCTGTCCTATTAATAAATGACCAATGAAACAACTAGTTGGCTGGTCCCCTGGTGCAGGCATGGAAGTCTCTTACTGTCTAATCTTTGCCTTTAAGCCCTAGCTGGACAAAAACCAAGAGTCCCAAATATTAGGCACTAAAGAGATATGGTGGCAATCCAGGAACCAATTTACAGGGTTTCACTTCACTAGTTTTCTTTATTTTGGTCCTATTAGGCCTAATAATGTATACTAGCTATTAATCAGCCAGGAAAAGAAAAGGTAGAATCCATATGTTTGTGCCTACTTGGGCCTGCCCTTCAGCAAGTCCTGGGATGAGAGAGGGTGGGCTTCTCAAAGTTTTCTCCACAACTTTTAAGTGCTAGGCTTAAGTTTGAATTCCTGGCTTTCATTTGGCACCACACCCCCAAAGCTCTTTGAAGCCATGAGGCTTCAAAGGGATGATCACTAAACATCATCTGGGATATTTCCAGGAGCTTGTCATTACAGAGCCTGGGCTAAGATTGCCAAGCTATGGAGGCTAGGAGAGTACATCCAGTGGCAGACTCATTGGAACCAGGTGTGAAAACCTAAGTCTTCTCTCTTTCAGGATAGAATATATCATAGGAGCACAGATTCAGAGCTAGAAAGGACCTTAGAAGTCATCTCGACCAATCCCCCCATTTTTCAGAAGAGCACGAGGTTAAAAATGAGTCAGTGAATTGTTCTGGGTCTTGCAGGTAGAAAGTGGCAAGATTATTATTTGAATCCATGACCTCTGATTTCAAAGCAACATCCCTTCCATTGCAACATACTGCCCTCTCCTCATGTAATAACGATGGCTTGCTTTTTTATGATGCTTTCCAAATGAAAAATGCTTTCACATATAATATCTCATCTGATTTTCTTCTCCTTATGCACAACCTTCCCATCTCCCACCTCTGTGCTTTTGCATGGGCTGTTTCTCCCCCACCCCCACCCCATTCCTGGAATGTGTTCCTCTCCAATTCTTTCCTCAGAATCACTGGCTTCCTTCAAACTTCAACTCAAGAGCTACCTTCTACAAGAGGCATTCCCTGATCTTCTCAAATGCTAATACCTTCCTCCCCCATTACACCTCATACTAAATCTAAACATATTTTACATATAGTTACCTCTATATATGTTGCCTTCAGTCCTACAGAATGTAAGCTTTTGAGGGCAGGGATTATTTTCTTTTCCATCTTTATAACCAAATAATGGCCCCTCAAAATGTGAATCTGAATTATATCAAAGCAAAGCACAATGCTATAATAGAAGTCTCACTAGACCTGCAATCACACCTAAGTTTGAATCATACCTTAGACTTTTATTGCTTATGTGTTGATGAGCAAGTTACTTAATGTCTCAGAACTTCAGTAATCTCATCTGTCAAATGGGGTGGATGATATAAGCAAGATACGAATCCTGAAACTGGAGTGATCTTCTAGGATGAAGAGATTTCTGAGGACATGTTGGAGACGTTTGGAGTGCAGCCTGATGCTAAATGGAGCCAACATTTCAGAGATGGGCCAGGGGAGAGGAGATCCACCCAAAACCATGAAATGGACTCACCTGGTGAAGAGGAGGACAAAAGCCTCCAATTCTTCCTAATACCTTGGCTAGATGAGGACCTTGTGAATGTGAGAGGGTCAGAGGATTTTGACTTCTCATCAGCAGTGTCTTCAGAACAATGACTGGTAATAGTGTCAACATTGGGAACTAAGGACAAACTAGAGATACTGAGAAAATACAGTTTCAAGACGCTACAAGGAGCTACAAAAACAAGTATTATATCTCTAAGGAGAACTTCATAAGGGCCCACAAATAAGAGAAAAGAACTTATAGTAAAGAACTACCAGGACCTATGTTACCTCTTTCCTGCATCACATGATCTAAGCTTGAGCCAACTTTCCCTAGACTCTATACGTACTTGTGGAGATTATACTCTGGTATGAGGGGGTAAGGGAGAGATGTTTGTACCAACCATCTTTAGTAAATACTCATTTCTAAAAACAATTAAGTCTGTCTGATATCAGCTGAGAGTCAAAAAGTGAAACACGCTGGTGGGGACTCATGAGTTATAATACTGAAACCATCTGCCAATAGCTCAGGGCTACCCCTGGAATCCTAAGAGAACGACAGTGTTCTCAATCTAACCTACCCGAATGAATGGGGATTTGGAATAGTAACCAAGAGCCATATGCTATATTTCTTCCTGGATCATCTTACATTCCAACTGCCTCTAAGAAATCTTCTCTTGTCCCCTTCCCCCAGCAGAAAGTATACTCTCACTTCTGAAATTTTCCTAGAACCCTTCATCTAGATCTCTCTTGTCTCCATCACATAGTTGCTTGAATTCTACTTAACTGTATCTGGGTCAATTCCCCCTTGACAGATTTTTAAGTTCCTTAAGGACAGAGATTGTGTCATTTTTTCAGCCTTGTATCACCAGATGGTAGCACAGTGTTTTGTACCTCATGGGAACTTAGCAATGTTTGTTGAATAAATTACTCTCTTAGGTACTTATTAATAACTATAATGCAACAAAATTTGGGGACTTTATACCTATAGATCTTACCTCCTACTACACTGTTAGCTCCTTGAGTGTTAGGACTGTGTGTATTTCCTTCTGACACAGGGTTTTTCACACTATAGTTGCTTAATAAATGGTTGAACGAATCAATGAAATGGCATCTGGTTCAGAACTTTCAAAAGACATATGGGACACTTATCTTGTCAGTTCCTGAGCTTCTGGGGGACGGAAGAAACAAGCATTTATTGAGTGCCTACTATTTGCCACACACTGTGCTAAACTCTTCTAACCCAAACAATAGCAGGAGTCATTCAACCAGCATCAGCTATGGCTAAAACAGCTGCCCAAGCAGATTGAATATCCATTTGGATCTTCTGAGACTATCTGCCCAGGCTCTCTCTGTACGGTCACTGAACAGCATATGTTGCTCTGCTGTGCAAAGATATCAGTGTTCACATAAGTACACACAGCATCCCCTTTAATTAAAGCCCAATACGGTTCACACATTAGGCAAATATCATTGTTTTCCCTATGGAACGCCCGGGCATCTGGTAGTCTTCCGGCTCCTACAAGATCTTCTTTCTTTATTCAGCATTAAAAAGGCAAAAAGTATGCTTTCTACAAGGGACCCCCAAATCAATACATTTTCTCTGTCCCCAAACACCACCTTCTATTTACATGTTCAATATCTGAGGAAAAGGTCTTCTAAAATCTTCTCCAATACAAGGCCTAGGCAAGAAAATGAAGTGGAAAGAAACCCATTAATTAAGCCCCTACTATGTGGCAAGCACATCACTGGGGATACAAATGGAAAATTGAGAAAGTGGCTACTTTCGACGAGCTCCCCTTCTAATTGGAGAACACATAGAAGGTCCAGCTGCAGAGCAGATGGAAAAACCAGATGGTGATTAGGACCCAGTGGGCAAAGCAGCAGGACATATGGTGAGGACTTGTTGACCTTAAGGAAGAATGGCAGTAATCCAAAAATGATGCGACTGTGGCATTTTGTAAAGGACTCAGAACTAGGGATAGTAAGCCTGGAAAACAGAAGGCAATGGGAACATGAGAACTGCCTTCAAGTATTTGAAGGACTGCCACATTTTGCTGGGTTGAGTAGAACAAAACAAGGAGCAATAGATGGACAGGAGGGGAGAAAGGAGAGTTGCAGATGAGCAGATCTTGGCCCAATATAAGGAAAAACTTCCTCACAATTAGAACTTTGAAGATCTAAGTGGAATGAATGAACAGTCTGACCAGATAATAGCTTTCCCTCTTTCTGGAAGACTTTAATCAAGTGAGATGACCACTGGGGAGGGAATGAGTGGGAAATTGGGCAGAGATATGTCTGTTTTGGCACAGATTAGTTTAAGAATACTCCCAGGTTTCCATTCTTTGAATTCTACAAATTCTCTTTTCTCAAGAGAAAAAGCTAAAGACTCACACCTTAATATTACTGCCTTTCTTCTGCTTGTTATCCCCAGTTAAGCTTGTATGTAGCTTGTTTATATACGATTATTATTTACATGTTGTAGTCCATTAGATGAGCCCCTTGAGAGCAGGAATTGGGTATAGTTTTTTTTTTTGCTTTGGGGGTATTTTTTCTTGCCTTTCTTGGTATTTCTAGTGTCTAGCACAGTGTCTAGCATATAGAAGGCATTTGTAAATACATTTTGCCTGACCGACCTCAATTGGCCAACAATTCTTGTACAATAAAGAGACCTAGGTCTTTTTCTACACCACCAAAATTACCTCACAATCCTAGACAATAAGCAAATCAATTGTATGACATCTTAATGATAATAATAATATCTATATATTACACCTATATATGCCTATATATCATACCTATCTATATATTATATGTCTGTATATTGTACCTATAGATACCTAAGTTCTTTATAGCCCTTTAAAGTTTGCAAAGCACATTACCTAAATAACCCCATTTGATCCTGGTGTGGTAGGTATTCTTACTGTTTCCATGAGGAAGTGTCTGAGGCAGAATTCTAAATCAGATCTTCCTAACTAACATCAAGTCCAAGGCTCTATCAAGGCAGCTAGGTAGCACAAGGGATAGAGCATTAAGCCTACAATTAGGAAAATCTGAGCCCAAATCTGGCCGCAGACACTTGCTAGCTGTGTGACCCTGGGCAAGTCACTTAAATCTCTGTATGTCTCAGTTTCCCCAACTGTAAAATGAAGTAATGACAGCATTTACTCCCCCCCCAAGGTTATTGTAAAAATCAAATGAAATGACATTTGTAAAGTGTTTCACATAGTACCTGGCACAGAATAGGTGCTTAATAAAAGCTTGGATATTTTTTCTCCATCTATGCAAAACTAGCTGATTAACTGGATTTTTCATTTCCTAACCTGTATGTATTAGGTAGACATAGCTGTAAAGAATTGCTGCCATAACCTGGTTGTTAAGAGAGTAAAACACCTGTAAGGAAAGTAAAAGCGCCAGGGTTGATGACGGTCATACAAGAACAAGAAAACAAAACAAAAAAAAACCTGCCTCTTGAAGCTGGAACTGGATTGTCCTGGAAACAAGCGATGAAAGAGTTCATGGCTTCAGATCAAAACCTGCCAAGAAGTTTGAGTTTGGCAGTGGAATAATCACCAGCCCTCTCCCCCCATGGGAATCAGTCCCATCACTGCCAAATATTCCCAGTGTGAGTGTATGCAAGTCATTTTCCTTCTCCGGGCCTCAGTTTCTTCATTTGTAAAATAAAGAGGTCAGCCTAGATGGTCCTTAAGATCTCATTCCCTTCTAGCTCCAGTAGTCTCTGTCTGAAGATCTCTTTCCAGTGTTTGCTGTTAATTTAAAGATCACTCCCCCACAAGCTCTAACATTGTTTCCTATGTTCTTAAGAAAACCTCCAGCTCTGACATTCCATGACTCTCTTCTTAGCTCCATGGCTATGGGACTCTCTATCATTATGTATATTCTTACTCCTCCAACTACTTTATATGAGCTTCCCATTTAAGTATTCTCACAATCTCCTTCAGATTGAAACTGAAACTGTTAAACAGAACTGTTCTTACCTCTGTCCCTACAGAAAACTTTTGGTCACCTCACCAAAACAAAAGGCATGGCCACTGTCCATTACCCTTTATTAATAGCTTGCTTTCTAGCCAATTTTTCAAGACAATCTAATTCCTTTCCTGGCCAAGCTAATTTCAGCCAAATTTGCAAGTAAAATTTCATGAGTGTCTCTATCCAATCTTTTAGTAACATCCAAAAATATAACCCCTACATTTTAGAACTGCCATTAATTTCATGCCTTTCTTCATTTACTAGTGAATCTATTTTTCAATTCTTTTGTGGCCATATACATGTAAAAATAAATTTTCTCTCTTTTAACCCTTCATCTATAACTTCTGTTTATGTCTGGATCATGCTATTTACTATACCCCTACATAGTTGTACTTTTTCATTTTGTTCTGATTCTGGAAGAAGACAAACCAGCAGATAAAGAAGACTGAAAATCACCTAATACTTGGAACAAGAAGAGAAGAGATAGATTGTATTTTTCATCATTAGTCCTTTGAAATCGTGGTTGGCCATTACACTGGTCAGAATTCTTAAGTCTTTCAAAGGGGCTTGTTTTTACAATATTCCTGTTCTTATATACATTGTTCTAGTTTTTCTCATTTCATTTTACAGCCAAGTACATAAAAATCTTCCCAGGTTTCTCTGAATCTGTTACTTTTGTCATTTCTTATGGCTATGAAATAATTCTATTCCATTACATTCATATATACTGGTTTGTTCAACCTTTGCATTATTGGTGGGCACCTCCTTAGTTTCAAGTTCTTTATCACCACAAAAAGAGCTGCTTTATTTTCTTTTTACTATTTCTTTCATTGCTTTGGAAAACCTTAATTAAACTAAGTAGAGATGTTGCTGAGGCAAAGGGTATGTACAGGTTAGTGACTCCCCAAAATGTCTATAAGACTATACATTTTAGAGCAAGCCACTGCAGGTGTGAAATTGCCAATATAGACTCAAAGAGTTGCCCAAGGCACTAAGGGATTGAATATCTTGCCCAGAGACGTATATCTTGAACCCAGATCTAACTCTGAGGTGTTCTCTCTCTCTTCTCTCTCTCCCTCCCTCCCTTCCTCTCTCCATATATATATATATATATATATATATATATATATATATATATATATATATATATATATAGATACATACATAGATAGATAGATAGATAGATAGATATATCTCCTTATCTCTCTCTCCCCATCTCTCTCCCTCTCTCATATTAGCATATTATTAAGAGGAGGGGTAGATGTGGCAATCAATGCTTTGCAACTAATCCCAGAAGACTTCCTAGAGAAGAGACATTTAAGTTACATCCTAAAAAGACTAGAAAGCTTCACTATGGGCAAAAATCTTGGCAAGTGCTCTCCTAAGTCACCATTGCATATTTTTCGCCCTCTGTAAAGATTGCTTTTTCCAAAGGATTATTAGCATGTTTTAAAGCTGTGTTTTAATCTCCTTCCATGTTCTTAGGTTTTAATAGGTTTTCTGCATACTCCACATTGTAACAAATTTGCATTCCTCAAGTCAATTACCCTTATACCGCCGTACTCATTGAACCCAAGAACCTATTTTCTCCTAAGTGGGAATTGAGGGAGCAGAGCTACGGGTGCCTCTTTTTTATGCAGTGCATTTTTTTCTGCCTAGATCCACTGGTGGATGCTCTGCTTCTCGATTAAAGGTTGATTTTTTTTCTATTAGAAAGTATACTTTGGACGTAAAGGGAGTCTGGCTTACGAGGCAGTGATGCAAATGGGGGGAGGGAGCTCGGTATCAAATTTAAACAGATTGTCCTGGATGTCAAGCCACATAGTTGTACTTTTTTACTTTGCTCTGACTCTAGAAGACAAACCAGTAGGGAGGAGACTGAATATCACCTAATACCTGGAACAACAAGAAGAAAGGAGGTGGGTTGTATTTTTCATCATTGGTCCTCTTTATGTTTGTGGAGGAAAGGCACGGAAAGGCACAAGAGGAATCTATTTATGTGGCATTGCTAGGGTAGGACCTGAGTGTGTTACCTGAAGGGGGCTATGTTACCTGTCAAACGAAGGTCAAGTTGGCATGCCTATGATGTTGCATGTTAAGTTGCCACACTTCGTTGTACATTGAGCTAACATTTAGGCTGCGTTATATCAGTATTTAGTAGTGCATCAAGCTAATGCATGTGCTTAATGTGAAAAAAGTGTGTGAACATTTTGGTCAATAAAACACACTTTTTCTTTGGAAAAAGCAGTATTTATCAAAAGGCTAGAAAGTGAGCCATCCCAATTAAATTGTGGAAACAAGGGTGTGAGTGTTGGATTTGGAGTCAGTTCAAATCTTTCCTCCACAACTTACAACTCATAGAACTTTGGGCCTCAGTTTTTTCATCAGCAAAAATGAGGAGTTGAACTAGATATTAAGTGTTTTCATTCTCCACTTTCCATGTACAGCACTGCTTGGTTTGAATTCCACAGTACAAGATGCCCCTCTCAGGATAAGCTAATCACCTGAACTCTCATCATTGTCCCCTTTAATTCAGCCTTGGATACTCATCACCTTCCCAACATTCTCAGTCTCTTCCCCCCTCTGACTGAAGAGCTAGAGAATGAAGCCCTCCACTCCTCCCAAAGCTTTCCTTTATGGAGGACAGGATTCTGACTTTTCTGCTCACTCTTCACGTTCCAGCTGCAGCACCACTTGGTTTGAATTCCACAGTACAAGATGTCCCCATGACCATGGTACCCCTTGTTGTCCTCACTCACTTTCTAGCTTTCTTTTATCTGTTGTCTTCCTCTACTACATTATAATCTCCTTGAGAGCTGGAAATGGCTTTCTTTTTCTTATTTGCATCCCCAGTACTTAGTGTAGTGCTTGGCAAATAATAGGTACTTAATTAATGTTTATAGGATTAGATTGGATTGGAATTTTTAACCTTTTTGTGTATTGGACTCCCTTGGCAATCTAGACCTATGGAGCCCTTCTCAGAGAATGTTTTTAAATGCACAAAATTAAGTATATAGCATTACAAAGGAAACTAAATACAATGAAATACAGTTATTGAAATATTTTTAAAATAAATTTATGGGCTCCACATTAGGAATCCCTCCTCTAAACTGTCTTCTAGCTTTAAATCTATGATCCTATGATCCTCTGTGTTGTATTAGGAATTTATCCCCAATAAATTTCATCTCATTAGATTTAGCTAATCTTTCTAGTCTCTTAAAATCTTTTGGGATTCTAATTATTTAATCTCATGTGTTAGTTCTAATTCTCAACTTTGTATTATCCACAAAATTAACAATTCTATTTATTCCTTTGTACAAACCATTGCTTAAAACTTTGAACAGAACAAAGCCAAGGATCTGTCCCTGGAGGCATTTTACTCTCAACTCCAGTTTGATATTAGCAGGAAAAATAAATCTTCAACAGGTTTACCTACAGAAACCTCAATACAACTTTCACTTACTCTAGGTAATGAATTTCTTCCACCCACAGACCATCAGGCAATGGGCCTACCCAAATGTGGTCCCCTCATCCAAACTATTGTTGTGCCAAAAAAAAGCGAGCGAGACCCGGATATGAATTTTGATGTGGATTTATTCAAGCGCACGAGTGTTCAGAGTAAAGACTCCAATCGAACAGTCCCGAGCAGGGGTAGGGTCTGGGTATTTAAAGGGAAAAAACACAAACTGATTTCCGTGGAGATGAGGGCACAAACTGTTGATTCAAGCTGGGGCAGGATTATTTCCGTGGAGATGGGAGCATAAACAGTGGGGCGAGCTGGGGCAAGATGGAGGGTAAACTGGGGGACAGGGCACAACACTATATAAATGCTATTAGCAATGTGCAGTACAAAGAAGAGGCAGGGGCTTAACCAACATAAATGTATGAGCCACACTTACTGGGAATTTCTTACGCCTATAGAACCTTTGCTATCACCTATCCACATGATGAATGAGCTTCGACAGACTATACATGCTAGCTAGCATAAGGTTGATGCTTTCTGAAGCAATACATGTACAGTCCCAGACATCAATGGACATTATAGACTTTTTATTACTTGAAACTCAACTTGAGGCCATAGTAGGATATGGCTTTCCAGAAAACTAGTGCAATCTTAGACTATATCTGGAAAGGAATGGTGTCCAGGAGTTGGGAGGTGATAGAATTGTACTCTGCTCTGTGTAGACACCATATGAAAATATTACAACTATGTGTGTTGGTAACCAAAAATGGGCTCCTTAGCACTTAGTCAACAAGTGCCCTTGACTAGTTTGGCTTTTTCCCCTGAACTGAATGCTGTTTGTATGTTGGACTGGAGTAAGCTTGTCGGCCCCTTCACCTTGCTTCCCTTGCTTAAGCTGATGAAAAGAACCTGTGCTTTCCCGGTCAACCCCTTCACCTTGCTTAAGCAGATTGAAAGAACCTGTGCTTTCCCCGACGTACCTTACACCCCCGCAGAAGCCGGATGGTTAAAAACAGCTTCCGTTGGAGCCAGAGGCTGCTACAGCTACAGTCACAGCCGAAGCTGAAGCAGGAGCTGCCAGTAGCAGAGCTGACCTACGGGAGGAAGCTGAACAAGGACTTGAGGCCAGTGGGTAATCTTTTTACCATAGAGGGGAAGCATGTATATGATTTTGCTGTACACCATCATGCTTCTCTGTGGCCTCCTGGTTACTCTTGTGAGGCAGACTTATTGGGCCTGGAAGCTTTTGATCAATATGTCAAAATGGGGATGCTGGTTCATGGGTTGGTTACTGTGGAGCCTAAATATATGCTTTGATTCTTCTGCCTCCTACTTTGAGAGTTTCTTATATCCAGCGCTTCCGAACCTTTCAAACATATATATGATCCTCTTTGAGATTATAAACTCTGCCCTCCTAGTACACTATGCAAAAGTGGAATGGGCTGCATTGGAAGATAGTGAGTCCCCCTGCCTGAAGGCCTTGAAGCAAAGCCTAGAAGAGGACCTATTAGATATGGCAGAGCTAGGATTCTTGTTCCTGTTTGGCCAAACTGTATGGCCTCTGTAATTCCTTTCAAATCTGAGATTCTTTCATTTGTTCATCCTTGGGTGTCCATTGCCATCTAAAAAGCTAGGTTGGCAACTACTACGGAGGGGTCTGTAGTTTGCATGCCAGTCTTGTCCATTATCAGAATTAACCCTACAAATGACACAACCAAGAAAAATCATACACCACTATCCAGTAATTAAAGAAAATGCTTTCCATCAATATTTCTTGTGTTGAGACACAGTGATGTTTCCCATATTTCCTGGGTAAGGTTCTAAGTTCGTTTCTAGAGTAGGGAAAGTGCCATGAAGACAGTACTGAATTTAGAATCATAGGACTTTAGACAAAATCCCAGTTCTGATGCTTACTAGTTACATGAATACAGGCAAGCTATTGGTAACTTTGAGTCTGTTTACTCATCTATGAAATGTGGATTATATCTGTAACATCTGCCTCACAGGTAACACATTATGGGACACATAAAGGAGATTTTGGTTTAAGTAAGGGTTTGAATTGACAGCCTATGAGGTTGCTTCCAAGTGTGAGGTTCAGTGATTGTGTAACTCTATGAACAAAAAATCCATCTCATTAAGAGCTAACCTGAAAGTTTACAAAGCGCTCTACAAATATGATCACAACAAACCTGGCAGGTAGGTGCTAGGTGCTACTAGCGTTTTCATCTTATAGATAGGGAAGCTGAAGCAGGCAAAAGACTGAGTGGCTTGCTCAGGGTCATATAACTAATAAATGTCTAAAGCAGGATTTGAACTCAAGTCATCCTTACTGCAAGTTCAGTGCTCTGTCCACTATACACCTGAAGAGTGGTGAATGGAACTCACCATCAATATTAGTCTCATTTTAAACAAGGGTAGATGGAGCTTTTTAATGAATGAATTAATGAACGAAGCATTTATTATATGCTTATTATGTGCAAAGCACATTCCCAATCAGTATCAGGAATACAAAGAGAAAAGTAAAGCAGTCTCTGTTCTCAAGGAGTTCAGATTCTAATGGAGGAGACAATATATTTAGAAGGTCCAGTGGAGGGGCAGCTAGGTGGTGCAGTGAGTAGAGCACCAGCCCTGGAGTCAGGAAGACCTGAGTTCAAATCCAGCCTCAGACACTTGACACATTTACTAGCTGTGTGACCTTGGGCAAGTCACTTAACCCCAATTGCCCTGCCAAAAAGCAAAAAAAAAAAAAAAAAGAAGAAGAAGAAGGTCCTTGGGGTGCAGCAGCAAAACAGATGGTAACGCTTCTTCTTTACTGTCATTCTCATTGATAAAATCAGAATTTCTGGTGCTGACCCATTTGACAGTGCCAAGAACTTTTGGCTACAACAAAAGTTAAAGGGACACGGTAGAAGATTTGGCAGCGCCTTTGCATCCAGCTAACACTCACGATCTACTCTGGGAATATTCTCTTGCAAACAGTAGTTACTAAAGGTCTATTAAGTCTCTGAAAAGCAGTATCAAAAACCAAAAGGAAACCTGAAAGTTGCCCACATTGAAAGGGAAGTCAGAAAGCAGAACGTATATGCCTGGAGGCAAAATTCTTCGTTCTTTTCATCATTTCCGAAAACCCTGGTGTTACTATTCAGATCGTGCGCTGTTTAAAGACTACTGAAAGGTATACGGGATGTGGCAGACAAAGGTTAAGGTAGAAGTGTAGCACAGTTCTTTTGAATGGCACAGTCTAATTTCCAAGACTGCATGGCAAAGTGGGAAAAGCACTGAATTTGGAATCAGAAAAATTATGTTGGAGATGACTCGGACAATTACAAGCTATGTGACCTTGGGTAAGTCATTTAACAGCTCTATCCCTTAGAACCCTCTCTTCAGATGAGGAAAGAGAGAGGGAGGAGGGGAGGAAAAAGAGATAGAAAGAAGGGGCAAAGAGGGGAGTGAGGGAAGAAAGAAGGGAAAAAGGAAAAGAGAGGAGAGAAGGAAGGAAGAAAGGGAAGGAAAGAAGAAAAGAAGGAGAAAAAGAAATGGAGGGAGAAAGAGAGAAGGAGAGAGACAGGGAGGAAGAGAGAGGGAGGGGGAGGGGGAGAGACAGAGACAGAGAGACAGAGAATGAGAGAAAATTTTGATACGATCACCATCCCAAAGCTTGAGGACAGGAGACTCCACTATAAATGGGTCTTCCAAGTCATAAAAGGGATTATTTTATTGCTGTCTTTCCACATAGATAGGGAAAATCCTAAATCATTATCATTAATCTTTGGAATGCATAGTCTGACTTTGGGGGGAAAAGATTCAGTCTCTGGATTAGGTTTCATCTGGGTCATTATTAAAATAAGTTTGTGTGAACTACACATGAAGGAGTTGGGAATAAGGAAGAGCAGTGTACTGGTGTGGGGGATTTAATCCCATCCTAGAATAAAAGGTCATCCTTGGAAGTCTCCAAAGAAAATACATTGTTGTTCAGTCATTTTAATCATGTCTGACTCTCCATGATGCCATTCGGGATTTTCTTGGCAAAAATATTGAAGTGGTTGGCCATTTCTTTCCCCAGCTCATTTTACAGATGAGGAAACTGAGGCAAGCAAGGTTAAGTGACTGGCCCAGGGCCACACAGCTAGTAAGTGTCTGAGGCTGGATTTGATCTCAGGTCTTCCTGACTCCCGGACTAGGGATGCATCCACTGTGGCACGTGAGGCCAAAAGAGTTGATTCATGCCCAATAACGAGAAATGCCCACTGGTATCGGTGTCAGGACATTAATGGGTGGTCAGTACAAGGCAATTGAGATGAACACCAAGGCAAGGCTCAGTGTGTGGAATAGAATCCGAAATTATTAAGCACCTACTATGTGCCAGGCACTGTGCTAAGTACTTTGTAAATATTATCTCATTAGATCCTCACAAAACCCTCCATTTTATAATTGGAGAAACTGAAGCAGAGGTTAAGTGACTTGCCCAAGAGAACATAGCTAGTAAGTAACTAGGGTCACATTTGAACTCAGATCATCCTGAGCTCTATCTACTGCGCATCTAGCTGCCTCTATAAAAAAAATGAAACCTGAGTTAGACCAAATCAGACCTTGGCAAGCATGCAGAGAAACCTAATTCAAAGAGAAGGGTGATCTGAATGATGAAATCAAAGTTGGGACATCATTCATTAGAACAAGGCAATGAGTCAAAACCTAGGAGTCAGGTAGAAACCCCAGAGTACCCAAAAGCCAAAGAAAGGGTTTGGACTAAACTGTCTTGGGGGGAATTTGAAACTTCAACAATATTTCCCTGAAAATGAGGCAAACTTCCACACTTCCCAAAAATCTTCCCAAAAGATCAGGTTGGGCCAAAGAGAGTGAGACATTAATACTGGTGGGGAGAGAACAGAGGATTGATATTGTGGCAGGAAGAGTTATGTTATGATGGTGGTGCTGAGAGAAAAATGTTGATAAAGAAGTGGGTGTGAGACAAGGAATATGTGGTAGAAGAGACAGGGTAATACTCATTTTGAATGTTATGCTTCTCCAATAGTGCTTAAAACTAAATTTGCACTTTTTTGACTGCCATGTTTCCCACTGATCTTACAGTCTGGTAAAGGACCCATAACTTTTTCACATGGCCTGCTGTTTCTGTGGGAATCATAGGATCATAGGAACATGGTATGAGAGATGGAAGGGATCTTGAAGCCCATCTAATCCAACTCCTCATTTTACAGATGAAAAAACTGAAACTCAGAGAAATAAAGAGATTTGCTAGTAATTATCAGAAGAAAAAATGACTCTTCCTGACTCCAAATCCAGCATTCTGTCCACTACCTACCTGTAGTGGGAATTTGAGTAAAAAACAAGGAAGAAGCCAGAGAGCCTAAGACTAGTCTAAGACACCAGGACCTTGACCTTGCATTCTTTTCCTTGTCATTGCAGTGTATAGGGAATATACACAGGTATTTGCCTGGATTTGGGCAGCTGGGTGGTGCAGTGGATAGAGTACCAGGTCTAGAGTCAGTAAGACTTGAATTCAAATTCCACCTCAGACATTAACTGTGTGACCTTGGGCAAGTCACTTAACCCTGTTTGCCTCAGTTTCCTCATCTGTAACATGAGCTGGAGAAAGAAACGACAGACCACTCCAGTATCTTTGCCAGCAAATGGGATCACGAAGAGTCAGACATGACTGGAAAAAAATGAATAAATAAATTTGTCTTGATCAGAGTTTGCAAATTGGCTGCTAGAGTTCAGTGTCAACCAAAATAGGAGCAGGTGATAACTGTGAGAGCAGAAAAATCCATCCTATCTGATTTGCCAGCTGGGTTTATTTCCAGTTCCTATTCCTGAAGAAGGCTGCCTTGCAAAGTGAGGTCATCAAGCAAAACTACTCCCTCTTATATCCTTCCTGCTGGAGCAGAAATTAATTCTGAAGTATGGTCAACTTTTGATCTGTGGCTGGAATTATTTGAGCAGTTGCACCTAGAAGAAATGGGGAACTCCTAGGAGAGGCTGAAGACAGATCCTGAAAACAAATGTTGTCCTATATAAGCCTTAATGGTCAGCAAGATGCCGTATATTTTGATGATCAGGGACACTATGTGGTATAATGGAAAAAGGACTCGGGAAAGCAAGAGACCTAGCCTCCTGTCCTTCCTCTGCCCACAGCTCCCTCTTTTATAGACATTTACTATCTGGGTGACCTTGGGTACATCGCTTAGCCACTGTTTGCCTCAGTTTCTTCATCTGTAAAATTAGAATAATAATAATACCTACCTCCCATGGTTATTGTGAAGATAAAATGAGATATTATTTGTAAAGCATTTTGCAAACATTGAAATTTTGTTATTATCATTATCATGACATCAATTTTCCTAAAATAAGGAGGTTGGACAAGACACTCTCCACAGTCACTGGCAGCTCAAGCCTTCTAAGTCTATTTCAGACTGACATGAAGAATCCAATCATTTTATCAATACAATGCAGATGGGCCTAAGGAACAATGGGAAGACAGAAGAGAAAGGGCATCCATCAGACTGATGATCTCTAAGGACACCGTACTCTCAATGAGGCTGTGGTAATAGGCTGCATGACATCAACAACTCACTTAACTATAGGGTCCTAATTGGACTGCATTTCTGCCAGTCAGGTAACAATGGATTCTGTTGTGTTCCTTTAATAGAAAATGTATTTAATTGTATTAGATACAATTATACTGTAGTTCTGCCTGAGTGATGCAGACAATGGAATTCATTATTACGTTTAACAGGAAATGTATTTAATTTTCTACTGAAGTGATCTCATTCAAATTGAAATGGACAACATAAAATATTTTGCAAAAAAGTAAATTATCTGGAGCATTTACTTTTTAAAAATGAAGTAGCATGATCTACATTCAATACACTTCATTTGTTTCTGAGTCAAATTAATTTGTGCTGGAACAGTGGCCAGGAATTCTCCCCTCCCCCGTTGGTTGTGGGAGTGGGCTTGGGGGAGCGGGAAGGTTATAATCTAGAATTTAAATAGCATTGTGAATAATTTAGTTTCTGGTCTCAAGATGCCACTGCAGAAGGAGAAAGATGTTATTTCTGATGGAATATTTAGATATGACTTTATAGTTATAAACAAAGAGCATTCCTTAAATGGTAATGGGCTCTTTCTCTGTCTCTGGAAACTGTTGAAACATCTGTTGGAATCATTTTAGAAGAGAATTCTTTTGCTGGAAAGGAGATTGGGCTAAATCATTGAATGTAGAACTTAAAGGAACCTCAGAGATCAGCTAATCCAACCTCTTAATTTACAGAAGAGGAAACTGAAGTCTGTGAAGGTAGCCTGACTTGCCCAAGGTTAGCCAGGTGCTAAGTAGCAGAGCCAGGATTGAGACTTCAGTCATGTAACTTCAAATCCAATTATCTTTCCATCATGCCTTCTTTAATATGGCATTGACCTTCTAAGGTCCAGTCCAACTCTGACTCTATTTCTTCAACCAGTGAATCAAAAATCATTCACTAAGTATCTACTCTGTGCCAAGTACAGAGCTAAGTGCTGAAAATACCAAGAAAAGTATAAACAATCCCTGCCCTCAAAGAGTTCACAGTCTAATGGGAAAAATAAGTATGTATGAGATATCTTCAAAATAAATTAGAAGGTAAGCTTTAATTGCCAAATAGAAGACTTTATACTTGATTCTGGAAATAAAAGGAAGCTATCAGATTTTGTTGAAGAGAAAATAACTTTGGAAAGCAAGACAACAATGGATTAGATTGGGGAGAGAGTTGAGGCACAGACCAATTGGAAGGCAATTGCATTAGTCTAGATGAGAAATTATGAGGGCCTGAACTAAGGTGGTAGCTTTGTGAGTAGTGATAAAGAGACTTATACAAGAGATATTCTGTACTTAGAAATGGCAAGATTTACCAATGGACTGGATATGTGGGACGAGTGAGAAGTCTAAGATGAAATCGAGATTCTAAGTTCATGAGACTGACAAGATGGTAGCACCCATGACAGTAATAAGGAACTTTGGAAGAGATGCTTTGAGCCAGAATTCACAAGCAAAACTACCAAAGGAGAACTGAAATCACTGGGGAAAGACATTTAATCATTATCCCAACATTATCAATGGAAGGATCAGGGTCAACACCTTTGGACGGAACCCCTGAATCTATGAGATCATAATAGTGAGTACTTGAGCCTATTTTTGGACTATACTCATGATTTTGTTGATATAAGGAATTCCCAGTGAGGATTCTCCCTCCCAAATGAAGATCAACACCTGCTTTGCAAATAATAGCATTAAATAGTGGCCTGGGGTACTGAGGGGTTAAGTCATTTGCCAAGGATCACAAAGCAAGTATACAAGTCAAAGGCGGGGTTTGGACCCAGATCTTCCTGACTCTGAGGGTGGCACTCTATCCACTCACCAGCCTAGACTATATATGATACAAATACGTGGCCTGTGTTATGACAACTTCTCACATTTCTACTAATAGGATAAGCTGCAGCCAATTAAATCTAATATATCTCTCACAGTGATGGGGTGACAGTTACTGCCAATCTATGATTGTCAAATAACACTGATTGAGAACGTTTGGCTCTATGCCTTTCCTAGACCATTTGTTCTTCTTAAATTGGTCATTCTTAGCATGTACATATTTCTCATGTTGCAGCTGAGTTAATGGTAGTGAGATGGGGAAGACAGGAGGAATCCTCTTTTCATTAGTCAATCACTTGAAATCAACATTTATTCATCCTAGTGGAGACAGCAACTTCACCACCTTTTAAAGGTTATGACAAATCCTGCTAAGGTTGGACTTTTATTATAATTGCTATCAGCATCCCTTCTCCCTCATCCCCATCAAGACACAGTCTGATAAATTCTTTCTCATAAGTTGGATCTAGAGCAGGATTCGGTTCAATGCCCTCATTTGACAAATGAGGAAACTGAGACCCAAGGAGGTTGCCACTCATCCAATATCACACAGGTCATACAAGCATAATAGTTAGTATTGAATTCAGGTCCTCTGACTTCAGTGTTCTGTCCATTGTACCAACATGCTTGTCCAGAATGCTTTGGAATAGTAACGTAATCACAAGTGTTTCAGGGAGGTATCAAAATACCATCTGATAGGAGGAGGGAGGAGGGAGGAGGGCAGCTCAGTCCTAGGACATCACAAAAACAATATTCAGAATCATTGAACTTCAGAAAATGGCAGCCAGTTTTATTTCGATGGCCACAAACTCACCAGTCTCTTGAGCAAAAATCATCGTCTGACAAATCAAATAAACCTTTGCCCAGGTCTACAGATAGCTCTCATGTTACAAAATACGCACACCTCATTTTGGATGTGGCCAGGATGAAAATCAAATTTGCTTCACTATATTATTTGTTGCAAGGGTTGTGCTTTTCTTTTAATGGGAAAGGGGATGAGGAAGGGAGAAAATAAAGTCTTGATCATAAAAAAAAGAAAATTAATTTAAAAAAGAAAAAATGAAATACTTCTGCATAACTCAGGGTTTCATGAAATAAATCTTATATTGCTATTGGCTTACATTGTAATTATGGATATGTTTTATCTCCAGTTCATGTTAAGTTTCAGCTGGTGACTCCTTGATGTTAAATTTCTCCCCCTATAATTTTTACCTTGTTTGTAAATCAACACTTTGGCTAAGGGTTCAAGATTTAAGGCAGTAGCCCAGCCACTAATTTAATTTTCACATGGATCTCTGTTGTACAGTCTATAACTTCTAAAGACCTCTGATTTCAGTGTGACTCATAGTCATGGATTCAAGTCCTACTAAGATTGGGCTGTTGTTATTAAAAGTTCAATTAGCATTCCTCCCCTTACACTCATCAAGATAGAGACTAAGAAATTTTCCCAAGCAAACTAGATTTAGAGCAGGAAAAGGACCTCAGAAGCCATTTATTCTAACTTCTTCACTCTAGAGATGAAGAAACTGAGGCCCAGAAAGGTTACATCTCTTTCCTAAGGTCACACAGTCTGCAAATCAAGGTTTGAACCAAGTCCTCTCACTTGAGAACCCCTATGCTTTCCACTGTACCACAGTTCTAATTCTATTATACAAGGCCCTGCAGAAGGCATACCATGGTCATGAAGCTCTTTTTATTAGTGACACCAATGTTGCAGAATCACGACGACCACTGAGTTAAGGAACACTGGGTAACACAAATCCTTTGACAATGACAATAATCACAGCTCTAATTTAGCTTTGGTCAGGCACAGCCACTTTAGTGGGGAAGAGGGCAGGGAATATTTGGACATTTCATTCTCTTAAGGAATTACCATGTCAATCTGAATATGGATGTGACTTTTAAAAAATAAAAAACTTGTCTGGAGTGCAGCCCGAAAAAGTGATCAGCACCTTCCTCCATACTGTAGAAGTGGGTGATCACAGACAAGAAATACTTCATATTCTTCCAGACACGGTTGATATCTTAGTGCTGCTAAACTACTTTTTTTCCTTCTTTTTTCTACTTTATTCTTTGTTATAATGGATAGTTCTCTGGGTATAGGAGGAGGAATGATATATTAGGAAATAAAAAAGATTTTAAAAATAAATATGGGATTAAAATATCAAAAAAGGATTAAAAGATATCAATAAATATATTTGAAATTTTAAAATAATCAGCATTATGTTTATGTGTATACATATATGTTTTGTTTTCCTGTTTAAAAAAAATATTAGTTTTAGATAGGTGACCTATATTCTAGCTGCTACAGCAGTTTCCCATTAGGTTAGAGCAAGAAGAAAGAAAAATTTGGGTATCTGTTACCATCAAGGAAAATAAATATAATGGTAAGGTGATTGACGTATTCAGTCATTTCAAACTCTTTGTGACCTCACATGGGGTTTTCTAGGCAAAGATACTGAAGCAGTTTGCCATTTCTTTCTCCAGCTCATTTTACAGATGAGGAAACTGAGGCAAACAGGGTTAAGTGATTTCGCCTAAATTCTTCTGACTCTATCATCTGGTAACAGACTCTGTTTTGCTGTCTCCAACAGCTAAGAAGCTGGTGGGGGGTCATCCTAAAGCTCTCTGTCACTCCCCCTCTACCACTCCACTGCTGCTGCTTTGGAGAAGTATTATTGCTCTATTAAAGGGAGACAACCCAGGCTGCCTGACCCAATGTTACTTCTACCCCTAATTTTATCCAGCCATCCCTGGTAGCTAACATCCACCCATGCAAATTGTCATTAAGCTTCAATAAGCCTCAAGATTTCATTAGAAAAACAGAAGGAGCGGTAGGACAAAACCTGGTGACCTACGCTTATGTTCCTTTTGCTGTGAGAAAGTCACATCCCCTTATACAAAGAGAAATGTCCCTTCCATCATTGTTTCTAATCTCTTAGACCCATCATTCAGCCTCTGTTGTCATCAGCAAATATCAGGTATCATCTTCCTCCTCCACCACCATCATCATCATCATCATCAGATGTTGATCTAGCACTTTATAGTTTACAAAGTGCTTTGTAGATTTAAAGACCAGAGAATAGAGATTAGAATCCTGATTCTTCCACTTACCTACCATCTGTATGTCCAAAAGCAAGCCACAATCTTTCTGGGTCTCATTTTCCCTCATCCTCAAAATGAAAGGACTGATTTAGACGACCTCAGAGTTGCCTTACAGCTCTAAACCTATGGTCCTCTGGCCTACCACCTACCATTGCTTTAAATCTTCACAATGACCCCGTGAAAAGTGGAAGATATGAGACAACAGTGATTCCATGCCTTGGATGTCAGGAATTCTCCATCACCTCCCCCCTACCCTCAACCCCAAGTTAAAAAAGCCATTATTGACCCCATTCTACAGATGACGGCAGTGAGGCTCAGTGACTTCAAATGCCTTGTCCAAGGTTGTCTAGGGAGGTAAGCATCAAAGGCAGGATTTGAACCTGACCCCTTTTTCCACCACCCCCATGCTTCCTTTCACTAGGATTATTCTATAATGGCAGAAGTGAAAGACATTTCTCAACATAGATTGCAAGAAGTGCTACTTCAGCTCCTACTCTGTCTGCTCCAGTTTTCTAAATCAGCTAATAATAATTACCCTCCATAAATCAGTCCTCCATGAAGTCTGCTTCTTCTTTACAGTTGCAGGAAGCTGGCTGCTTTTCCTCATTACAGTTTTATAGCTCTGTTTTCTTTGCCTGGTCCCTTTTATTCCTGCCATTGAAATTCTCCATGTGTCAGTAGATGCCAAATTTATGAGTGGGAAAATGTTTGTTTCAAGCAGCCCTTAATAAAAAAAAATGTATTCTAATTACAAAAAAAGGAGGGAAAAAAGTAAATGATGTGAATCTCTCTGCCAGACCTGATCTACTTGCAAATTCCAGCAAACAACTCACGTAGCAGAAAAGTATTCTTTTTGCATCCTATTTCCTGAGCATTGAGGACCAAGCACAAGGGAAAGATGAAGAAAGCCACATTTACTGTATGAATGAAGCTGTCTAGTGAGCCAAGGGCATGAGACTCCATGCACAGGATAGTAACAGTGCCCTGGGTCACTATGTGATATCCCTTCACATGCCTCTGCCAAGGTAACACTGGGGAACTTAACCAACTTGACCAATGCCATCAACAAAAGCCACAGTTCTAATTCAGAGACATACAGATCTGGAAAAATACATAAGGATAGAAAAAATTCTATGTTCAAAATCAAGAGACAGGGGAGCAAAGGCAGCAGCATACAGTAGAAAATGGTGGCACCCATTCAGCTAATTTTGTCCCCATCCTTGACTGCGAAAAAGTGAGTTCTTTCCCCAGTCAGGTCCCCAGCACCAGGATGTGCCTGCTGCTGATCTTTAAAAGGCTACTAACAATTGTAATCTGACCTGGACTTTTGGCGTTTCTCATTCAAGGCAAGCCATGGTTGAGAAATAATGGATTCTATGACAAATGCTCATGGGGCCATAAAAATGAGTGAACTCTTCACCCAAAGTCAATCCACTCCTAGAAATCAGCATGCCTCCGTTGGAACCTACTTATTCTGGATCTCAGGAACAGTTCACAACGTGTTTCCTCATCAAACATAAGGATATAAATATAGATCTCTTTGGTTCTTCATCCAAGAACAGCAGAAGAGGACTGAAGAACAAATATATATGCAGTCAGACTAGATCAGGGCTTGCCACTAATGAAACCCTTCCCCAGAGTGGCCTGACTCAACTGTAAAGAGCATGTGTATGTATGTAAAGAGTTCTGTATGTAGGCAAAGGGAACAGGTCTTAACTTGGGGTCTGGGTAATTACTTAGTTCTTTTATTTTGGTAATTATATTTAAATATTATTGGTTTTCTTTGTAATCCTATATATTTTATGCATTTAACATTTTTCTGAGAAGGGTCCCATTGGCTTCACTCCAATCCAGTCAGAAAATCCTAGAGTCAGGAAGCACTAGGTTCAAATGTGGCCTTGGACACTTACTAGTTGTGTGACCCTGGCCAGGTCACAACCTTTGCCTCAGTTTCCTCAACTGTGAAATGAGATAATAACAAGATCTACCCCAAAGGATTCTTGTAAAGATCAAAGAAGACAATATTTGTGAAGTGCTTGGCACAATGCCTGGAATATAGTAAGAATTACTTAAATGTTTATTCCTTCCCTACCTGCTTCCATTCCATCCTCCACTAAGATACCAGTTTGATCTTCCTAATGCACAGGTCTGACCGTGTCGCTCCCCTATTCAATAAACTCCCATGGCTCCCTGTTAACTCCAAGATCAAATATAAATTCCCTTGCTTGGCATTCAAAGCCTTTCATAATCTGGACTTCCTCCCACCTTTTGAGTTTTCCTTTTTTATTTTATTTTTAGTTTATGGAATAAAACAAGCATTTCTATAACATAGTACAAGAAAAAAAGATGATTGTAC
The DNA here is from genome assembly GCF_011100635.1 of Trichosurus vulpecula. NCBI lineage: Eukaryota > Metazoa > Chordata > Mammalia > Diprotodontia > Phalangeridae > Trichosurus > Trichosurus vulpecula. The sequence continues at coordinate 254,339,163 of NC_050578.1, forward strand.
ATGAAACTACAAATATACTATGCACAACTTGCTATTCCTTTCAAATATGCAAGAAAATAATACGAATTTCTCCTTTTCGTTCTTTTCAGTTGTCTTAAAACTTACTTTGCTCCACTGACACTGGCTATTACCAGAACAAGACCCTTCATCTCCTGACTGATGGCATTTTCACTGGCTATGCCCCATGCCTGGAACTCTCTCCTCTTTCTTCTCCATCTCTTTCCCTCTCTAGTTTCCTTCGAGTCCCATTTACAATTTCACCTTTTCCAGGAAGTCCTTTCTGATGCCCCTTAATACTGATGCCCCTCTGTTGATTATCTCCAATATATGTTGTATGTGTCTTGTTTGAAGGTTGTATCCCCTGTAGGTTATGAGTTCCTTGAGAGCAAGAACTGGTTTGTTTGTTGCCTTTTTACATCCTGAGCTCTTAGCACATCACCTGGCACACAGAAGGCACTTAATAAATGCTTGTTGACTGACATTTATTGATAGTACTGATACTGCACCAAATGCCTCAGATCTAATTAGATATTTCATGTAATTAGGCATTTCCTTCATACCCAATACACTGCAGGTTCACCACATAAACCCGTATCCTCAAAGCAGAGGGGACAGTGAGAGGCCACAGTGGAGGCAACAATGGGGAGCCAAAGCTATGACTTCAGGAGGGGTGGCTGAAGACCATAAATAAAGCAGGGAGCAACTCAATTGTTAGGTCCTAAGCTCTTGGGGCTACTTAGAGAATAAGGGGTCCTGACAGACTTCTGGAAAGCAGATTAAAAAGGCCAAGTGAGTATGCAGGTCAAAAAAACAAGAAGAAGCACTTCGTTCCTTAGATTCCAACACTTTTCTGTTGCCATGATTCTAGAGATGAAATTATAAATTGTCTTCTTTAAAAGGAAGCTGGCTGGAAAATCCCCAGTCATTCAAAACATGACCAGCATCCATGAGGAATAACAACTCACCATAGTGGTTATTTTATCTAGGTTTTTAGGCAAATATGCAGCAGAGCAGAAGGTATATCCCTCCTTGAAAGATAGAAGAGGCAATGATTGCCTCCCTTCCATATTCTAGTGATCTTACCAAAGTCTTGTAAAACAACACCTCTCATCTGGACCACTATAATATTCATCTCTGTGCCTTCAAGTCTTCCCCCTTTTCAATCCACCCACCACATAACTGCCAAATTGATATTCCTAAAGCACAGATCTTACCATGTTGCTCCTCTATACAAAAATATTCAATGGCTCCCCATTGCTTCTACAACAAAACACATGCTCCCCTAGTGTAGCATTCAAATTCTCCAAAATATGTCTTCCTTTTATAGTCTTAGTTCTGCATTTAATAACATGATTCTGAGAAGGTGCCCATTGGCTTCACCCATCTCCAATATACTCCATCCCTCTGGGTCTCAGTTTTCTCATCTGTAAAATGAACATGCTGGACTAGATGACTTTAGGTTTTTTTTTCCATTTGTTGTTCTGCCATGTCATGAAGCAGAAATAGTTACCTGTATCCCTAGGTATTTGGAGAATCTTCCAGTATGGACTTTGAAAAACAGAGAGAAGATATCAAACTGAATTCAACACTCAGATTTAGAACCCAGCTGCTAGTCATTCATCTCTTCTTTGCAGCACAGAATTCAGCTTTGTTGATTACCTACTGATCCATGGTCAAAGCCTCCTACTCTACAATCCCCTCCTCAGTAATGGAATTAAGGCTGCTTGTCAAAAGAGAAAGGAAGGATGAATTGGGGACGATTTGGAAATAAGCAATCTGTCTTCCAAACAGTGCTGCCCTCCCCCCCATCCACTCACTCACCTTTTACTCATATACACCAACACCAATCAAGGTCCCCTTTGGCTCCCTGAATGTCAGGCCATACCATCCTGGAGCTTCCCCAGCCAACAGATGCCATCATGAGAGTTTCTTCACTGATTCACAGCCACTGAGGAATGATGGCCCAAGACCTTCCATACCACAGTTCAAACGAGAGAGTCACAGGAGACATAAACCCAAGCTAGTCAGAGGACAATAATAGAGAGCATCATATTGAAAACATATAGAGTGTGAGCAGTTTGCCCATTCATCTTTGGGTGATGGGAGAAGGTCTGCAGTTAAGTGAAGAATGGGCCTGTTGTAATGAAGCTGTCTGAAGCAATAAGAGTTGCTCACGCATGGCACACAGCTCTGAATTGCTCTTGACGACTTGGGCATCAGCGATCATCAATCGTCCCAACTTCACCTGTGGGCTGGGGCTCCGTGGACTCTGGGGGGGGGGGGGGAAATATCATCATTCTCCCAGCTGAGAACCCTCTCTTGCCTCTTCATCATCATCCCCCATCCTCTCCACCTGAGCTATCATTGATCAAGCTTCGTTGTTCCTCCAGGTACAGAGCCGTGGAACACAGAGTAACACCATTACTCTTCCCCATGGCTCACTTTCACCTATGAGTTATTTCTCACTCTTTCTCATGAATTATGGCCCAACATTCAAGATTTTTCCTTTCTTTGTGACGTGAATACAGAGTGAGAATTACCATAGATGTGACATGCCTGGGGACAGATCTCTGAGCTATAGCATTCTCCCTAACCTTCCCAGAAGGATGAGGTCTCTTTCCTTTCTTACCTTTGTGTCAACAGATCCTACCATTCTCCTTCTGGTTTTTTAATCCATCAAGATCGGAAAATCAAAATGGATTTCATTGGCTGGGTATTAGGGAAACTTGGGTAATAGAGATTACCTTGAGACAATCATGGAGTTCTTCAGTGCTGATCTTGGACGCAGGATCTGACCTGAGATGCTGGCTCTGCCATTCACTACCTACAAGATCTCAGGTGCATTCCTTAATCTCTCTTGGTCTCAGTTTCCTGATCCATAAAATGACAGGTAGCTGAATTAGATGATTTCTAAGGTACCTCGCAGCTCTAGAGCTTGGATCTCATGACTTGATGTGGATAACAATAAGTCTACAGGTCATTTTTGTTTTTGGAGGGGGGAGGGGAGGGCAATTGGGGTTAGGTGACTTACCCAAGGTCACACAGCTAGTAAGTGTGTCAAGTATCTGAGGCCGAATTTGAACTCAGCTCCTTCTGACTCCAGGGCCAGTGCTCTACTCACTGCGCCACCTAGCTGCGCCTCGATATGTCATTTTTGCAGTGGATACAGCGCTCAGCCTGGAGCCAGGAAGACCTGAGTCCAAATGTGACCTCAAACACTTACTGGGTATGTGACCTTGGACAAGTCACTTCACTTGGGTTTCCTCAACACCTACTTCTCAGGGTTGTGATGAGGGGCAAATGAGATATTTGTAAAGCACTTACATCATTACGTACCAGGTACTTAACACAAATGCAGCTTATTAATAATGTTATCGTTACTATCATTTATAGTTTACGTAGCACTTTAAGGCTTACAACATGTTTTCCTAGGTTATGTTGAGGTCTTCTAACATAGACTCTCAACCAGAAAAGAAATTTCTTCTGCAGCAGTTCCCTTGAAGAGTCACTTAGGTCAAACCCTTCTCATGCTAAGTCCTAACCAGTGATTTCATTTATGTAGAAAACTCCCAGCAAGGAGATGCCCTCTACAATGCACATCAGCAACAGTTTTGGATATTATAGCTTTAGAGAATTGCCTGGGATGCAAAGTGCGTTGACCCAAATAATGGGAATTGAACCAGCAAGTGTTTGTCTTCATCTTTCTTTCTTCTATTTCTACTTCTGTTCCTTCTCCATCATCATTATTTCCAAGTGACTTGTCCAGGGTCACAAAGCTATCGTCAGAGGTAGGATTTTAATGCAGGTCCTTCCTTATTCCAAGTCTTGCACTTCACTCACTATATATACAGATAGATAGATAGATAGATAGACACATACACACACATATATATGTATGTATGTGTTTATGTGTATGTATGTGTATGTATGTATGAGTATAATATTATGCTATTATATTAAAAACTCATTATTCATTGTGATTCACCCCTTTTTCCTTCTATTTATAAAGGCCCAACTCCTGTTAAGGTCAGTTGGTCTCTGAAGGGCATGGCTGATTGATGAAAGATTTCTCCTAGTCCTCAAGAAACATGCTCATCAATTTTGGGCAGGACCAACCCAACTCGAAGACCTAATTTCTGTTTAAAGTATAAATAGAATCCAGTCTGGGTGAGCCCTTACTCTCCTCTACCAGAGTTTAAGGTGACCTAGCTCTTGAAGGAGAAAACTAGTCAGATAGTTATGGATGGAAATGATTCCCCCTACCTAGATTGCTGGAGGCTCTGAGTGTCATGATCAAGACATGTTCTCAGAAGGAGAAGATGAAGACTTTCAGCCCACATCCTCATTAAATGTCCACCAATCAAAGCTGATTTTCATTTGACAGGGCAATTCCCTTTCAGAAGGTATTTAAGGCATTTCAAGGTCTCCCTTAGTATCTTTGATTACTGAGAGAAGCCACTGACCATCAGCTTACTGATTACCAGCTAGCCTAATTCATAAATTGATTATTAATTGCCCAGAAACCCTGTCTCTCAGGGTTCTCGATAGATAGATAGATAAATGAATATAGATATATACACACACATATATGTTTGTGTCTGTCTGTATACATATATACATACTTACACATATATACACACACAAAGAGCTCTATGTATAAAGAATATGTATGTATGTATACTATATAGAATGAAAGAATATGTATTTTATGTGTATGTACACATACACAATTAGAAAACACAAGGCAAAAAAAAATTTAGATGTGTATAAAGCTATCATACTTGTTAATGGCATATAGTTCTAAAGAGACCTTGAACAAGTCACTGACCCTCCCTAAAATTCATTTTTCTCATCTTCAAAGTAAAGGATTTACAAGATGAACTCCAAAATAAGTCAAATGACTTAGCTCCTGAGTCAGATGACGCTGAATTTATGGTTCTATAGGTCCCAGCTATAGCATAGGCTATGTGTTGGCAGCTGGGAGAGACCAAAGAAAAATGCATGAATTAAGATTCTGCTGCCATTTCTATTGATAAAACTAATCTTTTCTTTTTTGGCAGCTAGGTGGCACAATGGAGCATCAGCCCTGGAGTCAGGAAGATAGCCTCAAATACTTACTAGCTCTGTGACCCTGGGCAAGTCACTTAATCCTGTTTGCCTCAGTTTCTCACTAGTAAAATGAACTGGAGAAGGAAATGGTGCATCACTCCAGTATCTTTGCCAAAAAACAAACAAACAAAAAACCTCAAATAGAGTCATAGAGAGTAGGAAACAATTGAAACTACTAAACAACAAACTGTTTTTTATTTTTTTTTATTTTAAACTAAATTTCCTTCCATGATTAAAACTGTGCCCTTAGGTAAATGAAGATATGTCTGAATTTTTAGTGGCTCACACTCAACAGCAGGAACAAAGTCTCTATCAGCCCTTGGATGCAGCATTGCCTACCAACAAAGGATTTAAATGGGGTCTTAATTATACTTACAGACTCTGATTTTCAGACCAAAAATATGTTTTGTCGTTCAGTCATTTCAGTTGTGTCTGACTCCCCATGACCCTATTTTGGCAAAGATACTAGAGTGATTTGCCATTTCCTTCTCCAGCTCATTTCACAGATGAACAAACTGAGGTATGACCCAAAACTAGAAGTGTGACTGGAGCCTAATTTATCAATATGTTGGTCATCCTTTCCTGCTGTAGCCTGTAGCAAAATTGAACTATATGAATGAAGCATTCTACAATTCATCTCAGCACACCTTACTATGCTGGGTGCTGGACCTACAAACACAAACACAGACTCTCTGTCCTTGAGAAGCTTATATCCTACAGCTGGATCCAACTGCACCAAAGCAAAGTCATTATTCAAAAAAAAGTCTTTTGAAGGCAGTTTGATCTTTTAATGCTGAAGAAAAGTCAAATGCTTTGGGGTGGGAGGATAGATGTAATTCCCAGCCATGTCATTATCTTGTCCTTTAAAGGGGGTAGCCAGGACAGGGCTTGAGTTATTATAATAGGCAACAGGAAGGAGATAAATTGATATATTTCTTTGTCTTCCAGGATACTAATAATAATAATTATGATCATGTCCTAGATTCCATCTTACAGAATGGCAAATCTATTCCCAGGGACTGCTCAAAAGAATTAGAGGTTGGAGCAGGCAAATTAAATATGGCACCAGCTGAATGATAACAAGAGAAAGATTGCCCAAGACAAAAGCTTTAGTACAGAGATCAATTTCATGGGCTGGTGTGCCCTGCCCCCACAGGTTTCTAACGTGCTCCATATTCTCATGAGAGCCCTGACTATGATTTATGACCTTTCAAGGTCCCAGTCCTCAAACTTTTTTGCTGGACATTTTCCAGGCATTCCCTCTCTTCTGAGAAAGGAAACCAAGAGAGCCCTAGACCTCTGCCTTGTGGGCATCTCCACTTAGAAGGATGAGATCCCAATTTATAAGATTTCTCTCCAATCTGGTCTAATTTTCCTTAACTAGTTTAGGTTTTCTTAATTACTGACTCCTCCCCCTCAGTTTTGATGCTGTTGCAAATGGTTACTAAGCCTTGAACCAGTGATCAGAGTGACACAGCAGAACAAAAAGCCAAATTCATCTTTTCCAGGAGAATGCTTCAACAATGTTGCTTCTTCACGGAGAACGCTAACAATATGTGTGTGTGTGTGTGTGTGTGTGTGTGTGTGTGTGTGTGTGTTCCGTATACATATAGAGAGACACACAGAGAAAGAGACAGACAGAGAGAGAGAATGATAGGGACAGAAACAGAGACACATATTGCACTTTAAGGTTTGCAAAGCAGTCTATATACATTATCTCATTAGATCCTTACAACAACCTTTTGAGATAAATTATCATCTCTATTTTACAAATTCAAAAACTAAGACTCAGAGGTATTATGAGAATTTCATATATGAGTCACAATTAAAACTCAGAGGCTTCTGGATCCTCATCTAGTACTATATTCGATACATTCTCCACTTCCCCCACCCCCGAAAAAGTTCTAGTTTTCATTCCTACTGTCAGTGATTCTTCATAGACTTCTCCACACCATGACACTGTAAAATTAATACTAGACTAGCTGTCAGGAGAGGTGAATGTCCATCTCAGCTCCACCACTAATTATTTCTGTGGCTTCCTTTCATTTCTCTAGACCTGTTCTCTCATGTGTAAAACAAAAGCATTGAGCTACATTATATTGAGGGTCCTTTCCTCAAAAACTTTTTACATCTGCTCTCATTTTTTTTGAAATTTTCCACCCTTCTCAGTCTTCTCTACGTCTCCGTAACTTAGGGTCACAGGATTGAGAACTGGAAAAAACCTTACAAGTCCGTTCATCTAATCCCCTAGGTTTACGTATAAGGAATGTCTTTGAGAGCAGAGTCTCATCTTTGGTCTCATATCCTCAGTGTCTAAGAGAGGGGTGGGGAACCTGCGGCCTCAAGGCCACATATGGCCTTCTAGGTCCTCAAACGTGGGCTCTTGACTGAGTCCAAGTTTTACAGAACAAATTCTTTTATTAAGGGGATTTGTTCTGTGAAGTTTGGATTCAATCAAAGGGCCACACTTGAGGACCTAGAGGGCCACATGTGGCCTTGAGTCCACAGGTTCCCCACTCCTGGTCTAGTACATAATAGAGATTTAATAAACGCTTGCTGAACTGCATTGCTTAGTCACCAAGGTAACATATGGCCCAGCAAGGATACAAAGAATCCTATTTATAGAGCCAGAAGGAACCTCAGAAACTTTCATATACAGCGTTCTTATTTTACAAATGAGGAAAACTGAGACCCAGAGATAATAAGTAACTTGCCCAAGTTTATACATAGAAGGGTGATTTGAACCTAGATCTTCTGACTTGAGAATCAGAGAATCTTCCCCCTCTAGTACATTGTTTCATCGTGACTACCTACATCTTTCCTCCCTCTCTTGTTTTCTTATACAAACCTAGAAAGAAGCTCTGAACTGAGCCCAAATTTTCCTGGTCCTACAATTAATGACACTTTGAAAGTCTCAGTGACAGATCACCAAATTCAGTCCTGCTAGACAAAGGATCATTGCATCCATCCACTTGGGGCCAGACAAGACTCCCTTTAAAGTTCAATTACCAGAGAATCGGACAACTTCCTCCCCCTATTGAATGGCTCCATTAATATGGCGGTTGTTTTGTCATCCATTCTTCAAACCCAATTAATTTCCTCCTTCTCCCCACCACCCTGGTGACTTCCCACTGCTATTTCAAAAATCTGGAGATTTCCTAATCAAGAATCAGTCAGCTACAGAGAGGTAGTATTGTTGGTTCCATGCCACCAATGTGTCAAGGCCATGACACTCTGGAAAATCAGTCACAGAATTTTCAGGAGAAAATGAACTAAGTCATCACCTGGCCATCAATTTAGGGAAGACACGTCAAATGAGAGTCATCAGGGGCTAGAAACAGTCAAGGAGCTTCAGGAAGCATCCAAAGAAAGAGCTCATCTGGCCCAGGTTGAATCATGGGATCTCAGCTTTAGAAATGAATGGCATCTTGTCCAGTCCCTGCATTTTACACACACAGTCCCAGAGTTGAAGTGACTTGCTAGCAGTAAAATGCAAGCTCGTGGAATCAGATACTCTTTGTTTTTCTCTTTCTATCTGCATCATGTCATTGAGGATAGAGGACTAGCCTTGGGTTCAAGTTTTTTCTCTGACACATATTAGGTATAAGATTATGGACAAGTCACTGAACTTCTCAATGTCCTAGGCACCTGCCTGTAAGTTACAGAGAAGATGCTCATCTATATTGCTGGAGGGAATTTCCATGTTGAAAAATCTAACACTAATAAAAGATAATAATTATCCCTAGAATTCAGTACAGGTCTTGCACACAGTAGGATATACTATACAAAGAGTATTAAATCTGGGGTCAGGGAACCTGAATTCAAATTCTGCCTCTGATATCTATTACTTGTGTTACCTCGGGCAAATCATTTGAGCCCTATAATTTCCCTCAGAATCAAACAAAGGGGGATATACCCTTTGAATTAGCCTGCAGAATCACTACTGCTGGAGGAAGAAATCCTTCTTTGGTCCTCAGTTTCCTTATCTGTAAAATGAGGGGCTGGATTCCATTACCTCTGAGGTTGCTGCCAGTTCTAAATCTCTGATCCTATAGCTCAGATCCTGTACTCTTTCCCCTATGCAGAATTTCTGGCATCCATTCCCTTATAAACTCTTGCCCATACTTGTTTCTACCTTTCCATGCCCAATACTGTTCTATTCTATTATGGTCCATTCCCATCTTTTCCATTCTCTGGTCTTTTCTGTTTTCTGCCTCTCAGTGGACATACTCAATCTTAAAGCCAACAGTAACTTTAAGTGACTCTGACTCCCTATAATTTCCTCATAATCAACAAAGGGACTATACCCTTTGGATCAGGCTGCTGAATCATTCCTGCTTGAGGAAGAGAGAACTAGTGTGCCATAGTGGATAAAGAGCTAATCTTGAAGCCAGGAAGACCAGGCTTCCTACCCTGCCTTGGATGCAAATTGACTCTGTGATCCTGGGTATGTCATTTAAACTCTCAGTGCTCTGGGTAATGCTCCAAAATTATAAGTTGATGACAAGGTGCTGACCTGCACAGGCAGAGAGGATTTCCTCATCTGGGAGTTCCCAATATCAATGAAATCACAGGTTCAGTCTCTATCCTTAAAAGATACCATTCTCTTGACCTCCCCAACTTGAGTAATATTATTCAGTGTTTTTTTCCATCAAAACACCTTTTCCAATCTAATCCAATAATCATTTGTTCAGTGCATATCACATATAAGACTCTTTGCTAGATGTAAGGGTTAGGATTTAAAAAAAAAAACCCTTCTCCTCAAAGAGTTTACGTTCTGCTTGATGTTGGTTATACAGCTACGGTACAGTGGGTTAAGCACTGCATTTGGGGCATAAGACTGTGGTCTCAGTTCTTGTATTGGCATGCCTAATGCTTATCACGTAGTAGGCACTTAATAAATGTTTGTTAAATGAACCAATGTCATTTCCCCTCTCTGGCCTCAGTTTCCTCACCTATAAAATGAACATGTTGAGCTAGCTTTCATGGTCTCTTCCAATGTTCCAGCGATCCCGGCTGCCTTGCTTTGAGAACCTGCCAGACATCATACAAACCCTTCCAGGACACCCTATTTCAGTGGTGTCAGGATGACTGCTCTAGGCTACCTTGTAGAAGAGCAGTTTGTCCTGAGGATTCTGTGGAGAGTGAGCTAACATTTGTAGCAACAATCTGGCTAGCAGCTGCTGTTGAGGTGTAAGACCCAACAAGACTAGCAACAAGAGCTGGTAGCACAGGTTCTTCTGATCTGCTTTGCTAAGGAAAGTAACTTTAAGGGGTTAACAATCTCACTTTAATCCAACATACAAATATCATTCACTTAATTCAGGAGGAAAAGCCAGCACGCTGAACTTCAGAGCAAATACAAATAAATTACAAACATCACCACACAGACCTTGTCTAATTCAAATCACAATTCAAAGTTACCAGGAAAGCATCAACATCTGCATTTACAAGCCAGAGGGTGTGGCGGGGTGGGGAGGGGGCTCTTAACAACGGCTGCCCAGAGTCTCTTCAAGTCACATGCCTCTCTTCCAGTGAGTGAGAGCCCCAAACCAAATATCTGGGTTTCTTCAAAGCCAGGGGGCTCCTTAACGACTACCCAGAGTCACCATACCAACACACTTCCAGTGAGTGAGAGCCCCAAACCAAACATCTGGCTTTCTTCAAAGCCGGGGAGCTCTTAACAATGGCTGCCCAGAGTCTCCACATCAACACTCCTTCAGTGAGTGAGAGCCCCAGACAGAATGCTAACCTTTCAGTTTTTACACCCTGTTCAGGTCCGGAAGGATTCATACCTAATCATCAAAAGGGTGTGAGCCTGGGGCTTAGCACCTAGTAAGACTTAATCAAAGGCACTTGATCACTTTAGCATTCTAAAAGAGAAAAAAGTAAAAAATACAGTCCCACCTTAATTACCAATACAATGTTCTCTGCAGATGCCTCAGTATCCAAAAGAATATAAGCTCCCTGCGGTCAGGAATTGCTTCATTTCTGTCTTTGTATAATAACAGTTAACATTCATATAGCATCTACTGTGTCCCAGACACTGTGCTAAGTGCTTTACAAACATTACCTCAGTCAGTCCTCAAAAACTGCAGAAGGTAGGCGCTATTATTATCCGCATCTTACAGATGGGAAAACTGAGGCAGAGTTTTAATGACTTGCCCAGGGTCACACAGCCAGTAAGTTTCTAGAGCCGTATTTGAACTCAGGTCTTCCTGACTCTACTGTGCCACTATACTGCAATCAATCAATCAACATTTATTAGGCACCTACTATGTGCAAGAGGATGTCAGACAACCATAGGCAGCATTTCACCCCTAACCTATAGACCACTTGAGAGCATTCTGGGTGGTCACTTCATATCTTCCTGTTCTTCCAGAATCTGTGTTCTCCCTAGCATCATTAATAATAATAAGGAAAAGGAGGATGGCACAGATGATGACAGCGGCTGATTGTGTAACGCATAAAGGTTTGTGAGGCACTTTATCTCATTTAGCAAAAGAGATTAGTTTTGTTGTTCAGTCATCTTTCAGTCTCGTCTGACTCTCTGTGACCCCATTTGGGGTTTCCTTGGCAAAGATACTGGAGTGGCTTGCCATTTCCTTCTCCAGCTCATTTTACAAATGAGGAAACTGAGGCAAACAGGGTGAAGTGACTCACCCAAGGTCACACAGGTAGGAAGCGTCTGAGGCCAGATTTGAACTCAAGAAGATGAATCTTCCTGACTCCAGACCTGGCGCTCTACGCACTGTGGTGCCACCTGGCTGAGATTAGCTACATTATGTCATTTGGTTACCCCGTTCAGTAACATAGCTGGCAACCCCTTTATGACTTGGGAGGTGACTGGAACAGAATTTAGTAAGTGCTGTCAGGCAGATAGAGAGGGTGTGTAGCACAGAAGGTAGTGCACTGGCCTAGGAGCCAGGCAGTCCTCCCTCTGGTGCATCCTGACAGTGAGACTCTAGGCAAATAATCTCACCATTCAGTGTTCTAGGCAACTGTGAAGCTAAGTGGGAGAGAAGCTGCTGACCTGCATCAGTAAAGCAAGTTCCTCAACCAAGACTCCCCACACCAATAACATCACTGGCCCAGTCCCTACCCTGACCCAATGTGCCAGGCATCGTGTCCCTACACTGACCCAATGTGCCAGGCATCGTGTCCCTACACTGACCCAATGTGCCAGGCATCGTGTCCCTACACTGACCCAATGTGCCAGGCATCATGGTCCCTACCCTGACCCAATGTGCCGGGCATCGTGGTCCCTACCCTGACCCAATGTGCCGGGCATCGTGGTCCCTACCCTGACCCAATGTGCCAGGCATTGTGCTTGATTCTAGGCATACACTGCAGATGATCTTCAGGAGTTGCCGTGGAAAAAAGAAAAATGCATCTTCCTCTGGCCAAACTGATGATAAACCTTTTCAGTCTTAATTCAGCTAGTCTGAAGATAACAGACATACAGTCCATCACTGGTCCCAAGGTCAAAGTCTTTTCAGTTTGGTAGGACCTACTCAGGCATGTGGTCCTTTCGCATAGACTCTACAGACTCACTACCCTCTCCATCCCATCCATCAATAAGCATTTATTGAATACCTACCCTGAGCTAGGCAGGGAATCACAAAGACTCATGTTTCCTGAGTTCAAATCCATCCACAAGCACTTACTAGGTGTGTGACCCTGGGCAAGTCACTTACCTCTGTTTGCCTTGGTTTCCTCATCTGTAAAATGTAGATAATAATAGCAACTGCCTCCTAGGATTGTATCAAGGATCAGTGGAGATAATGATTGTGAAGTGCTTACCACGGGGCCTGGCATGTAGTGGGTTCTCTATAAATATTAGCTATTATTATTATACAAAGACAAAAATTAAACAATCTTGGCCCTCTAGGAGCTGATATTCTATCGGATGCTAAGGCGCCTAAGGAGAACTTTAATTCACTCCACACAACATCTCTAGGACAAACTGTTCTTTCCAAATTGCTGACCAGGTACCACTTCAGAGGCAAGAAATAATTGGTTCTTCCACAATGCTCCCCCTAGGAAAAGGGGCTCGGGCAGTCGGTGGATCCCAGCAGCCGGCTGTGCCCCAAGCTCAGAGCTCAAAGCCTGCCATTAAGGTAAGTGAGCCCTTCCTTATAAGCCCTGGCAACAAGTCAGTCAATTCTAGGCTCTAACAGTTTTCTGATTTGGGGGGAAATGGAACAGAGCCACGCTGCCCTGCTTCGAGGAGCTAGCAGAGGCTTAATCCAATCCTTTCCAGAACAGCGCACTTTGGTGGTGTTGGAATGGCTGCTCTAGGCTACCTTGTGGCTCCTGAGAGGGAAAACCAAGGTCCTGACCCCTTAGTGGTCACTAATGAGCTCCTGGCACTTTCTGAACCAGTCAAGGAGTGAAGTCAATGATTCTGTTTCAAGGAGCAGCTGCCTTCTGCCTTCCTCAGCAGCAGTCCCTGTCATTCCAGTGGGAGAAATGATTTTTTGCCTTTCAGTTTGGCCCAGCATTTAGAGAGCACTTTAAAGTTGGCAATGCATTTTAGGACCATAGATTTAGAGCTGGGACTTCCAAGGTCACCTCATGTAATCCTCTTTATTTTACAAATCAAGACACTGAGGCCCACGTAACTTAAATAACTCACCCAAGGTCACTCAAGTAGTAAGTAGTGAAAACTGGGATCTGAAACCAAATTTATATACACTATCTTGTGGAACAGGAGCTCAGACTGTTTAAGTAACTTGTCCATAGTGGGGTCTGGGGTAGTGAGAGGTCGTCTGTTGTTGGGCGGGGTTTTTTTGGTCCAGTTTTGTAATTTCACCAGCATTTAGAACTCACAGCATGGAGAGCTCCCTCCATGATGCAAATCAGCAGCTGGTTTCTAAGTTAGTGACTTCTTCCTATTATTAGTAAATATCAGAGGCTGTAATAGAACCCAGTTCTTCCTAACTCCAGGGGCAGCTAGGTGGCACAGTTGATAAAGCACTGGACCTGGAGTCAGGAAAGACCTGAGTTCAAATCCGATCTCAGACACTTACTGGCTGTGTGACCTTGGGCAAGTCACTTCACACTGCTTGCCTCAGTTTCCTCATCTATAAAATGAGCTGGAGAAGGAAATGTCAAACCACTCCAGTATCTATGCCAAGAAAACCCCAAATGGGGTCACACAGAGTCAGACGCAACTGAACAACAACTTCCTAAATCCAATTTTAGCAGCATTCTCTCCACTAAGTCAGGGGTATTTAACATTGGTTTTTTGCATCATCAGATCCTTGGGCAGTCACTTGAAGTCTATGGACCCCCTTCGCAGAATAATGGTCATTGACTACATTCAAACTGAAGTTGTTGGATGCAGTCATCAGAATGGGCTACTTTGACCTCACTGACCCCATGAGTGCCACAGATCTTGAGACATCTCTGGAAATTCACTGCACCTGGAACCATTGTTCTGACCAGATGCCAATCACTCCCCACCTTTGGCTATTTCCCAAAACAACTCGACTCTTCCTCATTGCTACTCCTCCCCCTCCTCAGCATGCCTCCCTCTTGGAATGCATTTAAACCATGCCCCCTTTACCTCCATTGGGCATTTCTGCACTCTGGTGCTGTGCAGTGTCCTGAATGGCAATCCCCCAGGCTCAATGAAAGAACTTTGTTGTTCCTACTTTGGTCCTCCTCTTTATTTCAGTTTGACAAAGTAAATACTAAGTTTCAGGTAGAGGTCAGGAAAAATAAAGATGTAATGTTTTTCTCATCCAAGTTCACAGGCTTGAAATCTATTTGCAGACCTCCCAAATTGATCCATGCCACGGAACAGAGAAGGCCAACTCCTTTAAGTCAACTCAGTGTAACTACAAGCATCAGGGGAATGAGACTCTATCTAACTTGGATGACACAAAGATCTTCCTGGGTAGATAAAATGTGCTTGAAGGTGTGGGCACCAGGAAAAGGAGAAAACATCTGCTGCTTCTTTAGAACAGATCCGACTCTTGCTCCCCAACTTGTTAAATAAAAACTCAAAGGCCTTGACTTTATAACTCTCTAATGCACTTGTCATGTAATATTATGCATTATAGCTGTCTCTATTGGTATTCATCCCCATACTAGACTATAGCTCCATGAGCACAGAAACCACCTTATCCCTATACTACAACCTAACACACAGCAGACACTAAATATTTGTTTGTCACATGATGTATGCAGAGTCCAAAGGACATAATCTCTGGGTAATTAATCATTTTATTAATTATGGCTAGCAAATAATTAATAAAAGTTGGGTCATTTGGCTTCCTCTCTAAACCAAAGGCGAATCCTGGAGGCCTCTCAACAATTATGTGCCCTTGGAAGAGTGGTGTTTCCAAAAGGTGGCAATCAACTCTGACTGGTTAACAGTTAATGAGAGAAAGAATATTTTAATATGAGGTAGACCTATTCTAATGAGGGGCTGAGGGGTGTAACTTTGATGGTCACTCTTATCCCCTTTACCCAGACCACCCTAGCCTTGGGCAATCTAGACAAAGGGATCTACACCCATCCACCCACTCAAGTTTGCCGGATTAGAACACAATGGGCTGGAATTTATCTAGATAAGATTCTTTTTACTCTTTAATCATAACTAAGCTTTCCCAGTTGGGTAGAATTTCAAGCAAGATTGAGGAGAATGTTAAATCCAATTTCATCATCAGGGCTGTTACTCTGAGGCTGATTTGACCTAGTAGAGAAGGAGGAAATAGGAAGGGGGAAGTCCCAGTCCCCATATTAATTGGTTATTAATAAGAGAGAACTAATCATTTCTCTCAGTCATAAAATGGATTGTTAAATGTATATATCTATGTATAACATACATGTGTGTGAGACTGTCCACTGGGATGACAGAGGAGAAATGGAGGTCACTGCAGAGTTCATAATCATACAACAAAGTAGACTTCTGAGAGCAAGCAGTGAAAATAGCAGGGGGGTTGTTTTGGTTTTCTGTTGCTGACACTCTACATCACAAAGCCTGCTTGGAGCAAGGGCCCACCTGGCTGTGGAAAAGTTAGTGAATAGGGACCAAGCCCTAAGTGCTAAGTAGAACAAAGCCAGGCACAAGGGCACAGCAGCAGGAGAGAAGGCAATTAGCCAGTCACAGGCTCAGTCCTTCCTTGAGCTGACCCATCCAGGATGGGACCAGTCTAGAAATAGGAAAACTCAGACCATAAGGCTATTGCCCATGTTTTTCCTACTGGAATCATTAATTTTGGAGGAGTTTGCATTCTAAACCACCCTGGATGGAGTACAAGAAAACAGGAAAGGAAACTATTACTCATCCAGGAATGCGGTCAATGTTGTCTTACATTGACACATTATTTATTTCTCTGCCAGCTCAATGTTTTCCTATTTCAATCCAATTTTTTACCTAAGTCTATTAGCAAGGTGACAACTGAAACCTAGATTTAAGTTAACTTCAGAAGCTCTCAGCAAGAGAGTCTTTGGTCCTAAAAGTGCATCACAAATTTTAGAGAGAGTCACATGGGCAATTACTGAAGGTAGACACCCAGCTGAATCCAAATAACAACATTAACGATTAAATGTCAAGCCAGAAGGAGTCCTCCAATGGAGTTCCCCAGGGACCTGTCCTTAATCCCATTCTATATAATACTTGTGACAAATTATCTTAACACAGATATAGGTAGCATGGGCTAGATAGTGCTGTGGAAAGAGTGTCAGGCCTGGAGTTGAGAAAATTCATATTCTCAAGTTCAAATCTGGCCTTAGACTCTTACTAGCTGTGTGACCCTGGAAAAGTCACTTAACACTATTTGCCCCAATTTCCTCATTTGTAAAATGAGCTAGAGAAAGAAAAGACAAATCACTCCAGTATCCTTGCCAAAAAAAAAAAAAAACCCAAGTGAGTTCACAAAGAGTCAGACACAACTGAAACAACTGAACAACAACATAGGTGGCATGCTTGTCCAACCTGCGTATGATACAAAGCTAGGAGTAATAGCTAGAACATTGGATTACCGAGCT
Organism: Trichosurus vulpecula; assembly: GCF_011100635.1. NCBI lineage: Eukaryota > Metazoa > Chordata > Mammalia > Diprotodontia > Phalangeridae > Trichosurus > Trichosurus vulpecula. Next base: position 254,356,275 of record NC_050578.1, read on the forward strand.
AGGATTCAAAAAACTCTTGACAGGGTAGAACAGTAAACTGAACTGAATAAAATCAAAGTTCTTAATGATAAATGGTAAGCCTTAAACTTAGGTTCAAATTATTTGGTGACATTCGTAGACTCAGTATGACTCAACAGTGTATAAGGTGATGGTCAAGAACCTCCAAAGACTCACTCCTTCCCAGAGTAAAACACAAATGCTCTGTTTGTTACTTAAATCTTTTCCAAATCTGGTTCCAGCTTACTCCTCCAGGATTATTGCACAATTTTCTCCTTCACATGCCCGTATTTCAGCTCAACTGTCTTTCTTGATGATAGTTGGCCATGCCACACCAACTCCTATTTGCTAGTTTTTGAATGGAATTGAATAAATCCTGCTTATTTGAGGCCTTCCAAAAGCAAAGGAGCGAATTGTATGATTTTCAGAGGGGTAAAGGACTTGTATCACAGCCTCATTTTACAGATGAGGAATCTGATGCCTAGAGAGGCACACAGTGTGGTCAGCTGGGATTTGAAGCCAGGCCCTTTCATTCAGAATTTAATGTTCTTCATCATGCTGTTCCCACTTGATTCATTGGGTCAAGCATCCATGACTTTTTTTTCCTCCCAAGGAGCTACTTTTGATTAGTCTGAAGTCTAATGAGCAACAGGAACAGGGAGGAAGGAAGACATTTTTGCCACTGATAAGGGGTGGCATTGAGAGTGCATGCCAGCAATAAATCAATCAGGTAGCATTTATTAAGTACTTATTATGGAGCAGGTGCTAGGGATGCAAAGATGAAAATCAAACAGCCCCTGCCTTCAAGAAACTTACATTCTATCATTGTTAACAATGTATACATAAATAAATATATACAAAATTTGTAATACATATGAGGTAAAGTCGGGAGGGAGACCTCAGTAGGTAGAGAGATTAGAAAAAGTAGAAGAAAGGGTGATTGCTGGTTACATCATTATCCATGATGGGACTTCCCCATGAGCTACAGAAAGAAAACTTAGTGACATCAATTAGCCTAGGGGAGGAAATGTGGTATAATGGTAACAACTCAGAGCATGGGTTCAAGATCCATTTCTGCCATTTCTCATGAAAACTTGGGCAAAATATTTGTCTTCTCTGGACCTCAGTTTCCTTAGCAGTAAAAGTGACCTGGTTGGAGATGGTCTGTTCAATAAGGTCCCTTCAATGTCAAATGTTCCAAGATCCCTCCTAGCTCTAATTTTCTGTATTGCTGGTTCTGAGATCCTTTCCAGTGCTTGCCTTCTCTGACCCATCATCCCTTTCAGCTGTCTTTCTGTCTGGTCATGGCAAAAAGTTAGGGATGCAGAGTAAAGACACATCAGTGAAGTAAGGCCCCAAGCTTTAGTCCAACTTAATAAATGGAAGTATATTATGTTCCTGACACCCTTAAGCCCTGGTGGTTAAAACTAAAAATGAGAAATGGCACCATTCCTATCCTCAAGGAGCTTCTCTTCTGCTGAGAATATAAAATAAATAAAAAGCAGCAAATAGTGGGACCAAAGACTCAATTCAAAGCATTCCAGGAAAATTCGAACAAGAGGGATCACTAAAAGGTGAGGCTATGAAGGAAGGTTTTCTCAAAGAGCCAATGCCTAGGCTGAGCCTTAAAGTAAAAAAGGTTCTGAAAGGTAGAAATAAAAGCAGCATTTTTTCTAGGAATAAAAAAGTGATAGACCTTCTGTCCTCTGCTCTAGAGAGACCAAATACGGTATGTTAGTGACTCATCCAGGGCAGATATAGCCCATTACAACTAGACACCCCCAGACTACAGACCATGCTTCATATCCATTCCTGCCATCCACACTACTGATCATCTTCTTATATCCACTTATCCTATAATGCTGCATACTAATGTCACTTTCTACTGCTTGTTCTGGGATTAGTAGTCAAACAATTATACCACTGCTTCTGGAAAGGTATGACTCTATGACTCTGCTGTGTGGCTTCCTAAACCAAAATTCCGTTCTTTACCTTGCCACCACCTGCTTTGCATGTATTATTTCACTCCACTGTGATGTAACATCATTGAGGGTAGGGACTCTCTCTTCTTCTATTTCTACCCAAAGTGCCTTGTACAGTATTTGGCACATAGGATGTACTTAAATTCCCAAGAGTCATCCATTCAATCCTAAGTGCTATAATTTAGAAAGGACATTAATGAACTGGAGTGTTCAGAAGAAAGTAACTAGAAGGGTAAAAAGGCTTGGAGTTTATTTTGTATGAAAATTGTTTGAAGGAATTGGGAACATTTAGCCTGGAGAAAAGAAGACTGTCTTCAGGAACGCATGCAACTACTACCTGGAAGAGAGATTAGATCTGCTCTCTTTTTGCCCCAAAAGTCAAAATTAGAAACAATGGATGGAAATGGCAAAAAAGTAGACAATGTTGGGGGGGAAATCTTATTTAGCTGCCCCAAAGTGAGATAGAATAGACAACCTCAGGAGTTGTGGGTTTCTCATTCCTGGAAGTGTCTGAGAAGAGTCTGGATGACCCTTTGTCAGGGATACTGTAGAGGTGATTTTTCTATAGGTATAGGTTAGACTAGCTGGCTTCGGAGTCTCTTCAACTGAAATCTGGTGGTTATATGACTGTCTGACAAGCATCATTGGGATTGGCCTTCCTCATGGTAGACATTAGGAAGTTATTACAATGAAATAACTAGAAGCTCTCTAAGGCTCAGATTGCATCAGCACCCTGGCCAGGGGCAGCAGGAGGCTGTGAGCCAAGTCAATGTTTTTCAAGGGAAAGCATTAAGCTGCTGGCAGCAGGTCACTGTGCACCTTTCCCAGGTCACCCCTTCCTGGGAAGGCAGCCAAGAGTGGTCATAGAATCATAGATTTAGAATTGGAAAGAACCGTAAGGGTCATGTAATGCCACCTTCTGCATGAAGCCTTTCCTGATCCCAAATTCTAGTGCCCTCCCTCCCAAACTACCTTATATTTAACTATTCTTTATATAGTATAGTTATGCAGTTTATATTTTATGGGCAGCTAGGTGGCACAGATGATAGAGCATGGGGCTTGGAGTCAGGAAGACCTGAGTTCAATTTAAAGACCTGAGTTCAGATCTGACCTCAAGACACTTACTAGCTGTGTGGCCCTGAGTTTTCCTCAGTTTCTTCATCTGTAAAATGAGCTAAAGAAGGAAATGGCAAACCATTCTAGTATCTTTGCCAAGAAAACAAAAAGGGGGGGGTCACAAAGGGTGACCAAAGAACAACAATATATTTTACATATACTTGTTATCTCTCCCATAGAATGTAAATTCCTTGAGAGAAGAGATTGTTTCATTTTTTGTAATTGTATCTCCAGAGCCTAGCAGAGTGCCTGGTATAGAGTAGGAATGTAATGGATGTTCATCAATTCATCTGGTGAATTTAGAGAGGGGCCAAGTGGGGCCTAGTTAAGAAAGTAACTTGTCCAAAGTTACACACAGTGACACACAGTTAGGATTAAAATCCAAGGCCCTGCTCTCCAAACCTAGCACTTTTTAATATCATACATGGAATACCGAGCTAGAGAGACATTAGAGAGATCTAATCTGAGACCCCATTGACTTCAGCAGCGGTAAGAATCCCAAGTTAAAAAGCCAGCCTGCTGATCTATGGCACCTTTGACCACATCCCTAGCAATGAGGAGAACCACTGTCACTCCATACTCTCTCCTTCCCTCTGGGGTTGTGCAGAGCCCTTCCTGTCTCAGATTTGCATCCATTCACAAAGGAGCTCCTGGACCAAAATAAGCAGGGTGGTCAGTGGGCCAGCAGCAGGTTCAGGACCTCTCTAAGTCGCTCCAAAAGAATGTTTGTATCCCACACTCAAAGTCTTCACAAATATACATTGGATAATGTATCTAGGTGGCTTTCTTTAAGGATACTGAGGCTCCAAGAAGCATAAGAAATCCACTGCTTGCTTTAACTTGAGCTCAGCTGTTGTCACTGAGCTCCCAGAGTGACCTGGCATCCTTTCCTGTCTTATTGGTCTACTTCATTATTCCTGGGGGTGGGAGTGGGAATGGGAAGAGAATTTCTGTTCTTGTTTTCTTCAGCCAACTCAAGGTAGAAGAGGAGGGTGGGACAAAAGAAGAAACAGGGAACTAGGACAAGGGAGAATCTGAATGCTGAGAAAAGGTTTCCATAGTAATCAAGTAAACCTGCTTTCAAACCTGAAACTAAAGCATACATAGAAAAATGTTAGTGGTTTCAGCTCTTTGCTTTGGAGATGTGAGCAACTCATAATAGGTCTCCACTGGGAAAAGCTTTATTGGAGCTCAGATCTAGTACCAGGTTCTAGAAGATATACAACCCTGCTGAACTACAGTGGTACTACATCTGACAGTTGGTACAGTGGGAAGAGCCCTGGATTTGAAGTCCTAGGACCAAAGTCTCAGCTTTGCCACTTACTACCTGAACAACCTGGGGCAAGTCATTTCAATTCTTTAAACCTCTGTTTCCTCATCTGTAAAATGAGAGGGGTGAAGACACAACTAAGGTCCTTTCTAGTTTTCAATATAATGATGATCCATTCAATGGCTCTCAAATGTTCAAATCTCATCTGTGATCTCATCTTTTGGGATTTTTGTCCAGGGATACAGATTTCAACCTATCCATGTCTCCATAGATTCAGAGTGTGAAAGGATCTTACAGTTCATCTGAAACAAACCTCCTAATTCTTTTTTATTTTATTTTGAATTTGTGGAATAACACAAGTATTTCTATAACATAGTACAATTTTTAAAAAGATAATTGGACATGAAACTGCAAATCTACTATGCACAACTTGCTATTCCTTTCAAGTATAGAACAAAATTATTGTGTAAATTTCTTCTTTTCCCTTTTTTCTTCCCTCCCTTCCCTAGCCCCTACCATCAGACACAAATAGACACAAACCCCCAATTTTACAAATGAGTAAAGTGAGACCAGAAAGGAGGAGCATCACAAAGTAGTGGCAAAATGAGGACTTTTGGGTAGGCGCTTTCACTACAAAACCAACGCTTTCTATTTTATCACCTTGCCAAGTTATGGCCCACACCAATAAAGGAGTATGTGAAAGACACATAGCTGAAGTTTTCTGATTATTCATTTTCTGTAGGCTATACTTTGAGTGAGGAGGCTAGAAAAGTGGACATGGGGGAAAGGACCAAAAGTTGGAAGTCAATAGCATTCCAGTCTGGTTTCCCGGCACCAGGTAGGTTGGAAACACCTGTCCAAGGGATAAAAGAAAGACCATCTGGGCACAAATTACTTTTTTCATCTGCCCTCAAACACAGCCATTGAGAATTTGAGGGTCTAATATACAACCATTACCATTAGCAGAACCCTCTTGCAACCTAAAGGACAAGAATAGAAAGGGCAGACTCAGATCCATGTCTATGTCCATATCTGTGTGTATCTGTATCTACACATGTAGGCTCTCTCTGAGCCAGTTTCCTCATCTGCAAAAATGGAAATAATGATAATAACACCTATCATAAGAACTGTTGTGATAAATGACAGGATGCACAAAAACTAGTTTGCAAACCTCAATGGCCTATACAGACATTAGCTTCTCGTTGTTCAGTCATTTCAGTCATGTCTGACTCTTTGTGATCCCATTTGGGCTTTTGTTGGCAAAGACGCTGGAGTAGTTTGCCATTTCCTACTCCAGTCCATTTTACATATGAGGAAACTGAGGCAGGCAGAGCTCAGTGACTTGCTCAGGGTCACACAACTAGTAAGTATCTGAGGCCGGATTTGAATTCAGGAAGATGAGTCTTCCTGACTCTGGGCCAGGGACTCTATCCACTGCACCACCTAGCTGTCCCAAGATAGTAGCTATCATTACTACTAAAAATTAATTGTAATAGTAGATACTTGCTATTATTACTATTAGAAATCATTATGTCTCTTATTCCCCTTCTAGTCTATAAGCTCCTTGAATCCAGGGATGGTTTCTATGCTAAACAGCATCATGTCATCAATGCCTAGCTTAACATATGTTTGAGGCAGAATGAAGTAGTCACAAATAGAAAATCAACTTTAGAATTAAAAAGATCTGGATTCAAATCCTGCCTCTAACACAAACTAATTGTGTAACCCTTGGCAAATCATTTAACCTCTCAGTGCCCTTAGGCATTTAAATGACTATTACAGAAAAGAAGATTTGCTTTGGTGGGAGAGCATTTCCGTACCAGGAGTTCTCGCACATGGATGAAATCACACATCCAGACCAAAAAATACAAGGCATTATTGGATCATAGTTCTAGAAGGAAACTCAGAGGTTATCTATTCTTACCACCTCATTTTTCAGATGAGGAAACTGAGGCCCAGGGTCCCATTGGTAACAAATATCAGAAGCAAGGCAATGTGTATTTCCTATTATACCCCACTGCCCTTCTTAGAGGGGTCCAGTCCATTCCTGTTCCTTTGCAAGAGTCCTGCTCATTAGTTATCCCTTTCCCTAAGCAGATGCCATTTTTAGCTATCATATAAAAAAATTAATTTACTTTTTTGAAAGGGCCAGGTGGCTGGTCACATACAGCAAGAGCTCAGGGATGGGGGAAAGGGTCCAACTTGTGAGTTTTATATCTAGGACAAAAGTTTTCAGAAATGTATTAATCTTCACCACCCAGGTGTCCCACACAGACCCACCAGGCAGGCATTTGGGCATTCTCAATTAAACATTTTCATGCAGGTTGGGTGTGGTTTCTTTTCCTATCTCTCTTTTTCAATATCTTCTCTTTCTCATGAATCCCTTTCAAAGCCCTGCCACCTTTGATACTTCCTGGAGTGCTATGTGGTAATAAAAGCATTTTCCAACGGACAGTGGGAATAAAGCAGAGAACTAATTGGAACCTACCCCAAGCCTGGCTTAAGAAAAAAATAAGATCCCTACAGGTTCTACTCTTATGTTTCCCCTGTTCTCAAACAAGCTTTCTTATATTCTTAGGGAAATGGAGGGCATTAAAAACCATGAAAGTCCAGTTTCACTTTATGCCCCACTTTCCCTAGCCCTCCCTCCCCAAAGCCTCAATTCATTGCAATTCAATTCAACAAGCATCTATTAAGTGCCTCCTTTGGACCAGGACAGGAAACACGGAGATGAAAATAAAAGTTTTGGACCCAGAGGCTCTGGGTTTGAAATCCAGCTCAGCCACTTACTACCAATGGCTTTGAAAAAGTCACTTAATCTTTCTAGGCCTCCATCTCCACACCTTCAAGGTAAGTTGTAGTAGTAGTAGTAGTAGTAGTAGTAGTAGTAGTAGTAGTAGTAGTAGTAGTAGTAGTAGTGGTGGTAGTGGTGGTGGTGGTGGTGGTGGTGGTGGTGGTGGTAGCGGTAGCAGTAGTAGTTTTTGGTCCTTCATTCTCAGAGAGGAACAGCATTGGACTAGATGCTCCCTAAGGTCCTGTCTAGTTTTAGATCAATGACACTATGAAATGGCCCTGCCCTCAAGGAGCTGACATTTAACTCTACTCAAAGTGTTGCTGAAAAATAAAAACTTGCCTCTAAAATCGACTATGTGTCTAAGCAGCGCTTTAAGGAGTTCGTCAGGTTCTCTCAAGGAAAATCATGGAAGAAATCCACAGAAGGGGAATCACAAGTGTCTCCCCTCCTTTCCTTTCTCTGCTCGTTAGCTTTCCACTGGAACTTGTGGGAAAACAAAGAGAGCTGTGTTCAAGTCCCAGGGCTGCCCCCTCATAAATGAGTGTCCAGTCATTTTCATCTTGATGAACTTCAGGTTTTTTGTTGTTCAGTGATTTTTTTAGTTGTGTCCAACTCTTCCTGACCCCATTTGGGGTTTTCTCGGCAAAGATACTAGAGAGCTTGGAGAGTCTCCGGCTCATTTTACAGGAAATTGAAGCAAAAGGGTTAAGGGAGGTGCTCAGGGTCACACAGCTGGTGAGTGTCTAAGGCTGGATCTGAGCTCAAAAAGATGAAAATTACATTTTCATCAGTGAAGTAACTTGCCCAAAGGCCCACAGTAGGTAGAAGAGCCAGGAATAGAATCCAGATCCCTAGCTCAACTCCTTCCATTATCCCGTGCTATCACTCTTTAGGAGAAAATTATAGCACCCTGATGAAATAGGAAAAAACAGGTAACATGGGTCATAAATATGAATGGGAGTTAGGTTGAATTTTTATATTCAGCATAAAAGCTTAAAGGTCCAAAGGAGAAAATGACAGCTTAGTGGAATAGGACACCTTGGGCAGAAAAGTGCCTCAGCTTCAAATAAATCCCTTCTTAAGTACTAGTCAGTAGGAGAAGCTTCAGTCTCTTTGGTGGCTCACACTAGGGCAAGCCCTAAGCAAAAACCAGCTAATCCACCTTTCTCTCCAGTGCCTCCCTTTTCTCTGTCTTTTTCCCCATTTTCACCTCTGTACCCTCTTCCTACCGCTACACTATCAAAACCTGCTTTCAGGCAAATATCCAAATCAGTCACTTACACCTGGGTGCAGAATGAAATCTGTGCTTTCTGTTCCCAGATAGTATATGCATTGTTAGCCTGAATTCTCCCTTGGGAAAGAAAGTTTTTGTCCGTCATTAAGGAAACTTCTATTAGCAGTGGAAAATAGGAAAGGTCTTTGGTAGGGTCCTTTCTTTTTTTTAGGGGGGTGGGGGACAGGGGGCAGATGAGGTGAGAGGGTTTGGGGAAGGAGAAATGGATGAAACTTCCAAAAGTCCCTGAAATCATGCTATGCTGGGTTTTGGGTTTTCAGGTTCTGTTCCTTCAAAATCACAGAATCTCAGAGTGTAAGGATCTGTAGAAATTATACAGTCCACTGTAGAAATCACATACATATGTGAACATCATGACCCCTGTATATTATACCTGTCAAGTGGGCATCCAGCCTCTGCTTGAAGATTTCTAGTCATTTCGAACCCTTCACCTTCCAAAGCAATGCATTCCATTTTGGGATAGCCCTGTTAGGAAGATTTACCTATAGCAAAATGAAATTCAGTTTTTTGGGACTTGCACCTGGTGATTCTAGCTCTATCCTCGAGAACCAAACAGAAAAAAAGGCTTAGAAGCATAGGATCACAGATCTAGAACTAGAATGAACCTTGGAAGACATTGGGTCCAACCCCCAAATTTTAGTAATGAGGAAACTGAGAAGCAAGGAAACTAAGCAACCTTAATCAAGGTCACATAAGTAATGTTAGAGGCAGATTCTAATATCTATTTTCCATGGCAGCCCTTCAAACATTAGCAGGAAGCTATTATATTCCCTCTAGGCCTTATCTTAACCAGGTTAAATGTCCTCAACTCCTCCAAGCAATCTGTACATGGCATGATCTTTAGGCCTCCTCTGAAACTCTCCATAAGACTGATGTCCCTTACAAAATGGAACTATCAGATATTTCAGATATGTTCTGGCCCAGATAGATGCAATAGGACCATCAAGCAGCAACACACCCTGAGGGAGACACTGGAAGCAGCATGTGCCAGGCAAGTCAAACCATTATGACCACTCTTGGCCACCATCTCCCCTCAGACCCTATGACACTCCAGGGCCCTGAGCCTAAGGACCTTGGGAATAGCAGTGTCCCCCAAATCTGCTTCTAACCCAGCCCCTGCAGTGATAAATTGAAGGGAAAAATCATTGTCAATAAGGGGCCCACCTTCCTCATCACCACCAGCAACAACTGTTAGCCATCTGCCACCAATAAGCAAATAAGCATAAAAACCCTGGGAATGGCAGCATCCCCCTCAGACCAAACAATCCTACTTCCAACAGGGCCTTCACAGCCATTATTCTGGGAAACAATTCCTATGGAGAAGGGACCAGCTATCCTCACCAATTGTTACTCAAACGGCAGAAATGCCAGCCTAGCTAAAGCAGCAAGGCACTCTAAAGGAGATACAGGAGTCAGAATGCACCGGGCAAGACAAACTATCATGACCACCTTCACTACCATCTCCCCTCAAACCCTGATGGACACAGCTCAGGATCCTGAACCCAAGAGTCAGTTTTTAATGTTGAACCGTTTGACAGCGCTAAAGCCTTTGGTGAGAAGAACTTTCTTTATTGGGTCTTCAGTAGCTTTGGGTGTAACACTAGCTAGGCTGCATTTCCACAGGATATCCGCAGGATAATGTCTAAGGACACTGGGCTCAAACCCAACATTAGAAATCGATTTTATTAGTCAAAATGACACTAAATAACAGATATTACCATCAGCTTTGCTGCTGCACTCTAAGGACCATGAGACATTTCCATCTATGATGTAGTAGATAGAGTGCCACACCTGGAGTCAGGAAGACCATCTTCCTGAGTTCAGATCTGGGCTCATATGCTTACTAGCTGTGTGACCCTGTGTGTTAAGTGTGACACTTAACCTGATTGCCTCAGTTTCCTCATCTACAAATGATTTGGAGAAAGAAATGGCAAACCACTCCAATGTCTTTGACAAGAAAACTCTAAACCCTAAAACCCCAAAAAACAAACAAAGAATGGGCTACAACTGAACAATTGCAACCTTCCTTATATGGTGTCTGCCCAATTAGAACGTCAGCTTGAGAACAGGGATAGTCCCAACTTTTCTATTTGTGCCCCCAGCACTTAACACAACACTTTGCACACAGTAAGTGCTTAATAAATCTGCGTTGATTCATTCATCTCTCTGGTCCAGTCTATTATGTCTCTTGTAATGCAGCCTAAGGTCACAACTGGTCTTCTGAGCTGTCATCTCACATCCCCCATATTAAGCTGGTAGCCCATTAAAAAGCTCACATCTTTTTCAGACAAACTGCTCATCCCCTATTTGTGAAGTTGGGTTTTTGAACCCAAGTATAATACTCTACATTGATTTTATTAAATTCCATCTTACTAGATGTGGCCCAATGTTCTAGGCCAATAGTATCTTTTTGAATACTGGATCTGTTTTCCAATAGGACAGATATCCCTCCCTTACTCTTCGAAATAATCATGTGCATTTAGGCTAGACACAAAGAAACATGGCAGAGACAATGACTAAAGCATGCGTACTTAAATGAAACGAGGCAAGGGAGGAGCCCATTTGATGGCACACACCACACTGCAAGTGTCTTCTTTGACACAGGTCCTTGTTAAGAGTTCATTGCTTTACGAAAGAATTATCCCCTTTTAAAAATTCAAAAACATAAATTGTATACTCTCCCACATCTATGATCTTTTCAGTGTGTATAGCCCTGCCAGTGATGCAAATCCTACCCATCCATACCTACCTATCTGATGTGCATCTTGTCATGGTCATCTTATAAATCTTCAATAGGAAGAAAACCCGACCTTCTTTTGGGCTTCCTTTAAACCTGTTGAAATTATATGGGTACTAACCGAATGTACAAGTTGTCTATCTATTATCCCTTATTCTAGCCACATGAGTGATCTACCTCCTTCCCTAAGAATACATCATTCAGATGATGTCTTTAATACAAATTATAATTTGTAATTAGTCACTAGAAATACGGTCTTAGCCCTCAATATGGCCCTCTATTTCTTTTTAGATGACTCAAAATCAAAATTTGTCATAGGAGTGGTATTCAGTGATTCAAAGCCACCTTGCATCACTGAAAGAATGTTGGTGTTTAAAAGGAGGCTCTTTGGTTGTTAAAAAAACTCATTATTTTTCAAATTTAGTTCATTCCACTCTATTCCTATAGCCTTTCAGGAACATGCCTGGTTTATAAAATGAGAATTCCTCTTAGCTGAAATGAGGAAGGAAGGACACATTACTATAATATTAGACTAATGAAACTTAGGGATTCTGTGGAATTTTGAGGTGTTTTGTACCAAATCAGGCATTTCATTTATAAATTCTATATTTGGTAAATTTTGGTTTGTCAATGTTTTATTTGAGCTATATTTACCATGTTTGGAATCGGAACAATGGATAATAATTTCTCACTTTTCTATAGTCCTTTAAGACTTCCAAAGTGCTCTCACTAAAATGCTCCTTTCAGATAACTTGGGCAAGTATTGTTATCCTTATTTTACAGATGAGGAAACTGAGGCACATATAGAGGGTAAATGACTAACCCAGAATCAGGGTTAAAATTCAACTCAGATCTTCTGACCTAAAGGCCAATACTTTATCCACAATATCATATTGTTCTGTATGGACTTACATCCCATCACATTTGAGCCACAGCAGGTGGATAGCAGCTGGGTGAGAGTTACAGAAGAATTTCTCACAATGCCTTTTATGGAAAGTAACTATAGTAAACATTTCTAGGTACATGGAACAATTTGAAAAATCCTTTTTAATTAAATCACTTCTGGTGAAATTTCAAGAGTCCATTTATAATTTGGATCATCCCCAGAAACCATATGTTAAAAGATAAAAATCTCCAGAACTCCTCATGTAGCCCAGGCACCCCAATGGAGAAAGCCATATTGGGGAATAAACTAACCTCTCTTGGTTTCTAAGCATCTGAATCATCTGCTGTTTGTTCTCAACATCTCAGCAAGGCGTGTGTGGACAATGAATTGGGACTGAAAGGTACCTGCTAGTACAAAGAAGAGAGGCAGTTTGCTGGAGTCCTGGAACCAGCTTTCCTAGACATCTGGAGTTGATGATTAATCATCTCCCAAGGGGACAGTTGTTTACATCAGTCTAATAAGCCCAAGATTCTGTGCAGCTTTACTGTGATATCTTTCCTTTAAGCGCTATAAACATTCCAAGAATTGATCAATATATCATGCCAATTTCCCAATGGATTTCTGATCTCACTGATACAGACATTCCCTTCAACAGTGTAGACAGTGACCCATCCATGCCTGCCCATCCTGTGTGACTCTCATTTTCTTCCTCCCATAAATTTCTGAGGGGAATAAATGGTCCATTTAGCACATTGGGGCCCTTCCTTGAGTTCTTTTCTATTATAGGAATACCAGTGGATACCAGAAGATGACCATCATTTGTCCCTCATTCTCATATGAGAATGTTTTATTTTGGTCATTTTTTTTTTCTAATGACGGTCTGTTTTGTAATGCTTCTCCAATATCATTCCACATTTGCAATACATGGCAGCCTCTTTATGAACACTATGAACCTCTCCATTTTCCTTAGGGGCAATCCTTATCATCAAATCTTTGGAGATTGTAGTATTATCTGCTAGTCAATTAGCATCACCAGGAGAATGTTGGTATTAAAAAGATAAAGAATACCCTCTGTCCCGACAATAACATACATTTGGCATGGGAGCATATAGAGCTTCTAAGTCGGTACACCATTTCCACACTTGCCACTTTCTTCCCTATTATTACCACTACACACTTCTAAAACTTTTCTCCTATGATTCTGAAAGGCTAAGATTAGGACTAATAATGGGATGGCCAGAGCTGTATAAATACAAAGCAGCAAGTAAGGAACTCTGAGCAAGAAACAAGAGGTAAGATGTGCCAGGTGAGTCACACTACCACCACTGCCTCCCTCTAGAGTCTAGACCCCAGTAGAAACAACTCAGGACGTCGAGCCAAAAAAAGAGAATTGTAAATAGAAGTGACGCTTTCCCCCCCACCCAGACAGCTGGTCCTGCTTACAGTCAGGTCCCCACAGTCATCATCAGAGGCTGTGGAGAAGGGGTTCACTATCCTTGCCACCACCAATACCAACCATTCACTGACTACCATTGAAAGGCAGGTGAGCAAGCCCAAGAGCCCCAGAACAGGAGTATCTAGCCTTGCTTCTAGTCACCCAAAGACTCAACCCTTGAGGAAAAGCTACCTGGCAACTTCCTCTGAAAGGTCTGCAGCCCCCACCTCCTCAGCAACCCCCAACTCCTGAAGACTGTGGGGATGGAGAAGTTCTCTACATCAAAGTCAGAAACCAGTATGATTTTATTAGTGAAACTAACACAAAAAGAGATGTTTTCCCACTCTACCCTAACGATCATGGGACCTTACCATCAGACTTGCAGCTGACCCTTCCTTATGTGTACAATTTCTCCCTGCTAAAATGTGAGTTCCTTGAGGGCAGGGACTATCTGTACCTATTCTATTTGTACTGATCCCTAGAATTTAGCACTTTGTGTTTAGCACTTTGATGTTTTATCATTAACTCTCTCATCCATTCATTCATCTAAATATAATGAGGCTGGTTCAGAGAACAGGGAAAGAATTTGGGCAATATAAGCCCAACAAAGGAGGACCTCTCTATTCCTGGACAGCCTGGATCCCTGAGAATGCAGGGGATTCATTATGCTCATGAAGTGCTATCATTTGCTTTGCTGTACCCCATGTCTCATTTCCATTTATCAACAACTTGGGGCTAGGAGAGAGGTTCTTACAAAAGTGCTTTGAACCACAGGGGAAGATCCCTCAACTCAAAGCTTCAAAAGCTTTAAAGGAAAGTATGGATGGTCAAGGTTGGAGACACAACTATCCCTATTTCCTTCTCTATCCCAACATCAAAGCTTGGCCAGAGCTTTTAAGTGCTGCTACTACCAAAAATCCCTGATTATGAAAATACTCTACTAATGCCTACTCCAGAGGCAATTTGGCGTAGTATATGGCACAGTGGGATTAGAGTCAAACTCCATCTGTTACATTCAGAGCCACACCTAGGACAGGGCAAATGGAGCTTTGTTCCAGGACAATGACACAGGTTAGGAAGTGTGTTTCCTCTTTGCAGCCACCAATTCTACAGGCAACTGGGTCTCAAAGTGGATAGAGCATTGGACTTGGAATCAGGAAGATCTGAGTTCAAATGTTGCCTCAGATACTTGCTTCTGTGTGACCCTAAGCAAGTCAAGTATCCTCTCTCAACCTCAGTTTCTGCATCTGTAAAATGGAGTTAAGAATAGCACTTATCTAGCAGTGCTACTATGATGATAAAATGAGATAATATGCAAGGCACTTTGTAAACTTTAAAGTACTAAATAAAAGATAGTGATGATGATGATGGTGATGATGATGATAGCCATCATTAATGTGATGTATATGTATATCTTGTCTAAGTCATCCATCACACAGCATAAGCATCACCCACAGTATCTCATAACCTTGGCATCCTTCTCCCAATCGACCTTCCTCCCAACCCCACAAAAGTGAAGGCTGAATGGCCCACTGTCCTAGCATGACTGTTACCAAGGTCTGACTGTCTTCTGAGCCAAATCTCCATTGTTTCTGCCCACTCAACCATTTTTGCTCCAGTTTTAAAAAGGTTTAGGTACCACTGCATCTACACAGTGGCTCTGTGGCCCTACGCAAGTTAATTTCTATGCATTTCAGGTAATTTGCTAAGACTTAAGTGCTAAAGCATAGGTGCTTTGATGGAGGAAGGCCCTATATTGGGATATCCTTATAGATAAAAATCACAAAATCTTCATATACTCATATATCATGCACTCTATATCGATATCTTGACTAAATTTTTCCTAGTAATACAGCATAGTTCAATTCCAAGTGCAGAAGGAGCCCTGAACTCTCTGCCACCCCAATTCATGTCATAACAGCTACTGCAGATCCAATTATCATTTCTAGCACTCCTGCAGAACAAAGGAACATTGAAATGTTTGAAGAACGCCTCTGATTTGAGTCAGTAGGTACTCAGAGGCCAAGATTATAATACAAATGTATTAGTATCAGAAATATTTGGAAATTACTTTGTAAGCCTTAAAATGATATAGAAATGCTATCTATACTAGGTATTAGTAATAATAGGGGACAACCCCCAAACCAACAGTCTTACTGCAATGAGTCACTGTGGCAGAGAAGTAACTGTGGGTTCTCAAAAGTTATTTCTGGAGAGTGCAAACCATTTTTTCCTTCTTTCCTTCCTTCCTTCCATGATAGGAAACTTTTATACATGGAGTCTCACCTCCACTTAGAATCCCTCCCTTCCTATAAAATTCATCTCTAAGACTACCTTCTATAGGAGGCTGTTCTGTCTTCCCAGCTGCTATTGCTTTCTTCTTTGAGATTACCTTCCATCTACCCTGTATATACCTTATTTATTTATGTGGTCTCTCCTATTAGTATATGCTCCTTGAGGACAAAGACTAGTTCTGCTGTTGCTTTGGATCCACAGTGGCTACCATATAATGAGCCCTCAATAAGTGCTAGCTGATTAATTAAGTGACCTGCCCAAGGCCATGCAGTGGTGGGATTGGAAGCCATGTCTTCTGGATACAGGGACAGAATTCCTTTCATTGAACCACCCTGCTTCTCATCTCCTTGATGATACATCTTTTACACCACTTTTAGCACATTTTCTCATTGAGAATACACAGCAGCTAAAGTTACACCCACTTGGAACTGAGTTTGGACCTGGCAGTGATCTCAGAGTGTGTAGTCCAATGCCATCATTTTAAAGATGAGAAAATGGAGACCCATGGAGGTTAAGATACTTTCCCAACGTCACATAGATAGGAAACATCAGAGATAGAATTTGAACCTAGATCCTCTAACTTCCTTATATCCCTGCCTCACTGAGAAATGTCATATGTCTTTCTACTGCCCTTAAGGCAACCCAAAGTGTTTATATATGGGATCACAGATTGAGAGCTAGAAGGGACCTCTGAGTTCATCAAGTCCAACCTTCCCATTTTATGAGTGAGGAAACTGAGAAGCAGAGAAATAAGATAACTTGCCCCAAGATACATAGGAAGTGAGTGGCAGAACTAGATTCGGAACCACATCCAGCACTCTGCTGTACCATTGCTTTTGCCCCTCCAAACAGAAAGACTGATAAGACACAATACCTCAAGTTGAAGCATGTTTGCTCACCATGTACAAATTATTCATTTAATGGCTAAAGATGTTCTAAAAAAAAAAGTGAGACTCTCAGCATGCACTGTCCCCTCTTATTCCATCCTGCCACTATAACTGCCTAAGTGGACAAGGACTACACAGCTGCTGGAGATAAGTTACAGGAAAAAAGAAGCCATCTTCCTTCTCAGCTCCCCATCCTGAGAGCCCAACCATGCCTCAGAGCTCAAGAAGGAACTGACAGGGCCACTCCATTTCTTTGCCCATCAAAAAATGGACCTTTTTTTTTAGCTCCTACTGTAGATGAAAATGTAATATTTCTGTTTGCAATTCCAATTTCACAGCTGACTAGCATCTGCAGAGACAGAGAATTCTAATAAAATTGCAGAAACATTTAATACAATGACTGGCAGATGGGCCAAGCATTTGTAGCAACTTCATTTTCCCGATTATGTTAACAGAACACGGCATGTGCTTTTCTGAGGCACTAACACGGGTTCATTTACAATTGAAATCTGGTGACTAAAACACTGATTGGGACTATGGAGGGGCATCTCTGCTTACCACCTGAAAGGTCTAATAATATATAAAGACTCATTTCTCTCTTCCCTTGAATTAACATTTAGGGTTTCCTGTTTTAATAAAGTTATTAGAGGCAATTTTTTTTAAAAAATTGTTTAAGTGCAAAAGAAGCTTCTGTGAATTATGTATGCACACTTGATTTATAAATTAAGAACAACCAAGTGTTTTAAGTCATAACAGAAAACGCTTTTTAAAAAAAGGAAGCCTACTGAAGCATTATAAAACTGAAAAGGTATAATTGGTAGAATGGAGTAGGGTGGGGGATGGTCTATAAGATTGCATCTCCAGGTAGAGCAGATGTTCAGATGAGCAAGACAGAGTGGAACGTTCTCATTTTGACTATAATTAGTGCTATCCTATGAGATAAAGCGAATAAGAAGAAATGGACACATGATCTTGACCAGGGACGGGTTTATAGGGAGAGAATGAAAAAGTGTTATGACCCTTTGTGCATTCCAATTAATTTAAATGTAAATTATTGCTTATCAACCAACAATATAGTAGAATGTCAGCTCCTTGAGACCAAATTAAGTCAGCAAGAATTTATTAGGTGTCTATTTTGTAGTTGACACATTGCTGAGGGGCTGGGGATGGTGGAAACAGATAGAACAAAGAAAAGAAAAAAATAGTCCCTGCTCTCAAGAAGCTTGTGTTCTAATAGGGGATAGAATATGCAAACAATCATAAAGAAACAGGATATGTAATGGGAAAAATTGTAGAAAATCTTAGAGGAAAGATACTAGTATTAAGGCGATTGGGAGAGACTTCTTTCAGAAGATGGGATTTTAGCTGGGACCTGGGACCTGATGGAATGCAGGGAAGCTAGGAAACAGGCAGGAAGAAAATAACCATTCCAGGCATGAGGGACAGTGGGTGAAAATAGACAGCTGGGAGATGGACTATCTTGTGTGAGGAACAACAAAGAAGCCAATGCCGTCCCATAGAAGGGTATATGGAGAAAGTAACACATAGGACAACAAAGGTAGGAAAGGACAAGGTAGCAAAGGGCTTTAAAAGGCAAATTGAAAATTGTATATTGCATCCTGAAGGTAATAGGGTGCCACTGGAATTTAACCAAAAAGAGTCATGGCATGGTTAGACCTAGGTTTTAGAAAGATTCATTTGACAGATGAATAAAGGACAGACTGGAACAAGAAGAGATTTGAAGCAGGGAGATCAACCAGAAAGCAATTACAATAGTCTCATGCTGAAAGGAATGCTCTTCATTGGGTGTTTACCCAGACTAACAAGGCAAAACTTAGGACAAAGAGAATTAAAAGGAGTTTATAAGTTCGTCAAGGTAGCAACATGTTGATGGCCTGATCACTGAAGATCAGCAATGGCTTAAGGTGGGGACAGCCTTTACAGGTAACTTTAAGACAATTCCTATAGGTCCACCTCAGCTCCTCCCCATGGTAGCAAGAATGTGACAATCAGCAGGTAGGAGTAGGCAACAAAGAGCCGGTAACTCCAAAGCTGGAGGCTTGGTGTCCCCTTCCCCACTGGAGCCTCCTCCAACACTGGTTGATAAACAGGTCTGGGAACAATGGGTAACTGAGTCAACATAATTTTCAACCCTAGGAATTAGATAATAAAAGTGCACCACAGTGTTGGTATTGTCAGAGGAGAGAAAGGGACATATACAAGAAACGGTACAAAGGTAGGATCCAACATATTGGATATAGGGGCTGAGAAAGAGTAAGGAATTGAGGATGACAACCAGATTGTGAGCCTGGGTGACTGGCCTAGAAAATTGTAGACATTTAATAAATGCTGGCTGGTTAGTTGATTGGTTGGTTGGTTGATTGACTGAACAAACATTTAACGGCCTAGTTTGTGCCAGGCAATGGAGATGCAAAGACAAAAGTGAGTCAGTCTCTGCCCTCAAGGAGTTTACTTTCTATTGGCGGCATATAGGTTTGGATTGATATTCAATGTTAAGTTTATAATAAAACATTTAGTTTTAGAAGAAAAATTATATGGTCAGTTAACAAGTCAGTTGTCACAGATGTCAGCTATAACATTTCCTAAACATTTGATATCTATGAAAGACTGCAGAGGAACATTAGGACAAGGACAATGTAGGTCTTTCCTTTATGGAGCTTACAACTTAGCTACACACTCTGGGGCATCTATTCCCTTCTCTGAGGTCCCTCTTCTGTAAAATGAGACAACTGACCTTTTCTTGTCTTTGTATCCCCCATGCTTAGCCCACTGCCTGACATATAGTAGGCAGATGATAAATAATTTGTCAATTAATTGATTGACCCATTCCTGGGTTAATATTCTATGTTCATCGAGTACATTCCAAGGGAAGGCTAAGAAAAAAACTGGGAAGAATTAAATACTATGAATGTCCTACCCCCCTTCCCAAGTCCCCTTTATGTGTTGTCTCCTCCACCCCATTAGAATGCAGGATCCTTTGTCTTGCTTGTTTATTTTTGTATCCCCAGCACTTACCACAGCACCTAGCACTTAGTAAGTTCATAATAAATGCTTAGCACAGTACCTAGTATATAGTAGGTGCTTAATAAACGTTGGTTAACTTCATGTATGTATGTATCTATATACGTGATAATTTTTCTATTTCACAAGATCAAAGAGAAACACCATTTTGTGCCTTCCAAGTTTGCAGTTTGTAAGAATAAAGATCATCAGACCATAGATTTAGATTCTGAATGAAACTGGCAGATTGTCTACTGTGATGGTTTCATTTTCCAGAGGAAGAAGTTGAGACTCAGAGAAGGTAGGTAAGCTGCCCACATTCACACAGCTGGGAGTGGCAGAGTCAGGTTTCAAACCCAGATCCCCTGAAATCAAATCCAGGGTTCTTTCTGCTGATGATAAATCATTATGTGTGCTCCTCTTCAGCCAAGTCCCCAGTGGATCCAGTATGCCCTCCTCCCCACTTAGGAAGGCTCAAATGATGAGTGTGGCGGCTGGTGCCACTTCTGTCTAGCACCAGTGCCATTTCCCCTGTCCCCATTCCTCAAACCTTCTTTAGCTCAGCCAATTTCTAATCTCAGGCTGTTGCCATGGATGCACCTTCTTATCGGAATAACATTTTGGTCACCATCTGCCCTCCAGCAACCTCTAGGGAGGAGCTACAGCTCTCTCAAGAGAATTTTGAAATAACTCAGGAGGTGGCTTTATTATTACTTTTCTTATTCTAGAATCTTATATTTCAGCTCCCACAAAGTTTATATATTCTGTTGAGGAAAAAAAGATTCATACAGTATATTAAAAGGTCAATGCCTTAATTAAATTAGATACAGAAAACTCATAGTGCTCTGTATCAATGGCATCCCTGACGTGCCGTGTTAATATTATTGTGCTATTGTTGTTCAGTCATTTTCAGCTGTCTCTGACTTCCTGACCCTATTTGGGGTTTTCTTGGAAAAGATACGAGAGTGGTTTGACATTGCTTTGTCCAGTGCATTTTACAAATGAAGAACTGAGGCAAACAGGGTCAAGTGACTTGTCTAGGGTCACACAGCTAGTAAGTGTCTGAGGCCAGATTTGAACTCATGAAAGATGAGTTTCCATGATTTTAACTCCTGCACTGTATCCACTATGCCACCTCACTGCCCCTTATATGCTATCAATAATGATTAAGAGCTTGCATTTATATAATAACCTATGCCTCCCCCGAGCCTCAGTTTCCTCACTGATCAAATGAGGGTGCAGGATTAAAAATAATAGCCCATGTATAAGTGGACTACTACGTTCTGCCTACTATGTTCCAGGCACTGTGCTAAGCATTTTACAAATACTGTCTCATTTGTTCCTCCAACAACCTTGGAAGGTAAGTAGTATTATTATCCCATTATACAGTTGTGGAAACTGAGGCAAACCGAAGTTAAGTGACTTGCCAAAGGTCATAGGACAAACGTCTGGGGCTAGATTTGAACTCAGGTCTTCCTGAATGCAGGTCCAGCACTCTATCAACTGTACCACCTGGCTGCCTCTACACTAGATGGCCTCTGAGGTCTAGATCCTGGACCCTATGCTTCTAGCAATTTCTCATATACCCTCTCATTAGATCCTGACAACAACCTTCCTCATGGATTATTATCCCCATTTTACAAATGAGAAAGCTTAAGTTCAAAGGGGTGGTTGTACTAGTAAATGGCAGAGTACAGATTTTATCCCATTACCCCTGATTCAAGTCCTTTGTTCTTTCTCTGATTTCATAGTGTATCCTCCATGAAATACAAGAGTATTCAGCCAACCCTTTCACCAAGTTGTGCCTATGAGGATCTACCCAGTGCAATGGGGACTTTCCTCTACATTAGTGGTTCTTAACCTAGGGTGCACAGACTCCCAAGGAGCTCACATGGAAAGATTTCAGGGGGTCCACGAACTTGGATGGGAAAAAAATTTACATCTTTATTTCAATGTAATTGATTTTCTTTATGAACATATACATGTAACTTTATGCATTTAAAAAAGATGATCTTGGTTTAAAGATTTTGCTAAGATTCTAAGACAAGTCCAAAAGACTCACGATGGAAAAAAGCAATCTACATTCTGAGAAAGAATTACAAAGTCTGAATGCAGATTGAGGCAAACTATTTGCTCTCTCTTTCATTTGTTTTTGTTTCTGTTTTGTTTCTTCTTTCTCAGGGTTCATTCCATTGGTTATAGTTCTTCTTTATAACTTGACTATTGTGAAAATGTTTAGTGTGAAGGTATATGTAGAACCTATATCAGATTGCATGCCATCTTGGGTAGGGAGTGGGGAGGAGAAGAAGAGGGAGAAAATTTGAAACTCAAAAACTTGTGGAACTGAATGTTGTAAACTAAAAATAAATAAATTTAAAAGAAAATAATAATAATAAACCTCATTTAATATGGAAAAAAGATTTTGCTAGACTACAAATGGAGTTCAGAACACACACACGCACACACACTTAGGAATCCCTGCTATGGATTTCTTGACACTATGTGTACACCAATGGAGCACATGGTCCATCCCTTACTATCTGACTCCCCTTTCTCATCATATAATTCATGGAGAATAACTTACAACTGAGGCAGGCCTCTAGCCCATTAGGCACCTTCCTATAGTGAATTTCTGGAAAGACCTAGACAAGAGTCCCACAGGATGGTCAAGGATGGCCAGCAACAATCTGCATCATTGGAAGGAACTTCCAAATCTATGAGAACAGAAATCCATTACAGTTTTGGCTTTTTTCATACAATCTTTTATTGACAATATACTGGAGCCTACTCATCACCACCCCATCATGCATCTCTCCATTGCCCCTTGAGACATCTGTAATGAATGAAGGCATGTAAAAAGACAAAATGAAAGCCATTCTCTTTGCCCTCAAGGAACTTACATTCTAGTGAAAGACATACAACCTATCAACAGATAAGTATATAACCAATCAATTCTACAACAACTATGCTATTCCCTGTTCCAGTAGTTCCAATGGAAGATATTAGAAATATGGCCTTCATTTCCAGGAGATTGGGGTCATTAAAAACAGCATACCCTCCTTTCCTTCTTTTAAAAAGTGGGAGACTATAGGGGTAGAACATTGCATACACAGTCAGACTCCATTAATGTGGTTGTTTTGCTGAACAACTTTTTCCATTTGGGGTTTTTTTTTGATAGAAGGGATACCTGGGGGGTAGGGGGAAGGGACACATTTGTAGATGAAGGGGAAGTAAAAATAAAAGATAGCATTAACAACTTTAAACATTTTAAAGCAATGCATAATCTCCCCCCCAAAAAAGTGCTATCTAACCTGCTCTTCTCTTTCTAATCAATTCTTTTTTTTTTTATCCTAGGGAGGCACTTTCTGACAGACAGCTGACCTACCATGGGACAAGCTACCTTGGAAGATGTGGACTTCACTCTTAGTAGAGTGCTAGATAGGATTTCAGAGGGTAAAATGGTTTGAGGTCGTAAGTAACTGTGGTTGGATAGAGAAGAAACTGATGTCAGAAACTGAGTGTTTTGGGTCTGAGGAAGAGTCCCCAATGTTGGAGAAGAGCTCTGAGAATATATTTATGTATCATAAAGAAAGATCCCTACCAAGGAAACAGAAAACTGAACCATCAGGTGGAGCCCTAGTAAGGGATGCCGCCTCAAAACCTTCAGAAACAATCTGAATGGAAGCTAAGGGTGGAGGTCAATACTCCCAGGGAGCAGAAATGCGTCTAACTGGTACAAGCACATTTTACTATGTAACTTTCAGAAACATAAAACTTGAGCCATAGGACAAAGGATCCTAAAGTGGTATCAGTACAGACAAAATAATTCATTCACAACTTTGTTGCATCTTCCCCCAACCCCATCAGTTCCTGAAAATGGATACTTCTAGGATAAGATTCATGGCAGGACAGGCGAGATGGGGAACAAATCCTGAGGCTGTTGGTGTTGGAACAATTCACCCCAATCTGCCCAGAGAAGTCAGAGAAGCATAACAGAAAGGCCAGCCCTTCAATTTACTAGCTCTGTGATCTCAGATTTAACCTCTGTTGGCCTCAGTTTCTCCACCTGTAAAATGGAGGAAGGGGCCTCTGAGATGCCCTCCAGCTTCAAATCTATGATCCTATCAACAAAAGCCCACATTCTTGTGGGGACTATGTCCATCGTAAAAGTGCTCATTACATTGTGCTCACTTCCTAAGTGCACAAACAGCTTTGCTTCCCTTGCAACACCCATCCCCAGCCTCCTTCAGAAGCCCAATCACTGAAGAGAAGCCTACACTGAGTCCCACATTTGGTTTCCAACCTCCCACTTTCCCCCAGCCCTCAGAAATACTTGGGAAAGAAAGATGAAAGGAGAGAGCCTGCTGCATGATAGAAAGCTCCCAGATTTCCCTCCCACACAGAAATTCATCAAGGGCTCCAGCAGCTGCGCTCTCTCTCTGGGTAGCTGCCTGGCCTCACCTGAGAGAGCATCTGCTCAGCTCCCTCCTTGTGCTTTGTCCAAAGGAAGATTAAAAGCATTTAAGCTGCTCTAAGGAAAAACTTTTCAATAGCTTGCAAAGCACCGCCTTGCATTTGAGGATTGAAGCCACACACAGGGTGAAAGCCATCAGTCCAAACAATGAATGAACCAGAGGAAGAAGAAGCCTGGAAGCCTGGAGTTTCTTTCTCCAGCACTGGGAGAAATATTTCCAAGTCTTCACAAGGTCATAGGATTCTATATCTATAGCTGTGAGGAACATCCAAGATCATCTAGTCCAGGGGTGGGGAACCTGTGGCCTCAAGGCCAAGTGTGGTCCTCTAGGTCCTCAAGTGTGGCCTTTTGACTAAGTCCAAGTTTTACAGAACTAATCCTTTTATTAAGGGGATTTGTTCTATGAAGTTTGGATTTAGTCAAAGGTCTGCACTTGAGGACCTAGAGGGACACATGTGGCCTCAAGGCCTCAGGTTCCCCACCCCCAATCTAGTCCTATTCCCCTTCCCTATTTTGAAGATGAGGAAACTGAGGGCCAGAAAATAAAAAGGACCTGTGCAAGGTCACACATGAGAAGTAGGATTTGAACCCAGGTAATATGATTCAAAAAACAGTCGTCTTTCCATTTCATCACACTAGAAGGAAGGGTCACTGTAGCTGTCTCCTGCTTGAATTCATATGTACTCACAGTGAATGAACTGAAAACCTTTATTGTTACTGAGTGCCAAGCACTGTGCTAAGCAATGAGGATTCAAATAGAAAAAAACGAGTCAGCCCCTGCTCCCAAGGAGCTCCCACTCTGATTAGAGAAAACAAGGCCTAAGCCAAAATTCAGCTGAGGGGCAGACAGAGAGACCCAGGAGTCCTAAGGATGCATTACTGCAGTAGACAGAAAGGACAGAGGGATCCTGGATTACATAAGCAGGTCAGAGGACAATGCTGGGGCACTACTGGCCAGATGATAAAGTCTAGAGGACCCAAGGAGGCATTAGCAGATGGAAAGGCCTATCTGATGATCCTCCATCTAGACAGCAGGAAAGGAGGTGTTGACTTCCATCTCACCCAAGGCAGCCTTGGCAAAGGGAAAACAAGTGAGGACATCCCTGGTGGTAGTCAGTCTTAGATGGTTCTGGGACTATTTGGGACCTAGTGGGGAAACCTAGGGCTGAAGGGCACCCCCTGTGGTAGCAGGTCTTCCATAAATAGATATCTGGTATACTCATATGTAGGTGTAGCAGAACAAGAAAGCATTATCTTGGCCCTCAGGGAGCTTCCATCCTATTGAAGAGACATCCAATATACATATAAAAATATGTGCTTTAGCAGATAACCAAAATGAAAATCACTGGGTCTGAAAAGCATACCTTGCAAGACCCTAAATTGCTATATAATCACAGTCCTTCCAGAGAAGCTTGGTAGAATGGAAGAACACTGGCTTTGGAATCAGTCGACCTAGGCTTGAATTCCACCTCCATGGCTTATGAACCATGAGAAAGTACAGTGGGTAGAAGGCTGGGCCTCCCATCAGGGAGACTCAAGTTCAAATTCCAATACATGCTATGTATGTGACCCTGGGAAAGTCACTTAACCTCTATGTACCTTGGTTTCCTAAACTGCAAAACGAGGATAGTAACAGCCCCTACATCCCAAAGTTGTTGTAAGGCTGAAATGAGATAATATTTGTAAAGAGTTTAAAATAGTTCCTGAAACATAATAGGTATTTTATAAATGTTTGTTTCCTTTCTTCATTCCTACCTATATGACCTTGGACAAGTCCTTCACTCCCTGGGTCTCAGTTTCTTCATCACGGTAAAATGAGAGGTTGGTCTAGATAGCACCTAAAATTCCCTCCAGCCCTACATCTAGGATCCTGTGATCACCACAGCTGGTATCATTTTACCCAGGCCTAGAGCTCCATTCCTTTGAAACAGAGAACAGCCTCAAAGTCAATTTCTACAGATATTCAGATTCTAGTTCCTTTAAGAAAAATATGGAAATGTGTCTAGTACTCCTCAACCAGAAGTGGAAGTGTGAAAGTATACCGGAAGCCTGCCCAGTTCTCTTTCATTAATAATTCTGAGTTCCCATCTTGATCTGGTTTCCCAGGCTTTCCCCATCTCTGGCTCATCCTGACCTTACATCCTTATCCCAGCTCCTGTTCTGGTCACTCTGAGCTCCCTGACAGCCACTTCTGCTGACCCTGTTGGCATGACAACTCCCACTTTCTGGCTCCCTGGATCTAGACCTTGTCTTTATGCTTCCCCACTGTCTTGTTTATCTCCACTCCTTGTTCTAATGCTCAACTCTGACCCCATGCGACAAAACAGCTGCCCTGGATTGCCACCAACAGCCTAGTCATTAACTCTTACATTTGCATGACAACTTGAAGTGGTTTGCAAACAAAGAAAAACAAATGCTGGAGAAGAAGACTCTGTGTCAATGAATTAGAAAAATGGATATACTCCCAGACCCCTTTGCAGTGGATGAGTTTAAAATTCCCCATGAATAGCAAAACCCCTTAATACAGCATTGTACCTGAAGTAGGTGGAAAAAAGCTTTCACTTAGGACATTTTAAAATGCTAACAAGATAGTTGCTTGTAGGACTAGTGTTTGGAAAAGGGGTCTGTAGGGGAAAGAACCCGGAAGAGAGCTGTCTGTGGTCAGCATGGGGGTATGAGCACTGCACCTAGAGTTAAAAATGAATTTGAACCCTACCTCAATACTTACTAACAACATGATAAAGGGTCACCTGCAAAATCTCAGTGCTTTAATTACTTCATCTATAGAATGGGGATAATATTGATATTTGTACTGGCTACCTATTAGGGTTGGGTTTTTGGAGGGGTGGGCAGGATGCAGAGATCAAGACATAAGATTTCATATATTGAGAAAACTGTCTCTATTAATGCAAATTGGCACCTGTTTGAAACAATCTTGGAGAGTGGTCTGAAAGCACCAAGAGGGTAGGTGACCTGCCCAAGATCACACAGCTGCTATGAATAGAAACAAGCCCCAGTATGTGTTAAAGCGGAACTTGAACCCGGCTGTTTCTGACCCAGATGAGCTCTGTATTCACTGTGCCAGTAATGAAATTATTATCATAAAGTGCTGCAAAAATGTGAAAGTGCTATGGAAATGCATTTGTGAGAGATAAAGACAGAAAAACACAGAGAAGGAGGGATAGGGAGATGACAGTACTGATGACGACGACGACGATGATGATGATGATGATAGAGGGAAAGGTGGATAGATAATATAGAGATGCTAGAGGTAGGTGAGCAGAGGACGGAAGGAAGGAAGGAAGGAAGAAAGGAAGGAAGGAAGGAAGATTTTAAAATGTAAAGAGGATTCTGTTTAGTTTGAAATCACAATTTATGAAATTTAAAAATGAGAAAGGCACTAAGAAAGACAGAGACAGGGAAAGAAAAAGATAGAGACGAAGAGAGAGGATAAAAAGACTGGATGGGTTAGCCCTGTGTATAAACCACAAATATTTGAAATTTACTTCAATGCTTCAAGTTCCTTTGATTTCACTGGCATAGACAGGCCCCCTACATCAGTGTTCCCTCATGCTACAGATAAAGGAACTGGGGTCCAGCAACTACCCAAAGTCACTCTTTCCAATAAACCATGGATCAAAACAGCTATGAGCTTTTCCAAATGTGGCTAGGCCAGTCTTTGAATGATAGAGTCAGTTAGAGTTTTCTTGGCATGACCAGACTTATCAGAGCTTGTGCTCCACTAACATGTACAGTCTTCACCTCCATCTCCACAAGGAGGCATCAGAGGAGGATTTTGGGAGTTTGAAACTACTCATGAAATCACAGAATCAGAAAGATTCTGTATAGAAGTCCATACTTCTCCAGGCCATTTACCAGGTCTATGGAAACAATATTATATTTTTCTGAGTTTTCACAAATACTGCCCCCCGATCTGTGTGCAAGCAACCTGGATGGCCACCTAACCAGCCAAGATAAGCAACACAATAACAGATCACACTGTCACTCTACCTCTAACCCCAAGCCAAGAATATCAAGACTCATTCAGTGAATTCAGGAAATGAAAAGATCACTTCTCTCATGCTACAAGAGATGAAATTTAAGGTCCTGAATCTCTCCGAGAACCTTGGGTCTCAGGGACTCTCATTCCCCAGCAGCCAAAGGAAGTGATCATTTCTTTTGAAAGAGCTGATGAATCAGGTGTTCTTAACTTAGTTCATAAACCATTTTAAGAAATATTTTGATAATTGCATTTCAATACCAGTTTCCTTTGTAATACTATGGATTTTTTTCATTTAACATGATTCTGAGCAGGAGGTCTGTAAGCTTCACCAAACTGGCTAAGCAGTCCAGAAAAACACCACACTAAAAAGGGTAAGAACCCCTGCTATCAATAGAAATAGGCCCCAGGCATCATACTCTTCCTTCTCATCCTTGACCACTCACAGACCCAGAGATGGTAGTAGCTACAAAAAGCTTGCCTATATCCCCATTTCCCACCACCAAACATTTTCACTGTATTTGAAAAAAAAATTAAAAGAATTGTTCACCTTTCACCCAGCAGCTCATTGAACAACAAAAGGAGACCCAATTGTCACATACCTCCTGCCTTTGCTTTTTAAATAATTCACGTAGGCTGTTACTAACACCCACATTTTCACACAACACACACACACACACACACACACAAACTCACTCCCCACAAAATCCTCTTTGACCCCTTGTTAATACAAATAATCTGCTCTGACTCAGGAAAAAAGGATGTCACATTCCTTCCCAATCTTGTTTGTGGAACTTTGGCTCCACTGTCTGGTAGTAATTTAAACATAGATACACATTATACACACATACTCTCACCCACAGTCATCCATATCAGCTCTAGGATCACAGCTTTTCAGCTGGCAAGTACTTAAGATCATCAAAATAGTAATAGCTCACAGTTACATCTGATTTTAAGTCAGATTCTCAAAGCATTTACATATACGTCACAGGGCCCTGTGAAACGTTATCTCCTTTGATCTTAGAGATCTCCAAAAAGAAGGGATTAGACCAGATCAATCAACAAGCATTTATTAAGTGTTCACAAAGTTCCTGGCACTAAGCTAGGCACTGGGGACTCAAAGACAAAGGAGATTTCCAAAGTCCCTCCCAGTTCTAAGATCCTGTAATTATTGAACCCAATCACCTTATTTTACAAGTCAACTAGAATTTATTAAACACCTGCTGTATGCTAGGTGCTGTGCTAAGTGTTGGGGATACCAAGAAAAGCCAGAGTCCCATTCTCAAGGAGCTCACATTCTAACTGAGGAGACAACAAGAAAACAACACTATACGTGAAAGAGATAGACAGATTAAATTGGAGACAATCAACAGAAGTAAATCAATAGAATTAAGAAGGATCAGGGATGGCTTCTTGTAGAAGGTGGGATTTTAGCTGAGGCTTCCAGGAAGCAAAGGAGGGTGGAAGATGGAGATGAGGAGGGAGAGCATTCCAGGCATGGGGGGGGGGGGAGGGCGGGGCTCAGCAGTGTCCATGGATTGTAGAGCATAGAGGGATGGATAAGGTAATTGTGGGTCTAGTAAGAAGACTGGAAATGGAGAAAGGGGGTAGATAATGAAGGGCTTTGAATGCCAAACAGAATATTTTATATTTGATCCTGGAAGCAATAGGAGACCATTGGAATTTGTTGAGTAAGGGAAAGACACCATCTGACTTGCACCTTAGGAAGAAATTCAACAGCTGATGGAGGACAAGAGACAAATGAAGCAGCCAAGACACAGAAGGATTAAGCAACTTGCCCAGAGTCAGAAAGTAATAAAGCCAGGTTTTAAGCCCAGGTACTCTGATTCCAAATTCAGTCACCAATCCAGTATGCCATAGATACTATGTGTGCATCTGAATGTGATATTCTATTCTTTACAAGAGTTTCCATGTGTGTATGTAAATTCATATACACAGAAGCACATGAGAAATTCAACTCGGGCTCAGATTCAATCTAGCTTAGATTGAATCTGGCCCACTTTTCAGACAAGCCTCACAAATGGTGAAATTTCTTAAGACTCTATCCAATACGGTGAATCTTTAATAAATTTTGTTTTTCATTGGCTGAAAAAAAGGGAAATTCAACTCAACCCAACAAATACTTATTAAGCATCTACTTTGTACAAGGTCCTAAGCTAGAAACTGGAGATATAAACAAAAAAAAAGGAACAACACTTACGTTCAAGGTAAATTCAAGGAGTTTACACTTTGATGGGGAATGGAAAGAATCCAATATGTAACTAGATTAGGAAATTTGAAGACTGAAAGAGCCACCAAAGGAGATCAGATAGGGCTTCAAGGAAGTGCTAGGTCCTGAGTTAGCCTAGAAGGAGCTCAGGTTTGTTAGAGTTGTAGGTGATGAGGGTGTTCATCTATGTGAAAGCACAGAGATGGGAGACTAGAAGATGGTGAGTCAAGTTGGTAAAACTAGAAATTCAATTTGGCTAGAACAAAACACATTATCAAATTTTATCTTAATATTTTAGATCTATAGTTCTAGAGCTACAAGGGACCTTAGAGTCATCCAGTCAAACTGACTTATTTCACCAGTGTTGGAACTGGGCCTCAACGAGGTCAAACAATTTTCCCAAGGTCACACAAATGAGTGACAGAGCTGGGATTTGAACATGGGTAGCTCCTTTGACTCCAAATTCTGTGCTACTTCCTCTGTGCCATGTCACCCCTTCCAATAAGCAGGCTCTGTATAGAACATCTGTTTCATCACATCTGTTCCATCCTGCTGCCCACATACCTCTCTTTTAACCAATTCAAATTCTTCTGTAACTTTTCACAGAAACCACAAGTCAACCCCAATCCCCTCTACACAATGATTGTTATCAGTGAATTTGTTAATGTCCCCACATTCTAGTTCCCAAAGAAAGAGTCTCAGTTTTCAAGCCACCTAAAGACTAGATAAAGTATAGGCATACAAACTCCCTTTTCTCAATTAGTTGGCACAAATGTAAAGCCTCTCCCAGACCTTCCCTGTCACACTCTCTCTCCTTTCTTGTTGGCTTTTCCTCTAGCTCCAAGCCACCGTCCTTTCTTCTAAATTCACCTTGCAGCTGTCCTCCAGATCAAATCTGTTTCCTTTAGCTCCCATTTTGTGCCTAGAGGAACAAAATTCTTTTATCATTGGACAAGGGCCCCCTAGCTCCTTTTCAAAATTTAACTGATCTCCTGGAAACCACATGAGCCTCAACTCAGCCAGTTTCCCTTGGATTTCATGCCCAGAAATTGCCCACTGGCCTTCCTCTGTTCTTGGCACATGGTACCCTTGCCCAAGCCTGCCAACCAGAGTCTATAATCTGGATCAGACCATCCTGTATTCCCCAACCTCTCTCTTTTCTCTTCTTTTTCAAACCCATAAATCTAAAACAAATTCTCCATTTCTTCACAATTCCATCTTTAAGCTCCAGCATGATCCATTTACCTAAATGGCACACAACTTCCATTGTGCAAGTAAGTTAGCTTGACAAACCTTCATCTAAGTTATACAATATCATCTCCTTCCACAATATTGACATGAAGAAATCCTCACCTGTCCCGTCAGACTTAGGCCTCCCACCAATCCAAACATACCAATAACATTGGAGGAAGAACATTTTGTCACCTAGATTTGGATCTGGAATGAAGCATAAAGTTTACCTTCTTCAACCCCTTCTCTTGTTACAGATAAGGAAACTGAGGCCCAGAAATGGGAAGGGAATTGCTAAAACCACCCAAGTAGTAAGTGGTGGAACTGGGATTATAACTAAAATTATAGAATTGATAATAGAAAAAGTGCTAGGCACGGCACTAAAAACTGGAAATATAAAGACAAGCAATCAAGATAACATCCTGTCCTCACGGGGTTTTTACACTCTAATGGATCATAGACTTAGAGCTGGACAGAACGTTGAGGTTATCGAATCCAATCCCTTCTCCTTCTGTAGATGCAGAAACTAAGAAGTAGAGAGTTCGAGTGACTTTCTCAAGGTTACATTTGTAAATGGTAAACCTAAGATTTGAACCCAGGTCCTCTACCTCCAAATTCAGCTCTATCACCTATCACTCTATCATCAGCTCTATCACTGTCCCCATTATAGCCAAAAAGTCTTGGTTAATAAGGACAAGAGAGAAAATGATGGTGTTTTAGGCATAATTTGTTTGTTGTTGTTTAGTTGTTTTTTTTTTCAGTTTTATCTGACTCCTTCTAACCCCTTTTGGGGCTTTCTTGGCAAAGATAATGAAATGGCTTTCCATTCCCTTCTCCAGCTCATTTTACAGATGAGGAAACTGAGGCAAACAGGGTTAAATGACTTGCCCAGGGTCACACAGCTAGTGTCAGATTTGAACTGAAGAAGAGAAGTCTTCCTTACTCCAGGCCCAGCACTCTATCCACACTGCACCACCTAGTTGCCCCATAATTTGTCTGCAACGACACTAAAGAGATCCTACAGCCAGTGAGACTAAATTCCAGTGAATGGAAAAAACCACTGAGTCAGGAAGCCTAGAGGAAGCATCTCCTCAAAATAGAAACTAGAATATATGGAGTCAGGGAGCTTCCCCAGAAGGTTCCCGCCCAAAGAGAAGGAACAAGTAGGCCAGAATGCATCACTGGGGGAGGGACAGCCACAGTTAATGGGAAGAGGAAGAACAAAGGACAAGCTAAAACCAGAGATGGGGAGGGAAACCAAAAGAATAATGTAAAAGTTATGGAAATTGATGCTGGGAGGAACGTTAGAGATAAATCACTTCTAACTCCTTTTACAAATAAGTAAGCAAAAGCCCACAGGTAAAGTGATTTTCCCAAGGTTCTGAAGTGAGTTTGTTGCAGGTTCTAGATTTCCTGATGCAGATGGGTGTTCTTGGCAGTGCCACACACTACAGCATCCCTAATCCCCAAGCTAAAATAATTGGCATCAAGGAGTTATAGAAAGACCAGCCCTCAAGACCCAACTCCAGGCTGTGGGAACACCTAGCTACCACCTCTGCAAAACAAAAGGATGAAAAATAACCCTATGATAGCAGATGTTCTCTTTTAACAATTAATCCTAGTGTGGATACATTTTTTAAAGTGTGTTTAGTCCCAGTACTGACAGAAGGTATATGTCAAAGTCATGAATATTACACCTGGAAACCTCTAACAGTCATCAAATCTAGCTCCTTCATTTGAAAACAGAAAACCAAGGCTGATAGGTGGGAAATGACTTACCAGAGGTGTCCTCAGCCCCTTCCCCTTGATGATGTCACAGTTGATATCTGATAACACCTTGCTGTGAGCAATGGCATAGCAGAAAATGTCACTCTCTCACTTTGTGTTGCAGGGTAGAAAGAGCACTGGCTCTTGAGCCAGAATACCTGGTTCAAATCCCACTTCCCACTATTACTACCTGTATGACCTTAGACAAGTAGCTTAAATTTCTAAGCCTCAGTTTCCCTATCTGTAAAAGGTGGGGGGAAGGAGGCAGGATAAGATGGCCTCTCAAATCTCTTTCAGTTCTAGTCCTATGACCCTCTGATCATTATAGAGGAATGATCTCCAAACAGGTCATGAGACTGAGGACATGACTTTTCATTGATCCATAAATTTGACCCCATGAGAGCATTTGGACTGGATTAAAGGAGACAATTTTCTATTCATTTAATAAGGGCCAGAATCTCCTCATTCCAAAGAGATGTCTCTATCAGTATAGCCACCTTTAGGATATCACATGACTCTTGGGGGTTAGAACTTCGTTACAGCCTTGGGTGTTGGTACAAGGACACATGACTGACAATGAGTTACCTCATTTGACTATAAGCAATAGAGGGCACTTCTGAAGCTTTTACTTTTAGCCTTGATTGCTCTCTCATTTTCTTATAAACAGTAGACAACCACTAAAATAACTTTCTGTCCTGTATTGTCTCTTCAGAAAGATTGTAGAGGGGACTTGGAGATCCCCAACTTCTCTGAGGGTAGACAAGGACAGAAGGCTACTTTTCTGCTATGTGGCAAAGTAATGAAGAGTCTTGAGTCAGTCTCTCTCTCTCTCTCTCTCTCTCTCTCTCTCTACCCCCCTCTCCCCCCGCCTCTCTCCCCCACTCCAAGATTTAGAAATCCACATGATGTCATGTTCCAGAAAGCCGTGTTAAATCTAGAGGTATAAAACCATTTTAATACACTTTATAAGAATGATTGTGTTTCCCTAATTTATAAAATATTTTTAAAATATTATACTGAAACTGTATATATAAATAAATAGATATGATATAATTTATATAATTATTTATAGATTTGTATGTTTATAGTGGATAGAGATCTGGCTTCAAAACCAAAAAGACCCGGATTCAAGGTACACTTCATATACTAACTGGTTGTGTGACCTTGGGGAAGTCATTTAACTTTCCAGTGCTCTAGGCATCTCTAAGATTGAAAATTCCAGAGAATATACCAGCCTGCATTATTACAGTCTCCCTATGTCAGTGAAATCACAGATTTAGTCCCTATCCTTATTGCGTGTGTGTGTGTATATGTGTGTGTGTGAACATATATACACATACACAGACATATGAATGAATATTTTCATATGCCTGATAGTACATTCACCATCCATTCAAGAATTCTCCAATAGTATACAAACTTGACAGTCACTCTCTCTAAAGCAAAATTGTGTGATTATTCCATGGATTTCAGACTTGCAAATGCACCATACTCAGGACCTAAATAGCCCAGGATTTTTGATATCCAGCAGATCTGCCGTACTTCAGACTCAACAAAATAGTCCATAGTGGACTGTTTAACATAACAAAACTAGTTTAGACTAGAATTCAGGTCACCTGACTGCCAGTGAAGAGCTTTCCACACTTATCTAGGCCCAGCATTCAGTTTGTTGCCAATAACTGTCTATTCTTTGACAAAATAACACTAACCCAGCCCATAGTGACTTTAAGCAGGATCAAGGTCAAGACAATAACAAAGCTATCCAGCACACATCTCAGAGTTCATAAATATTCCCTCGAAGACCTCATATTTCTCCTTCTCTAAGACATGTTTTTGCTTTCTGCAGTTGAAAGTCAGTGACTGCTGCATGTCAGAGGGGAAATACATCTCCCTCTATTCCAAATGACTCATAAAATGCACTTCTTTTTAAACACACACATAAGGGAGCCAATGAGGCTTCGTGAGAGGAAAAGATGCTGGTCTAACTTCAAACCTTTAGAATATGAAGAATGCAAACACGACAATAACCCTCTTGAATGGCTTATAGATTATTTTAAATATTTCCCATTATTCTCAATATAAATGCAAATTCTTATGTTCAATCAAGTAGAGAAAGGGTCCACAAGGGAGGACAATTAACTATCATTTCTTCAATAAACTAATAGCCCTTACTTTTTATAATCACTTTTCAAAGTTATCTTCCCCCTTCACCGACATGGTCTTCCCCTTAACTTCTCTATCTCTACCCATTGCTCCACACTCCTCCTCATAACCAGGCTCATAACCTTGTAATCATCTCTGACTATTCCCCCTTTGCAAACCCATCCATTCATATGTCCTTTGGTTTCAACCTCTACAATATCTCTTCCACCTCACTTAGCCAATAAGCTGGTTTGTATTACAGTGGGTTTCCCTTCACTGGAAGTCTTTAAGCAAAGGTTGTAATACCATTTAGGGGCATGTCTTGGTAATGTGTGGTATGGATTGATTAGACTAGGGGGGTCCTTCCAACTCAAACTCTTTAGCTTTGTGGCTATTAGAATAGCTTTGGACGGCATTCCTATTTCCAGGCTCTCTTCTCTCCAAACTATCCTCTACAGTTACCCAAGTCATCTCAATGATGTACTGCCACCATCACATCATTGCTCTATTCAAAAACCTGCTTCCTACCCCCTAAAATTTAAACTTTTGATCCAGGCACTCAAGGCTCTCAATAATCTGAATCCAACCTACCTGCCCAATCTTTTCTCGACCTACTCCCTTTGATATATTCTATGTTTCAGCCAACCCAAATGACTTTCCATTCCCCATTCACTCTACTTCTTTATCTACTCCATATCTTTCTTCATACACTATCCCGTGCTTGCAATAATCTGTATTCCCTTGCCATGTCCATCCACTGACGTCTTTCCCTTTAAGAACCAATTCAGATGCCACAGCCTCTATGAAGCCTTCCCTGACTCCCCCAAATAAAGGTGATGTGTCTTCCTTCAGAACTCTCTGAACTCTTATTCTGGTTATCCCTTGCCCCTGTCATAGACTACCATGAATCTCATGTTTTGTGAACGTCCTAACCTTCCCCCAAATTTCATCCTATGATTACACTGTAAGCTTCTTTAGGTCAGGGACTTGTGTTTTCATTTTTTCTATCTGTAGTCAGTCAACAAGAATTTAGTGTTGTGTCTTTTCAGTCATGTCCAAGTCTCTGTGACCCCATTTGGAGTTTTCTTGGCAAAGATACCAGAGTAGTTGGCCATTTCCTTCTCCAGCTCATTTTACAGATGAGGAAACTGAGGCAAACAGGCTTAAGTGACTTGCCCAGGATCACACACAGCTAGTAAGTGTCTGAGGCCAGATTTGAACTCAGATAGATGAGTCCTTCTCATTCCTCGCCCAGCACTCTATACACTGTGCCACCTAGCTGCTCCAAGAATTTAGTACATGCCTACTATGTTCCATAGTATAGAGGCAGCTACATGGTGTAACGGATAGAGAACCAGGCATGGAGTCAGGAAGACCTGAGTTCAAACCCTGGGCTTAGACAATGACTAGCTGTATGACCCTGGGCAAGTCACTTAATCTCCATTTCTCTCAGTTTCCTCAACTGTAAAATGAAGATTATAATAGCATCTATTTCCTAGGGTTGTTGTGAGGATCCAATCAGACAAAATTTGTAAAGCATATTGAACAGTGCCTGGCACATATTAGATGCCACATAAATGCTCATTCCCTCCCTTCTAGGCACCATGGCAGGCACTGGAATGAAAATGTCAAAAGTGAAAACATTACCTGCCCTCAAACAGGTGATAGTCTAACCTGAGGGCATGGGGGGAAAGGTGGGGTCAGGGGAGGTGATTAGATAGATAAATTAACAAAATATTTTGGGAAAAAAAACACTAGTAGTGGGGGAGGGATCAGGAAAGGCTTAAGGTAGAAGGTTTTGCTTGATTTGCTTCTTAAAAGAAAAGAGAAATTTTATGAGGCATATGTGAGGAGGGAGTATATTTCATGTATGACA
Organism: Trichosurus vulpecula; assembly: GCF_011100635.1. Lineage (NCBI taxonomy): Eukaryota > Metazoa > Chordata > Mammalia > Diprotodontia > Phalangeridae > Trichosurus > Trichosurus vulpecula. Next base: position 254,393,708 of record NC_050578.1, read on the forward strand.
GAGAGCCAGGGCAAATTCACAGAGGTAGAAATGTAATGCAGTGTCTGAAAAGAACAGCAAAAAGAGCATATTGGCTGGACCACAGTGTACATGGACAGGAGCAATGTGCAATAAGGCTTGAATGGTAGGCTGGGGAGAGATTGTAAAAAGCTTTAGACATCAAACAGAGGCGTTTATATTTAAGCTTTGCACAGGGTAGACATTTAATAAATGTCTCATCCTCACAACTTTTACCTTTCCTCAGAGAGGGGATATCTGAAAAAATTATATCTATCTGCTCCACTTAGATATTGTTAGTCTGGGGGAAAATGATTTTTACGTTCAAGATTCTTTCCTAGTCACTATCCTCTAAAGCGGAAGGGGTGCCACTTATGTTTGAAGGCTTGATCCATTCCCACCAAATTCTATAGTTATATAAAAAATCAGCACGAACAGCAGATAAATCCATCTATTACAGCAGATAAGAAGACAGCAATAGCAACCAGAGAAGTTAGGCAGCTATGAATATATCAGACAACCAAATAATACACAGAATGAATAAGCTCTCCCACTAGAAACAAAATGAGAGAGAGAGAGAGAGAGAGAGAGAGAGAGAGAGAGAGAGAGAGAGAGAGAGATAGTGAGAGAGAGGGAGAGAGAGAGAGAGAGAGAGGGAGAGAGAGAGAGGGAGAGAGAGAGAGAGAGGGAGAGAGAGGGAGAGAGGGAGAGAGAGAGAGAGAGAACCCAAGAGAACTCAAGGACAATTTTCTCCAAGACTGTGGGAAATCAGGGACATACTAAGGTAGGTATCATCTCCTCCTTTACATGATTGCCACCTCCAAAAGTCTAGTCTTGCCTTCTCTCTCGCTCTCTCGCTCTCTTTCTTGCTCTCTCCACTTCCCTCCTTCTGTCCTCTCCCTCTGTGTATCTCTGTGTGTCTCTGTCTCTCTGTCTGTCTCTCTCTCTCCTTCCCTCTCTCCTTCCCACCCTCCCCCTCTCTCTCCTTCTGTTCTTTTTCTCTCCATCCTTCCATTCTCTGTGTGTGTGTCTCCAGATTTCTCCACAAAGAAGGTTTGGGATCACATGGATCCTTTCTTGAGGCAGGAAGAAAGAAAGAATAAGGGCTTTCTTTCTTCTTGGGATGCTCTTGTGCCCAGTCCACCCTTCACACATGCACACAGCATAGAGTAATCCTTCATTTCACCAGTAAGGAGAGAATTATGCAAATGCACCAAGTTTGAACTCCAGGTTATACCAAACAATAAGAGCTCACATTTCTATAGCATTTTACAGTTTAGAAAAGGCTTTCCTTGGGGCAGCTAGGTGGCTCAGTGAGTAGAGCACAGGCCCTGGAGTCAGGAGGAACTGAGTTCAAATCCAGCCTCAGACACTTGACACATGTACTAGCTGTGTGACCTTGGGCAAGTCACTTAACCCCAATTGCCCTGCCAAAAAGCAAAAAAAAAATAAAATAGAAAAGGCTTTCCTCAAAATAACTTGAATGGTTTGACCCAGAGAATAATCATTAATGATTCAGTATCAGGTTGCAAGGTCATCTCCACTGTCATGCCACAGAGAGATGTCTTTAACCTTCTACCTGTTAACTTTATTTTTCAATTCCTGGAGAAAGGTATGAAGGTCAGATTCTTAGATTTGCAAATGACAAAAAGCTAGAAGTGATAGCTCACACACTTTATGGCAGCCAGGATTCAAAAAAGGTCTTAAAAACCAAGTATAGTGAACGAAATTGAATAAGATAAAATTTGATAGGAATAAATGTAAATTTTTACTCAAAGGTTCAAAAAATCAGTTTAACAAGTACAGACCTGAGGAGTCATGGCTAGGCAATGTCTTATATAGAAAAGATTTTGTGATTTTGGTGACTTGCACACTCCAAATGAGTTAGGAGTGTGGTGTGGCACCCAAAAAGTTAATGCAACCTTAGGCTTCATTAAGAGAAACAGAGTCTCTAGAAAAAAGGAGGTGATAGCCCTATTATAGGGGCAGGTAGGTGGCACAGCAGATAGAGTGTCATGCCTGGAGTCAGGAAGACCTGAGTTCAAATTTAGCCTCAGACACTGTGTGACCTTGGGCAAGTCATCATTTAACCCTGTTCGCCTCAGTTCCTCTGTAACATGAGCTGGAGAAGGAAATGGCAAGTCACTCCAGTATCTGCAAAGAAAAAAAATGGAGTCACAACAACAAAAAGTCCTATTATATCCAGCCTTGGTAGGGTGACTACATTTGTATTATTTTTTCAGTCATTATTTCCACATTTTAAGGAAGCCATTGATAAACGGGAAAGAATACTATGGCAAAGATCCTCAAGGTTATGCTTTATAAGAATTAATTGAAGGAACTACATATGTTTAGCCTGAGAAAGAGAAGACTTAAGGGGAAGAGAGTGGAGCAAAAGTGCTGATTTCAAGTATTTTAAGGTCTATCTCCTCCAAAAGGAATCCAACTGATTCTGTTTGGTCATAGGGGACAGAACTAAGCTCGATGGATGGAAATTGCAAAGAGGCAAATTCAACCTGATATGAAGATAATCTTTAGAATTGTCCCCAAGTAGAATGGACTACCTTGAGAGTAGATGGGTTTCCCCTCACTGGAGGGCTTCAAGAAAAAGACAGATTAACTACTTGGCAGACATTCAACAATCACTCTATGTTCCAGCATCAGTGCTAGGCACCAGGGATGCAAAGTCCAAAACTTAAAACACTCCTTCTTCTTAAGAGTCTTTGTTCCACTGAAGCAGGCAGGCATCAGGGCTGAGATTGGAACCCAAATCTTCTGAATGCAATCCTAATGCTCTTTCCACTACAGAACTCTGCATCTCATGTACCAATGTTGAAACATTTCCCATGTCCCCCTTTCTCTTCCTCAATCAACTAGACTTGGCCCCCAAGAGAATAGCTTTAGCATCACAGAAACAATTAACAAAGAACACTTATAAAGGCACTGAAGAAGAAATTTGCAGGATAAATATTCCACTTAGAAACCTGCACCCAGGGAGATAATCAGGAGACTTCAGCCTCATTGACTTTGTCACTCTATGGGAGATAAAAACAGGCATTGACAGGTGCTCAGTGCTAGAGACCTACTTCTATACCCATCTCAGGTTAATCCCTCCCAGTGCTTCACCTTTCCAAGGTCTTGTTTTTTCCTCAGTTGGGTCAAAGGTCACTGATTTTTACAAAGATTGTACTTATATCAAACTGAAATTTCCCCTTGAGCTTCCATTCATTGATTTTAATTCTATCCCCTAAGACCAAACAGAATGAGTTGAACCCTTCTTCCAGGTGACAGGCCTTCAAATACTTGAAATCAGCTCTCTTGCTTCCCCCACCCTGCCCAACTCTTCTCTTTTCCAGGCTAAAGACCTGAAATTCCTTCAACAGCTAGCCCATCCAAAGTAGTCTTTAGGGGAAACTTCATTCCACTAAATAATTTTATCAGCAAAAGAAAAAAATAGATCAATAAACTGGGCATACAACTAAAATCTAGAAAAGCAACCATATTTAAATCACTAGAAAGAAAAAAATAGAAATCCTAAAAATCAGATGAGATATTAACAAAATTAAAGCAAAAGTTGAATTGATAAATAAAACTAAGAATTGATTTTAAATTGATAAAATAAATTATTAACTAATTGGATTGAGAGAAACAGATATCCAATATCAAAATGGAAAAAGGAATTTTTTAAGAATGGAAAGGAAATAAAGGAAATTGTTAGGAACTACTTTGTCCAATTAAATAGCAAAAAAGTTGATAACTTAAATGATAGAGATGTTTATTATATAAAAAATATGATCACCCAGACTAAGACAAAAAGAAATATAAAGTTCAAATAAACCTATCTCAGGAAAATAAATTAAATAGAATGAACTTCCAAGGAAAAGAAAAAGCAAGACCAGAAAGATTTACAATTAAATTCTACAAGACATTCAAAGAACATTTAATTTCGGTATTAAGCAAACTATTTTTAAATTGTAAAAGAGTAGAGCCTACAAGTTATTCCTAAGAGAAAAATATAATCTTTAAGACTAAAATAAGGAAGAACAAAGCAGATAAACAAAGCTATACTCCATTATCCCAAATGAACATTAATATAAAAATATTGAATAAAGTGTTAACTATTATGACATATTAAAATGTTATATGCTATGAGGTCAGATTTATATCAGGAATTCAGTGTTGGTTCAATATCAGGAAAACTAAAGACATAATAAACTACAATAATTACAAAAACAATAAAAACCATATGATTATAAAAAGAAATTAAGAGAAAGTTTTTTATGAACTACAACATGCATTTATTTTTTTAAAATTATATTTAAAAGATTAGGAATAAATTAAACTACCTAAGACATGGAGTTAGAATTATCTAAAATAAAGAAATGTCATAGGCCTTCCCACTGAGAAAGGGGAAAAAGCAAGCATGTTCTTTATCACCATTATTATTTGATATAGTTCTTGAAATACCAACTATAAAAATAAGATAAGAAAAGGAAATTGAGCAAACAAGAAAAGGCAAAGGAGAAACAAAATTATCACTTTTATTTAATTTAAAATTTAAAAATTTAATTTAAAACCAAATTTAATTAAAACACTAACCAGCAAAGTAGAATGATATAAAGTAAAACCACACAAATGACTTACTATCAATAAAGTCCAGTAGGGACATAAAGAAAAACTATTTAAAATAACTATATAACACCAAAAAAAATACTTGAAAGTTCACCTACTAGTGGACTTAGAAAAATATGGAAAGACTTGGACTTATGAAGGAAGATGTCATCCAGCCTTAGAGAAACAGAGGACAAACAAGTAGAGTCTTAGATGCATATGAATGTATATGTCTATATATGAGCAAGATTATAGATATCTAAATATATTTATATGTATATAAGTGTATGAATGTATGTGTATATGTATGTATATATTTGTGTGTGTGTGTGTGTGTGTGTGTGTGTGTGTATCCAGACTTATTGTAGCCTTCTTGGCAGGGATGAGAGAAGAAGGGAGGGGGGAGAACAAAGTAAAAAGTGGGCAGCAGAAAACAAAAGAAAACTTAGAAGAAAGCAAAAATGGACAGCTTTAAACACAATGTGTAGTATTTATTATATAGGCTTACTTGAAATGGAAATTTCTTGCAGTATATTTTGAATCCTCTCTTACAACATGCTGTGCATATGGCAATGCTTTTTTTTTTCTTTTCTTATTTTGTATTTGTTTTAGTATTCAGGTTTACATTTCTTTTCTTATATATTTGTTTTAGTATTTAAGTTTAAAATAAATTAATAAAAAAATAAGTTCACCTACCAAGACACATAAATAAAATTAATACAATTACAAAATAGTTTTTACAAGAAATAAAAGACAGACCTAAATAATTAAAGCCATATTAACTGTTCATGGTTGAGCTGTGCAAATAGAAGGGTGGCAATATACTTATATTAATTTATTTATTTAGTGCCCTACCAACCAAACTACCAAAATGGTTATTTTATAAAGGTAGAAATAAATAACAAAATTTATCTGTCAGAAAAGCTCAAGAACCTACAGGGAAATGATGAAAAAAGAGGACAAGGAAAGAGGTCTAGTACTGCCAAAGCTCAAACTATACTACTGAGCAATAATTGTCACAACTAGTTTTTTGGTTTTTTTCAGTACTTTCAGTCATGTTTGACTCTTAGTGACCCCATTTGGGGTTTTCTTGGCAGAGACACTGGAGTGGTTGGTCATTTCCTTCTCCAGATCATTTTTACAAATGAAGAAACTGAGGCAAACAGGGCTAAGTGACTTACCCATGGTCATAGAGCTAGTCTGAGGTCATATTTGAACAGGGGAAGATGAGTCTTTCTCATTTCAGACCCAGCACTACTCAGTGCTCTATGTAGCTGCCCCAAAACTATTTGGTACTGGATAGAAACTGGAAAAGTTAATCAGTGAGACAAATTTGGAATTCATGATCCAAAAGCAAGTAAACAGAGTAGTACGATGGTCAATAAACCAAAAGACCTTCAACTATCTGGGGAAGGACTCTATTCAGCAAAAACTGCTCAGAAAACAGAAAAGTAATCTGACAGAAATTAGGCTTAGATCAGCCTTTCACACTCTATTCCACAAAAAAAGCCTAGTGGAAGCTGCTTGAGAGATCACTTTGTCTACACCCTCATCTCTGAGGTTGTAGACTCATCAAATACTGCTGAGTGGAGAGAGATATTCTTTGAGATTTCAGTGAATGATTATGTCACTTAGACTCTTAAACTACCATGCCAACTCATCCTCACATGGATGAGTCAAGGCTCCAGAGTCTGGCTACCATGTCTCTTCTTTAGAATTCCAGGGGGGTGGGGCAGCTAGGCAGTGCAGTGAGCAGAGCACCGACCCTGGGGTCAGGAGGACTTGAGTTCAAATTCAGCCTCAGACACTTGACATACTTACCAGCTGTGTGACCTTGAGCAAGTCTCTTAACCCCAATTGCCCTCCCCTTCCCCCTCCAAAAACCAAAACAAAAAAGAATTCCAGGGGGTAACCCAGAGAGATTGGGTACTATTTCTCCAATATTCTATAGCTCATGAGCCCTCATTGGTGTGCTTTGCCCACTGATTTTTAGTGATATCTGTTAGCAAGACAATCACTTTTTAGAAAAGGCTATTTACTACTGTGAGAAATATATCTGGGCCAAATGGGGTGAAATAATTTTTGACCCTACCCCTATAACTGAATAGAATGAAAGGACTCTATTTTAATGATTAAAAATCATTGCCTGAAATGCTTTGCTTTTTTATTTCCTCTTCTTAGAGTCTCTGGTTTTATTCAAGGTTCATCTCAATTACTAGCTTCTCCACAAAACCCTTCCTGATCTTCCCAAATGCTAGGGCCTTCCCTCCCAAATTAGATGATTTTATATCTATTTTATGTATACAACATATAGCTGCATGCATATGTGCGTGTGCATGCCTATATTTACACAAATACAAATATACACATATATGTGAATATATAAACACATATAAAGTGCATAGGGCAGCCAGGTAGTGCAGTAGGGCCTGGAGCCAGGAAGACCTGAGTTCAAATCTAGCCTCAGACATTTGCTACCTGTATGACCCTGGGAAAGTCACTTAACTGCTTCAGTTTTCTCATCTGTATCATGAGCTGGATGAGGAAAAGGCAAAATTTTTAAATTTTTTATTATTTAACAAATAGCCACAAACATGAATGGTTCCACATACAAAGAACAGAGAAAGGGGACTGATAGAAAACAGTATATCTCATTGTGTTTACTAGTGCCTAAAGGGAAAAATGAAAAATCATTGTTCCACTCCAGTATCTTTTGCCAGGAAAAACGCAAGTGGGGTCACAGTGTGTCAGACACGACTGAAAGAACTTAACAACAATGTGCATCTATGTGTGTATGTATATGTGTTGACTTCCTCGGCTATATTTCAAACTCCTCGATGGCAAGGACTATATCATTATTTTCTTCATATCCCCAGAGACTAACACAGTGCCTGACACATAATAAACCCTTAATAAATCACTGTCGATCAACGCTTTGATATTTCCTATCAGAAAAGTCTTCTTCTTTCCTTATCTAAGTCCCTCCTGCTTCAACTGATGCTGATTTCCTTTGGTTTCTATTCTCTGAGCCAATGGAGAGAGACTAGAAAAGGGCACATTTTATGGATCAGTTTAGCATGCGTTATTCCCTAAGATCCACATAGCTCAAACTGAGTTTGGAGCCAGTCTGGCCTGGAATCTTAATCAGCATCATTAATCCATTGTCTGTTCTATGAGAAATTCCAATGTGGACATTTAATTGTTGGGATGTGAAATGCATGAGGCTTCTGGGATTTTGGTGAACCACCAGACTATAAAGTTTTGTGTCTTGGATGCAATCTTTCCTCCTATATACAACATTCAGGCAAAAGGATGGGGCTAGCTGTTGATAAAGTTAATAACATTGGAGGACTCGAGGTCTTCTCTCAAAATGCAGATCATCTGAGGCATTCTTTCAATCAGCTCAAATTTCTTGGAATTAGTTTTTTCTCACCTACGTGCACCTGCACATAGTATTGTAAAGTACAGGTGTATAGTATAGGTGAGTATTCGTATCATAGGTGAGTTATAAGAATAATGACAGCTAACATTTATGTAGCATTTTAACATTTTCAAAATGAGTTATGTCACTTGATCCTCAGAACAATCCTGCAAGGCAGCTTCTATCATTACCTGCATTTTACAAATGATGAAACAGAGTCTGAATCTCTTCTGACTCGAAGTCTAACACTCCTATCGATGCTATGCCCTATAATTTTGCTGGACAAAATTCCTCAATTTGTTACTAGCATAATGGTTAAGAGCAGTGACATTAATACTATATAAATAACATTCTAGTTCTTTTTTAAATTTTTTATTATTCCAAATTTAACAAATAGCCACAAACATGAATGGTTCCACATACAAAGAACAGAGAAAGGGGACTGATAGAAAACAGTATATCTCATTGTGTTTACTAGTGCCTAAAGGGAAAAATGAAAAATCATTGTTCCGCATCCAAATCCCTCTATAACCTGGTTGCCGTATATCTTTCTAGTCTTCACACATTGTCTGTTCCAGCCAGATCGACCTAACGGCTACCCCTAGTACACAACATCTACCTCCAATCTCTAGGCGTGGCCAAAGCAAAGAGATCTCAGAAGCAAGAAAAGCATATGGCAGAAGAATCAGCATCTAAATTACTATAGCCATTCATCCATTCATTTTAAATAAACACACCCCTTGACACCTTAAAAATCCCTTGAAGAAGAACCAGAGACCAACCAAGTCTCCAGGCATCACGTAGAAAATGACCTTCTTGGAGACCATGAGTAAAACAGTATGAGGGGATTTTTGCTTGCTCCTAGTGGAAGTGGCTGGTGGTAAAACTGAGCCTTGGGAATTTCTAGATTGAAGACCTGCATGTAGATTGTTTAAGGGCTCACCAGGTCCAAGAGGCATGTCTATAGTCCACATCAAAGGGACTCATTTGTTTTTAGTTTATTCCTGTTTCTTTTATGTGTAAACTCTGAGCTCACTCTTCCATGATAAAGCTAGCTATGTTGTCCTTTCAGGTTTCTAGCAAGGATTCCTGACTTGGGAGCCATGAACTTATTTTTCTAACATTATACCTATATCTCAGCATAATTGGTTTCCTTTATAATTATATGTATTTCATTTTATGTATTCAAAAAAATTATTCTGAAAAGGAGCCCATGGGCTTCATCTGTCTACCCAAGGGCCCAAGACACAAAAACCTTAAGAATTCCAGTTCTAAAGTGCACATAAAAGGGCTTGGTAATTTTTCTGTAATGATTCCATGTTCTCTCCACTGTTAGCCACCAATGATTAACATCCCTGTTTTATTTAGCCAATTAACAACAATTAGCTTTTACAAGGTTATATGTATATATACGATATGAAGATATGATATGATAGATTATATGAAGATATAGCAATAACAGAATTTAAAAAACACTCCCCCAACACATAGGAGCATACTCTTTCCTAAACCCCCTTGGTCTGGGGAGGAATGGCTCAAATTTGAGGCAGTTTCCATACAGCATCGGCTCCACCCAATTCACTTCCAAATATGGCATAGTTGTAGAATGTGTTCTTGTGTTAGCCATCACTAGGCTGGGTCTCTAAGGTTATTCCTCAAGGCCTGAATTTTAAAGATTGGTCACTAGGGCCTTCCTACTGGTCTATCTGGCCACAACCCTCGGTGTGGCCTCCAGCTCTCAGACCTCTGGTGGCTCACCAATCTGATGTTCTGGAGCTCCCAACAATGAAGCTACCCCCAATATTTTTTTACCTAAGACGGGAAAGAAGCAAAAGGAGGTCCCTGAACCTATGAGTCACATTGTAGCTGCCCTAGTAGGGAACAGATTGTAAGGACTTTAAGAACCAGAGGATTTCAAATTTGAACCTGGAGGAGATAGGGAGCCCCTGAAGTTTATTGGGGGCAGCTAGGACGTGCCATAGTAGATAGAGTACCAGGCCTGAAGTCAGGAAGAGGCATCTTCATGAATTCAAATCCAGCCTTAGACACTGGCTTTGTGACCCTGGCTAAGTCACTTCACCCTGCCTGCCTCAGTTTCCTCATCTGTCAAATGGCAAGAAGAAAATGGCAAGCCATTTCAGTATCTTTGCCAAGAAAATCCCAAATGGGGGTCACAGGGAGTTGACCATGACTGAAACAAAGGAACAACAAAAGAAGTTGATTGAGTAAGAGTTTGAGGGGAGGAGGATGATTTGGTCAGATCTGTACTCTAGGAAGGTCACTTTGATAGCTGAATGGAGGATGTGCAGAAGTGTGCAGAGACTTGAGGCAGGGAGGAGAGATTGCTTCATCTTTGTCCTTGCATCCCCAGCACTTAGCACGTAGTAGGTAGTTTAACGTAAATGCAGAATGACTGGTTTAGGTACAAGGGTGGGGAACCTATGGCCTCAAGGCCTAGGTCCTCAAGTGTGGCCCTTTGACTGAATTAAAATTTCACAGAAAAAAATCCCCTTAATAAAAAGACTTGTTCTGTGAAACTTGGACTCCATCAAAAGGCCATACCCAAAGACCTAGAAGGCCACATGTGCCTCAGGCTACAGGTTCCCCACCCCTGGTTTAGGATCACAGGACCTAAAGCTAATAGTGACCTTACAGATCGTCCAGTCCAACCACCTCTTTACAGACTGAGGATTTGAATCTGGGTCTTCATAGCTCACATCCAATGTTTTAAGCATAAGCATAATACTCATAAGTAAATACTATAACACAAAATCAAATAATATAACTGCATGGGAGAAACATAAACACAGTTCTTGGGGAGCTTCAAGGGGGGAGAGATCATTGCCAATCAGAAGAAATCAGAGAAATCTTCATGGAGGAAGCGCCAATAATCATGAAGGACAAGTAGGATTGAAAAACAGAGAAATGATGGGCCATTGTATTATCCTCATTTTAATATAGAAGAAAGTTCAAACTCATGGGAATTCAAATTCTTATAACCTATTTATACCTCTGGTTAGTAACACAAGAAGAAATAAAATAAAGGAGAAAAACTGGTTTATATCCTTTTGCTTTGGATTACTTATTCTATCTCCCTCCTAGGCATACGGAGCTTTAATTAACATTTGGGATGAAAGGTGATATAGAAACACAAAGTGTCATGGAAACAAACTGAAAATATTTTCCTTAAGACACAGAGGAATTTTCATCTCTAAACTCCCAACCTTACCATTAGAAATAATTTTTAGAATCATTTTAATTTCCATCATTCTCCATGACAAGTAAGTGGGTATAGAGAGTGTCCTTTAAATATTTAATAATCGCTTTAGACATTTTTCCCTTTATTATAATTCTATGACTAGAATCCCCAAGCCCTTCCATCAGTCTCAGGGTCGCAAAGCAAACAGAGACAGTTAATTTCCAGGCAAACAGATGTTCACGTGATGCTTCTTCTGAGCTCCTGAAGGTCAAAGGAAGCACTCCTGGGAAGGGGGTTCTCACTCCCCAAGCTGCCTGCCTCCCTGCCCACCACTCACCAAACATTCATCCCTACCTTTTCTCCATCTCCTCCCTCCCCCCAACCTTCACAATCAAGCCAAGCCCACCTTCTCTTAATCATCATTGGGAAGACAAAAAGTTACAGCTTCAGAACAGCGGGCCACAATTTCACACTCCATTTGCCCCAGAACTCAGAAGGCCGCTAATGTGCTGTTTGCTTTTTAGCAAGCATCTCGGCAGTCATCAGTGAAATGCAATCTGGCGCTGCTCCTGGGGCAGTGTGGCTATTTATGACAGCTTGTCTTGAGATGCCTACATGGAACACTGAAATGTCCACTACAATCTGCAGGTTGATCTGTCCTCCCAACATTTGGTGTTGGATGGAAAGTGGAGGAAGGAAAAGGTGGATGCCTTTTCAATCATTTCCTTAACTCCTCCCCTTGCCATCCCATGACCCAATAACAAAGCAGAGAATCATAATTACTCATTTTTGCACCCAGAGCAAGCAATACAAAATATGCCCTCAAATTCAATTTTTAGGAAAATTTCACTTAGTGGAGTTAGCAGAAACACAACAGGATGTTACCCTATGGGGAAAGGGAAGGGCACAAGGTTCCCTAGATTCAGCACCATGGACAGAGAACCTTGGACACTACAGTTATATTGGTGAGGATGGGGTGTGAAAATAGCATACCACTTGATAACTTCCTTTTTTCTTGCTAATTAGAAGCTAAGCTCAGGTGTATCTATGTTACTGAAAGAATGCAAATATTGACAGCATCTTCTAAATTTCAGGGCCCTGGGGCAAAGACCATTTGCCTTGCCTTAGTTACAGCTCTGACTTAGCATCCCAAACTCATCTTCTAGGCTATAAGTGTCAAACTGTAAAACCCTCTGGCACTGACAGATGGTAATAGTCTGAAACACACTCACACTGTTTTTTATGGCATACTCAATCATACAATATTCTAGAACTACAAAATGTCTCCCTGTTTTTACTTTCCTTGATCAACACACACATACCTCCAATCTTCACAATAAAAAAAACAGATCTCTTGAGTCTTTAGCCTAGATTAAAAATATGCCACAATCACTTTTCAGTCTAGCTCACACTTTATCTTGGACTAATTCTTTTCACATAATCTGTCTTCCTGACGTATGAAGAATATTTAACATCTGATCCCCACCACCACCACCACCAAATCCTCCCGACTTTTCCTATTTCAGAGGGATTTTGTGTATTGCCCTTTATGCTCAGAATACAACCCCTGACCTCTGGCATCTTTAACTGCTGAGATTTCACCCAGGCATCCAGGCCCACCCAACTCCTCACTCCACCTTTCAGAGTACTTTTTTTACTTCAAGTGCAGCCTTTTGACCGTGTCCAAGTTTTACAGAGCAAATCTTTTCATTAAGGGGATTTATTTTGTGAAGTTTGGATTCACTCAAAGGGCTTTACTTGAGGACCTAGAGGGCCACACGTGGCCTTGAGGCCGCAGGCTCCCCACCCCTGGTCTAGGAACATCCCTGAAGGCATAGAAGGTATTTTTCTTATGCTATTAGTTCAAGACAATATTTCAGCATAGGCACCCAGGGATTTTCTCCCCCGTATCTTTTAACCAATTAACAGCAATCAATTTTTACAGAGGCATATTTACTGGAAAGATATAACAAGAACAAAAGTACAAACAGTTCTCCCAAACCTGGGGTACATCATCCTCTACTTTGGTCTCTAAAGAATGGGTTCAAATTTGCTGCAAATCATTTGCCCCACCCAATTCACTTCTGAATGGGGCAGAGCTGATAGAGTTGCTCCACGGCTTGTTGGCCCCAGCATCTTGGCTACAATGTCAATCCACCACGGGACTGGGTCAAGCAGGTCACTTCAGACTGCTCCTTGCTGAGCTCAGCTGATGGCAGACTCTTGCCTGGATCCCATGACTGGACCTCTGGCAGCTCACCCTTCTGACTTCTCAAAGCTCACAAGTTTGTAGCCTAGTCCATTCTGTCTTCTATACTCCTTCACCTAAAGCAGGAGTGATTCAATGCCACAGGGACAGGAGCAATAGCAGGACCACATGCTCATGGCTTCATGTTGACCTGGATGGAGAGAGTAGGCTGCTGGCACTAGCTCTCTCCCTACTCAGAGGCATACTGCAGTTCTTGCCTGCCTCCTCAATTAAATACAGGCAGGTTGGGGCAAGGTGGAGAAGGGGGAAGAGAGAGAGAGGGAGGGAGGGAGAAATAGAGAAAGGAGAGAGAGGGGGGGAAGGGAGAGAGTGGGAAAGAGGGGGGAAAGAGGGAGAAAGAGAGGGAGAGAGGGGGAAATTGAGAATTTTGAATGTGCTTTTGAATGACCATTCATTTCTGGCTCAGCAGCCAGTCAAAGTCTATTTCTTCAGCACGTGGTGAGTGGAGAAGACACAGTCAGAGAATACCTGTGCACGATCAGAAACAGAAAGAAGAGTCCCTCTATTCCTCATCATCAGGCACTTGCAGAAACAGGCTCAATGAACATTCATGCAGGACTGAGCCTTCATTGTCTAGTCCCTCCTCATGCTATTATGTGTCCAATATTGTGATAGGTGCTAAGGATCCAAAGACAAAAACAAAATAGTTTCTGCCCTCAAGGAGCTTATATTCTCCTGAAATACTGAGCCTAATATCATATTCCAAATTTCATCTGACCAGAACAAAATCAAGCACTATTATGAACTCCCAGGGCCAGCCAGGTGGCACAGGGGATAGAGCTCTTGGCTCGGAGTCAGGAAAACCCATTTTCCTGAGTTCAAATCAGGCGGAAGACACTCACTAGCTGTGTGACCCTGAGCAGGTTACTTAACCCCTTTTGCTTCAATTTCCTCATCTGTAAAACGACCTGGAAAAGGAAATGGCAAATCTTTCCAGTATCTTCGCCAGAAAAACCCCAAATGGCGTCACAAAGAATTGGATATGACTGAAACTGAACAGCAACAACAAAAATGAACTCCCAAGTCCTGGACACATGATCACACAATCTAACAGCATGTCAGCTTCTACATATATACATATACACACACACATATATAATTTTGTATATATTTAATTATATATATAAAATTACAAATATATATAATTATATATGTATATAATTACAAATAAATGTATATGTATATATATAGTTGTAATAGGCATGGAATTTCTGAAACAGGAGCTACTGTCTCCTAGCTCCAGGTTCTCACTGAAGGATAATATCTGACCAGACTAGATCTTAAAATTTGACAGGTGCTTCACTCCCACACAAGCCAACCCTTATATGGCTCTTCAGGATTTGCAAGGTTCTTTACAAATATTATGTCATTTGATACACACAACCACCACAGGAGGTAGGTGCTATTATTATTTCCATTTTACAGATGAGAAATTGAGGCAGAGATTAGGTGACTTTCCCTAGGATCACACAACTAGTAAGTTTCTGAGGCTGAGTTTGAACTCAGATTTTTCTGACTCCTATTCTGGGCCTGTATGCACTTAGCCGCCCAGATACTTGTTGATTCTAACTTCCTTCTGTTATAAATTCATGAAATAGGCACGAATCACTGTTCACTGTGTTCAGTGGACCAAAGGTGTTGTCACCCATAGAATGGGCCTGTATGCACTCAACCAGCTTGGAATCTAATACCTGACGCTAAAGTTGGGAAAGATATAAGTAGATTCTTGGAGTTCACTTATCTAATGTCCATTCATCATGAGAATTTATTGATGAGGACTTGGGGAACTATGTTGGAGATACTGGATAAATATGTCTCATTTTATCCATTTGAAGGATTATGATGTTCACTATTTCTATTAGAAGATTGAATTACATGTAGGAGCCTACACTTGTCATTTAAAGACTAGGGGGTCATGGGGTAAAAACATGGAGAAGGCAGATGGGGTGAGTACACTGCCAAGTCTTCAGCACCCAAGAGTCAAATAGTAAAGCACCCAATAGTGTGAGAGCTCTTTTAAGGATGGTGACTGTGCTATCTCTTCAGGAAGTCTTCCTTGATCCTTGCTCTCACTAAACTTGGAAATACTCTCCCTTCCCCTGAATTCATATAATGCTATATAGATCCATCATGACCTTATATTCTATTTCATGTCTATTTGATAGTATTACTGAACTGAATTCAAGTGAATTCTGGATTCCATATGATGGGAAGGACACTGATAAAATGGAGATCACCCAGAAAAGGGCAACTATGATTATAAATGACCTTGGGAATATGCTATATGAAATCTAGTTAAAGGAACTTTATTTAGACTGCTTACCAGAAAAGGAAAAGATCAAGGGGGCAGAGCCAAGATGGTGGCTGGAAAACAGGGACTCACTTAAGCTCTCCCCCAAATACCTCCAAACACCTGTAAAAATGGCTCTGAACAAATTCTAGAGCTACAGAACCCACAAAAGAACAGAAGGAATCAAGTCTCCAGCCCAAGATGGCCTGGATCATCACTGGGAAGGTTCTATTGCACAGTGCTGGGAGAAGAGTGCAGGGAAACTCAGTGTGGGCCACACCAGGACAGACCAGACTGGGAGTCAGGAGGAGCAGGCCATAGGGCCATGAATCACTGAGCTGTGGCAGTTACCAGACTTCTCAACTCAAAAATGCCAAAGACAATGGAGCAGGTTAGTGGGAAAACTGCTAGATCAGGGTGAAAGAAGTGCATGGTCTGGCCCCAGCCCTGCGGCAGTGGAGGTGGTGTGGTAGCAGCAGCAGAAAGCTCATGCAGTTGCTTCCAGAGCTCCAGCATCAGTTGTTTCCAGAGTCCCTGGCCCACACAGTGGGAGGAATCAAGCAGTGGATCAGAGCGGGAGTGCAGATAGGAAAGCTTTGCTTGTGCAGAGGCAAGGTTCTCTTGCTTTGCCCTGCTTGGATCTGGGTCACAGTCCTGGTTGGCAGTTTGTGGGGGAGGAGGAATGCTGGTGTGGCAGAGCTTGCAGTGACTGTGGAGTAGAAGTAGCTCTGAAAACAGCAGTGTAAGGCCCCTAAAGCTTGGGACAAAGTACTCTCTACTCTAAAAGTAGTCATGCCCTGACAAAAAGCTCAAAGGTCAAGTAGTTGGCGGGGAACATGAACAGGCAGCAAAAAAGGACTCAGACTATAGAATCTTTTTGGTGACAAAGAAGATCAAAACATACAGCCAGAAGAAGTCATAAAAGTCAAAAGAGCCTACATCAAAAGCCTCCAAGAAAAAATGAATTGGTCTCAGGCTATGGAAGAGCTCAAAAAGGATTTGGAAAAGCAAGTTAAAGAAGTAGAGGAAAAATTGGGAAGAGAAATGAGAGTGATACAAGAAAATCATGAAAAACAAGTCAATGACTTGCTAAAGGAGACCCAAAAAAATACTGAAGAAAATAACACCTTAAAAAATACACTAACCCAAATGGCAAAAGAGCTCCAAAATGCCAATAAGGAGAAGAATGCCTTGAACGGCAGAATTAGTCAAATGGAAAAGGAGGTCCAAAATACCACTGAAGAAAATGCCACCTTAAAAATTATATTGGAGCAAGTGGAAGCTAATGACTTTATGAGGAATCAAGATATTATAAAACAGAATCAAAAGAATGAAAAAATGGAAGACAATGTGAAGTATCTCATTGGAAAAACCACTGACCTGGAGAATAGATCCAGGAGAGATATAAAAATTACTGGACTAGATGAAAGCCATGATAAAAAAAGAGCCTAGACATCATCTTTCAAGAAATTATCAAGAAAAACTCCCCTGATATTTTAGAACCAGAGGGTAAAATAGAAATTGAAAGAATCCACCAAAAAGAAAACTCCTAATAATATTGTTGCCAAATTCCAGAGTTCCAGGCCAAGGGGAAAATATTGCAAGCAGCCAGAAAGAAACAATTTGAGTATTGTGGAAACACAATCAGGATAACACAAGATCTAGCAGTTTCTACACTAAGGGATTGAAGGGCTTGGAATATGATATTACAGAGGTCAAAGGGGCTAGGATTAAAACCAAGAATCATCTACCCAGCAAAACTGAGTATAATACTCCAAGGCAAAATATGGATTTTCAATAAAATAGACAACTTTCAAGCTTTCTCAATGAAAAGATCAGAACTGAATAGAAAATTTGACTTTCAAATACAAGAATCAAGAGAAGTATGAAAAGGTAAACAAGAAAGAGAAATCATAAGGGACTTACTAAAGTTGGACTGTTTTGTTTACATTCCTATGTGGAAAGATGATATTTGGAATTCATGAGACCTTTTTCAGTATTAGGGTAACTGAAGGGAATATATATATATGTAGACAGCACACAGGGTGAGTTGAATATGAAGGTATGATATAAAAAAATAAAATTAAGGGGTGAGAGAGGAATATATTGGGAGAAGGAGAAAGGGAGAGATAGAATGGGGTAAATTATCTCGCATAAAAGTGGAAAGAAAAAGCAGTTCTATTGGAAGGGAAGAGAGGGAAGGTGAAAGGGAATGAGTGAATCTTGCTCTCATCGGATTTGACTTAAGGAGGGAATAACGTACACTCAATTGGGTATCTTACCCCACAGTAAAGTATCGGTAAGGGGATAAGAGAGGGGGGATGATAGAAGGGAGTGTAGATTGGGGGAGGAGGTAGTCAAAAGCAAATACTTTTGAAAAGGGACAGGGTCAAAGGAGAAAACTGAATAAATGGGGACAGGATAGGATGGAGGGAAATATAGTTAGTCTTTCACAACATGACTATTATGGAAGTGTTCTGCATAACAATTCATGTGTGGCCTGTGTTGAATTGCTTGCCTTCTCAAGGAGGGTGGGTGGGGAGGGAAGAAAGGAGAGAATTTGGGACTCAAAGTTCTAAAAACAAATGCTCAAAAAAAAGTTGTTTTTACATGCAACTGGGAAATGAGATATACAGGCAATGGGGTATAGAAATCTATTTTGCCCTATAAAAAAGTAAGGGGAAAGGGGATGGGGTGGGAAGTGGGGGGAGAGAAGGGAAGGCAGCCTAGAAAACGGGGCCATCAGAATAGATGCCATCTTGGAGTGGGAAGGAGGGTAGAAATGGGAAGAAAATTTGTAACTCCAAGCAACTCTTGTGAAAATCAATGTTGAAAACTAAAAATATTAAATAATAAAAATATGAAGAAAACGAAAAGATCTGATCAAAGTGGTGGGTAACGGTCTTCAAGTAATGACAGGGCTATCATGTGGAAGAGACATTGATTTAATTCATTCTGCTTGGCCCCAGAAGAGCAGAATAGGAGCAATTCATCTAGGGTGTAAAGAGACATGTTTATATTAAACCATAGCCTAAATTTGACTAGAACAATCCAAAAAGCAAGTGGGCTGGCTGCCCCCAGAGGTAATGAGTTCCTCCTTGTGGGTGGTCTTTAAGCAGAGGATATAAAGGACCTTGTTGAAGGGAAACTTGTTTGGGGGTACAAGTTGTATGTTCCTGGAGTCCTTTCTAACTCTGAGATGCTCTGATTTACCCATAGAATTGGGAGTCTAAAAAGAACCTAAAAAGGTCATTTGGGCAGGGCTGCCTGCCCCTGAATACTTTCAGAGACCAAAATTATCTTAGCCACTCTTTTCAGCAAACAGCTCTGTGCATGCCCTGCATTTTTTTATTGGAATTCCCTTCTCTAACATTGAACACGCAGATTCCAAGACAGAGAAGGGGAGTGCTGCCTTTACACCCTCCCTGACCATTGCCTCCACAGTCATGGAGGCTTATGATGACAACGGGCTACAGCAGAACTGTTCTCCATGGGACTGGAACTCTGCATGAATTATCCTTGATGGTAGTCATCGTTCCATTGGTCCAAGTCTTTCTCCCTCATGCACTAAAGGCCTGTGTGACATGTTTCTCTGACTCTCCCCTTGGTCATTTGGCATGACTGTCCTAATGGCCACAGCTGGCTACATTGAGGAGAGGGAATAACAAATCCTTACATCGCTGGTGGGAATTAAAGCAACAGTAGTTCTAAAGAATCCAAATGATGATTCAAAATACAACACATCTTTAACTCCACTATTTGGAAGAACAAGTGAGCATCTGTAAGCCAACTAAGAAGCAAGGTATTAAATTTTGAGCTGCAAGAGACATGAGAGACCATCTAGTACAACCCACTCATTTAACGGGTAACATAACTAGAGCCGAGGGAGTAAATGACTCATCCGAAGTCACACAGGTAGTCAAGTAGCAAATCTAGATGAAAGTCCAGGTCTCCTGACCCCTAATCCAGCAGTGTTTCCACTGCACTGAAAAGCTCCTGCCAAATACATGAGAACTGGACCAGGAAGAGCCAAGCCATGCTTGGAGGAAATGTAAACACCAGCCCAAAAAAGCTGCAATATTCTTTGGGAAGCATTTCAGTTCAGTTCTGTTCAATTCAATCAGGCTTTATTAAGCTCCACTTCTGTTCACATCTCTATAATAAGTACTGGGAAGACAAAGTGTTTTTTTAAGTCCCTGACCTCAAGGAGCTTCTATTCCACTGGAGGGTAGGGTGGGGAAGGAGGTACAACATTTACACCAATAAGCAAATACAACATGATTTGAAGAGGGATAGAGGATTACCTGGAATAAAATCACAAAAGGTTTTTAAAAGAAGGGCCTCCTCAGCTGAGAATTAAAGAAGGAAAATGAGGTAAAAGTGAGAAGAGAATACATTCCTGACATGAGGGACAATCTACGAAAAGGAATGGGAGGGAGACATGGAACACCAAGAGTAGAAAACTGCCAAGTTGGTCACTTTGGCTGAAATATAGAGGCAAGTGTTGTGAGGTCAACTTGGAAAGGCAGGTTGGGACACGTTTATAAGGAGATTGAAATGCTGAGCTGGTTCTGATTCTTTTGGACATAACAAAATATTGTTATCACTTTTGCTGTTCATCCTTTATTTTCTTTATTTATTTTATTTTTAATTTATGAAATAAAACAAGCATTTCTATAACATAGTATAATAAAAAATATGATTGCACATGAAACTGCAAATCTACCATTCACAACTTGCCATTCCTTTCAAATATACAATAAAATTATCATGTAAGTTTCTTTTTTGTCCTCCCCCCCCCACCCTAGAGATGGCTATCATTAAACACAAATAGGTGTGTGTGTGTGTGTATAATAATTATTCCATACATAGCTCTATTTCATTTCTTCTTTCATCTTCAGAGGACCGATGACATCACAGGGCGATGTCTTGACTTGTGTGTGAATTGGATTTAAGTGAGGCAGAGTTTCACAAAGTTGTCAACCTCACTCTCTTTTCCAGAAAGATCAAAGTCCAGTAGCAAGATAAGAGTCAGAATGATTGGTGATGGCCCAGGATGCAGTGGATGACCTTGGCATCTTTGATGTCATAGCAATCTCTAAGTGCTCCACAGCACCAACTTTAGCCACCTTCATGGCCACTGGAACAAATTTTTCTCATCTGCCAGCTCCGCTGGGGGAAATCTTCATATGCTTGGGGTAGAAGTCCCCCTAACTCACCAATGGGTTTCATAAAATACAAGTGACTGAGGCAGGGGTGGGGAACCTGCAGCCTTGAAGCCACATGTGGCCCTCTAGGTCCTCAAGTGTGGCCCTTTGACTGAATCCAAACTTCACCCAACAAATCCTTTTGGGTGAACTTTGGATTCAGGCAAAGGACCACACTTGAGGACCTAGAGGGCCACATGTGACCTCCAAACCACAGGTTCCCCACCCCTGGGGGGCATAATAGGAGACTCTTCAAGCACTGGTCAGTTTGTTATCTTTGTGATCTCAGGCAAGTCAGTTGACCTTGCTGGGTCTCAGTTTCTTCATCTGTAACATGAAAGGATTGGACTAGATGGCCTCTGATGCCTCCTTAGTCTCTAGATCTATGATTCCATGATTATGGCAGCCTGAGTATAGCTTTAGTTCAGCATCCCTTACCTCCTTCTCTAGACAACTAGCTCAAGGAAAAAGGCTAATTAATAGCACTTAAAGTGAAGCCCCATCCTTTGGCGTCTTGGTTAGGACAAGGATGTAGCAGCTCCTTACATACGGCATCAAGTCTACAGATAGCAGAGAGACAGAAAACTTAGGATCTTATGTGAGACAAGTCATTTAGCGAACTCCTATTTCCCACTTATTCCCTAGCAGTATTGGATGGTAGGAAAAAAGCACTAGATTTGTAATCAGAGAACCTAGGTGGGTTCCAACCTTGGCTTGGCTAATTGCTACTTATATAACCTTAAACAAGTGCCTTTACCTAGTGCTGCTGCAGTCCCCCAACTGTAAAATGATGGGGTTCATTTCAATTCAATGAGCATGTATTAAAAGTCTTCTACAGTCACCTGTTTTTCTATTCTATGTTATGGAAATGCTCACTTCATTTCTCAAGTTCAGAGTAAAATAAAGTTTTTTAAAAGAGCCTACTATGTGAAAGGCATGGTTGATATTGGGATAACCTAGATGGTGAAATGGACACAATGCTGGGTTTATAGTCAGTAAGAGCTAGGTTCAAATCCTGCCTCACACACTTCCTAGCTATTCGAACCCAGGCAAATCATTTGACTTCTGTGTGCCTCAGTTTCTTCATCTGTAAAATCAGAGTAATAAAAGCATTTACCTCCCAGGGTTGTTGTGAGGAGGATCAAACAAGATAATACAAACAAGATAATTTTAAAGTACTATACGAAGGCTATTATTATTGTCAAAAATTAAAAATGGTTCCTTCCCTCAAGGAGTTTACATTCTGCTAGATCAGTAAAGCCTCTAATTCTAAGATCACTAATCTTAGAATTCTCTCTTTCCTTTGCTGAGGTCTTCTAGCCACAACTTTCTCTACAGGGTGTTCCTAAAGTCTGGACACATAGGCAAATATGCATATTTTCAAGAAATGAAATGAATGAAATTTTCAACAACATTTTATTTAATTGGAATATTAACAAATAATATCTTCCATATGATTTCCATCATTTGTGATGCAAAGGTTGATGTGCTTTGCAAGATTCATGTAACTTGATGCAATAACTCTACATTGCAGTCAATTTTAGCACATGCACTCTTTAGGCATTCAATCAAGTGTGTTGCATCTGTGATTTTCATTGAGTACACCTTCTCCTTTAGTATACCCCAGAAAAAGAAGTCAAGGGGGCTAAGGCCTGGTGAACGAGGAGACCATTCCACATGACCACATCTTCCAATCCAGTTAGGGAAATTGTCATTCAGCCAATCTCTTACCACCATGGCAACAGGCCAGGGACACCATCCTATTGGAACCACTCAGGAAGTCCTTCACATAGACTTTCAAGTTGGGTCATCAACTGGTCTCTCAACACAGCAAGATAAGTCTCACCACACCATAATTTTTTGCACTCCTTGCTGTTTGGAATGGTCCACCCAATGTGGACCATTCTATCGAACATTCTATCTGTTAACCTCACCATTCACATAAAAACAAAGCTTCATCGCTGAACAACCCAGTCTTCAGTGAAACAGTTAATGTGATGTTAATGAGATTTATGTGTCCAGACTTTAGGGACATCCTATACTTTCTTAGCCCAGACCTGCTCCTTCCTTAGTCTACGAAGTCAGACTGAAGCTGTCCCAGACAGGAAAGATTAGAAAAACAGACAAGAAACAAAGTCCATCTGAAAATTTTGCCTGAGGACCCAGGATTGAAATTTCTACTAATGATTTGAGGCTTCATCCTTTGATAAGACCATTGAAAGAAAAATCAAATTATCTATCCTCTGTTAGTTTCTTATCTGAAGTAGGATAGTAGAATCATATATTTGGAACTGGAAGAAACCTCAGAGACAATCAAGTCCAACCTCCACATCTTATAGACGATGAAATCTCATCTCTGAGAAGATGTGACTTGCCCTATTACCTGAGTCAGGACTTGAACTCGGGGCTTCCAGACTCCAAGGACAGTACCCTATCTGCTCACTTCTTTCTCACTCTTCTGTTTATCCCTTTTTATGTTGAAATTTTTTGTTTTTACTTTGTCCAATGGCACTGTTGCAGCTCCTGATTTTTTGGATTCATTTAACGAATAATATTCTTTTCCAGCCTCTCATTTTTATTCTGCATATATCTTTTGTTTTTAGGTGTTTGTTGTAAGCAATAAATGGTGGTTTTGTTTTCTTATCCATTCTGTCAGTCTTTTTTATTGTTGTTGTTTTGTTGAATGGTTTATTCTATTCATATTTAAAATTATGAGTTAGGTTTATATTTTCCTGCATTTATCTCTAACATCATGGGTTTTATGTCTAAATTAGGATTTTTCCCTCTTCCTCTGTAAGTATAGTGCTTTGTCTCTTTGTTTCTTTTAGCTTAATCGATTTTAAGGCAAGAGTCTATTTTCACAGGTTCTCTTCCCTTCCAGTAGAGTCCCTTTACCCTCCTGCTTGTTACCCCTTTCCCTAATTTTGGAGTTTTACTTAACTCATTTATTCTTTTTTCTTTCTTCCTTTTATTTGATTATTTAATTATTTTCTTCTAAGTAGTCCAATAAAATCTTTCTCCCTCTCATCCCCTTCAACTTGTACCATTCATTAGTTTTTTTCATTTTTATACCTTTTCTGAAATCGGTTTCTTCCCTCATGATCTTCATTATTTATCTTCCCTTTCTATTCTAGAATTTTATTCTTTGATTCATGGCCCTTCTTTAGTCCTTCTTTAATCTCTATATGCCTCACAGAATTAAAGTTGCTAAGGTACCAATCATAGGCTTCCTCTTCTAAATAGTTTCTATCTTATTACCTTGTAGATTGTGCTTCTGACCCCCTTTGTGCCTCACTCTTAAAAATGCCAGTTCTTTTTTCTTAATTATTTAATGTTTTCTTCAATTACATGTAAAAACAATTTTTAACATTCATTTTTTTAAATTTTGAGTTCCAAATTCTCTCCCTTCCTCCCTCTTCTTCCCCTTATTGAGAAGGCAAGCAATTTGATATAGGTTATACCTGTGGAGTCATGCAAAATATTATTTCCATATTAGTCATGTTGTGAAAGAAAGCACAGACCAAAAAATAAAAGAAAAATAAAGGGGAAAAGATTGTGCTTCAATCTGCATTCAGATTCCATCAGTTCTTTCTCTGGAGATGCATAGCATTTTTTAGTAAGTCTTTCAGAATTATCTTGGATCATTGTATTGATGAGAATAGCTAAATCATTGACAGCTAATCATTGTACGATATTGCTGTTACTGTGTACACTGCTCTCCTGGTTCTGCTCACTTCACTCTGTATCAGTTCATGTAGGTCTTTCCGGGTTTTTCTGAGAGCATCCTTATCATCAAGAAACACCAATTCTTACAAATGATAATGAGAATATTTACCCATGGTTGGAATTGTCCTATATCATTGATTGTACAGTTCATTATAAGTCTTTTCTCTCTGTGGTCATTTTTTCCTATTTGCCATCAAATCTCCTCCCTGGCTTCATGCTGCCACATTCTTTTGGGTGTCAGTTGTCCCCAGGAGCTC
Organism: Trichosurus vulpecula; assembly: GCF_011100635.1. Classification (NCBI taxonomy): domain Eukaryota; kingdom Metazoa; phylum Chordata; class Mammalia; order Diprotodontia; family Phalangeridae; genus Trichosurus; species Trichosurus vulpecula. Next base: position 254,418,685 of record NC_050578.1, read on the forward strand.
TGATTCCCTCTCTCCTGGGAGAGATGACTTTTCACTCTAAGCATCAAATTACTACAGATTATATCCCTTCAAAGACCCCTATTTACCTTTATAGAATGCTTCATTTACCCCAAGGGAACATTCATCAGGGGTACCCCTTCTAACACTGAAATAAAATTTTCCTCTGTTTCAGTCCCTCCTTTTGTTTCCTCACCTATTTTCCCACAGGCTATCTTCTTCCTAAAATACCACAGGAGTTATTTTCCTTTATTGTTAATTAGCCTTTGACTTGATTAGGGTACACACAGTTCCCTTGATCTTCCTCCTCCCCTTTCCTTTTTTTATGCATTCGCTTATTCTGTAATTTAGTCCCAGAAAAACAAAGATTCATCTGCATGTGGAGCATTATGAGGTTTAGTTTATGATATTTCAGGCCTGTTGCTCCAACCTTCATTACTATTTTAATTAACTTTCACCTTTGTTTCCCATAGGAAATCTCTTAATTGTCCCTCTGTTGCTTTCTGTTGTTGTCCTTGGTTGCTGTATTTGCTTACCTTTCTCAGATTTCTGGTATCTGGGGTGTTTAAGAAGCAAATAATTTATTCTGTTCTCATTTTGTTTCTAGAAATGCTTCGAGAGCCTCTTTTTCATTGAACATCCATCTTTTTTCATTAATGGTTAGGCTGAGGTTTTCAAGGTATATCACCTTGGGATGCATCTTGAGCTCCTTTGCTCAACAAAACATATTATTCTATTCCCTCCAGAGGTTTCTGGTGAGTATAGAAGAGTCTTATGCTATTCAAATTTGCTCTCATTTACATTTGAAGGTCTTTCTTCTGGTCACTTAGAGAATTTGTTGTTTGTCATTGGAACTGTTAAATGTAATCACTATATATATCTTAGACTTTACAGCACAGAGTTGTTTTTCTGGAGGTCATCTGTGGATTTTTTTTTCTTTGGTTAGCATTTTTCTGTGTCCAGAAGTTCTAGGGGAGGTTTCCTACATTCTTGCTTGATTGTGATGGTCAAGTTGTGTTTTTTAATTGTATTCTTTTGGGAGACCTATAATCCTTAAGTTGTCTCTAGGCATCCTGTGTTCGAGATCAGTATGTTTTGCTTGGATGGAGACCATGTTTTCTTTTAACATTATTTCTTTTTGCTTCTCTTCCATATTGCCCTCTACTTCTATATATTTGTTTCCCAATGAGTTATTCTCTCTTTTATTTCTTGGGTGAAATTTGCCACTGTGGATTCAAGTTTTTCAATTATTTCTCCTGTGTAGGCCATAATTTTTTTTCACAATTCTTATTTCTCTTTTAAGCTATGGTTTCTTGTTCTCTTAGGGAATTCCCAGGTTCCCATACTTTATCAAGTGTTTGTTCATTTCTCTTTGCCTCTCAAGATAACTAGATTCTTTTAACTCATCAAGAGGACATCTTTCCTTCTGTTATTAATATCAGCTGCATTGGTTTATCTGATTATGTTAAAAGCCTTTAACTGAGTTTTCTTACTCCCAAAATACTTAACAATTTCAGTCTTTTTTTCCTTATGAGTTTCCCTTTTGCTCACATGACTCCTTCCCCCTTTGACTGTGATTTCCCTGGTAAAACTATCTCTGCCTCCTCTCACATTGGGCAATTCATATTTCACTGACCTCAATATTTACCTAAATGAGTGGGGGTGGGGCAGAATTGGTTCCAACTAGATGCTGAACATTTTCCCCCAGACTTAGCAGCATGCCACAGAGCCACACACATGTCCTGCTCCAACTGCCTCTGTTCTTCCACTCTCTGGATGAGTTCTGCAGCACCATATAGTGCTGCCATACTACTGTCCCAGCCAAAACAAGCTTCTGCCTGTCAGATTCCTACAGAATTGATAAAAGGGAGTGGTAGAGTTGAGTTCTGTTGCAAGTCATGGATGAGTTTATGCAATCTTGCTAATATGGTAGATAGTGAGAGAGGGGGTGCTGAATGAACATGTTAAGGGCTAGGGATTAGCCTTTTCTGCTGTTAGTACATCAGATTTTTTACTTTGTTATGGTTCTTGGTGTGCTAGACAGTGGAGACAGCTGAAACTATTTTATCTCTTACATATTATTCATATTTTGGAGAGGTCTGAGAGGTCATGAGGATAAGAGAAAATATCTACTCCTTTAGGTTGTTGGTCACATGACCTTACCCTCAATTTCAAAATTCTGTACAAATTAATTTGTGGCTAGGTGCCTCTGACTTATCACTCTCCTTTCTCTCTCTCAGCAGCTTGGTATCCTGACATTCTGTTCCTGCAATGCCTTACTGGCTGTATGCTATATTTTACACCTTGCATTGTCCCTTACCCAATATGTAATTACAGCAGCTCCTGAAAACAATTACAAAAGAGGGACTATGAAAGGCACAGCATGGAATCCATTCCAATCACATTATTATCTCCCTGGCCTTCTCAAAGTTTAAGTTCATGCTAAGTCAGACACAAATTCCACTCTGTCCCATACTTGAGTGAGTAATGTGCAAGTTTGTGGATCCATAAAGCATGGTGAATTTGAAGTGACAGAGGGCCACCATAACTTGGAGGAGACAAAATGGTTAAAGAGCAAGAGCTCCTAGACTTTCAAAGTGTAAGGCTGCTGTCTAAATTTCAGCCTGTCTGCAATCATCCTTCTCCTAACTCAGGAAAGTGTCCAGGATGTCTCTGTGCTTTAATGTTTCTATCCAAGGCTCCCAAGTACAGACAGCCTAGCAATAGGCATGCTCAGTATCAAAAGACCACATGTGTAAGATGGAGAGACAAGAAGAAGTCACCAATATGAGTGCTATACAACAGACAAAAATGGGGCAATTAGAAATGGAGCCAAAGAAATCAAGTCAGCTTTGAGTAACAATATTTGAGTGCTGCTGGTCAAAAACACAGTGGGCCATCCAGAATGAGATATAGTCACTCACCATGAGATAAGAAGGCCATACAACATATCAATATGGACCTCATACAAAACAGCAAAAGGCACATCTACTGCATAGAGGATGTGATTTACTGGCATGAGGAGCACCCAGATGAGGAAACTCCCTATATCAATACAGGTTGGCATCTTCTCTTCTCTGCAACTTACAGAGTTGGTGCCTATAGCACCAAGATGTTCAGTAACTGGCCCAAGATCACACATCCAACATGTGTCAAAGGTGAGACTTTAAACCAGATCTTTCTGTATTCTAGACCAGCCTTCTATCCACTATGCCAAGCTGCCTCTTGTGCTACATGTACTGTATACGGAAAGAATTAAATGTACTGTAAAACATATAGGACATGTAGCATGGATGCTATGTATATGAACCATCAATGAATACTGAAGAATCTCTATGCCTAGTACTGATCTCTCAACACGGCATGGAAAAGATTCTGGGTTCTTGAGAAACATTCCCAGAGAATGTTGGTATTAACAGTTCTTATCAAACTGGAAAGGCTAGGATCATAAACCTAGCAGTAGCCTGTATGTCTTTTTGCTGAAGACCAGATGGGCTAAACTCAGAGAGACTCAGCACCAGAAACTTGGCTGCAAGGAAATGAAATGTTTGGCCATAAAAACCAAGTCAAAAAGGGCTGTGATCTTCATTAGTGGAAATAGTACTGATACTAACAAATCTATGGATCATTGGAATAGTAAATACATACATACAGAGCACTGTTCTCAGAACTGGAGGATATACAAAGGTATATGAGACAAAAGCCCTGTCTTCGTGGAGCTCGAGATCTAGAACAAGATGGCACTAATGATCCAAGTCAAATGACTTTTGAATCACTTTTCCAATAACAAGGAGGAGTCTACACTGACCCAATCATAGATTCTCACCTGGTTTCCTTTATGAATAGGCCCTTGGTTTGGGGATCTAGTAGATGTCTGTACATAGACTAGAGGAAAGCTAAGTGACACAACATGAGGAACAAGCCTATGGCCTCTTTAGCTTTACACTCTGACAAACTCTGCCAATGTGTCACACAGATCCACACTAACCACACCAGCAACAACTACAACAATCAAGAAAAATAGCATACAATGACCTTGTAATAAGTCACATTGACAAAGGGTATGAATGATCCAAAAATAATTCCTTTCTGTAATGAATGATAAGGTTTTCTTCTAGTGAAGATTCCTTTTGATTCTGCTTAGATGGATATTAAAGCAAGTGAAGTCATTTCTAATTTGGAACTGAAAAAAGTCTAAATTTTATATTCCATGCTAAGTCTGAAGTCCCATTCAATTCAACAAACATTTTAAGCACCTACAGTGCGCACAAAACTGTACTATTTTCTGTCTCTATCCTCAAGAAGCTTACACTCTTGGGGAAGCAGATGGAGAGCAAGGATGCGATGCTTACAAAATATATAAATACAAAGTCCTTAATCCTAGTTTCTAAATCACTAATCACAATTAGATAAAGCTTGTGACACATCACTCTCTCCCATCCTGGATTCTCCAAGAGTTTAGCACAATGGAAAAAAATTCTGCTTTTGTAGTCAGAGGACCCAGATTTAACTTCCATCTCTACTACTTTCCTTCTGCATGATCTTAGACAACCCACTTCTCCTCTCTAGTCCTCAGTTTCTTCACATCTCAAATGAAAAGGCTGGACTAGAGAGGCTCTAAGTTTCCTTCCAATTATAAATCTATGATACTCATCTATAATACTCCAGTTCCTGGAGTCCTACTTTGCCATTAGGTAAAGGCCATAGATGCAAGTAGCTGTCCAGCACTGAAATGCTGACCTCTTCCCCTCTCTTGCCTCTAATTTGTCATAATCTACTCTGAAACTTTTTCAATGTATCTTCAGTGTTCACTTTTACCAGAAGACAACAAAGGATGTTGCCTCTTAGCCTAATTGAAAGCCCCAGAACAACACAATGCAGAAGAGCAGGTGAGGTAAGAAGTCATTTGATTGGGCGGGGTTGGGAAAGGAAATGTCGGGAGGAGGGAAAAGAATGATATATCCCTTTCTATAATCAGTGAAACACTGGTGAATAGATTGAGCAAGTTCTTTATTGAGTGCTTTTAATCACCTGGCTCAAATCAATATCCCTTTCAAGCAGTGTGAATTAATTCTCTAAACAAACAGCTAATGCCTTTGGAACAGATGCCTTTAGCGTTTACTCACTCTGGCTTCTTGGTGGTGAAAGTGTGATAAAGGGCAGCTTAGGGACTACCCAGAGAAGGACATCTAAGCTTGAAAATAAATAAAGAAATGGGAAGAAAAAGGCTTGAACAGTAGAATAAGAACACTATTCCATGTTTTGACTTCAAAGAAAGCTTTTTTATTTTAGTTTCAACTACCCACCTCCCAGAAATGGTTTAATTCAAACATAGATGCCTGCAAGGGGGACAACACCAAATCCAGAAATGCAGTTCTACTAGTTTGCTGAGGACCTTATGAATAACACTGTGATAGGTCTAGGAGAATCAATGAAAGGGCCCTTCATAATTCTTCCACTCAGTCTTCAGCACCAGCCCACATTCATCAGGCCAGGTAAAGATAATCATTACAACCCCACTTACTTTGTGGTTTGCAAAGTGTTTCCTTACAATTACCCTGCAACATAGGTAATGCAACTGCCATTATCCCCATATTACAACTGAGAAAACTGAGGCTTGGAAAATTTAAAGCAGTAATAATAATATAGTACCTATTCTGGAGACTGTGCTGATCAAATGAGGTAACATAAATAGATACAGAGAAAGAAGATGGAGATGCTGTCTTTATTGATGGAAGGTTTTTAAGCCTTTATATTGAAAGCAGAATGAATAGACTCTACTTGGTACCTTGAGTGAACTTAATGGTGGAACTATGTTTCCAGAAGGAAAAGGCATCTTAGCATTGACTCTGCCTGTGACCTCTAACATCTAAAATATTGTAGTTATTTTTATCTTTGTATTGTTATTGATTGCACTGTTAATAAATTTTATAGGTAACACTTTAATACTGAATTTATCAAAAAACAGTACAGTTTTGATGTATAGAGGCATGTGAGTAACTATTCATGATGAAAGAGGTTTCTCCAGTTTACTAAACTGGTAGTAAAAGCAGTGTATAAGTAGTCTTCAGGGTTTCCCAGATTCTAGTCAGTCAGTCAATAAGCATTTAAGTACCTACTATGTCCAGGCATTGTGCTTAAGTGCTAGAGATATAAAAAGAGGAGTGAGACAGTCTCTGCCCTCAAGAAGCTCATAATTTAATGTAAGAGATAATAAGCTAACCTATTTGTACAAACAAGTTATATACGGAATAGAGGCAGGAAATAATTAACAGAAAGAAGGCACTAGAATTAAAAGGGGATGGGACAGGCTTTCTGTAGAAGATGGGATTTTATTTGGGACTTGAAGGAAGTCAGGGATGTCAGGCAAAAGAGATAAAGGGGAGATCATTCCAGGCATGGAGAACAGCCACAAAGACTGTCCAGAACGAAGAAATGGAGAGTTTTATTTATGGAACAGTGAGGAGGCCAGTGTCGCTGGATCAAAGAGTATATGACAGGGAATAATATGTAAGAACCCTGGAAAAGGGAGGTTAAGGTTATAAAGGACTTCGAATATAAAATAGAGCACTTGACATTTCATCCTGGAGGTGATAGGGAACCACTGGAGTTTATTGAGTAGGGGAGTAACATGGTTCATTAGTAACCTGTGCATTAGGAAAATCATTTTGGCACTAAATAGAGGATAGATTGAAGTAGGAAGAGGCTTGAGGCAGGTAGACCCACCAGCAGGCTATTACAATAGTCTAGCCATAAAGCACAGGAGCACCAGGGTGGTAGCAACATCAGAATAGAGAAGAGGACATATTTGAGAGATGTTATAAAGGGGAAATCAACAGGGCTTGGAAATAGATTGGATATGGGGGAATGAGACATGGTGAGGAGTCAAGGATGACATCCACACTGTGCATTGGGGACAGAGAGGACATCTGTGTCCTCAATAGTAACAGATAAGTCAGTAGGGGAGAAGGGTTTAAGGAGAAAGATAATGAGTTCAGTTTTTGACATACTGCATTTAAGATGTCTACTGGACATTGAGTTCAAGGTGTCTAAAAGGCAGTTGAACATATGAGACTGGAGGACTACTTGCCTTCAAAAGTATAAACACAATAACAATCTGAAAATCCTGAGTGAATAGGAAATACTAAAGTCAAAGATTTTTAATTTGTCATCTGTACATAACACGTACACATGCCTAGAAAAAGATCATACCCATAGTAGATACCCTTGCTCAGTGGGGGCCTATTATAGTTTTTAAAGCAGTCACGTCCTCTTCTGATGTCTTCCTGGGAAGCCAGATCATGGCACAGAAATGACTTTGGTTTCATTAATCGACCAATCAATAGGCCTACTATGCTAAGGCACTGTGCTTGATATTGAGGGATGGAAAGACAGAACTGAAAGATTCCCTGCCCTCAGGGAGTTTCAATTCAAAAGGAGAGTTAGGATATAAGTATACATATATAACCATCTACAAGATAATTGTGTGGAGGCACTAACAGCTGGGGGAATCAAGAAAGGCCTCGTGAAGGCCATGCCACTGGAGTGATGGAGCTAAGGAATGGAAAAGCTTCTAGGATCCATCAAGTAATTGACTGAATGTCTGTCATCCAAGGACCCTGGATTCAGAAAGGTCCATCACCAGGGTGGCTGTGGGATGATGGCTGCCTCAGTCATTCTAACTCTTGAAAACTATCTACTTACAGAGCAGCAGGGTCTTAATTTTTTGTGAGTCCTATTACCCTTCAGGAGTCTGGTGAAACATATAGAGCCCTCTTCAGAATCCTGTCTGTAAATGCACAAAATGGATAGGATTACAAAGAAAAGCAATTATATGGAACTGTAACTATCAAAATATTTTAAGACCAGTTCATTGACCCCCAGGTTCAGAACCAATCTGCATTACCCACACTGATAAAAATATAGGATCTTGAAATATTGGCATAATATGATGTAGCAAACTTCCCAAAGTCCTAAGACCAAAGGGATGAAACTTTCACTTAGAAAAAAGAGTTCATAATTTTCCTCTCCAATCATTCTTTTCCCTTTCATTTTAATGGGGAGAAACCCAGATAGACATTCTAGGAACTAGCCAAGCTCAATCTAAGTCCAGGGTTAACACTAATTTTTTTTTCCCCAAACTGAGTTGAGTTCCTCTGCTAAATAATGGAAGCTTCCCTCAACATTATTAACAAAGACTATTGAGCCAAACTGGTGCGTGTCTCCATCTGAAGTGTGAGAGGAGGAGGTCAAGGCATTAGGGATGAGCCTAGAAATGGGAACAAGCTTCTCCAAATGACCTCAGGGCCACATCAAATGAGAGCCTGCCAATAAAAGGAGATTCGATGCCTCTTTCTCCACATTTAAGAATATTTTGGTTGCTTATTTTTTTTTAAAATGCTGCTGCTTGGACACAAATATGCAAATTCACTAATTAGCCCAGCCACTTTTATGTCAGTTTCCCCTGACTCTGACTTTCTCTCTGACTTCCTCAGCAGGGATGGCAGGGAGGGGGAGGAGGAGTACCTCAAATTTTACAATCCCAACTTGAGTATTGTCATGGAAACCATTAGTCACTAAATTAACCAGCCCCCTGAATTAGCTAAGGGAAAGTGGATATTGATCTGACTTTGCCATGTGGGGAAAGGTACATTCTCTTTTATGATTAACCTTTTCAGGTGCTATGCTTCCTATCCTGCTTCCTAAACATTTCTTATCTCTGTGGAACCATAGCTCAAGGCTAATTAAATTTTATCAAGGGTTACAGGGGGCCAAACCACTGCTAGTGTTTTTCCCTTAAAAAGAATAAAATCATTCATTCATTTAAAAGATGTTTATTGAGCTCCAATTAGATGTAAGGTACCAGAGAGATGGAAAGGGGACAAAAAATGAATAATACATGATCTGTGACATTAAGGAGCTTGTTGTTGTTGTTAATTATAACTAATATTGATGGTGCACTTTAAAGTTTGTAAAATACTTTACATGTTACCTCATTTGTTTCTCACAAGAGCACTATAAGATAAGGAAGCAGTAGCATCAGAGTCAGTGTTCTTGACAGTGATTGAACCCTCAGTGGGTTCAATCCTGCCACTGGTGGTGCTTACTACTCATGTGACCTGTAAAATGAGAAGGCTTTGAGTAAATGAGCTCTGAGGTCTCTTCCATCTCAAGTTCTATAACCCTTTCTGTGGTCCACCCATAACACTCTACTTGGTTATAACACAGACTTGAATGTTTAGATGCTTCCCTTCTCTTTTCCTGTTGTGTTGTTCTGTACCTTTTCCTCCTTGATGGCATCAGATAATCCTCATAGGAATAGAAGATCTTTTTAGAATGGCAGAGCTCATAGACTGAAAGCTGGAAGAAACCTTGGACATCATTTCCTACAGCTCCCTCTTTTTACAGAGGAGAAAACTGAGGCTCAGAGAGTTAGATGACTTTCCCAAGTAATAGCAGAGCCAGGTTCAAATTCAGATGCTCTAACTCAAGGCCCAGCTCTCTTTCCATGTCAGGGTTGATAAGCCAATGAGCCAGGGATTGGGGCAACTTCTAGGTCAAAGGGACAAGTTAATCAATCCTGGGTCAAAGAATTCAGCTGAGCATGTTGGGAAGGGAGGAAGTATAATTCAAAAAACCAGACCAGTCCAACAACCAGATTGTTTATATGGCACCACCTTCCAAGGGGCTTAGACACCAAGCTAGGTAAACCAGTTGCCAATTAGAGAATTCAGAACCCAGATAATCCATCAGATATTACACAGTCAAAATACAGGGACTTTTAAGGAGAGGGACATCTCAGCCTGATTCACCAAAGTTAGAGACTATTCATTGTGGTAGTTTATATGCTTCCCATTCCTGGCCAATGTGGATTGGACAGCATGATGTGGATTGGACAGCATGATGATAGGTGGGGTTCAGACTCATCCAGCCTGGCTGAGCTGTGTGAATCCCTGTTCACACCATACCCACTGCCTAGCTACTATTCATACCACACCACCCACTACAGAGGGTTTTTTGTAGGTTTCCATGCCCACACACTAATATAGACAACTTCAGTACCCTTGCCTAATCATTATTCCTAAAAAAAAGCACATCTAGTTTAGATAAATGGAGGTATCCTCTAATTATCAAAAGTAGGGACAGAGTCATAATTAGTAGACAGAAGGATAGTAGTGACATTCTAAAGAATGTGTATACACACACACACACACACACACACACACACACATACACACACACACACACCAGACATCAGTAAGTCATCTCCAAGGAAGAGATCTTGTAAAATGATGCAATTCTTCATTCCAATGAAGTTATTGATTCCCTTTAAAAAGACACTCAGCAGGATAAATGACCCCTCATTATCTCTTCACCAGACTCCTTGTGTTTTTGAGTCTCAAATAAGTCTGACATACCTTGCCTGTGAGTCCCTTGAGTCGATAAACATTGCTTCATAATGGCAGAAAATTATCATGTCAATAAAGAATTGGCCACGATGAAAACACCAAACTCCTTAGATGACAATGAGAGCCTCACCCAGGAAACAACAAAAGGAAGGCAGGGCTAAGCCAAAGATGTTAACTTATATAGACAGGGAGGCCACAAGGGCAAGCACTCCTTAGGGATTATCCAGAAGGGCTTAACTAACCAGAGAGGACCCTTTAAAGACACCAAATAATATGAAGTAAGGCCACACTGTCTTGAATCAACATGCAGTATTTTTATAACTCCATTGATGACATTTATATATTGTCCGGAGTCAGGAAGTGCTGAGTTCAAATTTGACCTAAGGCACTTAATATCTATGTGACTCTGAGCAAGTCACTTAATCCCCCTCAGTCTCAGTTTCCTCATTTGTAAAGTGTAATATAATGACATAATAGTCTCCACCTCTCAGGGCTGTTGTGAGGATAAAATATTTGTGAAGTACTCTGCAAACCTTAAAGCACCATACAATGCTAGCTGAAATAGCCAACAAAAAAAGGTCTCCTCACAACAAAGGAATAAGTATTATACAGAGTGCAAACTCCTTGAAAGCAAGAATTATTTGTTATTTTGGGCTTTGAATGCCCAACACCTTGCATGTGTTCAGTGTTTTCAGTCATATCCAAATCTTTGTGACCCCATTTGGGGTTTTCCTGCCAAAGATATTGGAGTAGTTTGCCATTTCCTTCTCTAACTCATTTTACAGGTGAATAAAGTGAGGTAAACAGGGTTAAGTGACTTGTCCAGGGTCACACGACTAGTAAGTGTCTGAAAACATATTAGAATTCAGGTCTTCCTGACTCCAGGCCCAGCATTCTATTTACTGTACCACCTAGCTGCCCAATGCCTTGCATAGTACTTTGGCATATAGTAAGAGTTTAATTAATGCTTGTTGAATTGGTGGAGTGAATTATTATGCATTTAATTGCATTGTGAGTTGAATTATGATGAATTACCAACATTGAGAAATCTCGTCATCCAGCAAGACTGAATCACTCTGGTTGCTCACGTCTCAACAGTACCCTCTGCCCCTCTGATTAGACCATTTGATTAGAGGGTAGAACCATAAGCTCCGAAATCTCCATTTAAGGAGGGAGCCCAAGGCAGTCACATCCTCATTTCCCACTAGCTGCAATGCTTTTGGACTTCTTTGGATCATGTCCCTGCATCACGTGCCTTTTATCTGCTGTCTTCCCCCTTTAGACTTTAAGCTCCTTGAGGACAGGCACTGTCTTTTATTTGTATTTATTTCCCCAGCTCTTAGCACAATTTCATGTGTGTTCATTGTTGTTCAGTCATTTCAATCATGTCCAACTCTTCACGACCCCATCTGGGGTTTTCTTGGCAAAGATACTGGAATGGTTTGCCATTTCCTTCTCCAGCTCTTCTAAGAGATGAGGAAACTGAGGCAAACAAGGTTAAATGACTTGCCCATGGTCACACAACTTGTAAGTGTCTGAGGCCTAATTTGAACTCAGGAAGAGGAGTCTTCCTGACTCCAGCCCTGACACTGTCCACTGTGCCATGCACATAGTAGCTACTTAATAAATGTTTCTTGACTATTATTTTACAGATGAAGAAATACTGACTGTATTTCATGCATAATCATTGCCGCTGCATAATCACTGCACCCCATTTTTCCAGTCCAAAAATTGGTTCATAATCTTTCGTCACATAATCATCACATGGTATAATTCTGTTCATCATGCCACTTAAAAGGTAAACAGAGCAGCACTGTATTCACCAGTGGCATATGGATACACATTTATCTCTTAAGCATTGGGAGCCCCAGCCTAGAATTCTCAGGGCACACCAATATTCAATTTTAACATATATTCATGAGTATCCTATGCACCCTAATCTGGCACCAAAGAGAGTTTAGTAATAAATGATTTTTAAGTAATGCTACACAATTTTTTAAAGCTGCACATAATGGTCTCATCCTCTTTTTTGAAAAAAAAAAATTGGCGTGAAATCTGCAATGATTATGCAGTGAAATGCAATATCTTCACACAGCAATTGAGTTGCTCATGATCTTACAGGAATCCCACTACTTGGATTCATCCCTAGATGCCCTGACTCTAAGCCCAACATATTTTCTACTCTGCCAAGCCCTCACCCATGCTCACCACTGCCAGACTAACATTTCTACAGCATTGGTGTCCGCCTATCACAACTCTGGCCATAACCCTGTCTATGCTCCCTGTCACCTACTACTTCAAGTCTGACAAATCCTTTTTTTTACCCAAATACTACTACTTTTATTAAAATTACAGAATACGATCATTAAAATGCTTAATAATAACAACATGATGTGTATGTAAGAGAAGTACAAAGTGCTATGAGAATTCTGAGGAGGGAGGAATACTTTCTGTAAACTGCAAAACCCCTTTGCACGGGACTTTTCCTCATTGATAGAGATTAATTTTTAAATGCTCCCTGAGAGCTTGAGGGAAGAGAGATCCTGGTGTTCTGGCTTCCAGATTCGAGACAGAAGGCATGTGGTTCCAGACTCTCTTCATGTCCCTTAATTGTGTCACAGCATCCAAAAGAAGAGGCTCCATACACAATGATGCCCTGCACAGAAACACCAAACCCTCGCTACAAAGAAGGTGATGCCAGGGGATTTGACGATCCTGATAAGGCAGTCACCCAAACATTCGAACTGCCGCTCTTCAGGACCTTTTCCAATTAGCCCCTAGTTGAGTTCGGGCAAAATCCAGCGGATATTGCCCCAGGGATGTTACCCCAGCAGCTGCACCTGAAGCTAGAGGAGCCAAAAACCACCTCCAGAACTGTTTGTCTTTGTTACCTCCTGACATGAAAATCTGTTTGCATTTGTCGTTAAAAGAGAAGTTTAGAGCTTGTGTTGGTTAACACCGAATGACATTTGCCAAATTGCCCCACCAAAAACAAAAAATCCTGCTCCCGCGGGATGTGCACGAGGCGGTCCAGGATGCCCTCGCACAGCAGTAGCAGCGTCACATGTTCTTGGACACGGTGGCCGTGGTGCCACCCATCAGGAGGGCCTTGCCGAAGGACGCCAGGGCCAGCAGCTGCTGGGGCTGCTTCTCGGGCTGACCCTGGCCTTTGCGTTTGGCCATCATGGCTCGGTGGAGCTCCAGGGCTCGGCAGAGGCGCTGACGAAAATGGCCTCTGCTCTGGCTTCGCACCAACGTGAAGGAGGGGCACGCCATGGCGGGAGAGGGCCCCATAAGCACATCAATTCTAACAATTCTTTAGGGCAGTGCTAGCTTGGGCATTAGAGGGCCTCGGTTCAAATCTTGTCTCTATGATTTACTGGCTGTGACCTAGGGCAAGTCACTTAACTTCTTACGGTCTCAGTTTTCTTAACTGTAAAATGAACAGCTTGGGTTCAATGACCTTAAGGATCCCTACAAGCTCTAAATCTAGGATCCTATGACAATCTGGGCCCATCCTACCTTTGAACCTTGATCCCAATCATTCCCCAAAAAATGGGTTTTCCTCCTCTTGGTCTGGTCTTGTCCTTAACTTAAATACACATCTGACTATTTCACACCTAAGGCAATGTAAACAAAGCACTTTGCAAATTTATAAATGCTATATAAACTGTGAGGGGAGAGGCAGGAAAGGGGGACTGCTAGGTAGTGTGGTAGATAGAGTGCCAGGCCTCGAGTCAGGAAGACCTGAGTTCAAATCTGATCTCAGATACCATCTAGCTGTGTGACCCTGGGCAAGTCACTTAACCCTGTTTGCCTCAGTATCCTCACCTATAAAATGAGCTGGAGAAAAAAGTGGCAAACCACTCCAGAATCTGTGCCAAGAAAACCCCAAATAGGATTACAGAGAGTCAGACACGACTGAACAGCAGCAAGGGACAGGAAAGGAGGGTGAAATGGATTTTTTCAGCCTAGAATACTTTCTCTGACTCCATTCACATCTACTTAACAATTATTAAGAACCTGCGGCTTAATACTCAGCGCTGAGGGAGATGGAAAGTTTATATTTTTAAAGTCTCTTCCCTCATGGAGCTCATATTCTTCCTAAGGGACCCGAGAAGTAAACACAATAATATACATGAGAACTGCAAACTAGGCACTATTTGAAGTCTGAAAGGCAATGAGTGGGTGACTCAAAAACATTTATTAAGTGCTTTGTACCAAACACTTTGGAGATACAAACAAAAGAAACCAAGAGAATCCCTGTCCTCAAGGCCATTACCAAAGTCATTCTAGAATAAGCTCATTTTCTATTTCAAAGCTGTTGCTATACTGGAAGATCCGAGGGATGCTGCACATAGAGTGTGCCTAGATTTTAGTATTTGACAAAGTTTCTCACGATCTTTATGTGGGAAGATGTCTCAGATTCTGCGATTCAGGGAAATTGAATTTATTCCACTAAACATTTCCCAACCCTCCAGTACTTCAAGTCTGTGCCATGTAATTTAACACTTAGTATCATCATTTTAGGGGCAGCTAGGTGGCTCAGTGGATACAGCACTGGTCCTGGAGTCAGGAGGACCTGAGTTCTGACTCTGGGCCAGTCATTTAACACCAATTGTGCGCGTGCACACACACGCACGCACGCGCACACGTGCGCACACACACACACACACACACACAATCATCATTTTCAAGCTAGAAAGGATCTTCGAGACCTTCTGGTCCAAAGTTCTGACTTTTACAGATGATGAAACTGAGGTCTGGTGAGGTTAAGTGACTGGCCAAAGTCACCCTGGTATCAAATGGCTGGGAGGGTCCTCCAACTCCAAGTCCACTGCCCTCTGAATTCTAGGCATCCCTGTGCGCTTCTCTAATTGTTTTAAGTCATCATCATCAAGAAGCATTTTGAAGCGCTTAGGATGTGCCCGGGCTCACGGAGCTCATGTTCTAACGAGGGAGACAACATGCAAACAATACATAGATGTGCATAAGACATATACAGAGGAAATGGGAAGTAATCTCAGAGCCAAAGGGAGGGAGCAGAGAAGGTGGGAGGGATTGGGGAAAAGCCTCTTGAAGAAAATCCCATTTGAGGGGCGAGTCTTAAAGGAAGCCAAGGAAGTGTGTCTGAAGAGCAGGGGATCATATCTTATTATACTTCTTATCTATCCCCCACATTGCTTACCATAGTAGACACCTAACAAAGGCCCATAAAATGATTGACAAATTCTCTCTCTCTCTCTCTCTCTCACACTCACACACACACACACACACACACACACACACACACTCTTTTAGGAACTCAATGAATTATTAAAGAAAAGGAGATGTATTAGAAATTCTCGATTCTAACAACCCTGCCACTGAATTCTGGTAACTCAAGATGAACAAATGCTTCTTTGTAAATAATAATGACAGCTAATATTCGTATAGCACTTGGAGGTTCACAAAGTATTTTGCATATATTTTGTCATTTGATTCCCCCAATTGCCCTGTGAGTTTGATGCTATTATGATCCTCATTTTACAGACTAGGAAACTGAGACAGAAAGAGGTTCACTGGCTTGCCACATACCTACTAAGGTTGGAGGTGGGATTTGAACTCAGGTCTACTTGACCCCAGGTTCTACAATTTCAGAGATTCATAAAAGGGGCCAAAGATCATGGGAGGATCATGACCTAAATGTTCACAGCATCCCCATTTTTATAGTGAAAATATCAGGGAAGGCTAGGAGGGAAGGTGTACGCTAAGGAGGCTGATACTCCATTGTCTGCCCCTGCTCTCCAAGGACTGTAACCATTCACTATTTTTCACTGGCTCATTGACATTTAGGTGATTCCATTAATTGATACCAACAGCAGTTGAGTACTCTGGCCTTTATGGTACCTGGGCTTCCTGGAGCCACAGAACTTCCTTCAGGAATATCAGAGGGATATGGATCCATAGCCATGGAACCAGGACCTGCTCTGGGGTGGAGTATGAAGGGAGGGTGACCTGTCCGTGCTCCGCTAAGACCCAGAATGACAGTGTCATCTTTTTGTTTTCCTTGGCCTCGTTATTTCTCCTTTTGGGAGCCAAATTATAGCCTCATAAAACAGCAGGAATGCCTCTGAAATTGCTTAAATACAGTAATGATTGAGCCCACAAAGTGCTGCACTAATTGAATTGCTTTATTGCAACAAATTTTGCAGTACAAGGGAAATAAAAATGCCAGTTTCCCTCCTTGATGAAATGAAGTCCTCTTTTTCCATTGAGGTGGTTCCTTACTCCAAGGCAGAGCCTCAAGGTCTGGGGACAGAGAGAGTCCTTCAGGAGCCACTGGCATGACTTTCCCTTTCTCCAGAGTTATTTCATTAAAAAAAACCACTTAGTGAATACCTACTAAGTGCAAGACACGGTGCAAGTCTCTGAAGGGAACACAAAGATGAGCGATTTGTCCAGCCCTAGAGAGCATGCAATATAGTTGGGGAGCTATGTAGGATATCTACCTAGTCATTCAATCAATTAAAAGGAATTGCAAGCACCTTTTATATACTAAGCACTAAGCAA
The DNA here is from genome assembly GCF_011100635.1 of Trichosurus vulpecula. NCBI lineage: Eukaryota > Metazoa > Chordata > Mammalia > Diprotodontia > Phalangeridae > Trichosurus > Trichosurus vulpecula. The sequence continues at coordinate 254,435,643 of NC_050578.1, forward strand.
ATACAAAGGTGAGATAGACCTTGACATCAGAGGGGCCACATGGGAAGAAATGACATGTACACAGATAAATAAATATAAGCTGTATATAACGTTGATTCAAAGTAATTCCAGGGGGTAGGAAACATTAGAAACTGAGGATCTCACTTATGAGGCCTCTTAAAGGAAATGAACCAAGACCTAAGATCATAGAAACATGGATCTAGAGCTTAGGAAGAACCTCAGAGACCACCTTGTCCAACTTGCTCATTTTACAGATGATGAAATTGAGTCACCAAGGAGGTTACATGACTGGTCCAAGGCCACATAGGTAGTAAGTTTCAGAGGCAGAATTTGAACCCAAGTCCTCAGACTCCAGAGTCAGTGTACTTTGTACTATACTATATTACCTCCTATACCTGCAGGCTCAGTTAATGCATCATGCAAAATAGATTTTGACCAGTGTCTGAGAGAGAGATAAGAAGCAAAGTAATTTGAGAATCCAAGGGAGGGAGGAATCACTTCTAGCTAGAGAGATCACAGAAGGCTTCAGGGAGGAAGGAGTTTCTGAATTAGGCCTTGCAGGATCAGTCCATCCAAAGCGGGGCCTGTCAAAAAATCATAAGAATTATTGATTCAGAGCTGGAAGGAACCGTGGAATTCATCTAGTGTGATCTCCTCAACTTTATGGGCCCTGAGAAGTCAAGTGACTTGTCTAAGATCACACACGGGCCAAGCAGAGTTATCAACCCAAGTACTTTGATTTCAAACCTGTGATCTTTCTGCTGGAGACTGAGAAAATCAAAAGACTTTGAAGGCAGTATGTTAGACAAGCAATCAAACTGAACATTAAAGGTACTGAACAGAATGCTAGGGGGTGGGGTAGAGAGGAAGACTATGAGTCAGATGTTTAAATCAATGAGGAAGGTGGGAGAACATCCCAGAGGTTAAAAGGTAATAGCAAAAATGGATACAGGATACAGGGTGTTCTTAAAGTCTGGACACAGGCAAAAATGCATATTTTGAAGAAATGAAATGATTGAAATTTTCAACAACATTTTATTTAATTGGAATATTAACAAATAACATCTTCACTCTCAAATAACATATGATTTCATACTCATATTCCAAGAGTGAATTGCTAAAATTGACAGCAATGTGGAGGTATTGAGTTATTGCATCAAGTTCACATGAATCTTGCAAAGCGCATCAACCTTTGTGTCACAAATGATGGAAATCATGTTGAAGATGTCATTTGTTAATATTCCAATTAAATAAAATGTTGTCGAAAATTTCAATCATTTCATTTCTTGAAAATGTGCATTTTTGCCTATGTGTCCAGATGTTAGGAACACCTATAGTATAAGAAAAGGAAGTCTAATTCAAGGGGGCTTAATTTCTAAGTGGTAAAATTGAGATTTGAGCCCAAGTCCTCTGACTCCAAATGTGGCATTAATTCCACCACATACACGGACAAATTTCCTTAAATTTTGCTTGAGGTAACTTAGTCTGATTGATAACTCAACTTTTTTTTCCCCAATGAACTACATTAGGGAAAGATTCAAATTAAACCCTAGGGTTAGACAGCTCAGTGTAGCTGCAAGAAGACTCAGGTCTGTCAATCAGCATTCCGTTGTGTTTAGAAATGGACAGTAGGCATAATTAAGGTGACTCCATGTCCCTGCCCTCAAAAAAAGTATGTGATCCAATGAGAAAGATGGGGCAAGTTTCCTCATAAAGAATATAAGCACACAATTGAGAGGGAGTATGACGTAGTGAATAGGTCAGCCTTGGAGCTGAGTAGACTTGGATACAATCCTTCCTCACAGGCTATTCATTTAACCACTTAGCATCCCAAAGACAACTCCCTAAGAAGAGAAACTACTGAACTTGGAATGTAGCAATCTGCATAGATGTAAGGAATCTACACAGTGGGAGTTCCCTATCATCTATCTCTCTCCTTGTGTGTGGGGGTAAGGTATGGGTAGTCAGAGACCTGTAATTTCATTGATACAGGGAACTTTCTGGTTAGAAAACTTCTCCCAATTCATATTGGCATCTATTCTGGAGTTTATAATTGTGGAGAGTTCACCTTACCTGGTGCCCTGAGGGACTGAGTGATTTGCCCAGGGTCACACATCCAGTATCTTGTCATAGACAGAATTTAGATCTAGGTCTTCCTGATTCCAAGGCCAGACCTCTATCTACTTTGCCACCCTGCCCCTCTGCCTAACTATTTAGTGTTATACACTGAATAGCTTTGGAGTGGGTAGAGGAGGCTACATAGAATAGAATAACAAGGTGCCACGTTTGAAGGTCCACCAGCCTAGGACCCCCTGTGACCATTATGATCACTCAAGAGTAAAGGAAATCTGCATCCAAAGCATAGCTCAGCAACAGAGGTGTAGCTGGCCCAAGAACTGCTAGACTCACCGCTACCTCAACAGACCAAGCAAAAGGCTGAGAAAGTCAGCCATGGGAGAAGCACCAAAACTGAAAATCATCAAATCATTCCTCAGAGACATTTCCCTTCCTTTCTCCCTTCTCATGTGTCAGCACAAGAGTTGAGGAACCATGGGGAGAAGCCATTACGATTCAAATCATTTCCTCCTAATGAGAACCTGATGGGAGAGAACCTTCCCAGATGCCCTGGTATAGAACAAAGCCTATTTTGTTCTGAGAACTGCTGACCTCACCTGTGTTGCCAAGAAAGCTGAGGGGCCCTCCTTGGTGCCTGTGAACTTCCTTCATTACAGTCCCCAGCTGCTTCTTGAGAAAGGAATCTGCTGGAGTCAACACCCACAGTGTGACCCTCACTCCCTCCTTAAGAGTGGAAGTGAAGATGGAGAACATTCTAGAATGGAGTATGGTAGATTTTAGGGGCACCAGCCACCATGCCCTGATCTAAACCATTCTGCGACACCAAGGACAGAATTCTGAATGGGATGGATTCTTAGTCTAAGCTAATTCTCATGCAATATTTTATCTAGCTCTAAAGTTATGATCGTGGCCAACCAAGATTCCTATTCTTACACATGATCACTTATTTATTTCTACAAGGGATGTTTTTCTTAGAATAATAGAAATTGGACTTGATCTGGAAGTTTATCCAACCCACCAGACAAAAACCAGCTGAAATATTTAAGAGACCATTCAAAAAAAGGACGTATCAAGTAACAGTGATATGGAAAGAGAGAAGACAGCCTCAGAAGTTTCATCCGCATATTTATTCATTCCATCATAGGACAACCATTTATTAATGAGCACTTATATTCCAGGCACTGTTTTATGAAGACAAAAATCATAAAGTCCCTTCCACAGGGACCTTGTACTACAAGAAGAAAACAACATGTACCCAGATAAGCCAGTACAAAATACATACAAATGCTATCTGTTGGTGAGTAAGCATTTATTAAGTACTAGTGTCAGGCACTATGCTAAGTACTGGAGTCTATAAAGAGGTGAGGAAAAGTCCCAGAACTCTCAAGGACCTTACATTCTAGTGGGAGCAATAGATGCAAAATAATTTTGGGAGAGGGAGATTATCAACAATTGGAGGGAGGTCCCCCACAGGGAGCAATCAGATGTACCTGCAGGTAAAAGGGAGCACTGGAACTGTGCTTCAGAAGGGAAAGGAGGGCACATGCTGCCCAAGAAGCATTGTCCAAACAGCTACTAATAGAAAGGACCTTTCTCCCCTTTTGATCTCTCCATTTGTCAACTAAGTAAGGTAGCTGTAAAGGCAGGCAGTGTGGTATGGGGAAAGAAAACTGGATCAGAGGACCTGGGTACAAATCCCGACTTTGCTGTTTACTATCGGAATGACTTTGTCCAAGATGCTTCCTTTCTCTCTGTCTCATTTTCTTTATCTGTTAAAGAAGGAGTAAACAAAGACCCCCTTAAAGCTCTAGATCTCAGGATTCTGAAGAATTTGCAAAAGAGCTGGATTTGAAGCTTTCACTCTGGGGCATGTGATCTAGTCTTCAATTCAATAAATACTTATTAAGTAATTAATATCCTTAAAAGTCAGAGCAGCTAGGTTGCACAGTGGACAGAGTGCCAAGCCTGCGATCAGGAAGACTCATCTTCTTGAGTTCAAATCTGGCCTCAAACATTTACGAGCTATCTGACCCTGGACAAGTCACTTAATGCTGCCTCAGTTTCCTCATATGTAACATGAGCTGGAGAAAGATACTGGAGAACCAATTCAGTATCTTTGCCAAGGAAACCCCAAATAGGGTCATAAAGACTCCCATACCACTGAAACAACTAAAAAACAACAATCCTTAAAAGTCACTAAACTGTGAAAAACCACTGACCCAGTAATACCACTACTGACCAACACCCCAAAGAGATGAAATAAAGAGAAAAGGGACCCATGTGTACAAAAAGCATGCAGAGTAGCTCCTTTCTTTGTGGCAAAGAACTGGAAACTAAGGTCTTCCTATTGATTGGGAAATGGCTGAATATGCTGTGCTTTGAATATAATGGAATATTATCATGCCATAAGAAATGATGCAAGATTCAGAAAAACCTGGGTGGACTTGTATGAACCAATATAGAGTGAGAATCAGGAGAATAATTTATAAAATAACAACATTGGAGAGACAGAGTACAAGCATGGTTAAGAACCGATTAAATACAACGACCAACCACAATTCCACAGGCTGACAGAGAGATGAAAGACTCAGGACACGGATTGAGAGATATTTGGGGAAGGGGGGAGACAGGGCCAATGAGGGAATTTGTTTTGTTTGACTACATATTTGTTCCAAGGTGATTTTCTTTTCTTTTCCCCTAGTTGAGAGAAGGGAGATGGGAGGAATATTAAATGGACCTTTGTTGATTGAGTATTTTTTTCAATTTTCTTAAACCAACTACTAAGTACAAGGCACTCTGATGTGTACTAGAAACATAAAGACAAAAAAAATAATTTCTGCTCTTACAAAGTTTATACTCTCTACTGAAGCACTTGTTATCCACTATAACTTTAGGATTGGTAAGAATCAATGCACAGAGCAGCAGTATGTCACTGAAACTCTTTTTCCTAATAAGGCTTCTTGAATTCAAAGGGCTTTTGGTAAATTGAATTTTCCTACATGTGCAAAAGTTACCACATAAATCTGCTCCTCAAAACCTAGTTACAAGAAGGTGATGGGCAGCCAAAGAAAGGTTCCCACTACCCCTTGACCATGCATCGTGTATCACATAGTCAATTTCCAAAGGTTAGTGTGAGCAACATCTGAGTGCTGCAGCAAAGCTCAGCGGGAAAGCCTTCCAACCGGAGACCCCTATTACTCCTGATAACTGCAGCCAATTTCAGTCATCTATTCCTATCACACCGGTAGGAACTAGGATTGATGAGTGAGCACCTCAGAAAAGCTCTTATCCATAAAGCAACAAGCTAGAATGGAGAAAGAAGAAGGAAAAAAATACTCTTTTCAGAGGCATCAGTGTCTCAGAGACAGAGCCCTCCCCAACTTCTTTATCTGGAGTTGGATGGGTGCCAGAGGGTTGAGCAAGCCATGTCTAAGCCCCCAGACATCCAACTCAGGCGCCATCCTCTGCCCTCAGTGCCCTGTCCTCTACTGTCAGACATCTATGGCCAAGAACAGAATGCCTTCTCCAATCTCCATTTTGCAGCAAATAAAAAAAATTTGACTTTCACCCCCTATCATTTTCATCTTTCATCTTAATTATCACCACGAAAAGTACAGAAATCATTAGCTTTACGATGATGAACGTTCCATTAGCATTTCCCATATAAATTTCATATTATGGAGGAGGTTGGAATAGATAATGCAAATTCCTAATGGTCTTTTTTCCCCTCGAGCTGAGGAATTGAGGTGCTTAGCAAAATGAAATTAAATATGAGCCATTTTCAAACAAGTCAAGAACTTTAATTACTTGATAAGGGGGAGGGGAAGGAGGGAACCTAAAATTCTTGAAATGGTCATATTTTTAAATCATTTCTCTTTCCACTACATTGCCCAAGCTCTCCCTCTAGATAGCTAAACACTTGTCTTGTTGTGCTCAATAGGCTTTTAAACTATTGTGAAAATGGTTCAATGTGATTTTTTTCATTAGCCATGCTATTTAGTAAGTCAGGAAATTATTCCAAGTAAACATTCTGTTTATGTTATGGCATTTTAATTGATTCCCAGCTACCATGGCACTTACCCTGGGTGCAGCAATCCAGCTGATGACACCCCCATCTCTTGCAAGGTTTCGTGGGTTTCAGCAATGGCACCAAAGCTTCTTGATTCACTGAGCTGGACACCTGGTGTGTCCAAAGGCAGTGAACCAGAGAGGGGAGGCCAAAGCACCTTGTTTTAATTTAGATTACACCCATAACCGAAAATAATTTAATAATATTGAGGACATCTATTAGCGAAGATCTAAAACGTAGTGGAGAAGAGGATGTTATTCCAGGGAGGCCTTTTCACCTTGTAAATTCCCCTGTGGGCAGTCACTTGAATTTCAGCCACAGCCACACAGGAAATAGTGTAAAGAGGATGGTACATTTGCTACAAAACACTCCACATAGCTGGGTCCAGGTGCTATCCATCCCATGATGGGGAAGGATGAAATCACAATCACCTGCTCACCTGCAGGGCAGAAGACACAGAGCAAGCCTACAGCAGAATAGGGTACAGGTGGTTCACATCAATCTAATGGCCCAAAGGCATGGGTACTAATGGAATCCTATCTACTATGTTAGACCTGGAAAGAACCTTAGAGATTAGCTAGCCCAGGTGTTCATAAACCAGGATCCATGAGTTTTAAAAAATGATAGCTATTTCAATATAATTGGTTTCCTTTTATAATATTATGTATTTTATTTTAGGCATTTAAAAACATCATTCTGAGAAGGATTCAAAGGTTTTACCAACTGCCAAAGAAATCCATCTCACACACACACACAGACACAGACACACACACACACACACACACAAAGGTTAAGAACCCCTGGGCTCACCCAATGACCTACTGGGCTTTGTGAGATCATAGACTGGGAGCCAAAATGAGCCTTAGAAGCCACTGGATCCGACCTCCACCCTCAATTTTACAGATGGACAACCTGAGGCACAAACAGGTTAAATAACTTACCTGGAATTACGTAGTGTCAGAGGTCAGAATTTGAACCTGAGTCTTCCTGGCCTAAAATCTGGCCCCCTCTCCTCTACACCACAGAGTCTTCATTTTATATAGGACATAAATGATGCTTAGAAAGAAGGTGTGACTTACCCAATGACGCACAGGTCTTCCTTAGAAAGTTAGGACCACAGCTGAGGCTTCTTGACTTTCATTACAAGGCTGTAATCCTTCTACCATCCTGCCTCTTCAAACCACCACTCCTTCTTTTGTTACAACCCAGCTCCCTTCCTAAGATAATGGTGTCAATTCCATCAACTCTGACTGTGAAGGACAATAATACACAGAGATATGAGATCACTTATACTAAGCACTTCGCAAGCCTTAAGCGCTACATAAATGCTAGCTATCACTATAATAGATGCACCAATGAGTGTGTATGTCCATTATCCTTGATGGATATGTATATTTTAACTCCCCCAAAAGTACACACACACACACACACTGGATTTTAGGGTGTCAAGAGATTTCTCTTGGGTCACCTACCCAAACATTCTCACGCTGATCAAAGAGTCATGCCACCAAGTGATGCTGCCACTAACTACCTGGCTATGCAACCTCGAACAAACAATTTAACCTTTCCAAGCTTTCATTTCCTCACCTGTAATAAAAAGACAAGATAGAGCCTTTTTAAGCCTCCATTCCATGTTCTGAGTTTTCTAACCTCAAGATATTCTCTATTCTACATTCTCAAGTCTCTCTCCACTCTGACATTTTATGATATACTTTTAAGATCCCTTCCTGCTCCAACTGTCTATGTTCTAAAATCCCTCTCAGCTCTGACATTCTATGCTCTATGTTCTTCCAGATCTGACATTCTATATTCTATGTCCTAAGGTCCTTTCAAGGTCTCATGTATGTTTTGTTCTGAGGTCACTTTCAGACACAGTATTCCATGTTTTTGTTTCCAAGTACACTCCCTGTTCTGACATTCTATGTCCTACAATTCATCAGAAACCAACTAAGACAATATGATACATCCAAATTTATCATCTTCCAAAGCAGCCAACCCAACTATGAATATTCAGCCAAAGAGTTCTGTGTCCAGCTATCTCCAATCACGAGAAACCTATCACCAGCCTTGGCCAATGGCAATTTGGAGGCAATCTACGGAAGCATTTTGGAAGCTCCTGATCGTTGTGTGAGTGTGTAAATAGTCTTTCCCACTTAGTGGTGGATGGAACATCACATTCATAGGTCTTTAGTATCTGAATCCAAGAAAGAGCTTGCTTTTTGTTCCAACATCTCTCTGCTATTCTTTCTGACCCAAAGCATGAGTTTTCCCAGGAAGCTTTCCAGAGAGAGCCAACAACAGCAACCACAAAATAACTCACATGCTCGCCTTTTACGAAGCACTTCACACCACCTTGATCTCATCGGATGCTTCCCAGAACTATGCTTTCTAGTTGTCTCCCAACAACCTAGTGAAATACATAGTCCAGGTATCATTCTCATCCCTATTTCACAGATGAGCAAAGTGTAACCCAGACTCTTGTCCAGGGTAACATAGCTAGTAAACAGAAGCATGGATTTGAGCTTAAGCACTCTGACTTTACATGCAACACTCTTTCCACTACACCCCCACTTCCTTGAGGAAAGAAACCTTCGACTTACTATGTTTCCCCTCCTCCTCTCAGCCTTGATGGAGGCAAGTTCCTTGGAGAGGCAAGGTTGCAGAGTGATAGGCAGAGAGAAATGGGCTGTTACATAGCATTTCAGGAAAATCTGCTCCCCAGTAACTCTCAGTGAGCTGTGAGGGTAGAGAATTAACAGCAGAGAGATATAACAAGTGTGCGGTGAATTACACTCCATTCATTGTCCTGCGGAGTTAGAGCCTATTCATTCTTACTCATTAAACACAATCAATATTCTATAATGGAACCATCAATTGCTATGTTCTTGACATAAACAACTACCACGCTAAGTCCAAATTAAGAATCCAGCTCTGCCCCCAGACACAAGCTTAAGACTCACTGCCAAGTGGTACCAATGGAGAGTTAATTTGCTTAGGGAGATAGACACCAAAAATCAGCTCAGGTGTTGTTGATCATTTAACATAAGACCGTTTGCATTACAGCAAGGGTGGGGAACCTGCAGCCTGGAGACCCTTGTGGCCTCTGAGTGCTCAAGTTCCCCACCCCTTCATTAGAGGTCATAAGTGTAACTAAAAAACTGGGTGGGGGGAGTGAATTTGAGTTGGAGATACTTGCATGTGAATCTCATCACTGCTCATTGCCAGAGGACTGTTACTTTGGATATCCATTTTATCAACTGTAAGATGTGATCCTGTGATTTCTCACTTCCTCAGTGTCTGGAAATCAAGGGGCTGCTATGCAAACATGAATAATTAGTCTTTCTGTGCAGCTTCTTTCCTTACCAGAATCATCTGCCCATTCTCTACTTTCTTTAAGATTTTGGGTTTGTTTTTCTCCAAAGGACAACTCAGTAATATTGGTAAAGAGCTTACCTATAAAGTGCCATCCATGGTATTGGCTTCCTGCCAACTTACCGGAGAAAAGGCATTCATTCATTCATTGCCTCCTGCTTCTTCCAGAGTCTTGTTTCTTAAATAATACTGGCCCACATTTATACGGCACTTAGAGCTAGCAAGATGTTTTACATCTTTTACCTCATTGGATCCTCCAAGTCACTCTGTGATACAGGTTCTGTCACTGTCCCCATCTTTACAGTTGATGAAACGGAGCCCTGAGAGGTTACACAATGTGACCCAGATCACAAAGGCAGTAAGCCTCTGAAGTGGGATCTGATCCTACATCTTTCTGACTTCAAGTGTAGCAACCAGATGGAGTGCTGGCCCTGGAGTCAGGAAGATCTGAGTTCAAATCCTGACTCAGGTACTTACTAGCTATGTAACTGTAGGCAAGTTACTTAGCTTCAATTCACCAAAGTTTTCAAATCTGTAAAATGGGGCAATGATAACACCCACTTCCTAGGCTTATTGTGAGGATCAAATAATATAAAGTGTTTTGTAAACCTTAAAGTACTCTTTAAATGTTAGTTATTGTCATTTTAAACATCCTCTATTTATTAACTAATACATCTTTGGTGGGCACTATAAAAAAGTTCTATAGGAGATACGAAGTATAGGCAGGGGCATGCTGGTAAATGCTTAACAACCAGCTCTCTGGAGGTGGGAGAAGTAGTCACAAAACACTTTTAAGTTTATTATTCATTGCCAGTATTTTCTCCATCACTTTCTTAAGTCTAGGCAATCAACAAAATAATAAATCAAGCCCTGATTTGTAATTTGGTGATTTCCTAGGTGTAAATGCTCACACTGAAGATTTAACAATTGGCTCTCACAAGTATGAGCTGGCTCCAGAACACCACTGGGTGTAGGACATGGTCCTTGACCTCAAAGGGCTTACAATCTAGTTTGAGACAAGACATATAATAATGAGAACTTCTTTTTATGTAGCACCTAAGAGTTTACAAAGTATAATAATCCTTTAAGGTTGGTGCTAGGTGGCTCAGAGTGCTGGGCCTGGAATCAGGAAGGCTCATCTTCCTGAAGTCAAATCTGACCTCTGACACTTCCTAGCTGTATGAGCCTAGGCAAGTCACTTAACCCTGTTTGTCTCAGTTTCCTCAACTGTAAAATGAGCCAGAGAAGAAAATGGCAAACCATTCCAGTATCTATGCCAAGAAAACCCCAAATAAGGTCATGACATGACTGAAACAACTGGACAACAAAGGTTGGTGGGGAAGTATTATTATCTCCACTTGACATAAGTGGAAATTGAGTCATAGAAAGGTGTTTCAACAATCTGGCTAGCAGCTGTTGTGGGGATGAAAGCCCAACAACAAGAATGCTACCAGCATGCTGCAAAAGCACAGGTTCTTTTGATCTGCTTAACTAAGGAAAGCTACGTTAAGGGGTCGACAAGCTTATTTTAATTCAGCATACAAATATCATTCACTTAGTTCAGGGGGAAAAGCCAGCACCCTGAACTTTAGAACAAATACAGACAGATTACAAACATCAACAGGCAGATCTTGTCTGATTCAAATCCCAATACATAGTTACCAGAGTTTAACAAAGTCCCTGCATCCGGTTACAAGCTGGAGGGACCTTAGCTACAGCTGCCCGGAATCTCTGCATCAGCACACTTGCACAAGTGAGAGCCCTTGTGCAAATGGCTCTGTCTTTTCTTCTTATCATCAAACGTTATCTGAATGACCAGAACTTAGGCTGCTATGATTGGCTCTTGAGTTAGCCCCTCCCCTTAGGACCCTGGGAGGTTCACATCCACATAGGTTAAGTTAACACCTAATAAGGGTTAGAGCCTGGGGCTTAGGACTTAGTAAGACTCAAGACAGCCATGGCTCTGGAGTTAGCACCTCCCCTTAGCCAGCCCTACCTTGGGCCCCACCCCAGTCACCAATCCACACTCACATAAGTTCCACATGTAATAGGGGTTTGGGCCTGGGGCTTAGCACCTAGTAAGGCTCAATGAAATACACTGAATTACTCAAAGCAAACAAAAGCCAAACTCTTCAAGGGCACTTGTTGAACTAAGAGCTAAGAGCCCATTTTGCTTACCAACACAAAAGGTCAAGTGGCTTACCCAAAACCATAGGCCACACGAGCCAAACAAAACCCAGATCGCCTCAGAAATCAATGCTCACTGTCCTATACCCATCAGCCTCCAGTCTGGCACATAATCAACAACAGTACAAAAACAGTGTGTGATACATTCTCAATGCACGGCCTGGAGGCTAAGTGCTTTTGGAATTGAAAAGGAAAGGAGATCTTTTGGGACTAGACTTATAAAGGAAGGAAGGAAAAATATGAAAGGTGGGATCTGAGCTGAGTCTGGAAAAATGAATAGGTCTAGATAGGAGGGGAAGGCTTTGATTTTTGCTCAGCCAAGGGGGAGTAATAGTGGGAGGGAAGGTTCCTCTTGCAAGGAATGTTGAGGATGATATATTTATGAAACATATCTGACTAGAGTAAAGAGAGGGCTCATACAGCAGAGCAATGGGGAAATGATAAGTATATATATATATAGTATATATAGTAAATATATATAGTAAATATATAGTAAATATATATAGTAGCCAGACTGTGAAGAGTTTGGAATAATAGCTAGCACTCATGTAAGTGCTTTTGTGAGAGGGGGTGGGGGCAACTAGGTGATGCCATAGTGCATACAGCATGGAGCCTGCAGTCAGGAAGACTCATGTTCCTGCATTCAACTCTGGCCTCAGCTGTGTGACCCTGGGCGAGTCACTTCACCCTGTTTGCCTCCGTTTCCTCATGTGTCAAATGAGCTGGAGAAGGAAATGGCAAACCACTCTAGTATCTGTGCCAAGAAAACCCCAAAGGGGGTCACGAAGAGTCAGACACAACTGGAAAACAATTGAACAATTTCCTGGCTCCAAGCCTGGCGCTCAATCCACTGCACCACCTGGCTGTACCATGAAAGACCCAAGTTCAAATCTATCCTTCCTAGCCGTGCGACCCTGGGCAAGTAACTTAAATTCTGTTTGCGTTACGCTGGAGAAGGAAATGGCAAACAACTCCAGTATCTTTACCAAGAAAATCCCATAGACATCACTGGTGTGCTACAGCCCACGGGATCTCGAAGAATCAGACATGACTGAACGACAACAGCAAGAATTTTGCCTCTGTTTCCTCAGTTGTTAAATAGATCTAATAACAGCACTTAACCTGCAAGTTTATTGAAAGCATAACATGAGAGCATTATTATTTGTAAGGCACTCTGCCAGCCTTAAAACTCTACATAAATGCCAGCTATTATTAGAATAATCCCTATGATCTTCACATATAGTCATTCATTCAAGTCTCGAATCAAAACTGTGGGGTAGGAAGGGGAGGGGTAATAACACCTGTCCTGTCTACCCGGCAGTTTGGGTTCGAGACTTGAATGAATGGATGGATGGAAGGAAAATTAATTTACCACCTATGTGACTCAGACAAGTCACTGGACGTGTCCGTTTTCTTATGGGTATAATGAGGGCTTTAGGCCAGATAGCCTTTGAGGAAGGTTCTCGCTCTAAATCTACGAGTCTATGGTTTGCCCAAAGCCACATCCCTAGAGAGAACAGAGGAGGCCTTGAACCCACGTCTCTCCTGACTTTGGCCTTTTCATTATGGCACATCGGCTATCTTGCAGCATGCTAAGAAGAAGCACCAATAACCCAGAAGTCCAGATAATCCAAGAACCATTTTTACTGATTCCAGGACATAATCAGATTCATTTGTGCTCAGGGACTCACTTTCTCTACACCGTTTTCCGAGGTCTCCTGGCTCACCTCAGCTGTTGGCTACCGGAGCTTCACTGAACTGGGGTGTGGTCCGCAGCTCTGGGTGAGCCAGAGAGCAGGTGACACGTTAACAGTCACCCTTTATTATGGATGTTGAATTTATCCAGTATTTACCTACACACTGATTCCCCACTCCCACAATGAATGGAAGCTTCTCATGAGCAAGGATTATTTAATTTTTTTGTCTCTGTATCCCAGCCAGGGGACAGTGCTTGGAATATGGACACTTAATAAATGCTTCTTGAATGAACAAATGACCTTAGACTTCGTTGTTGTTCAGTTGTTTCAATCATGCCCAACTCCGTGGCCTCATTTGGGGTTTTCTTGGCAAAGATACTGGAGTGATTTGTCATTTCCTTCTGCAGCTCATTTTGCAAACGAAGAAACTGAGGTAAACAAGGTTAAGGCACTTGCCCGAGGTCACACAGTTAGTATCTGAGATCAGATTCAAACTCAGGTCTTTCTGACTTCAGGCCCAGCGTTCTAACCACTGAACCACCTAGCTGCCCAACCTTAGACTAAGGGAAGGGAATAAGCATCTATACTATGAACCAGGCACTTTACAAAAATATTATCACATTTGGTCCTCCCAGCAGCCCTCTGAGGTAACTACTATTATTATGCCTTTTTTACAGATAAGGAAACTGAGGCAAAAAGAAGTAAAGTGACTTGCCCAAGGTCACAAAGCGAATAAGAATCTGAGGCTGGAATTGAACGCAGACCTTTCTGACTCTAGATGTGGTGCTCTATCCAGTGCACCATCCGGCTGCCTGAGTATAAAGCTTGGAGTATGGCTGATAGATCATAAGGTTTGGAATCATGGGACCTGGTTTCACATCTTGGCTCTCTTGTTTACTACCTTTACGACCTTGGGTCAATCACATCCACTTTCTGGGACTCCATTTTCTCATCTTTAAAATGAAGGGACTAGACCACAGGATCTCTAGGACTCCTTCCACCTTGAAACTGATGATCCTACGAAAATCTCTTCCATCTTCCTTTTATAGTAAGAGCTGAACACATTAACCTACATGATGCTACAGAAAGGTGCCTTTAACAGTTACATATCCAGGTATGAACCAACTAATGTCAATTGTGGTGGAGGCCTTGAAGCCAGGCAGAGTTGGGTTCAAGTCTTTCCTCTGACACATACTGGTCATGTATCCCTCAGATCTCTGGGAGTCTAAGTAGAAGAGAAGGTGCTACTTTGCACTGGTGGAGGGAGGTTCCTCTCCTGGGAGTTCCCTACAACAATGACATCAAAGGGTCAGTCCCTAACCTTATGGTGATGAATCAAAGCAGGAAGCTTTATGGCCAATAAATTCAGATGATATTTGTCTTAAAAAAACCAGAGGCTATACAGAGAGCACCAACACTTTCCTGCCTACACAGATAAATAACCGCAGAACTTACAGTAGATTGCTGGTCTTGTAGAAGCCAAGTGACAAGAGAGAATCATTGGGCAAAGCCCATTAATGGATCCTTCAAGCTCAACTCATTAAGATGCCCTAATGGTGATTGGCAAGCTTTCCTGTACTGAAAGGCAGCCAGGTCCCCCTGGGGCACCTGACATGCCGGGGATTGACAAGGAGAAGGCCAGCATCTGTAACACTGCCTTTATGAGAAAGTGAGCCCTTCACTCTTGACGTGATGGAATGCTCTAAGGAAGCAAGCACGAGGTCTCGGAGATAAATGGAGCTCCCGTCACTGGACGAGCCACAGAAACCAGGCCTTTAGCAAAGTGGAGCACATCTCAACCTCCTAATCCTTAACACACCAAGAAGAGGGAGTTTGAGGGGAGGGAGAAATGTACAGGATTTGGGGTCAGAGAGCGTGGATCTTGAGCCAGGCTCTGCATAGAGCTGGATGAGACCCAGGAGATCATCTTTCAATTTTGCACGTGAGGAAACTAAGGCCGAGAGAGCCTAAATGCCAACGACAGAGGAATTTTCTACCTTGGGAGTTCTCCAAGCTGGCAAAAGTCACATAACCTTCCACAATTCAACCTTTTAATTTTTCAGACAAGGAAACTGAGCAAATTGTATACTTAGAATGGCACAATTTCTCCTCCAGCCAACTGTCTTTATTAACAACAGGTGAATTATTCAGCCTATGGGTTATCTGTGGTTAATATTAATTAGTTATGCCTAGAATTCTTGCCACCCCTCCCCCACCAACTTTGCCATGCTACCCTGTCTCTGCTCATTGATACCCTGTACATCTTTCAAGGCCCAAGTCAAATACCACCTCCTCCATGAAGCCTTCTCTGCTCTCCCCCTCCTACCTTAAAGATGGATTTTATACACCCTCACCCCATTTCACGGCACTTTATATGTGCCACATTTGAATTTGTATCCTTTTTTCCATGAATATGTCATCTCACCCTCTAGAAAGTAAGCTCCCTATAGGTCCTGGACACAGAGTTGTTTTTTCTTGATATTTTCCCCAGTGTTTAGTATAGTATATTGGTTGCACTTTCAAAGTATTTCTTGAATGAATGAATGAACAAATGAATGAATGAATGAATGCTGTGCTGACTTACCCAGGACACCCAGGATACTTCTATGTTATCTCCCCTTCTTATCAATTAAAGTATATTCAGTCAAAGTTCATTAAGAAGATGAATCAGAGGGGCAGCTGGTGGTGCAGTGAGTAGAGGACCGGCCCTGAAGTTAGGAGGATCTGAGTTCAAATGTGACCTCAGACACTCGACACTTACTGTGTGACCTTGGGCAAGTCACTTAACCCAGATTGCCTCGCCTCTCTCTTCCAAAAAAAAACCAACAAGAAGATGAATCAGCTAATATACCTGAAAAGAAAAATTCAAATAATTCCAGATGGAAGTGATTTTTCTATTTTCTTGAATTATCCGTTACAATCATCTCTTCCATTAATGTGGTGGGGTGGGGGGAGGACACTGGACTGTGGTTCAAATCCCAGATCCCCAAACTTACCAGCTGTATGACCAAAGGGAAGTCATTTCTCCTCTAAGCCTCAGGGTCTCCATCCCTAAAATAGTGATAGTACATGCATTAATCACCTCACTGTCTTTTCAGGAAAGTATTTTTAAACTTTAAAATACTATAGAGATATGAATTATTATGAATAACCAACATCATCATAGAAGTAGGCTGATGTATTAGATAGTGTGCTGGCTGGCTTCAAAGCCAGCCTCAGATATATATTAGCTGTATGACCCTGGGTGAGTTTCTTAACCTCCCTGTGCTGTTTCCTCATAGATAAAATGGTTGGACTCAATGACCTTCTAGTTCAGAATCTATGATCCTCTGATCTCCATGCAAAATGGAATGAAAAGCTTTCAAAATGCACAGACCTAGCAGAAGAAACGCAAGCCAAGTGAAAACAGCACAAAGTCCCATCCAGGGGTGCGGAAACCTGCGGCCTCAAGGCCATACGTGGTCCTCTAGGTCCTCAAGTGCAGCCCTGTGACTGAATCCAAACTTCGCAGAACAAATCCTTTTGCTAAGGAGATTTCATTCCCATCATCCGGTCTGCTACTGAAAGTGTGCCACAGATCGATGAATCGTCAAGCATTTACCTGCCAAGTACATCTCTAGTCATCCTGATCTCTATCTGGCCACTGGACCCAGATGGCTCAGGAGGAGAAAGTAAGGCCCATGACTTTGCACGGCCCTCCCTCACTGAAATCCAATTCACTTGCAAGTCATGGCATCACCTCCCTGATGTCATGGTTTTCTTCCAGAACGAAGGACAGAAGGACAAACAACACAACAACCAAGGACTCTGGTAGGAGCTGGGGAAATAGAAGTGAGATGATCCTTCCCCTCAAGGGGCTTTCGTTCTATTGGAGATACTTTCCTTGAATCCATAGAGTACATCTCAGTTCTTTTGTTTCATTACCAAAAGCATTTGTTTTATCCTTCCGCCCAGAATCTACCAAAAATTACACATAAAAGAGTAAAAGTAAGGTGGCAACCTGCCCCTAGACCGTTTTTATATAAACTCCACGGAACCAGAATCTGAGAAGAGCAAGATAGCAACAGTAATAAAATCCAAAGTACACAGTGTTTGTTCCAAAAGAAAAGGATAGCCCTTTGGTGTGAGGCACAGGGCCGGGTGGTTATAATGTTGAGTGTTTCATAAATTTCTATTACTATGATTACACAAAAATCAATAACCCAACAGTGTATTCTGGACTATAATAATGCCTTCTATCTGTCATTTGAGCACAGAGGAGTGACTTAGCAACTAGAAACATAAGTAGAGGGAATGTCGGTTTTTTGATACTTAGCTAAATTTATTGCTGTTTCAAAAGCCCGGTAGCAAGAGGGAAGGAGGTGGGGGAAGAATCTAAAATCAGGAATAAAAAGGCACAAACCATTTTAACGTTTCCTGTCATTGTCTTGCTGCCTAAAATTTGAGTTTGACCTTATCATTAACAGCTGGACGGTCCCCAAAGCCAAGCCTTCCCAGGCTGCAGTATCCCAACAGCAGCCCCAGAGCAGCTATCTCACCTCACAACCTTCGGGGCAAGGCTGAGTGAGGAAGGAAATGTTTCCAACCTCTAGCCTTTGACCAGGCAAACACCTAAGTGTAAGGCAGGGCTAGGGAATCTGTGCCACTCCCTCCAAAGAGAAAACCATCCAGTTTGAACATTGTAAGACAAAAGCGTTTTCATTTACGGAGTAGAAAGGCAAATGCTGCATTGGGGGTCAGATACCCTGCATTCAAACTTTGCTTTTGTCACTTCCTAATAAAGGGAAGGCTGGATCTGGAGTCAGAAAAGCCTGGGTTCAGATCTCGACTTAGACACTCACTAGCTGTGTAACTCTAGACAAGTGATGACCTTTAGGAAGCTTCCTCATCTGTAAAATGAATGGTTTGGCCTTGCTGGTCTCTAAGGTGCCTCCCAGCTCCAGAATCTAAGATGCTATGAGAGAACCCATGAGAGGGACCAGGGAAGGCATCCCTGATATTTCAGATTCCTCTAGACTTTATTTGCCTTGGCTGCAATGTAAAAATCCATCAGGTGAGGCCTCTGGAGTCCAAATCGATTTCAACAGGAAGAAGACACTAATAAGCCAAAAATCGAGCAGACTTGTTAATGGCCTGGCGGTTACCCCTTCAAAAGGAAATGTCGCCCTGAAAGGGTTTGCACATTCTGATCCATTACCTCCAGCATTGGGCTGGCAGCTTTGGCAGCCATGCCAAGAAGCATTGCGAGTGAATTTGATCCTTCGCCTAGTAGGCCTGTCTAGGGCCATCTGAGTGACTTTCCGTAATCGAGGTCATTCCAAAGACCTGACTTCCGAAGGCTCGGGGAAAGTGTTTTGTTACAGCCCCCAACCCAAACAGCAAGATAAATATATCTCAAGGTTTGCCATATTGATCATAGCCTGCGGCTGACACATCTCTTCCCTCTGCACCCTCCCCCAAATGTCTACAGGAATAGAATCTGAGAAGTAAATAATTGTTTTAAAACTAAAGATTTATGAGCACAGAGAGAATTTGGAAAGCAGAAACAAAGGGAATTTCGAATAAAATATAGCTGAATGAAACAGTATGGAAACCATCCACTAAGCCAGCACTCAGCACAGTGCCTAGCACAGAGTAGGTGCTTAATAAATGCTTATTCCATTCCATTAGGAAACTGAGACCCAGAGAGATTATGTAACTTGCCCAGACTCAGGCTCACACAACCAACAACTGGAATCTGAACTCAGGACCAATCAACCAATCAATAAACATTTATTAAGAGCCTATTATTACCAGGCAATTTTTGTTGTTGTTGTTAAGTATTTCAGTCATGTCTATCACATAGGTAGCCCAGTAGATAGAGCTTGGGGCCTCATCTTCCTGAGTTCAAATCCAACCTCAGATACTTAATAGCTGTGTGACCCTGGGCAAGTCACTTAGCCCTCTTTGCCTCAGTTTTCTTATCTGTAAAATGAGATGGATAAGAAAATGGCAAACCACTCCAGTATCTTTGCCAAGAAAATCCCAAGCGAGGTCACGGAGTCAGACAGGACTGAAACAACAACAGATTACCAGGCATTGTGCTAAGCCCTGGGAATACAAAAAGAGGCAAAAGACAGTCCCTGCCCCCAAGACCAAGGAACTTACAGTCTAATAGAGGAGACAACATGCAAACAAATATATAAAATCAAGCTATATACAGGATAAATAGGGAATAATTAACAGAAAAGATTATTAGAATTAAGAGGGGTTGAGGAAGGCTTCCAATAAAAGATGGGATTTTGGTCATTTGGACATAAAGGAAGCCAGGGAAGTTAGTAGGCAGAAAGGACAAAGAAAATGCTCAGAGCCCAGAGAGAGAGTTTATGGAACAGCCATGGGGCAAGGTGTAAGGAGACTGGGAAGGTAGGAAGGCGCTGGTATATGAAGGGCTTTGAATGTCAAATAGAAGATTTTCTATTTGATCCTGGAGGCAATAGGGAGCCCCTGGAGTTTATTGAGTAGTGGAGTAACCTAAACAGACCTGTGCTTTAGGAAAATCACTTTAGCAACTGAATAGACCACTGGTTCCAAATTCCCCTCTTTTTCTACTACATTAAATCAGAAGAGCCAAATTCCTCTGATTCCCCTAATTGCATTAGGGTGAGGAACTCCCACTTTCAAACACAGATCAGCATATTGACAATAATTTACAATCCTACAGAGTTGTCTAGGATTACCAAGACCCTGTCTTGCCCAGGGTCACATAGCCAGTATATGACAGAGACAAGACTAGAATTCAGCTCCTTCTGCCTCCAAGGCCAGCTCTCTCTATACCCTAGGTCACACAGCTTCCCATGGTTTCAGACCTCTGGGTTCAGAGACTCTAATCTATACCAAATCGCTCCTAAAAAGAAAAGAATCTAAGCCAAATATGTGAACCAGGGTTGCTATCATGTATAAGCCAAATAGGCAGCTCTTTGCCCCCAAAAGAAGTGATTTCAGGGGTCACATCACATGCTCCCAAATCTACTCGTTCAAGTCTAGAATTCTATTGTTCTTTGACCACTGAGGGAATTGGTAGTTTAATGTATCATCAATCGTTTATACCTTAGTGTGAATGAAGGACCTAAGAGCAATTTTGATGCAGGCTGGAAAAGAGAAGAGGATTTTAAGGCTACCTGAGGAGAACACATGGAGGGGAGAAGGGGATGCTTCTAGGGCTCAGAAAGGAATGGAAGAATTCCTGTGGGGGAGCTTTATACCCATATCCATAAGGGTGAGAGGTGATTTGAGTAAATCAATCAGATCACCCCATCCCACTCAAAGTAAGTGATAAGATACTTAAGTCCCAATGCATTTAACAGGTGAAACTAAATCTCAGTTATTGACTACCTGTGAACAAGGTTGGGACACCTCCCTAGGTGTGACAGGAAATTTGTGTGGCTTGGCTGAGGGGCTCCCTCATGCTCTGTCACCCTGGATAAAGCCTCAGTTGACCCTGAGAGATTCTGATGCCTGCAGCAGAGAAGGGAGAGCAGACCATCTAAATCCCTGAGAAGGAAGTGATGGGGAGAGAGCAGAGCTCTGGGACTTGGCCTGCTGTCCTCCCCACTCCAATTTGGCTGGAGGAACCTTGTGAACGGCAAAGGCTCCAGAGGGCTTGGATTTCTTTTTTCCCTTTGGTGTCCTACTGTGTCCCCAGAACAGCCGACAGCAGTGTCTGCATCAGGAGACACAGATAGACTAGACGAGATAAGGAAAACATATTTAAGGTTCCATGGCCCAATGGAAAAGCTCCACCAACCTAAGGGAAGTCCAGCAAAAGGATTTGCCCAAACTGTGAATTACTGTACTCTAAGCATCCCGGCCATCTAGGCTCTATGGATGGATCTCTGGTCCTGAGGGTCTGGAAGACCTGAGCTCAAACCTGACCTCAGACACTTACGAGCTATGTGACCCTGGGCAAGTCACTTTACTTTTGTGTGCCTCAGTTTCCTCAACTGTAAGATGGGGATAATAACAGCACCTACCTCCCAGGGTTGTTGTGAGATAAAAATGAGACAATATTTGTTAAATGCCTGGCACATTGTAGGTGCTTATTAAATGCTGCTTCCTTTCCCTCCCCCTGGACTTGGTGGGAGGTTGTGACACAGACTTCTGGGGGTAATATTCCATACTATTTTACACCCTAGCTAGCATTTCTATAGCGCTTTAAGATTTACAAAGCGCTTTGAGGTTTACAAAGCGCTTCAGCTGCGTTCTCTCATTTGTTCTTCCCAACACTGTGAGATGAATGCTATCATTATCCCAGTTTTACAGATGAGGGAACTGAAGTTTAGAAAGGTTAAATGACTGACCCAAAGTCACACAACTACTAAGTGTCTGAGGCAAGATTCAAACTCAGGTCCTGCTCTCATTTCAAATCCAACTCTGGCTACCAGGCCACCTCCCTGCCTTAGTAAATAACTAATTATCTAACACCTAATTGTCTCTAACAACTAATTATCTGGCTGACTGATTAACTATCAGATTAGAACAACAAGCCCAGTTCTTTAGAAGTCTAAAGGGCAATACGGCAGCAGCCATACTGTGGGGACCCAACCTGCCAGGGGAGAAGGCATCAGGAGAGGTAAGTCTTATGTTGGAGCTAGAAGCAATTCAAAAGGTCTTTATCATCTAACCGGTGGTGGGATTCAAATAAATTAACCACGGAGCCGAGACCCCGTCCCCGCTAACAACCTGTTCGCCGAACTCAACCTAAAATCAGGTACCGGTTCTACCAAACTGGCTGAATCCCACCACTGTCTAACCCCCTTGCCCTAGAGATAAGCAAAATGCATCCCAGATTGGGAAAGCAACATATCAGAGGGTGCAGAGCTAGTGAGAAACAAACGGGATTCAAACCCAGGTCTTCCAATCATACCAAGCAGCTTCCCACCTTGACCCAAGGTCAGCTAACTCAGTTTCTCCATAACCTGAAACATTAGATTCGTGAGTTCCTCTTTTCTCTACCCCTCCTTACACTTCCTGCCTACAGATGCCTTTCTGAACCATCCAAAAGAGCTTCTGGGATCCAGCTGGAGGTGGAGCATCAGGCTGCCACCATCCCATCATTTCCATCTGATAGCAAGGGCAGACCCAATCAGTAACCTGCTGGGCTCACAAATTTGCCATGCTTTGGTCGGCTAAAACTTTGTAGAGCACATTATGGAAGCTCAATTAATTGTAGGAATTACACGAGCCAAAGTCACCAGTGTTACCTCCAATTATTTTTCCACTTAATATCTTTTTTTAATCATGAGCTGACTTGGCCCGCCAGGAGCCCTTCCCCCTTCTGAGGGTCCTCTAATCTGGAGCTGGCTTCCCCCTGAGTCTCACAGCCTGAGGTCCTGAGACCTGTCATCAGCTGTAACCCTGTCTGCCCGGCCCTCATCAGCCCGGCTTCCACCAAAGAACTCAATGAAAATGGAAATGGGGCCCAGCCAGGCTTCCAAGGTATTCTCGTGGCTGTGTGTCTAGGCATGTGGTTTTCCCTGAACCAGGGTTGCCAAGGCAGAATGTTGCTAAAACCAGGCATGAGCAGACCTGTGCCAAGCCCCTGCCTGGGGAAGGCTAGAATATGATAAGCCCCCCCCCCGAGGGCAAGGCCTCTTCTGTTTTTGTGACTGGAGACCCAGTACATAACACAGTGCCTGGCACATTAATAAGGGACTTAACAAAGGCTCCTCGAGGGGATTCCAACTGACATTTATAAAATCTTTTAAGATCGACAAAGCTCTATCTAATCTATATTTTTTTCAAATATCCATGATAGGTAGCTCAGTAATCACACCTTCGAGTTCTTTCAGTACCAAAGAGTGTAGCTAATACAGGCAGGGAGATGGCTAGAATGTTAGAATTGGAGATCTGAGTTCAAATTTTGCCTCAGACACTTACTAGCTGTGTGACTTTAGGTAAGTCACTTAACCTCTGCCTGCCTCAGTTTCTTTACCTGTAAGACATAAAATGGCACAGCCAGGATTCATGTGACTCCACAGTGCTCTCTCCCCCACCCCAGAAAGGAGAAAAGTAATAGGACACATAGACCGATGAATATTAGCACCTATTCCATGGTGGCATTGTAAGGATGAAATGAGATTGATAAATATATATATATATACATATATATATATATATGTGTGTGTGTGTGTGTGTGTGTGTATATATGTATGTATGTATGTATGTATATAGGAAGTGCTCTATAAATGTTAGCTATCTTTATTATCTAGGTCAGCTGCCCTGGGTTCATTAAGGGCAGCTGTTACCTTATTATTTTCTCCTTTGGGGTGACACAGAAAATGCAGTGGGGCAGCTAGAGTACCAGCCTTGAAGTCAGGAGGACCTGAGTTCAAATGTGACCTCAGACACTAACTAGTTGTGTGACCTTAGGCAAGTCACTTAACCCTAATTGCCTCCCCCTCACCAAAAACAGTGCCATCATCCTGGAGGCTCATGGGTTCTGAATTTAAATCCTGTCTCAGATACTGCCTAGCTACCAGACCCTCAGCAAGTCACTTAAGCTCTATTAACCTCAGTTTTTCATCTGTAAAATGGGGAAGATAAGAATCGCACTGTTTCCTAGGGTTGTTGCAGGAAATATATGGGAAATGCTCTATGAGTGTCAGACAGTATTATTATCTGGGTCAGATGTCTTGAATTCATCCTACCAAGTATCAATGACACATATCAAGTCAAATTTGCTTCTCTGTCCTTAAAAAAAAACTAGAAATAATTAATAGTGGGAAGAAATTACTACCTAAAGCATCTCTTCTAGCTCCCTCATCTTGCAGAAGATGAAATTGAAGCCAAAAGAAATTAATTAACTTTCCAAGAGGCACACCTATAATGAGCTTCAGGGCTCTGGAGAGAATGGTACCCACTCCCCACACACAAACTCAATGAGGCAAAACGTGGCATTCTGGGAATTCCACTGACCTGAGAGACAGGAGACCTGAGTTCAAGCCCCAGCTCTGACACTCCTGGCTGTCACTTCACTTGCCTGGGCCCATCTCCTCATTTGTAAAACAGATGCCCTTCTTACCTCCCAGAGCCGCTGTGGTCAAAGCGATTTTAACATGTAATAGAAATCTGAGCTTTTCATTCACAATTTTGAATTGTCTCTAGCCCCAACACTCAGTCAGTTTCACAGCAAAATTAAATATTCTCTGATGACATTTTTCTTCAAATATTAATTTAGTAAGAATAGTCAGCATTTACATAATGCATTAAGAGTCACGAAGGGCTTTACAGATATTTTCTCCCTAGATCCTCACTACCTCCTGGGAGGTAGGTGCTATTATCTGCATCCCCACTTCATGAATGAGAAAACTGAAGTAGATAGAAGTTAAAACACTTGCCCGAGGTCACACAACTAGTAAGTATCGGAGGCTGGATGAAAACTCAAGCCTTTCTTCTTTCTCTTCAGTTCTTTTTCAGTTGTGTCTGACTCTCTGTGACTCCATTTGGGGTTTTCTTGGTAAAGATACTGGAGTAGTTTGCCATTTCCTTCTCTAGCTCATTTTACAGGTGAGGAAACCAAGCCAAACAGGGTTAAAAGACTTGCCCAGGGTCACACAGCTGGGAAGTGTCTGAGGTCAGATTTGAACTCAGGAAGATGAGTCTTTCTAGCTCCAGGCCCAGCACTCTGTCCACAATGCAAACTCAGTTCTACCTGACTCCTAATCCCACACTGCACCACCTAGGTGATGCTTCATTTTGAAAGTCACTTTCCTACTGCTAATTTGATTCTAGCTTTGTATTTACAATAGGGCTCATACTTATTTCTCCATTAGACTCCCAAATACCTCCACTTGCTGACTTCCTGTAAATAACTTTGAAAAAGAGAAATACTGCATTCTCTTAAAAAAAAACTAGATATTTTTACTCATTTGGATTATCCCAGACTTCTCTTCCCCTTTCTCATTCCCCCTCACCCCCATTATTCTAAATGAGAAAGGTTTTACTGCTTCGGGACCCTCCATTGCATCCAAGAAAGCTAGGAGACGTCTGCTGGATGATCTGAGGCTCCTTTCAGTTCTTAGTTTCTATTACTCTGTGGTCCTTGGTGAGAGTATTTCAAAAGAGCATTAAAATAAGAAATGGATAGCCCAGCCTATTTTTTCCTCTCTGATGCTTGCCTGGGCTCCAACCTAGAAAGAGCTTTCCTTAACCAAAAGGAAAAATGCCCAGTTTGAAAGGGATATCAGGTCACTTAACCTCTGCAGACTTCTGTTTTCTCCTCAGTAATATGAGGGTTTGGGTCTGGTGATCTCTGTGGTTCCTTCCAGCCCTGAAATCCTCCAGAGCAATAAAATTCCAAGAAACCTGCAGTGATTCATCTTCATTTGGGTCCGGTTACAATCACAACATTTCACTATCATACCTAAACTTTATATCACCTTGAGCTGGATTTATTGTTAACTTATCCAGCCATCCCGGAAATTCAAAGACTATTGTGCTGGATTTGAGACTCGTGACATAGAACAGCTGTCTGCATTTGTACAGAGGGCTGAAACATGGCTAGTATGCCTCGATGGGCCTTAAATGAGAGTCACAATTGGGGGGATTAGTAATTTCTGTTTAAAGTTATTCCTGAGTTACATCTTACTACACAGACATATATACATATATGGTAAATTATATATGTATGTATGTATATATGTATGTGTGCGTATGTCTGTATGTATATATCTATATCTAGATAGATAGATAGAGATAGAGATAGAGATTCAGATACAGATACAGATACAGATACAGATATATACTGGGGGAAAGCCTAGAATAGTTGGGGGAAGGCTAGACTCAGATTCAGATATCCTGTGTTCAAATGCTGGCTCCATCACTGACTAGTAACCTTAAGCAAGCCACTTCACATAGCCACACCTCAAAGAGCTATAACCAGGGTGGGACAGCCAGGGTCCTATCCCAGGGTATCAAAACTGATAGCGCATTGGCAACACTGGCACTCATTCAGCAATGTAGAGGCAACTATGCTTAGCATTTAGCAAGAATATAATTAGGGCCTAGTAGATGAGAAACTTCCCTGCACCAGTTCCACTGAGTCTTAGAGGGGTGCTTAGAAACTGAGAAATTAAGTGATTTGCTACTGGTTACACAGAGGGCTGCTAGGTGGCGCCATAGTGCACAGAGCACTGAGTCTAGAGTCAGGAGGACTCATTTCCCTGGCTTTAGACGCTCACAGCTGTGTGACCCTGGGTAAGTCACTTCACCCTATCTGCCTCAGTTTCCTCATCTGTAAAATGAGCTGGAGAAGGGAATGGCAAACCACTGGAGTATGTCTGTTAAGAAAACCCTAAATGGGGTCATAAAGTGTCAGACATAACTGAAAATGATGAACAGCAACTGGTCACACAGCCAGTATGTGTCAGAAAGAGAATTTGAACCCAGTTCTTCCTATTTCTAAGGCTAGCTTTCTATCTACTACGCCAGAATTGTCCAACACCCAGCCACCAGCCACACGGCCCACAATATTCCCAAGTGCTGCCAAATCAGATTAAAATATAATTGGGAGATATTTAACAAAATAAATAAAAACACGATAGAACATAGATAACATTAAGATGTGTCGTTGTTTTTAAGTCAATATGCAGCCTGCAGAGATCCTTATTTACAGCTTAGTGGCCTCGTTTCTTTTGTGTTTGACCCTACTGTACTATATACCACTGTTGCATCTCTAATTAATAAGAATAGGGGCAGCTAGGTGGCACAGTGGATAGAGCACCGGCCCTTAAATCAGGAGGACTTAGGTTCAAATCCAGCCTTAGACACTTGACACTTATTAGCTGTATGACCCTGGGCAAGTCACTTAACCCTGATTGCCTCACATGCAAAAAAAAAAAAAAAACAAGAAGAGGGGATAAGGGCTTTAGCTATGATTTCATTGATATGGGGAACTCCCATATGAGGAAATTCCATCTACAGGTCAATATCTTCCCTGCAACTTATGGAAGAATGCCTAAAAAAATGAGAAATTAAGTGACTTGCCAAGAGTCACACAGATAATATGTGTAAAAGGTGGAATGTGAACCCAGGTGTTCGGGGCTCCGAGGCTAGCTCTCATTTAGCAAGAATAATTACTGCTAAGTCCTAATTAGTGCAAATAATGAATCCCAAGAAGTAGTCACATTCTTCAAATTCATACTGCATATCTCCACTGGAGTGGAACCAATTACCATATTTTACATAATTATAATTTCTAATAGTGTAAATTCAAAGGCATGTGACCACTTCAATGAGAGCCATTATTTGCACTAATTAGGACATAGCGGTAGCTAAAATAGGATGGCAGGTTCCTTACCCTAGAGATGAGCTTCTCCTCCCAAACCTAGAAGATTGGCTTTGTGGCTCCCCAGAGCCTCTGTCCATAAGGCTCAATGTCCCGGGACATTTCTGGACAATACATGGGAAATGTCACTGAATGTGGGGTCAGAGGACCTAGTTCTGTCCTTTGTGATGTGTATGACCATGGACAAATCCCTCCACGTCACCAGGTCTCAGCTCTTCATCTTCAAAATGAGGGGATTGGACCAGATGAACCCTAGGGTCTCTTCCAGCTCAGAAACTATGGTCTTGGGATCCTCTCAACTGAACTTGTCAATTTGAGGAACTGTCTCCACCTGCTTACCCTGCCCCAGGCAACTGGTGAAGTTTGTCCCAGGTGTAAAAGAAAATCTAGAGATGGTAATGGCTTTGGTACTTCAGGTCTGTCGTTTATAAACTGAGAGGATTGAAACAGAAAATCTCTTTCAGCTTTAAGCCTTATGTTGTTTATAGAATCATACATAGAAGAATCAGAAAGGACATTAGATTTCTATTACTCCCACCCTTTCATTTTAGAGATGGGGAAATTGAGGCAGAGGGAGGTCAAATGATGTACCCAAGATCACACAGGTAATATGTAATGGAGTTAGGATTTGAACCCAAGTCATCTGATTGCAAACCCAGAAAAATCCCTACCATATCCTACTGATTCTATTACTTTGGACCTCTTTAGGCCTCAGCTTCCTTGTCTGTAGAATAAGGGAAGAGGCCTGGATGGTCTCTAAGGTCTCTCCCTCTCTAGCACCTTTGGATTCTGTAATCTGTGAGAAATGTTCACCTGTCCTAGCTCTTTTGTCTTGCCTAGTCTTTCCCAGCTCCTCTGGTAGTTGTCCATAACTCAGTAATTCAGTGCCAATCAAATATAACTTAATTCTGTATAAGGCAAAAGAAATCCAGGCCTTATTCACATTCCCTCTTTTTTTGCCTAAAGATGTCTCTATTTTATTTAATAAGCATTTATTTTCTTTCCTTCCTACCTTCCCTGCCCATGAAAAGGAAAAGGAAAAAAAACCCTTATAACAAATATCAATACTCAAGCAAAACAAATTCCCACATTGGTCATTGGGTCCAACAATGTGTGTCCCATTCTCCACATTAAATCCATCACCTCCCACCTCTAACAGGAAATGGGTAGCATCCTTCACCACCCAGACAGCTCCCTGCTTTAATACTTCTATCCCCAAAGCTCCCTTCATACAGTTAATGAGATAAATGCAGTCCAACACATTTCTGTTAAAAGAATCCTATTTTCTCTTTAACTTCTACTGAAGACTAAAAGATGCATCTGTGGGGCAGTAAGGGGTCAGGGAAAGATATTCTCTAGAATAATAGAATCTAAGTTCAGGAGGCAGTGAATCTTTTTCCATATCACACATTCAGAAACCAAAATAAACATTCACAATATTCACATTTTTAATACTACCTATCCCTACACTAGGGATGGGGAATCAGTTCTCAAATCAAATGGTAAAAAATTACAATAGGACATATGACAAAGACTCCCATCTGTCCCCAGTCTTCCCCTGCCTCTTATAGGGCTCTACTCTGGAGAAAACAACCCCTGAACTGGAGCAATGCATTGATGTTTTCCACCAGTAATAAATCCCCTTAATGTTTCCAACTTTCTATTGGAAGCTCTTTTCTCATCATGTAACTTCCTGGCCTCTTTCTAGACATCTTTGCCCATTCATTTATGGGCTTCCTCAAATAGATGGAGTTAGTAGCACATAGAGCTAAGAACCAACATATTTGTCCTTGTTTCGCAATGGAGGTTCCTCCAAATTGCTGATAGGACCACTGAGCTGTCTGCCAGAAAGTTAATGTCAATCCAATCCAATAAACATTTATTAAGTGCCTATGGTGGGCTAGGCACTGTGCTAAATGTTAGGGTACAAGTAGTAAAAAAGAAAGGCAGTCCCTACCCCCAATGAGCTTACACTCTCTTAACAATCTAAAGGAGAAAACAATACATGTAAGGAAGGAGGAAAGGGGAGGGGAGAAATGCCAAGGTGAGGCATCTTGTTCTGTGGGATTGAAACCGGAGTGGGCAGCATATGCAAAATGGTCTTAGAGACCATTCTGTCCTCGTTAAAGGAAGGCATTGGGACGAGTCTGACACTCCATCTCCCAGCCCTCCAAACAGGGGAGAAGAGGAATCAATCAAGGCTTGAGTTAGCCCCAGGGTGGTGAGTTTAGAAGGGATGAGCTTATCCTGGGAGGGGCATCTTGTAGAACAGAGTTGAAACCGGGGCGACGGACACAAATGGAGAAATGGTGAGATGTCAAAAGGTGATGGGCAAATTCGGACAGTATACCAGTCCCAGGGTTGATTGTTTTATAACAGCTGACAGAAAACATCTTAAGGTTTGGATTGTCTCATTATATCCCCACAAGTACCTATGAGGTAAGTATGACAGATAATACCATTCCCATTTTACAAATGAGAAAACTGAGTCACAGAGGTGATTTGTCCATGATCTTCTCCTAGCTAGTAAATGTCGGAGGCAGAATTCAAACTCAAGTATCACCTGACCCAAATCCTGAGCCTTTCCAGGATACCATGCTATCTCTCCTCTTCCTAAGCTAATAGTTTGTTTAATTAATTGATAACTACTGTACTAACTTATCAAAGGAACAAAAAAATGGAAAAACCACATCGAGCCAGAAATTGAGACTCGAGTTCCGGTCCTGACTCTGCCACTAATTGTGTAATCTTGAACAAGTTCCTTCATCTTTCTAAGCCTCAGTTTCTTTATCAATAAAAAATGAGTGGGTAGAGAATAGTCTCTAAGATCCCTCTTTGAGGTTTTAAAGAATATTTACTATAACGTGGAGTGCTTAAGAATCAAGAACACCTAGATTCAGATCTCACCTAAGATGCTTACTAGCAGTATGATCATGGGCTAAGTGCACAGTACACAAAGAAAGGCAAAAACAGTCCCCGCCCTTAAGGAGCTGACATTCTAAAGTGGGGGGGGGGGGTGTGGGGAGCGAAGGGAAAGGACTGGGGAGAACATGTAAATATTTAGGGAAGATATTTACAAAATAATCTCCAAGGGGAAGACATCGCTATTTAGAGTAACCAGGAAAGACCCATAGAAGTAGAGATAGTAATTAAGGTAACATTATAAAAAAACAAACCAAAGTGTTGTGCATCCTTGGGTACTAGCAGGTAGCTGGCATTTTATTATCACTCATATAGTCAAATAGTACCTGGGCAGTATGGTAGGAGGCAGCAGCACAGACAAGATGGCAGACTCAAGACCATGGCTTGTCCAAAAATCCCTGTGTTTCAATTCCATTTTCTCTTTCTTTTTATTTTAAAGTTTTATTGACATGTTTTGTAAAAACAGAACATTACAAACATTTACAGATTGTCTCCACTCTGTGGAAGGTACAAAACAGTTAACCAAAACTTGCCAGGCCCAGAGTCAGGAGGTCTCATCTTCCTGAGTTCAAATTTAGCCTCAGATACCTCCTAGCTGTGTGACGCTGGGCAAGTCACTTAACCCTGTTTGCCTCAGTTTCCTCATCTTTAAAATGAGCTGGAGAAGGAAATGACGAACCACTCCAGTATTTTTTGCTAAGAAAATCTCAGATGGGGTCACGAAGAGTCAGACACAACTAAAAAATGGCTAAACAACAGCAGCCATTACATTGAGACCTCATCTGAACATATATGCAACCTTTTACATCTGTAGCACTCACACACACATTTCTCTATTTTAAATTTTTTTAATTAATAGAAATCTATTTTGTCTCCCTCCTGCTCTCCCACACCATTTTTTAAAAGAAAAAAGAACAAATTCCTTATAACAAGTATGGACAGGTAAGCAAAACAAATTCCCTTAATGGCTGTATATAAAAACATGTATGTCTGATTCTGTACCCCAAAACTATAATTTCTCTGTCAGGAGGCAGATAATATGTTTCATCACAGGTCTTCTGGGATCATGGAGCAAAGACTTCCTATACCAGTGTTTTGAAGTACATTCAGTGAGACCTTGGTTAAGAGATAGATCCATGAGATGAGATTTTCTTATGAGATGCATAGTGTTTTCAATATTCAATAGATCATGTACCCCCACAAAAAAACTACACGGGAATAGGGGGATGGTAGAATGTTCATCTTTTGGGCCTTAACTGGCCCTTAGAAGTACTATAAAGCAATTTAAGTTTATTTTTACCTCTTCTCCTTCCCCCTTTCATCTGTTTATCTGTCTGGTGCCCTTCTTCCTCAACTGCTCAGGGCCCTCAAACTGCCCCCTGACCATTCAGAGTCCTCTTACTATGGTACTCCCAAGCAAGTCAACTCTTGTCAACAGTGACTCATACGTTTAACCATTCACTATCATCAACAAGCAACATCACCACCATTAATTTAGTGAGTACCAACTGTGTTCAGGGCACTGTGCCAGATAAGGGGGTTGGGGAATACCAAAAGATAGAATACATATACATGGAGCACTCATGGTCAGGGAGAGGACTCACCCACAGATAATGCATATAGACAGGGAACAACCCATCTAGCACAGTTGACAATAGCCAGGACTATCTACTCTCCTCAGGCTATATCCCTGCTGAGACCCCTCTCTTCTTCCAACCCTGCTTCTTGATGCTTGCCCACAAAACTGCTGATATCATCTGCTGGTCTGTTCATAACCTTGAACTACCAGCTGTGCTCAAAGGGCTTGTCCTCTGCTGATCTTTTCTCTCCACTGTGCTGCCATCTGCCAGTTCTCTTTAAAAAGAAGATCTCTACTAATTCTCTGGGGCCTTCTACTGATGCTCTTATGATTTGTAGATGCTACTGACTTCAGCCCGTAGGCCTATGGTTATTTCAACTCTGTGAATCAGACCCACAGCCACACTCAGATGGCCAGCAGAAACCTAGTCTAGTCTAAACTGTCTTTAAACTTCATTTCTATCTTCCACTCCCTGATCTAAGTTTCCCATTTGACATAGATGTGATCTCATCCCCATTCATTCTCATTCTGCCTCTAGCTTCTATCCAAAGTCTATCCAAATCACCCCAGGAGTTTCTCTTAGCAAGACTGAATAGGTAGAAATGGTGAATTATTTTCCTCTGTCTTCCTACGTGTACCGAAGTTTGCTTTTCTAACTACCTATGACGTGCTGAAATAAATGGTTCAGATGCAAAGAAGCAAAATAATTCAGAGTTTTCAGATATTTGGAGGTCCCTACCCAAGCCTACCAAGATTCATAGAACTTTCAGAGTCTAAAGAGACCTTAGAGGTCACACATCCAAATCTATAATTTTATAGATGAAGAAACTGTGACCCAGAGGAGGAGACTTCGTCAAGGTTACAGTCATTATCAGAGATGAGGCTAAAGCCCCAGTCCCCTGACTGTGGCATTCTTTCTACCATTATATGCTACCTCTGGCCTATGCCCCATTCCCAGGGACCTCTGCAAGGTGACTGAAGTTTATCTGACAAACTAATATATAATAATATGTTCATAGATCATAATTATAATGTTTTTGCCATGCTCCCTCACTTGGACTCTGGATGCCTCAACCCAAGCAACTGAGAATTCAAGACATGATGTCAGACTGGTGAGGAAAATGGTTTGGCAAAAAGAGTACCTTTAGAAATCCCTTAAATCCTGCTATACTGCTGGTCAACTGCTCCCCACCAGGCACTGATTCAAACTTCAGCCAATGAAAGGGGTCAACAGCGGGGAAGATTGAAGTGTCCAAATGAAACCAACTATCTCTTAGTTCATAGCTCATCTGAAGTCTGAGTAAAGACTTGGTTCATATACACATGCCCCACCAGGGGCATTCAAGGCCATGTGTGGTCTCTCACGTATGTATGTCCACAAAAAAAGAGACAGATTTCTTTTAATAGATCACCACATCAATAGGGCACAGCATCAACCTTCCTGGTGATATAAAAGCTATTCATAAAGGGGGCTTGGGCTGTGAATAATCTGCCTAGAGGCATTTAGCAATAATTTGCTTGTTCTACCACCTAATAACCATTTTAGCTCCGGGGTACAATAAAACAGGCATACTAATTCAGTGGTGTTAAAAGAAGACTAATTATACTGGGAAGGACACATCATATCCTCCAGTGAATTTACTCACTTGTGACCCATTGTAGGACTACCAGGGAAAAAGCCAGCTACCATTGTCTATTGAATTATTCATCATATGTCTTCTCCAGGGGGTTCATTGAGCTGTTGTTTATACAGCTAAACCCAGGGTGTCCAGTCTGAAAAAATTGGTCAATATTTGAGAGGAGGACAGTTAAAGGGAGGAGTAAAACAGAAGTTTATTTTGCTGGAATATACAGTAGTGCTAAAAACAAGGGGACAATTGCCAAAGGAAGAAAGGAGTATGTCAAATAACTTGCTGATGCTCTATGACCTTGGGTTTCTTGGCTTACAGGCAAAGAATTCAATTGAAATGAATTATTTGGGGCCCCAGGAGCAATAGCCTCTGGCCTTAATGAAAAGTGAAGAAAAGTTGTCGTTGGCCTGAGGCAGCAGGATACTCACAAGTCTCGGGCCAAATATTCTGGACATAACTCCCTGGGCTGGGAGGATTGTGGCACTGGGTCAGTTTCGTTTGGCTGATGCTCCGAGTTCACTTTCAGTGCTAAATTGCAGGAAAAGCAATTAGTAATTTAGGGACACAAGACTATTCTGGCTGCTAGGAAGGTTATGTACTCAGAATGCAAGCCCAAGGCAGCAATGACATAGACTTCTCTGTAAGCTAAAATGACTCAAAGATAAGCCTAGTTAGAGGCTGGGGTTTCAATAAATGACCCAATAAAGGTTCTCTCAGCTAACAAGTCTATAGGTTGAATTAGTGAGTGGAGACAAGTTCACTCTCTACCATAAAATGACAGCTAATATTGATTCTCAGCATTGTCTTCTGTCAAGTTATATCCAAAGGATGGCAATCAGGATGATGGAGGAGGCAGAGATCAGATCATAGGAAGGAACTCAGACATTTAGCCCAGAAAAGAGAAGACATATGAAGGATATGATAGCTGTCTTCAACAGTTTGAAGGACTGTCTTTTGGAAGAGGAATTGGGCTTTGTCTGTTCGGCCTCAGAGGATAGAACTTAAAGCAATGAGTGGAAATTGTAGAAATACAGATTTGGATTTGATATAAAGAAAAATTCTCTAACAGTAGTTATTCAGAACTGGACTGGGCTGACTTAGAAGGCAGTGAGTACCCACTTTGTTAGAGACTGTTGAGCAGAGGCTGAATTACATACATCAGGTAAAGATTCTCATTGTGTTATGGGTCAGACTACACAGGTCCCTTCCAATGCTGAGCTTCTGAGATTCTATGGGAACAATGGTGCAAAGAGTCCAAAGCCACACCCAGAGGCATACATACAACAGGATTGTAATTGGCACTTTATCCAATTACTTTCCAAGCTTGACTGGAAATGAAGGGAAACCTCAGGGCTGTCAGGGCTGCCATTTCAAAACAGACAATACAGTTAATTGTTTAAGATGCTCCCAGTATCTTATTGTCATATGAATCTTGGAAATAGCTAAAAAATTATTTGTGTCCTAAAAGGATGGCACTTTAATGGTGTTATTTCAGGCACTGTGACAAGCCTTGAGGGAGTTCATTTAGGTCAGGGAGCACTTTCTGGGCACCTTCAAATCACACTCAGTTGACTGAAATCTGTTCCATCTATGAGGAAAGAGGGTCGTTCCTAGGCTCACACTTCATAAATGGAAAATCTTCCCTCTATTCATCTTATGGGCAGCTAGGTAACATGGTGGATAGAACATTGGGTTTAAAATCAGGAATCTCCCTGAGTTCAAATCTGGCCTCAGACACTAGCTGTGTTACCCTGGGTAAGTCACTTAACCATTTGCCTCTGCTCCTCATCTGTAAAATGAGCTGGAGAAGGAAATGGCAAATCACTTCAGTATCTTCGGCATGAGGTCGCAAAATGTCAGACACAACTGAAAAACTATTAAAATGGTCTTATATAATTCTGTTATATACTTAAAGTTTTATACTCCAGGTAAATTAGGAATAGCATTGGCACCCATAAATGATCTCCTCAGTCCAACCACACAGTTCTCAAGAGACTACTTCCAGACCTCAACTTATATGACAAAGCAGTCATCATCAGAACCATGGTAGCATTAAGGAATAGAAAAGTAAATCAGAGGAACAGACTAGATAAGGAAAAACTAGGAAAATAAATTAACTCAATTAACCCATGTTTAATTAGTTTAAGAACATAATGACTTGGAAAAGAACTCCTTATCGGATAAGAATTGTTAGGAAAACTGGAAAGTGGTTTGGCAGAAACAGGGTTTCTTATACTGTATACCAGCATCTTATACTATATACCACAATAAGTTCAAAATGGATATGTGTTCTGAATATTAAAGGGAACACCATCAATAAATTAAAAGGGAATCATATCAGTTGCCTTTCATAACTATGGTTGGGAGAGAATTCTCAACCAAAGAAGGAATAATAATAATGATAATAATAATAATAATAATAAATGCAAAGCCTTTGCCTTGTTCACTCCCAGTGCCTATAATGTCCTTGTTCCTCACCTCCCTCTTGCAGAATCCCTTTCTTCCCTGAAAATCTAGCCCTGTATTCTACATAAAGCCTTTCCTGGTCCTTCCAATTACTAGTGTCCTCTTTAATCTGCTTTGTATTCATTTGTATTTATTCTCTTTATATTTATCCTGAATATACTTGTATATATAATTGTTGTCTCCTCTTTTAATTGATTGACTGATACAGAAAATCACAACAGATGAACCAGATAACCTCAATTACATAGAAATAAAAGGACTTTGCATAAGGAAAGTTATCACAACTAGGATAAAAGGAAAGAGATTGATTAGGGGAAAATCTTTCTATTAAATATCTCTAATTAAGGACGGATGTCCAAGATACATGGGGAATTAATACTAATGTATAAGACCAAAAGCCATTATCCCAGTGGATAAAGTGGTCAGAGGTTATAAACAAATAATTCACAAAAGAAAAGGTGACTATATGAAAGACTGTAACAAATCACTAATAAGAAGAAAAATGTAAGTCAGAATAACTATAAGCTTTTACTCACACCTAGAAACTCAAAGATTTTTAAAATAGTAATAGCATTAAAGGGGTTGTGCAACTGTTTTGAAAAGCAATTTTGAATATGCAAATGAAGTGGCCATAGCCCTTTTCCAAGCAATCCCATGGTTTAGGTAAATACTATAAAGGGGAGGGAGAGAGAAATGGTAGGAGAGAAACAGGGAGAGAGGGAGGGGTGGGGAGAGAGAGAGGGAGAGAGGGGCAGAGAGAGAGAGGGAGGGAGGGAGCGAGACAGAGGGGGAGAGAGAGAGAGAGAGAGAGAGAGAGAGAGAGAGAGAGAGAGAGAGAAGGAGAGAGGGGGAGAAAGAGAGAGAGAGAGAGAGAGAGAGAGAGAGAGAGAGAGAGAGAGAGAGAGAGAGGGAGAGAGAGAGAGAGAGAGAGAGAGAGAGAGAGAGAGAGAGAGAGAGAGAGAGAGAAGGAGAGAGGGAGAGAGAGAGA
The DNA here is from genome assembly GCF_011100635.1 of Trichosurus vulpecula. Lineage (NCBI taxonomy): Eukaryota > Metazoa > Chordata > Mammalia > Diprotodontia > Phalangeridae > Trichosurus > Trichosurus vulpecula. The sequence goes on from NC_050578.1 coordinate 254,472,956, forward strand.
GGGAGGGAGGGAAGGAAGGAAGGAAGGAAGAAAGGAAGGAAGGAAGGAAGGAAGGAAGGAGGGAAAGGTCTAACATACACAAAAATATTTATAGCAGTATTTATTTTTAGATGCTCACCAACTGGAGAATGGCAAACAAATTGAGGCACATGAATGTAATTAGAATACTACTGTGTTGTAAGAAACAATGAATACGATGCACACCGAGAAGCCTGAGAAGCAAGGGAAAGCATGTAAACAGATGTGGAAGGCAGCAGCAGAACTAGGAAAACAAAATACACAATAACTGAAACAATGTAAGTGCAAATAACAACAAAAATAAGGAGACACCTCTGGCACTCACGGTGCAGCCGTTGGAAGTCCCGTAACTTGTCAGAGCCTCGGTTTCCTCAGCTGTAAAACGGGGATCATAACATCTGCACTACTCCCCCTCCTAGGGCCGTTCTGAAATACTCCATCATCATCATCATAGCGCTGTATCATCCTCATCTTACTCTCTGTGGGAGAGTAAATCAAATCATTTAACCTCCATAAGCCTCACTTAGCCCATCTCTAAAATGGATTCGTACGACTTAGAGCCGGGACCAAATTTTGAGATCCTATAGTCCGTGCCCCTCGTTTTAGAGATAAAGAACATTGAAGGCCGGCGAAATGAAGCTTCTGGCTCAAGGTAGTAATTGGCAGAGTCACAATTGAAAACCATGTCCAATGGCTCCCAAACCAGTCTTCATTCCATTACACCACACTGTCTTTCTGTTAATTAGAATTAACAGCCAGATCGGAGACTCTGCATTACCCACATCTGTGAGAAGAAGAAGCAATAGGTCTAATTGTCCATTTCTTCTATTTTATACCCCCTCGGGGGGAGGAGGCCTTTCTTTGAATTACCTTCATCAAATTTTTCATTCCCCTCAATGCCAGTGCCTTCCCTCAATTTATTACCAATTTATCCCGTGTACAGTGTATTTCCATAGACTTTTTACATACTGCCTCCCCACTTTATTGTGAGTTTCTTGAGGGTGGGGACTGTCATTTGCTTTGGTATCCCTATCACTTAGCACAGTGCTTAAATGTTTATTGACTAGATAACTGTGATTCTAGTTCAGCCCATACCCCAAAAGGGATCCTATTACACATACTAAACAAAGGGTCATCTTGTTTTTTTCCCCTGAAGAAATTCTACTACTTCTCATGGCATCCCGTTCTACTTTGGATAGCACTAATTGTTAGAGAATTTTTTTTCCTGATATCAAGCCCTTTGAAATTTTTATTCATGTGTTGAATAAGAATCCCTTAGGCCTATCTGTGAATGAAGTTATCTTCTCTCAGGGCACAAACCTCAGATCTTCTAGAAATTCTCAAAAATACATGTAATCCCTTTGACTGACCTTTTTTCCCAAAGGGAAAGAAAGATGATTGGAATCTGTGGAAAGCTGCATGTTCCCAAATAGATTGGGAGGGACATGTTTCAATAGTGAATCACTGGCCAAAATGGCAGAACCCAAGATGCCGGGACCTGTGGGCTGCGGCTGGATCACAGTGCACATGGATGAATGACAGAATAAACAAGCAAGAGTGTGGCAAGGAAGCAAAGGAGGGTGATCAAAGGCAAATCCTTCCTACCACACAAATGTGGCTTTCTAAGACCGAGCCACTCAGAATAAATGGGTAGCATCACCTCCCCACTCTCTAGCCGAGGCGTTTGAAAGCTCCAGTGGTGAAGTCACATCGGTCCTTTTTTAACTTTATTAACAGCCACAGCGGAGAGCTTTGAAGTTATTATGAAGATAAAAGGAGATGTCTTTAGAAACCTCAGTCACATCATCAACAGGCAAAAGGTTTCCACTATTGAAGCATGTTAATACAGAGAATAAATTTTCAGCCTTTTATTGGAAATGAAAGCCTCCAAGGTGGGCAAAAAATTGGCCACAAAGTGTCAAATGCATGCCAGCCAAGGCCTTTCTTGAGTGCTGGAAGAATATCTTTGCCAGGCCCTGAGGGCAGAACAGTAAACCTAGAATCTTAGAATGTTGGGGCTGGAAGAGATGGTTTTTCTTTTGTTTTGATTTGTGTCAGCCTGAGTCTCCCTATCTCACCAAGGCTAGAAATGCAGCAGCCATTCATGACCCAACCCCACTGCTGATCAGCCCAGAAGCTTTGACCAGCTCCATTTCCAGTCTAGACCAGTTCCTTAGACAGCCTGGCAGAACTCTTCGCTCCCTCCCTTCCTGAGAGCCCACCATATTGGTACCAAACTTCGTAGCGACGTCCAATCAGCTTCAGTTCTACCATGTCTCAGAACTGTCAAAATCAAACAACTGAGACAACCCAGTAGCAGGGATTACAGTTATACACCATGATGGCTAGCTGGAAAGGATTTTTGAGGGTGTAGGAAGGTGGACCTGTGATTTCTCTGTTATACGGAAATCCTTTGAAATTCAGCTTGGCACCAGTTCTGCAGATTCGAATCTTAGAGAACTTCGTGGTATGCTGAGAATTAGAAAAGGGATTCTCCAGGCTCACATACCCAGTATATACTAGGACTTGAACTCATGTCTTCCTGACTCCAGGTCCAGCACTCTGTCCACTGCACCATATTTCCTCTCATTAGGAAGTGAACTTGGAGTACAGAATATACTATTATTGGAAAAAAGAAAGTACAGTGTAATGAATAGGACTGGGTTTGCATTCAGACATTGTTATCTCCTGTTTCTGTGACCTAGGAGGAGGAAGAAGGGGAGGAGGGAGAGAAGGAGGAGGAGGAGGAGAAAAAAGAGGAGGAGGAGGAAGAGGAGGAAAAGAGAAGGAGGAGGAGGAAGAGGGGAAGGAGGAAGAGAAGGAGGAAGAGGAGGAGGAAGAGGAGCAGGATGACAGAAAAGAGGAAAACAACAGCATTTATGTAGCTATTACTGTATGCCCGGCACTGTGTTAAACACTGGAGACACAAAAAGAAGCAAGCAAGATAAGCCCTGACCTCAAGGAAATTACTTTCTAATGAGGGAAGACAGTACACAAAGAGGATCTGGAGGTATCCAGGAAGGTTGTGTAGCAGCCTAGAACTGAACAAGATAAAGCCCAAACTGGCCTAATATAGAACATTAAGACTGGAAAAAAGGACTTCAGATATCATCTAATCCACTCTACAGGAAGTTTAGTGGCTCAGGGGATAGAGTACTGGGCTTGGAATCAGGAAGGCTCATTTTCATGAGTTCAAATCTGGCCTCAGACACTTACTAGCTGTATGACCCTAGGCAAGTCACTTAACCCTGTTTGCCTCAGTTTCTTCATCTGTAAAATGAGTTGAGAAGGAAATAGCAAACCACTCCCATATCTCTGCCAAGAAAACCCCAAATGGGGTCACAGAGAGTCAGACACAACTGAACAACAACAAACAAGTCCATTCTACTCATTTGAAGAATAAGCTGAGATCCAGAAAATGTACATTCTCTTCCTCCCGTTGCTTACATCTCCCTGTACTCAAAACCAGTGTAATCCCAGAGCAACTGTACCAGTGACAATGGCCTAGGAAGGGCCAGGATGCATCCCAAAGGTGCTCACCACAGGCAGAAGCTTCTGGAAACAAACCATCCCAGGTTGGCAGCAGCTGCTACTATCACACCCATAAATACGTGAGAGACCATTTCCCAAACATGACAAAAGACAGATGAGTTTTGACAGCGGCTGTTAAATATCCGCCATGAACAATGGAGGCATCAGTGTGCCTTTCATTACCTTTGCTTGAAATGTGCAATGCTTGGCACTTTCTGGTCATAAAGTTAATTCTGTGTTTACCGAAACAGATGGATGGCAGAGTTTCCAGCTGCACGCTGCTCTTTAGGGTGGAGACAGGGGGCGCAGAGACAAAAGGGACGCCAATTCACAGCCAGAGAAAATGGAAATGATGAGCTTGTTCCAGGGAGTAGGAGGTAGGCTGACTTATGTGACCCATTCTTGCTGCTGCAGAGTGAGATTGAGATCACTGCTACTAAAGCTTCAGATTCTTGTAAAAACCCAGATTTCTGGCATCCTTCACAAGGACCAGAATCATAGCAGATTGGACTCTTTCTGAAGTCAGAAAAACTTGGGTTCAAGTTATACTTCTGACAATTATTAACTGTATTCCCCAGGGAAAGTCACAACTTCTCTGTTCAAGTTTCCTCATCTGTAAAGTGAGAGGGCTGAACTCAATAGTTTCTAAGGTTCCTCCGAGCTCTAAATCAATAATCTTATGAGCACATGATCAGCATCAAGACAGGGAATTCAGAAGGGCAAGTGCTTTCATCAGCAAGTTTGGCACCCAAAAGACCTAAGGGATAGGAGGTGGAGGGGGAAGGAGAAATAACAGGAGGGACTCCAGGGTGCAACCTTGTAATACATGTCACAACAATAATACAAGAATTAACATAAATTCAGTTGAGAAGGAGGGCCATAGTTTAAAGGGTAGAATGTCCAGAGTTGGAAGGGACCTTGTAGCCAGGCTGGGAAACTTTCAGCCTCAAAGCCACTGGAGGACCTAGAGGGTCACATTTGTAGGCCAACAAAGCAGAAAAACCATCTCTGCTAACTCACTTCTAGTCACCTCTGTGCCTCGGCTCATCTCCTTTTCCGCCACCTGAGACACCTTCCTCTCCCTTCTCTTAATCCACAGTGACCACCTCCAAACCCACCTCCTCCCTTCCAGACAAGATTCCCCAGGCAGACTAGGTTCATCCAGAAGATCACAAGTCTTAGAGTCAGACTGAACCTTAAGGATCATTTGTCCAACACCTTCACTTTACAGGTAAGAAAACTGAACCCAGAGGAAGTGCAGTGACTTATCCAAGGTCACACATAAGGTCATGGATTGAGAACTGGAAGGTTAGAGTCCAGCTCCCTCATAGCCTGAGGGAGGAAAAAGCTTGCACCCCAGGTTACAAAGTTAGGTAGCAGCAGAGCTCATCCCAGAGAAATTTTCTATGTTATCCTCCACTGCAGACCCCATGAATTCTTATGAGTTCAGTTTGTCCTTACTTGAATCCTAGGATGTGCTGTTTTGTATTTCACATCTGTCTATTTGTATCTTGTTTTGTATTCCCAAAGTAGATAGAAAGCTAGCCCTGGAGCCAGGAAGACCTGAGTTCAAGTCTTGCCTCAGATACCTCCTAGCTGTGTGACCCTGGGCAAGTCATTCAGCACTGTTTGCCTCAGTTTCCTCCTCTGTCAAATGAGCTAGAGAAAGAAATGGCAAAGCATTCCAGTATCTTTGCCAAAGAAACCCCAAACTGGGTCGCCAAGAGTCAGACATGACCGATCAACTAAACAATAACACCTGTAATCCTCACTGCCATTCCATCCCTTCCATCCCTGCAAAATGCATTTTCTCTGATCTTTTCTCAGTCTAAACTTAGGTATTATAACTAAAAAACTTCCAATTCCTTTTTTTTGTTGTTCTTGTTCTTTCTGTTATATTCCTGTAGTTTTTGTGTGTGTTGTCCTCCTAGTTCTATTTATATCACTCTGTATCAGATTATATACTTATTTCCATGCTTCTAACATTCATTGAATATTAATGATGAAAAATATTCATAGCATTGTACTTTGTGATAGCAAAAAAAAAACTAGAAACAGCAGTTGTCCATCTTTTGGAGAATACTAATAATGGTTAGGATTTTGATGATGTCAATGAAAACCACTCATCAAAGCTGATGACAGTAGCTCCTCCTTCTTCGGAGGTTCCCCAAGCGGGCAATACTGCCCCCTGGGGCACGCTGCAATGATCTAGGTTAGCTGTAGTAGCTTCAGGTGCAATTTGGGAGTGTTGAATAAAAATAAGCGGGTGGTAGAAGCACAAGGGAAAAAAAGAGAGAAGAAGACATTTCATCTGTCATGTAACAAAGTTAAAGTCGTAGTGATTACATTATTTTCCAAATAAACACCAAATGCAAGTTATAACCAATCAGTGGCCAAGTCCGCCGACAGGTCTTAACAAGCACGTGTTGGCAGGCAAGTGAGTCACACATTGTTGGGAAGTCCAGCATGCATCAGCAGGAATATGTGCAAATAATGACTTGTTTACAATGTGATACTACACAGTTACATATGCAATATAGCATTATCAACATTTCAATACAAGGAAAAAAACACAAATTTACAATAAAGTATTAAATTTAAGATGCATCATTTTTTAAAATATACATAATATATTTTTTGAAATGATACAAATTTCAAAAAAAAATGTTAAAGGGTTAAAGAAAGTAAATTTACAAGGTGGGCATTGAGTAATTTTTTTTTGAAAAGGAGGCAGTAGGTCAAATAAGTTTGGGAACCTCTTGTCTACCTCCTCATGAAAAGGAGACTTTTCCTCAAAGTCATACCCACCAGATAAGAAGATAAACTAGAAATAACCTGAGCACCAGGAAATTCCTCTTCCACCAACACCACCTTTCCCTTTCCCTTCCTTACCCTTATTCTTTTATCTTATCTCTTGGGTCAAAAACACTATTGCTTCTTTCCTAGCATTGTCCAGACTCACTCCAATAAAAGCAAGGTTCTTTCTTCTGTCCAGTTCAAGCCCATCCCTTAATACAGCTTTTTCCTCCATGCTGACACATTCACTGAAACTCTCACTCCTCAGTTGTCAGGCAGAAGAGTTGAGTTCCATTAAAGGAAGTGCCAATAGGAACCTGTTTATGGAACAAAATCAAATCCAAGATATCCATCTCCCACTGGGCATCCTGATGCTGTTACTTGAAGGCCCTTACCTCCCCCATGCTCTGCCTTCTACTTCTTTCTTAGGCTGACAAGACTTACTTGACTTCTTTTAAGCCTGGCTGCGGGGGGGGGGGTCATTTTTAGATGCTACCACCTTGTCTGTCTCAGTGCTAGCTTGCAGCAGGGCCTGAGAATGAATTAAGAGAAAGAGCAAATATTCAGGGGTCTCTGGATCAGAGGAAGCCTATGGCATTAGAGTGTAATGTCTCTAGCAAAAAAAAAAAAAAAACTTCTGAGAATATAGTTCAGAGCATTTGGCAGCAGAGTACCATAAAAAAGAACAGAGAATTTGGAGTCAAAGGATCTGAGTTCAAATCCTGACTCCGTTATTCAATACCTGTGTGATCATGGGGAAGTCATATAATAATGATAATAAACATTTCTATGGTTTTAAGGTTTGAAAAATGTTTCATATAAATTGTCTCATTTGATCCTCACAACAACCCTGTGAGATAGAGGCTATTCTTATCCCCGTTTTACAGATGAGAAAAGTGAAACCAAGAGAGGTTTAATGACTAGCCCAGGGTCACACAGATAGGATGGGTCTGAGGAAGGGTTTGAATGCAGGTTGTCCTGACTTCAGGCCTAGCACTCTAACCACTGTACAACCTAGCTACCAAGGAGACACACTTTGAGGACGGACCCTTCAACTGACTCACGAGGACCTGAGTTTCCAAGCAAAGTACCAGGGATAGAGAATCTGTGCGCTATCCAGGTTTAGGACAATGACTCACCAGACCAGCTGCAGGGGAAGGGGTTTCTTGACTGCAGTAGCTCTCCGCAATAGTCTACTGAGTCAGAGAAACGTTGTGATCTGCAACCATAGAGAGATTACTCACACTAATGAAACTGCAGGTCCTCGGGGCAATCCAATCCCTTTGGAGAAACACCAGAGTTAATGAGAAAGAATAGACACTAATGCCGGAAGACACCCTCTGGAGGAAGGAAGCTTTGAACCTCAAAACTGACTAATGAAAGTGCAATAAAACCCCCTTTAGTTTGGACTCTCCCGACTTAAAATTTGAGATTCTTTGATCTAGGGTCAGCTGAAGTTTGTCTTAGCACCCTCAAAGGTGGTGATAGAGACTGGCTTTTGTTTTTGTCTGTATCTCTAGGACCTATCACAATACCTAGCAAACAGACAAAGGATAAGCTTAGTGAGAGTTAAGGGAAAGAAGAGCGCTGCTGCCTGGTTGAATATTCATCATTCATTCACTGATTACCAAGCACCTACTCATTTAATCAATCAACAAACATTTCTTGAGCACTTACTGGGTGCCTAGCACTATGCTAAGGACTAGGAATAGAATGAAGAGCAAAGACATAAACCCAAACCCTGAGAGCACTAGACTGGACTATCAAAGAATCACAAGGGTTATAGAAGACACAGTCCCTACCCTCATGGAGTTTACCCTCTAATAGGGGAATGAGGCAAAAATGTAGAAACTCGGGTCGAGCTGAGATCTCATCAAGTTGATCTCCTCTCTCATAATGTAGCATAGCATATCCACAATTGATCATATTTGTAGGCTATCATCCATTTCCTCCCATGAAATCATTACTGCAGTTCTACTCACTGCCTTTTGAGGACTACAGTGGGACACACAGACCATGTGCTAATTACCACTCACTCTCACCACATAACTGATCCACCTTTTCTGGTTTCAATCATACATTTCTTTGAAGACATCCAAAATTTGATTCTGTGGTTTTTCCATGCTCTCAGCCACTCTACAACATGGAATGAATATTAACATTAAAAAGATGGAAAAGAAAAGAGGAAAGGGGTCCAAGTAGGCAAAAATATTTATAGCAACTGTTTTGGGAGTAGCAAAAAAAAAAAAGGAAAAAAAGAGGGGCTCATCTACAGTGGAATGTTTAAACAAAACATGATTCGTGAAGGTAATGGAATATTACGGCATCATAAGAAATTACAAAATGGAAATTTTCAGAAAAACCCAGGAAGACCTGTATGAATGGATGCAGAGCAAAGGGTGAAGAGAAAGGACAACAAAATAAAGAAAAGCAACTCTGAAGGACTTAGGAGTTCTGATCAGTATAATAACCATTTTAATTACGGAGGACCAAAGATGAAGCACTTTGATGGACTCGATGCAGAACATAACGTACATTTCTTGGACACAGCCGATGCTCGACTATGTATATTTGTTGAAGAAGCTCTGTTTCTACCACCACCAAGACCCCCATGAGAGTTGGGAGTAAGAGAAAACAAATGATTATTAATGTTTTTAAATAATTTTTAAATATAAGCCTCCATTTCGGAAAGAAGGAGGGGAACTTTGTATCTTAGACAGATTCATCAGGTGAACAACAGGTTGGACCCAGAATTACATTAAAATTAAACAGGAGGAGGTGAGTTTGTTGGATTGTCTATGGGAAATTGCAGATAACTATAATTGACAATTATAAATAAGTGTATTAGAAAGTTACAAAGTGCCATATGAGATCTGAAGGAAAGGAGGCATAGGTTTTTTACTAATAGAAAGGATCAAAGAAGGCTTCGTGGAGAAGGGGGCATTTGATTTGGGCTCTAAAGGATGAACAGCTCAGCAAATGAAAGAGGAAATAGAAGGAAAGAAATTTTCCTTTACAAAATCTAGAGCTAGAAGTGACCTCAGGAGCCATTTAAGCCAGCCCCTTCATTTTACAAATCAGAAAACTGAGCCCCATTTGTGTAGCTTGGCCAAGGCCACACAGGTAGCAAGTGTTAGAGACAAGATTTGAAACTAGGTTGTCTGACTCCAAAGCAAAGATGGTCATTTCCAGCATATCTCTCTGCTTCACGTTGCAGGCAGAGGGCACAATGTGTTCAAAGGCATGGAGGTTGGAAATACATAAGGGCACTAGAGAACAGACAAGCCTGTATAGAAAACACATAGACAGGAATAATATGAGATAAGCCTGGAGATGCTGAGTTGTACCAGATTCACCTGATAACATAGTTTGGAGAGAAGCTGCTACTGGCTGGGTTGGGACAGGGAGGTGCAGAGGTGGGGCCCGAATTAAGGCCTTAAAATGGCTCAGAGACAGAATCCAATAATAAGGCTGAAAGCAAGAAGAACACAATTATCCTTTTAAAGGTTATCAAGTAATTGCATCTCTAATTTTCCTTGAATGTAGATTAATTTACTCTGCTGAGATTCCCCCCAAAAAAGAGATATCGCGGAGTCTCTCCAGGAACTGCTGAAAGGATTTTTAATTGCAAGTGACCGCAGGAAAATATTCTGCCCTGTGCAGGATGGGGGAAGGGGATGGACAGAGAAAGAAATGTGACCAAAGATATTTAGTTCATTTAGGTGACAGGATCAGAGAGTGCCTCTGAGCTCCCAGAAACAGAAGCAGATAAGATCCACGTCTGTGATAGACATGAACCTACGAAAAGGATGAGAGTTCACATGATATAGTGCTGGACTTGGAGCCATATGACTTCAGACTGGTGTCCACAGCTCTGCTGCTTCCTATCTGGGTGACCTTGGACAAATGACCTCTCTGGGCCTCAGCTTCCTCATCTATAAAGTGGGCAGAATAATAGTGCCAACTTCAGGTTCTTGTGAGGATCAAAGACAACATACATAAAGCCCTTTGTAAATGGCAATGTGAGCTGTTATTATTAACAATAACAACAGTAAAGGAGCTTAAATAAATAAGATTGTATGGTTTATAAAGTTCCTTGAAGTAAGTACTGAGGAGTATTATTGTCTCCATTTCAAGATGTAGACACTGAGGCTCCCAGATGGGATATGATTTCTCCATAGACAGTAGGTGGTACCTTCTCACACTGCAAGGCTATATCTCTAGTCTAACCATTGGTTTGGAGGCTATTCGAATAAGCCTGAGGTCTGCACCCTGGACATAGCAGGTCTACAGAGGTATTTATTAAATGTTTCCAAAAAGATTTGGAAGGATTTATTTCAACTCAATTCAGCAAGAATTTATTGACCATCTACTATGTTCAAGACCAGTCTCTGACATCAAGGAACTTACTGTCTGAATTTCTTAATGAACTCATGGGAAATGCAAACCTTTAAATCTTCTAGGTATACCCAGACCTACTCTGAGGCAAAGATAATCCATTCTTCATTCATTCATTCACCCATTCATAGAATAAAAATAGATTATGTAGCATTTTTACACAGAGCCCTGTGCAAGGGAGTCCTAGGTGCTGGGTGAGAAACAAAGTTGAAAAAAATGGTTTCAGACCTTACGGAGGTAACAGTCTAGTTGGGCAACAGAAACCAACAGAACTAGTTATGATGCCCAGTATTGCAGAATTATATTATAGAAGCATAGACAAATGTATGCCAACAGAACCACCATCCTTTCATTGCCCAAGATCACAGTCTCAGTGGCTTCATCCTTGCTCTCCTCCCACGTCCCATTAGCAGCCTGATACTGTCCCTCATACCTCCACAACATCTCTCCTGTATCTTTTTTTTTCATTCTCATGGCTCTTGCCCTGGTTCAGGTCTTCATCACCTCCCACTTGTACTAAGAGTGGCCTCCTAATTGGTTTGACTACATCATGTCTCTTCCTATTCCGATTCATCCTCCACGTAGCCACTAAAATGATTTCTTATGCCACAGATCTGACCATGTCACCCCTCAACACACTCAATAAACACCAATGGCTCTTTGTTATCTCTAGGATAAAATATTAAGCCCCCTATTTAGCATTTAAAGCTCTTCACAACCTGGTCCTTCCCAGTTTTCCAATCTCTTTACACGTTACAACTCTAGGGGAAGGAGCTGGGGTGGGGGGTGCAGAGAGTAGGTAGGGGAAGGGAACAAATATTTATCAGCTGCCTACTATGTGCCAGGTACTGTGCTAAGCACTTTACATTATCTCATTTGATCCTCACAACAACCCTGGTAGGTACTATATTATTGTCCCCATTTTACAGTTGAGGAAACTGAGGCAAACAGAGGTTAGGTGACTTGCCCAGGGTCACAAAATGTCTAAATGTCTGAGGTTGGATTTAATATACTCAGGTCTTCCTGACTCCAGGCTCATTGCTCTAATCACTGTGCCGCCCAGCTGCAGACCAGCAGCTGGAAAAAGCCTTAGCTTTTCCAGCTAATCCAACCCTTTCACTTTATAGATGGTTAAGTGATTTGCCCTATGTCACACAAATAGCAAACATGCAAATGTAAACACACACACACACACACACACTTCTTAATGGATGAAACCTAAGGTGAATCATTCTGACACTCTCCCAAGAAGCTATTCTTCCCAAAGTCATTGGCATTTGAATTGGACATTAAATGATGGGTAGGAACTCAACATTTAAAGAGGAAGAGAGAAAACATTATTGACATAAAGGACCATGTCAGTAAACAGAGGGGAGAATGTGTCTAGAGAGAGAGGAGCAGGATAAAAGAAGGTCGGCTCAGGGGTCTTGGAAATGGAATCAGCCCCATCCTAGGGGTCAAAAAAGTCATCCCCATAGACACATACAACCAGAACTCGAAACCCAATCACTGACCAGCACTCTTTGGAATGACCTCCAGGACCACTAGGCTGAGAGCGCTGGTTCCTTTCCAGCATCCTTCATTCCAAACCTCATCACTATTCTCGACTTCTCTAAAAGTTCACTGGGGATAACCAGCAGGCATCAAGCTAATAGCTCCCAGAAGAAAGTCCAAAGCAAGGGGAGGGTAAAGGATAGGGAAGGATTCTGCAGAGAGTATGAAAATTTCCCAAAGGAAAGTTTTAGCATTTAAGCTCAAAGGCATTTATATGTTCAAAGACACTTTGGTTTCCTTTTCTCTGTAGGTTTTTCTCCTGACCTGGGATTCTCCAGTGAACAGACAGCCTTGTAGAAAGGAAGAAGCACTAGAGAGGTAGGGTCAGAGAATGGAACAAGGTCTGACCCGAGAATCAAGACACTTGGATTCAAATCCCAGCTCGTGACACCTGATCACTCTGTAACTTTGGACAGCTCATTTAAGCTCTCCAAGCCTGCCCTTCTCTAAACCCCACTGGGGGCTATATAAGTATAGGCTAATGTTATTTATCCTAGAGTAAGATCTGTAAGAAAGAAAAGAACTTCCCAAGGACTCGTGAAGGAAGGTTAAAGGAAGAGAGATTACTTAACCCAAAGAAGAAAAGATTACAGGAAGTTTTCCCTCTAGCCTCCCACAACCTCTAAAGTTCCCCCAGCTCTGGGTTCCTGGTGCCATGAACGCAACAAGCTGTCATTTGTAAGATACCAATCGGAAGTTCTCCATCTCTGCCAATGACAGGAAAGGAAGAAATGGGCTTACGAAGTAGCATGGGGAAATCAGATGGGAATTTAGAAAGAACCTCCCCCAAAACAAGGGCTGCTGAACGCTGGAATAAATTAGCCAGAACAGTTCTTGCTTAGGGCCTTTTCAAGGAGGTCAGTCTGAGATCGAGTGAACATAGTCATCTTCTAGAGAGAAAGTGGAAACTAGATAATGACACTAGGTCTTTGGATCCCATAATCCCAGAATTCTACAGACCCAATTCCAGGAAGCTGAGTAAAGCAGAGAGTGGATCGAGCCAAAGCACTTGGTAAGTATCTGTGGCAGTGGCTACTACCACCAAAAGTGGGATTACATCCAGGCCCTGCTATTTACTATCTCTGCAAGGCCTTGGGCAAATCATGTGACCTCTCTGGGCCTCAGTTTCCTCCTTTGTGAAAGGAGGTTTTTCCAATCTCCTACAACTGGAAACTGGATTCAAATCCTACCCCTGGTGCATGCACACATCCCTGGTGATCTTAGCCAAATCTCTCTCTCTCTCCCAAGGACCAGTTTTTTCCCCTATAAAAACAGAGTTGGACTATATGAGATCCCTCCAGCTGTAGATCTGTGATTCTATAGATTCTCAAAGATGATGAAATAAATCCAATCACTTTGCTCTTGCTAAATACACCTATGCATTCTCTTCTAAGGTTACCTTGATCTATTTCACAAATATCTTAGGTATATGTGTATGGTGTCTCTCCTGACAGAATGGAAGTTCCTTGAGGATAAGGGACTATTTCATTTTTTATCATTATATTCCAGCACCTAACATACTGCCTGACATGCAGCAGGTACTCCATAATTCATAATAATTGTATTAATAATTAGTTTATAATCAATAATTATTAATAATATAATATAGTTGTGTGTAGTGATTAATAATATATTAATGATAATTAACTTGTGATTAATTTTAATAATTAATTGGTTGATTGATAAATTCTGTGATCACCATTCCATCCCTGATCTAGATATTAACATTGCTGCTTCTGTTTGCTCCCAGCCACTGATCCAGGAACACCACTCAGGATCCAGATCAGTCAGTCAGTCGACAAACCCTCCTTAGTGCTTATGATGTGCCAGAGACATCACTACTTCAAGGTAAAAACCAAATTAATACAAGTAAAACTTCCAGGTGCCAGCAAAGATTTGGGCTATTTGACGAACAACCATTAGTTGGAGCCACTCATTGGCCCCCTGTGTGAAGAGAGGGAAAGGTAAGGCCACCAGCAAGCAGCCCATTTCCAAGCCAGCCTGTCATTTTTCAGCCACTGAAATAATAAAGACGTTCAATCTGCTGATAATTCGATTCTAATTAGAAGCTCAATCCACAATGCTGGAATTGCAAGAAAAAAAAGGCAGAAATGAAACAGCAATTAACCTTTAGTTCTGGGTTTATTTGCTCCCACCCAACATGGGTCAGTTGCCATAGAGATTATACCTACGTGATCTGCAGATGTGACTCAAAGCCGGCTGGAGTTTCTGAACCAGCCTCCTCTCAGTGTAGCACTAAGATAATTAAAAATCTGCTAAAAGACAATTGAAAGTTGATCGGAAACTCTAATCCAAAACTGACATGAATAATAGTGGAAAGAAGGAGAAAAAGGAGGGGAGGATTTCAAGAAAGGAGAAAATAAAGAAAATTACTTTTCTTGACTTTGAAAGAAGCCTGGTTACTGTCATCTAGGCCTGGGTTTCTCCATCCAAAGGATGGGGTACAGAATACAAGTGTCTTTGTCCCCAGAGGAAATGAAGGTAATAAAAACTGGGCTGACTCTCTTTGGGATCTGGAATGTAAGCAGTCTTCTCTATGATGTTATTGCTGTCCAGTCATTTCCAACTCTCTGACCCCGTTTGGGGTTTTCTTGGCAAAAAGACTAGAGTAGCTTGCCATTTCCTTCTCTAGCTCATTTGACAGACGACAAAACCCAGGCAAACAAACTTAAGGGACTTGCCCGTGATCACACAGCTAGGAAGTGTCTGAGGCCAGATTTGAATTCAGGAAAAGGAATTTTCCTAACTTCTGGCCCGACGTTCCATCCACTGTCCCACCTACCTGCCTGGGCTTCTCTACAGCCAGTGTTATAGACATGAAGGGAGTGAAGACAGTGAATTTCTCTATCCCCATCTCAATCAATCAACAGATATTAATTATATCCCTACTATAGGCCAAGGACTATGCTAGGCATGGGGAAGATGGAGCTCTATAAGATTCATCAGAGTAAAGTAAGCAAAGGCAAAGTAGGAAATAGGAAACAAGACTGGCTGATGAGTATGACTGAAAGAGCTAGAGCCTGAAGCATCAAAATGGAAGTGGGGTTAAAAACTCCTTCCTAAAACCAGTTTTTCCATCAATCCATCAATTCATCAATGGGTCCTGTGTTACCTAGGCCCTGTTTGAGAAGGGTCATCACATCTGGGACTAACTTCAGGATATTCCAAGACCCACTCCATCTATCATTCCTCCTGCTGAATCATTGCTTAGTTTCAAGGTCAGGAAGCTAATCAAGTGATTCTTCCCATAAATGTCCGAGCTGTTGATGGCCAAGTCGCTGCTAATCACTGTTAAGGGACGAAATAGCTTCTGACTTAAGTTGTTTCTAATTTCAAAATGAGAGTGGTATCTCTTCTAACAATTAAGCAGCAACCTATCTGGCAATAGTACCACAGTTTACACTTCCCTGAGTCAAAGCTCTCTAAAGACTAGAGTGGGAAAGTTCAGAACCTCTCACCTAGGATCAATAATCCTAGCAAGGCATCCATCCATTCAGCAGAACTGGATTTGTAATCTTCCCACAACACACGTCAACCCAGGGTCATGGAGCTGGGAGCCATTCTGCCATTTCACTTAGATGTGTCTCCTTAAGGCAAGATGCATGCTTCTTGGGTTCATTAGGTCACCAAATCCACTGTCATCACTCCACAAATAATCTATAATCCTCCTTCTCAGGCCTTAGAATGATAGGGAGAGTATGGAGTGGGAACAGGGTTAGGTCAAGAGACCAAATTAACACCCCCATCCCACCTTCCTCAGCTGCTACTGCTTTACCCAAAGCACCAAAGACTACATTCAGTCCGAGTCCTAGTAAATTATAACTAGGATGATGAATCATCTCTCCTACCTCAGAAAGGACCATTCCAAGAAAGGATTCAGCTTATTGGGAGATTCAATCAACAAAAACTTATTGAGGACCTACCCTGGAGAGTAATCTGGGGGCATGGCGAAAAAATTGAAAATAACAAAATCTAAAATAAAAACTGGTCTGTATTTGACATAGAATTAGCCTGAGTACTTGTATAAGCTCAATACCCTTTTACCTTATCTAGAGCCCTGTATGCAAGATGCATTCTGGGAGATATTGAATGGGAGCAAAACAAGACAGACTTTTTCTTTTTTTTAATACCTTGATGTAATAACTCCATTGGTGACATTATATCCTGAGAGGCTTATCAAAAGCAAAACATCCAAAACGAAAAGAGCTATCTGTTCAAAGATTTTCCTAGCAGCATTATTTGTAATTGGAAAAAAAACCTGGAAGTAATTTATTCAATACAACAATAGGGAAATGGTTAAATCAATTGTGGTGCATTCAGATAATGAAATACAATAATGCAGTTAAGACAAGCAAGTGTGAGAAAAATAAGGAAATCTGGAAGGGTCTTTATGAAATCATTCAAAGCCAAAAGGGGGCAGAGGATGGGGTTGGTGAAGAATCAGAGAATAGCATCTACGCAAGCCACAACCATATAAAAGGAAAGTGAAAAATGATGAATGGACAAAGAATCTTGACAGAGATTTATGAGTACCCCCCAAAAAGTTCTTATAATATTTTATGTACTAAAAGAAATAGGACCATCTACTTAAAGTGAAAAGGGGACCAAAAGAGTGTCTAGTCCAACCACCTCATTTTACAAACAAAGAAACTAAGGCCCAGCACCTATGATGTTTACTATCCATATGACCTTGGGCAAGTCACTTAATTTCCCTGGGCCTCGGTTTCCTCATCTGTAAAATAAGAGGAGCTGGATTAGATGGCCTCTTAGGTCCAGTATGGGGCAGCTGGGTGGAGCAGTGTCTAGAGCACTAGGCCTGGAGTCAGGAAGATCTGAGTTCAAAGCCAGCCTCAGACACTTACCAGCTGTGTGACCCTGGGCAAGTCCCTTAACTCTGTTTGCCTCAGTTTCCTCATCTGTCAAAAGAGCTGGAAACAGAAATGGCTGAAACCACTCCAGTATATTTTGCAAGAAAACCCCAAATGGGGTCATGAAGAGTCAAACACAATTGAACAACTGTGTTCCTTATAGCTCGAGAGCTATGATCCTATGACAAGCCAAAGCTGCTGCTCTAGATAGAGCCTTCCCCCTTAAAGTTACCTTCAGTCTACTCTGTATATATCCTGTATGGACCAATTTATGTTTGAATTGCCTCCCCTATTGAAATGATAGCTGCTTGAAGCCAGGGACCATTTTTGTCTTCGTATTCTCCTTGTTTATCACAGTGCCTGGCACAGAGCGAGCACTTAACCAATGCTTGTTGATTGATTGAGATTACTTTCTTATGGATTAGTAAGGAGATAAGCCACAAACAGATATATTGTGTAGATGAGCAAAGGTTTGGGATTTATGTCTCTCCTGGAGCCAAATGGAGGACTTTTATCTACAGAGTCATTCAGTGGCTGATTAAAGTAACCTTGGCATCAATTGCCCACATCAGTTTCATGTCTTTGGACTTTCTCAATGCAGAGAAAGGCATGGGTCCTCATGGAACATTTAGTAACTACCAAAGGCCTATTAACTTGTCATTTCAAGGCCTGGATTCTGGTCTCCATGTCTTCTTCTGTCCCCAGAGACATCCTATGTCCAGCTCTTTCCTTTCTCAAATGGATGCAGGGTCTCCTGGAGATGAGAGACACATAGAGAAATAGAGAGTACACACCCATTAAAATTAATTGCTTGCAAACATTAGAAACCAGACACCCATTTCAGTCATGAAATATGGATAAGGATTTGCTGAAAGCCATTTATATTAAATTACTTTTATGATAATATTTAACTTTTAAGCATTAAATATTTAGTGCCCTTTTACTCGTCATTTGCCAGGGTGGAAAAAAACCTTCTGGCTGCCACAGAGTTGGAGGCAATGGCTGACCAGTAACTCTTAACATTCATAGTTCTGACCTGGGAGGGTAGGAGGCACCCCAGCAGATTGGGAGCTGGCCTCCAGCAATCACATCACCTTTTTGTTTTCTTCCCTCCCCACCCCCACTCCCATCTTTAATACACAAGGACAGGAGGACTGGAGCAGATGAGAAAAGAATGTCGATCAGCACCAGAAGAGACAGAATTCAACACTACCTCATCATGGGTGTTAGTAAGGCAGTGGGGCATGGTAGAACGAACACCTGATTTGGAGGCAGGTGGGACCTGAGTTTGAATTCTGCCTCTGACATTTATTTGATATGGGACTCTAAGCAAGTTATTCCCAAAGTCTCAATTTCCTCATCTGTAAATTGGGAATAATAGTAGTTATAATGATAGTTATATTACATACCTCATGGGGTTGTGCTGAGCAAAGCGCTTCATAAAT
This sequence comes from Trichosurus vulpecula, assembly GCF_011100635.1. Taxonomy (NCBI): domain Eukaryota; kingdom Metazoa; phylum Chordata; class Mammalia; order Diprotodontia; family Phalangeridae; genus Trichosurus; species Trichosurus vulpecula. The sequence goes on from NC_050578.1 coordinate 254,491,587, forward strand.
CTAAAAGTACTATAAAAGGAAAGGTATTATAACGGACAGCATTTATATAGGGTGTTAGGATTTGCAAAGCAATATATATATACACATATACATATATATATATATATGTATATATATATATATGTATATATATTCTTACCTGAGCCCCACAACAACCCTGGGAGGTAGGTGCTAATATTATCTCCCTTGTGTTGTTACTGTTCAGTCATGTCTGACTCTTCTTGACCCCATTTGGGGTTTTCGTGGAAGATGTACTGGAAGGGTTTGCCATTTCCTCTCCAACTCATTTGACAGATGAGGAAACTGAGGCAAATAAGGTTAAGCAACTTGCCCCAGGTCACACTGTTAGTAAGTGTCTGAGGCCAGATTTTAATTCATGAAGTGGAGTCTTCCTGGCTCCAGGCCTTGTGCCCTATGGCACCACCCAGCTGCCCATCCCTCTTTTACAGATGAGAAAACTAAGGCTGAACAAGGTTCAGTGACTTGCCTAAGGTCACATGGTTATTGTTTCTGAGGCAGGATTTAAATTCTGTTCTTACTGACTCCAAGTCAGCACTCCATCTACTGTGCCATATCAATTCAAGTCAACAAGCTTTTCTGAAGCATCTACTATGTGCCAGGAATTGCACTTGGAAATGGTGATATAAAGACCAAAAAAAAAAATTAAATGTCCCCTACCCTCAATAAACTCATGTTCTACTGAGAGAAAATAACAAGTATGAAGATAAGTAAATACAATAGAAAAACAAAGTAATTTAAGGAGGGAGAATGATATCAACTGAGGGATAAGGAAAGGAATCACATAGAGGGGGCACTTCAGCTGATCCCGAAGGTAGTTCGGGATTCTAAGAGGCAAGGAAAGCAGGGATATCATTACTATTCGAGGCACGGAATGCAAATGAACAAAACAAGGAGATGGAATGTTGTGTGCAGAGAAGAGCAGAACAAGGATTTGGCTGAAACAAAGAGCATGTGAGAGGGAGTCACAGGAAATAAGTCTGGAAAGGTGGGATGGAGGCAGATTGTGAAGGGCTTTGAGCGTCAAACAGAGGGGTTTACGTATCATCCTAGAGGCAAAATGCACAGTCAATATTGGTGATTCCGACATATTGCTAATGCAATTGGTATAGCCCCAAGGTTCTTAAGAAGAAAAATGACATGGTCAGACCCAAGGTTTTGGAATATCAGTTTACAGGTAGGTGGAGGATAGAGAGGAGAGGAGAAAAACCTGAAGCAGGAAGAACAATGAGGAGACCAAGTCAATAGTCTAAGCAAGAGGGAATGCAGGAGGGTAGAGCCAAGATGGTGACTGGAAAGCAGGGACTGGCCTAAAGCTCTCCCCCAGGACCCTCCAAACACCTATAAAAATGGCTCTGAACAAATTCTAGAACTGCAGAACCCACGAAATAGCAGAGGGAAGGAGGGCTCCAGGCCAGGACAGCCTGAATGGTCACTGGGTAAGGTCTATCACAGGGAGCTGGGAGTGGAGTGGAGCAGAGCCCAGCGTGGGCGGCGCCAGGACCATCCACATCAGGAGCCCAGCTGAACAAGCCTTAGTGCCCTGAATCAGTGAGCTGTGGCAGTTACCAGACTTCTAACCCACAAACACCAAATACAACACAGAAGGTTAGTGGGAAAAACTGCGGGGACAGAGTGAAAGGAGTTTGAGGTTCAGCCACCACCCTGGGGGCAGTGGAGGTGGTACAGCTCTGAGGCAACCTTACAGAACTGTGTGTGTGTGTATTTTTATGTATATATGTATATACATATATATTTACATATGGAGGGAGAGAGAGACAGAGAGAGAGAGAGAGAGAGAGGGAGGGAGAGAGGGCACAGGGTGAGTTGAATATGAAGAGATGATATCTAAAAAAATAAAATCAAATTAAGGGATGAGAGAGGAATATATTGAGAGAGGGAGAAAGGGAGAGACAGAATGGGGTAAATTATCTCACATAAAAGTGGCAAGATAAAACAGTTTGTTGGAAAGGAAGAGGGGGCAGGTGAGGGGGAATGAGTGAATCTTGCTCTCATCAGATTTGACCTGAGGAAGGAATAACAGAGACACTCAATTGGGTATCTTACCCCATGCGAAAGAAGGAGTAAGGAGATAAAAAGGGGGGATGATAGAAGGGAGCGCAGATAGGGGGAGGAGGTAATCAAAAGCAAACACTTTCAAAAAGGGATAGGGTCAAGGGGAAAAATTTAATAAAAGGGGATAGGATAAGAAGGAGCAAAATATAGTTAGTCTTTCACAATATGAGTATTGTGGAAGGGTTTTGCATAATGATACACACATGGCCTATGTTGAATTGTTTGCCTTCTTAGGGAGGGTGGGTGGGGAAGGAAGAAGAAGGGAGAGAATTTGGAACTCAAAGTTTTAAAACCAGATGTTCAAAAAAAAAAGTTTTTGCATGCAAATAGGAAATAAGATATACATGCAATGGGGCATAGAAATCTATCTGGCCCTACAAGAAAGTAAGGGAAAAGGGGATGGTGGGGAATGGGGTGACAGAAGGGAGGGCTGACTGGGGAACGGGACAATCAGAATATATGCCATCTTGGAGTAGGGGGGAGGGTAGAAATGGGGAGAAAATTTGTAATTCAAACTCTTGTGAAAATCAATGCTGAAAACTAAATATCTTAAATAAATAAATAATGATTGAAAGTGAAAAAAAGAGGGAATGGAGGACTGAATCAAGTGAGTGGTCATGTGAGTAGGGAAAAGGACAGATGTGACAGACATGGTCGAGTTAGAAGTGACAAGGTGTGGCCACTGATTGCACGTGGTGTTGGGAGAAAGTGAAGAGCCCCACATTGCCCCTAGCTACCTAATAGATATCTCTCCTTGGCATCTCAAACTCAACATGTCCAAAATGGAATTCATTATTCTTCCAACCTAGAAAAATGTGGGAAGATTTATATGAAGTAATATAGTGAAAATAGTAGAATGAAAAGAACAACATACAGTATCATCACAGTAATGTCAATAAAATTAGCATAGAGACAGACACAACAAAAACTATTCACACACAATGGCGAATGTCTATGTCATACTGTCAAATCCTTTCTGTTAATAATGGATGACCAATTTTTTCATGGAATAGTGTTTGTAAAAGGTTAGTTTGGGTGTTTGTTAGGAAGCGTTTTCTATGGCAAAGCAAAACATGCCAATATTTTGTAAAAAGAAGGCATAGATGGTTTCCACTCTGGTGGTTCTGAAGTTACAGAGCCCTTAAAGTATTGAATTGTATGGGCAAGAGCACTATACTAGCCCGAAGAAAATGCAGAGATAAATAAGATAGGGTCCTAACCCCATAGAGTTTACAATCATGTAGATGGATACAACATGTACCTGTAATAGTGGCATGGGATAAGTTGAATGAAAGGTACAAATTTTTCTCTCTCTAGATGTGTTTAAACAAAAGCTGGGAGGGGGGCGGAGCCAAGATGGCAGCTGGTAAGCACGGACTAGAGTGAGCTCCGTACCCGAGTCCCTCCAAAAACCTATAAAAATGGCTCTGAACCAATTCTAGAACGGCAGAACCCACAGAACAGCAGAGGGAAGCAGGGCTCCAGCCCAGGACAGCCCGGATGGTCTCTGGGTGAGCTCTATTCCACACGGAGCTGGGAGCTGGGAGCTGGGAACGGAGTGGAGCAGAGCCCAGCCTGAGCGGCGTGGACGATCCAGACCAGAAGCCGGGCGCAGGGGGCCCTAGCGCCCTGAATATGTGAGCTGCGGCAGTTACCAGACCCCTCGACCCACAAACACCAAAGACTGCGGAGAAGGTTAGTGGGAAAAGCTGCGGCAGTGGAAGGAGTTCGCGGTTCGGCTTCCAGCCCCAGGGGCAGCGGAGGTGGGGCAGCTACAGCTGTTGTTACTTCCGGCTCCAGGCCCACCTGGTGGGAGGAATTAAGTGGCGGATCACAGCAGGGGTGCACAGCCTGCCGAAGATCTGAGCCCAGTCTGGACTGGGGGTCCTTGGGGAAGGAGGAGTGCGGCTCTGACAGAGCTGGCACCTCCCCCCCAAACGTAGAACATAGAACTCTGTAATCTACAAGCAGTCATACCCCACTGAAAAACTCAAGAGTCAACTTAGTTGGTTGGGAATATGGCCAGGCAGCGAAAACGCGCCCAGATTCAGTCTCAGACTTTGGATTCTTTCTTTGGTGACAAAGAAGACCAAAACATACAGCCTAAAGAAGACAACAAAGTCATAGAGCCTACAACCAAAGCCTCCAAGAAAAACATGAACTGGCCCCAGGCCATAGAAGAACTCAAAAAGGATTTGGAAAAGCAAGTTAGAGAAGTAGAGGAAAAATTGGGAAGAGAAATGAGAAGGATGCGAGAAAACCATGAAAAACAAGTCAATGACTTGCTAAAGGAGACCCAAAAAAATACTGAAAAATACACTGAAGAAAACAACACCTTAAAAAATAGACTAACTCAAATGGCAAAAGAGCTCCAAAAAGCCAATGAGGAGAAGAATGCCTTGAAAGGCAGAATTAGCCAAATGGAAAAGGAGGTACAAAAGACCACTGAAGAAAATACTACTTTAAAAATTAGATTGGAGCAAGTGGAAGCTAGTGACTTTATGAGAAATCAGGATATTATAAAACAGAACCAGAGGAATGAAAAAATGGAAGATAATGTGAAATATCTCCTTGGAAAAACCACTGACCTGGAAAATAGATCCAGGAGAGATAATTTAAAAATTATTGGACTACCTGAAAGCCATGATCAAAAGCTGGATGAACACATCAGATACATTATAGAATAAGTTTTTTCACGTACTAATTAGACTGGATAGCCTCTGAGGTTCCTGCTCACCTTATAATCACTGAATCCTGAGATTCAAAGACCCTTTCCATGCTAGATTTGGAGGCAAAGGACCCAGGTTCAAATCCCAGCTCTTTCATTTAGTGTCTGAGTGACCTTAGCCTCTCTGGGCCTCTTTTCTTCATCTTTTAAATGAATGAGTTGGTTACATCCTTTAACTTAGAGAGTATGACAATGGCATTGACTGCTGCTTGTTGGGTCTGTCTCCATGTTTATTTTATTGACATCGGGCAATCATTCTATGCTGTTCTCTTCATTCTGCTATTTTCACTCTGTATCACTTCATATAAGTCTTCCCATATTTCCCTAGGTTGGAAGAAAGTGAAGAGTTGAGAATAAATCCAAGGTTGTAAGTCTGGTAAGTGAGTAGTTCCCTCCCCAGAAACAGAGAAAGCTAGGAAGAGGAGAAAGTCAAGGGGGCAGGGAGGGAGGATAATGAATTCCATTCCCAATATGTTGAATTTGAGATGCCTAGGGCTCATTCAGGTAGAAATGTCTTGTAAGCATTAGCTAAGTTCTAAATCTGTGATCCTATGATTTTGTGAAGAACAGGAGAGATGAAAACAAATGTATGTGGGCCCTTTGCAAATCTTAAAGAATGTTATAAATGTCAGCTATCAGCATCATCAACACTATTTTTAATAGCAACGTGCTAAAAAAGAACTTAGAAATGAAAGCTCCCCTCCACCTGAGAAGTAGGGTGGCACAGAAGAGCAGGCACTGGATTCGGAATCAAAGGACTGGAGTCTTCCACTTACTACCTATATGATCTTGGGTCAATCATATAATCTCTCTGGGTCTGTTCCCTCATTAATAAAATAAGGGTTGGACTAGATCAACAGCTCTCAAAGTCTCATCTGCAAACCCTTTCAGGGGGAAGTTAAAAACATTTTAATAATAATATTAAGACATTTATCTGTCAAAATATCCCTCCTTTTTCCAGCTATATATCTGTCTGAAGCCAGATTTTCTTCATGTACTTCAACCAAAACAGAGTGAATGAAGAAGCAAACATAAGAATCAAGCTAGGCATTAAAGAGATTTGAAAAATATGTAAATAATGCCATTCCTGGCTGATTTTTTGGTTTGGAAAATATGGTTATTTTTCACCAAAAAAAGTAATTTATTTATATTAACATATAATAAGTTTACTATTTTTAATATATTAGTAAATATTTTTAAAATTTTACCAGTTATCATTTCTAATACAGAAAATATTTATGGTTAGAACCCATATAAATAAAAGTTCTTTGAGGATCTGAATGTTTTTAAGAACATAAAGGGGCCCTGAGACTAAAAAGTTTAGCTGATTTTTTAAAATTCTTTTTAGTTCTGATCTTAGGATCTTCATGACCCATAGGGTCACATACAGGGTCAGCACAATTCTCATATCTAAGTTGACAACACAACAAAGCCCTCTTCAAACCCCAGTCCATAAACCTAACTCATGAGTCCATTTTAAGACACTCTTCTGGCCAGAGAGAATGGTGCTCCTTGCCCAGGCAGAGGTTGTGGTAGCAGCAGCCACGCCAACACGTCTCTGCTCCAGGCTCTGAGAGAAGGAAGAACAACTAGGCAGAGCAGTGGATAGACCTGGTGCCAGGAAGACCTGAGTTCAAATTTGACCTCCATCACTCAATAGCTAGCTGTAGGACTCAAGACAAGTCTGCTTAAGCCCTGTCTGCCTCAGTTTCCTTATCCATAAAATGGGGATGATAATAATACTTCTACCTCCCAAGGTTGTTGTGAGACTAAAATGATATAATACTTGTAAATCACTTTGCATGCCTTAAAACACTATAGAAGGAGAAAAGTGAGGGGGCAGAGCCAAGATGGTGGCTGGAAAGCAGGGACTTGCTTAAGCTCTCCCCCAAGTCCCTCTAAACACCTTTAAAAAATGGCTCTGAACAAATTCTAGAGCTGCAGAACCCACAAAAAAGCAGAGGGAAGCAGGGCAGCAGCCCAGAAGAGCCCAAATGGTCGCTGAGAAGGGTCTATCACATGGAGCTGGGAGCGGAGTGGAGCACAGCCCAGCATGGGCTGCACCAGGACCAACGAGACCAGGAGCCAGGCAGAACAGACATAGCACCCTGAATCAGTGAGCTGTGGCAGTTGCCAGACTTCTCAACCCACAAACACCAAAGACAACACAGAAGGTTACTGGAAAAGCTTCTGGGATAGAGTGAAAGGAGTTAGAAGTTGGCCAACACCCCGGGGGCAGCAGAGGTGGTATAACTCTGAGACTGCTTCCAGAGCTACAGCTGCAGTTGCCTCTGGACCCAGGCCCATCTGGTGGGAAGAATTAAGCAGTGGATTAGAGCTGGAGTGCAAAGCCTACTTTGCCCTGCCTGGATCTGAGCCACAATCCTGGTTGGCGGTTCTTGGGGGAGAAGGAGCGCTGGTGTGGCAGAGCTTGCTGTGTAGAAATAGCTCTGAAAACAACAGCACAGCCCCTCAATCTTAGGACAAAGTACTCTCTACTCCACAAGCAGTCGTACCCTGACAAAAAGCTCAAGGGTCAAGTAGTTGGCTGGGAACATGAACAGGCAGTGAAAAAGGACTCAAGACTATAGAATCTTTTTTGGTGACAAAGAAGATCAAAACATACAGCCAGAAGAAGTCAACAAAGTGAAAAAGCCTACATCAAAAGCCTCCAAGAAAAACATGAACTGGTCTCAGGCCATGGAAGAGCTCAAAAAGGATTTGGAAAAGCAAGTTAGAGAAGTAGAGGAAAAATTGGGAAGAGAAATGAGAAGGATGCAAGAAAACCATGAAAAACAAGTCAATGACTTGATAAAGGAGACCCAAAAAAATACTGAAGAAAATAACACCTTAAAGAATAGACTAAGACAAAAGGCAAAAGAGCTCCAAAAAGCCAATGAGGAGAAGACTGCCTTGAAAGGCAGAATTAGCCAAATGGAAAAGGAGGTACAAAAGACCACTGAAGAAAATACCACCTGAAAAATTAGATTAGAGCAAATGGAAGCTAGTGACTTTATGAAAAATCAAGATATTATAAAACAGAACCAAAGGAATGTAAAAATGGAAGAAAATGTGAAATATCTCATTGGAAAAAACACTGACCTGGAAAATAGATCCAGGAGAGATAATTTTAAAATGATTGGACTACCTGACAGCCATGATCAAAAAAAAAAGCCTAGATATCATCTTTCAAGAAATTATCAAGGAGAACTGCCCTGATATTCTAGAGCCAGAGGTAAAACAGAAATTGAAAGAATCCACCGATAGCCTCCTGAAAAAAGATCCCAAAAAGAAAACTCCTAAGAATATTGTCGCCAAATTCCAGAGCTCCCAAATCAAGGAGAAAATACTGCAAGCAGCCAGAAAGAAACAATTTGACTATTGTGGAAACATGATCAGGATAACACAAGATCTAGCAGCTTCTACATTAAGAGATCAAAGGGCTTGGAATATGATATTCCGGAGGTAAATGGAGCTAGGATGAAAACCAAGAATCACCTACCCAGCAAAACTGAGTATCATGCTCCAAGGCAAAATATAGACTTTCAATAAAATAGATGACTTTCAAGCTTTCGTAGTGAAAAGACCAGAGCTGAATAGAAAATTTGACTTTCAAACACAAGAATCAAGAGAAACATGAAAAGGTAAACAAGAAAGAGAAATCATAAGGGACTTACTAAAGTTGAACTGTTTTGTTTACATTCCTATATGGAAAGATGATGTGTGTAATTCATGAGACCTCAGTATTAGGGTAGCTGAAGGGAATATACATATACATATATATGTATGTATATGTGTGTATATATATATATATATATATAGACAGAGGGCACAGGGTGAGTTGAATATGAAGGGATGATATGTAAAGAAAAAAATCAAATTAAGGGATGAGAGAGGAATATATTGGGAGAGGGAGAAAGGGAGAGACAGAATGGGGTAAATTATCTCACATAAAAGTGGCCAGAAAAAGTAGTTCGTTGGAAAGGAAGAGGGGGCAGGTGAGGGGGAACGAATAAATCTTGCTCTCATCAGATTTGACTTGAGGAAGGAATAACATACACACTCAATTGGGTATCTTACCCCACAGGAAAGAAGGAAGAAGGGGATAAAAAAGGGGGGATGACAGAAGGGAGGGCAGATAGGGGGAGGAGGTAATCAAAAGCAAACACTTTCAAAAAGGGACAGGGTCAAGGGAAAAAAATTGAATAAAGGAGGACAGCATAGGAGGGAGCAAAATATAGTTAGTCTTCCACAACATGAGTATTTTGGAAGGGTTTTACATAATGTTACATGTGTGGCCTATGTTGAATTGCTTGCCTTCTTAAGGAGGGTGGGTGGGGAGGGAAGAGGGGAGAGAATTTGGAACTCGACACTTTAAAAGCAGATGTTCAAAAATAAAAGCTGTTTTTGCATGCAACTGGGAAATAAGATATACAAGCAATGGGGCATAGAAATCTATCTCGCCCCACAAGAAAGTAAGGGAAAAGGGGATGGTGGGTGTTTCCACAATCCAGCTAGCAGCTTCTGTGGGGGTGTAAGATCCACCCACAGACAGCACCCAGAAAGCTGCCAACAGCACAGGTTCCTTTGATCTGCTTAACTAAGGAAAGCAAAGTGAAGGGGTTGACAAGCTTACTTTGATTCAGCATACAAATATCATTCACTTAGTTCAGGGGAAAAAGCCAGCACACTGAACTTCAGAGCAAATTACAAACAAAGTACAAACATCAACAGACAGACCTAATACAGATTCATAGTTACCAACATCTGGGTTCAGCCCGGGAGCTCAGAACAAGGGCTGGTCCAGAGTCACGCACACCACTGCTGCTGCGACAGAGAGCTCCAAAAAACAGGCAGCCAACCCCTGGTTTTTATATCTTTTTCAGCATCAGGGGTGAGTCACACATCCGACTCACCCACGTGACCTAGAATCTCATCACAGACAGTCAACTTAAACCCACGTGGTCTAAAAGCCTCTGCTCTCCCAGACATGTAAACTAGGCCTTCCCTGGAGTTAGCCCCACCTTGGGCCCCACCTTAGCTGCCAATCCACACCCACTAAGGTTTTACACCTAACAGGGATGTGGGCCTGGGGCTTAGCACCTAGTAAGACTCAATCAAAGACACTGAATTAATCAAAGGAAACAAAGGCCAAACTCTTCAAGGGCACTTGTTGAACTAAGCGCTAAGGAGCTCATTTTGATTACCAACACAGTGGGGAATGGGGTGACAGAAGGGAGGGCTGACTGGGGAACGGGGCAATCAGAATATATGCCATCTGGGAGTGGGGGGAGGGTAGAAATGGGGAGAAAATTTGTAATTCACAATCTTGTGGAAATCAATGCTGAAAACTAAAAATATCATATAAATAATAATAATAAACACTATAGAAATGCTTTTTGTTGTTGCTATCATTATTTTGATTATAATTTATTATTTATTATTATTACATCTGGGCTGTCCTCTGGCTCTGAAGCCCTGGGTTAGTAAACTTCTGGCCCATGCCCAGATTCAGGTGCCATGTTAAGCAAAGAGAATAATAATAGGATAATAATATATAAAAGGGCCTCCACTTGGCTTTGAAACACTAAGTGGCACAGCGGGCAGAGTGCCAAGCCTGGAGTCAGGAAGACCTGAGTTCAAATCCAGCCTCAGACACTTCCTAGCTGTGTGACCCTGGGCAAGTCACTTCACCCTTTCTGCCTCAGTTTCCTCATCTGCAAAATGAGCAGGAGAAGGAAATGGCAAACCACTCCAGTATCTTTGCCAAGAAAACCCCCAGTGGGGTCAGGAAGAGTTGGACATGTAAGAAACAACTCAGCAGCAACAACAATTCTTACATGGAAGCGGAGACTGTGTGGGCTGGTCAGAAGGGAGTCTACTCCCTAAGGGGGAATAGATACATAATAATAATATATAATAACATATTATATTTTATTACATTACATTATATTACATTACACTATATTATATTACATTATATTATATATTATATTATATTACATTACATTATACTACATTATATTATATATTATATTATATTATATTATATTATATTATATTATATTATATTATATTATATTATATTATATTATATTATATTATATTATATTATATTATATTATATTATATTATATTATATTATATTATATTATATTATATTATATTATATTATATTATATTACATTATATTATATATTATATTATATTACATTACATTATATTACATTATACTATATTACATTATATTATATTATATTATATTATATTACATAACATAATACATAATAATAAATAAGGGAGTCTATTCCCTAAACCTGATGGTCTCTTGTGTAAGAATCAGGGTAATCTAATTGTACCCCACTATAGTGTCATGTAGAAAAGGAAAGAAATACACATAACTCTGCCAGGTTGCTTGAGAAGAGAGGTCCTAGGGTATAACAGAGAGATCTCTGAAGCTGCCGGTCAGCCACTTACTGACTGTATGACCTTGGCTAAGTCACTTAACTTCTCTCTGGACTTTGGTTTTAATCTCCACTAAATGAGGACAGAACGGTCCTGGCTATGGAGTTGGAAGTCCTGGATTTTGATCCTTCCTCTGCTGCTCATGACCTGTATGATCTGAGGTAGCTTGCTCAATGTATCTAGGTTTGGGTTTCTTTCTCTGTAAAATGAGAATTTTGTAAAAATGATAGGGGTTGATAAGGGCAACCTCCAAATTCCCTCCCAGTCCTAAAATCCTCAGGTCCTGAGTTTGGGAGCAGATACAAGCTGCCATCTGTGAAGCACTCTGAGTACAGGAGATAACACCGCCACCAGTCCAACCTGACCAGCTAATTATTAAGTGCTTCCTGAGCCCTGGGCACTGAGAATACAGAGGCAAAAATGCAAAATACCAAGTCTAGCACTAGGCATCATGATGAAACAGTTGGCCTCTCCTCTCCCAGAGAGGAGACCGGGCTCTGAAGAACCTCCAGCTGCTGTTACAAAAAGCATCTTGAATAAAGGAAATGGAGACGAGCAGTCCTTCTATTGTTGGCAATGGTAAAGACTGTGTCCATGACACTGAGCTGAGGTCTGTGAAGGCGCTGCTCTCCACCAGCTGCTGGGAGCACTGGCTTTGTAGTTAGCCAGGGTCTCCTTGGTTGCTGGTGCTTATAAACCTGCCCATGTGCTAGATTGAGCCTTGGCCAGCTGCTGAATGGCTGGCAGCAGAGCTGTAACTAGGAATTTGATTTTGCTGGGAGTCAGCGTGGTCTTGTAGCAAGAAACCTAGCTAGGGAGTCAGATGACTCTCATTCAGATCACACATCTGACTTACTACTTACGTGACCTTGAAAGAGTCACAACCTCTCTGAGCCTTAGTTTCTTCATGTGTAAAATGTGGGGGGTTGGACTACATAAGCTCTGAGTTCCCTTCTAGCTCTAGGTGTATTATCCAAGGAGCCTAGGCATTCTGACACTTAGTGCCAGAGGCAGAGACCTCAGACCTTAGGATACAAGGCTCCATGGGAGAAACCAAGACCCCAGTACAGCCCCCTGTGTAGGGGGCTACTGGGAGTAAGCAGAGCAGGGTCAGACTGAGTGAGACTCCTCTGGGTGCGAAAATACCTCGGGATTCCACCTCAACTGACACAAAATCACCCATGGCCACTGAGCCTGCACATCTCTTATGAAAGGCATGACCCGGCTACTCAGCACTTGCTGCAGGTTGCAGAGAATAGTATACACCGTTTGGATTATTCATTCAAGGAGAAGAGAGCTCCTGTCCCTAGAGAATCTGACTGGTACACTCATATCATGGCTCACGGCAAGTGATGCTTGACCCCTCTTAAATCCCAGGAGGAGACAGAAGCAGGGAGTGCAATGATGGTGTGCAGGTGAGCCCTGAGAAAGGACCCTGATGGTGGCAACTCTGAGCTGAATGAGACAAGAGCAGGATAGCAAAGGATCAAAACTCAAGTGACCGGCCAGGCCTGGGAGGAATCTAACCCCTACCTCCAAAGAGGACACTCTGGCTAGAAGCAAAGTCACTAAACAGGTAGCACACTCACGGCTCCAGCTTACAAATGTCATAGGATTTATCACTGGAACAACTTTATTAATGATTTAGTTTGACTCCCACATTTTAATGATGAGGAATTAAGGCCTAGAGAACCAAAAGGATAAGTTTCCGTAAGCCACAGAGATAGGATTTGAATCCAGATAGCCTGACTGAGGCAGCTGAGTGGTTCAGTGGTTAGAGCACTGGGCTTGGAATGAGGAAGATCTGAGTTCAAATTTAGCCTCATCTACTTACTAGCTATGTGACCCTGGGCAAGTCACATAACTTCTGTCTGCCTTAACCCACTGGAGAAGGAAATAGCAAATTACTCAGTATGTTTGGCAAGAAAACTCCATCAACATGTGATCCATGAGTCACAAAGAATTGGACACGATTGAACAACAACAATCCTGACTCTAAATCCTTTATTCTTGCCCAGAGGGAGAACGGGTATATTAGGAAGGCAGAATTTATGATTTCAAAGAGAATCTCATATGTGCCTAAAAGGTCCGGAACCACAGGATATAAGGAATTCTCTAGGCAGAAGGCAGGAGAACTAAAGCATGTATTTACACTCCACAATAACAAGCCCACAAACCAGCGTCCCCATTTTGATATTTTCATCAAAAGCTTCCAGGCCCAATAAGTCCGCCTTACAAGGGTAAGCAGAAGGCCACAGAGAAGCAAGATGGTATAAGGCAAAATCGTATACATGCTTCCCCTCTACGGTAAGAAGATTACCCACTAGCCTCTAGTCAGCTCTGCTACCGGCAGCTCAGCTTCGGCTGTAGGTGTCTCTGGCTCCAACCGGAAAAGGAAAGGAGGATCTTCAAGCTGTCCTCTCCCCTCTTATAGAGTTTTTGACATCATCAAGCGCCGCCTGAACGACCAGGGCCGATTGGTTCTTGACTTGGCCCCTCCCCCAGCGTAGACCACGTTAGCACACCTCCCCTCAGCCAGCTCCACGACTCATCACACAGGAAGCTCTGGTCCTGCCCCGGAAGAGCAAGCCGCAGCATCCAGGGAAGCTCAACGAGGCGAGCTGAGTCATTCAAAGAAAACAAAGTCCATTCTGGCTACAGCGGGGTGGGACATGGATACACACATACACATACACACACACACACACACACACACACACACACACACACACACACACACACTACTGTCCTCCATGGACACATCTATCCTGATGAAACAACGGCTTCAAATCAATAGATAAATATTAATCACGGCAAATCAATTAAACCTGCGAGGGGCTCGGGCTTTATGCATAAGGATGTGCCTCGTGAGGCAGCCCTTTCACCAGGGCTCTTAGCTTCTATTGCAAGAATAAACTTCTCTTCTCCCAACAGGGACCTCTGTAATTCTCCCACTCGAGTTTATGAAGGTAGAATATTATTTATAAGGCTGGCTTGATTGGCCTCTTCCCCAAAGAAAGCTTGGAAGATTTCTATGTTAAGATATACTGGGCAGATACTAGGAGTGATACAGAAAACTGTAACAGCATTCCTTCCAACTGTAGAAAAATGAAAAAAGGGTTGACTGCTGAGCAGAAGCCCCACTGACCTCTGAGGTCAGCCTACCTAGAGCACACTGTAGTGAGAAGAGTGCTGAATTGGCCATTGAGGCCTCCCATCTGAGATGCCTCCCCAACTTGGAATTCACAGGTTTGCAGGTTGGGTCTCCAAGGGGTTGAATGTTCTCATAGGCTCTAGGATATTCTGTGGTTTCCCACTTCTAAAACAACAGCTTACAAGCTCCCACCAGTGGTCTTACCTTTAATAGCAAAGCAAAGTCATTTACTAAGATAGCTACAATAGCTACAAAACAGCATTCCTGTTAACCTGGAGCATGCCCTACCACAAAACATGTAAGATCATTTGGAAAAGTTGGCACAAACTAAGAACTTACTGGTTGAGAGGAACACCTGGAAGGAATACTTATGGCCAAGGCAGTTCACACCCCTAATGCTGCAGAGGCCCAATGTTCTTTCATGGAGTCTTCATAGAGTCTTCACACTGCTTCCCCTTCCCACCCCACCCTTAGGTCTCCCACAGCATCTCTACCCAGCAGACCATCATGTACAACTCCCTGCATCTATTCCTCTCCACATTTCTACCCTCAGTTATCAAATCTATTTCTCTCTTAAAATCCATAGGAGCCTCTCTTCTCTGCTGCCAAAAGTCTCTTTCCTTGTCATTGCTTGTTGCCTACATAGAACACTATTCCTCTCTACTTCTCCATAGGGAATGTGTGTCTCTGATCCCTGATAGATGCATATCATCTAGGCGCTGAAAAGCATTCTCTCAAATGCTCATTCTGTATAACTGCCTTCTGATCTTGGCAGGATTCACTTTTTTAATGCCTTTGGCATAGCCAGTCTTTTATCTGTAAAATGAGGTAAATTGACTAGGTCATTTCTAAAGTTGTTTCCAGTTCTCAATCCTATATGAAAACAATATGATATAGTGAAAACAGCCTGGATTTGGAGTCAGGAGACCTAGATTCAGTTACTTGTTCTGTTACTGTTACCTATGTGACCTTAAAAAAATAAATTAATCCCTCTCAGTCTCAGATTCTTCATCTGTAAAATGGATTGTTGTTGATGGTGATGTTGTTTGTATTTTATAGGGCAGTCACCTAGCTATGCTGTAAAATAATCCCTAAGATGTCTTTCAGGTCTAAATCTATGATCCTTGTCAGGCTCTCTCCTGCCCTAAGAGAAAATAACCAGCAGATTGGAATGCGGGTAGACCCCCCAGAGGTTGACCCTGGTGAGAATCAATTATAGTCCTTCCCCATGACAGTTTCATTGTACTCAGACCAAGCCGGGCTTCGGGGAGGACCTATAAACACCACTCACATCCAAACCCTTCCTCCTTTAGTGAGAAAGTCAGGATGTTGAGAAGTCAATGAGGAGGCAAGAAAAGATGAACAAAAGAAGAACTGGGTCCTAGTCCCAGCTTAGAGACAGGCTCATTACGTGACTTTGTACAAGTCATTGAACCTTTTAGATAGCTCAGTTGTCTCCCTTGTAAAATAAGGACTGCCTCACAGTACCTCCTTGAAGATTACCTGGGATGACATACATGCATTGACTTCCAAAGTGTGGGGCACGATACAGACATAGCCTATTGGCAGAATGACAGGGAGGATGATGGTGGCAGGACTGAAGTAGCAGGAGTCAAGATGGCAGACTAAGACAGACGTGGAGAATGGGTCATGGGAGAGAATGTGGCTTGGTGGGACAGAAATGGAAGGCAGAGCTATCTCAGGTCCAATGGTTATTACCAAAGCCAGCATTTCCCCAACAATGCATTCCTTCTGCATGCACTCTTGTGTCCCTGACACTTAGCACAGTGCCTATCACTCACTGACTGACTGATTGATTGACTAATAGAAAATCAAGAGCCCTGGAATTAGGCTAAGAAGACCTAGATTAAGTTCTGATTCTGCTACTTAGTTGTGTGACCCTGGACAAGTCACTCTCAGTTTCTTCATCTGTAAAATGGAGTTGGACTAAAGTATCTCCAAGGTCCCTCCCAAATGTAAATGCTATGACCCTAGAACACTTAGAAGTGAGGACACATTGCTAACCCTGTGGTATGTTGGAAAGAGCACTGAATTTGGAGTTGGAGAACTCAGATCAAATATTTGACCCTTACTGTGAATCCAACCTAAAAGCAGCATGGTAAAGAGAAAGAATCATGCCCAGTGGTCTTACAGTCAGGAAGATATTGTTTCAAGGCCTCCTTCTGTGCAGTGAGTGACCCTAGGCAAATCAAGTTGCCTCTCAGGGGCCCCAAGAAACTCTCCAAGACTAAGCTGTAGAACAGCCGCAAAGCAGAATTGATAGAAGGTCTCCTTGCTAGGAAGTCCCTACACCAATTGTTCAGTTGTATCTAAATGTTCATGTCCCCATCTGGGGTTTTCTTGGCAAAGATACTGGAATCATTTGCCATTTCCTGAGGAAACTAAGGCCACTTGCCCAAGGTCACAGAGTTAGTAATATCTGAGGCTGGATTGGAACTCGAGTCTTCCTGACTCCAGGTCCAGCACTCTATCCACTGTGCCACCTGGCTGTCCCTTCAAAACAGGTACAAAAACAAAAACACATCAGCAATCACAGAGCATTTGTTATGTGCTTTCTGTGTGCCAGTCTCTGTGCTAAGCACTGGGGATACAAAGAAAGACAAAAACAGGATTTGCCCTCAAAAAGTTCATATTCTAATTAGGGAGACAGTTTGTAAATATCAAGGTAAGCATGCCAAGCACTGTGCTAGAATGAACAGTCAAAAACCGAAACAATACCGGACCTCAAATAGCTCACAATCTACAGGCTTGAAATAAAACCAAGTATTGCTGCTTCCTCTCTGGACAGGTCCCTTCAGCTCTGTGCTTTCCTCAAGTGTGCAACAAGAAATACCTTTTCCAGATTTAGATCCTGTAATCCTAGGAGCTGGTGGACCTTGTCTTTCCATTCCTGCTCGGAGAAAACTCCAGTTCTCTCTTTAACTGCAGCCCAGCAAACAGGCTGGGAGCTCTCCAGCCAACTGCCACAGCAGACAAAATTCCAATCATCATCTGTGGATGGCATCCTGGCTGCCACTGGGTGCCCAAATGCTCACTGGCTGGAAGGAGATCCGCTAGCTGGGCAGCCCATTTGTCTGCTGCTTTGAAGTGATCAATCATTTACTCAGATTTCAGGGAAATGGCCTGGAATGGGAGAGGGTGGTGCCTATAGCAAGGGGGTGGACGATTAGAGAAACTTTTAGGCAGAGCTCCAAAGAAGCTTGGTTGGCAAGCTAGCAAAGGCAGCGATGCCTACCCTGTAGCCAGTAGGGTGCCTTTCCATGTGTGCTAGTGCATGATAGGAGACCTAAGGCTAGGAATCAATGCTGGATGCAGCTCCCAGAACTGAAGAACTTTGATTGCAGTCTGGAAATGACATAGGGAGCCTCAAGCAGTATTTATATCCTTTTCATCACATGGTCTCTGATTGCCTAATAACACCATTCCCCAACATCCACTGCACACATAGCCAATCCTCCTGTCCCTCTAAATACTACAATAGGCATAGCACTCTGACAGTGGGACTCCTGCAAACTGCCACCAACTATATAAAAATAAATGTTCCTAATCCCCCATAATAAGAGAAATGTACATTAAGACAACCAGGAAGTATCACTTCACACCCATCAAACTGGCAAATATGATAAAAAGCCAACGTTGGAGAAATGTAGCAAGACAGGCATACTTATGCCCTACTGATGGAGCTGCAAATTGGTGTATCCATTCTGGAAAGTAATTTTGAATTATTTGAGAAAAGTCACTAAATTGTTCACGGGATTATAGATTCAGAGTTCAGAAGAACTCTAGAAGTCATTTAGTCTAAAACTTCAATCCAACCCTCTTATTTTTAGAAATGAGGAAACTTGAGACCCAGAGGAACCAAATGACCTGCTGAAGATCACACAGCCAGTAGAAGGCAGAGCTTAATTTGAACCCAAAGTCCTCTGATGCCCTTTCACTGCTCTACTTAGACCTTTGATCTTTTCACTGGAAATGAACCCCAGGGAGCTCAAAAATCCAAAGAAAGTTCCTATATATAGCAAAATATTCACGAGAGCACCTTTGTGGCATTAATATACTGGAAATGGGTGCCTGTGGATTTGGGGGTATCTGAACAAATTGAGGCATATAAAGTAAAGGATATAATAAAATACATTGTTCTGTTAGAAATTATTCATATAAGGAATTCAGAAATATGTGAGAAGACCTTAACAAACTGATACAAGACAAAGAAAACAGAAGCAAGAGACTAATCTGTACAACCACAATAATTTGAGTGAAAACAACTCAAAAGGTGACCTCAGACTAAATCCAATCATCAATATTGGTTCCAGGGAACAAATGATGCAATTCAATTAGATAAATAATTATTACTCATCTGTTGTTTGCCAAGCATTATGCTAAGCACTGGAAACACAAAGACAAAAACAAAATAATCCTTATCGGCAGTCCTTCCATTCTCCTAGGGGTGAGGTGGAAGAGGGATTCAGGATGAAATGTGCACCCAGAGCAAGTAAATTCAAAAGTATTTGCAAAGCATTAAGAAGTAATGTCAAAGGGAAAACGTGCTAAAATGGGGGAGGGGCAGAGAGTGAGAAGGCTCCTGTATGGGAGAGCCGCTGAGCTGTGCTTGGAAGGAAGGATGATGAAATACACCTCTCTGGGGGCACGTGAGGGACAGAGTGAGAGGCTAAGGAGCCAGTAGATAAGTGATGAGTACACTGCCAAAAAAAAGTCACTATGTTGGTTGGTTTTGCTTATCTATTTTTCTTTGTTACACAATAGTTGGGTTCAGGAATGGGCATGTCATATAAGAAAAATGATTGTGGAGGAAAATATATCACCAAAGCTTTTTTGAAGAGAAATTAAGAAAGAACAGGGAATAGGGCCTGTGATTCCCTGCTTTTCCTGTAGACAAAATGAGGATATGTGGTCTGGATGATAATGCACTTTGGTGGATTCGCTGATGATTAAATGGCCACCATTAAATGGCTTAATGTCAATCCGAGAGGAAGGCGGAGTGCCCCTGGGACCTTGTAGTGATGCTTAGTGTATTTATCAGTGCCTCGGAATAAGATATAGATGGAATGATCATCAAATTTGGCCCCTCTTTCATCTCCAGACTCAGATGCCACCAAAGAGAATCCAAATGATATGCGGATGGGGGAAACAGGAAGGCAGGAAATAAAGCATTGACTAAGCTCCTACTGTGTGCCAAAGACTTTACAAACATTATCTCATTTGATCCTCACAACAACCCTGGAAATCATGTGCTATTAGTATGCCCATTTTCCAATTGAGGAAACAAAGACAGACAGAGGTTATGGAGTTGGCTAGAGTCACATAGCTAGAAAGTGTCTGGGGCTAAATTTGAACTCATGTCTTTATGACTCCAGGCTCAGTGCTCTATCCACGGTGCTGCCTAGCTGCCTCTAATAGCTAGCACAATAAACGGCAGAATTCACTTCAGAAGGGATCTTGACAAGTAAGAACACTGGGCTGATTCTAAGAAGTTAAAATTCTACAGAGATAAATCTAAAGTTTTACTCTTCCATTTGTGTGAGCTGCTTTAGAGCCAGGTCTGTGTTGATTTTCATCTTTGTCTCTAGCGCCCAGCAGAGAACTTAACACATGGTAGGCAGTGGATAAATATTTGTTGAATTGAATAGAGTGAATTTCACCCACAGAATATGTGGAGGCATGCCTAGATAATAGTTCTTCTGGAAAATATCATGGCATTTTAACAAACTATAAGCTCAATATGTAATGTGGTACATTACATAACGCCCAGTACTGGGCGTTAGTCCAGGAAGGTAAAAGACAGAAGTAAGGTCCCCTATACGCCAAAATATTCACAGCAGAACTTTTTATGGTAATACAAGGTAGAGGAAAGTAGATGGGCACCCTTTGTTGAGAGGATGGCTGAACAAAATATGGTATATGAATATAATGGAATATGACTGAGCCATAAGAAACCCTGACTATGAGGATTTCAGAATCATAGTTTTATAGAGGTCAAGTAGTCTAACTTCCTCTTTTTACAGTTGAGGATACTGAGTCTCAGGAAGATTAGGCAATTTGACCATGGTTACACTACCAAGAGGCAAGATTTGAACCCAATTTTCCTAACTCCATCTTAAGCACTTTAACCATTATGCCACACAACCTCTCAAAACTCTGCAGAGCTCTGAGAGGTTAAATGACTTGCCCAGAGCAACACAGCCAGTATAAGTGAGAATAAGGACTTGAACTCAGGTTTTTCTAGGTTTTGGGTTACTCCAAACACTATCTATCTATCTATCTATATCTATATCTACATCTATATCTATATCTATATCTACATATAGCCTACTGCCAAACAGACTTATGAAGAGTGAAGAAAGGAGAAACAAGAGAATAATATACATTGTGCCCACAATAAAGTAAATGAAAATAACATTAAAAAAGGCAGCTAAACTCAGATTAAAGGCAGTGACTAGTATTGGTTCTAGAAGATAGCGTTTCTAGAGGAGGGAACACCTTTTCCTCCTCTCAGAAGAAAGTTGGAATACAGTGGGTACACAATGTTGCGTGTGCTTTACACAGTCACTACAATGGTCAGTTTTAATTAACTTTTCCACAACAGGGGATTCTATAGGAAAATAACAGGAAATGCCTGCAGAATAAAAAGGGAATCCAATAAAAATATCGTTTAGAACATTGAGAAAATATGCCAAGAAAGCTAATGTGGTCTTAGGCTGCATTGAGTGAGACATAGAAACTAGAACCAAAGTTATAGTCCCATCATACATTGCCCAATCTAAGTACATCTGAACAATTGGAGCCATGATATCTTCAGTTCTGGTCACCACATTTCAGCTGGAGAGTGTCCAAAGAAAGTGCCCAAGGTGGTAAAGAGCCTCCGATCATACCACATGAGGCAAATTTCATCTTCATAGAGAAACTTCCTACCAACTAAAGCCATCCAAAAGTAAAACTGGTTTTCCCCAGGATGTTTCCCCTCATTCAAGGTCTTCAATCAAAAACTATCTTGCAGTGAAATGGATCTCATGCTGAAATTTGAGTCAGGAGATCCCTGGGTTCAGATTCTACTTCTTGTACTTACTAACTATGTGGCATTGATCTCTTAACCTCTCTGTGCCTTGGTTTCTCCATCTGTAAAATGGGAAATGTAAAATAGGAGCAGCTAGGTAATATAGTGGATAGAGAACTGGGCCTGGAGTCAGGTAGTCAGAAAGATCTAAGTTCAAATCTGACCTCAGACACTTACTGAATGCATGGGCAAGTCACTTAATTCCATTTGTCTTGGTTCCTCATCTGTAAAATCAGCCAGAGAAGGAAATGGCAAACCACTCCAGTATCTTTGCCAAGAAAACCCCAAACGAGGACACAAAGAGTGGGACGTGACTGGAAAATGGGGAAATAACTCTTGAAGCACTTAATTAATGTCGTAATTGTGAGGCTTAAATGAGATAATGAATGGAAATTTTGCAAACTATTAGCATCAGTTATTATTATTAAGGCCCAGATGAGCATATATGGGAGGTGCTGCAGAGGGGGGATTCTTACTGAGTTGGAGATGGGACTAACTGGCCTCCAAGATCCTTTCCAACTCCGACTTTCTATGATTCTCTGAGGCCAGGCACTGAATTTCGGAATAAAATAAAAACAAACTGCTTAGTATAGGAACTCAAAAGAGCTACAAAGGCAAATTCCTGGACCCCTGGTCTTCCCTGAAAGGAACAGGAGGAAGGATCTGTTCTGCTCCATTTCTGTGTTGCCTGGGAAGTTAAATAACCTCCTAATCAAGGCTGCATGGACATTAGCCTTGAGAATGCTGGTGGCCATGAGTGTACAAACAGAGGAAACATTACCTGAAGGGGAGAAATGAGCAAGTAAACATGCCAAGCAGCAAATTGAAAGGTATTCTCTACGGTCCATGAGTCTGGGGAAGAAGTCAAGAGAGGGAAGAGCTCAGTCATCCCCAGAGCTCTCCAAGCACAATTATCTGTGTGCTCTGAGTGAGGCAAACAGATGCCAAAGGGAAAAGTTCCTCCAGTGATTCCCAAATGTGTGTTCTGTACAAATCAAAACAACTTGTGAATCTTTAGCTCCACTTACTGGCTGGAGATAAACTGGATTCAGGAAAGTGATCAGGACCGGCTGTTTGTCATAGGCACGGCATAAAGAGGAAGGCTTGTCTTTGCAAGGGAGAATTCATTTCATGCCATGTGGCATGGACCCCTTCGAAATGGACCCTGCTGTTTCCCGAGATATGAAATGTTCTACTCACTGATGTCTCAGGAAGACGGGAGAAAGGAGGCACTGAAACCACATTAGGACAACAGTTATCCAAGGGTATCAATTTCTCTTCATTCTCCTTAAGAATATAACGACCTCTCAACTTTATCATCATCATCATCTATCATCCATCATCATAGCCAGCCTAGACAGAGTAACACAGATTATTCAAAGAAAGAGTAGGAACTGCTGCAAAAATTTCAGTACAATAAGGCAGTCAGAATTATACACTAGAAACTCATTAGTCTTCATAAACTAACAGATAATAAATCCCCTTTCTATAAAAAGACTCTAAACTATCCTTGACAATTCAGCGTTGAAGCACAGCTGGAACCCAACCATTATCTCAAACAAATTTGTTGCCTACTATCACCCAAAATTAGCATTAATCCACAAAAATGTAAAAACAATATTTTTTAATGGACACACTCTACCAAAGAGTCACAATCTCCAAGCTACGTGACATAACAAGCTTTCAAAACATGTGGAACTAGCATGGGAGTTCTACACTTTTTTGTGTCCCAGGCCCCACTAGCAGCAGTCTGGTGAAGCCCAGCAATCTCTATTTTGGAACAATGTTTTTAAATGCATAAAATAAAATACTACAAGAGAAAGCAATTATATTGAAATACAGATATCAACATGTTTTTAAAGACAAAATTGGCAGGCCCTAGGTTAAGAACCCCTGATGTAGCAGGAGAAATCAAAACCACATGGGGAAAGTATGAAATATGTATCATTCCCACAGCAAACAGAGTGTCAGACTTGGAGTCAAAAGGACATGAGTTCAAATCCTGCCTCGGACACTTACTAGTTATGTGACACCAAGCAAGTCATTTAAACTCTTTCAGTCTCAGTTTCCTAATCTGTAAAATGAGGATGATAATAGCACCTATCTGGAAGGGTTGTTGTGAGGATTTTTAAAAAAAAACATAATATCTGTCAAGTACTTTATAATTCTTAAAGCACTATGTAAATGTTAGCTGTTAAATCTTTCTACCTTCACATCTAGAACTATGGAAATATAGATTTCTCTATCAATATAGAGGTAGATGACATGCTTAGATTGAAAGAGAGATGAGAAAGAGAGAAATGATTTGAGAGATTCATAGACAGATTACAGAAAGAGACAAAGACAGAGACAGAGAGATGACAGTGTAACAGGTGAAAGATGAAGTGAGAAAGCAAAGATTTGAGCTTCTGAGCATATCAGTTTATTAATCAATGCATGCCAATTGCCTAACAAATCAGGATCAAACCCTTTCCTCGGCTTAAGGTTGGATTCCAAAGGCAAGAGAAGACTGATCTTTATATATGAAAAATGATTAATCAAATATGATCAATTAATTAATTAAAAGAAAACAATTAACCAGGATACAACATTGGGTCATCTGATTTCTAATGGAGGAAAGATTAGGGACTTTTCATGTTGGGAGAAGAGAAACAAACGGGTGTAATTTCCTGAATTCAGGAAAAGACATGTCCCACTCCCCCCAAGTGTCTGTAAACAACCAAAGGAACATAGAAACAATACCTGATTGATCAGTGTGGGGCCAGTTTTCAGAGAAGACATATGGGTTTCTTGAGATATATAATCTTGCAAAAACTCCTTATTTCAATCTTTGGATCTGACTAGATTTCTGGTCAACATAATCTAGGTCCTTAGTTAACGGTCTCTAAACAGCTGATAGAAGTGGTCCAACTTTCCAGCCACACAGGGCTAGTTTCAAACAATGCCATAAAGTTTTCTGCCAATTCCCACAACTGAATAAGAAGGGCACTGTCAGAGACAGAATTGAGTCACAAGATGGAGTTAGTGTGGTTCACTCAATGTCCACAATTAGCCACTTGCCATCCTACTCCCCTCAATTCCCTCAATAGATATGATCATTTGATGCTAAAAATCAATTCTATATCAATATCTCTCCTGTCTATTCACATGATCACCACCCTAGTTTAGGCCTTCATATCTTGTTTGGACTGTTACAAACAGCCTTCCAATTGATTCCCCCTTATTCCACTCTCAACTCTTCCCAATTCATCTTTCATACAGCTGCCAAAATGGCCTTCTTAGAGCACAAGTCTGATTGGGTTATCCTCTGCTCAGGAATCATCAGTGGCTTCCTACTGCCTTTAGGAAAAAAATACAATTCTCCCACCTTGGCGCTTAAAGGCCTTCACAGTCTAACTCCAGCTTATCTTTTCAAAGCTTTATCTTTCAAAAATCCTATGGGTCTCATTACAAAGAGTGCAGGTGATCAGCAAGCAAAAGCCCAGATAGCCAATAGTCAAGAGTTGATAATCTATAGTCATTATCCCCCTTTCCTCCTTGCCTCCTTTGTTTCTGGAGAGAGAGAGTCAAACCTTGTTACAATAATTAGCTCATTTTAAGACTAGAAGCAAAACAAAGGCCACTTAGGTCTGTAGGTTAATTCCTCTGCTGCTTTAGGACAGTCATTTTCAAAGTATGACTCTTTGAAAGAGTTCATGATGCCGCAATTATTTTCATAATAATACTAAGACATTTTAATTTCTAATATGGTAAATATTAACAGATAGAATTCACATAAACAAAAGTTCTCTGGGGGAGGGTCCTCAATAAATTTTAAGAGTGTAAAGGGGTCTTGAGACCAAAAAGTTTGAGAACCACAGCTTTAAAGAGTTTATATTCATAAAAAAGGTTGAGAGTACAATCACAATCACTCAGAGTCCCCTGTTAGGAAAATTCCTAACCTTTGAGTAAAAGTTCACCCCTTATTGCTCACCAATAATTTATATTTATATTTAACCCTAGCTAACCCCAGACCTCTTGATGGTTAAGGCAAAATTCAGGTTACCTGAAACATTTGGATAAGTGTCTAAGTGAAAATTTTATTTCATAGTAAAACTATAATATCAGCTTCTTACTTATTTGTATTTAAAGTGCATTTGCACAGATGGGAAAATTATAGTAAAATTATTTTTAAAATTTAATTTTTTTAGATTTTTTTATTAATTGACACAATTGGCCCCCTTGGTCTATCTTCTATTTAAAACACAGGGATAGGAATTAGATTTGTAATTTCATTGGTGTAAGAAAGACCCAGGTGAGGAAACCACCTCTTTTAATGCAAATCACACTTTCTCTGAAACATAGTCTTAGAGTTGCCTGAAGCACTGAGAGATTAAGTGCCCAGAGTCATACTGCCAGCATGTGTCAGACATAAAACTTGAATCCATATCTTCTGGGCTTTAAGACCAAGTCTCTAACCACAGCACCACATTGCCTCTTCTATTAAACCAGGAAGTGTCTCAAATGTCTCAAAATGTCACAGCAGATACAACTAGCTCACAAAAGGAAGACAGTAACCTACAGGTCTGTCACCCTGGGCCTCCGGCTTATTCAACATATAGAGAAAACGAAGTCTCATGCCCTACTGTGAGACACAAAATCATTAACTTCTGATTTTAAGAGCAACCAAGTCCTTCAAGGGATAGTTAATATCAAAGCAACTCTGCCTCGTTATGTTCAGATGAAATAGCTCTGGACAAGATGGTAAAAGGTGAGTAGTTCTGCCTTTTATTAAGCACGGAAAGCTCCAATTGTTCCACCCAGCCTTCACAAGAGAGTAATTAACTATCAGAGGACTGCTCTAATGAGCAGCAGCATGCCCTGCTCTTGCCTGGGGTAACCTCTGAAAGGTTGGGATTCTATCCTAGAAGTCATTGACATTCCCTTTCTTCAGTCTCACTTTTCCCTAGATCCCTTGGGCCATGCTTATTTCAATAATCCTACACTTCAAAAAGTGATAATTTCTTCAGACTCTCTTCTCTCTCTTCTCATTCACATTACTACCCCTTCTATGCCTAAGCACATGGATTAATAAGCTGTCACGGCTACACATACAAAAAAAAATAAA
This sequence comes from Trichosurus vulpecula, assembly GCF_011100635.1. Classification (NCBI taxonomy): domain Eukaryota; kingdom Metazoa; phylum Chordata; class Mammalia; order Diprotodontia; family Phalangeridae; genus Trichosurus; species Trichosurus vulpecula. The sequence continues at coordinate 254,518,228 of NC_050578.1, forward strand.
TCATCCCTTGGTAGCCAACCCACCAGGTCATGATCCTCTATAAATTTACTTGAACTGGTCCTCAGATGATAACTTAGTCTATCACTGGGTCCTTATTCAAATCCTTGCTGGCTGGGTAGCCCCTGCTTAGGGCTCACACTCAACTGGCATAGTCTCTGAGAACCCAAGGCACAATGAATGAATAAATGAATGAAAGGAAGAAAATTAAGTGTGTCCTACAAACCAGGCACTGTGCTTAGCACTGAAGGTATAAATACAAGTGATAAGGCCATTCCCGCCTTCAAGAACCTTTTGTTCTAACAGCTACTGCCTAATTTAGGGAAATGGTAGCTAAGGAGGAATATTTTGAAAAGGGAAGCCAGAGGGAATATCAATTGGGCAATAGGATGAATGGATTCACATGCCCTCGACAGGAATGGTAGTGTCAATTTGATTGCTGTTCTTAGAGTTAGAATCAGAAACCCTGATGGCGAGAGGGGTGGGGGATTTGGAGAACAGTCAGCGTGACCTAGAGGTGGTCAGGAAATAGTACGGTGGGTCTGAACCCTGGCAATATCAGGGGATTGCTCACCAATCAGGGCCTAGGGTCACAGGAATAAGAGCCCGAGGTCTGGCCAGAGGGAGAGGCTGGAGAGCAGATGGCATGAATAAAGATGGTGAAGAAATCAAGGTTGTTAGCAGAGCTGAGCCATGCTTATACTTGGAAAATAAGATCAATTGATAATTGACTTGTACATGAGTTCAGAGTACTTGAGGGCATACACACATATGTTAAGGAAGGTAGAAGGGAAAAAGGACTAAGCAACATGGGACTTACTGCTGGAATACCCTAAAGATATCATCACCATTGTTATACTATGAAAACTTCACACTTTTAAAAAATAGGTAAATCTCTTTTGGGTCTCTGGGTCCCAAAGCCTCACTGGCATCCAGTTTTGGCTAACAGCAATAAAAAGCTGGGAAGTACTGAGTTAAAATAGAGCGTACGTGTGGCTAGAGTCATAAATTTGAATAGCATCCAAGCCAGCTAATTTTGTGCTGCTCAGAGGTCACAGACTGTAATTCTTAACCCCAGCCAGGCATCTCACCAACGATTACCACTGAGCCTTGGTTACAAAGTGTGCCTGGAAAGAGCATGAGAAAGAAGGAACACAAATTCATCCCCACTAACAAAACAAGTACAAATATATGGCCTATCGGTGGTAGGTCAGTGTCATTATCATTGTGTCTACAAATTGTCATGATGCATATGGTTGCTGTTGTGGTTCAGTAGTGTCTGACTCTTCATGATCCCATTGGGGTTTTCTTGGTAAAGATACTTCAGTGATGTTCCATTTCATTCTTCAGTTCATTTTACAAACAGGGCTACATGACTTGCCCAGAGTCACACAGCTAGTAAGTCTCTAAGGCCATATTTGAACTCAGGGAGATGAGTCTTCTTGGTTCCCAGCCTAGCACTCTATCCACTGTGCCAAGCATAGAGTACCTTCACTACAGTCCTCCTCCAATATCTCACCATGGTCTCAAAGTTACCCTGGGTTGTCAAAGGCTGTACCAGGAGAGTTAAAACCCCAGCAGGGCCTAGCAAGCTGAAAATGATCATGCACAGAGAACTAGAAAGGACCTTAGATGCCATTGAGTCCAATTCCCCATTTTATAGATGAGGAAACTGGCAGAAGTTTTATAGATGTGGCTGGCAGAAGGAAAATGACTTGCCCAAGGTCATACAGCTATTCAGTATCTGAGATGATATCTGAACTCAGCCCAGTACTCTATCCACCGTTCCATGCTGCCTCTCAAGGTTTCAAGTAGAAGCCTCACATTGGATTGTATTATCTGTCATCCAAAGACTAACCCAAATAAGTTCAGAGAGACTCACGATCAGAGGTTTGGCCACCAAGCAATGATTATTTTTAGCCTCAGCAACTTTGAAAGGCCATCTACTATAGGATAGATATTTTGCCATCTGAAACAGTGATCAATGACATGGAATAACAAATCCATAAAGAATTGGAGACAAAGTAAAGCATACACACACCAAGCCTTCAGTTTTCTAAAATGGAGCTCCTAACATTGATTAAAAGGCAATCTGCTAAGTATTTGCAATTTATAAGATTGTAAATCTTGAGCTAGAAGGAGCCTCAGAAGCACCTAGCTCAATCCCATCATTTTACAGATGAAGAAACAAAGTAGGTTAAGTGACTTTACCAAGGTCACAATTGTAGTAAGCATCAGAATCTGAAGCTATACCTAGGTCCTCTGATTCCAGATCAGTAACTTTTCCACTGCACCCTCTCTACATAGAAGAGACTTCCCCTTCCATGTGTGAACACTGTTCTTTCCCATTCACCACCATTACTGGAGGAACCTGGTTTTTCTAATTCGGTCTCAACTTTGCAGTTGACCTGAAGTCTTTACGCAAATAGAGCAACTTCTTTGATTCTCTTTCTCTAAAAGACACAAACATGGGAGAACTTAGAGTTCCTTTGGATTACAATTCAATGAATTAAATCAATACCCCCCAAAAGGTCAGATTCCACACCTTTGGTGTTGCTGGTCCCCACCACCACTGATCTCCACACTGACACAATAAGCAACAAATTATGCCATCCAGGGATTAAAGGAGAAAGCTTGCCAGGGACCTCTTGGCCCACCACAGACATATCTTCCCTGTGGTATGAGGATGCTTTTCCTCCCTCACTGAGTATTATACCTATACTCTGAACTTCTCCTGGGTTAAGGATAACCCCAGTTCCCCATTTGTTAGATTCAGTTTTCAGTGCTTCCACAGGGGTATAATAATTATCACCATAATAAAAATGGAATCATGTTACTATGAAAATAATAGCAAATAAGGGAAATCATTTCAGAGAAAGAGAACATCTAAGCAATTTTCTACCTTAAAAGAAAGTGTGGGTCAGGAAACAGCTAAGGTTAAACTAAGTCTTGGGCACATCATAATTCAGCACCATGGCCAGCAAAAGAGGGACAATAAAACTGAAATATGAGGCAGACTGGAGATAAAAAAGGAAAAGAAAGAAAATGCTTAACTCTCAGGTTCCTCCAAAGGAATTTTGGATTGTCAGTGTTTTACTCACTCTTTCATTCAGGGCTCTTTATCTTCCTCGTGCCATCTAAGATTCCTTCCTACAGAGGCTGTTCTTCCTCAAACCTTGACAAAGCCATTCATGTCTTCCAAAGGATGTAAACCAGTTCCCTTTGCTCTTATAGTAGTTTCACCATCAATTATGCAATCACTTCCTCTAGAAATTACCTGGGACTTCACACAATAAGGGCTGACTACCAACTCAGGAGGGTGAGACAAGGAAGGGAGAGACGCAGAAAAGGCATGGAGCCTAAATGGCCAGAAAGAGAGCAAGTGAGCCATTTGTTTTGCAATCATAAGCAAATCTAAAATATTTCCATTTTGCTAAAACACCACATGGGTTCTCAAGCCTAGGGAATTGAAGCTATTTTGGACTCTGGGCTCCTTACAAGGTGACATAAGGATAGAGCCCTGGGAAATGGCGCAGAAAAATAGTGAGATGAGTGTGTGGTGCAGAACTGAAATAAAATGGACCACATAGAACAGAGATTGGTATTAATAGCATGAGCAGGAATGAGCAATGACTGTGAGCTCCTTGAGGGAAGGGATTGGGGCACATCCAAAATACCCAAATTACTAGATCTCTAAGATTCAAGGTCAAACTTCCAACATTCTTGTATATCACCGGGCTCTGAGACAAATATGTAATTATAACTGACATTGAAATAAGACTTCAGAGTTTGAGAAGTACTTTACATACATCATTTCATTTGTTCCTCACAACACTGAGGTGAACACTACATATCATCATCATCATCATCATCATCATCATCACTCCCATTTTACGGAACAGGAAAGTGAGTTGAAGTGGTATATCCATGATCATAGTGAATAAGTAATCAGACAGGACCCAGAGCCAAGTTTTCCTGACATCGGGTCCGTCCGTCCATCCAACGGACCACACTGCCTTTCAAGGTCCAGCTGAGCAACCTGTGAATAGAGTTGCTGTAATTGTCATCGTCGTCGTCACTGCTGTTTCGTTTTTGCTGCTCAGTCATTCAGTCACGTCCACTTTTCACGACCCTGCGGACCGTAGCATGCCAATACTATCCCTGGGATTTTCTTGGCAAAGATACTGGAGTGGTTTGCCATTTCCTTCTCCAAGGGATTAATACAAACAGAGGTCAGGTGACTTGCCCAAGCGCTGATTTCACTCTAGATTCTACGACGACCACACCCGAATTCTTACCTTTTCTGAATCATCTTCTCTTGGAATCTCATTATGTTTAAAGAGGCGCCGTCTAAATGCTACGGACTTTCACGAGGCAAGGACGGCGAGGACGGGTACGCTCCTGATGTTCTGGTGAATATTTTTATGGTGATTTCCTTGAAAAATCCTATTTAGGATGACAAAAAATAATCCATCTTCCTTTAGCAGTGACCAATATCCCACGTCATAGTTCAGTTCCTCACAGTAACATTCATGTAGTGAAATTATCCAATTAAGGTTTTTTGATGCAATCCATAAGGCTTTTTCTTAGAGTTTTTGCCTTTATTTTTTTATTGCTTACTTGGGTTGCATTCTTGCTTGTATCATATTTATTCATGTATTGCCACATCCATCCTTTTGGATAGTAAGATGGTTGAGGGCATGGACTATGTCATTTTTTACTATCTGTATACCCAGAATAGAGAAGGCCCTTAATATGTTTATTAAATTGAACTGAATACAAGAATTCAAATCCAGATTAATTGGTTCAAGAGGGAAGAGAAAAATTCATCACCATTTTCTAAAAGATGGCATTATACATGATGTAGCAAATATATTAGTAATTTGCCTGTGCACTTATTCATAGACTTAATCCCCAGAAGATTAAAGGAATATGCCCTGAAAACAAGGAGAACAAGATAAGGGGACCCAAAAGGTCTTTTGCATCATCTCTAACTTCTGTGACTCTGGATGCATTTGTTTGAATGTCAAGTGGGGCTCCTATCATCACTTTGAACTAAAGATCATTTGGCTCCAATTACAACACGAAAATAGCTGGATTTGACTGGAAGATGCCAACAATTAATGCTATTAGCCCACAGAAGCAACTGGATATCTTGTTTCTAAAATCAGCTAAGACAAAAGTTCCTTTAAGGGGCTTCTGTTGCCTGCAGTTCAATAGCTGAACAGAAGGAACAGATTTATCAGAAAGCTTCATTTATGGAAATTAGTCTTCTCTGAGAGACTGCTGGAAAACTCACATATTTTAAGGGTGCTCTTTCCCTAGCTTCCTTCAAGACACAGCTGAGGTCCTCCTCCATCAAGTGTTCTTAATCTTTATCGTGTCATAGATGTCTTAAAGATTTGATGAATCCTATGGACTTCTCACAATAACATTTTTAAATGTGTAAAATGAAACACAAGGATTAAAAAGGAAACCAAATATATTGAAATACAATTATCAAAGGATTTTTAAAAGGCAAGTTCATGGACCCCATGTTAAGAATGAGAGAGAGAGAGAGAGAGAGAGAGAGAGAGAGAGAGAGACAGAGAGAGAGAGAGACAGAGACAGAGAGAGAGAGAGAGAGAGAGACAGAGAGAGAGAGATAGAGAGAGAGAGAGAGAGACAGAGAGAGAGACAGAGAGAGAGAGAGAGAGAGAGACAGAGAGAGAGAGAGAGAGAGAGAAGGAGAGAGAGAGAGAAAGAGAGAGAAGGAGAGAGAGAATTTATTGAGCATTTACTCTGTACCAAATACTAAGCTCTGTGGATACAAATATAAGCAAGACAGTTCCTAAGATCTTCCTTGTTAGTTGGGGAGAAGACAACATATAAAGAGTCCCTGGAAAGGGAGAGGAGGATAGGTACATGGGGCTATGGTGAGGAGACAAGAGAAAATGATGTAGGGATCCAGAGATGAAGTCCAAGCTTCTAGTGGGTGGAGACAGCTGGATACACTGGGGCCTTTGTAGAAAGATTTCAAGAAGTTACAGGAACTACCACTCCTATATGAGGTCTTTCCTAATATCCCATCCCCAGTTCAAGTGTTAGTGCTACCTGTGGTTTTTAAAATTTGATCCAGGCTTATGATTCTATCCATATAAGGAACTCCCAATATAAACGTTTCCTTCATTAATGCAGATGGGCAATTCTGGGTGTAACTCTTAAATTTAGTAGATGTCTAAGTAGCATTGAGAGTTTTAGTGACATGGGCCCACACATTAGTATTGTCAAAGGAAGAACCTGAACCCAAATCTCTCGACTCTGAGGCTATCCTGCTATCCATTCCACAATGTCATCTCTCTCACTTGAGGTCACTTTATATTTATATACTTTGCATTTGCTTATGTCTGAATACATTATGTATCTTCCATAGAAAGTAAGCTCCTTGAGGCCATGGCCTGTTTTGTTATTGTTCTATGCCCACCACCAAGCACAGTACCTGGCACATGGTAAGTACTTAATAAATGTTTACTGAATTTGTTTAATTTTTTTCCCAGATTCCACTCCCCCATGATTACAGAAAAAGGGATGGCATTGGCCAGCCTTTGTGACAATTTGGATTGGTTATTAGCAGAAAATAACTGTGTGCAGGAGTGGAACACTCAAATTAGTTGTCTCTTAGAAAAAGATAAAGACTCAAATCAAACACTAAATGTATGCATTCCACTCTTCTGCAAATATTTATTGATGCGTACAAACTATTAACACTGAAGGAGGGAATTAAAACACGACCCAAAAGCTGCTTTGGATCAAGTCAAACATCAGATATTAATCTCCTACTAATCCAAAAGAAATATTAACTTGCTCTTTGATGATAACATTTTTCCTGAAGAAAGGGTTTATTCTCATTGCGCTCACTACTTCCCCCTCCCATACCTATCATCTCCCCCTTCAGATGAGGAGTTTTCATTATGCCACCATTTGCAAAATAAGTTTTGAACATTTGAGCAATCTGTTGATGAAATGGCACATTAAGTCACTGAGTGAGACCAGAGCTAAAGGAGGCTGGGGAGAACACCCCACGATCTCATCCCGGCTGTACACTGGTGGGGGCCATTAAGGGACAAGAAATGAACAGAGCCTCAGGTCCCTGAACCTAATGAAATTCACACATAGATCACCACATTTTGCTCCCTAGAAGATAATTAGAGGTTGTATCTACGGATTTCTCCCTTGTGGAGGAAAATAGTACTCTCCATTACGATGTGAAAGCACCCTATGGATTCTGAGGCCTCTGTCTTGCCTCGGGGAATTAATTAATCAATGAATCAGTCAACAAAAAATGACAATGAAGTTGCAAGTTCCAATTCTACCTTTCCCCTATACCTACTCTTCTCTATCCCCCTATAGATCCATCCTCTTTCCATTAACTGAGCTTATTAACAACAGTAGCTGTACTTTTAGGGAAAGAATTCTAAACATTCAGAACTTGGTACCCACTGATAATGCCCCATTTTTTTATCTGGGCTTCAGAACCTGGTGGAGGAAGCATGGCAAAACTCAGAGTATTTGACTTACTGTCAACAAAACCTATATTCAAATCCTGCCTTTGGCACTTACTGTGCAAGTCAATTAGACTCTCTATGATTGATGCAACTCACTAAGGCAGATCCAGTGAGGCAGAGATGGGTCATTTCTTTGTTGGTAAAAGGAGTCCCCAAACCTAGAGTTCCTAAACTGCCTTCCCTCCTCACTTCTGACTCTTAGAATCCCTAGTTACCTCCAAAACTCACCTCAAACACCACTTACATGATGTTAATGCCTCCCCCCCAAAACTTGCTTTGTATTTATTGCATATATATTTGGTAAATGCTCGTATGTGTATATCTTCCAATAGAACATAAGCTCCCTGTGTGCACGGACTATTCCACTTTTGTCTTTGTATCTTCATGGCACAGTGAAACATTACTATATAGAAGATATTTCATTAGTTTGGTGATTGCTTGCTTGATTGATTGAATAAGAGACTGTTGAAATCATCGATCTTTTGCTAAGTTCAGTGACTTTTTCAATATACAGTTATCCCTTCTACAACACAACTTCGCCTATCACAGTTTCTATATATTGCAGGTTAGCATAAGAAATTAAATGGGAATTTAAAGAGAGTTTTGTGGAAGCCCCAGATGACACATGAAGGCCTGCAGATGACATAGAAAAGGTTTAGAAACTCATAAATGTATTATACATACATATATATATATACCCATATATTATTATATATATATATCCATATGTTCTATTGCATTACATCAACATATTTTACCTTTTAATACCATAATAATTCAGATTTCTTTGGTATGAAGGGAGGGCCAAAGTTTTATGTGCATTTTCCAGATCACAAGGGCACCTGCCCCTAATCCCCACAATATGGAAGGGATAACTATAGTTTCAAATTGCTTTCCAGAATGGCTGGACCAATTAAATGCCCTCCACCAGTGGGGCATCAACGTAGCTGTCTTCTTGTAGCTTATCCAACAATTGTCATTTTCCATTTTTTTCATCATTGTCAATATGATAGGTGTGAGACAGAATATGCATTCTAACCCTAACATTCTCCCTGAAACAAAGAAATGTGTTTTGACACTAGCATTCTTCTGGTGAAGCTGCTTAGCTGCAGAGCAGTAAATACCATAGCCTACAAAGAATTAAAGTTGTGGGGCAGCTAAATGGTGCAGCGGATGGAGCATCAGCCCTGGAGTCAGGAAAACCTGAGTTCAAATCCAGCCTCAGATACTTGACACTTGCTTGCTGTGTGATCCTGAGCAAGGCACTTAATCCCAATTGTGAAGGAAAAGGAAAAGAAAAAGAATTAAAATTGTGACTCACCCAAAGACAATAAAAAGCTACATGGTCAATGAGAATAGACTGCAGCTTGTCTCCAGTGAAGAACTGTAAAAGAAAAACAGCATAGGGGATATTGTTAAAGAGTAGTATGATGGGAAAAGGAGATGAACCAGTGTGACCATTGTAACTTTTTGAAATATATTGTAGTTATAAGTGATAAGACTTTAATACAGAGGTACTTAAGGTAAGTGGTCCTAATGACTATAAAAAAGTAAGCAATAGCCGACAGTGACAGCCTGTATTTTTTCACTGCTCTGACTCATTCCCACCCCACACCAAACATATGAACAACCTCAGTTCTTGACGATTGGAAGAGGCTTTCAGCTGACTGTAGTAACCATGCCAATACTCACTAGTGAACTCCCCAATTGCCAACTCAGACATTGACCCAATTTCTGGTCCCAATCAGGAAACTCTTCCATCCAAGTCCAGTATCGATAGGTAATTCTGGAGAATTTCCCCACCACATCTGCATCTGATGAAGAATGCTCTTCTTACATCTGGTAACAGTTTCTTGTTCCAACCAAGTTGACCTTTAAGGTATATTTCTCCCCTCAGACCCCATTCTGAGGGTGTACTCCCTCCAAGACCTTGCCACTATATGTATATATATATATATATATATATCCCTCACATGACTGACCCTGGATGCCTTGTGTGTATGTATGCTGCTTACTGTTGTATTGCATAATAATAAAGGTCATGTTTGTTACTAACTTTGTAAGTATCAATTTTCTGTAAATCCTCAAACCCAGGTCCTTGCTCTAGCCAAAACTATGAGGCCAAATAGAGCAACAAGTCATGTAGCAAGGGAAAGAAATAACTTATGGACATCCCATGCATTCTGTATTGAATAGAGCCTCAGTGGAAAATTTACAGGACTCACACAAGAATCATATAAGATAAAAAGGAATAGACAGACCACTGGAAGGAATAACTATAGCAGTCACAGATTCACTGAAATATCAGAGTAGTACAATAGGAATTGGTGACCTGGAACAAGTCACTTCACTCCTCTGAGACTCAGTTTCCTCATCTGTATAATGTGACGTTTGGCCTCCATTATCTCTGATGTTCCTAGAATTGTCATTCCATAATCAATCTATTAATTAAATATGTATTTACTAAACCTATGTTCCAGTCACTCTGAGGGCACTTGGGATATAAAGACAAAATATAATTCTGTGAATCCTAGAACTGTTTGGAAATTAGCTACCAGGTATGTGTTTTTAACAACTGGGAACTTTTGCTGCTGACATCATCTTCAGATTTTGAATTTTTAGCTTAATTTAACTCGTAAGAATTAAGCATTCCATTTCATTAAGCATATTCTTCTGTTGCATAAGGAACATGTATAGACAGAAAATCAGAGGAAGCACCATGGCAGAGTGGAAAGAACAATGAATTTGAGTCAGAGGACCTGGGTTTGAGTCCTGGTTCTGCCATTATAATCAGTATGACCTTTGCCAGGTCACTTAAGTTTGCTGGGCCTAACTTTTCTCAACTGTAAGATGAGAGTTTTTGACTTAACTTCTGAAGTTTCTTCTAGCTCAAATCTATGACCCTAGGAGCCATGATGCTTCAGCACCATGGACAGTTTCTTCTCATTGCTTGGCTATTTTCCTTGGACTACATAATTCTTAGCAGACACCATACAAACTCCATAATAATGATGAAGGCAACAATGTCTGTCTTGTTGGGTATCCTATAAGTAGAAGGATAATTAGACAGCTGGGTGAGGTGTGTTAAAAGAAAAAGGCCACAGTTTGAACACAGTATACTAAAGTCCTGGATACTTAGCCTCTCTTGAAAAGCTGCCCAACTGAAAGATCTGCATTGAAGTAGACATTCTCTCTCGCCAGAACAAAGTGATTTCCCCCCATTGTTAATGCCAAGGGTATGGATCATTTGTTCAACTTTCCATTAACCAAGCTCCTGAAGTATTCAAGATTTTAAATGCTTAAGTTTCAAAGAAAAAGAAATGTTTGATCTACTGCTGTCTTTGTCCTTCAGACCCAATAGCATATGAATACATTCTTTCAAATGCATGTCCCCCAAAATGAAACCATGCATGTTTCTTATCTTTATGCTCCCTGAGGAGCCCATAGGCTCATTCAGCAAACATTTCCTGAGAGCTTTATGCTAGGTAAGTAACAATTTCCATGGCACTTTGTGATTATGGTACTTTGTGCAAGATCTGTTGTTATAATCCACAGCATGAGCCTGAGTCTCTTCAAAGAAGTTGGCCACATACTGAGCCTTATTCCTGTCATCCACCTCCATTATACACAAAAGGGAAGGGAATTGTTACAAGGGAACAAAGAAAGTAACTTGAGTTTTCAATTAGCATTTGAACAAGCATTTTTAGAGTAGTTCATATGTCCACATCCACTAAAGTCTTTGTCTCATACCTCTTCATGGTGTGGAGGTAATTCTTGGTTCTTGAAGACTCTACTGAAGGAGCCGTGCTATGTCAAGTCCAAATGAGATAGAAAGTTTTCAAAGACAGGTCCAGAAACAGTCTGTTGTCTGAAGTATAGCCTCAATAAGTTTTGATAGAATCATCACCATGGTTGATCACTGGGTAATGAAGATTTTTCCCACAGTTAACTCTCAAGGACCATCGCAAAATAAGAAATAGCAAACAGCACCAAGAGGGGAGTACTCAAATCAACAAATGCTTTAAATATTAAAGAACAAGGTATGGAGAGGCAGAGCAAGATGGCAGAGAAAAGGCAGTGACTTGCCTGAGCTCTCCCCAAAACCCCTCTGAACACCTTTAAGGGATGCAATAAAACAATTCCTGAAGTGGCAGAACCCACAAAATAATTTTCTAGCCAAAGACAACTTAGACGTTTGGCAGGAAAGGTTTGTTTCACCCAGTGAGAGTGGAGCACAGAGGCCCTGAAAGCCACTGAATCAGCAGCAGAAGCAGCTGCTTCTGGAGCTTTCAGCCCACAGACAGTAAAGGGGTTGAACAACTTATCAGAAGGAGATTACAGGGATCTGTTTGCTGGCACTGGGGGCATGACTCTGTTGCTTTGCCCATACTCAGATCTGGGTCTCAGTCCTGGTTGGCAGTCCCAGGGTAAGTTGGAGCACTAGCTCACCAGAACTTGCAGGTACAGTGCAGCAGAGACCCTTGCCATATTTCCAGGGCAAAAAAGTGCTTATAGTCACTCACAGACCAGAGCACAGGCCAGGAGAGTGGTAAACACACCTCTCCTTAGATCATACCACCTTGAAAGAACTGAAGACTTACAGGTTCCTAGAAGTCTCTCTGAAAACAGCTACACAAAACCCCTAAAGCTTGGGACAGTGTGCCCTCCATCCTGGAAGCAAAGTCCCACTTTAACAAATAGTTTAAATTCAAGACATACACTGTGAAAATGAAAAAACAACAGAAAAAATTCTGACCATAGAAAGTTACTATGGTAAGAAGGAAGATCAAAACACAAACTCAGAAGAAAATAAGAAAGTCAAAGCTCCAACATCCAAAGCCTCCAAGAAAACTGAATTGGTTACAGGCCATGGATGAGCTCAAAAAGGATTTTGGAAATCAAGTAAGAGAGGTAGAATAAAAAATGGGAAGAGAAATGACAGTGACGCAAGAAAATCATGGGGAAAAAAGGGTTAACAGCTTGTTAAAGAAGACACCAAAAAAATTCAAGAAAATAACATGTTAAAAAAAACAAAATAGGCAAAATGGTAAGAGATACAAAAAGCCTATGAGGAGAAGAATGCCTTGAAAAGAAGAATTGGCCAAATGGAAAAAAGAGGCACAAAAATTCACTGAAGAAAAATACTCCTTAAAACATAGAATTGGCCAAAAGGAAAAGGAGGTACAAAAGCTCACTGAAGAAAAAAATTCCTTAAATTAGAACAAGCAAATGGAAGTTAATGACTTTTTGAGAAACAATAAAACAAAACAAAAAGGATGAAAAAATAGAAGACAACATGAAATATCTCACTGGAAAAACAACTGACCTGGAAAATAGATCCAGGGGAGATAATTTAAAAATTATTGGACTACCTGAAATCCATGATAAAAAAGAGCCTAGACATCATCTTTCAAGAAATTATCAAAGAAAACTCCACTGATATTCTAGAACCAGAGGGTAAAATAGAAATTGAAAGAATCCACCCATCCCCTTCTGAAAGAGAACTCAAAATTAAAATTCTCAGGAATATTGTAGCCAAATTCCAGAGCTTCCAGATCAAGCACATAATATTGCAAGTAGCCAGAAAGAAACAATTTAAGTATTGTGGAGCCGCAGCAGGTTAACACAAGATTTACCAGTTTCTACATTAAAGGACTGGAGGGCTTGGAATATGATATTCCAGAGGGCAAAGGAGTTAGGATTACAACCAAGAATCACCTACCCAGCAAAACTGAGTGTAATTCTTCAAGGGAGAAAAATAGATATTCAATGAAATAGAGGACTTTCAAGCATTCTTGATGAAAAGACCAGAGCTGAATAGAAAATTTGACTTTCAAATAGAAGACTCAAGAGAAGCATAAGAAGGTAAACAGGAAGGGGAAATCATATGAGTCTTAATAAGGTTAAACTGTTTACATTCCTACATGGGAAGAGGATACTTGTAACTCATAAAAACTTTCTCATTATTAGGGCAGTTGGGAGTATGAGAGAGGATACAGGTGTGAGTTCAATATGAAGGGATGGTATCAAAAAAAATTAAGGGGTGAAAAAGAAGAATGCACTGGAAGAAAGGGAGGGCAAAATAGGGTAAATTATGTCACAAGAGACAAGAAAAAGCTTTTACTGTGGAAGGGAAGATGCAGGGAAATGGAGAGTGAGTGAACCTTACTCTCATCAAAACTGCCTCAAAGAGGGAATAACATACACACTCAATTGGGTATAGAAATCTACAGGAAAGTAGGAGGGGAAGGGAATAAAAAAGAGGATAGGGAGAGAAGATTGGCGGAGGCAGTAGTCAGAAGCAAAACACTTTTGAGAAGGGACAAGATGAAAGGAGAGAATAAACAGGGAGAAATAGAATGAAAGAAAATATATTTAGCAATCATAACTGTGAAAAATCTTTGAAGCAAGTTTCTCTGATAAAGGCCTCATTTCTCAAATATATAGAGAACTTAGTCAAATTTATAAAAAAAAGGAGTCATTCCCCAATCGATAAATGATCAAGAGATATGAACACTTTTCTGATGAAGTAATCAAAGCTATCTATATCCATATGAGAAGGTTCTCTAAATTATTATTGATTGGAGGAATGCAAATTGAAATAATTCTGAGGTACTACCTCATACCTATTAGATTGGCTAATAGGACAGAGAAGAGAACGGCAAATGTTGGAGGGGATGTGGGAAAAATGAGACATTAATGCATTGTTGGTAGAGTTGTGAACTGATTCAATCATTTTTAGAGGAATTTGGAACTATGTCCACCAGGCTATAAGACTGTGCATACCCTTTGACCTAGCAGTGCTACTATGAGATCTGTATCCAAAAAGAGATTTTAAAAAGGGGAAAGGGCATATATGAATTAAAATATTTATAGCAGCTCTTTTCTGGTGGCAAGGAATTGGAAATTAGGAGGATGCCCATCAATTGGGGAATGGTTAAACAAATTGTGCTATGTGGTTGTGGTGGAATACTAGTATGCTATAAAAAATGATAAGCAGGATGCTCTCAGAAAAACCTGGAAAGACTTACATGAGTTGATGCAAAGTGAAATGTACTGTATATAAAAAATAGCAATATTATAAGATGGTCAGCTGTGAGTGACTTAGCTATTCTCAGCAATACAATGAGCTAAGACAACTCTGAAGGACTTATGATAAGAAATGCTATCCATCCAAGACAAAGAACTGATGGTGTCATTGAAGCATACTTTTTTTTTACTTTCTTTATTTTTCTTGATTTTTTTGGTCTATGTTTTGTTTCACAACATGACAAATACAGAAATACGTTTCACATCACTACACATGTATAACCTATATTAAATTGCTTACCTTCTCAATGAGGGAGGTGGGGAGGGAGGAAGGGAGGGAATTTGGAACTCAAAGTTTTAAAAACAAACGTTAAAAATTGTTTTTACATGTAATTGGAGAAAAATAAAATACTAAATAAGTTTTAACAGGAAAAAAATAAAGAACAAGGTACTAGGCATTGGGGGGACAGAGGAATGGATATACAGAGGGTACATTTTTGGTAGAACTGAACTACTCCACTACATAGACTTTGGAATCCTAAATTACTGGGTCCCCTGCCTCAAAGCATTTTTCAAGTCTAAATTTCAGCAGCGGTCCAGTTATATAATTCCATAACCACTGAAGAGAAAAACAAGCAGGTGGATATCTCAGTGGTTATTTTATCAAAATGATAACTTGTGATAATAATAGGGATATTATCATTGATAGCCTATAATATAAGAAGTGACCTTAAAGACACAACCTGGAAACGTATGATTAGAAAAGTAGATGAGTCAGTCTCAAGCTGAGTATTGTGAACCACAGATAAATAGCCCAACTGCAACAATAGTACCAAAGAAATGTTAAAAGACCTAGATCCTGGGTTCTTAACCTTTTTATGTCATAGACTCCCTTGGCAGTCTAGTAAAGCCTATAGACCCTTTCTTAAACCATATTTTTAAATCCATTAAATAAAATACATAGGAAAACCAATTATATTCAAATACTGTAATCAAAATATTTTTTCAAAAAAAGATTTTAATTACCTCAGGATAAAAACTCCTGACCTCAAGGAAGACCCCCATTTATGTTATATACAAAAGACTATTGAGATATGAGAAAATGTTTGAATTCATTAATAACAAAACAGATGAGTTTTTAAAATCTTGAATTTTACCTCAGATTCATAAGATTGGTAAAGATTGTAAAAGATGGAAACAGTCAGTGTTAGAGTAGCTATGGTAAGACTAGAATATTAATGTACTGTTAGTAGAGCTGTGGATTAGTCCAACCATTTTAAGGAACAATTTGTAAGGAGGGAGTCATTAAACTATTCATACCTTTTGACTCAGTGTTTCTACCAATGGGCAGATCCCCCAAGAAAGTCAAAGACTGACTATGTACTGTAGATGCAAAAAAAAGGAAGGGGGAGGGGAAAAGAAGGAAGGAAGGAGGGAAGGAAGGAAAGAAAGAAGGGAGGGAGGGAGGAATGAAGGGAGGGAGGAAGAAAGGAAGGAAGGACCAAATGAGATAATAATTATAAATGCTTAGGGCAACATCTGGCCCATACTATATAAACATTAGCTATTATAATGTAGGTATATGTGAAACACAAACAAGGCAATTTTGGAGGATATATGAAAGTAATGCAATCGTGTTGTGCCATAAGATATTATGAAAAGGAGAAATTCAGAGAAGCAGGGGAAGAGATATAAGCTGACAAACAATGAAAAAGGCAGAACCAGGAAAACAATATGCACCATGACTACAATCGTATGAACAAAAAATATCAGTAAACAACAACCAAATTCAGCTTAATTGTAATTAGAAACTTTGGTCCAGGAGAACAAATAATGAAACATAATTCCCTCCTCTTTCCAGAGAGAAGTGGGAGACTACAGGAACAGAATATAGCATACTCTGTCACTTATGATCACTATATTAACCATTTTTCATTGTCACGAGAGAGCGTAATGTGGTAGTTTATCCCAGGAATTATTCTGGTTTAAAACAATAGGGCATGCTATGGTCCATAGTGTCATAAAGAGTCAGAAGAAGCTGAATAAGGGAACAACAACAATAACACAAAAGGGATCAACAAAATCCATTGATGAGCTCATGGCTCCATCAAGCAACCTGCCATCGAAGAAGACTATTTATAAAGATAGCCAGAAAAAGTTAGAGGGAAGATAATTTTGCTTTATCCTATTTAAGGAGGACACAAAGAGGTTAGCATTGGACTGCAATTAAATAAATCTCACCCCTACTTAATAGAGCCACTATCTAATCATTGCTTATTTGTAGTTTCAGGGCCACTTACTCAACATGTCCAAGAATGTACCAATTAGCTTAAGGGTCAGCACTGAACTAGCATCTAGTATCTTCTGAACTGCACTTGTTTGCAGCAGGGAATTCCTTTCCATTCTAGGCAAGAGAAACTATCCCTAACCCCTGACTTCAACTTGTTTAGATGCCTTTCCTGAGAGCCAGATCCTTTTCTAGTTCAAGTTTTCCAGAAGCCTTATTCAGTTGGTATTCAGTATTCAGTTGGTAAAGATTAAGAAACACTTTCAAACAGGTGCCAGGAAATGACTTAGTGGCATTTATTTTTCAGTCCCCTAAAAGTAATCCTAGGGTCTCAGATTTCTCCATCTCCTGTGATTGATGTGGGGCTTCATAGAATGTGAAACCCTCAAGAGACTGTAGAGATCCACCCTTACCTTATTTTAATCCTTTTCATGCACTCTCTGTTCTAGACAAACAGGCCTGCCATCTGTTTCCATTCCTGATATTCCATCTCCCACTTCCACATCCTTGCACAGGTGGTTCCCCATCTCTGGGATACACAGTCTCCTGACCCCTACCTCTTGGATTCCCTAATTTGTTTCATGACACATTCCAGGTACTATCTCCCATATGAGATCACTCCTGATCCCCTGGTTATTCATTCTCTCTCCTTCTTTAAATTGTTTTGTCTGTAGTATGACCTCGAGACTACATGTGGCCCCCTAGGTCTTCAAGTGCAGCCCTTTGATTGAATTCAAACTTCACATGGATTCTGTCAAAGGGCTGCACTTGAGGACCTAGAGGGCCGCATATGGCCTTGAGGCTGCAGGTTACCCATTCCTGGTTCATACCTTGTTTTCACTTACCTGTATATGTGGCACCTCCTTCCCATAGGAAAGAAGTTCCTTTATGGCAGATAGTTTTGAATCCCAGGGTTTAGCATGTTGTCTTGGCCACAGTAGACCCTTAATAAATGTTTGTTGAGTTGAATGGAAGCTCTGAGGTGATGAGCAAGATCTCCTGGATAATAACAGAATCTAGAAGAGGGGAATTGTGGGCAGGTCAGTTGCAAACAATGCACATCCAGTGCAGTTCAGTTTAACCAACATTTATTAAGTGACTACTTGTTCAAGACCCTGTGCTAGGTCCTGGGGATAAAAAGAGAAAACAAAAATGATCTTACCCTCCGGGGGCTCACATTCCAATCAAAGGATACAATGTAAAAGAATGTATAACTACAATGCTGATGTACATAGGAAAGATATAAAAAGTAATACAATGTAACTTCAAGAAAGCTTTCCGTTTCACCAGTATGTAAGTCATCATGTATATGACTTAGTGCCACTGTCATCAGAGTTCACAGACTAATTCATTTCTAATATTTACTAGTAGCAGCGATTTCACAGGTTCATTTGACATCTTTTAAAAAAGCATTAATCACATATTGTCATCAATTCAGAAGGCAATGCCGGTCCTTCTAGTTCTATTTTATATCACCTGGAGACTTCAGTCTCAGTAAGACTGCTCACATAATGTACTTGGCTAATAGCAGACCCATTCTGTTCATGTATATTAACGATAAATTGAGCTGAGCAACACAAATAAATACTCAGAATGATAATCACCCTGAATTAAAATATTTATTCAGTAAGCTGAATAATAATGCATTTGACTGGGATGGGGGTGGGGGGAGTCAGCTGGAGAAGGTCAAGATGGAAAAATTTGGAGGGGATTGGACATTTCAGGATATGACTAAGAAAATGAATTCCTCTTTGTCACTAATTGGTCCTCCATTCTCTGACGCCTCCTCACTTCGGGGAGGTGACTGTGGGTTCTTAGATATTATGCCAGGAGAGCACAAGCTTGGTGACTCTTTGTAGCAAAGGGTTGGACTGTAGGCCATCTGAGGACTAATCTGAACACATTCAGAGAGGCTCATCACCAGATGCCCTTCAGAGATGAGAATTTTTCAGTCAGTCATTCTTTAAGGCCTTCTACTATACCATATGATAGGGATTCTTAACCTGAAGGCAAAGAGAAAATACACACACACACACACACACACACACACACACACACATTCAATTGTAATTGTATTTTATTATGACCAGTTTCCTTTGCAATCCTACATATTTTCTTTTATGCATTCACACATGATTCTGAGTAGGGGGCCGTAGTTTCCACCAGACTGCCAAAGGGGTCCCCCAAAAGGGTTAAGAACTCCTGTCACAGAGGATCCTGGAATCATAGATTGAGAGCTGAAATACATCAACCAATCATCAAGCATTTATAAAGCATCTCTTCAATGTGCCAAGTACTGTGCTTGGTGCAAAAATGAAGCAGCCCCAGCTCTCAGAGAATTTACAGTCTCCTAGGAACATTCTCCACATTCACAGATAAGCAAATTTTAGCACCACTTCTCTCTAGATCAACCTCTCCATATCTAAAAGATGTTTTAGGAACAAGATTCTCCTTTAAAAAAACAGTATGTGGCAGACCACAGAGCACAGAGAAGAGGGCTTATTATCTAGTGAAGGACTTATTAGTACCACATGTTCCAAAAAACCATTTAAGATTTTCTTCAAACATTAGAAATAACTTTGGTAACTTTGTATTGGTATTTTAAAATTAACTTGAAACGACATTAATATCATCTGATGAATAATATTAAAGAACTCCAAAAATGTAATAGTTTGATCTTTGTTGGGTTTTTTTTTATAGAGACAGTGGAGGTTGGGGGAGAGAGGATGCGAAAATTACACAGGGAACCAGGAGATGCCTACATGACCTAGAGCAAATCAAAAGAGCATCTGATCTGGAGTCAAAGGACTTGGGTTCAAATCCTGTCTCTGACACTTACTACCTATGGGACTTTGGGATGCTCACTTCATCCTTCTGGGCCTCAGTTGCCACATTTGTAAAATGAGGGGATCTGACTAAAAGGCCTCTGAGTTCCCTTCCATTCCTAGACTCAGTTTCTTCATCTGTAAAATGAGATTTGACCAGATGGTCTTTTAGGTCCCTTCCAGTCCTGGATTTATGATCCTATGACCTCAGTTTCCCCATATATAGAAGAAGAGGGATGAACTGGATCATCTCTAAGGTCACTTCCAGCTCTATGATTCCGTGACTTTAGAAGACAGAATTCCAGAGCAGAAATGGATCTCCCTCAATACACTACAAAGCATGACCTCATACCCACATGTTAATTCTGCATTTAACAGGAAGGCATGTCATACAGTGAAAAAGAGAACAGGATTGTGAAACTACAGGCTAGACCCAGAATGAAGAAGTCCTGTATGGTGAACCATAAGGGTCCCCCATTGCATTCTAAAGAAGCTCTGAGTGTTAGGAAATGTTTCCTTTTACAAAGTTAAATCAGCCTCTTGGTCACTTTCACTCATCGCTCCTAGTTTTTCCCTCTTGGGCCAGGAAAAATAAGCCTAATCTCCCTTCCACAAGGTAGCCCTTCAAATACTTGAAGCCAAATATCACCATTCTCCACCTCCTCCAGTCTTTTCTCCAGGCTAAACATCTCTAGTTCTGACAATCAATTCTTCTGAAAGTTGTCCAGTCTGTCAGTATTCTCTCTCAGGGCTCCCACTAAGCCTGATTTTTAATAGTATTTTTTTTCCAATTACATGTAAAGAAAGTTTTCAATATTCACTTTTATAAAATTATGAGTTCCAAACTTTTTTCTCCCTCCTCTCCCCCCTCCCTAAGATGGCAAGCAATCCAATATAGGTTATACATGCACAATTATATTAAATTTATTTCCACACTAGTCATGCTTTTTAATTGACTCACTGTATAGTGGAGAGATTTTGCAGTGAAATGACGGGAGATCTTGTCAAAGTATTGAGTGTCAGGTTCAGCCACATCCCCGCAGCAGTGGTTCTTAATGTTTTCTGTGTGTTACAGATCTCTCTGGCAATCTGATGGTTTCTATGGATGATTCTCAGAGTCATGTTTTTAAAAGCACAAAATAAAGTGTGTAGATTCCAAGGAAAACCAATTCTTTTGAAATACTGTTATCGAATTGTTTTTAAACAAGTCCACAGACCTCAGGTTAAGAATGCATGCCCTAAGTGTGAGCTGCTTGACAGCAAGGAGTATTTGATTTTAATGTTTGGGACTGGCTCATAGTAGCTATTTAATATAAAATAAATTTAATAAATTTATATATTTTTATTTTTATATGTAGTTATATATCTATATATTATTTATAATATAACAAATTTATAAATAAAATAATAAATTTAATAAATGCTGTTGGGGTTTTTTTAAATTGCTATGAGCACAAAGTTCAGTAAAGTACACTTAAGAGGTCTCCTTGGCCCCTTTGCCCTCTGGAAGGCATCTGGAAAGCTAGTAATCAGAGCTCAGATGCCATTTGCAGTAAGATGAGACTTGCATTGAAACAATGACCTAGAAAAACATTAAATGTAATGTCAGAAGACTCCATATCCAAACTATATTCCCATGGGCAAGTCACTTCCTAGCCTTTCTGATCCTCAGTTTCCCCATCTGTAAAATGGGCATAATAGTTTTCTGCTGCGCCTTTATAGGCTCAAGCCTACCTGTGCAGCTTATTACACATTACCCCTTCTCCCTCCCTCCCTCTCTCTCTCTCTCTCTCTCTCTCTCTCTCTCTCTCTCTCTCTCTCTCACACACACACACACACACACACACACACACACACACACACGACAATTTCAGCTAAAGTGGCCTTCATGCAACATTCCATCTTCACCTCCATGCCTTCACATTGGCTCTCTCTCACTCCTGGAAGGCATTCCTTCCTCACTTCTGTCTCTGGGAATCCCTAGCTTCATTCAAAGGTCAGCTCAATTGAAACCTTCTAAAGGAAATTTTTTTTATTTATCCCTAGTTGCTAAGACCATTCTTCTCCACCCCCTCCCCAAAAAAATAAATTTGTTTTGTATTTATCTTTGAATCTGTTGTTTCCCCCTTAATAGAATAGAATCTTGTTGAAGGCAGGGTTGTTTCTTTTTGTCTTTGTATCCCTAGCACAGTGGGTAACACTTCTTTTGGTGGTGGTGGCAGTTGTTCTTGCTTAATTGTTTCAGTCCCATCTGACTCATGATGTCCCCATTTGGGTTTTCTTGGCAAAATACTGGGGTAGTTTGCCATTTCCTTCTCCAATTCATTTTATAGATGAGGAAACTGAGGCAAAGAGAGTTAAGTGACTTGCCCAGGGTCACACAGCCAGGAAGTGATGGAGGCCAAATGTAAGTTCAGGTCTTCCTGACTCCAGACCTAGTACTCTAGCCACTATACCCCCTAGCTGCCCTAGGTACTTAGTAAGTATTTGTCAGATTAACTAACTGAATTATTCTATCTTCACTGCCTACTTTAGAGGGTTATTGAAAGAGTTAAAAAATGTAATTCATGTAGTGCTTTGTAAGCCTTAAATCCTATATAAATCCATGATTTTTGTATCCTTGGAGCTTAACACAGTACATAGTAGGCACTAAATAAATGCTTGATTGATTGAATCTTGGCTATTATCAGCTATTCACTTTTGAGGTACATCCCTCTTTCCTTGGAGGTTCCTGTGAGACTCCAGGGAGCCATATGACCTTGAGACAGCCAGGCCTGGGCCTCCAGGGAGCCAAGGGGAGCCAGTCGCCCTTCAAGCTATGGGCTTTCTAGTAGCATAAGCATGTTCAAGGCCTAGCCAGTCTGCACTAGGTTTGCTCTGAGCACATCATCTGTCTCCTAATGGACTGTCAGCTTGATTTACAGTGGCAGCTGTGATGCATGTTGGTGATTTCAGTCCCAAAATAACAAGACCCCGGTGAAGGGAAGGTGGCACCTGGCCAGACAGACTCACCATTTGCAACCAGCAAAGCCACCAAGCCCCAATTCTGGGTCAAGAAAGAACCGTCCTGGCAGTCCCTCCACCATTTAGCAACTGAAGGTTCGTTTTTTGTGTCCTTTTAATGTACTTGTACAACACTGTCTGGAAGCCAAGGTCTCCCTTTTCTATTCCATTGTCCATGTCAGGATCCATGGTTTTCAGCTAAGCTACATGTGGCACAAAATGGTTAAGAAACTTGTCCTAAATCACACCGCAATTAGGCCTAGTCTCGTTCTTGAATGACACTTTTTCCCCACGTACTCCCACTGAGCCACCCACTTTCAGTGGAGCCTCTCACAAAACCTGTAAGGTAGATCATTGTTGTTCAGTCCTTTCAGTCATGTCTAACTCTTCATGACCCCATTTGGCATTTTCTTGGCAAAGATACTGGAGGGGTTTGCCATTTCCTTCTCCAGCTCATTTTACAGATGGGGAAATTGAGGCAAATGGGGTTAAATGACTTGCCCAAGGTCATACACTAGTAAGGGTCTGAGGCTGGATTTGAACTCAGGAAGATGAGTCTTCCTCGATTCCAAGCCCAGTGCTCTATGCAGTATGGTGCCACCTAACTGTCCTGTAAAGTAGCTACTACCTGTGTAACTATCCCAGCTTTACAGAAGAGGAACTGGAGATGGTCCCAGGTGGCTCTGGAAGAGAAAAGTGAGGCTAGTGACTTTGCACAGCCCTCCCTCACTTAAAACCCATTCACTTGCAAGTAACGATATCACCTCCCCGATGTCATGGTCCTCTTCCAGAAGGAAGGACAAACAACAACAAAAGAAGAGGAAATAATAGCTTGGAAAGTTGAAGTAATTTGCCTTTGTTGATTAAGGATCTTTTTTTCTAATCTAGTGGAGCCTCCATAACTTCCTTTGATAATACAGTCTATTACACCACAAGTTCTTTCAAAGCCTAACCTGAGTCTGTGCTTTGTAATGAGAAAATAATAAAAGCTAGCACTTCTTAACACTTGAAAGTTTGCAAAGCAATTTACAAACGTGATCTCATTTGATTCTCACAACAGCCTTGTGAGGTAGGTGCTATTATCATCCTCATTTTACAGATGAGGAAACTGAGGCAAGGGACTTGCCCAGGATCACACAGCTAGGTCTGTGGTCAGATTTGAACTCAAGTCTTTCTGAGTTAAGAGGGATATGGATGGTAAGAAAGGCAAATTAATTCACAGAGCTGGGGTGGTCAGGTAAGCAGTAGGACTGAGAAAAGAGATTGTTAGAATACAGAGTTAGTGAGATGTAATAGAAAATATTAGTATCTGGCTTTGTTCTATAAGGCCCAATGTCACCTCTAGTCTCCAAATAGGAAACATCCACAGGCAGATACACCGGACAAGTTACATTCTGCCAGACTCCTGCTATTCTCTGGGATCTCTTCAGGGTCTAAAAGGAAGCAATTAACTGGCTTTCATCAGATTTCACCTACTGAAGACAGGCATCTCTCCAGGGCTGACCTCTGCACCTCAGCCAAGAAAAGTGACTTTCCCCATAGTTCAGCCATACTTCTGACAGAAGTGTGGAATCTACTTATTTGGCTGGCAAGAATGATCCGATTCAAGTTGATGCCCTGCGGGGTTTTCTCATATCCAGACTAATTTCCCCTCTCCTTGGTTTGCCTGCCAGCCACTGCTGGGAATTATCTACAGACCTAGCAGTGCATTCTGGGAATTGGTATAAAAGGACGAAACTGTGAATTGCACTTGACTTAAATCTCCATCGGCAGCCCGACAAGAGAAGGAAGTTTGATTTGACGGCAGCAGGGCTTCCCAAAGCCATTTGTTAAAGCAATTTATTTCTGCTTTATAAATTGCAATTAAAATGGGGCCATTGGAGGCCAGCATAAGCCTTCAGTTTCAAATCCTTTTAAAGGCTCCAGACTGCACAGAAACTATACTCAATTGCCTCTGTTCCTTTAGAAAATGAACAGCTGAGGATCCCATAGACCATGCTATGAGAGGCTGCTAGGTACAAATGAATTTAATGAACAAATGAATGAGTGGGTGGGTGAATGAATGAATGAATGAACGAATGAATTAATGAACAAAAAGACATTTGTTAAGCACTTACTATATGCCAAATGCTGTCCTAAACTCTGGGAATACAAATACAAAAGTGAAAACAATGCCTACCAGCAAGGTGCTTACATTCTAATGGGTGGGAGGAGGCAGACCAAACATATAAAAGAGAACAGTGGCCAAGAGGTATTTTGGTTTGGAAAATCACCTGGATGGTAAGTGGGACACTGGGGGAGTAACTTAACATATCTTTTCCAAGAGCAATGGAAAAGTTAATTTGATTATAGTTCCAGATCTGGAAGGGGCAGAGGAGGTTGGGGGGGGGGGGTTGGAACAGAAGACAAATTCCTGTATGGATGACAGCTAGCTAATGAAATGAAGCATGGTTGGAACTAGGGATGACACAAAAAATCCCTGCATCAAGGTGGCACATCTTGGTGACAAAGGTGGCTTATCTCATCCATAGGGATTGCTAGCCATGTGTCCCTGGGCAAGTCCCTTGGCATCTCTGAACCTCAGTTTATTCATCCTATTAAATTAATCTTATAACATGGTGTAATTGATAGAGGTCTGGCCCTGAATCAGGAAGACTCGGATTCAAGTCCTGCTTCTGACACAGACTAGCTGTGTGACTTTGGGCAAATCACTTAAGTTTAGCACAACAGGCAAGCCTCTTAAGACTAAGTTGCAGAGTTTTTACTGATATGTAACAATGGAATTTACAAAAATTAAGCACCTAATATGGACCAGGCATTGTATTATTTTGTAGTATCTTTATACTATCTCATTAGACTCCACAACCACCATGGGAAGTTGATGCTGATATTATTATCTCCATTTTACAGCTGAGGAAACTGAGGCAGACAGAGATTAAGTGACTTTCATAGAGTCACACAGCTAGTAAGTGTCTGAGGCCAGATTTGAACTCAGGTCTTCATGACTTCAAGCCCAAAGTTCTATATATTGCACCACACAGGAGCCTTAAAGAAACCATAAATCTAGACCAAAAAAATGAACCCATCCTTTCTAGACAGAACAAAGACCAGAGGGATAGAAGTCTGTAGGGTTATCAAAGAGAAGGACTCCAAATATAAAGGAAATTCTGATAAAGACAGAAGAAAAGACGGCCAGCTGGTAAGAGAAAGGAGTTTCTTATTTCTTCCTCTCACATGAAGGAAGCCACAGACTCCTATATTTTTACATCCATAGAAGTGTTTTCTTTTCCTCCTTTGAGACTTACTCCCTTAAAAGCAACAGCTTAAAATGATACCATCATTCACATATATACTTTCAGCTTCTGTCTTCATTATGATCCTGGCTCCACCATCAGAGTAGTATAGTTTCAAGTTATAATGATTCAGGAATAAAAGCAATTTGATAGAAAGTGAAAAACAATGAAGGACCAATGCAGGCAATGCTGGCTCTTGGAAATGAGAGGAGAGGTTATATTTGGACACGTTCGGTGGCCATGTGGCTTATCTCAATATCCAACTGCCTCTCTCAAAGTTAATGTATCACAAGAGCTCTTTCCTCTTGCAGATGGAATCAAAACACTCATCTCCCTCTGACAGGGTTGTCACTCCTTCTGTCTTCTGCCCATCTCTCTGCCTTCCTGCATGTGTCCTCTCTTTTTTTTCCTCTCAGAGCTTTGGGCACATGGAGTTCACAAGCTTGAGAATTAACCTTTTTCTCTCTGGAAGGATCTTGAGACAAAAAAATACCTGTATCAAGGTGACACATCCCTGAAGATGACAAAGCAAAATCCACTCCCACTTATGTCAACTGACTAGATCACAATTCTAATCTATCAATAAGCTTTTATTAAACATCTCCTCTTGCCAGACACTATACTAAGCAATGGAGATTTGAAGACAAATATAAAATGAAAGTTATTAGTTCAATTTCCCAGTAGACCATTTAGGTCTCTCTTCTGTGGTCACAGACCATACTCCTTACCTCCACCAGCCATCTAATGAATGCATGCTGTTAGTCACATGAGAGACTGAGCAAAAGACG
Organism: Trichosurus vulpecula; assembly: GCF_011100635.1. Taxonomy (NCBI): domain Eukaryota; kingdom Metazoa; phylum Chordata; class Mammalia; order Diprotodontia; family Phalangeridae; genus Trichosurus; species Trichosurus vulpecula. The sequence continues at coordinate 254,544,994 of NC_050578.1, forward strand.
GGGGATGACTGATTGAACATCTATTCCCATTACTGGGGAAATGAATCAAAATCTGTGCTCTAATACTGGTGGGTCTGAAGTGGTTTCCCTAGGTACAAAGGTTAGCCTATTATTACCAGTCTTGATCTCAGCCTTCCTTTTTAGAAGAGCTATCTGCCACCCAAGAGAAAGGCACTAAGACAGACATCCTAGAGAATCCACCCCAATGTGGATCCTGGTTTCCTCTTACTCGTGACTATCTAAAAATGTCCTTTACATATTCACATTAGGAGCCCTATGATACATGGACAGCAAAAGCCACTGCGCATTTCATCAGAAACCTAGAAATACATACAGACTCTGAATAGAGAGCATACAGACTTAGTAACCCCTGATGGCACTAGTTTCCTGACCTATGTTCTGAGGAATAAGACCTTAAGTAAGTCTCTTACTTTTGGGGGGGTCAAGATTTTCCCACCTGTGCCATCAGCTAGATAATGTATAAAGATGCTTCCAGATGTAGCTTTTATGAGTCTAAAGCAACTTCAACTCGCATATTACATATCTACATGTAATATTTTTTCATAATTATCTAGGAGGGAAATATGAGTCACTCAGCATGTCAACACTGTTTTTAATCAAGTTATCCTTTTAGTGCTTCAAGTTGAGTTCTATCATCTTGGTGATGATAGAAATTTTCAATACTTCAAAAATATATGTGGTTTCATCCTTGTGAGTACTTCCTTTACTAACACACACCACTACCCCACTACGGCTCAGTGAATGATCATTGAGAATTTCAATGGCCAAAAAAAGTATCATCCTGCAACCAATGTGTAAATGAGTCTCTCCAAAGACCAGTGCTAGGAAGATAGGCATACAGGCCATTACTAAACCTCTACTCAAAGCTATTCCATGTTACTAGGACTTTGGTGAAATTAGGACAATTAGAATTAGCTCTTGGTATAATTAGAACTGGTACAGCCTTTGAGAATACAGGGTCAGTTTCATGCCACAAGGAGTAATCAGAAGAAGACAGGAGTAATGATTGAAGAAAATCAAAGAAAGATGAAAAAATAGTCATCAGACTCAAGTCACAAATGGCTACATGGCAAGACCAGTCATGAAAATCCAGGACTGGGTCAACATGGTAGCTCAAATGAGATAACTGGATGAAATTTGAAGTTTTGTGTGAAATTTTATGTGAACAAATACGGCACGATACAAATGTAAGGTAACACTGCTATTGCTAAGAAATATCATTCAGGGTCATGACACTGAGAGAAACCACTCAAAGAAGGAGTATTTATACATCCTAAAGCCAAGAAGACACAGGACAAGAAGCCAAGATCATCAGCATAACAAGAAAAATGTCAAGAATAAAAGCAGAAGAGATACAATACAATTCAGAAATTCTTCATTTAAACAAGACAAGAGTAATTACCTAACAGGGTGGTCATGAGACCTAAATGAACTTATTGCAACATTTGGGTGTGGTTGACACACCTGTGGACCACAAACTTGTCTACTAGGGCTGTGGCTTTTAAGCAACCTGCTTTTTCTCTACTAGACATCATGTGGTGCTTGAAACTTGAGCTACGACAGCTCACTACAAATTGAGCATGAGTAGATATACTACCTCCAGCCTCTCTCTACACTTGAGGGTCTCCAATCTTGCTTCCATTCTCAGCAGAAGCCCAAAGAATTCACTCACTCCACAATTAAATTAAAAGAAATTTACTGAAGCAAAATGTAAAAATGGTTTACGATCTGAAACACCTGGAGTAGCAACAGTTGTTTCCAATAAAGTCTGAATTTCTAATCTGCCTCCCCGTAGCCCCGTGATATAGGTACTTGAGGTATTATTGTCCCTAATTATAGATAAAGAAACTGAGGCTCAGATCAATCAGTGAGTTATCAGACATTTGTGAAACCCCTGCTATGTGCTACAGAGAAAAGGCAAAAATGAAATCACCCCTTCCTTCAAGATGTTTACATTCAACTGAGTTGGAGATTTCATTTTTAGTCAGGAAATTATACTGAGAGCTATTGGTTTTGCTTTCAAAAATAACAGGAAACAAAATATTTAAGATTTGCCCACACTTGACAATAGAAAAGAAGAAATTCAGTTTTGTTCAAAGGTATTTTTTTCTTTTCTTTCTTTTGTTTTTTGTTTTTGCACAGACCTGATTTCATCAGTTCAGAGGTACAACACTGATTATTTTTGAACTGAGTTCATTGCTTGACCTGGATCAGAGGAGAGACTGCCTAGAAGGAGGCAGAGTGTCCTTTGTGAAAAATACTGATGAGTAAGAGTATGAAGACAACAAAGCTTTCTCAATACTGAAAAATAAAACATTCAGAAGTAGGAAATAATTCAATTGATTTTTAAATGAAAATCTCTTGAAATGAAGTGGCAAAAAAATTATTTTAAGTGTTTATTAGTTCAAAATCATATGTGAAATTTTCCTCTTTAACTGCATAAAATTAAATTTAAAATTTTGAATTGTAGAAAGCAGGAAGCTATTTTGACAACCTAATAAAAACAAAGCAAAGAAATCAGCTGGTAGCTGGACCTGCTCCAAGTCTTGGAGTTACATCTGTAGTTCCACTGAGAAAAAGATTACTAAGAAGGAGAACATCCACACTGATTAGCCTCAATTTCTACATTTTTAAGCTTTTGAATATATTTTGCATAACATTTATGTTTAAATATAATTTCCTAGTGTAGATTTATGTGTTATTCACATCACTTTTTAAACACCATGTTTGGGCAGAAGAGGTAATTTCAAATGGGAAAGTCTAAATACTCCCAAGGGATTAAGTCTCTTTCTTACAATATCATCTTTTACTGATCCTGGAATAGGGAACTTCAGGAGCCAGGCTCCTGTCAGCTAACAGTCTTTGTCCAAAAGTATTCAAGACCTGGCATGAATGTTGTGCTTCTGGTAACTTCAGTAGTCAATGGTTGAGAAAATGCCAATTTTCCCATCATGAAATTTTTTTTTCACACGCTAATTCATTTGCATTTTTCAAATCCATTTTTGATGAATTTTTCCCATCCCTAGTGAATACAAAATGGTACTAGAGCACTTTTCTCCTGGCATCCATAGGAAAATAGCCAACCTAAACCTTGAGTACATTTGGAAAAAACAAGAAACAGTGCCCCCGGCAGTTAGTTATCAAACCTTCCAGGTATATTTTCTCTCCTCGTCTCACAATAAAAAAAAAAACTTACTAGCTTTGTGATGCTGGGCAAGTCACTTAAGCTTCATTTGCCTCAGTTTCCTCATCTGAAAAATGGAAATAATAATAGTGTCTACCTTCCAGCATTACTATGAGGAACAAATGACATAATAATTGTAAAGCAATTAATACTGTGTGCAGCACATAGTAAGTGCTATATAAATGCTAGCTATTACTGTCATTGTATTGTGTATTATTGTATCATTACATTTTGTTATTATTAAAAATACTCCCTCAACACTGAGCTTCAGTGAAAAATCTTCAAGTTCTGGCTCTTGATGAGAGGCTCAGGGACTCAGCAGAGCCTCTACCTCAGAGGGAGGAAGACCTGGGTTTAAGTCTCACCTCTGACCTATACTGAGCAAGTTCCAATTTCTCAGTGCCCCCAGTAACTTTCTGTGATTCTAAATTGTGAAGGAGGTACTCATCTGCATTGATGAACTTTACGCACTAGGAGTAAACAAATGAATGCTACATCTTCTAGCTACTATAATCATGCAAAGAGGCAATGTCATTCAGTCATTTTTTCAGTCATATCTGACTCTTTGTGACCCCTTTTGGGGTTTTCTTAGCAAAGATACTGGACTGGTTTGCCATTTCCTTCTCTAGGTCATTTTACAGATGAGGTAACTGAGGCAGACAGGGTTAAGTAACTTGCCCAGGGTCACACAGCTATGAGGTATCTGATGTCGGATTTGAACTCAGAAAGATGAGTCTTCCTGACTCCAGGCCTGGTATTCTATCTGCTGCAGCACCACCTAGCTGCCCAAAGAGGCAATGTAAGAGATTGGAGGCAGAGGAGCTGAGCTTGAGCTTTGCCTTGGCCACTTAGACCTATGTGAGCTTGGGACATATGTTCTCTCCAGGCTTCAGCTCCCTCACACACAAAATAAATGGGTCTGATTAAATAATTTGCCGGGTACCTTACAGCTCTACATGCTGTTCTCCTAAGGAACAAGGAAAGAATTATAATGTAAATACTATGCCTATATATTAAAAAATAACACCAATAATAAAATGTGATGAGCCCAAAGAAGAAAAAGTAGTTGGATGGTGACACAGAAGCAAACAAACTGTTATTGTATTTCACTCAAGTTTTTGTGTTTTTTCTTTTTTAACAGACTCAGAATAGTTTCAGAAGTAATATGGATAGAGAAGGGGCAGCTAGGTTGGTTGGTTGGTTGTTCTTTGTTTTCAAAGACGACCAAACTGACATCACTATGCTATGGTCAAGTTTCAATGTATCCGACTGTGGCTGATCAGACCAATACAAGCTCAGAATGCTCAACCACGGGTCAGGAACAAATAGTCCGTGTGAACATTTGGGGTGGATACTCCAAATTTGCACATCCTGCATTTCCTTTGAGCTATCTCAATTCTGCTTTGCTCACAGAGCATAGCACCTTCTCTGATGCGGGCACGCCATGCTGAGCGGTCCTGTGCCAGTGTCTCCCAGATCACACAATCAATTCCAAAGATCTTAAGAGAGACTTTGAGACTGTCCCTGTATCTCTTCTTCTGACCACCATGTGAACACTTACTTACCCAGGTGGTGCTGCAGTGTATAAATAACCAAGCCTGGAGTAAAGAAGATTCATCTTCCTGAATTCAAATCCAGTCTCAGACATTTACTAGCTGTGTGACCCTGGCCAAGTCATTGAACTTCCCCTTGAAAACTCTAGGTTGCAGAGAAGATGCTAACCTATATTGATAAAGGAAGTTTCCTCCTCCAGGAGTACCCTATACTCCAATGAAATCACAAATCTATTTCTTATACAAATAAACAAACAAAATAAAAAGTGAATCTCATTAGGCTGTAAGTTCCCTAAGGACAAGGACCGGCTTTTGCCTTTCCTTGTGGCCCCAGTGCTTGGCACAAAGTAGATGATTAATAAATGCTCGTTGCCTATTGACTGACTGACTTTGGTGTTTCATTTTTTTAATTTTGTTTGTTTGTTTGGATGGTGGTGCTTAAACATATAAGAAAAATGATTTTGAAAATGTATAAATAAATGCTATTGATCTTCTTCCCTGCCTTAATTAAGTACAATTGAGCAGGCATAACCTAATGTTTCTTGGATGATTTGGGATGTTGCTGCGTCTCAGGGTCATTAGCAATCAATAGAAATTCATCTGGCATACATCTATTCCTTGCAAAGCACTATGGGTTACTAAAGAAGTAAAAGATTGATTGCTGTTGTGTACTGCCTACTCTGAGAGTACATTCAGAGCACCTTACTGCTCCATCCACTGAATCTCCTCTAGATATGGATGGGGAAGATGGAGAAGGCTGACTAATGTGGATTTTCTTCAGGATATTCCCTGGAAGTTGTATTTTTTTTAAACCCAAATAACTCATAGTAGGCAACTAGGTAACACAATGGATAGAGCACTGGACTTAGAGTCAGGAAGACCCAGGTTCAAATCCTACCTCAGACACTTACTAGCTGTGTAACCCTGGGCAAATCACCTACCTCAGTTTGCCCATCCGTAAAATGGGGATAATCATATGACCTACCTCCCAAAGTTGTTGTGAGGATAAAAGGAGATTATGTGGGTAAAGTATTTTGCAAACCTTAATGCACTATATAAATGCTAACTATTAATAGTTATCATTAGCTAACAGCTGGTTTTATAATAATAGCTGACATGCTGCCATTGCTTTAAGGTTTGCAAACACTGCACACTCAACCTTATCTGATTCTCTACAACAGCCTCATGCATTAGGATTATCCTCATTTTACAAATGAAGAAACTGAGATCAGGGAGAGAAGCTTGGAAACTCCTGCTATGTTTCCCAAATAGAAAATAGAATGAGAGAGAGCAGGCACTCCTTTTAAAAGATTCACCCTGAGTGAGTGGCTCTTCCTGATCAGTGACCAATTAAAGGATTGTTTCATAATCCCAAAGAGCCCAAATCCTACAGCACTGGGCCTCCATGCATGTTCAGAATTCCATGGGGTATACTCGATCCAAATCCCACTATGGAGAGAAACATACAGAGACCGAAAAACAGACAGACAGAGACAAAGACAGATAGACAGAGACAGAGACAGACAGACAGAGAGACAGAGAGAGAGAGACAGAGACAGAGAGACAGAGTAAGAGAGAGAGAAAGAGAGGGGGGGCACAGATACAGAGACAAAGAATGCCTTATAGGACATATGTAATATTTAAATATAAATTTATAAGTATACACACACGTACACACATACACTAAAGGTTGTGACCTGATCAACTTGCCCAAGTTAAAAGATGAGACTTTTGTCCTACTTTTGAAGAAAGCTCTCATTTTAGGGAGAGCCCCAATGATGTTTCACCTCACTCGCTCCAGAATCCTCCTCTTTCTCTGAATCCTTACTCTTTTCTCTGCCACACTGCCCCTCCCACCCTGAGAAACCTCCACCCTGTGGCCCTCCTCTCCTCACTGGAAACTCCTATTTTGGGGGACTACCGTTTTAGGAAGGACCCCAGCCATGCTTCAAATTGCTCCTACCTGAATTCTTTCCAGAATCTTCCTCCTTCTCTTTGCTGGAATACTCTGCCTTCTCCTTGTTTGCAGCATTTGTATCTTTCATTCCCCCCATTTTCAGTTACTCTCTATGGGCTACTTTCCCCTATTAGAGTATAAGCTCCTTGAAGACACTGACTATCTTGCCTGAGTGTGTTTTTTTATTCTCAGGGCTTAGCACAGCCTCTGGAACATAGTAAGCTTAATAATATTTTCTCTAGTTAAAGAGGAACATCCCCATTAACACTGTATTTAAGATTTTGATGACCACTCCTGGAGGAGCAAGAAGAGTAACTTTGCCCCAAGTACCTGTTGAGTCAAGACCTATGGGAATCAGGCCTGATATCTATAGAGATTACCCTTAGAGGGGTGGAGAACCTTCAGCCTTGAGGCCACATGTGGCCTTCTAGGTCCTTGGGTGAAGCCTTTTGACTGAGTCCAAGTTTTACAGAACAAACCCTTTTTCTGAGGATATTTCTTCTGTGAAGTTTGGACTCAGTCAAAAGGCTGCACTCAAGGACCTAGAGGGCCACAGGCTCCCCACCCCTGCTAGACTTTGCATTTATAGGGAATGCAAATAGGAGCTGAATTCAGAGCACAGACATAACAAAGACAAGGCAGAAATCATGCATTAAGTATTTGCTATGTGCCAGGCACATAGTCACAGGTCAAATTAGTCAATACTTAAAGAAATTAATTCAGGCTATTCACTGGAAGGTCAAATACTGAAACTGAAGCTTAAATACTTTCACTACATGATGAGAAGACAGAACTTATTGGAAAAGATCCTGATGTTGGGAAAAATTGAAGGGAAAAGGGTATGACAAAGGATGAGATAGATAGATAGTATTATGTAAACAACAAACATGAACTTGGAGAGACTTAGGGATGTAGTGGAGAGATAGAAGAGCCTAGCAGGCTATAGTCCAGGGGCTCACAAAGAGTTAGACACTCACTACTGAACAACAACAACAGAATGTGCCAGACACTGAGTATACCAAAAAATGGTTAGATATGGTTACTATACAGCCTTCCCCAGGGAATCTCTTGGCTCCAGGGATGGCAACCATGGAAAATCAGTGACAAAGCAGCCCAGGAGATCTTGGAAGAGGACCACCCAGCCAAGGAGCTCCTAGGAGCTCCTTCCTGGAGAGAACAGCAGGAGCTCTATCCAAGTTCCTAAACCATGCCTTTTAGAAAGAAGAGGAGCAACCTCTACCACGGAAACAGCTACATTGTGGAGAAGCAAACTTGGACCTCACCCTCCATTACTACTGAGTTACGATGCAAATCCTGTGGAAAGAGTCTAAAGTTGAGAATCCCCTTTTAGGTCAGCCTGGAGGACTATGTAGGTTGTGAGTCCCCAAAATGAGAAAACATCTCAAGTAGCTAGAGCTAATCTTTCCCCTTCTGATGAGCCCTATCTCCCCAGGGATCCATAAGATCCTCTAGACTCATAATGTTCAGAATTTGCCTAACCACTCCTGCTCTCCAGTAATGCTCCAGGTTTGGCTCTCCATTCAGAATGGTCATGAATCCCATCAAAGATCACCATCAGAACTCTACCTTCTATGGCCAATTCACCAAGGAGAGGTTTGAGAGAGTAACTCTTCCAACAGTGGCAGGAAAACGTCAGTCCCTCCCAATTCACTTACATGAAAGGCAAGTCAGTGTTTCACTGTTTGGCTGGAGGTAAAGAGAAGGAGCTGCCCCCAGGCCAGCTTGGAGCTCCAAGGAAGCCCTGGCTAGATTACAAGACTTGGTGTGGATACATGATTTCCTTGATGGCTGCACTGCCTTTACCGTTGCTGATTAAAACTCATCCTCACCTTCAGATCTTCTATAGTTCTTGTTCACAATCTCCTATAAATCTTCCATAGAAAATTTACACAATGAAATAATCTTAAAAATAACTCCTAATAATACTTGTTTCCTTGACATTTTTCTCTGTCATAAAACTATATACAGAAGTGGGAGGAAAGCATTGTGGTTGATCCAGGAACATAGGTTTGAAACTAGAAGGGATCTGAAAGACTATTCCAATTTCCTTATTTTACAAATGAGGAAACAGAGGACCAGAGAGATTAAGAGGCAGGATTAGGGTCACATAGGTACTACATAGCAGGGCTGGGCTTTGAGATAAAGTTGTCTCACTCCAAATCCAATGTTCTTTTCCATTGTCCCACTAGCCTGGGTTCAGGTAAGTTCTGTGCCAGTTAGTCAAGGGAACCAGAAAACAGATAAAAGGCTAGGAGGTGGGAGGACCCAACACACACTCAGGCCCCAGAAACCCTCTCACACTCTCCTGTCTTCAATCTCCTTTAGCAATTAAAAGACAGCACACCCTTATCCTGAATAGAAGTTCAATTAGATCCAATAATGAAATCATCAGTGTTACTGAGGTGGAACTTGGCACTAATTAGTTTTTTGATACATAAATACAATTTCCAAATGCAATTTGTCCCCAAGCTGAGGCTGCTGATTCATTCCTCAGTGTTTGCTATTACAACAGGGAGCTATGTGTAGCAAACTGGATTCCAGTTTCTCAGGGAAGAGGTTTTCTAAGGACACGGCCATTTGGATAGGCAATGTCCAGTGATTGGTATGTGTTGGCCAAATAGGAGCTGGCCAATTGTCCATTTGGGGTAGAAAAGCCCTTTCTCTGATCTCATTGACATGCATGTCAATTTTATCAACAGCCAAGTCAACTAAATCACTCTCTGCTTCTATTCCTCCTTTCTCTCCTCCCAGCTGATAATAATCCTTTACATTTGTATAGACTTTTAAAGATTACAGACTAGTTTTAAGCACCACCGTGTATCATGTTATCCTCCTAATTACCCTGTGAGGTCTGTAGGGAAGGTATTCTCATTACTTCCATTTCACAGATGGGGAAACAGACTCAAAGACTTAGGTAAGTCCAAGGGTCAACATTATGGTTCTCTGACTGTTGGCCCCGTGTCCGTGCCTGGCATAGCCTGGCATAGTCACATTTTTCCTCTTTCTCCCTTTTCAAATTTGGCTCTAACACTACTTCTGCTGTCTCAGACAAGTCATTTAACCTCTTAGGTATCAGTTACTATATCTATAAAAGAAGGAGGTTGGGTTAATAATAGGAGCCACCATTTTGTTGTTGAGTAATTTCAGTCATATCTGACTCTTTGTGAACCTATTTGGGGTTTTCTTGGCAGAGACATTGGATTGGTTTGCCATTTCCTTCTCCAGCTCATTTTACAGATGAGGAACTGTGGTAAACAGAGTTAAGTGACTTGCCTAGGGTCACACAGCTAGTAACTGTCTGAGGGTGGATTTGAATGCAGGAAGATGAGTCTTCCCGACTCCAACTCTGGTGTTCTATGCACTACGGCGCCACCTAGCTGCATTTATATAGTGCTTTAAGGTTTGCAAAGTACTATGCATGTCATTTGATCTTCTTAACAACCCTGGGAGATAGGCACTGTTATTATCCCCATTTTACAGATGAGAAACTGAGGGTTAGAGAAGTTAAATTACTTGCTCAGGGTGACACAACCAAGAAAGTATCTAAATCAAGATTCAGGTATTCCTGACTGTAAATTCAGCATTCTATCTCCCAGACACCTAGCCACTAGGTGAACCCTAAAGTCCTTTCCAGATCTAGTGAATCAGTCAATAACTTTATTTAATATTTAGTAAATCAGCATTTAATAAGCACCTAATATGTGCCATGTGCCATGCTAAATCCTGGAGATACAAAAAAAGATAAAAGACAGTCCCTATCCTTGAGGAGTTCATAGTCCAATGGGGGACACCATGCCAACAACTATGTACAATCAAAATATCTACAAGATAAAATGAAAATCATTGATGGAGGGGAAGCACTAGCATGAAGGGACATCAGGGATGGTGCTGTGGCCTACTTCATCTTTATCATATTCAATCTTCTATTTATTTATTGGGAAGCAAAGCCATGGAGTTGGAGAAAACTGAGTCCCGGCTCTGCTATTATTATCTGTACGACACTGGGAAAACTACTTCCTAGCTCTGGTCCTCAGTTTCCTCATCCGTCAAATTGGTCAGTCAATCAGATAGCCTCTGAGGTCCCTCCCCTCTATGATGCCATGCCTCTAAGCTGATTGTGTGGTTTGTGACAGCAATGTCTACATACAAAAACTAAGTTGATTGTAATCAGCCTGTAGCAATTCTAGGTTAATATCAGACACAGCTGCTGATACTATTACCATCTACCCCCCTTCCCACCATAAAAACAGTCTTCTAAACCATAGAGATTTGCCCATTTGGGGTTGGAATGATGGTCCCTGTCTTTTGAACCCCTCCCTCCCTTTATTTGGAGAGGGTAGATGGTGGCCATCTGGAAGCTCCTCCCAGATCCAAGATTTAAGGAAGGGGCCCAAGGAAAATAATTCATAATTTCCTACCTGGTTGCTCTCCCAGACTCCCATCACTGTCTCCAGAAGCTCATCTTCCTGCAAGATCAAATCTACTCTGAAACTCCCAGCTCCTCAGAATCCTCTGCCTCACAGACACAGAGACCTACTCCCAGATCTTCTCTTTAAGAAAAGCCATTTTAGAATTTTCCATCCCTCCCTCCTTCTCTTTCAGATCCTTTTTATCCAAACTGCACAGAGGGTCCTCTAGGTCCTCAAGTGTAGCCCTTTGATGGAATCCAAACTTCACAGAGCAAATCTAGGATTTAGGGTTAGAATTTGTTCTGTGAAATCTGGATTCTGTCAAAGGGCCATACTTGAGGACCTAGAGGGACACATGTGTCCTAGAGGCCACAGGTTCCCCACCCCTGGATTAGGGTAATGTATTCTGGGGCTCATAGAAATTGTATAAAAATCATAGGTATTTCTATAGCCCCTAAGGTTTGAAAAATACCTTACACACATTATTTCATTCTGTCCTAACAACAAACCTAACCACAATCCAAGGTCTAACATGCTGAAAATTTAACCATCCACTCTTCTGAACCTGTAAAAACTGGCTTTAGTTCAACTCTGAATGCTTCTGCTCCAGGTGCCCTCCCATGAGACCTCATGATTTTGTCATTGTGTTTTTAAAAAATCCTTTGCCAGCTCTGGAGTCATACTATTAATCTGGATTCCTCGACCACTTTAAAATTTAATTGCTCTTTAAAAGCTTTGCCTTTCCTTCAGAAGAAGTTACTATCATATTTATCACTTCCCTTCAAGTTGAGTTTGAAGTATTCTTGGATACTTTGATGGATTTGTCATCTCATCAATGTGCAGGGATTCTTAACCTATTTTTGAGTCATAGACCCCTTCTCAGAATAGTGCTTTTAAATGCATGAGATAAAATACATAAAATTACAAAGTAAGCCAATTCTGTTGAAATATCATTATCAATTTTTTTAATGTTTTATGGAAATCCTCTCCCCAGATTAAGAGCTACTGATCTGGGAGGAGGGCCCCAGCATATGGGAAGGAGCTCTTGTTGAAGAATAATAAGAGGAAATAGATGGGGTTTTGTACAGGATGTGGAGGTACAAAAATGGAATCTACACTATTTGAAGAAATCCCCACATTCAACGGTTATTAACCTGGGGTTCATGGTCATAGATCACTAGGCTGCCAAATGGATCCACAACATGAAAAATGTTAAGAATCTAAGATCTAACTGCATATTATAGTCTGGACAACATACATACATTCTCAATTAACTTGGTTTTCCTAGCCCCACATATTACAAATAACTTAGTCTGGAACTTCTTGGAATATATATGTCATGGTGACACCCAAGAGTTCAGAGAACTATTTCCATTGGTTTCTTACTGAGTCCCCTTCCTTTTGCCCTCTAAATGCATCCATTCCCCAATGGGGGAATCCATGTCCTCTGCTCTCTTAGCTTCTCTAAGATTTCCCTGGAGAATCTCATCTACTCAAATAGATTCAGCTATTACATCTCTAAGGCTAGCTCCCAAATCTCTGTCTCCACTTCCAGCCTCCCTACTGAGCACCATCCCATCCTGCATTTCCATTTCCCTGCTGGATATCTCAATATGAATATCACAGTGGCACTACAGATTCAACAAACCCAAAACCAAGCTCATTATCACTCTCCTAAAATTATCTTATTTAAAGGATGGCAACCTAAAGAAGAGAAAGACTTGCTTTCAAGTTTTTGAATGGTTGTCAATGGAAGAGGGACCAGTGTGGGGAGGTTACACAGAAGTAGATTTCAACTCAACATGTGGGAAATTTCTGTTTTGACAACGGACAACCAGAGCTGTCTGAAAATGGCATAGGTTGATTGCCTCTGGAGGCTTTCAGGCAAAAATTGGAGAGACATTCCTTGGCAGTTCCAATTCCAGTTGATATAATTTCTAATCAGACATGAATTGGACTAGATCACCTTTGTACTCTCTTCAAAATCCATAGATTCTATCATTCTTAATTATTGACAAATGAGAGGATCAAGGAACTTAAGTGACTTGACCAAGTTTATTCATCCTGGTAAGTAGTGGAACTGGGAATCAAACCAGGTGTTCTGACTCCAAGGTCAGTGGTTTCTCCATTATACCACACTGTCACCACCATGCAGTTAAGGTTTTTTTGTTCTTATCCTCATGGCTAGAGAGCAACCTGGCTCCAGTTCCCTTTCCCAGGTTTATAACATGTAATTCTCTTTAACCTTCTATAGGTTCTTATCATACTGGTTTATTGCTCTTCTTCAGTTGTGATATTGAGACAGCTAGATGGTACAGTGGATTGAGCATGGGCTTCAAGTCAGAAGACTCTGAGTTCAAATCCAGGCTCAGAAACTTACTAGCTGTGTAAACCTGGGCAAGAACTTAACATCTTTTTGCCTCAGTTTCCTCATATGTATAAAGTAGGGATAATAAGCACCTACCTCCTAGGCTTATTGAGGATCAAATGAGATAATTGTGAAGCACAGTGTCTGGCACATAGTAGGCACTATGCAAATGTTCATTAGCATCATTAATGTTGTTACTCTTTCTACTATTATTATATCTTCTGTGTATGTACCTTTGCATCAGCAATCCCCCAGGTCTATAATACATTAATGCCTTCCTCACTTCCAACCGTTAGGAATCAAAATTGCCAACTCAATTTGTGTGCCAACTCCTACATAAAGCCTCTTCTGATTCCCCTCCACTCCAATTGCTACTGCCATCTGAAATTATTTTGTATCTGCTTGGTATATTCTTTGTGTTTACTTGTGTAAAGTGCTCTGTCCACATAGGTTACATATGTCCATGTGGGTCCACCTAGATGGGGCTCACAAGGAGGTGTGAATAGATATCTCCATCAAAGGAGACTGATTTCCTGCCAGGAAGTGAAACAGGAGATTAGGGTTATAATTCTGGCCCCTCTATTTTACTCAAAGAGGGGGTATCAGACTAGAATTATATATCTCCACCCCCCTAAATATAGATCTAGTTTTAGATTCAATCTGTGTACCTAATCACTATCCCTTTCATGGGGAAGAAGTGTCCCAAAGGGCACTATATATCCAAAGGCTTGATGTTTTTCCCACCCAATGCCAGTTACATAAAAATGTAAATAGGAAATAAACCCATTTTTCCAAGCTGATAGCAAACAGAAATCTGAAAACTTATACAAATGAGAATGTTCCAGCCAAAACACACAGTGAATGAGCTTTCCCACTGGGAGTGTATCTCAGCTCAATCAAGAGAAAGAATCTCAGATCTCACCCAAGGAGAAATTTCCTAAAGTCTATAGTATAGTAAGTTGGGGGTGATCAAAGCTCTGACTTCTCTAAATGTCAGTTTCTTCCTAGAGATTTTCTCCCCCTTCAAGGACTTCTCCCTGAAGAGAATTTGGAATCAAGACAGTATTCTGTCTTTAAAGCTAGAAGCCAAAAAACCAGGAGGATCTATCTTCTTCCAAGCTCTGTTCAACTTTTTAGTGATCAGTTTCCACCACTGAAGAGAGTCTTATGCAAATAAGCCGCCTGGTTACCCTTACATGTCATAGAGAATGCTTAACAAATGCTTATTGAAATAACTGAATGAAGTACCCAGAGGGCAGGAACTGCCCTTGTGTCCCCCAAAGCGTAATTCAGAACCATAGGTACTCAATAAATACATATTGGATTGATCTAAATTGACTTGAATAGTTTCACTCACCTGCAAATATTTTTTAAATCATTACTACTACATCCTTGGCTTCATTTATTCTGGGGACTATAGCAAAGCCAAGAGATGAACCCATGCCTTTTGGCTCCAAATCTAATGCTCTTTCCAATGAAAGATGAAGGACACAAGATCCTTCCTTATCTTGGCTCTACTACAATCCCCATTGTGTTGATTATTTGTTTAGGGAAGCAAGAGTTCCTCTGTCCTCCACCCCAGTAAAAACAAACCTGAAGTCTTGTGTTCCATTCTGGGCACCATATTTTAGGAAAGACCTTTACAAAGTGGAGATTATCCCAAATAGTGAAGGGCTTTCAAGTCATGCCATAGGAGGATGACTAGAAGAAACTGACAATCCTTAGCCCTAGAAGAGAAGACTTATAGTGGATTTTACACTCATCATCAAAGATTTGAAGTGGTATAGGATGCAAGAATGGTTTCAGGGATCTGAAAGGAGCAAAAATGTCATGGACTAGAGGCCATAGTGCTTCCGCATTGGATTTACTGCATAGATGGGGGGGTGCAAATTGGAAAGTAGTGCTAGTCTATACTCTGTCCCTAAACAGATGAGTTACCTTGACCAAGTCATTTCACCTCTCTCAGCCTCAGTTTCCCCAGATGTGAAACCAAGGAGTTCAACTAGATAATCTCTGGTTCAGCATTCTAGAGAGGTAATATGGTGCAATGGATAACCTGTGTTATTGCTAAGTGGCTTATCTATTCAGAGTCTCAGTTTTCTCATCTGAAACAGGGATTTCAATTCAGCAAGCATTTCTTAATTGTCTGTTATGGACATATATTGTACTGGACACACACACACACACACAAAATGAAATAATCCCTGTCCTCAAGGAGCTTACATTCCATCATGGGAATATGTGTGCACAAAGAAATCCAAAGTAATGGGCGGCAGGAGAGATAGATGAGTCTGTAGCTCCTACTTTACAAGGTTGTTCTGAAGATATTGAGATAATATGTGAAAGGACTGAATAAATGTTACTTGTTATAATTATTATATCTTATCTCTTTCCTTGGTTCTATTTAATCTACTTGAAGGAGACAGGGGGGATGGAGGAATGAAATTAAGTTTCCCAGTGGCAATAGCTGAACAACATCAAGACAGAGAACTTTCTTTTTTAAAGTTATTTAACACTTTATTTTTCCCCAATTACATATAAAAAATAATTCTTAACATTTGTTTTTTAAAATTTTAAGTTCCAAATTCTCTCCTTCCCTCCCTTTCCCCCTCATTGAGAAGGCAGGCGATTTAATATAGGTTATACATGAAGACAAAGAACTTTCAAGGGAACAACAATAAAATTTCAGCCCAAGAAGTG
This sequence comes from Trichosurus vulpecula, assembly GCF_011100635.1. Taxonomy (NCBI): domain Eukaryota; kingdom Metazoa; phylum Chordata; class Mammalia; order Diprotodontia; family Phalangeridae; genus Trichosurus; species Trichosurus vulpecula. The sequence continues at coordinate 254,561,207 of NC_050578.1, forward strand.
TCAGAGGAAAAAACCACAGCAATTTAATGCAAATCATATGCAAATAATAAGCAAACTACATGTAAATGGCTACCTCCTCCCTCCCCCTACCCCGTGCAACTGGATGCTTCATATTACTGAAGAAAGCTTGCTACTACCCTTTAGGAGTGTCTGTTTTTCCTACCCAAGGCAAATTTAGAGAAGCACAGACAGACAGAGATGAGATAAGATGGATATCCAGGGCTCTGGCTTCCCGATGCCCTCAGCACTGACCGGTGTAGCAGGGATGCCTCGATCTGAACTGGGCGCTAGGGGAATGAATCTCTTTAACGAGCTATCAGGTTCAGTGGAATTACCAGACCGGGGCTTTAATAACTTTCTGGTTTTTAATACTTGAGCCCATAAAGATGAGGGAGAAACCACAGAGGATGGAAGCCAGCTGGGACTTGAGAACAGAACACAGCTGTCTGAGGAGCAGAGCTGGAGGGAGGAACCTGATTGGGACTCTGGGCTGCACCTCTGTCCCTGGTGCTGAGGACGTGGGGGCTGGAGAAATGGAGGCGATAGGAACAGCCTGAGGCCAAAGTGGGGAAGTTTCCCTTTGGAGCCCCACCCTTTCTGAGCTTTTCCTGGGTCTGGCCAATCTTGACTCTCTCAGTCACTGGGGCTAATAGGGGATATTGCTTAAAGGATCACCCCTTTCTGGGGCATTTGCATAAAAAGGATCCCCTTCAGAAAAAAGTCCCTGGGACCCAGAGGAATGACTCCTAGCTCAATTTCAGGCCATTAGTGGAAATATCTGGAGAACCCTAGAGACCAGTCCGGAGCCTATGTGGGCTGCTTTCTACTTCCACTACAAGCAAGTCTCTTCAAAGAGAGGGGAGGTGATCTGGGCCTAGGAAGCAATGTCAACTAGAGAATTCAGGTTCAAACCCTCCTGCTTCAGTTCTTTCCTGCTTGCGTAATCTCAGTATGGGAAATAAAAGTACATCTTTGTTTCGATTTAATTGGTTCTCTTTGCAATCCTATGTCCTTTATTGTAATCATTGTAAAACATCATTACTGTCAAAAGGGTTTCACCAGGCTGCCCAAAGTGTCCACAAAAACAAAAGATTAAGAACCCTTGGGTAGTCAGTCTCTTAAAGTCCCCTCCAGATCCTATTTCTAGAGGTCAGAAAACCTGAAGAGTCTGGGCTCTGCCACTCACTGGTTGGGGGACCATGGACAAGTTCCTTCACCTCTCCAAACCTCAGTCTTCCCCCCTGTGAAATGGACCAGGGATGTTATGAATCTTAACAGATCAAAAGTTTCTGAAACCCTTGTCAACTCTAAAACATTACACAGATGGGAGCTATTATTGCTACTTCTGCTATTAATAATGTGGTCTTTAACTGTAAAGCACTGTATAAATATAATCTATTCAGAAGCACTGAAATCCTGGCTTAATTTCTTGTTTGGTTGATTTTCTAGATTTAAGAAAGCAATGGGGAGAAATATAAATAATGCAGATTAAACTTAACAGTGAATCTTGCCTGAAGGCATTTTTTTCCAAGAGCCAAGTGTTAAACATGTACCAGCACACCCCTGACTGGGCCCAAAGATATAACAAATAAGAGTCAAATCAACCTACCCACGAAGAAGTGACCATGTCTTGTCTTCATCCTGCCCTGTCCCTTAGTTTCCCATCTAAACTCTCACCCAAAGAAAGCACAGAGAGAGATTAGGCTACTTAAAGTTCTGAATGTAGCATACTGTGATTCCTGCCAAAGAGTGTTCTCAGAGTCAGGCCCCAATTCTTGGGAGTGAGCTCATTTGGTCTCATAAATGAAAAGTATGCTACTGAGCATGAATCAGAAATTTTGTTGTTTGTTGCTCAGTCATTTCAGTCACGTCCAATTCTTTGTGACCCCATTTGGGGTTTTTGTGGCAAAGATACTGGAGTGGTTTGCCCTGTCCTTCAGCTCATTTTACAGGTGAAGAAACTGAGGCAAACAGGGTTAAGTGACTTGCCTAGGGTCACACAATTGTCTGAGGCCAGATTAAACTTGGTTCTCTTTCTGACTCAAGGCCCAGCACTCTATATTCTATACCATCTAGCTGCCTATAAATCAGAATTACTGACACTGATGCCTGAGACCGTAGGCTCATGGCTCTAGAGATGGAAGGGACCTCTGAACTCTAGTCCAACTCTCTCATTTTACAGATGAGGAAACCGAAGGACAGGGAGGCTAAAGGATTTGTCCAAGGCCACTCAGATAGAAAGCATCCAAGGTAGGACTTAAACCCAGGACCTCCAGAGCCAGTGAGCTGTCCATAAAACACTTGGAGGCTTGTAAATCACTTTGACATGCTTTAGCTCAATGCATTCTCACAGTAACCTTGTCAAATAAACACTACCAAAATTGAGGTCAGAAAACCTGAATAGTGGGCCCTGCCACTCACAGGTTTGAGGACCACTGATAAGTCCCTTCTCCCCAACCTCAATCTTCTCCTCTGTGAAATGAGCGAATCTGCCTTGTATATTTTTACAGCTGTGGAAACTGAGTTTCAGAGAGGAAGTGACTTTCCCACAACCACACAGCTGTGTCAGGGGTGGGATGTGAACCTGGGCACCACCTAACTTCAGGTTCAATATTCTTTCTACTCTAACTTTCTAGCAACCCTGTGAGCTGGCAATGCTAGACTGTCATGGACAGTATTACTAGTTAGTGTGGATGGATTTTCTCCATCCAAAAAAGGCGGACAATTAGTTTATCCATCTTTAGGCTTTGGTTTTTACCTAGAGGATTAAACTGCTCTTCTTGCTGTTCCTCAAAAGTGACATTCCAATATTCCTTTTCCACTACCATGTCTTTGCACAGGCTGTATCCTGGGTCTGGAAGACATTTCTTTCCTCACCTGAACCATCTTAAAATCCCACCCTTCTTTCAAAGCACAGGTCCCATGCCACAGTCTATATAAGGCCTTTCTTGATCACCCCAGTTCTTAATGTACTCTCTCAATTAAACTATTTACTGTAACTTTGTACTTATTTATCTCCATCCATACTACACTCCAGCTCCCCAACTGAATGTAAGCTCCTCGAGGACAGAGAGAGTTCCATTCTTGTCTTTGTATCCCTGACCAGGCATGCAGTAGGCACTTAATAAATGGTTGCTGATTGATTTATTAGTGGACTTAAAGTTCACTTCCTTTCCTGCCTGTGGTTGAATTCATGAAGTGTCCACCATAAAAGGAATCTTGTGCCTTGGATTTGTAGCCAGAAAACCTGGATTCATAACCTGGCTCTGCTACTTATTACCTATATGACTGTGGTCCAGTCTTGATCTCAGTAAAGTGAGTGGGTTGAATTATGATCCCTGAGGACCTCTCCAGTTCAAAATCTATGATCAAAGGACTAGAAAATCTTTCAGATACTCTCTAACCCTTTTGTTCAATTGTGTCTGACTCTCTGTGACCCTGTGGACTATACTGTCTATGGCGTTTTCTTGTCAAAGATACTGGAGTCATTCACCATTTCCTTCTCCAGTGTATTAAGGCAAACAGAGGTTAAGTGACTTGCCCAGAGCCACACAGCTAGTGAGTGACTGAGACCAGATTTGAACTCAGGTCTTCCTGACTCTAGGCACAGTGTTCTGTATACTGAGCCACCTAGCTACTCTAAATCTCACTAGATTCCTGTCTATGGAGGTTTGCCTATTCCCTGAATAATGAACTCATCTTATAAGGGGAATCAAAAGCCCACTCATTATAACACTGAGGCTTGAACCACCCAAGATGAGCTATGGGGGAAGCAATCAGTTCTCTCTTCATCTCCCCCATCCAAGGCTCATGGAAGCTCGGTGGTGGTTGGATTCGATAAGGAAGGAGCTGAGGCATGTTGTCCAAAGAGAATGAGTAGAAACTGATTTTAGGCCCTTTTGACTTCTACCCAAAAGCACTTTCCTGTCTTTAAAAGAGGGGAAAACTAGACATAAAGACAGATACTGGGCCCCCTCACTATTTTCCTTCGAGTTAATGGAGCATGGGGAGGAAGATGTTCATTCTACCATACACTCAGCAAAAACAGATGCTTTTAAGCTATGACTAGGAGACAGCAAATGACTCTCTTAAAAAAAAATTTGCCCACATGAAAAAAATAAGGAATCCCGGGAGACCTTTCAATTTGGCCCCAGTGTTAAATTCTGTGCTTGGGACACTATCTATTGACAAAGATGACGGTGAGTTTGATAAAGATTCATGAATTGGTTTTGCAGCTGATAGGCTTTTACTAGATATAGAATACTACAGTTTTAAGGGACCTCAGAACATAGAGCTCAGAATGTCAGGGCTGGAAGGGATCTCTATTCTCTAAACTACATTGCCTCTCATTGTAAAATCATCAAAGAAAAATCACATTCAAAGTTTAATGCAAATTCATAGGCCAGAAAGATCATTTCTTCAAGTAGATGGGAAGAATCAGTGAAAACTTCATAGAGGACGTGTAATTTCAGCTTGACTGACAAATATGGGTCTCTCATTGTTAAAACACAGACTTGGGAAAGGTAATATTTATTTATGGTGCAATATGAATGTGTTTATCAAAGAGTAACCCAAGCCCCAAAGCCCATTGGTTTGAGACTCTCTCCCAAATGGTAGGAATTGATTACTCAGTGCTTTGCACCTGTATGAAGAGTGGACACAATTTTTGAGAGAGTGAGTGAAAAGAAATCTGCTCTCAACACTCTCTTCAGGTGCTTCTGGTTTCCAGATTCAAGAGAGAAGATAGATGATGCCAAGTCTGCTTCAGGTTGCCGAAGGGAGAAAAAGACTCTGGGGGAAAGTTGATGTGAGAGAAGGTGGAAGCCCCCATCATGTCCTTATCCCCAGCTTGCTATACTAGAGACTTCAGGGAACTTCCCCTTAATCTGGTACTCTCTTTGATTGAGATGAGTTACTGTGCTCCATATGGGACAGCTCCTTTACTCTGTACTCTCTGGTACATATTCTTATAAGTATATATTCTCGGATGTCTATTTTGCTATCAATTTGGATAAATGGGTTTATTTGCTATGTGTGTGATCATTCTGGAACTGGCTTTAGGTGAGAAAGAGAGTCATAACTTGGATATAAAACTTGCGGTGTTCTGTTCCCCATTAAGAAATAGCAATCATGGGGGCAGCTAGGTGGCACAGTGAGTAGAGCACCAGCCCTGGAGTCAGGAGGACCTGAGTTCAAATCTGGCCTCAGACACTTGACACACTTACTAGCTGTGTGACCTTGGGCAAGTCACTTAACCCAATTGCCCTGCCAAAAAAAAAAGAAATAGCAATCATGAATTTAGCTTGAACCTGAAAACTACATCTCCTAAACTAACAATATTTAAGGGAGCAAATAGATATCATTGGAGTCCTGTGTCTCCTTCCTTTGAGGAGCACAGAGTGGCCAGTTTCTGGGCCCCCGACCTCCTGCTTCCCTTCCTGGCAGGAATTAATCTTCCTTGGAGAAAGGGAAGGGAAAGAAATCCTAAAGATATTTCTATTCTGGCCTTGCTGAGAGCCAACCTGAGACAACCTCACTACAAAAGGATCATAAATTAAGAGTGAGAAGAGGTCCTAGGGATCATTTAATTCAGTCTTTTCATTTTATAGATGAAAAACCTGTGGGCCAGAAAGGGCAAGCAGTTTATCCAGAGTCACACAGGTAGTAAGCATCAGAGCTAGGGCCTTTGACTCCTGATCAAGGGTTCTTTCTCCTATAGCACAGTCCTCCTGACATACTTCCCTGAAAAACAGATTGTGAGAAGAATAGGGAATGAGGAGTTTAAAAGTCAGCCCAAAGCTATAACTAGGGTGAGTGGTCTGTGGCTCTGTGCTGGGGTGCTGAAATCTAGAGGATGTAGGAACAGCACCATAGGAACAACTAAGCTCAGCTTTGAATTAGCAAGGATTGTTTCTGATAATCGAATGCTATCCCCTTCTGCTCCCTCCCCCAACCCCATTTCAGCTATAACCTGAGTCAGCTCCTCTCCAGCCTCACTCTAGCAGAAGCCTCATGGTGCTCCATCCAAGCAAATGTGAATTGAGAGCACGTATTCTGCCACTTGCCTCAAGAGCAAAAAATTGCTAGTTAAAGCTCTGGTAAGAATACTAAAAGTTATATAAGGGCAGGAATAAAGTAGCCAAGGATGTATTAACGGGGGAGCGGGAGCAAAGTGCTATAAAACCTAAGAAACAGCCTGGCTGTCCTCAGAAAGGGCAAATACTATGGCTTAAAATAATAATTCACATTTCTATAAATACTTTAAAGTTTATTGAGCTCTTTCCTCCCTGAGTTATCTCCATTTTAGAGATGAGCAAGTCAAGTGAACAAGCATCTTTTAAGTGCTTACTATGTGCCAGGTGCTGCGATGAGCACAGGGATACAAACAAAGGCAAGAGACCTCCATCCCAAGGAGCTCAACAGACTGAGAGTCAGAGATGTGATGGGACTACGCCAGAGTGGGCTCAAGGAAGGAAGGCAAATCAAGGCTAATGCTCCAGAGACAAGTTACTCCTCTGTCTGGCCTGGGGGACAGGACTGGTATTCATTAAACCAACATTCTGGAAAGTTTGGGCATCAGGAGCATTAGTAGTTGGTCCCACAAACTTTACCGCACAGACACCAATTATACTGTGACTCCCAATTAAGGGAAAACTCATCATCTCAATGTAATGTAATTATATTAAATAACACTAGTCATGTCAGTGCAGAGACTGGGCCAGCCTCTAATTATATGCTGTACCCAGACACCTCCGAGCAGAGCAAGAATAATTGGGACCTGATATTTCCCCATTTCAGTGCTGGTCTGAGTCTTCCTCAGCGACCCTGCTATCACTTCCCTGCCCTCTCTGGAGCAGGGGAATCATCTGGGTTTGAGATCCTAGTGCAAGTGGATTATTGACAGCCACCATGCAGGTGTGAGGCAGACTGCTGTGGCCTGAATTTAGAGTTAGGGGACCAAAATTCAAATCCAGCCTTTATAACTTGTAATCTGTTGGATCTTTAGCAAATCACTTAACTTCTCAGGGTAATTTTCTTCCCCATAAGATAGATGTTGAACTAATTGATCTCTAAGCTCCTTCCACATTTAGGTCTCTAATATTTTTTCCCAGATTCCCAGGCTGAAAATCTCCTTCTTCCTCCAACTTCCCAAGAATATTTGGTCTGGATCTCTCCTTAACTATCAGATGATGCTCACACATACTAGACAAATGCCCTGAGACACCTACAACCCTCCCACCCCCAGCAGATCATGCGCCTTAGGAGACAGATAAGAAAACTAAGACCCAGAGTAGGCAAGCCATTTTCCCAAGACCACAAAACTCGTTAAAGCAGAATTGGAACTAGAATCCGGGACTCCTAATTCTTACCCTCAGACCAGGTTACCTGTACAGGATTTATCTTTCCTACTAAACTGTAAGCTTTTGAAGGGAATGGGTTCCTATCTTAATATGTTATGGGCAGCTAAGTGACACAGTGGGTCAAGCGCTGGACTTGGATCTGAGTTTAAATCCTGCCTCAGACACTGGCTGTCATTTACTCTCAGAAGCAAAGGCAGGTAACAAGGGGAAGTCTCAAATGTGAACTTACCGGGAGAGGAAATGCAACACTTCTGCCCTCTTAGCAATAGTAACTCATCCATGCTTTACAAATTGTTGCTTCATTCAGTCCTCACAACAACCCTGGGAGGTAGGGGCTATTATTATCCCTATTTTACAGATGAGGAAACTGAGGCAGGTTATGTGACTTGTCAGAGGTCAAACAGCTAGTATATATCTGACTTTGGATTTGAACTCATATCTTTCTGATTCCAAGTCCAATACATATCCCCTGCACCACCAAGACTATCAAAGGGGTCCATAATGAAAAAAAAAAATTAAAAACTCCCGGATCTGACAATCTTTAAGGTCCCTCCTATCTCCTCTTCGTTTTGTTCTATGGCCCTTTCCAGCTCGGATGGCCTTTGTTCTAAGGTTCCTTCTATCACTAACATCCTATGTTCTAAGATCCCTTCAAATTCTAACTTTCTTTGTTCTAGGTTCTGAAGTCCCTTCTTGTATTTGTCATCCCATGCACCTGGAATGCCTCTTATAAGATTGGGTCTGCTGGTCTTGAGACCACCATGATAGTTTCCCCTTAGGAGAGGTTGTAAGTTTATGGAATACACTCATGGAAACATACTGGCAATAGCATTTTTCAAAGGTTAGTGCAACCATGTCCTTCAAATAATATTTTGTCTACCACCAGCTTGTTTCTCTCCCTGATAACAACTCCCCAAATATTTTGCCTTGCAAATTGGTGAGCTCCAGGGTAGCCTTTCTTGGTCCTCCCAAATAAGGAATGTGCTCCCTCCCAAACTACCTTGTATTTAACTGCTTTGAATATATTTGTATTTATTCACTTCAGATTTCTGTTGTGTATATTTTATATGTATTTGTTGTCTCCCCATTAGGATGTAGGGAATGCTCCTCAAGAGTAGGGATTACCTCATTCTTTATACTTGCATCTCCAGCACCTAGGACAATGACTACGCTATAGTAGGTACTTAATAAATACTTTTTGATTGATTCTGTCTCTGGCATTTTGTGTCCTAAGTTCCCTTCTATCTCTAACAGTCTATATTCTAAGTTCCCTTCCATCTCTGGCATTCTATGTCCTAAGTTCCCTTCCATCTCTAACAGTCTATATTCTAAGGTCCCTTCCATCTATGGCATTCTATGTCCTAAGTTCCCTTCCATCTCTAACGGTCTATATTCTAAGTTCCCTTCCCTCTCTAACAGTCTATATTCTAAGGTCCCTTCCATCTCTAATTTGCTCTGTTCCTTTGGAGTTAAAAGCCCTTTATAATCTGATCCCTTCCCCTACCTTTCCAGTCTTCTTACAGCTTACACTCCTTTGGCCTCCATTCTTACCTAGTCTTTAATTACTGAATAAGTGTTGCCTCAGACAAACCAAGCCCAAGGTCTCCCACCACACCTGAGGCCATCACCAGTTTTCCTGACCTGCATCTTTTTACTGGACTTTGATGACTCTGGAGGAGAGCAGGAGGCTGATGGCTTTGCATAGCTCTGCTTCACTCAAATCCAATTCACTCGCAAGTCAAGACATCACCCTCCTGATGTCTTTGGTCCTCTTTTGGGAATGAAGGACAAACAACAACAAAGCTTACACCCCACCGGGTACTCTTTGAACTAATGACAGCCTCCTGGCAGATCCTGAACAGGGCCCTCAGCTCTGAGCATTTTCTCTGGCTATTTCCCCATGCTCTGAATGCTGTCTTTCCTCATCTCCACTTCCCTGCTGCCCTGACTTCCTTCAAGTCCCAGATAAAGTCCCTCTTCTGTAGGAAGCCTTTTCCAATCAGTCTTAATTCAAGTGCTTATTCCCTGTGTACATCTTGTTCATACATAGTTGCTTGCTTATTGTCTTCGCCATTAGATTGTGAGCTCCTTGAGGGCAGGGACTGGCTTTTACCTTTCTTTGTATCCTCAGTTCTTAGCACAGTGTCTAAAGCATAGCAGACATTTAATAAATGCTTGTTGACTGAGTAACTACATCCTAAGATCCTTTATATCATAACAGACATGCTGTTGTTTTTTCCTTCCGTTTTCATCATTATATGCTCTAAAATTCCCTCCAGTTCTAACATTCTATGTTCTGTGTTCCAAGTCCTTTACAAGCCTTTACCCTATAGTCTAAACTCCCTTTCCCTTTCAACATCCTGTATTCTAAGGTCCCTTTTAGCTCTAACATCCTATGTTTTATGTTCTAAGGTCCCTTCCAGTTCTAACATTCCATGACTCTAGCTCTATTTCTTAGATAGCCCAAGTGCTACCAAGCTTTTGGGAATCCATGGCACTTGTCACAAAGAAGTTGTTTTCCAAAAACATCCTCTCCACCCCTTCCCCACCCCCCCCACCCCACACACACACCACCCTTCCAAGAAGAAATTGGAAAGCTCCTCTTTTCTTTAGCATTTGGGTCCTTCATTTTCTCTCTCTCACCCTCCTTTCCAAATTGTGTATAATTAAATCCTACACTGCTTGGAAACTGTGACCAGAAGGCTCCAGATTGGATGGAAGAGGAAAGGGATTAGCTGGAGTGGCTCATTTCAGCGATAAGACTAATGAAGGAACAGCAGTAAGGTGTTTGTTTCTCTGGAGAAGTTTAACCTTGGGAAGGATTTCATCCAGGGAGGTTTGGCTGACGGGAGCTTGTCTCCTCCGGGCAGAGATCCATGATCACTGGCTCCGGATTTCACCCACTAAGATGGCAGATAGCTAAGTAAGCATTAAGCAAGGGACGCTGGCACTGGTCCCTAGGAAGCTGCTGAGAGCACATGTCTCGGAGAGCTCAGGGCCAGGACGAGAGCCAAGGTCAAGGGAAGACTCAGAAACATCCAAGTCATGCGCACTCAGGAAAAAAGCTAGCAGCCAGGACTGCTGCTGGCATGGGACATTCCCTACCAATACTGTCAGCCAGCTTGCATGCATCTTAACAGAGTCAGAGTGGAGGGAGTAAAGCCCTACCCCAAGTACACCTGCTTTGTCTTAAGGTCTAAAACAGTATACTCAAGCACTGCAGACTATTTTGATGATAGGAGAAAACTATTAATGGACATATCACTCTGCTGGTGGAATTAAGGATTTCCAGTTACTAAGCTCATAAATATGTGGTTTTGAAAGAGGACATTTCAATCAGGGTAGCATGATGGTGGGGTTTTGTTCTGCTTTTGTTTTTAGAAACACCATTAACTTGGGATTCCAGCCCTGGTTTCTCCACTTAACAGGAAGAAAGTGGAGGAATAGGAGAAGTGATTTTGTAGAGCTTTCAGATTTCAACAATGCTTTACATGCAACTCATTTGATCCTCAAAACAAGACCAACTAACAGGCATTTAAGGTTAATAATGGCAGCTAGGTGGCAGAGTGGTTAGAGTGCCAGACCTGAAGTCAAGAAGACTCAACTTTGTGAGTTCAAATCTGGCATCAGACACTTACTAGCTGGGTGACCCTGGGCAAGTCACTTAACCCTGTTTGCCTTAGTTCTTCATCTGTCAAATGAGCTGGAGAAGGAAATAGCAAATTACTCCAGTATCTTTGCCAAGAAAATCCCAAATGATGCCATGGAAACAGACACAAGTGAAAAATGGCTTAACGACAGCAAGATTGATGCTAACACCTAGTATTTATATAGCTAGGTAGTCCAGTGAATAGAGCACCAGGCCTAGAGTCAGGAAGACTTGAGTTCAAATCCAACCTCAAACGCTTGCTAGCTGTGTGACTGTGGGCTAGTCATTTAACTCTATTTGCCTCAGTTTCTTTATCTGTAAAATGAGTTGGAGAAGGAAATGGTAAACCACTTCAGTATTTTTGCCTAGAAAACCCCAAAATGGGGTCAAGAAGAGTTAGAAACAGCTGAATAACAACCACGCTTCTATAGCACTTTAAGGTTTGAAAAGCACTCTTACATACCTTATTTCATTGAGGTAGGAACGATTATTATGTCCATTTTATAGATAAAGTAGCTAAGGCTGAGAGAGGTTGTGTGACCTGCCCAGTATCGTGCATCTAAGTCTTGGGGTCTGAAGCAAGGTTCAAACTCACATCTCTCTTACTCCCGGTCAAGGTAGAATCTGAACCCAGCTCTTCCTGACTCCGAAACAAGCATTCTCCATTACTGAACTGAACTAGCCACTTTTTCCCTTAAATAAAAAGCAGCAGAAGTCAGAGGGGGAGAGCAGAAAGAACATAGAAAACCATTGTGTCTCTGCTGGGGAAGCTACCCGTGGAGTCCAGGGAGTGGGCTGGACAGAAGTCTACTTTGGGAGCGGCCACCACAGCACTGGAAGCTCCCGGGCCTTCTTGTTTAACTAATTTTCTCTTGCTAATCAACAAACAAGTATTTCTTAAGCACCTACTGTCTGCTCATCCTCTGACATCTTATTCACGCCAGTATACCCTGTGATCTGATTGTCTCCTCCTGTCCCTTTCATGAGACACTCACGTAGCCCCACTCCAGGCATCTTCACTGGCTGATCCCCATGACCAAAATGTTCTTCATCCTCATCTCTGCTTCCTGGCTTTTATGGCTTCCTTCAGTCCATGTTAAAATCCCCCCTTCTACAAGAAGCCTTTCCTGATCCCCCATTAACGCTAGGGCTGTCCCTCTGTTGATTGTCTCCAATTTTTTCCTGTTCAGAGCTGTTTGCACATTGTCTCCCTGTTATACTGTGAGGTCCTCAAGAGAAGACTGTCTTTTTGCTTCTCTTTGTATCCCCAATGCTTAGCAACAGTGCCTGGCACCTAGCAGGCACTTAATAAATGGTTGCTGATTGTTGAGTAACAGGCACTATGTTAGACACTGAGGATATAAGTACAAATTATGAAATAATCCCTACTCACAGTCAGTTACTGTTATGATGGGGAAGAATTGCTAATGTTTTCTTCACTCTCAAAGCTTAGGCTTTTGTGGTTATTCAGTCATTTTTCACTTGTGTCCAACTCTTCATGACCCCATTTTGGGGTTTTCTTGCCAAAGATATTGGAGCGTGCCATTTCCTTCTCCAGCTCAGTTTACAGTTGAGGAAACTGAGACAAACAGGGTTAAGTGACTTGCCCAGAGTCACACAGCCAGCAAGTGTCTGAGGCCGAATTTGAACTTAGGTCTTCCTGACTCCAGGCCTGGTGCTCTATCCCCTATACCCCCTAGCTGCCCCTGTTTAGGCTACCTGGGACAAAGCCTTGATGGCCTCACTCATGTTGCATCTCTGGTTTCTGTTTATTGACTAGCTGCCTTCTGCATCCCTGGCCCCACCAGCCTAAGGCCCAAAAGTCACACAGAGCACACTCTTTGAGTTTATGATGAATGACAGCCAAGTAAGCCATAGAAAAGAAACAAGTTAGTCTTTAAAAACAAAAACTACCAGAAGGAGATGTGTCTGTTCCAATAACATGCTCACCTGGTACACAGTAGGTGCTAAATAAATGTTTATTGACTGAGTGACATTCCTACAGGGCATGGCATCCCAATGACATACACCCAAGCCAGTCATGAGGGCTACAGACTGAAAGCTGGTTCCTGCTAGCACCACTGTCAGCTTCTAAGGCAGCCAAAGGATCAAGCACCCAGCAGGATTGGGAGTGAGTGGCTGCTAAATTATAGGGCAAGAAACACTTAGGGTGGTGGGAGGGAGAAGAGCAGGGGAAGCAAACTAAGAGCTAGCAAGAATGTCTCTTTAAAAAGTACATTACCCAAACAAGTGGCAAGTTGTTTAATCCCTCCCACTCCTGCCTGAATGTGCACTAATTGAAAATTAAGTTTTCAATTTAAAGCCATTTTCTAATTCTATCTCATTCAGAAGCAGTTAGAGCCCTGGTGTTTTGATGAATTCCCAATGTGTTTTTCATCCACTCCCTCAGGAAACCAACAAAGGCGCCTTGTCAACTCGCTAGTGACAGCAGGCGGGAAGGTTTGTGCAGGGGGACAGTTGTCATGGGAGCCAGAGAAAACAGGGACAGGACAAGGCTAAAGTTTCAGCTGAACCCCAGTGACAGGCAGAAAGCTTTTCCTCTTCCCATCCCTTCCCTTTCAGTTTCTTTCCATTCAATTGTATTCAACAAACATTGGTTTTTTGGTTTTTTTTTTCTTTTCTAGGCTGTCTGGCTAAGGACAACAGGGATGCCTCACCCTTTTATGCATCCCTCTCCTATTGTTTCCTCACTTAAGGGCCTCCTCAATGAATCGATCAATCAACAAGAATTTCTTAAGCATTTACTATATAAGAGGTTCTATGCTAAACACTGAGGATACAAAGTACAATGGCGGACTAACCAATGAAGGGCCAGTCCTTGAAGCATACATGGACATTCCCTGCCTGATTTTAGTCTTTGAAGCATGCTCAGACATTCTTACAGCTTCCAATCCAACCATATGGAAAGTTTGGTTGGCCAATTTCCATCCGTGATGACTCAAGGGTTAGTAGTATATGATAAAGAAGTCTTCTAATTGGTTGACGAGCCAGAAGAAGCACTGATGACCCAAGGACTACTGGGCTGAAACTGAGCGTGCATACCTGTCCATACCTTAGTTTCTTTCCTGTTGTGCCTCAAAATGAAGACTGCTTTGAGCCATGGGCAGATGGCTTCATTCCCCCACCTAGCTGCCATGTGTCCATAAGCCCATGTTGTCTCTGCTTCTTCTGTGTTTATTCTTTCCTAAGCTTAGGTTAATGAGTATCCTGAGGGAATGCCCAGGAGAACTGGTGAGATCAAGAGATCCAAAGGTCCTTTCAGAGGTCTCTCCAGGACCTAAAAGTACTAGGAAGATCCACCAGAGAAAGTAACAGCAGCCACAGATGTCAGAAAATGACCGGTCGACAACCTAGGGAGTTCCCTGCGGTGAACTTGTAGTTATTCCAAGAACTGGAGAAATGCAGGCAAGGGAGTAACATAACCTAGGAACAGTCTAGCAGCCATGGGACCTGTCAAAAGAAAACACTATGCTGTTTGAAGAACAAGCCTAGCGAAGCCACCCCTCTGAGGAGACCGCCTAGCTAATAAACTGTGCAACTTGTCCATTGCTGGTGAAATGAACTTTATGAAGAAAGGACTTCCGGGGCTAGGAGTCGGAAGACACCTTTTCACCACATGTATTCTCTACACACGTGCCCCACTACTATTATACTATTAGTTTGATCTCATTCTCCTTAGAGACACTGTGTGTGCAAGGGGAGAGTGCCCTTCATGGTTCGGGAGAATGTTTTCTAGCAATTATTCTTGCTATGCTATCTTAATAGATACCCTTTTCTAGAAGCTATGGAGTCAATTGGTTGATTGATAATGGAGAACACACCAGTGGGGGCTCAGGAGCTACAATGTTAGAAACTACAACCCCTAGCACATTGAGGGAGAAAAATAGCAAATACCCACTAAAGATCCTGAGCCATGAGAGTAAGTGGAAATTGGGGGAGTAAAGGTGGAAGGGTTGGGGGAAGGGTGATACAAAAGGCAAAAACAGGCCCTATCCTCAAACAGAATACTTTCTAATGAGAAGGCAGCATATACATAAGCTGAGAGACACCACCCATGAGGCCACACAGAGCAGGGGCCTGAGCTGGAGTCTTGGGTGGTAGGACTGGGCTACTGGCTAGAAGCCATCCTGAAGAGCCACAGCAGAACTAATGCTACATTCAACATCTTGGGAGTACCACAATCTAAGCAGGAAGATGACATTCTCAGAACCATCCACACCTGCAATCAATATTCTAGAACCCTGTCGGAACAAAGGGAGTTCTTCACGGGGCACCTGTCTGGTGAAAAAGCAGCTAATGGCAGGGCCCAGAGGTGCCTTTCAGAAGTGTAAGGTATGGATGAGACACCAATATAATCACTTCTGCAATTAGTTATTGGAATTTGGGGCCCATCATTCTTTCAAGGTCAAGAAACTGGTCTTTTGCATACCCACGAAGTGTGTACAGCACACCCACTGGAGAAAGCCAAACGGGATGGCAACTCTTTGTTCCCTGGAGGGCTCCTCTTGTGGGCCAGGCCATCACCAGTCATCTTGACTTATGTCTTGTCACTGGACTTTGATGACTCTGAAGGAGAGAGTGAGGCTGATGACTTTGCTCAGCTCTGCTTCACGTAATTCCAATTCACTTGCAAGTCAAGACTTCATTCCCATGTCATTGGTCCTCTTCAAGAACGAAGGACAAACAACAATCTTGTCTATGGTAGAAGGCCTGATTCCAAACAAGGCTGATTCATGTCTGCTGATCTCTTGGTTCCAGGAGTAACATACGATGCAGACCACTGTAGATTTGGTTGCCAGGGTCCCAAACATACACCAAGAGACACCTAATACATTTATTCTGATCTTAGGTGTAAGCCCACCCCAACAGTACAGTGACATCTCTAGTCTTTATGTGAAGCACAGAATGCTGCTGAAGAAGTTGAAGGAAGACAAGCCTGTCTTTGAAAACATGTGCTTCAGTTTTCCTAAGCACAAATGCTGCCTGTCAATCTCTCCAAGACTCTCATGTTCGTCTTCATGCATGATTCCATCCTGCTCTGCATGGACCAGCCTTCCTTGGATTCTTGCTTGATTATTTGATTTTCTCATTAGTGCCTATGACATTGCTGGGGCCATAAGCCTCCTGCCCTAAAAAGGGCTCATTAACTTGATTCATTATTGTCCAATGTATGAACTCCAGAGTGAAATAGGTTTAAGGGTTTGGTCTTCGAGGAAGGAAGGAAGGAAGGAAGGAAGGAAGGAAGGAAGGAAGGAAGGAAGGAAGGAAGGAAGGAAGGAAGGAAGGAAGGAAGGAAGGAAGGAAGGAAGGAGAGAAAGAAAGAAAGAAAGAAAGAAAGAAAGAAAGAAAGAAAGAAAGAAAGAAAGAAAGAAAGAAAGAAGGAAAAAAAGAAAGAAAGAAGGGAGGGAGGGATAGAGGAGAGAAAGAGGGAAAGAAAGAGGCAAAGAGGGATAGGAGAGGAGAGGGGAGGGGAAGGGAGGGGGGCAGGAGAGGAGAGGAGAAGGGAGGAGGGGGGGAGGGGAGGAGAGGGGAGGGGAGGGGAAGGGAGGGGGGCAGGAAAGGAGAGGAGAACATTTAGTTAGAATCCTAACTATTGAAAGCCTTCTTGTATGACGTAGCAGAAAAAGTCCAGAGCCCTGGGGTTCCAATCTTAGATCGGCCACCATCTTGCTATGTAGCTTTAGGTAAGTCATGTCATTAGGTAAGTCTTTGGGCCTCAGTTTCCTCAATTGTAAGGTGAGGGATTTGGACTAGACGAACTCCAAGGCCTCTTCCACACAGAAGGCCTAGGAAGCCTTAAGGGCTAGGATCCTTTCAGCTCTAGATGTAGAATCCCAGACACTGATTTGGAAGAGACTCCAGATGAAACCCAATCCTACCCACACATGACCAAGAATTCCAGCACCACCAATAATCAATCACTGAGCTTATCATGGAAGACCTTCTGGAAAGGGGAATCTACCACCTCTCCAGCAGGCCATTCGTTTTTACAAAACACCTATTATTAGGTGTTTGTATTAGGTCCTTCCTATTTTGAAATTAATGAAAGGAAATCTGATCAATGATCTTCCACTATACATTGTTGTGTTTCTTATTATTGTAGAATAATGATGATGATGATGATAGTTATAATAATAATAGCTAACATTTATATAATGCCTACTATGTGCCAGGCACAGTGCTAAGTGCTTTACAATTATCTCATTGAATCCTCACAACAACCTTAGGAGGTGGGTGCTATTATTATCCCCATTTTTCAGCTGGGGAAACTGAGGCAAATGAAGGGGGTTTTGTGACTTGCCCCCCACACACATATATACAAGTGTATAAATATGTGTATATATATGTGTGTGTGTGTGTGTATGTATCTAGTATATATGTGTGTATATATACATATGTATATATTCATCATCATTATTATATACAGTTTATCTTAAATCTTGATGCCTGTGATTATCTGTGCCTTTTGGAGGAATGAAGGAGAATATTACTCTGTATATATCTGCTATTTACTTAGTCATTTCTATCTCATGCTATATATTCTCTCTCTGTCTATCTATTTATCTCTCTATATAACATATATACATATTTTCACATGTATTCCATATAGTCTCATATCTCGTTCTTTCCCCATTAGACTGTGAGATCCTTGAAAGCAGGGACTGCTTTGGCCTTTTTTTTAATCCCCAGATTTTTGTACAGAGTCTGGCACACTGTAAGCATTTAATAAATACTTGTTGATCGGCTGACTGACAGAATGGAGCACAGCAGTATTCCTAAAGTCAGGTGGATCTAAAAAGAAGAAACCAGTTCTGAAACTCTGTTTCCATGGGTGGTGGCACAAGTGGCCAGAAATGAACAGAGAGAGTTTTCTGCTTGAGAGTTCCTCAGGAGACTTCTTCACATGGGAGGGGAGGAAACCTTGAAGTTCTTGGAGATTTAAAAAAAGATAAATGAAAATACTAATAAAAGGCACCAGAGGTAAAGGGTGAAATCCACAGATTAATTTCATCATGGGAATTAAAGTCATTTGAAAAACTGTCTACTGCATGCCCTTATATGTGTGTGTTTACTGTTGATTAATTATTCTGGTGACGATGATGATGATGATGACTTTGACCATGACAGTGAAGATGAAAATGAGGAGGAAAAGGAGGAAGATGAGGAGGAGAAGGAGGAGGAGGAGGAAAATGAAAGAGCATTGTGGAATGGTACAAAGAGGGCTGGGTTTCCCATCCAGGAACTTCCCGTGCTGCTTACTCCGGGTACTCTTACTGTTACTTTCTACCTATGGGAACTTGAGAAAGTTACCCAATTTCTCTGAGCCTCAGTTTCTTCATCTGTAAAACGGGGGCAGGCAGCAGGTCATTATATGATCTTTAAAGTCCCTATCAGCTCTAACTTGTGAACTACATGTGCAAGAACAAATGAGCTAGTACATCTGTTTTAATATATGTATATATGCATGTATACATATATACACATTTGCAAATATTTTAACATATGTATGTATATATACACATTTACAAATATATATATGTGTGCATATATTTGTATATATGTGTACACATAAATTTGTGTATATGGATAAAACTGCTCACAAACCAGGAACATTTTTCACCAAGTCACAAATCTCAGAACTGAAAGGGAGCTCAGTGAATGTCTAGTCCTATTGACCACTGAATAAGAAAATTCCCTCTCCATTCTCTTAAGCAAATGTTTTGAGCCCTTCAGAAAAAGAATAAGAGGGGAAAATGCGATACAGTGGCACATGCATTAGACCTAAGAGTCAAAAGACCTGAGTTTTAATCCTGATTTTAACACTTACCTATCTCTGAGCCTCAGTATATGTAAAATAAAGGCAATAATACTTGTGTTACCTAGTATAAACAATAGTTTCCAAATTGGTCTGCCTGGATCCTTGGTAGATTAACTACTACTTCAGGTTCTTGAGGCTATGCTTCTAATAGAGTTGATCATCAGCCCCCACCAGTGTACTCATTACTAACAATCAGGCAGTAGACCTAATGAGCTTTTAACAATGGCATTTACTAAGTCACTTGCCTCTCCAAACTAATATTCAAACGACCAGCAAAGGGATTTTTCTAAATCACAGGTCTGATCACATCCATCACCCACTGAATAAACTCCACTGGCTTCCTATTATCTCTAAGATCAAATACAAACTCCTCTATGTGGCACTTAAGAACTCATAAGCTGGTTCCCATCTACCTTGCCAGCCTTGCTGTACATTACTCACCTTTCATACTTTACATGCCAGTCAAACTGACTTTCTTTTGCTGTTCCTCACATAGGACATTTCATCTACCACCTCCAGGTGTTTGCAGTGGCTGTCTTCCATGGCTGGAATACACTAACTCTTTACAATCCCTTATTTCTTTCAAAGATCACCTTAATAAGTACCTTCTGTCTGAAGCCTTGCCCATCTATTAGTTCCTTTCCCCTTCAAAATAACCTTGTGTTTATTTTTAATGTATTTTGTATGTTCTTATAAATAGAATATAAGCTCTTTGAGGTCTGGGATTGTTTCATTTCTCTCTTTGTATTCCCAGAACCTAGCACGATACCTGGTACATAGTAGATATTTAATAAATGTTTTTGATCGATCATAAAGAACTGAACTTTAAATTAGTTACTCTGACTTCCTGACCCAGATGGGTAAGTTGATCTCTGTGAATTCCCAGGGTCCTTTAGTCTCAGCCATCACCTAGATGTGGAAAAGTAGCCGGTAGTATTAATTAACTATTATATTGCTAAGCTCTGTGTGTATTGGGGTTTGTGTGTTGTAGGATGGAATTTTAAAAAATAAAGCTGTCAACTCCTAGAAGACAAGGAAGAATGAATGACCTGGGGGAAATGTTTAAAAGCTAGGGACCTAGAAATGAAAGAAAGAAACATGCAAGAGAATATATAGCATAATGATTCTCAACTTTCTGAAGTCTAAGAATATTTAACATCAAATTTTCCAAACCCCCACTTGCCAGTAAATTGAACTAATAGTATCTGGAGATCAAGAAAATACACAATAACAAAATTATCATGTTTGGGCTGCATATCTTCTTGCAATAGCCCAGGCCCCTAAGGGTCTACACACCCCAGGTTGGAAACCACTGGCATAGGGTCAGGAGAGAATTGCCAATGTTTGTTATCTTTGTGCCTGAACTCTTCAAATCTTGCACTGCTATGTCTGTCTCAAAATCATGTCATAACCTCTCTGGAATACTCCTTTACCTTGCTCTCACACTCTCAGTTTGGGTCCTCAGGAGATCAACAGCTGCCTCAGGATCTAGGGGCAACCCTTTGGTACTATACTTCCAACAGTCTCTTACTAGCCCCCACAAGTGTACTAACCATTAACAATCAGTCAGTAGACTGATTAGCTTTTAGCAAAGTCATTTACTAAGATACTATAATGAGAACTATTGGTATAAAACATTCCCCCAAAAAGCCTAGGGCACAGTTACCCTCAATTATCGACAGCATCCATGGGAAGAGTGAGTTAAAAATTAGATTACAATGGTAATGATACATATGCGTAGACTCTACAAGTGACAAAGATTAATACAGTTCCTGGTACTAGAAGTCTTTTCTCTCATTGCAGAATCACCACAAAAGCTCCACCATGACTCAGTTTTCTGATGGGTGTGTTGCTTAATCTGTCTCACAAGATGGGTTCCTTTCTTGAGTCTATGGCTGGCCCCTCTCTTGGCCACTACAGGTCAAAATCTCTGAAGCCGCCTCTCCTCCTGAGTGACTCTCTATATCCATTAAAGTATAATGTGTATCTATGCTCTTAACTGAATACATTATCTTCTACTGGTCAATTCTCTCTGGTGCCATGATCAGGGGAAGGTGGGAAGGAAAGAAAGTCTCCTTTTCCCTCAAAGGGTGATTCCCTCACAGTGGCCTGTCTTTTTTCCTCCATTTATGGCTCCAACTCCAACAAACTCCAAACTAAAACTTCTATTAGGAACTCCCAAACTTACCTGCTATTTTTATACATAAAACATCTGATTCTTTCACCCAATCACATGATGCTATGTTTACTATGTTTTGTCTGTTGCTTTTAATCCAGAGGCCAAAACCCAATAATCCTCTGGAGTTGATTAAGAACTTATTCACATATCGCAGGCTGCAGGAAAATTCCTTAGAACCTTTACAACAACATTCTGGGCCTGTTCATTGATTGATTGTTTCTTTGAGTATGTCAGTTGAGGCAGAGAATGAAATTCCCTTTCTTATACCGATTACATTCTGGGCCTTCTGTGATATTACATTAATTGGGGAGCCTGTGGGTGAACCCTCCTCCCTTACACTCGTTACTTGGTTTACATATACCTGACCTTAGACTCTAAAATTTTCATTTAACCCAACAGTATCTTTTGAGAGAAGCTCTTTTTTGATAAATCTATGAGAATGATTAGCAGAGAACTATCCTTGAAAAGATGGAGAAACCAATGAGAAGAATTTTTGGCCTGAATTTTTTCCAACAAGGAGTAACTAGTCAGTGGGGTCAGAACAACAAAAAGGTTGGAGGACAGTAGACAATGCATCACAGAATTTGTGATGGAGAAAAAGAAATCCAGGCACAAATGGTTCTGAGAACAGATTAAAGGATTAATATAAGCAGTTCAGGAAAGTCAGAAAATCCTCAAGACAGAAATTCTAAAGATTGCTTGCTATCTGTCCTTTGCTCTTGAAGAGGACCACAACATCAGGGAGGTAATACCATAACATAAAAGTGAATCAGATTTAAGTGAGAGAAGGCTGTGCATAGTCACCAGCTTCAGTTTCTCCTTGAGAGCCATCACTGGTCCAGTGGCCAGATATGGATCAAGATGACTGGAGATGGCCCAGGATGCAGCGGGAGGACCTTGGCCTTTTCAACCTAAGGTCTTTAACAGCTCTCAGTTTGACCAAGGCAGAGCCCTTTCAGTGACTGAGGCAAAGAATGGCCTCTTTAAAAAAAATAGGTCTGGGAGAGGAAGACCCCTCAAGGTTTCTGGACAAAACAGAAACAATTGTTATTTACGTTCATTCTGAGCCAATCAGGGCTCAATTTCCTCTACAATGAATTCGTGGTTGAAGCCCCCCCACCCCAGTCTAGGTCTAATCCATCTGCCCAGCCTTGTTTCATATTCCCTTTCATGAGCCCTGTGTTCATACCAAAGCACACTACACGTCACCTACGTTTTCCATGCATTTTCAAAAGCTGCCCCGCAGGCATGGCATATACTACCTCTTGGGCCGCTCCAAATCTTTAACTTCTTCCCAGGCTTAGCTTAGGGATCCAAAATGCCTCTCCTCATCATCCCAGTTGTTAATGTTCTTTACAACGTCAAACAAAGCTTGTATCTAAAAGGCAGCTAGGTGGCCCAGAGGATATAAATGCTGGCTATTAATATTGGTGTTATTTACTTATCTGTATGTGGGTTATGACTTCCTGGTACAGTATAGACTTCTTTTTTGGTTTGGGGTTTGGGGACATTTTTTCGGTCTAGCACAGCATCTTTCAGATAGTTGGTCCTTATTATTAGTAATAATACTAGCTCGTATTTATATAGAGCTTTAAAGTTTGCAGAGCACTTTAAATACATTATCTCATCTTATCCTCACAACAATCCTGGGAGGCAGGTGCTATTATTATCCCCATTTTACAGTTGAGGAAACTGAGGCAGAGAGAAATCAAGTGACTTGCCCAGGCTCAGTTAGTAAGTGTCTGAGGGCACATTTGAACTCAGGACTTCCTGACCCCAGTGCCAACATTCTATCCACTGCTCCACCTAGCTACCTCTATTGAAGTTTGGAAAGTACTTTACATAGATGATTTTATTTGATCTTTACAATAACCCTCTAAGGTAGGAACTATTATTATCCCCAATTTATAGATGAGAAAACTGAGGCTGAGACAGATTAAGTGATTTGTCCAATGTGTGAGGGAGGTTTTAACTCAGGTCTCTCCCGATTCTGAGTACCACCTGGCACTGTTGTTGTTCAGGCATTTCATTTGTGCTCAACTCTTCTTAAACCCATTTGGGGTTTTCAAGGCAAAGACACTGGAGCAGATTGCCTTTTCCTTCTCCAGTTCATTTTACACATGGAGAAACTGAGG
Organism: Trichosurus vulpecula; assembly: GCF_011100635.1. Lineage (NCBI taxonomy): Eukaryota > Metazoa > Chordata > Mammalia > Diprotodontia > Phalangeridae > Trichosurus > Trichosurus vulpecula. Next base: position 254,584,371 of record NC_050578.1, read on the forward strand.
CAAACAGAGTTAGATGACTTAACCAAGGTCACACAGCTAGTAAGTGTCTAAGGCTGAATCTGAACTCAAATCTATCCTGACTCCAAGTCTCCATTGTACCACCCAGCTGCCTGATAATCATTTATTGACCCTTGATAAATATTTATTGAACTGAATTGAATATAACTCAGCTGAAACGTTTACTCTGGAGAGGGAAAAAAGACAAGCTATATATAACAGCCATCTTCATCTATTTGAAGAACCAACTCATAGAAGACTGATTAGATATATTCTGTCTGGTCCCAAGGGCTGAACTAAGAGCAGTGGGTAAAGTTGAGGAAAATTAATAGTTCCAAAAATTTGGAGCTGGAAGACACCTTAGAGGTCATGTTAGCCAACCCCCTAATTTTACAGGAAGGGAAACTGAGGCCCAGACATATTAAGTGTCTTACTCAGCAATGTCTGATGTAAAATTCGAACCCTGGTCTTCCTGACTCCAGGTCTGTTACTCTGCACCCCAAAGGAGAATGGACTGCCTCAGAAGGCCAGCTGTCCCTCCCTGGAGGACTCTGAACAAAGGCTGGATCACTGTGGCGGTGGCGGGGGTGGGGGAGGTTTCTATTGGACTAGATAGTTGCTAAGGGCCCTCCAAGCTCTAAAATTCTATGATTCCTGTCATATGATCACAGAGTTCAAACTGCATGAGGCCTCAGAGGTCTCCTAACCCAACCCCTTCACTTTACAGATGAGGGTACTGAGGCCTGGGGAAGTTGTTAAGTTTGCTGAAAGTCTCATGGACAAGCAGAAGAAGGATTTGAAACCAGGTCTTCTCACTCCACATCTATGGCATGTTCCATTGTTCCATGTTTCTGACAATGCTTTCTAAGCAAGTCTCCTCAAATTCCCTTCCACAACCACACATATAAGAAAAGGGTTTATTTGAATAGTTCCCAATGGTTTCACTTGAAGCTCAGTGAATCCCATCACATCTGCTTCCAAACTATTTGAACGGAATAGGACCGGGGGGGGGGTCTTTTTGTTAGGGCTTTTTGTTGAGGGTTTTGGTTTAGCGATTTTGTTTTGATTTGGAGATTTTTTGGGTCACAAAGAGAAATGATGGTTCTTTATCTCCACCTGCTGGATAAGGGGAACACTTTCTTATAAGGTCTAAAAATCTACCTGCTTCATAGATTCCACACCTTAGATGATGGAAAATATTTTTCTTTTTAAAAAAAAATAAGTTTTGTTGATGTCTTTTATTTTTTCCATCATCAGAGTTTCCCTCAGTGTCTTCCTTTCCCCCATCCCAGAGGGCCATCCCCCATAACAAATAGTGTTTAAGACAACAGAAAAAAATAAAGGAAGGGGGGAAATCACAACAACTGATTGATACATCAAAAAAGTCTGAAAATATGTGCAATTTGCAATATTTCTAACATTTGCATAGTTCTTCTTTCAAACCATTCTCATGAAATAATCAAGATTGATTCTGTATCTTTTTTATTGATCCTATTTGCAATTAATTGATTTTGTCTTAACACTACTTAAGTCATGGTTCTGTGTCTCTGAACTTAGTCCCAAAATTTAGCTAGCCTGCAAGGAGTTAAACACAGGTCTCTTGCTAATCACTGTTCTATTCTTGCTTCCAGAAATCCTGCTATCCTTAGGGGATGTGGGTGGATACCAAGCAGCCTGGTCTAGTATCTGTACCACCAAGCTATACTTCAAGGATGTCTTGATTTGCTATCCAAAGAGGTCTGGTCCACTATCTTTTCACCTTGTAGGTGGATTCAAACAATGAACACTTCTTTAGTCACAGGAGGGAAGGAGGGGGTTGTTACTAGCTCCTTGATCCCCAAATTTCAATCAATCATATTGTTCCCCACACTTCAACTACGTAACCCACCATTTTGTCCTCAACCCCATGAGGTCACCTACTCTGTTCTGTTCACTCTTCTGAACTCCCCAAAACCTGTAAAAGAAAACTGGTCCCTTATTTGGGGGTCTTAGCTTAATGGTAGAAGTTGAGATCCTATTTATTGGTAAAGTCACACTTTAATAACAAATTGATCATGCTTGGAACTTTGTGACTCAGTTTACCTTATTTTAATTGTTCTTCATAATTTTGCAGCATTCACTTTTGATTTGTGTGTGGTCATTGTCTCCTTTGTCATTGCTGTAGTTGTTGTATACATTGTTTTCTTGGTTCTATTTACTTCACTTTGCATCATTTTATGGAGATCTTTCCATGCCTGGAAGTAGTGATGTACTGGGAGAAACCATGAAGCCAACTGCTTCACACAGTTTTTGTGAATGCACCCTTGAATCAATTCAATCCAATGAGCATGTATTAACACCTACTGTGTACAAAATACCATGCAAAGCCCTAGGAAGACAAAAACAAAATGTAAAATTCTCTTGCCCTCAGAGACTACCTCCTGTCATAAATGACCTAGGTACATTTTTGAGGATCTCTCACATCCTTGGCCCACTGCCTTCACCCACCCTGAGCCTGGAAACATCACTATCTGGAATTTCCCCAAGGACAGTCAGCAAATAACGAGGTTCAAAATATAGAGCAGTGTATTGATTAAATACCTAGCATATGTCAGTCCCTAGCCTGGGCTGGGGAAATGGGTACAAAAGATGAAACAATTCCTTCTTGCAAGAAGCCTATGTTCCACTAGGAAAGACAAGAAGTATATGTAAAATACATACATATATATATATACACATACAGTATAAATACAAATACATACAAGAATAAATACAAATACACACAAAGTAGTTAGTTACAAGGATAGATCAGGATGCATTTCGTGGAGAAGATGGTGCTTGAGTCGTATCTTAAAAGAAAATAGAGAGACTCAATGAGGCATAGTTAAGAAGGGAGTACATTAACATTTGTGGGATGACCAACTTTGATAGACTTAGCTCTTCTCAGCAATACAATGATCTAAGACAGTTCCAAAAGATTCATGATGCAAAATGCTATCCACATCCAGAGAAAGAACTGTGGAGTCTGAATGCAGACCAAAGCACACTATTTTTTCCCTTTTTTGTTTTTGCTTTTTTTTTCTCCTGGTATTTCTCTTTTGTTCTGATTCTTTTTTCACAACATGACTAATGTGGAAATATGTTTAATATGAATACAGCCTATGTCAGATCGCTTGCTGTCTTGGGGAGCTAGAAGGGAAGAGCGGGGAAAAATTTGGAATTCAAAATCTTATAAAAGTGAATGTTGAAAACTAAAAATAAATAAATATTTTTTAAAAGGGAGTACATTCCAAGCATGAGAGATGGCCAATGCAAAGCCACGAAGACAAGGATGAAATATCACATGTGAAGAAAAGAGAGAAGGCCGGTTTCACTGGACCTCAGAGTATAATATATCATGACCAATGAGGCTGGAAACATAGGTTGGAGATGCATGTATGGCTCTAAAAGCTAACCAGGGCAGTTTATCTTTTATCCTAGAGGCAATAGAGGGCCATCAGAGCTGGAGTATGGGAGTCACATGGTTATATATCTGTTCTTAAGGAAACTTGTTTTGGCAGCAGTGTGTAGGATGAGCTAGAGTAGGAGGAGATGCGTCAGGGAGACCAATTAGGAAGCTGTTGCAATAATCTAAGGGAAGGCCTGAACGAAGGTGGTAGATGTGTGAGTAGAGAGAAGGGGACAAATATAAGAGATGTGAAAGCAAAAAGTGAAGAAAGAACTCACACCTGAGCCCATCGACAGGGTTCAAAGGTAGAAATAGTAGCCAGTGCAAAAAATATTCACATCCAAGATTTAAACTTCACCCCGGGGGTAACCCCAAATCATAGAATCACAAAATCTGAGAGGTGGAAGAAACCTCAATAACCATGTAGCCCAAGCAATACATAAAAGGAATTCCTGCTGTAATATACTAGCAAGTGACAGCATTCACAGGAAAGAGAGCGCTAGACTTGGAGCCAGGAAGACCTGGATTGGAAGACTTCTTCCGACACTCACAAAAGTGTGGCCCTCATTAAGCCCCTTTATCTCTTTGAGCCTCATCTATAAAATGAGGGGGTTGGACTCAGAAACTCTTCTAGTTCTAAATGTATGCTCTTATAATAAGCTGTTATCCAGTCTCTGCTTAAAGATATACAAGAAGTGAGAATCCAGTAGTTCTCTTCCTTAGAGACCTAGACAGTCTCCATGACTTAGGCAGTGCCTGGTACACAGTAGGCACTTCATAAGTGCTTGTCAACTTGACTTGATTTATACTGCCCTAGGTAAGAGTCCAGTAAGGGAGGAGTCCGGACTCTGTTCTTCCTCATCAGTACTCCCCTCCAGGGTCCCTTTGTCTATACCACCTTGCTATTTTTCCCTGGCAAATCTCACTTTACAGGCCTCAATCACTGCTCACAGCAACTTTGCCTTCTATAAGACACTCCATCTCTCTGTTTCAGCATTTTTTTCTGGCTGTCTCCCATGCTTGTCCCCCATACTCTTCCTTCTCAACTCCACCTACTGACTTCCCTGGCTTCCTTTAAGTCCCAACTAAGATCCTATATTTTACAGGAAGCCTTTCCCAACCCGTCTTTTTTTTTTATTTTTACTTAATTTTATTTTTTTTATATTATTTTATTATTTATGTATACATATTATACAATGTATTATTATATTATTTTATTATATATTATTTTATTTTTATGTTAGTGCCTTTATTCTATGAATTATTTCCTATTTATCCTGTATGGGGTGTTGAGGAAGGACTAGAATCCCCAATGCGAGGGCTTGCAAAGCCCTTTTCAGGGCTGCTCATCAACCTTTGGTGTCCCCCTGTCATTCAACTCTCACCTATAGCTCCAAGAAGCTGTAGCATGTACAGCAGCCACTCCCTGGTAAATCCATATTGGCAGACAGGCTAAACCAGGTTGAGGGTAACTGACAAGCCTCAAACCCATTAGTGAGTTAGGGGGATGTCTACCCCAAGCATGTAAAGACTTCCCCCAACGGAATGGGTGGATAAGAACAATTCATTCCAATGGCCATGAAGGCTGTGGAGTGCTTAGAGTTGGTCGGACGTTGAAGACACCAAGGTCATCCACTGCACCCCGGGCCATCACCAGTCATCTTGACTTTTGTTTTTCCACCAGACTTCAATGACTCAGGAAGAAAGAGTGAGGATGACAACCTTACTCCAATCTGCCTCACTTAAATCTATTTCACTCACTATTTAAGATACCACCTGTGATGTTACTGGTTCTCTTTGAAAATGAAGGACAAACAGCAAGGATAACAATTTACCCCTTACATAGTTTGCTTTGTACATATTTGCACGCTGTCTCCCCATTAGATTCTAAGTTCCTGGAGGGCAGGGGCTGTCTTTTGCCTCTTTTGTATCCCTAGTACTTAGCACAGTGCCTGGTGCATGGTGCCAACATCAATATTAATACCATTAATTATATGGTTATAATGGTATATTATACGGTATATAATTAATACCATGTTAATCAATATAGTTTGATTGGCTCTAAGGCAACTGCTCCCTTTTTAGAGCCTTTGCTGCCTTCTGTAGTTCTACCACTCTCCAGTAGATGGTGCTCATCACCTTTCTTCAAGAAACAGCTCTCGAACTACCAGTGTCCCAGCTGCTTGTGTTTCATCTCAACACATCTGCAAATCAAAATGCCTCCATTCTTTTGAGATCTCATTTTGTGCACTTATATTTCACAGTCTCCACAAAGATTTAACAGGGTGCCATTTATAGGAAAACCACCTGCTTGCACAATTCAGACAAGTGTTGGTTTTTCCATGCCTGGCCAGTTTAGGGGGAATCAGACCCATTTGCCCACTCTCTACCTCAGTATCCAATGTGTTTACCCCTTACTCAAGTCAACACTTATCAGTGAGCCCTGGGATTCAGTGATAAATGTCCTGTCCCTTTGTTCCTTGTCTTTCCACTCCCTAACCTTTCTCTTGGAAGCTGGGACAGGTTATTCAATTAAGGGGGAGCTGCTTCTAGAAAGACCTAAAAAAGGGAGGGATAAAGGCCCGAATTCCTGGCAGTGGTCCCGACTCACAGTCTTTGCTAGGTTAAGAAAGCCCTTCCTAAATTGTAAAGCACTAAACAAACAGGAGCTATTTTCATTAGCATTAGCGCCTTAAGATATCAGAAAAAAAGACCAGCTATGTTATAAAATCAAAATTTTATACCTGAAAGGACTTTGATCAGAGTCATACCTAGGGTGGACCTACTGGTGCTCTGAACCAGGGTGCAAAAGTTTAGAAGATTATGGTAACACTTGCATTTCAGCAAAAAAAAAACAAAAGTTAACTAATCCAACTTAGGAAAAAATAATTAATTAAAATAGGAAGCTATCACTTGGAGTGCTTGTCCCCTCCGTTCCCCACCTCAACCAATAGCCTAGTATAGCCAGGATTATCTTCTACCCCAACTGCACCCCAGGTGAGTGGCTCCCCGGCCCAACCCAATATTGCCCTGCTCCCTCCCCAAACTAGTTTCCTCAACAATGATCTCAGGGTGATCCAAATTCTTTTCCCTAAGTCTCTCTCCCTCAACAACTCCCACACAACTGAATTTGTCTTAAAAAGTTGATGTGAAGGCATTGTTCATGCTGACTGTTCTCAGGTATATTTTTTTTTCCCAGGCACCAGAATCGCTGGTTACAACTCTAGCCTTGTGAAATAAAATCGCAGATGGAAAAGAGCATTCAGCTTGGAATCCAAAGCCCTGAATTCAAGTCCCAGACCTGGGTGACCTAGGACAAGTGGCTCAACCTCTCTGAGTCTCAGTTCCTTCCTCAGTACAACGAGGGCAATGGGACTAGATAATCTCCATTTCCTTCCAGCTCTAAAACCTATGATCCTATGAGACTACTCACCTCATGCTCACCACTTAGTTTAATCCTCTCAATACAAACCACCCAAGCCATCTCCCTCTTCAGTGTCCTTCACTGCCTCCAAGGGGCACAACCATGATGAATGATGAGGGCAGTGCCACAACAGGGAGACCTACAAACCTCCCACCTCATCGTGGGGAAGGGAAGAATAGGGCTCCTAAGGCAAAGATGCACATGGGGTTCCATCTTGGACATGTCCTCGTTTATTCTCTACCCTGCTTCCACCCCCCACCACCACTTCCTCCCCATTCCCCAGAGCAAGCAGATCTTCCCAAGGAAGAAGGGTCCTTGTACCTGCACAAAAGAAAGGACCTGTACGTGGCCTCTCCATCGCAGGCTGTGGCCACTGCTCAGACCCTATTATTCATCACTTCATGGCTCAGTGAAAACCCTAAATGAAGGAATAACAATGTATTCGAAGCATGAAGACATGGGTTCAAATCCTGGTGCTGCTACTTAACACTAGTGAGACTTTGGGCAAATTACCCAGCTGCCATGAGCTTCACTTTCCTCTATGGTGTCTTCCAGCTCTAAATCTACGATCCTAGGAATCCCAACACAGGGAAGGCAGAGTCCCTTAAAACAGAGAAGAGAGAGCGCTACATCTAGAGTCTGGAGGCCTGGGTTCTGCTCCTAGCTTGGTTCCTGACATAACTGGACAAATCCCATAATTCCTTGAAAACTGACTTTCCACATCCGTTAAATGGGGTTAGGATCATAGAATTTAGAGTTTGATCCAGAGTCAAGAGACCTGAATTTGCACTCTACCTCTCTGACAAACTAGCTGTATGACCAGGGACAAGTCATTCTTTTCCAGTTTTCTCTTCTGTAAAATGGGGGTGTTGTATGGAATTGTCTATACCAGGGGTGGGGAACCTGCAACCTCAAGGCCACATGTGGCCCTCTAGGCCTCAAGTAAGGTTCTTTGACTGAATCCAAACTTCAGAGAATCTATTCAGTTCTGTTGGATTCAGTAAAAGGGCTGCTCTTGAGGACCTAGAGGGCCACGTGTGACCTCAAGGCCATAGATTCCCCACCCCTGGTTTATACCCTTTGACTCAATGAACTCACCATTGAACCTAAACCCTGAGGAGATCAAAGGATTTGAATTCAAGTTTTTTCCAAAGCCAAGTCCCACACATTATCCACTATGCCACCTATGCTTGAATTAAATGTGACGATCACTCTTGGTCCTGGAGAATAGATGAAACACACTTCCCTCCCCTCAGCAAAGTGGCAGGATACAAAATGGCCCCCAAGCCATCTGATGCATTTACTGCACCAGTCATTTGGCTTAACTCTTTGCTACAAACATAGGATTTAGTGAGCAAGAGTATACTGCAAAGCATTTGTGGGATGAATTTGAAAAGCAATCAATAACACTCTTTAAATATAATAAAAAATGAAATGGGAACATTGAACTAAATGAACTAGATGGGTCTCTAAGGTCTAATGCCCTTCTGTAACACCAATGCTAGCAGTGTGGCCTTCAAACAGTGAAATGACTCAGCTCAGCTCCCAGATCTATCATTTCCTAACTGTATGAACTTAGGCAAGGTGCTTAACCTCCTAAGCCTCAACTTCCCCTTATAAAAATGAGGAAATTGGCAGACACCTTCATAGCTGAGGCTAGGGGGGAGAATTACAAACCAAATAAAGGACAGAGGTCATAAAAGATAAAAGAATCATTTCAATTACACGAAATTTAGAAGCTTTTGCAGCTACAAAATCAATGTAACTAGGATAAGAGGGGAAGTTGTCAAATGAGGGACAGGGAAGAGAACCTTATATTAAGTATCTCTGATAAGAGTCTAATATAAAAGATATGTAGGGAAATAAGAAAAATATATAAGATGTTCTCCAATGAACAAATGGTTAAAGTATATAAATAGACAGTTCTCAAAATAATTGTAAATGCTAACAATCATACGAAAGATTGTCCTAAATCACTAATAATGAGAGAAATGCAAATCAAAATCGTTCTAAGGTTTTATCCCAAATCCGGCAAACTGGCAAGAGATGAAAGCGGCCAAGCAGAAAATCAGGCATGCTGATCCACTGTTAGTGGAGCTGCAAATTGGTCTGACTAGTCTGTAAACCAATTTGGGAATATGCTTGAAAAATTATTAAAATGTCTACCACACTTTGACCCAGAATTCCATGACTAAGTACGTGCCCTAAGGAGCTAAAAGACAGAAAGATAGGTCCCACATTCACCAAAATATTTATAGCAGCTTTTTGTGGTAGTAGAGAACTGAATAAATGTCCATTGATTGGGGAAGGGCTAAACGAGTGGTGATACATCAAAGCAGTGCAAAGTTATTGTGCCATACATGAAGTCAGAGAAACCTAGGAGGATTTATATAAACTGATGTGGAGTGAAGTAAGCAGAACCAGGAAAATTATATTCACAATGATTACAACATTGTAAATGGAAGGAACAATAATAATAAAAATAATATTTGTAATTATAATAACTAATCTTGTCCCCATAGAGGAGAACAGAAAATGCACACCCTTTTCTTCATTGGAGAGGTAGGAGACTACAATGTGGAACACTGCATGTACTGTGAGACTCAGCTGATTCGTTGGTTAATCTTGCTGAACTGCTTTTTTTCACCTTTCATTTTTTTTTTGTTTTTTCTTATAAGGGATGAGTTTTGAGGGAAAAGATAAAATAATAATTCAAAAAACTATCAATGAGAGAGATAGAAGAAGAGACAGTGAACAAGATAGAGAAAGAAAGAGAGAGACAGAGACAAAGTGGGGCAGGGAAGGAGAAATTAGAATAAATGGCTTCTTAAAGCCCTTTCCAGCCTTGAACCTATTATATATAGGTAGTGTAACTTTCCCAGAATTATTTCTAGGGCCTCCTATAGCAAGTTACTTAATGTCTCTCAATTTCTGCCTCAATTTCTTCACTTGTAAAATGAAGGGGATGGATTTGATGATCTCTAAGTCTCTTCCCTGACATTCTTTGATTCTTCATCACCCCCTCCAAGACAACCCAACCCAACCCATACACCAGCACACCCTGGAACTCCAACATAGCCTGTTTCTTTTTAGAGACAGTCATCATTCCTTGGGTTTTAACCTTGGGAGTGGGGATTGAAGGATTAAAATTGCACCTGTCACTGGATACCAAGCCCTCCCTGGTATCTCCTATCATGCTCAGAGTTGGTTTTCATTACTATGAAATCTATACCATGGGTGAGAACAGCTTCTGCAGACACAGCCCTGGATAAAAGAAAGGTCTCTAGACCTATAGTGAGGAGAGACCTGACTTTCAGTACTGTCTTGAGTCAGCTGCTCGCTGTGGCCTTTTGAGCAAGGTATTTATCTCTGAACCTCAGCTTTGTTGTGTGTAAAATGGGCCTATTGTTAAAGCATTTACAAACCTCAAAATGCTCTATAAATATGAGGTATTATTTATTCATTCACATGTTCATATTTTTAGTCATCCCTCACCAGGAAATCTTCCAATGCCACCTGTTGCACACTGTTAAGAGCATGGCATGTCAGACAGTGGGAGTGAAGACAGCAAAGTAATTTCTCAGTAGAAGATGAACACTATCCATTAAGGCTCTTATCATTTTGATTTATCTGTCCCTGTTCAGAACTCAACTAACTGCCTATCTTAGTCAAACAGATTTCATAAGTTTCTTTAAAATGGTCCCTTAGGAAAGGCCGTAAAATGACATCCCGGCTAAAATGGCAACAGGTGTCAGGGAGTGAAGACAGTTGGGAGTCAAAGGACCTTGGTTCAAATCCCCACCTCTGATGCTTGCTAGTTGTGTGAGCATGGGCAAGTTACTTTAACCTCATTTACCCTCAGTTTCTTCCTCTGGCCCAGGCTGGCAAAACAAGCTTCCACACCAATTGGTACTGGGATAGAGCCTATGAATGGTCACAGCATTTCTAGCCTGGATGAGATCCAGGAGACACGATCACAAAAATAAATAAAATAAATAACTGTAAAATAAATGCATGAAACCTGTGCATAAAACAGAGTTCACCAACAGTTTGAAAGTGAAAATGAAATTACCCCTGCTTTCATTTTGGAACTTATCTACTCTAGTCTCGAAAGACATCTGGCCTCAAGCATTATGCTCTTCCTCCCTTTAATGTACTATAATAGGCAGCAGGTGGCAGGGTAGATAACCCTGGAAACAGCAAGACTTGAGTTCAGATCCCACCTCCCACACCTGACTTGAGCAAGTCACTTGTCTTCCATTTGTCTATCTCAGCTTCCTTGTCTGTAAAATGGACACCCTTCCCGAGGGTGTTGTGAGAATAAAATGAGATAGAATTTGTAAAGTGCTATGCAATCCTTAATGTGCTATATAAATGCTAAATATTGTTATTATTTTTGGTACTGCTAAATATGTGGTTTGAACCCCCCATCCCCCGCCACATTATCCTGGCAAATCTAGTTTGGATTTATGAAACCTCAATAATTTAAATCTGTAACGAGGGTCAATATCACAGTCCAATGGAGGTGGTAGAAGGGTCCAATGACAGAGGAAGCACATGTAGGTGTACGCATGTTTCATGGAGTAAGAGAACAGCCAGCTAACTTTGGAAAAGCACTGATAATAAAGCAAAGAATACTGTGAAGGTGGCATCAGACTTGACTATCCAAAGTGCCACTGACCCCACCTTGGGAAAGGACTTATGGACAGGAGAATGTGGAACCCAGATCAGATAGAAATAAGGAAAAGGGAAAGTGAGCAGGATGGAAGAGGCAGTCAGAGCAAGCAGAGAAGTCACCTTGGAGCCATTACCAGGAGCAGAGGCTAAAGACCCACTTGAGGGCTTTACTGATTCAGACGAGAGTAACACCAGGGATCCATAGCCCCACGAGAGTGAGAGCCTGGGGGTGGGGGGAAATGGGAGACACAGGTGTTCTGTCCTAGGCCTGACTCGGGCCGGTCTCCTGCTAGTCTGGGTTCAACATCGGAACAAAATGAGACACTCCTAGAACATTCAACAGTTAACTAAAGGAGATTTAGGTAACTTCCGCTGGAGAATATTCAACGAGGATTAGCATTAGGAATGCCTTGAGTCGATTCAGCTGAGCAGTGGGACCCACCAGCCAAGCATGGCAAACCCCCTCCAGTTCCTCCAGGCTGCTTTGTACTCGGGCAATGAGGAAATAGCATCGACAGTCTCAGCCCTTTGTCCCCAGAGCCCACCAACTCTCTAGAAATCTCCCAGTACTTTTTATGGGGAAATTCGCCTAACCTGCATGGGGGATGGGGGGTGGAGGGATGGGGTGGGGGGGGGGACTAGTGCTCCTGGGGACATGGGGGGATCAGAAGAGTTCCTGTGACTCTTTTTCACCCTTTAGCAAAGCCACTCGTCTTTTTTCCAATTATTAGCTTGGTGTACAGGCTTATTTGTTCTTTTCTCTGTTACTTTCAATTTAGACTTTATTTGCCTGCCATAAAATGCTATTGGCTAGCAGAAATGCTAAGCTGTGTGCTTATTTTATTTAATGTTTACAAAAAGAAGATAAAAGAGAGAAATTTCCCAGCATTCAAAAGAAGAAATATTTGATTAGGACACATGGGTAACTGGACTTGGGGGTGGAATCATCAGCAAAGTGGAGGTATGGGTACTGAGCAAGCAAAAACCCAGACAGACATCTCTCCCAAATTTAAAAGTTAGCTATAACCACAAATTGGGAATGAGCAAAATGTAGACCATTCATTTTTGTTCCTCCTCTTTTCTTCCCCTGGTGGCAGACATTGAGTTCCCAGGGGTATAATGGAGTCAGCTCTAACTAGCCTGCAGTGACAGTATTTGTACCTCAGAAATTGGCCAATATTACAAATCAGGGTCTGATTTATTGTTCTGTTCACTTCTAGACTTAAGAAAGTGATAGAGAAAGGGCAGCTAGGTGGTGCAGTGAGCAGAGCACCAGCCCTGGAGTCAGGAGAACCTGAGGTCAAGTCTGACCTCAGACACTTGACACACTTACAAGCTGTGTGACCTTGGGCAAGTCACTTAACCCCAATTGTCCTGCCTTCTGCTCTCTAAAAAAAAAAAAAAGAAAGTGAAGGAGAAAATGTTGATGATCCATACTGAACTTACCCACCTGTCGCCCCCCCTTTCAGTAACCTTCCCACTCTGACATCACAGTATTTTTTAACTTGTCTTTGCACTTACTATATAATCTCATGCATTAGGATTATATATGATGCTATATCATTCCCCTATTTTTCTGTGAGCTTCTTGAAGCCTGGGACCTTGTCTGATTTAAACTTAACTCTCCTTGAGCCTTTTAGCACTATGGTGAGAATTCTTTAAGTGCTTAATCAATGTTGATGCTACTGTCATGAAGGACCGGGCTACTTTGCAGGATGTAGAGAAAAGTACACATTGGAGTTCTATTCCAAAGCAGACAGAGAAGAATCCTTGTAGCAAAGTGGTAATGGCAGCAGACCAAGAACACAGGCAGGCTAAGATCTGGGGCTCTTGAGAGAGAAAAAAAAATAGCCTGGGAATGAGGTGTGTGTGTGTGTGTGTGTGTGTGTGTGTGTGTGTGTACACCCATGTGTGTTTTCACAAGTCCGCTTCTCTCTTCAACTTCCCTCTAGGTAATCCACTGCTCCCATGGGACCAATTATCACTTCAGAATCAACTCCCAGATCTACAGCCCTGGACCTAGTCTCCTGAGCTCCAATTACCCATCACCAACTCTGGGCTACAAATCCCTACCTGGATTTCCCATAGGCATTTCAAACTCAACACGTTTGAAACAAAACTCGATATTCTCTCCCTATATCCATCACTTTCCTAACTTTTCTGTTTCTGTCAAAGGTGCCAATATCCTCCCAGTTATCCTGCTTTGTACTATCAGTCATCTTATACTCTTCAGCCTCTCTCACCATCCATATTTAATCAATTTAGAGTTACATAAGAAGATTTTGATTTCCTTTCCTTAGTTTTATTATTTGGGGTTCAGGACATTTCTCCTGGTTGGGAGGTTATTTAGCTGCCTGAAACCTGTCCCATGGGATGTTACATTCCTGAGATAAAAAGAAAAAAAAGTCATGGCTTCCCAAACTAATTTAATTTGCATGATTTGTGTAAGGATCTCAACTGGCTCCAACCCTATAGCACATGGATCTTCCTTCCCAACTAGCCCATGGTAAACTCTCTACCTTGCAATTTTGTTGTCGTTGTTCAGTTGTGTCCGACTCTTCATGACCTCATTTGGAGTTTTCTTGGCAAAGATACTGGAGTGGTTTGCCATTTCCTTCTCCAGTTCATTTTACAGATGAGGAAACTGAGGTAAACAGGGTTATATGATTTGCTCTGGGTCACAGATTTGAACTCAAAGTCTTCCTGACTCCAGGCCTAGCACTCTATCCACTGTGCCACCTAGCTGCATTGATCATATACCTCAGACTGAAGTCAATCCCTATCTAGCCAGACTTCCAACTGAAGGAGAAGTCTTGAGTGCCATTAGGCTTCTCTCATACAGCAAAGCACGTGGTGCTAACTCTATTCCAGATGAGATTTTTAAGTTAGGGGGTACACTGCTCATACTAAAGTGGATTGAAATCTTCCAGGTTACGTAACAAGAGGAGTTCAAAGATGCCTCAACCGTCTATCTCTATAAAGGGAAGAAAAATATTGTCCCGGACAATCAAAGGGGTGTCTCTTAGTCCTTGCTGGCAAGGTTCTTGTCAGAGTCCTCCTTAATAGGCTGATCCTTCACCTGGAAGACAGTCATCTACCCAAGAGCCAGTGTAGCTTCAGAAAGGGCCAAGAAGGGGCAGCTAGGTGGCACAGTGAGCAGAGCACCAGCCCTGGAGTCAGGAGGACCTGAGGTCAAACCCTGCCTCAGACACTTGACACACTTACTAGCTGTGTGACCTTGGGCAAGTCACTTAACTCCAATTGCCCTGCCTTCCCCCTTCCAAGAAAAAAATAAAAAATAACAAAGAAAGGGCCAAGCAAAGGTCTATGTGGTGTTTGCTGCCAACAACTCCAGGAAAAATGCCAGAACAGAGGTACGTACACAACATTCATTGATCCGACCAAGGTCTTTGATACTGTCGTTCATGAGGACTTGTGGAAAATCATGGAAAAATGTGGTTATCCAGAGAAGTTCATCAGTATTGTATGCCAGTTCCACAACAGCACATTATCACAGGTTCTGGATAAGAAACAATGTTCTAGCACTTTCCCAGTAACCAAGTGCATTGGTAACTAAGGTGGGGCCAATGAAGGGAGGTCTGGTTATATCTTTGCTCCCTAAGTAGGCCCAAAACCCCTAGTTACTAGGTGCTAAGCTGATGTGGGCGTGAAGCCCCCAGGGTCCTAAGAGGAATTGCTAAGACCAGGGCCAATAGTAAGAGCTTAAGTTCTGGACGCTCAGATGAAGTTTGTTGACAGCTAAAGAGTGCATAAAAAGGGAAGACAGAGCTATTTGCTGAGGGCTCTCACTCCTGGAGGTTTCTGATGTGGAGACTCTGGGCAGCTGTAGTTAAGAGCCCTCCAGCTTATAAACCTGGATTTTGGGATTTTGTTAAACTCTGGTAACTATGCATTGAGATTTGAATCAGACAAGGTCTGTCTGTTGATGTTTGTAATTTGTTTGTATTCTCTCCGAAGCTCAGGGTGCTGGCTTTTCCCCCTGAGCTGAGTGAATGATATTTGTATGCTGGATTAAAGATTGTTAACCCCTTAATGTTGCTTTCCTTTACTAAGGAAAGTAACTTTAAGGGTCAACAATCTTAATTTAATCAAACATACATATATATATATATATATATATATATATATATATATATATATATATATATATATATATATATATTTGTGTGTGTGTGTGTGTGTGTGTGTGTGTGTGTGTATAAACTCACTTAGTTCAGGAGGAAAAGCCGGCAACCTGAACTTCAGAGCAAATACAAATAGAAATTACAAACATCAACAGACAGACCTTGTCTGATTCAAATCACAATTCATAGTTACCAGGAAAGCATCAACATCTGGGTTTACAAGCCAGGGGGCTCTTAACAGACTGCCCAGAGTCTCTTCAAGTCACACGCCACTCTTCCAGTGAGTGAGAACCCCAAACAAAATGCTAACCTTTGGGTTTTTATAAGCTGTTCAGGGCCCGAAGGACTCATACCTAATCAGCAAAAGGGTGTGAGCCCGGGCCTTAGCACCTAGGAAGGCTTAATCAAGGGCATTTGATTACTTTAGCATTTCCAAAAGAGAAAGCAGTAAAAAAAAAAAAAGTCCCACCTTAATTACCAATACAACCTTAAAGGCTACATGAATATTAGTTATTATTATAACTGTTAAATCAATCTGTTTAATGGAATGTAAGCCCTTCAAGGACTTGGACTGGCTTGTTTGTTTGTTTTTAATGTTGTCTTTGTATACCAAGAAAGCTGTGTCTGGTATATGATAGATAATAAATACTTGGTGAATTGGATTGATTTGGGGGTGGAGAACAATTAACATTAAAGCCCCCTAGGATCTTTCCTATTAACTCTTAAAGACATGCCCTACTTCCTCAAGACAGCCTGTCTGATTCTAACTGAGAAAGAACAAAGAAAAGATTGTAAGAACTAGAGAGGGCCTATAGACTTGGTTTCACTCTTCCCAGTGGCTTGCCAAAAGCAAACTAACTTACTCTTAGAGGGAAGAGCTTCCTGACTTTTGGTCCTTAAACCCAAGTCTGACCACATCACTCCTCTAGAATCTTTAGTGGACTGCAAGTCCTTTCTGTTTTCAGGATCAGGTTAAGAGAATGAAAAGAACTGAAATTTCATCAGGATGCCTTTCCAGATCTTCATTTTTCCCTTCCCTTCATCACCTTTCAGATCTCTCCCAGTCCTTCCATAGCCTTGTCATTTTTGTCAGTCTCTCGGTTTATCTGTCTGTCTTCTTCCCATCTGAAAACAGGATTCTCTGCTGTTACTCTTCATCCTCACCAAAGTCACCATGTTAGAGTGAAGATGTACGCAATGTCTCTTTGCCATCTGTCCTGAGCCTGTGGTTGAGCGTGTGTGCACATAATCAGGTTGAGCATAATCATCATTCTGGGGACTAGACCCGTCAATGCATCAATATGGGAAGCCCCCAGTGAGGGACAAGGCAGATTGGCAGCTGCTCTGCAGCTCAGGGGGTTAGATCAAAGTTCTTGGCTCGAAGGGAATTTAGAGGCTGTGTAATCCAACTTCCCCTGCATCTCCCCCGGGTATAGTGAAAAAGTTGGGAGAGTCAATAGCAGAGCTGGGGAAGGTACATGGCTAGCTTGGGCACTTCTTCAAAATGGCAGCTCCAGAAGGAACTCACCAATCAAAAGAGGAAGCTGCAGGTACAGCAGGATCTTCCAAGGTGAGAAGGCTGCTTGGTCACGCTAGAGTAGTGCAGACAGTCAGAAGAAGAACTGGGACAGTGACCAAGGAGTGAACATCACTGTACGTGAGAAACAGAAGAAGGAGTTCTGTTTCCACAGGTTGTGTGGAGATTTTGGTAAGACAATTATTTCTTACAATAGATGGCCTTTGATACAAAGGACAAAAGAGGTATGGAACAATAGTTATTGAGGGTAGAAAGGTCAAGTGAGTGGTTGTTTTTGTTTTTGTTTTCAGAATAAGGGTGACATAGCCGTGTTTGTAGACAGTAGAAAATGAGCCAGTAGAGAAGGAGAGATCGAGTGGGGATGAAAAAGGGGGCAATCTGTTGGAGAAGATGAGATGGAATGAGACCACTTGAACAAGTAGAAGGGTTACCCTGGGTAACGCCACCACTTCACGTGAGACAGGGACAGGAGAAAGTGACAGAAGGTGCCTGAGTGAAAAGAGATGAGGAAGAGGGGAGAAGAAGGAGTTCAAGACCAACGGCCTCAATTCTTCCCATAAAATATGAGACAAGACTCTCAGCTGAAAGAGTGGGGGCAGGGAGAGCTATGGGAAGTTTGAGGAAGGAGGAAAAGATTTGGAAGAGCTGCTGTGGAGAGTGGAAGAGTGAGTTGATAAGGGAGGTATGGTAGGATTGCCTAGTGGTAGTGAGGGTCCGGTTGAGCTTATGTAGCATAAATTTGGCCAAGTCCAAATGGTAGGATTTTCTCCACCTTCGTTTAGTATCATGTGAGAAGGAGTAAAGGTAATGAATGATGGTAGTAATCTAAGGTGGAGCCTTGGTTAGGTGTAATCAGGGACATGACAAAAGAGCTAAGGGATTCAAGGGAAGAGGACAGTAAAGAGTTGAATGGTTCACCAAGAAGTCAAGATGGGGAGAAAAGGAAAGAGTAGCTAGTTGAAGGGAGATGACTTGGGAGAGAACTGAGGGGGTCAAAAGATTGGAGGCCACAGTGTGGATGAAGAGTGGGTTTATATAAGGGAAGGCAGATGTGAAGGTGAAAAGCTAGTAGACTGTGGTCAGACGAGGGGATTTCAGAATTATTTGACATGGAAGTGGTACATTTGTGGATGGCAAAATCAAGGGTATGACCATCTTTGTGAATAGCCGAGGGGGGGTTGATGATAAGATCAATGGAGGGAGGGAAGAGGAGGAGTGTAACACTCCCTCAGGATTCACTTCCTTCTACCCCACTTGCTGCCCTCTGGTATAGATAGGATCTGCCTCTCTTCAAAGTGCTCCTAAGCTTGGACCCCTCCATCAATTCCCTGCTTCGCCATTAGACCACATGATTATAAATTGGCTGGCTGATTTATACATCTGCCTCCTTAATAAGTACTACCACCTCTAGAATGGTTGTTGACTCATAGAATGGTTTTGATGGATCTTCCAGTCCCACCAGTTGCCTGGGCACTCCCATTTCAGAATACTCATTCGGCTAAGATCAAGAAAGAAGAAACACAACAGAAAGAGAGGCACCAGGGGTTCAGGGACACATGGTGGCCAGGTGGGAGATAGGAAAGTCTCTCCCACTCCTACCCAGCAGCTCTCAGCAGTCTTCCTCACTCAGAAAACGACAAAGAAAAAAAGGACAAAATTGTCTACTCAAAACTCCTACACGCACACTCAGTTCTAACTCAGCCTCTACTTCATTATTAGTTCTTCCTGTTTCTCAGTCATCTAGAAGACCCTTCATCACTCCACAGTAACAGCCAGTCACTCATGACCAGAAGAAGGAGCCCAAGACTCCCGTGGTCAATCGAAAGTAGACAGGGAAGACTGCGCATAGTCTAACGTGAGGGTTAGGGGACTACCATCACACAGGTCCAGAAGTAAGCTCACCCCAAGCTTCTACACACTTGCCTACTATTTTAGAGTGGAAGAAGAGTAGTATTCCAAGGGCTTTCACATATATTCCAGGGCCTTGGTGAAATACAACATTGACCCATCTTCAGACAAGATTGATTGTCTCTGATGCTTTCGAGTACTTCTAAGAACTAACTCTAATGAGGTGATGGGAAAGGTGAATAGTCTTAGATTGTCTGTTGTTAACTAGATTTTGTATGGTCCTTGACTCCACACGCCCTGAAGCCTTCCTTAGACAGACAGTGTGAAGTGGAAGAAAGAGTGACTAACCTGAAATCAGGAAGATGCAGCTTCAAATTCTCCCTCTGACACTTAGCTGTGGTTGTGTGACCTTGGGCAAGTTATTTAACCTAAGCCTTGATGTCCATATTTGTAAACTGAGAGTGATAATTGTACCAAACTCATTGGGTCATTGTACAGATCAACATTAATCAAATTGTACTTAATTATTTGATTATTAAGCAAAATGGTCATTTGTCAGTTCATAGAACAGATTGTTAGAATTTATAGAGTTAGATGGACTCTTAAATTATCTAGTCCTACCTCCTAATTTCACAGGCGGGGAAGCTGAGTCCTAGAGAGAAATGATTATCGTTAGACAGTCAATTAACATTTATTAAGTTCCTATTGTCTACCATGAACAATCATAAATGCCTATGTTTAGCCTTAAAAATCCTTCCCAATATGGCTCCATTCTATTTCTGATCTTGTTATACTTTATACCAAATGGTTCCATCAAACTGGCATTTTTTGCTTTTCCTCACACATGATATTACATTTCCCATCTCTGAGCCTTTGCATTGATTGCCCCTGCCCTCCCCCATCCTAAAGGACCCTCCCAACTCCCATCTGTCCCTTAGAATTCCTTTTAACTTCAAAACACTGCTCAGATACCACCAAGACAAGGTCTTTCCTGAGTCACCTAATTGCTACTTCCCTCCCCTAACCCCAATTCTAGCTGGTTTTGATTTTTGTGTATATTTACTTATGTGCATGCTATCTCCCTTTATAAGAGGAAAGCTCCTTAGGCTAAGGACCATTTCATTTTTATCTTTGTACCTCCAGCAGGGGCCATCTCTAGTCATCCTGATCTATATCTGGCCACTGGCCACAGATGGCTCTGGAGGAGAAAGTAAGGCCGGTGATTGCAGAGCCCTCCCTCACTGAAATCCAATTCACTTGCAAGTCATGGCATCACCTCCACGATGTTCTTCGAGAACAAATGATAAGCAACATCCATGACACAACCTCCAGCACCTGACCAGGCCTAGAAAACAGTAGGCACTTATTCCATGCTTGTGGCTTGCTGGCTTGTCTAATAACACTTCATTTATTTAGATAATAAACAGGTAGCTCCCTGTCTGTGTGACAGCTCCTTCTCAGTCTCCTTTGCTGAATCTTCATCTAGATCTCATCCACCAACAGCCAGCAATGTGTCATCTCCCAAGGCTGTCCTCCTCTCACTCTATACTGTTTCACTTGATAATTTCATCAGCTTTCACAGATTCCATTATCATGTCTTCGCAGATGGGTCTTTGACTTATCTGTCCAGCACTACTGAAGTCCTGCCTCACATTTTCAGCTGTCTACTGGACATCTCAAACTGGATGTCCCACAGATAACTTAAATTCACCATGTCCAATTATCCTTCTCTCCCCCTCTTCCCAACTTGTCTATTACTGCTGAGGGTACCATCATCTTTCCAATGACCCAGGCTTAGAACCCAGGCATCATCCTCAACTCCGAACTCTCACACATACCCCTCATAACCAATCTGTTACCAAGGCTTGTCAATTCCACCTTCCTGACATATCTACATACACCCCCTTCTCTCCTCTGACATTGCCCTCACCCTGGTGCAGGCCCTCATCACCTTATGCCACAACCATAAAGCAATAGCTTTCTGTTAGTCTCTCTTCCTTAAATTTCTCCCATTGTTCACTCAACTGGCAAAGTGATCTTTTTAAAGGACACATCTGATCATGTCACCTCCTTACTCAATAAACTCCAGTGGCTCCCCATAATTTTCAAGATGAAATATATGTAAGCTGAGCCCCAAAGTCCATTGGTACAGGACTTTTTCCTCACCGGTAGAGATCAGCAACTTGCCTGGTGTTTCCCTGGTTTCCAGTCCCATTTAAAATCCCACTTTCTTCTTCAGGAAGGGAAGCTTTTCCCAGTCCCTCAATTCTAGTGCCTTCCCCCAGTGGATTATTTCCAATTTATCCCATATGTTTTTGTTTGCTACATAGTTGTTTGCACTGTACCCCCTTTAGACTGTGAGCTCCTTGACAGCAAGGTGTATGGGACAGAATTTTTAAATAATAGGAGAGACATCCTTGGGAGAAACAAAGTAAATTTATTCTACAAACCTTCCAAGATTGGGGCACACCTCCCTAATGGAGGAGGCGAGGTAAAAGGGAACCTGCCTTAATTTATAGTCTTAATGAAAAGATTCCCACCCACCTCTATCCCTTCTGACCATTGGCTGGGAGGTGGGCTTACAGTCTAGGCGCGAAAACTACCCAGAGGACCAAGGTTGATCCGGTCCATTCAGGTTTTTCCCTATCAGAACTCAACTGCCAGGGTGGCATCTGAAAGTCTAGGAGAAGAAATGGGGTGGGGGAAGGAGAGACCCTTCCTGGAGCAGAGAACAAATAGCTCACAGGAAGTTCATTATCTTCTAACATCTGAGAGAGAGAGGGGGAAGGGCATGCCTTCCCAAAATTACAAGGCCAAATCCCAAAACCTCTCCATTAGACATACCCTGTGAAGTCTTCACAATTATCTGTCCCATTCAAAGGTCTGTTGTTCTTTATCTCCCCAGTGGCTTGCCACAATGCCTAGAACATAGTTGTTCATCCTTCCTTTTGGAAGAGGACCAGTGACAACATAGGGTGATGTCTTGACTTGCCCACGAATTGGATCTAAGTGAAGCACAGTTTTCACAAAGTCATCCATCTTCTCATCCTGAATCATAGAGCTCCAGAGTCAAGACAAAAGTCAAGATAACAGGAGATGGTCCTAGATGGAGTTGACGACTTTAGTGTCTTCTATGCCTGACCAAGCTTTCGGGACTCCACAGCATCTGCATCAGCTGCCTTTACAACCATTGGAAGAAATTATTCTCATCCACCCATTCCACTGGGGGAAGATTTTCCACACTTGAGGTAAGACACCTCCCTAACTCATCTATAGATTTGAGGCCTGAAAGTTCACCCTCAACCTGATTTAGCTTGTCTGCCAAAGTGATTTTGCCAGAGTGTGGCCACTGCACGTACCACAGCTTCTTGGAGCCACAGGTGAGAACTGGGCGACAGGTGGACACCAAAGGTGGATAAGCAGACCACAGAAGGGTTCAGCAAGCCCTCACACCAGGGGTGCTAGTCCTCCCAGAATACCCCACACAACTGCTATAGGTGCTTAAAAAATGTATATTGAGTGACTGTTAATTCAACAATTATTAAGTACCTATTATGTGCAAAACAGGGAGAGATGCAAAGTTTGGGAAGGAGAGGTCATGCTCATAAAAGATGAAACCAGGCTTCTGGTTACCTGGCCCTAACTCCTCAGCATTTTAGTTCGAGATCCTATCTCTGTCTTTTTTTTTCCTTCTCTCCGGTCTAGAGCCTTTCTCTGAAGGCTGTGGAAAGCAAAGGAGCATAAATTTGAAGTTGGAAGGAACCTTAGCAGCCATCTAGGGCCGGCTTGAACAGGTTGAAGAGCCCCTGGTTCAATTTTCTGCGTGGGCACTGACGCCTCCCAAATCTGCAAATGCTACAAGTCTGGGTTTGATTTCTATCTGTGTCTGATCGTCTAGACTTAGGAAAACGATTAAAGATGCTGATGAAAGTTAAAGTCCCGCTGTGCATTTCCCCACCCCACCCCACTCCCGGGGGTGTGAAACATAGACTAGCACATGCCTCGCCCAATTCCACCTTTACACAACCGTGAATGTAAGGAACCGAGTCCCAGAGCGGCCGAGCAGCTTTGTCTGCGGTCACGAAAGTGAGTGGCTGGTCTTCAGTAAGTGCCATGTGCTTGCCTATCCCTAGGCTACATCTTCCCAGTTTCCGCATCTTTGCAAAGAAGAGTTAGGAAGATTTGGGGCCTTCCTGCTATTTAGTCCTTCCCCTCTCTGAGCCTCAGTCTCCCTATCCGCAAGAAGGAGCCATAGGACGAGATGACGTCGGCCCAGCTACCTGGAGCGCCCCACGTGGCTGTGTGGCTGCTTCTCGCTCCTCCGGTCGCCAGGGGGCGCAGGCAGCAAGGCAAGGCGGAGGCGCTCGGAGCAGCGGCCGCTCGCGGTGGCGTCTGCCGTCAGGACGTACGATGTTACGTCGTGACGTCAGCCCGTGGGCGCGGGGCGGGGCACGCCGAGCGGGCCTGTGCGCAGCGGCGGCGGCGGCGACGACGACGACGACGACGACGGCGGCGGCGGCGGCGGCGGCAGCGCAAAGGGTGGCAGCAGCGGGAGTGAGCGGCGGCTGCTGAGGCGGCGGAGCGGGAGCCTGGGCACAGCGGCGGCTGCGGGAGCGGCGCCCGAGCTCCGCGCGCACCCAGCCATCATGCCCACGGTGGAGGAGCTTTACCGTAACTACGGCATTCTGGCCGACGCTACGGAGCAAGTGGGGCAGGTGAGCAGGCCCGGCCGGGCCGCGGCGGGAGCAGGCCGCGGCCGCGGGGGTGGCTTCTTGGATGTGAAACCCACCTGTGCCTGTAATCCCCCTTGAGATTTTGCGCGGGTCTCTTCTCTCCGGGCCTCAGTTTCCCCATCTGTAAAACCCTTCCGGTGCCTCAGCTGATGTCTTCACTTCTCAGAGCCTCGGTTTGTTTCCCCGTCTGGGGAAAGTCGTTACGCTCCGTGGGCCTCGCCTCCCCATTGTACCCCACCCCTCCTGCGCCTCAGTCTCCCCGTCTGTAATACGCGGCCAGCGCGGGCTGAGCAGTTATGCTCTGGGGGCCTCAGTTTCTTTCTCTGGAACACGCTCCCCGTGTCTCGGTTTCCCCCCCTGTACAAGCCGGAAATGACTCGTAAGGCCCCTCTCTTCGCCTGGGCCTGGCGCTGATGGATCGATGACCCGGCGTCTGTTCCGTGGAGCGCCGTCCCCGGTCCCCTGTGTGCCTTCTTAGCTCGAGGATCTTCCACTTTTCGGGCCGGCGCTCCGCGGGCAGGACCTTCTTAGGTTTTGTTCTCGGCCGCCCACGGACCCACCGGAGCCTGCCCAGCCTGCGTGTATGTGGCCGGGCCCTCGGGCGCTCTCAGTCCCGGCCTTCCCTCCCCGCATGGGTGCCCTGGCCGCCCGTGTGTGACCAGACGTGGCTAGGCCAGCGCTCCTCCCACGACGAGACGTGCGTGGTCAGGGCCCGGGGTTGGAAACTGCCCGTCTCCGGCACTCAACGCCGCGCCGCTCCCACGGACTCCCTGATAAGTGGGATTCCTAAAAATGACCCTTAATTCCGAAATTGTGGGCATTTACGGGGCAGAAATCGTGCGACCGCGAGAAGTCGCTTCCGTGTTTGATCGTCTTTGCCGAGGCGCGTCCCCGGGCCGCGCAGGGGCTCAGAGGCCCGAGTCACAAGTGAATCGAGAGGGGTTAGTGTGGGCCGGGGGCAAAACAAAAACCACGCTAACGTCCTTAGTTCCTCCAGGGTCTGTCCAAGCGGTCACAGGTACAGTGCCGTCGGCACAGAGACTGTGGGAAGCGTCCGGTGGTGCTTGTGCTCGTTCCCCGCAGGTTGGGGTTTAGGCGGCCCGGGACCTGACTCGGCTTTTGTGATCTCTGAACGTGCTGTAATTCAAGATGGAAGTGTTTTCCAGAAAGGGAGCAATTTCTGTTTTCTTTAAATATTTGGGGTTTATTTTGCTAAAGCCTGAGATGAAAATGTGACCATTTCTGGTATGAGTTTAAAACTTCATTTTACTTTTCCAAATTAATTTTATTTATAATCAACAAGCATTTATTAAGCTCTTGCTATTTGGGGCAGCTAGGTTCTGGGCTTGAAGTTAGTAGTTCAAATGTAGCCTCAGCCACTTGCAAGGCACTTAGTCCTGTTTGCCTCAGTTTCCTCATCTGCAAAATGAGCTGGAGAAGGACGTGGCAAATCACTCCAGTATCTCTGCCGAGAAAACCCTAGATGGGGTCACAGAGTTGGACACCACTGAACAGTCACAGTTTGCCAAACTCTGTGCTAAGCTCCAGGGATACAAAGAAAGGCAAAAAAGCAGAAAAGCGTAATGATAAATATCTGTTGAGCACTTACTTGTTTATAGGATGATGCTAGATGTGAGACACAATTTTTAAGATGCCAAATTCCTGTCCTTGAATGAAAGGGAAAAATAGCTCATTGAGGGTTGGGTGAATATAGTGCTGTTGTGAATATAGAGTCAGGAGGACAACTTTAAAACCTCCCTTAAACAATTACTAGCCCTGTGGCTGTGGGCAACTTATCTCACCCTCAGTTTCCTCATCTATAAAGTGAGGGGGTTAGACTTGATGGCCTGGCCTCTAAGGCCATCTCCAGCTCCATTTCTATGATCCTGGGAACTCAGCCCTGGATTGTTTGTGTTAATGGAGGGGAGGCTTGCAGATTTGATGATAAAATGCTTTGTGCCTGTGTGTGGTTTTACCTGCTTAATTGTTTTGCTTCAGCTGGAAAAAAAAAGTTTTATTTTTCCTTGAATACAGACCACCCAGAGGAAGGAGAGCCCAAAGTATGTGAGATGGAAAGAGAAGCAAAGCTAGTATTAATTTTTTATGAATTAGTTATTGAGGATTGTTCTTGTAGCATTTTTACCAGTAAAACTACAAATTATTTCACATAAAGTGTTTAATATAGCTCTTAGCACACAGTCATTCAGTCCTGAGTAACTAAATGTTCTATGCTCAGTATCTTACCTTACCACCCAAATATAAAGTTAACAATTTCAGGTTATTGAGAAAACTTGTCACAGTGAAGTGATTTTCCTCAAGTTTAACTGAGTTTTGTTTTTTTGTTTTTGAGGGGGGAAGGCAGGGCAATTGGGGGTAAGTGACTTGCCCAAGGTCACACAGCTAGTGTGTCAAGTGTTTGAGGCTGGATTTGAACTCAGGTCCTCCTGACTCCATGGCCGGTGCTCTACTCACTGTGCCACCTAGCTGCCTATAACTGAGTTTAAGGAAGTAGATGCCATGATACCAAGATTTAACCATGAGACAGAATTTTCTTCTATTAGTTCTCTGGAAGTAATAGGGAGACAGTATACACACATGAGAAGTGATCATGGAGTTTCAGTTTGTTCCTCTGAAACTGTGGGAAGTTTTTTGACCAGAGGAAGAAAAGGACAAAGCCAGCTTAATGGAGGATGCGCTGTCATCCTTTTCATATTTCTTGGAAGGAAAATAACAGTGCCTTTGATTATATCCATCCTTCCTCCTCTAGGACCTTGCTTCAACTGTCAACGCTTTGATTATCTTCCCTTTATCCCTCTCTATTCCATTCTTCCCCATCTGCCTACAGAATCGACAAGGTTCCCTTCACCCTTCTCATCTTTCTTCTCCTCTTTACCAACAAACTCATTGAAAAAGTATCATTGCCTCACTTTTTCATCTCCTAGTCTCTCTTTAGACTTTCACAAACTCCCTTCAGTCGCCATCATTACCGAGACTTCCCTCAAAAATCATCAGTGACTTTCTTATTGACCAGCAGAATGGTCTTTTTGTTTATTCTCATCCACCTTGACAGCTGCAATATTTATGAATGACCACTCCTTAACCGTCTTTTCCCGTAGCTGCAAGGGAGCAGACTTGTGGTTCTAACAACTTCTCTCCAGTTCATTTCACTCCCTTTCGCCTCTGAAGGGTATGTTCTCTAAGATTTGGCCCATAGGCCTTATGGCCCTTCATTGTGTTCTCTTTGACACCTTGTTTCCCCTGTGGCTTCATCTGTCTCTTCCCCCCAGATAATTCTCAAGTCTGTATGTTCCGTGCTAACCTTTCTTCATCTTTCCAGAGCATACCAAGCACTTCTCCCCGAGGTCCTTCCTGGCAGCACATAGCATGAAGCATGGTTGAGCCTAGCACAGGCAAGGTGCTTAACCTCTTTAGGCCTTATTTTCCTTATATATAAATTGAGGAGATTGCCCTCACTGATTTCTAAAGTCCATTCTAGCACTGAATTCTATGAAAAATCCAAACCAAGTTTCTTGTTCTGACTTCAAATTTTCTGCATTTGGTAAAATCACTAATCCCATTTCCTTTATTTGAAGTCTCGGGGTTATCATTCACTTTTCCTTTTCTTTCATCTACCTTAGCCAGTCAGTTATTAATTTCTATTTATTCCCCCTTCACAATATCTCTTTTCTTTTCTAGCACAAGTGCAGCAGACCTTCAGTAATCTCTGCCTGTACTGCCTGTACCTGAAGTAAAAAGTTTTCTCCCTTCCACTCTCTCCTCAGGCTAGCCCATCTTATATGCTGTCGTTGAACTAAAGCACATTTCTGGTGATGTCCCTGCTGTACTTCAAACACGTGCTTGCCAAGTGGAGTTCTCAGCCCGGCTTTCAAAAGCTTTCTCAGATGGGCATCTCCATCTTCCCAGTCTTAACTTTCTATCACTTCTCTTGATGTAATCTTTGCTCCAGTCAAACTGGGTTGTTCCTTCCCCCTTACATAGGCCCTGTTTTCCCATTTATGTCTGTGCATTTTCTCTGTTCCTGAAATCAAACCCACCCTCCCCACGCCCCTGAATTCCTGACCAATTTTTTAAAGACAACACACAACCTATTCCATGCAACCTTTTCTGCATCCTTGTTCCCAGGCCTTTAATGACAGGGATTTCATTGAATATATCAACTCGCTTTTCCTTCCTAATCTCCTGAATCTGGAGAGGACTCTTAGGGGCAGGTGGCAGGAGGATATCCTTGGGAGTCCCCTCCACAAAGAATTTGTACTTTGTATGATATGCCCACCCAAGGTGGGTTTTCCACTTGCAAGTGCATGATCAAGGGAACTCAGTTTTAAAGCAGAAAAGTAGGCAAGGTGGTCCATCCTTCTGGGGATCCCAAAGCTGGCCGCTGACCAAGGGCCTGTCTCAAGAGGGAAAGAAGTGTCCATTGAGAATGACCCATCTGGGTTAGCTGTCTCAATTATAAAAAGTGGCTTCTGATGTATGGGTGTCATTCTGAATCCTACTGGGTCCCCCCCTTTTTTTTATTCTAAACATTTTTGTGTGTGTAGAACATTTTATGATTAAAGGACAAAAAGAGAAGATTATTGAGGGTGTTGGGTAGGTTGGAGGAACATAATGAAGGGGAGTTTTCTTAGTCATAATTTTAAAACATTATAAAGAGGTAATTATAAAGCTCCATTTTATATTACGGAAGAACTGGAAAAATAGTTTAGTGGAACTGAATAGAGATCCCCAAAACATTACTGGAAGCATAAAATAGGTTACCATTTGAGAACCTGATGGATGTTTAAGAGAAGGGAGTGAAATTGTTATTCAGTAAATAAGGATGGTAACAATGGAGAGTAGTGAGATGAGAAATAAATTTAGGTATTTCATAATATACCACAATAAATTCCCCCTGGACCTGAATATTAAATTTTTTTTGAAGTTAAAAAAATGTAATAATTTACTTTATTGTTGAAGGGATGGTCACTTATTTACCAACCAAATTCTTTTTAGCGAGAAAGTAATAGATTTGGCTATTTAAAAGAAAAACTCTACTCAACAAAAAGATTACCAAATTAGGAAAAGTCCATTATAAGAATTTAACATTCATTTTCTACAGGTAATTGATACAGAATTCGTAAGGACAATGTCTGGTCACCAGTAGACACATAATGAAAGGCTAAGAATAACAAATTGTAAATAAATATGTATATAGATAATGAAACAATTCTCTTCAAAGGCAATGAAAATTATCAAACCAGTGTTGAAGTGGTAATCTTATACCCATCAAAATGGCAGAAAATAACTGAAAAACAATAACTAAACCATTCTGGATCCCTGGAGACTTTCTCACGCCAAAAGCTGTGAAGAAGGTATTAACCTGAATTGGTATCGGGGAGTTTCTTCAGCCAGGAGTTGTCTTTACCAATAAAATCACAAGTCGAGGCTCGGGCCCCAGTAGAACCACACATCCATGTGGTTATGAATCAATACAGAGAAAGGAAGTACCATCTAAGTTGTGATTGGTTTGTTAGGTTTTTTTTCTTTTAAGACAAGATCGTACTGTAGTTTTTATGCTACATTGATAATATTTCTTTTGGAGGGGGGGGAAGGCAGGGCAATTGGGGTTAAGTGACTTGCCCAAGGTCACACAGCTAGTAAGTGTGTCAAGTGTCCAAGGCCGAATCTGAATTCAGGTCCTCCCGACTCCAGGATCTGTGCTCTACCCCATAATATTTTTTTTTAAAGGAAGAAGCTTCCTTCCCTCTGGCTTTTAAGCATCCATCTAAAATGTACATTTTCTAGTCAGAATATCCTTATAGCTATCTTAAATTTTTCTTTTACTTAGCAAAAACCTGTCATTGGACCATGGGGTCACTTGCTCTGGAGGATAAAAGAGTTTGGAAATGTAGTGATTATAATTCATCAGTCACCTTTTCGTAATTTTTTTTTTTGTAAAATTGAGCCAGAAAAATTAATAGCTTACATGCATGCACCTCCTGAGTAATTTATTTAAAAAAAAAACAACTTAGTTTTGTGTGAATTGCAAAGTGAATTTTTCCTTCAGCATAAGGAAGAAAGTGATAACACAGCATCACCTAGATTATCCATGTGTTTGCTTTAGTGAGTTCCTCAAGTAATTCTTTGGGTGGAATCAGGCTCCTTCCTTCAGCGCCTTGGACCCTAAATACAGTCAGTTCATCCTGACATCTGATGGTTCATGAACTACTCTTAAAATTTGGAGATCACTACTCTGACTGATGGCTGGAACGGTGTAGCTTAGCTTCATCACGGGAGGTCTGGGAATGTCCTTTCTTTTGTGGTAGGTTAAGAGGCCTGAATCAGGTTGTGTGGATAAGGCATTTACTCTGAAACCCTAGGGATTTTCTTTGGGCTTCACTCATTTGTTCTGTTGATTTGTGAGGGGAAGGAGCAGAAATATAGTTAATTTCTCAGATGTTAAAAATGATTTACAGTTTGTAAAAGAAACTGTACATTTATTTGAATATCTGAAATGTATTCATTGAACTTGAAGAAAAGACAAAAAGCAGTGCTGTGCTCCAGCCGTGAGCACGTTCCTGCAGTTACCTTCTCTTTGCCACTGACTCCCTTTGAAGCTCTCCAGAAAGCATCCCTTTGGGTGTGTTTCCTGCTTTGTCAAGCACAGATAATATCTACCTCGTGGAGGTATTGTGAAAAGTCATGCCTGTAAAGATCTTTGAGATCTGTAGATGAAAGAGAAGTCACAGCATTTTGTTGGGTTGGTTCTTCAAGAAGCTAGATGAAACACAGTTATTTATACCACCATCAACAATACACATGAGTTTATCTGAGAATCGTACAGAGAAAGAGGCTCACATGTATCCTAGCTTATTAAGACCACAACTGCCTTGTCTGCTATAGAAAACCCATTAGTGACAGCTTTTGAATTATTTTCTTTTTATCTTCATAACTGACCCTTATAAATGCAGATGTAACAGAACTTTTGTTCCAGTCTCTTTATAGAGAAGTAAAACATTATTAGCTGTCAAAATAATTTAATCTCTCTAGCCTCATTGTTTGAATGCCACAGTTCAAATTATCCATAGAACCCTTACCTTCCAGTGATAGCCTGCAGAAAGTCTGAGACAGATATCTAGTCTGTTGTTACATACTACTTTATTTTGTTAGTGTCCAGGATTTTAATTGGGTTAAAAGGCTATAGTTAGAGCTTATATTTGCTTTCTCTGATTCCAGATGGGCTATTAATTTTAAAATTTCTGTGGAAAGAGTTAGACCTAATGAAGAACTTTGAAGCAATAATGATTGTTATACAGTTTGATGGTTCACCAAAGAAGATTGTGAGATTTCCTTTTCTGGGTGGAAAACTCATAGTGATCTGACGTTGGCAAGAAAAACCCTAGGAAGAAAAGAGTTTTCAAACCAATCAATCAAAAAAGGAAACTAGGGAGGAAGGATGAGATGATGAGAAGTCAGAATTAGAACTGGTCTACTCTGCTTCCCTTCCCTTTTCTCTGCCAATAAGTGTGATGGAAGAATTGGAAAGTACAGAATAAAAATGTCTGGAGTTCAGGTTCACCAGGCTCAGGTGAACTGCGTCCTAGGATCCTGAAAAAACTGGCAGATAAGATTGATGAGCCATTGTCATCGATCTTTGAAAAATCGTAGAGAATTGTAGAAGTCTCACAGAATCAGAGAACAGAAGTCACAGTTTTCAAGAAAGAGAATAGAGTCTACGAACTCTAAGCTAATCAGCTTTGCTTTCAATTTGGCCCACATTCCAGGACATATTATCCGAGGGATAGTTATTGAATATCTAGAAAGGGAATTGTGGCCACAACGAGCCAGCAAAGCTTTATCAAGAACCCTTCAAACCAGACTACCTTCCTTTCCTTTTTTGTCATAGTTACCTGAGTAGTAGGTCTTGGCAATGCTCTAGGGAGAATTTGCCTAGAGTTGAGCAAAACATTTGACAAGATCTCACATGCCATTCTTTTCAGAGAAGATGGAGCAGTTTGGACTAGCTGATAATACAATTTCCTGAATTTGAAACTAGTTGAATGCCCAGAGCAAAGTGTAGTCATTAGTTGTTCCAGATCAACTTGGAAGATGTCCAGTGGCATTCCCAACAGATTTGTGCTTAGTTCTATGCTGTTTAACATTGATGAAGATATAGGTGGCATGCTTATCAAATTTGCAGATATATATATATATTTGCGTTTTGGGATCTTGTGCTGTGAGGAACCAAAGCTGTTTTGTTCTCATTTTACAGATGAACAATCTGAATCCTAGAGTTATTAAGCGACTTGCCTAAGGCCGCAAAGGTAGTAGGAAGCTAGAATGAAGTGTTGAACCTAGCTTGTCAGACACCAAATACAGCCTTTTTCCCATTATGCTGTGCTACTTCAGATGATACCTTAGATCCGCAGGGCTTCTTAAACATTTTCCACTCACCCCTTCAGCACTTCTTAAACTGTGAGTTGAGACCTCATGGGGTTTAAGAAGCACTGCTAGATAACACAAAGCCAGCAATGACACCCGTCATATTTGATTACCAAGTCAGGATCCAAAAATGTCTTTCAGGCTCTAGAACATTTGCGTGAATTCAGACAAACAAGTCATCTCAGGTTTTACCAAAATAACCCTCAAATAGTTAAAGAAGAAAAATGAGAAAACTTTTAAAAATTAGACCTATCCAAAAATAGAATCAGGTACATGTGGGAATAGTAGGCTCCTTACATGAGAGATCTATAAGCAGAGGCTGACGCTGACTGACTCCACGTCAAGCATAGTGTGGAAAGCATTCTTGTTCAAACACTGGGGAGAATGAGCAGTCTCTTCCTTAGCAAAGATTTTGGGGGTTTAAAGTACACCTCTCTAAGAGGAAAATTAAAGGGAAATGAGATTGGGCTCTTTTGTGGGGTATCATATGATCATTAGCTTTGATGACGTTATTTCACTGACTGTGTCATGGAAGAATTTGATTCTTGGTGGTGGTGGTTGTTGCTTCCATCTTCTGAAATGAATGAATTCGTGAAAAAGTGCTTTTCAGCTGCTGAGTGTCTTGTCAAGAACTCAGGACGCAAGCAGAACAGGCCCTGCTGTCAAGGAGCATACGTACTAACCGGGGGAGAATCCATAAAAGGAAAATCAGCTGCAGAGCAGATGAAAGAAGCTCAAAAGAGGCAGTGGCAGCAAGGATGGCAAGGGCCAGGGGTCCTTAGATTATGTAAGGAGGTCAGATGACAGTGGCTGGGGACTTGGTACTCTTGGCTTCTCCTTGGAAGGAATGGAAGCGTTGATGCCAATCTCGTCCAAACTCTGTGTAGTCAGTTTAGCTGCTTAGGAAAAATAGTGCTCAGTCTTTCTGCTGCTTAGATGATTCAAATGGTTCATGGGAAAAAATGGAAAACAATGTCAAATATCTCATTGGAAAAACCACTGACCTGGAAAATAGATCCAGGAGAGATAATCTAAAAATTATTGGACTACCTGAAAGCCGTGATCAAAAAAAGAGCCTAGATATCATCTTTCAAGAAATTATCAAGGAGAACTGCCCTGATATTCTAGAGCCACAGGGCAAAATAGAAATTGAAAGAATCCACCGATCGCCTCCTCAAATAGATCC
This sequence comes from Trichosurus vulpecula, assembly GCF_011100635.1. Lineage (NCBI taxonomy): Eukaryota > Metazoa > Chordata > Mammalia > Diprotodontia > Phalangeridae > Trichosurus > Trichosurus vulpecula. The sequence goes on from NC_050578.1 coordinate 254,617,787, forward strand.
CAAAAAGAAATCTCCCAGGAATATTGTCGCCCAATTCCAGAGCTCCCAGATCAAGGAGAAAATACTGCAAGCAGCCAGAAAGAAACAATTTGAGTATTGTGGAAACCCAATCAGAATAACCCAAGATCTGGCAGCCTCTACATTAAGAGATCGAAGGGCTTGGAATACGATATTCCGGAGGTCAATGGAGCTAGGATTAAAACCTAGAATCACCTCCCCAGCAAAACTGAGTATCATGCTCCAAGGCAAAATATGGAGTTTCAATAAAATAGAGGACTTTCAAGCTTTCTCAGTGAAAAGACCAGAACTGAATAGAAAATTTGACTTTCAAACACAAGAATCAAGAGAAGCATGAAAAGATAATCAAGAAAAAGAAATTGCAAGGAACTTACTAAAGGTGAACTGTTTTGTTGACATTCCTACATGGAAAGATGATGTGTATGATTCATGAGATCTCAGTATTAGGGTAGCTGAAGGGAATATTCATACATATATGTTTATGTATATATATGGGTGAATGTGTATGTATGTATATATCTATGTGTATATATATATATATAGAGAGAGAGAGAGAGAGAGGACACAGGGTGAGTTGAAGATGAAGGGAAGATATCTAAAAGAAATAAAATCAAATTAAGGGATGAGAGAGAGGAACATACTGAGAGAAGGAGATAAGGAGAGATAGAATGGGGTGGATTATCTCGCATAAAGGAGGCAAGAGGAAGCAGTTCTGTGGGAGGAGGGGAGGGGGCGGATGAGGGGGGAATGAGTGAACATTGCTCTCATCAGATTTGGCCTAAGGAGGGAATACCATACATACCCAATGGTGAATCTTACCCCACAGGAAAGAAGAGGGAAGAAGATAAAAATAAATGGGGGGGATGATGGAGGGGAGGGCTGATGGGGGTGGAGGTAGTCAAAAACAAACACTTTCGAAAGGGGACAGGGTCAAGGGAGAAAATTCAATAAAGGGGGGTGGGTTGGGAAGGAGCAAAATATAGTTAGTCTTTCACAACATGAGTATTGTGGAAGGGTTATACGTAATGATACACATGTGGCCTATGTTGAATTGCTTGACTTCTTAGGGAGGGTGGGTGGGAAGGGAAGAGGGGAGAGAATTTGGAACTCAAAGTTTTAAAAACAGATGTTCAAAAACAAACAAAAATGTTTTTGCATGCAACTAGAAAATAAGATACACAGACAATGGGGTGTAGAAATTTATCTTGCCCTACAAGAAAGGAAGGGAAAAGGGGATGGGAGGGGAGTGGGGGGACAGGGGAGCGCTGACTGGGGAACAGGGCAACCAGAATATACCCCATCTTGGAGTGGGTGGGAGGGTAGAAATGGGGAGAAAATTTGTAATTCAAACTCTTGTGAAAATCAATGCTGAAAACTAAATATGTTAAATAAATTAAAAAATAAAATTAAAAAAAAAATGGTTCATGGGACACCAGGACTGGAAAGAGGGAAAGCTTGCTCCCAGTGGTGGTAAGTCTTCCAAACATCCTTGAAGTTGCTTGATTTCGGAATGACCTCATCCGTATCCATTTTGATTTTTGTACATTTGTAGGTGTGAATTTCATGACCTGCCAACTTGAGATAACTGGACATATCTGGACCATGCAAGCCAAATTAGGAATAATAGTCCCTCAAAATAGTTGGGAGTGTTTCTGCTTCTAGTTAATTAATTTGATTTTCTTTTACTTCAGTTGAGGGCACCTAGCCCCTAAAATGGGGATCCTGTGGATGGTGCTCATTTAAAGAAAATATTCATGGAATAGTCCTATCTCATCACACTGTAAAATTCCTATACAATAAAGGTTCAGTCAATCTTGATACAGTCCTGTACTCACCCATCTCCTAATCAGCAATGTCACTTTTTTTTTTTTTCAGCACAAGGATGCCTATCAGGTGATCTTAGATGGTGTGAAAGGAGGCACCAAGGAAAAAAGATTAGCAGCACAATTTATTCCGAAATTCTTCAAGCATTTCCCAGAATTGGCTGATTCTGCTATTAATGCACAGCTAGATCTCTGTGAAGATGAAGATGTGTCAGTAAGTATTTTATTAGGAGACCTAAAGATGGCATTTTCTTAAAATTCTCCAAATAGATTTTCTGTAGTTGGTCACTTATATATTGAGCTTTAGAAGTGCACTGGGAAATCAGACATGATTTCCACACTTTAACCAGCAGGCTTTATTACTCTTATGAAAAGATAATTAGCTCTTTAGTTCATTTTCCTCTGTAATAGCAGAAATAACTCACATTCCTGTAGTGCTTTTTAAGTTTTTCAGAGCCCTTCCCTTAAAGCAACCCTGTGAGGTAGGTGGTACAATATTTTATCCTCCTTTTACAGATGAGGAAATTAGGGTTCAAAGATGTTAAAGGAATTGCCCATGAGCACATGGTGAGCGAGGAGCTAACCTGAAATGTAGACCAAGATCCTCCAACTCTTCAGTCAGTGCTTGGCCCACAACAGCAGGCTGCTGCTCTGATAGATGTATGCACAAGGTATAGTAGGGTGTAGGACACTGTGAGTTCTGTATATGCGATAGTTGTTGTGAAACTGGTGTTTTGACTTAAAGTCAGGTAGCAGCATGTTTTGCCGTAAGAATTGTCACAAGTTGTATAGCTATTTGATTTGGTGCTTTAAGAATCCATCGTCTCATCAGTCTGTTTTTTCCTTCTACCAGTACACAGTCTTTCTGTGACTTAATCTTTGAGAGTTGATATGGCTGATAAGTTCAGCACCCTATGGCCATCCTGATGAGTCCACCCAAATTCAGCTAATCTGGTCTTGAGGTGACAGGCACATAGTTCACCAAACCTTTACTTAAAGGCTTTCCTCCCTAATCGAGGCTGACAGAGCTTGCTCCATCGACAACTTTCTGAAAATCTTCCACGTTAGAAGGAGGTATCAGATGAGGACTTTAGGGAAGAGGTCATTATACTTGTCAGATTTTAAATCTAGTAAGTCCTCCCATGGCTAATTTATAAGAGAAAAAAAATTGTCAGCATTTGCCTTTTCTGCAGTCCTCATTAGAACATGTATATGACCTTTGATTCTGGAAAGCTTTACCATTGGACTTCAGGCAGGTCCTTCCTATGAGATTGAAAAGGCCTTGAAGGCAGGCCCATTAAGCAGTGGCCTCACTTTTTTTGGAGGGCCAGCTCAGTTTACCTCATTGAGGTTTCTTACCAGAAGGCTGCCCACCAAGTAAGTTGTTTTGTTTTCCCAGCCACATGACTTTATAAAGACTGCATTAGGAAGTATCTCAGTTTTTCACAGTCAGAAGTACCCACAGTGATTCAGCCAAAGATCGTTAGAGTGAGTACCTAGTAATCCTACTAATAGGCAAGGTAAAGAAGGAGTGTTTTTCATGCACTTGGAATTCTTAGAACAAGTTCTGTGCCTCTCCTAGCACAGATTCCTAAGGAAATGATGAGCTGCTCAGACTCCAGATGAAACTAATGAGTCATCAGCAGTAGGTACAACCTAATGGGCCTAATGGAGTTTGTATTTGAGTGCTTTTGCCTTTTTGATGAATCATTTGGAATTGATTTCATCTAGCCTTCCAACCACTGGGATTACTGAGGTAGTTAATTCAGAAACTACCAAGGAGTTTACCAAGCAGCAACAGTAGCTTTGTCATCTCAGATCCCATAGTCTGTAGTTCACCTTTTGTTCTATTTAGTATCTATCACTTTCCTCCTTGGAAAGCTCTCCTTTTGGAAGCCTTTCACTGACCAAATACCAGCAGAAGATTTCTGAAACTGCTAGGAACACTCGTGTTCTGCCTCTGAGGCTTGTAACAGTGGAATTAGCTTTTCTCTATGGTTCAGGTTGTTTACCTGTTGTGGTATACCACATATAGATTGTATAAGATCTTTGCATTATGTTATACATTATAGAGATTATCTAAGACTATTTAGGATGAATGACTTTTTGCATAAGATTAAATTTTATTTTTTAAAAAATATTTAATTATTTTCAATTTTCAGCATTTCTTAAATTCCCCCCCCCCAAGATGGCATGCAATCCAATATGTGCTCTACACATACATTCCTATTAAACACATTATCACATTAGTCATGTTGCATAGAAGAATTATGAATGGGAGAAATCAAGGGAAAGAAAACAAAACAAAAGAGTGAAGAGCCTGCTTCGCTCTGCATTCCGATTCCATAGTTCTTTCTCTGGATGTGGATGGCATTTTCCATCATGAGTCCTTTGGAGAAGTTTTAGGTCCTTGCATTGCTGAGAAGGGCCAAGTCCATCAAAATCAGTTCTTGAACACCATGGCTACTACTGTGTACAACGTTCTCCTGGTCCTGCTTATTTCACTCAGCATCGGTTCATAAGATTAAATTTTAAAATGATGAATTTGTGTTGCTTTTTTCTTCCATTAACAAAAGATCCGACGACAAGCGATTAAAGAATTGCCCCAGTTTGCTACTGGAGAGAACCTTCCCCGAGTGGCGGACATTCTGACTCAACTTTTACAGACAGGTGGGATGGGATGTTGGGTTCTCTTTTTACCTTTGTGTGTCTGCCTTCTTACAGGCAAGGTCTGTGTGGCTAGTAGTCAGGGTTGCGCTGCAGCTAGCTTGGACCAACTCAAGAGAGTTCTAAGTTGTCAGTGTGAGCGTTTATACTTTGGAAACCAGCAAAGGCTACAAATCAGGGTTTGATTTACTGTGGGGTTTGTTGTTTAGACTTTAGAAAGTGATAGAAAAAATATTAATCAGATTAGGCTTAAAAGTGTTCTGTGTGCACGTGTCCCCCACCCCGTGGAGAACCAGTCATTAAACATCAGCACTCCACTACCGAGAGCCCTATCAATATTAGACACTAAGACTTCTGTTCATTCCAGAGGTGGGCTTGCTTTGAGGTGGCTAGTGGCCCAACCTAACTTCTGGTTGCCTTTGTTGCTTTAAAAATCCCAGCCAGCTGACAACTAATATGGCATTGCTTACTACCCAATGAGAAATGGTTGCCTATAGTTTCTTATGTTTCTTTAGCAAGACTTGAACTATACAGCATCTTAAATTAAGAGTATGGCTTACTCTTCATTTGTTCCCATAGATCTTGTCTATGGTAAGCATTTATTAAGTACTGACTACATTCTAGAAGCTACGCTGAGCACTAGAGAGACAAAGACAAAAAATGAAGTAGTTTCTACCCTCAAGGAACTTGTTATTCTATTGAGGAAGACAACATGTACATATATAAATACATACAAAATAGATAGAAAGTAATGGGGTAGGGAGACACAAGTGGTCGGGGGATCAGGAATGGTTTCATGTACCATGTGACAGTTTGAGCTGAGCTTTAAGGAGTTGCAGGGTGAGAGGGAGTAGATGCCAGGGCTGGGAGCAGCCTGTTCAAAGGCAGAGATAAGAGATGGAGTGTTGGAGATGAGGAACAACAAGAAAGTCAGTTTGTGTAACCTGGAAGTTTTCATGGTCATTCCAAACCTGCCTGTTACTCAATCAGCCTGCACTTCTTATGTTTGGTCAGCAAGTCATGTATATAATGAAACTGCACAGATAGGTTGGCACCAGTCTGTAAAAAGCTTTAAAAGCCAAAAAGAGGATTTTCTATTTGATCATAGGGGTGGTAGCCTTTGTAGTTTATTGAGTAAGATACTAGCACAGGGGTGAGGAACCTGTGGCTTCAAGACCACATGTGACCTTCTAGGTCCTTGAGTGTGGCCTTTTGACTAAGACCAAGTTTTACAGAACAAATCCTTTTATTGAGGGGATTTGTTCTGTGAAGTTTGAATTCAATCAGAGGGCCATATGTGGCCTTGAGGCCACAGGTTCACCACCCCTGGACTAGCATAAGTAAGATCTGAATTTAAGGAATATCACTTTGGCAGCTGTAGGGAGAGGAGTTTGGGGAGGCAAGAGATTTGAAGGGAAGGAAAGACCAAATACAGTAGTTTGAGAAAATGAGGGCCTGGATAAGCGTGGTGGTCCGGTGACTGATAGGAAATATGTTTTATGAATAGAATGGATATGTGGAGTGAAAGAGAGAGAGAAGAGCCACTGACTCTGAGTGCAACCCTAGGTGACTAGAAGAATGGTGGTGCCTTTATAGGGAATTTTGGAGAAGGAAAGGGGGGGATTGGGGAGAATTTGAGAGATATTTAAGCATGTTAAGTTTGAGATAGATTTGGGGCACCCAGTTGACAGTTCATGATGGAGGAGTATAGCTCAGGAGGGAGACAATGGCTGGATACATGTAGAGACCTGAGAGAGATCTGCATAGAGGCAATAGTTAAACTCAGACCTTTCTACAAAAGATTGTGTTTCATGGAAATCAGAAATGAAACAGGCTTGCTCTTTGAGTTTTTTGCTTGGGGTTTATCTTTTTTCTTTTCCTTTTTTTTGCTTTGTGCCATATCTTCTCTAGATGATTCTGCAGAATTCAACCTGGTGAACAATGCCCTGCTGAGCATATTTAAGATGGATGCTAAAGGTAATAGTCCCGAATTCTAAGTTGAGAATTACTTTCTTTTTTTAATAGTGAGGAGCGTGTGTTTAACGTGTGATCTTTAAAGGTATCTGTTGTAGGGATTAAGAAGATAATCTAGAATTTAGTATTTTTCTCCAAAACAAGATTTTATTTCCAAGTTTATGGAGTTTCTACCTGCTATTTATTTTTAAAACTGTTTAGTTGATTATATATAGTTGATTTTTATATCCTGATGAGGCCATCAGAAGTGATTGCAGAGATGGTAAGAATTCAAAATTTTCCTTGTAACTTTATTAGCAATTTGTCACAAAACTTTACTTCATCCACCTTTAAGAAACCCAGATAACATGTAAACCATCTTTAGGAAGAAGATTGTTAATATAGTACAGGGAGTACCTGAAAACTCATAAATACCTTACTCCATGTTCACATACACAACACGTTTTCATCTTTCCTGTTCCAGAGCTCATTTTGAACTAGGCTTTATTGACACCTCATGGGATTGGGGATAGTTTGTTGGCACTTGGTTGATTTAGAAGCAAACACTTTTTCTTATGGGGATGCTTTGAAGTGCATTTTGTTTTGCCCCAAATTCTCAGACAGTATGAGTATGGCGTTGTTGGCATTGCTTTGGTTTATCTGTTTTTGTATGTTTTCAGGGACATTGGGAGGCCTGTTCAGCCAGATTCTTCAAGGGGAAGACATTGTCCGAGAACGTGCAATCAAATTCCTTTCCACAAAACTTAAGACTTTGCCAGATGAAGTGTTAACAAAGGAAGTAGAAGAACTCATATTAACTGAGTCCAAGAAGGTAAGTGCCAATCCTTTCCTAATCTAAACTGTGAACACGTGAGGACTGTCTCTTCTGAAGTGAATGGTGGTATTTTCAGTTTTCACCAAGAATGTCGATGTCCTTTTTTATTTGGTGACTTGGTGTCTCACTTGGGTGATGATTTTTTGATTGAATATTACTCTGATGAAATACTTAAGAATATTATTCTTAAAGATACATTGTGAACATTCATTTTCACTTCAAAGGATCCCTTTTGTTTTTGATGGCACAGTCATTTCCTGATATACTCTCCCTGACAGAACCTTCCATTTTCACATTGAAGAACAAATTAAATGATGCTGGCACAGAGACTGCATTTGAAAGCCTGTGCAGTGTCTCTGTCTGCCCACATACATTTGGAGAACGTTCTGTGACTATTTAGGTGTTAGAGGCCACCTCCAAAGAATGATTTAACTTTGGCTTTGCTGAGCTCCGTGGATTTCCTCAGAATGCACTAATTTGTGTCTTACTTAGTACCTATCAGAACACTCCTTTTGTTTTCCATTCCATTGCAATGGTGCCCCATAAACCAGAGCAATGTTTCTTTTCAATAGGAGAAGCTAGACCAAATGGAGCAGTAGCTTCCCTGGCCTGATGAGCCTGCACTGGCAGTCTGGCCCTGTGCTGACCTTTCTTCACTGTGATATTGCATGTTCCTATTGAAATAACTTCTGTACAGTTTCAGTAGTAAATTATATTAGTAGGTAATTTAGCAGCTATGCGTTACATATACCGTATTCTGGATTTTTTTTATTTCTTAAAGGTCCTTGAAGATGTGACAGGTGAAGAATTTGTTCTCTTCATGAAGATACTCTCTGGGTTAAAAAGCTTACAGACAGTCAGTGGCAGACAGCAGCTTGTGGAGTTAGTAGCTGAACAAGCCGATTTGGAGCAGACTTTCAACCCAGCCGATCCAGACTGTGTGGACAGACTTTTACAGTGCACGAGGCAAGCAGTCCCACTCTTCTCTGTAAGTCCTTTTTTATTTTTCCCTTAAGTAACTGATGTCACACACAAAGATGGACAGAAGTACATGTAGAATAAGAATGAGGCTTATTCCATTTGGGGCCTGCGTTGCAAAAGGAGAACCAATAGTCAAACGTTCTAGGAAGCACATTTCAACTCGGTTACTTAGGGAGATTTCCCAGTCTAAGCAACCCACAGGGGCACTGGGCTTCATGAAAGGCAGGGAGTCTGCAATCATTAGAAGCCTTCATGCCCAGGCTGAGATCATCATTTGTTGTTTTTTTTTTTGTTTGTTTGTTTGTTTGTTTTTTATAAATTTCTTTATTTATTTTTGGTTTACCACACACGGTTCTCCATAGTTTTGAGTTCCAGATTTTCTCCCCTCCCTCCCCCCTCCCTCCCCAAGACGGCATGGAGTCTCATATAACTGTCATGAATGACTTTGCATTGAATTAATTTATGCACTAGTCAAGTCATGGAGAAGAATTTTGACCAATGGAATGAATCATGAGAAAGAAGAAACAGAACCAAAAAAAAAAAACCCCAAAAACAAAAACAAAAGAGAAGCAGAAAAGGCGAGCATGTAGTGTGCCTCAGTCTGTATTCAAACTTCGCAGTTCTTTGTCTGGATGAAGATAGCATTCTCCATCGTGAGTCCCCTGGAGTTGTCCTTGCCCCTTAGGTTGCTGAGAAAAGCGCAGTATGTCAGGGTTGGTCCTCACGGAATCCATATATCTGTGGCTGTGCACAACGTTCTCCTGGCTCTGCTCCGCTCACTCAGCATTATGTCGTGTAGGTTTTTCCAGGTTGTTATGAAGTCTGCATCATCCCCATTTCTTATGGCACAATAGTATTCCATCACCTTCATATACCACAGCTTGTTCAGCCATTCCCCAATTGATGGGCATCCCTTTGCTTTCCAATTCTTGGCTACCACAAAGAGAGCTGCTATAAATATCCTTGTACATATGGGTCCTTTTCCCGCTTGCGTGATTTCTTTGGGATACAACCCTAGAAGTGGTATTGCTGGGTCAAAGGGTAGGAATATTTCTATAGCCCTTTGGGCATAGTTCCACACCGCCTTCCAAAATGGCTGCATCAGCTCACAACTCCACCAGCAATGCAACAATGTTCCAATTTCCCCACATCCTTTCCAGCATTTATCATTCTCCTGATTTGTTATTTTAGCCAATCTGACAGGAGAGATGTGGTATCTAAGAGTTGTTTTGATTTGCATTTCTCTAATCAGCAGCGATCCAGAGCATTTTTCCATATGCCTGTAGATAGCTTTAATTTCTTCCTCTGAAAACTGCCTGTTCATATCCTTTGACCATTTCTCAATTGGGGAATGGCTTGTATTCCTATATATTTGGCTCAGCTCCCTGTATATTTTAGAGGTGAGGCCTTTATCAGAGATACTAGTTGCAAAGATTTTCTCCCAGTTTTCTGCTTCCCTCCTAATTCTTGTTGCATTGGCTTTTTTTGTACAAAAACATTTCAATTTGACATAATCAAAATTATCCATTTTGCATTTTGTAATGCTCTCTATCTCTTGTTGGGTCATGAATTCTTTACTTTTCCACAAATCTGATAAGTAAACTATTCCTTGCTTTCCCAAATTACTTAGAGTATCAACTTTTACTCCTAAATCATGAACCCATTTTGACTTTATTTTGGTATATGGTGTAAGATATTGGTCTATGCCCAGTTTTTTCCCTACCATTTTCCAATTTTCCCAACAGTTTTTGTGAAATAGTGAATTATTAGCCCAGAAACTGGCCTCTTTAGGTTTATCAAAGAGTAGATTGCTAAACTTGTTGATTTCACCTACTTGTGTACCTATCCTATTCCACTGATCCACACCCCTGTTTCTTAACCAGTACCGAGATCATCATTTGTAAGGAGTATTGAAGAGGAAGTTTGTGCTACACAAAGAGGTTGGACTGAAAGATCTCTGTGAACTCATTTGCCTCTAAAAAAATTGTACTTCTCTCCTTTTTTGGAAAGTAGAGAGTTTAAGTTCACTTCAACAGCTCATTAGCACCCACCATGTGCCTGGCCCTGGGGATATAAAGAAAGAAGCCAGTCCCTGCTCTTAAGAAGCTGATAGTCTCATGAAGGAGACAGGATGAGAACAACCATGTTCACAAAGGATAAATATGAGCCAATCGACAGAGGGGAAGGGCACTGGCTTTAAGAGGGGTTGGAAGAGGCTTAAGGTACTTAGTGGTTGAAACTGAAAATGTAGCACTAGGAATTAAGAAAAGGAAAAGCAGTTTTAAAACCTTGGGTTTAACTGAATTTTGAAAGAAACTGGGGATACTAAAAGGCAGAGGTGAGAAGAGAGCACATTCATCTGTAAAACAAGGGGGAGCAACTCCTTAAATGACTTGGATTTTCCATTCTAGTTTAAAATCTGTGATGCTATGGCTTTTGCCCTACCTCCTCTTACAAAGTGTGAACCATAGTGAGAGCATGAGCTGCATTGAACTTTCTTCTCCGACTTCAAGGGCCAACCTAAAAAGTCTCCCTTTCTCCTCTGCTTTGTTGTGTAACTCCTGTTTTCCGGGAGCTCCGAGACATAGGAAATATTTAACTTTCAAGCCTCTGTTTGAAAGCAGGAGGCAGCACAAGGAGAACTCCCTTGGAACATCAGAAATTCTGGGCAGATTGAGCCGAGCTGAGCAAAAGCACAGCTCTGCTCCAAGTGAAATTGAGTAAGATAAATGGGCTTATTGGTGGAGAAGATAGTCGAGTAGAGGCTTTTGAGAAGGTCATCCCCAGGAGGGTCAGCCTTGAAAGAGCCATGTCACAAGGGCTTGCTTAAGAAAGGACTGATAAGTAAAATGACCAGGTCATTCACTTTGTCAGCGTAACAAGTAGAATTTTAACTTAAGGCTTAACATAGGATGCACCTGAAAAAGCTGAATCTCTACCTCAGTTTTGTTCAGGCCATCTCCTCAACCTAGATCAAGCCCCAACTCCAACTGTTGGTTATTTTGTATTCTAGTACATCTCTATGGACTATCCCCCAACTCACCTGAGTGAGAATGGAAACCATATCATGTCTCGACTTCTGTTTCTCCCTGTGCTTCATATATGGTTCCATAGCATACAGGAAAGGACTGTTTGTGGAATTGAAAACCATGAATGAGGGCTTGAGGCCACTAGGTGGCACAGTCTGCATTAGAGTTCCGGGTCTAGAGTCAGGAGCACCCGAGTTCAGATTCAGCCTCAGAAATTTCCTGCCACATGACCTTGGTTAGACAAGTCACTTGATCTCTGTTTACTTCAGTTTCCTCAAATGTATTATGTGGATAACAATAGGATCTGCGTTCCAGGATTGTTGTGAGGGAGAGATGAGACGATATTTGTAAAGTTCTTAGCATCATGCCTGGCACGTGGTAGGTAGGCACTATGTAAATGTTGCTGCTTATTTATTATAATTATTGTTACTAAAACAAGTATACATTCTGTTATATTTCTGCTTCTTTCCTAGTGAATTTGACTATAGTTTAAATCAGAGTTGTGCTGATATTGAATGACTAAAATCTTTCATTTTTTACAGAAAAATGTTCATTCCACAAGGTTCGTGACTTATTTCTGTGAACATGTTCTGCCAAACCTCAGCTCCTTGACTACTCCAGTGGAAGGCCTTGATATACAGTTAGAGGTAAATTAAATTTCCCTCCTTACTTATGAAGTATATTCTGATTTTATTAGTGGCTTTAAATTTAAAATTATTATTCATAATTACATTTATATAAGAACATAGTTCTCAGTATTTACCAGAATGATTTAAACATCTTGGTTAATTAGAAGTTTCCTAGGTTATAAAGTACCATAATTTAGTACATAGAGAAGAACCTTCACATAATGTTATCGGGCAATTAGCATCTAATAGTGGAAAAGCATTGCCTATATTTGAGGTAATTCTGTAATAACGTACTCAGTGCATAATAAATCACTCCAGGTTTTGCTACAGTAACCACAATAACAAATAATTCACCATCATGAATTATTAAAGGAGGTAGTATGATGCAATGGGTAGAAAGCTGGCCTCGGAACATCTGCCTTCTAGTCTTATCTTTGACACATATTGACTGTGTGATCTGGGTACTTTTCTTAGCCTCTCAGTAACCCTCTAAGGCTAAGGTATACACTGACATTTGTTCTCCTGGGAATTGCCTGTACTAGTTAAATCCCAGGTCCTGTTAATATCCCAGGATTTTGGGCTTAAAATTTGTTAATTCATTTTTCAGTGTTTTTATTAGGCATTTAAATAGTAGAGAACACTATCTGGATTCATAGCTCATGTGTCACTCTATCTGAACTACAAGACAGAAAAACATTTTTCTCTTAGGAATTTGCTACAAGTAATTTTTCAACTACAAGTACTATTGTACTGTCATGATAGTACTACGATTGCTATTTGAATGAAGTCTTCAGGTGACTTGTGTTGTGGAGGGGGCCCAGAGTTCTCTAAGCTGGTACCATAGGAGCCTGCCCCAGGCAGCTGACAAACTGATATCTTCTGAGGGCCCGCCAGCCAGTGTGGCCAAGTCCAGACAACCTTTTCACCAACCAGCTAATTAGGCAACAGGCATTTATTAATCAGGGGAACCTAGCTGATGCATTTGGTGACAACTTCAATTTGTGAAACCTCCTACTAAGCTATTGGGGGAGTGAGGTGCTCCTACTGATGAAAGCTTTTCAGGCGTTGAAAGTATGAAAATACCAAAAGTGCTGCATGATTCTTCAGGATTGAAAAACTAGCATCTCTTACTTCTGCTGCAGTGTGGCCCAAAGGTGTTGGTCTAATGAATGGGGATAGAGAAAGCATACCTAAAATCCTGAGAACAGTGACTAGAGGCAAATTTAAAGAATAAAATTGTATTGATAATAGTAACAAACATCTGTCCAGTTAGATCCATCTGTAAATTCTCTCATTTACATACACTTAATTGTAAAGACATTTGCTTAAGCTAAAAGACTTAAATGTGCCTTTTTTGCACTACCTTTAAAAAAAATTTTTTTTTAGTGATTTCCCCTTGAATCATCTCCCTCCATCCTAGAGAGCAATCCTTTATCCAAAGAATTTTATTTATTTTTTCTTAAGAAAAGGAGGAATAAGAAGGGGTAAAGAAACCTACCATCATCTGACTATTGTGCCATTTATATCTCTTCCTTTTTTTATCTCCCTTTACATAAATGACAGTGAGTAAACTTTTCTTAAATTGATGTGTCCAGTATCACCAGATTTTAGAATGACAGAATGTCAGCCTATCTAGAAATATTCATGACTAGTCTTAAGGACAGTAATGAAACTATAAAGAGAAACCTAACGAATTGGAAAGATTCAGTAATCATAAATGAGTCAGGTTACTATAATGTAAATGGTGATACTCTCCATCAACAATGAAATGCAGTGCTGTAATGTCATTAAAGCTAATAGTAGGAGGTATATAGAGCAATCTAAAAAGACATTTATGAAATGATGCCAAGCAAAAGACACAAAAAATTCACATTAAAAGATTCCCCATATAAGAGGAAAAAGTAAACAGTGTCCTGGTGAATTCATAGAAGAACTAACTGAAAAATTAAGACATTTATAATATTGTTTATACTATTATTTGAACAACTGGTGAATATGGATTATGATCAAGTGTTTGGATTCTTATCTAACAGTGAAATGTTTGTTTTAGGTTTTGAAACTACTTGCAGAGATGAGTTCATTTTGTGGTGACATGGAAAAATTAGAAACAAATTTAAAGAAACTATTTGATAAATTGTTGGTAAGAACTCTCTTTTTTCCCTTGCTAATATGCAACTAAAATTGATATATTAGTATCAGTTTTCAAAGTGAATATTCTCTTAGCTACCATAATGGAGTTTAACCAAAGGATTTTCTAGTTGTTAATCTTTTTTCCTGAACTGCAATTTTCAATAGTATCATTTTTTAATCAGTTTTGCTTTGCTTTTAGAATGATGAACATGTTAAAATTTTTATGGGTAATTTTTTTAAATAGTCTTGGCTATTGCCATTCTTTTCTATAACTGGCATACGGGAATAGTATCACATCCTCATCCTTACTTTATCACAAGTAGTGTCGTGATATTTGTTGTTTGGCTTCAAGAAGTAGTTCAAATCCTTCTGGCATTGTTGGATGGTCTTAAAATTGGTAGTTTGAGCCCCCAGGGCTACCTTGTCTTACTGAGATAGTGCCAAGTTGGGTATCAGTGGCACTACACCATTTAGCAACCAGAAAAGAAATTCTTGATTCACATTCAACACTTCTGCTTTGATACCTCAATAGAACAGTAACCTTAATTAATCATGGTGGGTCCTCCCTCCACTAGTGTGGATTGTACCCCCTCAGTCTTTTCTGAGCTAGGGCTATTCTCATTTGAGTCTTCCCATAAATCTCCTGTAAAAGATCTACCCCCTTTGCATAAGAGACATTCCTTGGAGTCTTATCTTTTCACAGGAGAATCATGTGATACCTTTGTTTAATGACAGTTGCAGACCTGGTCTGAGAACCACGTTAATTGAGTAGACCCCAGAGTTGTGAATTAAGAAGTTTTGTACCTGTGAGTGATACTTGAAAAGTAAAGACTTTTTTAAAAATAGAAAATGTCTGAAGCTTTGGTGACCACTTGTCAGTTTGCAAGAGATTGGCTGCTGGCTTGTATATTGGAAGAATCTCATTACATGGGGTTCTGGATTCTGTTCGTTTTTTTCACCAACATTCCCAGTTTCTCATTCATGTATTTCCTATTAAAGGTATAAAAAGAGCAGTCTCACGTGAAAATGTCCAATTTCCTCACTTTTGTCTATCAGGAGTACATGCCGCTCCCTCCAGAAGAAGCAGAAAATGGGGAGAATGCTGGCAATGAAGAGCCCAAGTTGCAGTTCAGCTACGTAGAGTGTTTGTTGTACAGTTTTCACCAGCTGGGCCGAAAGCTTCCGGATTTCTTGACAGCTAAGCTGAATGCAGAAAAACTGAAAGACTTCAAAATCAGGTGACATATGACTGACCGAAGGGATCCAACCCTTGGCAGCAGGGGAATTATCCTTTACTTAATCTCTGAGAAGAGCAGATTCCTATTCTTCTTGCCAAGGCTAGGTAACTGCTGTTCTGGTTTTCAGATAGGAAAAAAGTGAATGGAGTCACCAAATGTAGTCCAGTGAGCATGCCAGCCTATTCTAGGGATACTGAACAGCTAAAAGAGGCTTGGACAGACCCCAGAGAACCAACAGGGCTTCCCAGAGCTCAGAGCAGAATAGCCTAATGCCCAGGGCCAACAGGGCTATCAGGTGGATGTGTGAGTGGGGATTGTAGTCAGGCTAGCTTACCTAAATATCAGTAAAAGACATGACAAGAACTCATTTATTACTCTCAGGGACAAGATGGGGAGATGTGGCCTAGTTAGATTGGAGGTCAGCAGGCATCTGGGAAAGACAGGGAGGTTTTGGTATACCACAGATTACCCAACATTAGTGGTGGGGATAAGGCAGGCCAGAAATCAAATGCTATTGGACTTTTCATTAAAGGAGATCTGAGGGCCAGGGACTAGGAGAATAAAAGCTCTGCTGCCCTCTGCCCCAGTCTAGTGACATCTGGGATATTTCCATTTCTGGGTGCTGTGTATTAAGGGCATTGAGAGGCATGGGAGTTACAAATAATGCTCTCTGAACCCAGCAAGGGCCTGAGTTCAAGTGCTGTCTTTGACACATTGGTTATGTAACTGGGCAAGTCACTCAACCTCTCAAGGCCCACAAACAATGGCTGTGCAACTGGGCAAGTCACTCAACCTCTCAAGACCCCAAACAACTCTCAAAGCCTAAAAGTTACCGAAAAGGTGCTGAACTGCATTGGTAGAAAGGGAGCTCCCTATTCCAATGAGATCACAAGTCCGTTCCCTGTCCCTGACTGAACTAAATGGTTTGGGGTTCCTTCTGACTTTTGAGAGTCTATGATTCGTTGACTTAGCATTTCTGCTTCAGCAGACTTTATTGAAATTTCTTCCTAAAGATACTTGCATTTGTCTTTAAAAGCCAAGAATTGACTGAGCGAACATGAATGAATCCTCTCACTGCTTCATAGCAGTATGGCCTCCAAACTAGAGTTGAATCCTTTTGAACAGGCAGCATTTGGGGATTCTACATGAACAGATTTCACCAAAGAATCTTAAATCAGTTAGGAATCAAGTCACCACTTTACAAAGCTTTTCTGAATTGTATTTATTGCAGAGGTGTCAAACTCAAATAGAAAGGATCCCTGCAAGCACACACTGATTTAGAAAACCACAAATTAACACTGTCTACGTTATATTGGATTTTAATTTTATTTTAATTATTTTCCATTTTCATTTTAATCTGGTTTGGGCCCACTTCAGGCTTCTGGCTTTCAATCGTGACATCTCTCATGCACTGGCCTGCTTATCCCTGTATAACAAAGGAAGGAAACTTATTTTTAGGACCCAGCACTAAGCTAAAGTTTTTAGTTTTATATCGATCAGACTACTCAAGGATAGAAATTATCTGTTCTGATTTCCTTGGTTTTAAATAATGTACAGTCTTTCTTTGTTTGGTAGTTAATTTGTAAATGCTCTCAGGTGCCATGAAAGTTCTGGAATTAACAAACCACCTCTTTGTATTAGGCTGCAGTACTTTGCCCGAGGCTTACAGGTTTACATCAGACAACTTCGTTTGGCTCTCCAGGGGAAAACAGGTGAAGCCTTAAAAACGGAAGAGGTAAGAATGCCCAGTACCTTCCTGTGAAGGAAGCTCCTACTCTAATAGCGCGACCCTATTTTAAACTATAGCTTCAATCAGTAGCTAAATGTGTTACATAGCTCATTCTTTATTGACATTTGTTATTTGGGCTGATAAAAAAAGAGTCCAGTAAACCCCACCATCATTTTGCCTTAGTCCAAGAAATAGTGCTGGAAGATTGTTGGAATCTCCTGAAATTAAAAATGAGTTTCTTATTTTCCAAATGGCATAGTAGGTTACATAGTAATTATTCATGCCATTCCTGCTGGATATTCTCTTTGACACTTCTGATGAGCAGGATGTTTTGTTGAAGTACTAGGTTGGTTAATATTTTTGTTAAGTAACTATTAATACTGACATTAATTACAGTATTATTCTGATCTTGTTCAACCTGAATATTAGTTTGAAAGAAAATAACAAGGTACACAAATGTTGTAGTTTTCTTATCGTTTTGAAAATAAACTTTCAGATTCCACATTTAAGTTTCTGTCTCCCTTAAAATTGTTAATCATATGTAAAGTTGCTCATGTAAAATAATATAGAGTTATTCTCTTTCATAGTCCTTTTTGAGTAGAGGGGGGGAAATTTCAAATAGACTATTTGAATAAGTGTTATTAAAAATGGGTGTACCAAGAATAGCCCCTTTGCTGCTGCCCACCCCACCTCTCCCCATCCAGAGTCATTTATACTCCCTCCTTTCATTATAGCCCTTGAAACAGAAACTGTTTGGGTCCTTGGTTTTGTTTGCCATGCACACAGTAGATATTTAGTGTTTGAATTTTGTGTGGAATAGATGAGAATGTTGATCCACACCAGATGAGTCTGTTCAACCAGACTCTCCAGTTATATTGTAGTCATAGTCAAGTGTGTTCTACAGTTTTGCCACAGTTCTACCTCATTGCCACAGAAATAGGGCAAAAGGTTTGAGGGGAGGAGAGGTGTTTTTTTGTTTTTCAGTAGTATCATACATTGATTTTTGCCAATTCTTAAAAGCCTTGTTCCATTTAGTTTAGATCTAAATTGTAAATCAGGCCTTATTGATCAAGTCACTCAAGGTAACAAGCAGGATCTCAATCTCTGATGCCACCATGAAAGTTCAGTGGGGCAGAACTGACTATATGGTTATTCAATGAGTGCCAAGCAATATAAGTAAACCTCTACAGAATTAAACCAGGGAATTGCCTCATTGCAACAATTGTTCTGAAAGATAGATATGATTATTGGCGTTTTATTTCTGAACTAAAAATACATAAAAGCTGCTGTTAGAACTGTTACTTACATTGTTTTCCTTTTACAGAACAAAATTAAAGTTGTTGCTTTGAAAATAACAAACAACATCAATGTTTTAATCAAGGTAATTCTTCCCCTTTTTCTCCATCCCTTCTTCCTGTTGAATATTAATGTAGAAAGTGTCTGTTGTCCAAATTTTTGTTGATACCTGCTAAGGTTAGATGCTGCCATTTTGAATAATGGAAGAAAAAACCACAGGTGCATACAAACATTATGTATGTGGTGTCAACAATATACAAAGCAGTTTCTTTACAGATACTGTGTACCTAAGTGATGTAAAAGTAACATCCTCACTTCACGTGAAACTAAAGGCCCATGTCATTGACAGAAAGTCACAGTGATCAAATCCTTTAAATCGATTACTTAGTGTGGGTATCATTATTCCCATTTTACAGATAAGAAAATGGTGACTCTGCAGGTTCAGAGGCTTGACCTTGGTCAAGTAGCAGAGGGAGGCCTCAAACCTGAGTTTTCCATTTCTGAACTCCCCTCACCATATTTGGCCTCCAGTCTTGCTAACCAGAGAGATCAAGATGCCTATTCTGTACTCGCCCTATCAGCCTTTCCTTCACACCCTTCCGTGGAAGAGGCCTTAGTCATCATCTGTTGACTGGCTTCGTTTCTCTCAAACATAGTGGACTTTTCCTTCCTAATATCCACCAAGCCCTGGCTTTGTCTTTTACAGGGAACAGCTCTCCTGTCTAGGCAGCGCTACTTTCTCCCCCTTCTCCCTCAACACTCATATTTCTGGCTCAATGGAAGAGAACCCCATGTGATTGCATCCCACAATACAAGAAAATGAGGAAAGAGCTGATAATCTGTTTACAAGTGAATTACGAAGTGCTTCTTTTTAAGTTAGTAGTTGAAAGTGATGTTTTTACGTTGGTTGTATTTTACCATATTACATGACTGGTGTAAGCGATACCCATTTTTGCTGGTTAGTGTATACACTTACTGTGTTAAATCTTGAGCTTTTTTTCTTCATATTAGCATCTAATTTGCTTCCGATGGCAGTTAAACAACCCAAATAAGCCATCGTTTTTAGAAGTACACCAAAAAGAAAGGTTTTAGCATCTAGTTGTTCTTTTTGTCAGCCAAAATTGTGGTGTAAAATTGGGGCAAATCTGGGGACCTAATGCCTTTTAACAATTTATTTTATTAAATGCTTTATTGTAAACAATATTGTGCAGTAAGAGGCAATATGACCTAGTGTACCATCCCTGGAATCATTAGATCTGGTACCCATCTCTGACATAGAGGTTCCCCTTGGTACCCCAGGCAAGTTGCTTCCTGGTGAGATCATGAAATACCTCTCCTTCTATTGAATACACTATAAGCCACACTCATTGTGTTGGTAAATTTTTCTGCTGCCCTGTTTTGGTATGTTTTTAAAACCTTTGTTACAATGAAGACTTCTGGATGAGGGAAAAAATCAATCTAATGAAGAAGGATATATTCAGAAAGGAAGGGGACAGAAAAAAAAAAGCTTCCATAAAAGTGTTTAAATAATTAACTTCAGTGCCTCAAAGTATCATCCTCATAAGTCCCCAGCGGGATTCTCCTTGTCCCCCAGGGTGTTTTCATTGGTCTTGCCCCTGCTTAAGCACTCTAGTAATGGTGGTGTTTCATAGAGAAGTGTATGATCATAGGCTTTGTTATGTGAAGGTCTAGGGGCTTCTTGTCGTTCTGAAGCCTGAAGTGATGGGCTAGAAACCATTGCTTATGGCTTTAGCCATGAGCTCCATGCACTTGTTAGGCACAATTTATAAAGAAAACCATCCAGTTTTTGAATTGCTGAAAGGCAGCGTGGTCTAGTGTTTAAATATTGGGCTTGTAGGCAGGAAGACTTAGGTTCAAATCTTGCCTCAGACACTTCTTCCTCTGACCGTGGGAAAGTCACTTACCCTCTGATCCTGTTTCCTTCTCTGTAAAATGAGGGGATTTGGACCAGATGGCTTTTAAGGACCCTTCTAACTTGCCTGCTCACATGACTTCTCTTGAATGCTTTCATTTGGGGGCCATATTTCAGCCATTTGTTAAAACAGATTTTCAGGATTTAATAACCTTGTCTAGAATTCTCCTTTTTAAAGAGATAATGAATAGTTGAAAGAGCAGGATCTGTGTTTTAACTCTTGGCTTTAACTAAACTTCATTGCCTGTGTGCCTCTCTGAGCCACTTTGGTTTCTTCATTAGTAAAGTCACATCGTTTTTGTGTGATTCTTATCCTTAACTCTCACAGGGCTCTTTTTTGTTAGGAAAATGCTTTAAAGACATCAACTCTGCATAATTGTGAGCTAATGCTGTTGTTGCCATTCAAGAAATATGGGGAAGTTCTGGTTTCTGATTTCTCTGCATTCCTTGGAGGGTTTGTTTTGATTTTGGAAATTGACTTGCCCTGAAGAATTGTCCATCCATTTTATCTTTTCAGGATCTGTTTCACATTCCTCCTTCTTACAAGAGCACAGTGACATTGTCTTGGAAGCCTGTACAGAAGGCTGAGATGGGGTAAGGAAAGTCTTTGGGGTTAAGCTGTTCCCTTTCTGAACCTGTCAAAGTAGGATGCTTTAAGTATGGTTAGAAGGGAGTCTAAAATACCCAGTTAGATTTTAGTGTTCATAATACAAATTTCTGTAAAATATATTCCTCATATTTGGTATTCAGCATTGTATTTCTTTGGTATTAAGTAGGTTTTCCTGACTGGTCTCTTATGTTATGAAGTAATTTAACTTTTTTTGCCTATCAGTAAATGTCCTTGAAGGAGTACTGCACAATAATATTAGAGGCAGCTAAATGGCATGATGAATAGAGCATTAAACCTGAAATCAGGAAGACTTGAGTTCAAATCCAAACATTTACTAACAGTGTGACCCTGAGCAGGTCACTTAATAATCTGTTTACCTCAGTTTCCTCATCTGAAAATGGGGATAATAATGGGATCTATCTCCCAAGGTTGCTGTGAGGACCAAATGAGATCAGATTTATAAAACAGTACATGACAGAGTAGTCACACTCTTTTAATGCTTATTCTCGTTTCTTCTCTGTCCCTTAATATTACTAATATGTATATATTTATATCCTTTGCAAGTCATTTCATTGCATTTTTCCTGCACAGCAAACAGTATCCTATGAGGCAGGCTGAGGCGACTGATGATGCTATTCCCTAGGGCAAGTAATAGTAGTATTTTTGATGTGCATAACTAAACACAAGCTGGCTAGTAGATTCCAGTGTAAGCATTAGGTCCTCCTGTCCTTTACCAGGTCTGTCATTTGTGATGCTGGCTTCAGTGACTTCCTTCTTGAGTCTATATGAAGTGGTATCAGTGGATTAAGGAACAAAAGAATAGAACTTTTAAGTTTCTTTTCCTTTTTTTTTTGTTTGTTTTAAATCCTTTCCTTCTAGTCCAAAGAGGACAAATGAAGATACAACTTCAGGTTCGCCACCCAAAAAAGCTGCAGCAGGACCAAAACGAGATGCTAGACAAATATATAATCCTCCTAGTGGAAAATACAGCAGCAATCTGGGCAACTTTAATTATGGTGAGCGTTGGCGTTTGGGTGCAAGTAGCACATGGAATTAGGATGAGAACATAGCACTTAAAACCAAGTGTTATATTTAGATATCCTGACCCAGATTCTCTCAGTGCCTCAGTGACTCCCTGGTTGTAACAGGCAACTTCCTGCCCATTGGGATAGTCTCGGATATGATAAAATATAGTTCAGGGAGTTACCACTTCATTAAACTGTCTTGGTGACACTTGCCACATAAAAGTGCAGTTACCAAAGGTGCCAACTTTAAAATCAAGGAGTAATTTAGGCACTGAGAGAATCTACCTTAATATACTGTTTGCAGAAACTGGCAGTATACAAGGTGGTATGTTCCTTTTCACTTGGGGAGGGAAGTGTTTAGATATTAACATCCATTCCCTAGGATTCTTGGGGAATGAACGTTTTTGCTTTTAAGTGGGATTTATATGAACTGATTTGATATAGGGTAGCAGACAAAGAAAGCTTTTTTCTTCAAAGCAAGATTCTTTTCATTTTCCCCTCAAGGTATTTCTTGAAGAATCAGGTGGCTAAGTATTTGACTGTGTACCTCTTCAGCCTAACTTTACCTTAGTGTCACTTTGGGTTACCTTTGTGGCTTTTGAATTTCATGATTGGGAGGGAGGAGGGGGGGGTAAGGGATGTTATTATTTCTTCAGGATAGGGAATTTGCAGTGTGGAAATTCTTAACAACAGAAATTCGGACCAGCATTTCTTTGTAATTCGAGAATTACCAGGAACACTGGGAGTTTACATAATTTTCCCTTGGTCTCACAACCGGATGTGGTATGAGAAAAGGACTTGAACCCAGTTCTTTCTGACTTAAAGATCAGCCCGTTATCCAGTACACCACTACCTCTCTGAAATACAAGAAATGTGAGGCTTTCTTTAAAGCACTTTACATTGAAGAGTTTTGCAGTGGTGTGAGGTTACAGATTTGCTTTTCCTTGAGGTTTGAACATTTTTCTAATATCTTTAGCCCACTTGTTCCACTCAAAGCAGTTCTTAATAAAGTGTATATGAATAGATAAATATCTTAGTATACCCTTATTTTTCCCACCTGTTTTTCTTGCTCTTACCTTGGGGGTCTGTGTATATTAAATCTTATTACTAATTTGATGTCATGAAACTGTTACATATGTGCCCACTGTATCTTTTTTGAAAGGCTAATTGGTTTTTGATGCCCATTCAATATAGAAGTAATTTTCTAGTACCCAAAGTATTTCAATTTCTGATTACCTGTTGATGTTAGGCCAACCAATTGTGCACAAATAAAGCGGCACAGTGTGTATTACAACTTTATTATTGTATAGTAATAAAAATAAGGTCAGTCTTGTGCATCAGAGTGCATGCTACACCTATTCTACGCAAGGAATACACTATTCCTATAGTAGGGCCTACCTTCCAGTTCTGCACTCAGAACCAATGTTTCTTCCCTGTTTGCTGTACTATAAATTCCTGAACGAGAGCTAACTCATTGTTCGATTTTTCGTAGAGCAGAGAGGGGGCTTCAGGGGAAGTAGAGGTGGCCGAGGTTGGGGAGGACGAGGAAATCGTAGTCGGGGAAGACTCTACTGAATACATCACATTCTTCAACGCTGTCACAAGCTTAAAACACTCTTAAACTACCACTCATTGGGTTGCTGGGAATAGCCCTTTAAAGACTGCTGCCTTCAGGTAAAGACTTCAATGTTCTTTATACCTTTGTATGTCTCATCTACTTTTCTAATGGAATACAGACATGTCCAAGGAAAAAATCACAGCTGTATTTTTGGATGCTTCGTCCGCAAACATGCGTTTGTTGCAGAGTCTTCAGGGTTTATTCAGACTTGGAGGACTGCAGTGTATGTGGTTTCTCTTAAAACATCTTGACAGTTTATATATTAACCAGAGAGCTGTTTGTGGCTAAACATGTAATGTAGTGTAGAGTCTGCTTCGGTGACTGGCAGAAAGGATCATTCCTGAAGACTCACGTCAGTCATGACGTGTTACTGGTTTTCCTCTCCCTCCATCCTCCTCCCACCCAGTATATGGAGAAGAGTATAGTAGTCCATGTTCCATTCTTTTTACTTTTATTTCTTTTAACTGAGCTGCCATGCGCTGATGCAGCCCTACTGATTTCTTTGTCATAAACAGAAGATATTTACCAGCTTTTTCTTAAAGGTAGACATTGATTTAGTTAATCTCTGGGAATGACATTAATGGGGCAAAGTAATTTGCTTTTACACTGCTTACATAACTCTTCTCCATGTGTTGTAATGCAAAACTTGTTTGGAATATGGGGTTTTGATGTTCAGTATAAAAATATGTGTGTGCACATATATATATATATATAGATATATATATATGCTGTGAAACTTTACTATACAAAACAAATCAATAAAAAGTAGAAACACTCCAGGAATGGGTAGTCTGTGATGCAGTGATTGTCCTCTTTGGAGTAAGTTGGTCAACTTTTCCCCCAACAGTGAGGGGTTGTGAGTCAGCTTGCACTTAACATTATTGTTATTTAAAAATGAAAACACATAAAGACTACATACACAAAAACAAACCATATTTTGGAGAGCTGTTTTGGAAAAATATAACCAAATACTAAATCTGACTTGAGAATAGCATCCTTCACAGTGCGGGTGGTGTAACCTAAGATTCTGTTGACCAGAGCTTCCCTGGAAAAATTGTTTTGAGGGTGGATAATAAGGAAAAGATGCTCTCTTAGTTTTGCTTTGCCACTTTTGGAATTTTTAACTTCTCAGGTTAATCAAAATTCAAATTAAATATAGACTAAGTTAGAGAACAGTGGATGAAGCAAATCTTAGATGACATCACCAGAAGTGAGTTTGAGGAGTTTTCAAATGTCATAGGTATTTTTTAATAGCATAGGCTTTTTCATAATTTTTGGTTCAGCAGTTAGTCTTCCCCCTCCCTAGTTTTCACCCCCAAACCAAATGCCTGGTTGATATTCCCGAGGTATTTTCATGTCTTTGTGGGGAATAGTTTGTGATTTCAATGCAGGTGTCTTCATTAATGTTCATTGCCGTGCTTTAGTAGTTATCACTGCATTGGAGGAAAATTAAAGCCCCCTTGTTGGTACTACTGCACATTCTCATGGAAAAAATATTTTTTAAAGGCTAGAATAATGATAACAAGTGAGCAGAGGTAATTGATCAGTTTGGAGTGGTGGCAATAATATTCAAACATTCCATAAGCTTCAGATTTGAACCTGAGCTCACTTGGAATCTGGACAAACGTAGGAATGGATAGATGCCATTGAGAAAGATGCAACCAGTTAGTCTGGCCCTTGGATTTCAGACCAGCAGGTGGCCTAAAGGCCACTTTGAATGTAGAAACTGTATTGGGACTACATCTTTGTAAATTTGGACATTTTTATTCTTATTTTCCTCTATTGATTTGAAGTACATGTGTAGATCCTTAGAACTCGGCATAAGTGATTTTGCTCACTGAAGTTTGATGTTCGTTTGAGTGTCTTCCTCTCTATTCTCCTACACCACTGCTACTATTTCCCTACCCTTTAGTCCTTCCAGAGGCAGTAGTGTATGCTATAGAAGGGTTATCTTGCTCCAAAATTGAGAATGAAAACTTCACACCCGTGATTATTTTCCCCTTTTTAAAGACACCTGTTTATCACCTTGTTCAAATGTAAATGTTCCCCTATGCTTTTGGAATAAATTCATTTTGTAATTTTGTTTGTGTCTCCGTGTTGTGATTTATGTCATCTTCAGATTCCATCCCTCTTCCCAGTACAGTTTGGAATTTTGCTTTGGGTAACTAGATAGTTACATTAAGTCTTCATCAGTAATATTTTTTTTTTCCTAAAATGATCAGTGGAAAAATAACTTGGGAAGGTAGAAGAGGCCCATCTCTAAATTCCTGAGTCACTCAGACCAAGTGTCACTCTTAAGAACACCAACATCCACAGCCTAAAAGAGTCAACTATTAAGTGGGCCTTGGTTCTAAAGGCAGATATTTGGTATCATCTCTGATCTCCATATCTGTGCCTTAATTATTTGTATAGCTTGTTTTGCCTCAGCTTTACAAGTGCTGCCAAGATGATGGAGATGGCGGGGGCGGGGAGGGGGGGGAGGGCGTGATATGCAGAAGAAAATAAAAGCCTCTAAATGCTCATTTTTTTTTAAAAATGATGGCTTATAAAAATGACCTTTGGAATTGTCAAGTACTGAATTGCAAAGTATAGAACCCAGTCTCTCAAAAATATCTTTCCTTGGTCCTGGTTTCTGTTCTTGAGAATCTAGCTAAGCAAGCCAGAACCAACCCTGTTTACAAAGAGCTTTACACAAAGGTCTCCAGCCTAGGGTATTCTGAGAGCTGGGATCTTTTAGGTGTGGGTGGACTGCATTCCTGGGGCCCTCCATGGTCTTGTTTGTGGGCTGGACTATGAATCCCCCTACAGCCCTGAAGACTAAGCATGGACCTTGGAGGCTAGCTTTCAAAGCTTTGCCATCTTGGTGCTCTGATGGAAGCTTCTTTGAAGGATAACCTAGGGTTATCTGTGCACAGATAATTGCACACCCCTGAGAAGGTTTACTGTGGGGTCAGAAATGTTAACACAGAATACCCTAGAAGCTGGCAGAATTGGAATCAGCCTTAACGTTTCCATGGAATTTTTTTTTCCCTTTTTGACGTGTGTGACTTCGGGCAAACTATTTTGCCCGTTGTGGTGAGGTCTCGGTTCTTTTTGTAATATGATGGAAAGAGTATTGGATTTGAATCCAAGGACTTGGACTTGCTTCTCATATCTGACACAGCCTCTCTAGCTCTCAGCTTTACCATCTATAAAATCTGGGGTTTGAAAAAAAGGGATCACTCCAAGATTCTATGAAGCTGAAAATCAGTGAACCTATCTGAGAAGAGAGGCGAGGCATACAGAAATAACTACCATATGAAATGAGGGTAAAAGGAAAAGAATTCACTTTTGCCTGGAGTTGTTAAACATTTATTAAACACCTACTGAGTGCCAGGCACTGTGCTAAGTGCTGGGGGGTACAAGTACAAAATCCCTGCCCTCATGGGGGAAACTAACACAAAAGGAAGCTGAGTGAGGGGTGGGGTGGGGCAGTGGCAGCGGCAGCGACAGCCTCGTGGAAAATGAAGAGATGGGTAGCCTGTGCACCTTCCTTAAATGAAGGTTTTAGAAAGTACTCTTCACCCTCTAATCAGTGGCATCCTACAGGAGAGGGTACTGATAAGATGGGAGTATCAAGGCTGAGAGGATCTTTCAGGGTGATGAGGTTTCCCAGAGGCATGAAGTAGATATTCCAAGGAATGTAGCCATGGGAAATGAGCAAATAAGATATGGAAGAGCTTCGTGGAAGTAACATCCGAGGTCATTTCAACAGGTGCCGTAAGGGAGGGCGTTCCAGATATCAAAGACAACAAGCACCAGGAATGGTAAGACATGGAAATGGGAAATCACATGCTGTTTGGGAGAGATTGAGGTAGTATGTGTGGTTTGAAAGGGAACAAACAGGCCAAGAAAGGACTCAAAAGGAAGGTTGCAGCTTAATTTTGAAAAACGTGTCCAGCTAAAGTATTCAATAGGCCAGAAGGAATAAAAGGATCTCAACAGATGAAAAGTTCAGGGAAGTCAGACCAAACCATTTGAGAGCAAAAGTGATGTTTGCCTTTAAGCAAATTAGGAACATCTCTGTTTCACAAACATGTGTCAGGTACTTCTCTGTGTGCAAAAACACCCATCCTGTTTTCCTTTGCTCTAGTCAGAGCCTTTCTTGCTGAGGCTCATTCCTGGCATTGGTAGTACCTTACCTTACAGTTGGCAAAGTGGACACATTTTATCTGAAGAAGTACAGATGCTTCATAAGAAAGGCTCCTTGGGACCAAGATATAAACCACTCTTGCTGAACATCCAGCAGAGAACCCCAGAAACTCAGGAATGGTAGACTTATTAAGGAAGAGTCAAGACACCACAGAGGGCACCCAATATGCAGGCCAATATGTTAGGACAACTGTTACTTCTCAAAGCTTGGTCAGTCGAGTGTAACCCTAGGCCAATGTATTTGTAAGCTTAAAAACAGAAGTAGATTACAGACATCCTGGACCATTGGCTTAGTGACCTATAGGGAGAGGTGAGGGAGGAGTGTTGTATATATACAGTCGCAAGACAAAGGAGGAACTTGGCATAGGATGTACCCACTGTTATAAGCACTGAGGATACAAAGTAAAAGCAGCCCTTGCCCTCTGGGGGCTTACATTCTAATGGGGTAGAAGATGTATACATTAAAAAGTACATAGGAGATACCTACAGGGTAGATGGATGGACACCTTCCTTTAGGAAAGTTTTATTTAAATAAATCCAAATTTCATTACATTGTTCCCAAACCTGGCCATGATGGGGAAAAGACTTCAAGCAATTAAATATGTTTATTTCCCTGGCTGAGAATCCCAGTCTTCTTTCAAGACTCAATTTAGGGGTCAAGCCACCCTTCCCTGATCTCCCCAGTTAATGAGTCATCCTGCCTCAAATTACCTTTATTTGCCCATGAACGTCATGTTCCTACCATAGAATACATAAGCTCCTTATTGGCAAGCACTGTAATTTTGGCCTTTGTAACCGCAGCACATAGCCCAGTGCTTTAACACTGGGTGCTAATTGGTATTTGCTGAATTTAATTAATTATGGCCTCTCTTAGGAGCAAAGATACTGTCAACTGCTTTTTAAAGCTCAGTCAGTGCACAGTGGATATCCATTTGGGCATCATCACTTGTGCAGCCAGATGCTGGCCATCCTTGGTAGGTTTCTGCACTGAGGCTTGGATTCCTATTTGCTTAGGTTGCTTTTAATTCTGTGAAATAATTTTGAAAATTTGAAACAAAACTTCCAAAAAGGACATTGGAAACACACTCAGACAAACCTTGGAGTAAGTCATATAACTGGTTGCCGCACCCCAGGGATACAGTACTAGAGAAGGCACAGAATAGAGCAGCTAACTAAAAAGGTGGCTGGAATAACTTCTGTGTGAACCAAGGCAAAAAAAAGTAATAGTCTCTAGGTTGAGATGTGAAAAGAGTCTTATTAAATTAGGAAGAGGGTAAAAGGGATATCCTCAAAGAGACATATGATCAACAAAGACAACAGAGTGGTTATATATGAAGAGTGTGCTGCAATGATATCCTCACAACCACAGGAGAGAAAGGGAGGCAGGACCTTAGCCTTGAACTGAGAGGGCAGCATGGACCAGAGTCTCACCAGACAGGTATGGCCAGAACTTCCATATCAATTGAATACTGATAGTCAAACATTCAGGAAACCCCCCCCCCTCCCCCATACCAAGGTGCACCCATCATAGTTTAAAGGAAGTAGTTTAGAGGTAAACTATATATGGTGATTAGTAAACATGGAAGTCATTCCCCAAGAAACTCAAGCCAAAAATATTTGAAAGGTAAGCATAAATTTCATAGATAAGGCCATAAAAGATCATTAAACAGAAATTTGACCTCTTTTTTTTGAGGATTGCTACCATGCTTTTCCACAAGATATTCCGTGATGAAACTCTAGACTGCTGAGCTGGATAGACCCCTGATCATGGCAATTCTTTGTCTCAGATTACCTGACCTATTTTAAGCACAGTGCAGTAAACAGCAGTCTTCCAAGTCTAGAACATTTGGGTTCGGGTCCCACCGTGGTATGTCCTTGGGCAAGTCACATAGTTATAACTGGCCCTCGGGTAGCAATCTAAGATTCTAAGTTGCAGAGCAGATGTTGATCTGCATTGGTTGAGGAAGTTTCCTTACTGAGACTTCCCACAACCAGGATTTTTTTGTTTGTTTCATACATACATAGGATTAGAAAGGAAACCAATTATATTGAAATACATTTGTCAAGTTTTTTTGTTTTGTTTAATGTTCCTGATCTCTTGCTAAGTGAAATCACAGGTCTGGCTCAAAAGGGGGGTAAAACATGAAGACTAATTTGTTTTCAGTTCCATTTGTCTTCTCCTTCCCCACCCCTCCCCCCTCACCTGAGGAAATACTTTCCTACCTTCAGGTTTACATTGCCTTCATGGAGATCCCGTAGCACTCCCACTATGTGTAGAACCTCCCTTCAGGAAATCTGTTGTTCATTAATCTAATAGACTAAGGGCTCTGTCTCTCTTAAAGGGGTTTTTCACTCAGACTGTTGACCCCTTAGGCCGAGGGTGGGGAACCTGCAGCCTCCTCAAATTTGGCCCTTTGACTGAATCCAAACTTCAACAGGGATTTCTTCTGTTAAGTTTGGATTCAAAGGGCTACACTAGAGGACCTAAAGGGCCACATGTGGCTTCAAGGCTGCAGGTTCCCCATCCCTGCCTTAGGCTTTAGGTGAAAGCTGGCTCTGGAAGAGAAGTTTGTAATTCTGAAACCTTATTTTCCTATTATGTAACCCTAGTTTTACATCAAATATTTGAGATTAGAAGGTACCTTGGAGGCTATCAGGTCCAGGCTTCTATTTCAGAGATGAAGACAAGCTAAATGATTTACCCAGGGTCATACAGTTAATAAACCTTAGACAGTATTTAAACCCGAGTTACAGAATCATAAAGCTGAAAAAGATATCAGAGGTCATCTAGTTTAACACATACCTCCCCAAGAGTCCCTCCTACAACATACCAGACAAGGGGTTGGGCTATCCAGTATCTTATCTTAATAACTCCAGTGAGATAGCATCCACTTTGACATAGCACTAAATCAAAAGGAGCTTTTCCTACGCTTAGATGAATGGATGCAAAATGAAATGAGTAGAACCAGAATGTTGTACACATTAACCCCAATACTGTATGATCTGCTGTGAGTAGCTTAGCTGTTCTCAATGATCCAACACAATTCTGAAGGACTTTTGATGAAAGGTGCTGTTCATCTCCAGAGAAAATTGATGGAGCTTGAATGCAGATGGAAGATACTTTTTCTTTATTTTTCATTTTTTTGTCTGTTTTCTTTCACAGTATGGCTTACAATGAAAATGTATTTTGCATGACCACACGTGTATAACCTATGTGAAACTGCCTTCTCAATGTGTGTGTGGGGGAGAATTTGGAACTCAAAATTTGAAAAAAAAAAAAAAAGTTAAAAGTTTTTACATTTAATTGGGGAAGAATAAAATATTAATTTTTTAAAAAAACCTTTTCCTTAACTTCAATCCTAAAGCTACCATGAACAGCTTACACCTGCTGCTACTTGGGCCATTTTGGACCAAGCAGAAGTCTGATCTATCTTCTATGTGACAGCCCTTCAAAGCCCTGAAAATAGTTTTTATGTAGCCTAAATCTTGTCCAAATCTAAACAACCCCAGCTCCTTCAGCCAATCCCTGTATGGTATTATCTTGAATACTTTCATCATCCTTTTCCTTACCACTCTGGCTGCTCCATAACTTATACATGCTATTCCCAAAATGCAGCAGCTAGAACTGAACGAAATCAAGACCTGGTCCGATCAGAGGAAAGGGTACCTGAACAATAACCCCTGTGGACACTGCTGCTCAGTGACGCTCTAACGCACAAGTGACATTCACTTAAGTGTTTCTGACCACAATGCTGCTTGCGGCTACTGTGGCTGTGTAGGACCAATAACACCAGCACACAGGAGAGCTGCGAGTACAGGTTCTTTGATCTGCTCTTCTAAGGAAAACAACTTTAAGGGGTTTACAATCTCACTTTAATTAAACACACATATGTTATTCACTTAGTTCAGGGGAAAAAGTCAGCACCCTGAAATTACAAGCATACATTATATAAACAGAACAAATAAACACAAATCAGTAGACAGGCAGCAATACGTAGTTACCAGAGAGAGAGAAGCACCAACATCTGGATTTTCAAAGCGGGGGTGGGGGGAAGGCTCCTTGATGGCTACGAAGAGTCTCCACACCAACACTCTTCAAATGACTGTGCCCCCAAAACAAAACATTAACCTCTGAGTATACATACATTTCTTCAGGGTCAGAGGGCATCACAACCATGTGACTCAAACCCATGTGACCTAGGCCTTCTTGTGACTTAAGCAGGTCATCAAAGACTCCCAATGCAATCAAAGACTCTTGATTGAAACAAAGGCAGACTCATGCTGAGAAGCACTCAAACAAAAAACAGCAAAAAGTCCCACTTTGGTTGCCATTACATTGGAAAGGCAAGACTCATCAAAGGTACATCAGTGCTGAGGAGCGCTCCAAAACAAAAGACAAGAGGTCCCACTTTACCTGCCATTCAAACAAGGACAAGACTCATTAAAGGCACTTGACTTATCCTTCCAAAAGAGAACATAGTAAAAAGGTCCCACTCTTCTTACCATTACAGGATTTAGCTGCAAAAAAACGATTTGTAGGGGCAGCTAGGGGGCTCAGTGAGTGGGAGGACCTGAGTTCAAATTTGGCCTCAGACACTTGACACACTTACTAGCCGTGCCAAAAAAAAAAACCGATTTGTAACAACACTGGTATTTCAAACAATATGTAACATTGTACCAAAATGCATTCATTTTTCTTTCACAATATGACATACAATGGAAATGCGTTCTGCATGACCACACATGTACAACCTATGTCACACCTATGTCTGGGCATTCCTTATCTCTGCCTCCTGGCTTCCTTCAAGTTCTAACTAAAATCCCACTATCTACAGGAAGTCATTCCCAATCCCTCTTACTTCTAGTGCCTTTCCCTCTGCTGATCACCTATTTACCTGTATGTAGCTTTTTTTGTACGCATTTGTTTGCCTGTTGTCTCCTCCATTAGACTGTAAGCTCCTTGGGGGCTGTTTTGCCTTTCTTTGTATCCTCAGTGCTTAGCACAGTGCCTGGCACAGAATGGTCTCAGAATATAAATTATTTATAATAAACGAATGCTTATTTATTAAGGCACTCAACTAGTGCTTATTGACTGACATCACCAATACATTGCGTTACTAACAGTTGTACCATGGCTTGAAATATCAGTCATTTTGATAACTTTCCAACATCAACTAGTTTACATTGTTGTAGGAACTACAAGGCAAAAACTATGATTACGATTGGGAAGTGAAGTTGAGATGGGACAAGGGTAGAAGAAAGTTGGATGGTTAAGTATAATGCGGGGCGGGGGGTGTTATTCTGTTGCTTAGGTATGAGCAGTTCTAATTATACGGAGGATCACAGCTGGAAGAAACCTTAGAGGGCATCAACACCCTCCTTTTACAGATGAGGAAACAGGCTGAGGACGTGCCTGGGTTCACACAACTACTAAGTGTCTGAGGCAGGATTTGAATCTAGACCATGGGGTTAAGAACCTCATCTTTGTTGTATCCCATGCAGCCTCTCCTGCCCACCAGCTACACAGAAAGTGCTTAATGCATGCATTTTTTTCCACCCAAGTTCACAGATCCCCTGAAATCTAGGCTCCCAGATTAAGAATTTTGCACTCTTCCTGGCATTCTCTTAATAAATGCTTGTTGTTTAGCTGGTGTGTATACACCAGGGCAGCCTATCATGTGGAGTAAATGAATGAGTGAAATGAAGTAATGAATGCAGCATGAATGTCTGAAGAATGAATGCTTGGATGAATGAATGAAGAATTAATGAATAAGTGAATGAATGAGTAAAAGAATGGATAGATGAATGAAGAGTGAATATGTGAATAAATGAATGAGGGAATGAAGAATTAATGAGCAGGTGAATGAATGCATGAATGAAGAATCACTGAGTGCATGAATGAGTGCATGAATGAATGCGTGAATAAAGAATGGGTAGATGACTGACGAATGAATGTGGATAAATGAATGAATGAAGTAATGAAGAATTAATCAGTGAATGAACAAGTGAATGGATGAAAGAAATGAGTGAAGAATGACTGTGAATAAATGAGGAATTAATGAGTGAATGAAAGTGCATGGATGAATGAATGAGTGAATAATGAGTGAATATGTGGATAAATGAATGAAGGAAGAATTAATGAGTGAATGAACAAGTGCATGGATGAATGAGTGAATAACGAAAGAGTGGATGAATAAAGAATGAGTGGATAAATGAAGAATGAGCGAGTCAATGAGGAATGAGTGAATGAATGGGTACAAAGATGAATTAGTGAATGAAAAATGAATGCGAGCATGAAGAATGAATGAGTGCATGAAGAATGAATGAATGCACGCAAGCCTGCATTAATGAAATCCTATGAGGCTGAGGCAACGTGCGTTACAGCATACACTCTGGTGCCCAGGTCCTCCTACCATCTCTGGGAAGGCAGTTTCTTCCCCGCCCAGTTTAGCAGCTCTCTAGAGGAGGAAGGGCTTACGATTTCCCCCGACACTTCGGCTGGTAGAGGGGCGGAGGAGGATGGGGGAGAGGTCCAAAGAGGAGTCCACGAGGACCAGACATCTCCCGTAGGAATCCGGCCGGAAATCCCGCCCCCAACGCCCGCCCCCAGCAACGCCCCTTAGGCCCAGCCTTCGCCGCCACCTCCCTTACCAACATGGCGGGCCGCGGGGCCGTACTTCCGCTTCCGGCGCGAGCAGCCGAGTTGGGGGGGAAAAATGGCGGCGGCGGTGGCGGCGGCAGTGGCGGCGGGGGTCCGCGGCCGCTCGGGGCTGTGGCCTGCCCCGGGGCCCAGCTGGCTCCTCGGCCTCTCCGTCTTCCTGGGCGTCGCGGCTCGCGGCGCCTCGGCCACCACCCACTGGATCGTGACGGAGGACGGCAAGATCCAGCAGCAGGTAGCGGCGGCCCCTCTCGGGGGGCTCGGGTTCCGGCCCCGGCACCCCCGGGCCCGGGCTCGCCGCAGAGCCCCCTCCTCCCCTCCCTCCTTCCCCCCGCCCGCGTGGAGCCGCGAGCCCGCCTACACGCGCGTGCGTCCCCCCCAGCCCCGGCCAAGCCCGCCGCGCCGCGTGGGCCGGACCTCAGTTTCCTCCTCTGTAAAAGGAGCAGCGGGCGGGCTCCGGGGCCCCCCAGGCCCGGGGAGCCCGAGCTTCCTCAGCCCCCTCCCCTAGAAAGCCGGCGGCGACGGCGGCCCCAAGCGGCATCGCCTCGGCCGGCGAGCCAGCCCTGCCTGGAGGGGGGAGAGTCCTGAGGCTGCGTGACCAGAATGGGCAGAGACAAAATTCAAACCCAGGACCCCCGACTCCAGCTCCAAGCTTCGAGCAGCAGGCAGGGTGGCATAGTGCACAAACCCGGGATTTCTTTTCTGGCGCCCATTCATTCGGTCCCAAGAGCGCAGTGCCTGGCCCTTGAGTGCTTCTTCATGCCTTACTAGGTGCCAGGCACCGTGGACACAGCCCATTAACAAGCATTTATCATGCCCTTACTGTGTGCTAGGCATGAGAATCACCCCGGTGTGTGTGATGGATAGGCATCCCACCTCCAATACTACCGACCGAGTGACCCATGCCCAAGTCACAACTTCTCAGGGTCCCATAGTCCCAACAGTGGCCACAAAAGAGTCTAAGACTGTTTGCAAAGAAGGGTCTCGTGCCCACCTGCTTTGGTATAGGGAGTTTCCTCACCTGGACTTCTGTTTACCAGTGAAGTCACATGTCCAGTGCCAATTCCTATCCCTTCCCCCACCTTACTCACAGTCCAGTCCCTGAGGAAAAGGTGTATTGCAACCCCCCCTCGAATTGCTTGTAGGAAGATAAGAGAATTGAGTTGACTTAGGCCAGTTACAAACTGGTAATCATGGGCACTGGAATTTTAACCCAGGTCTCCTGTCTCCCAAGTCTCTATTTATTCTACAACACTATATTTTCTTGATTCAAAAGTCATTCGACAAATGAAAATATGCATACCTAGAGACGGAATATGCAGTATACTGTTTCTCCAGTAGCTACTTAATACCCCTACTTAGCATTCTACTATCAGATTTTTATTTTATCCTAAGCCACTTGTCACATAAAATGTTATAATGAAACATCTAAGAAATGCAAAGCGGCTGGTGAATCTGCCCCGTTGTAACAATTTCTGTAACAATTAGATTTTATAATCACTATTTTGCGCATCTGATAACATGGTGAATTCTGGCTTTTGAACATTCAGTCATTTGGGGCTGGGTTGCATTTGATGTCAGATTTTTATCTGAATGAGTGAATTGATGGTTTTACATTTAGAATCATCTGTTTTTCACAGTCTAGCTGGTGAAATGACATGCTTTTCATTTAATCCTAGATTGTTTGGTCACACCTGTCTTCACAACTCAAATAGGAAAAGTTCCCATGTTCCCTAGTTAGTGGCCTAGCTCCTATGGAAGACTTAAAAAAACCAAAAACCCACAACCCTCAAAGACATTAGAAAGCAGCCTTTACAAGTCACTCTTAGTAGTGCTTGAAATTTAATGTGAGAGCCAATTGCTGTGCATGCTCCACCCTGTTCTTGTTTCCCGGTCTTGGTTTTCCCTGAGGCCCTTCTGAAATGAGGCTGGGAATAGTCGCACTTAGTGCAATTTGGGGAGCCTTCCTTTGGCTTCCTTCCATTGGCTCTTTTGTTATTATTGTTCTTGGCCACAGCTATTTATATATCCAGTGACATTGAGTTCTCTTCATGACGATGTCCTGCCACCAAGCTGAGAAAGTAGCCCATCTGGAAGATACAAACTTACACACTGACCCTTGGGATAGGAAAGAGAGGACCTGCCCTCATTTTACAATGGTTTACAACATAGGTCTTTTTTGTCAATGGACTGGACAAGCATTTCCTCTTTCCTTTCCCACAGTGACCAGCCTGGAGAGCTTTCTCTATCTGTTCCAGATAATCCTGAAATGTAGGGACTAGACAAGAGTCTGGTGGAGAAAGCAAACTCTAGGCCCAAGGGAAAGACTTTGAAGGGGACCAGTCTGGCACAAATCCTTTTGGGAGTAAGGAGTCCTGCTTTACATTTACACTGTTGCATTCCTGTAGATGCAACATTTTATACAGATACAAATAAGGTTCCCCAGGTTTACAATGTAACAGTTAGCAAGCTTCAACTGGGAAAAGTTAGTGTGGATGCAAGGAGTTGGAGGTGTGACCTGGCCCTGACCCTGACCAATCCAAGCAGCTGCTGGCCCTTGCTCCCACTGAGCATTCTATCACTTAAATTCAAGCAATATTTGTTGTGTACTAGCCGCACAAAGGAAACATAATAAAACAGGTCCTGCCCTGAAGGAATCAACTGTCTCTGGCAGTAGCCAGATTATTAGATTGACAGTATTTGAATGGGCCACGTTCTTGGCTTCAAGAAGCATGCCAGTCAGGTTCCATAAACATTTATTAAAACAGCCTTTGAGGAAGGTTTATTCTGGTCCCCTGGCTCCACTGTCACATTCTGACTGTGTGACCTTTCTTTGCTGTTGGTCTTCTGTGTAATGATTGTTCCCACTATTGGAAGAGAATATAGTACTTTTTAAATTCCTGATCTAATTAGTTGTTGAAGACCATAGAATTTTGGAGCTAGAAAGGAACTTGGGGATCTAGTCGAACCCCATGGTTTTAGACATAAACAGAAGTCCAGGAGACCGAGTGACTTGCTCAAAGTCACAGGCTAATATAATGGCGGAACTACCGTTGAAACCCAGTTTTTTTGTCTTCATATCCAAATCTTTCCACTACACAATGTGAAGCTTCTCTATTCTGGAAATATCTTAATAGCCTCAGGAAGTTGTTACATAGTACAGTTTGTGTCTCTGTAAATCCCCACATTTATAGTTTATTTTTTTTGTATTTTTTGTAATTCCTGGGATAAGCAGCGTTAACACAATGGGATTATCCTCAGGTGATTGTTAGAAATGAGATCGATGAGGAGTTTCAGTGAAGGAGATGTAGGACTCAATGTCTTGCTTTGTAAGCTGGAATTTTTAAGTTTTTAAGAAAAAAGACCAAGTAAACGCCTGTTTTCTCTTTTTCATAGATTCTTATCACATGAAATATTTGACTACATTGGGTAGTCAAATATGCCTCTAGCTGCTTGTTTTTGGAAACACTAGACAGCAGAAATGTGAATTGCTTTAAAAATAAATAGCCTAAATATTACAGAAAGGCCCAAAGTGACTCCTTGTATTCTCTGTCCTTAGGCTATCAGGTGATAGTAACATTTGAAATCATCATCCTGATATTTTGGAGTGTGTCTTAAATGTACAGTAGGTCACCACTTTTTATAATATATATTTTAAAGTGCTCATCAATTAAATATCTGGATTGCCAATTGATTTAAACAGGACAGTCTGCTCTAATCTCAAA
Organism: Trichosurus vulpecula; assembly: GCF_011100635.1. Lineage (NCBI taxonomy): Eukaryota > Metazoa > Chordata > Mammalia > Diprotodontia > Phalangeridae > Trichosurus > Trichosurus vulpecula. The sequence continues at coordinate 254,655,875 of NC_050578.1, forward strand.
TGATGAAGGCATTCAATGAGGTAATCAGTTTTCCCCCCTAGAAGAGAGCATTTGGTTGTCAGTTTTTATCTTAGCACAGCAAATACAGGCATTTCCCTGTTAGCTGATTTATGGTGTTGACAGGCAGCTAAGTGACAAAGTGCTTAGCATTAGGTTTGGATTCAGGAAAACCGGATTCCACATCCTGCCTTAGGTGCTTAACCTCTCTCTGCCTCAGTTCTCTTATTTGTGAAAATGAGAAAATCGGACTTGCTGCCTGCCAAGGCCCCTTCCCACCCTAAATCTATGATCCTATAATTATATGAGGCGATACCTGGACGTATGAGCAAAACTGCAATCCTTGACTTTGGGGTTTATTTTTTTTTTTTGACTTTGCTGGTTTTCTGTTTTACTTTGTACACACATGATATTTCACCAACCTTATAGGGAGATACTGGGACTCTAGCAACTATTTATATCATTGATAACTCGTTCTGGAGAAATCGGTTTCAGTTCCAAACAGTGGGCTGACAAATGGACTTTTGGAAGACAACTGATTTCTAAGTTGGGACTTCCATATATATTAAGAGGATTCAATTGTATTACCTGCTTTTTGCCTCCAGTATCCTTGTTACAGAACATTCCTTTTGTATAGTCACTGAGAAATTCAAATGCAGGAAGATCTGATAACTGTTTTTCACTCAAATTCTTCTACCACTATAAAGAAAAGTTGTTTTCTGTAGCTACTCCTACCAACTCCTCAAAATGTCCTTTTTTTTTTTCCTAGCACAAATGCTTTTCCATCTTGATCATTATTTCTTTTGACTCTTTAGAATGTTTTTAGGATAATTTATATATACACATACAGGCTGTCCCAAAAGTCTTAGTAAAGTTTTAGGTTATTGAAGTTTAAAACTGCAGATATGTATATCCTAATCAGTAAAGATTTATTAAGCACCTACTTTGTTTCAGTATGAACTGCTAGGTGTTAAAGTGGATAGAATGCTGGCCCTAGAGTGAGGAAGACCTGTCTCCCGGAGTTCAAATACCACCTCTGATACTTACCAAGCGTGTGATCCTGGATAAATCACTTAACCATGTTAAGTTAACAGCTCTTCATCTGTAAGATAAGCTGGAGAAGGAAATGACAAAACAGTCCAGCATCTTTGCCAAGAAAACCCAAATTGGGGTCATGAAGAGTTGGATTCTACTGAACAACATCATGGTCCCTTCTAGCTCTAAATCTCAGCCCCAATTATATAAGTGAATACCAAAATATATACAAAGTAATTGGGAATGGAGAGAGGATGGGGAATAGAACTTGGAAGAGGAGGTTTGAGAAAGTTCTCCTACCATTCAATAGAGTTACTAAAATAAGAGCTCAATGATTTAGATTTAGTAAGTAAACCACATCCTTTATCTATAGGACCTTAATAGCTTGTAAGCTCATGGGTAACTGGGTCTGTCTGGTAGTGATTTGGTTTTTATTAGGAAAATCAACTGTGCAATACTGTGCAATTAACAATTCCTTCAGCTATTTGCCATGAAATTTAAGGAGTCTCTCCCCCTCTAGGTGTTTACAATAATAATAATAATAACAATAAACTGTATTTTACAGTCTGTTTCACTAACTTGGTTTTATCTCAATCAGTTAGCAAGCATTTCTTAAGTATTTACTTTGTACTAAGTTTTGGAATTAAACAGGCCTGGGCCCTGAGGAATTTATATTCCTAAGTGGAAACAACATGTACATATACAAAGTATCATAATCTGCTTCTGTAATTTTATTTATATGCTATAGCGAAAATTTGGAAATGTTTCCTAATTTCATTCAAAATGAAATAGTCCATGTCTCAAGGAACTTACATTCTATGAGGAAGACATGTACATATATATGCATATACAGAGTATATACCAAAAGAATCCAGAAAAGGATGTGGGGAAGGTGGTCAGGAAAAGCTACATAGAGGAGATAGCTTGAGTTGAATTTTGAAGGAAACCAGAGATTCCGAGAGGTAGAGATGATAAGGAAACTGGAATGTTAGATGTGAGGAGCAGCCAGTGTGAAGAGGCAAGAAAGGGGGCTTTAAATGCTGTATGAAGGCTTGCTTTAAATGCTGCTCAGGCAGGAGTTTGTGTATGATTCTCCAAGACCATGGGAAACCACCACATTTTATTCAGTAGAGGAGTGACATGGCCAGACCTGTATTTGAGGAAAATCCCTTTGGCCACTGTATGGAGGATGAAATAGTGGTGAGAGACTGGAAGAAGGGAGGCCAGATCAGGGACTATCGCAATGGTCTTTTGTCTTTAGCTGAATGCATAGTTCTTGACTCTAGTAGAATGTTTTCCACTCATGTGGCAGCCATCCTTCCTAGTTTTGGCCTTCATTACCTCTCATCTGAACCATCATGGTAGCCAGACTACTTCGACTCCATCTACCCAAGGTTCTGCCCTGGGCCCTCTTCTGTTCTCCTACTGTACTCTTTCTTAGTAATTCCCATCATTTCTTTGCAGGTGACTCACAGATATGTGTGTGTATGCTCACATACACAAATGTGTGGATATATACATATGGATATGGATATATATATGCATGTTGTGTATGTATATGTGTGTGTGTATATGTATGTATGTATGTATATATGCACACACACAGAAGGTATAGGCTTTTTGGGTGGGTGGGTGTGTGTGTAAGTAACTAAGTAAGTAAGTAATCTCCAGTCCCAGTCTCTCCCCCATTCTTTAGTTCTGCCAAGATGGAACATTTGCTGTATACAGTCATGGGGGATGACCCGGAAGCTTTTACACAAACTCAGTGCACAGGGCAGTTGCTCTAAAAACTGCTATTAGGCACATTCACTCGAATATTTCTGTTGCTCTGACAGATAATGAATGCTTCTCATAGCCCTTGAAATTGATCAATACTTCCTCAGTGTCTGGTTTGTAAAGGATTTCTCACCTAAAGCTCCAGGGAAATCATTCCATCTGGATGTCAGAAGAAAGCATCTTTCTTACCTTGAGCTTCAGGAACAGGTTGGTTTTGCCATCAGTTAAGAGCTTGCTCTGTCAAGCATTGAGCCCACTACTTGATTCTTTCTGTAGATCCTCCCTTCCAGTGCATAGTAGTCATTTCATAAATGTTTGTTACCTGCCTGTTGTTGAAATTAAACCAGACAGAAGAAAAACAATTGTATCTTCTTCATTTCAGGAAGCTGCCTTTTAGAGCCATAGTGGATAGGACACTGGACTTCAGGTCAGGAAAGACTGAGTCCATATCCTGTTTCAGGCACTTACTAGTTTTGTGACCCTGGTGAAGTCCCATAACCTTTCTACACCTCAACTTCCTTATCTGTAAAACAAGGGGTTGGATGGACATGATGCCTTTAAGATCTCTTCCAGCTCTAAATCTATCATCCTACTTGGCTTCTTGCTAACCTGTAGCTCAGTAAAACACAGTATGTAGTTACATTGTCAAAGTTGGGGGGGAGGGGTGTACCAAAGTTTCTTTTGTAATTAGTTAACACATTTTACTGGGCATTCGACTGTAGGTACAGCTTTCAGCTAGGCTCTAACCTGATGAGTACAATTACATTCCACAGTACTTAGAATTCCAATTAGGGGCTTCCTGGCTGGAGTGACTCAGGCACAAGGAGTTTGCCTGAGGTTCCAGAGGTAGCTAGTTCAAAGACAGGTCGTGACTGGAAGTCACTTCCACCAGCACATTTAGAGAGAAAGAAGAGAGCAAGATTGGTTTGATTTGGCATGAAGCAAATTCATTTGTTATCCCAGTAAACAGCATCCTTTCTTACTTTCTCCAAGTAAGATTCTGAGTTGGACCAACCATATCAGATGTACTATTAAATAGGTCTCTGTGTTGTTAGTAGCTAATAAAAGGAAAGGCAAGTCCTTTTTTGCTTACAGGTTGAAATTAATCATCACATCTTATTAATCCTCATTTCACTTATGCTAGGACTTAATAAGGAAGACAACAGTGTGTGATTATGTAGGATCTTTCTCATTCTTTGATGAATTAGTGGTGCTATCCCATTGTTTCTGTTTAAAGTGGTGACATCTATTACTAGTTGCCAGATGAATTCCCTAAATAGTGAGGATTTTATAGGATTTTATCCTATAAAGGTATAGAATTTCAATTGTGAACAGTGATTTTAGCATCATATTTCTGCCATTATGAAAAGTTTCCTCTCTTCAAAAGTTTAATTCAACCAACATAGTAATAATAGCAAATCCCTGAATCGTTTTTCAGTTACATGTCATAAACTTTCTCCTTGAGAAACCGTATTGATTTTGCCTGTTTTCAGAAGGATAAACTGGAAGCTGAGTATTGTCTACTGTGGCTTAAGGTACAGAGCAAAGTTAAGCAGCATCTCTTGAGTGCTGATCCAGCATTTGATTTTCCTTGGTACCCTAAGCAAATATTCACCCATTTGAGCTAGAATTTCTTTGTAAAATTGAGTCATCCATCATTTTTTATAAAATAATTCCATTTTTGTATGATTATAAAGGATAAATCTAAATCCAATATGACTGTAATTAGAAATGTAGCCCAAATTTATGAGAATTATTGTTGAGGAAAATCTGTTAATTTACTTCTCAATTTGGGAAATATACATATTTAAGAGGTGACATAGTGTAATGAATAGAAAGCTGGGCTTGGAGTCAGAATGACCCGGGGTCAAATCCTGCCTCATACTTGTACTAACAGTAAGACACTGACCAGCTATCCTCAACTTCTTGGTAACTCCCAGGCTACTCTCTAAAACTAGAAGTTACCAGCATAGGTAGAGGGTGTTTGACAGAGGATATCACATATCTGGACTTTTGTTGATTTTACTTAAACAGTGACCAACCTTATAAAAGCAGCAAATTCACAAGAGTATTAATTAATATACTTGTAAATTTTAGTTACTGTCAATTAGTATTTTCCAGTGACCCTGAAAATGAGAAAGTAAAGTAAGAAATAATTAGGTTGAAACTTAGAGTAGAAATATATGGATATAAGTATTTTTACAGTTCATTCAAGATGAGAAAAAAAAGTTGCATAAAAGAAATATGTAACAGATTAAAGGTAGTACATAAATAATTTTTAAAATTTTATGGTAGAGGGACAAATGATCTAGACTTTCAAGGGAAATAATGGGAAAAAAAAAGTGGAAATAGAACTTCCCCAACCTCAGGTTATATTATCATGCAGTAATCATTAAAACTATTCTGTACTGGTTAAAAAATAGATAAGTAGATTCATAGAACAGATAGATAAGGAAGAATCAGAAGCGATTGAATTCAATGACCTAATGTTTGATAAACCCAAGAATACAAATTATTTGGAAAAGTACTCTGTTTAACAAGAACTGCTGAGAAACTTAGAAAGCACTTTGGCAGAAATTAAGTTCAGACCAATACCTTACACTATATACTTCAATACACTGAAAAGGGATTTAAGACCTGCATGTAAAAGGTCACACCATGAGAAAAATAAAATAGAAGCCACCTTACTCTGGTACCTCTTGGTTATGGTTGAAGGAAGAATTCCTAACTAAAGCAGAGGTAGAAGTGATCAAAAAAGGTAAAATAGGTCATTTGAGTTATGTGAAATTGAAAAGCTTTTACACAGTCAAAATCAGTGTGGCTAAAATAAGGGAAAGTATCAATTGGAAAAAATCTTTGCAGGAAATATCAATAATCCACACCTCATGTTGTATGACTTGTTTAATGTGCTCCCATAAAACCTGGATAGAGGGGGTCCATCCAACATAGCCAAAGGCCTTTTCTCTCTCTGTCTTTTAACTTTATCTAGGTACCAGTGACTGGTCTACCCCCTTTAGTGGACATACATTTTCTGGAGAATATAGTATTTTATGCCGTGCCTTATACACAAGTCATCATAGGTAATACAGTACGTACTATGCACACACCACACATCTTTCCATTGCCATTTGGATTACCTGTCATTTAGATTCTTGGGAGATTGTGAAGGTCCATGATTTGCAGCCACATAGCATCACCAGAAGAATATTAGTGTCAAACAGGAAAGAAGAAAGAAATGAAACAAGAAAGCATTTATTAAGTACCTACTGTGTGCCAGGCACCATGGCTAAGTGCTTTACAAATATTCTCTCATTTAATCCTCACAACAACTCTGGTTGGTAAGGGCTGTTAAATAGGGCTCATGTTTTGTGAAGCTCAAATGAGATTATTTGTAAAGCATTTGGCATAGTTTCTAGCACACAATTAAGTACTCTAAATGCTTAGTATTATCATAATTATTTTGATTATTATAACAATGGCAAAAACTTTGTTCTAGGCTTGTATTTACCTAGTTTATGGCTTGCTTGGGTGTGAATGACTAGGAGGTTGTTTAGAAAAGTTGTCTCTTGCATCTATCAAGTACTCATGTTTTTTATATATACTAGAAAAACACTGTTGGAAAAGAGTCTTTCAGGTTGAATTTTGTTCAGCAAAATTAAATATTTTAAAATAATTGACATACAGTAAACAGTTGTATCTTGTAATCTTTGTAACTGTATCAGTTGAGTAATTTCAGAGATATGGTTTCAGCATGTCCAAAACTGAGCTCATCATCTTTCCCCCAAAGCCCTCCCCTCTTCCAAACTTCCCGATTTCTTTCTAGTCTCCTAGGTTTCTAACCCCACAGTGATCCTTGATCCTTCTCACCCTCCCTCACCCCACACACTAATCAGTTTCAAATCTTGCCATTTCTTTCTTCACTATGTCCCTCACATCTAACTGACCCCTTCCATCTACTCACTCAACTTTCCATTTAGTTCAGGCCCTCATCCACCGCTCACCTAAATTATTGCTCTTCCTGCCCCTGGCTTTACACCATTCCAGTCCATCCTACTCACTGCTGCCAAAGTAATGTTCTTTAAGTGCAGATCTGACCATGTGACTCACCTACTCAATCCATTCCTTTTGTTTCTAGAATAAAATATAAACTCTTCTATTTAGCTTTTAAAGACCTTCTTACACATCCTGGTCTCAGTCTATCATTCCAGCCTTGTTGGACATTACTCCCCTGCTATAGCCAAATTAGTTTTCTCTGTTTCTCACACTCAGCGCTCCATCTTCTGACCATTCCTTTGCATGGGCCATCCCGTATACCTGATACATTCCCTACTTTCTTCTGCCACAGAGGCCCTCTCTTCCTTTCAGATGCCACTCATGCCATCTTCTGCATTCAAGCCTTTCCTAGTCATCTCAGTTGCTAATGCCCTTTTTGTCAAACTACCTGAAGTTAACTAGTTTGTATACATTGGTATTTATTCACTTTACATTTGTGCTGGGTATATTTATTATATTTATATGTTTCACCTTCGTTGGAATGCAAGCTCCATGTGAGAAGGGATTGTTTCATTTGTGGTACTTGTGTCGCTAGCACTGTTCCTGGTGCGTAGTAGGTGCTTAATACTTTTTGATTGATCTCTGAAAGCCTGCCAATTCCTTTATCATCTTTTTATCACAGGTAGCTTCAATATGTGCATAGACTACTCTCATGAAAATTTTATAGAAATGAGAATATAGGCATTTGAGTCAGTAGTTCTTCATGTCTTATCATTTGCCTGTTTCAGTAGTAATACTGTCCATTTGTCATCTTTTTTCAATTGCTTTGAGAGTCTGTCCCTCAACGTCCTGAAACTTGTAAATACTTGGGAGATTGTGAAGGTCCATGATTTGCAGCCACATAGCATCATTCAAGTCAGGCTGTTCTGCCTATGGTTGGTTTCTTTGGTGCTGTTTCCATTTCCCCATAGAGCTTATTTTAGAATCCAGATTTTTAGACCAAGATTGTGCAATCCGTATATGATGGCTCCGGTTGTAATTAATAGGGGTAAAAAGCTTTGTCAGAGAAATACTAATAGAGATCTCTTCCCTTTTTTGCTTCTTTGGGATTTTTTCCCATTTTCATCTTTAAATGATCTTGATCCAATTTAATTGACTTTCACACCAGGCTCTTTGCAGATCCATTTTTCATTCCATCACTCTTCTCTAAGGAGAATCACCATTTTCTACCACCTTAATGATAGCTAGCATTCACATGGCACTTCAGTGTTTACAAAGCATTTTACATATGTTGTCTCATTTGAGGCAGCTAGGTGGTATTGTAGACCGAGCACTGGACCTGGAATCATGAAGATCTTAGTCCAAATCCAACCTCTGCCACTTCCTATCTGTCTGCCCCTGGGTGAGACACTTAGACATTTGCCTCAGTTCTCTCTTCTATAAAGTGGGGATAACAATAGCACCTACCTCCCAGCACAATGCAGTAGTGCTTTGCAAATCTTAAAGTGCTATATAAATGCCACTATTATTTTTCTCCATATTTTTAAAATGTCTTCAGTGAACAAAAATCCATCTTCTCTCTCTTCTGTCTTTCTCTGCCTCCCCCTCCCACCCCCCGAAAAAAGAAAAAGAAACACAAAACCCTTGTAACAAATATGTATTGTCCAGCAAAGCAAATTCCTGTATTGGTCATGTCCAAAAACATGAGTCTGTTACCTCTTTGTCAGGAGATGGGTAGTGTGCTTCATTAGTCCTCTGGAATCATGGTTAGTCATTACACTGATCAGCATTCTTAAATCTTTCAGAGTTTTTTATCTTTACATTATTGTTGTTATTGTAAAAAATGTTTTCCTGGTTTTGCTTTTTTCACCTTGCATCAGTTCATACAAGTCTTCCCAGGTTTCTTTAAAACTATTCCCTTCATCATTTTTTTTTCTTTTCTTTTTTGAGGCAGTCACAATTAAGTGACTTGCCTAGTGTCACATAGCTAGTAAGTGTCTGAGGCCAGATTTGAACTCAGGTCCTCCTGACTCCAGGACCGGTGCTCTTATCTACTGTACCACCTGGTTGCCCTGCTTCATCATTTCTTATGTCACAATACCATTCCGTTGATTCATATGCCGTAATTTGTTCAGCATTTCCATTTGATGGATACTTCTTTAACATCCAGTTATTTACTACCATAAAAAGAGCTGCTGCAAATATTTTTTTTTATATATGGATCCTTTTCTTCTTTCTTTGATTTCTTTAAGGTATAGTTGTAGTAGTCAAAATATATGTACAATTTAGTAACTTTTGGGGCACAATTCCAAATTGCCTTCCATAATGGATGAACCAATTCACAACTCCACCAGCAGTGTATTAATGTTCCTGTTTTCCCATAGCCCCTTCAATATTTGTCATTTTCCTTTTTTTGTCATTTTTGCCAATCTGATAAGTATGAAGTCAAACCTAATGGTTGCTTTAATTTTTCTTTTTCTAATTATTAGTGATTTGGAGCATTTTTCATGTGGATATTGATAAGTTGTTTTTCTTGCCTGTCCATCTCTTTCAACCATTTATTAATTGGTTAGTGGTTCTTTGTCTTAGAAATATGAATCATTTCCCTATATATCTTGGAAATGAAAACCTGATCATAAAAATGTTGCAAAGATTTTCCCTGCTGTTTATTTCCCTTCTAATTTGAGCTGCATTGATTTTGTTTGTACAACTTTAAAATTTTCTGTAATTAGAATGGCACATTTTTATCATCTTTGATCTGCTCTCTGTCATGTCTGATCATGGACTTTTTTCCTATCCTTAAATATGGAAGGTAATTTCTTTCTTGCTCCTCTGTTTATAATGGCACCCTTTATGTTTAAATCTTTTCCATTAAGAGCTTGTTTTGATATGTAGTATGAAATGTCAGTATATCCTGAGTTTCTCCCAGCCTGCCTTCCTGCTTTCCCAGATGGTTTTTGTCAAATAGTAAGTTTTTACTCGAGTAGCTGGAGTCTTGGGGTTTATCAGACCCTTGACTACTAAGCTCTTTGCCTGTATAAGTTTTTGCAAATGTTTTTTTCTTCTTAACCTTTTCTTGTGTGTCCTAGACTCCTCTGGCATTTTGGTGAAGCCTGTGAAACCCTTCTCAGAATAATGGGTTTTTGGTGGGGTTTTTCTGGTTTTTGTGTTGTTTTGTTTTGGCAAGGCAATTGGAGTTAAGTGATATAATGTTTTTTAAATGCATAGGATCACAAAAGAAATCCCTTATACTGAAAAATACTTTTCAGAAAATGGTTTTTAGGTTCATGAACTAGTTTATATTTTAAATCAGCTTTGCTCTTCTCTGCCCAGCCCCTTTGCTTGTCAAGATGATCAAGAGTTCTGGATTCTGTAAGACCTTTTCATTGTGGCAAGCATTTTATATCAGTTAAACGTCTAGAGGAAAATGTTAATCATCCATGTCAATATCTTTTCCATTTTTTTTACTATTTTAATATCAGTAGTTTGTTTGAATATGTCAGATTGGATGTTATAATTGCATAGCTATTTTCTCAGGTTTATAATTGCTTCTGACTTCAGAGTGTGTTTATCTTTGCCCTAACAAGTCAGTGGTGTATCTATACACTCATCGCTGATTCAGTAATGAGTCCTACCTCAGTCATTTTTTTCCCATAGTCAACCGCTTTTTGTGTGTGGAGGTTTGCTGTCTGCCATGCTCCTCATCTTCCAACTCTTTTTGAAGGAAATATGTATGATACATTGGCAGGAGACTTCCATGAATTCTATAAGTCTTTGGCCTTTTTCATTTCTTGATCCTTAACCAAGTTTTCTGACATTTTTAAATTGTGCTCCCTTTCTTACCCCCCGCATTGAATTTACAGAGTATGAATATACAACTTGACTTTGGAGGATCTTGTAAAGCTATTTGTAGACTTTCACTACCTCTTTATCTTCTGCAACAAATGTTGGCATGTAAGCTGGAGATATCTTCATGATGATCTTTTTGCTTATGCTCATTGTGAGTGCTGCAAGACAATATGATCTCATCTCTGTCTGATAAATTTTCTTGTCTTTGGGCACAAGATAAAACCAGTTGCTCCAGCCCTCTTACCTCTAAGGAATACTTGCAAGCCATCCTTCCATTTAACAGCAACTGCATTATGTACTGGTTTCTGCTGCAATGAGAGCAATATTGACATGTTGTATGTCAGCTCCTTGGTCATTGGACAAGGTTCTTACCTTTAGGAGTCCTAGTGACTAAATATTTCTAGACAGTTTACATACATACTGCTTTGTCACCTTTTCAACCACTGCCACCATCACTACAGAAGCAGAAAAGGACTGGCTATAAAGGACTCAGGCTTATTTCACATTTGTGTTTGTTTCCCAAGCTGCCTTAGCCAAAGAATTCACTGCTTAGAGGCCAAGTGGTGGCAGTCCAGTACATTGGGCCTGGTACATTGCGCTATGCTGATTCCCGGGGAACAGACACATAGTTTATCACTGGGTTAAAACTCAGAGCTTTTCCATTGCGATAGAAACCATCAGAACTTGTAGTCTACTGGCCTAGCCTCTGAGAGCCCAGGGTCACCACTGGCCTATAATATTGCTTTGGAATAGGAGTTTTGTCAAGAGGAATTCTCAGAGGTAAAAATTATCTGACGTAAGAAAAAATTAGCGTGAGCTCAAGAAAATTTAAGGTTTCATTTATCAGGTTCAAATTTCATGGGATGGAATAGATTTTGATTAGCATTACTTTGAAATAATTCACTAGGCTAGGCCTAAAATTGTAAATAGAATACTTTGAATATGAAGAAGCAATTTTAAGTGAGGATTGAAATAGTCATTCATGTGGAAACAGAAATGTCCAGTTTCCCATCAAAAGTGAATATTGATAGCCCCTAGAAATCAAAGCTATTAAGAAAGTTCCCACATAAACTATAAATTCATAGCACTTTTTTTTTGTGGTAGCAAAGAACTGGAAACAAAGCAGATGTCTATCAGTTGAGGAATGGATGCATAAATTGTGGTTTGTGAATGCAGTGGAACATTTTTGCATAGTAAGAAAGAACAAATATGAAGAATTCCAAGTATAGAGAGAGTACATCATGTACAGAGTGAAATGAACAGAAACAGGAAAACTCTACACAATGACCACAACACTGAGTAGAACCAAAAAATACTGAGCTTTGTGTATAATTATAATGACCAAGTTTGACCCAGGTAAAGAATTCAGAAAATGCACCACTCTCCCTTTGTTGGGGTAGGGAACTCTAGGTGTGAAATATTGTATGGTAGTATCGGATCTGGCTGATGAATGGTTTGCTAAATTAAATTGTTTTTTCCCTCTTTTTGCTTTGTTGCAAGTAATCACTCACTAGGGGAACTGGGAGGAGAGATTCAGAAATCAAAAGGCATCCATAAACACTTCTCTGACAATACTAAAAATATACATTGAATACAGTTGAAGTAAGTCTTACTCTAGCTAAGGTGGCTCTGAAATTCTTTTGTTCTGATTACTATTTTGAGTTTTAAATGTTTGCCCTTTGCCTGATTCTGCAGAAATCACCTTTTTTGTAGTGACGTCTCCAGCTGTTATTATGTGAATTTGCTGAATTCATAGAAATGTGGTTTCAAGGAGGAGATACAGATGGTCCAAGAGAATCCTTTAAAGAACAAATATCTTAATTAGTGAAAGTGGTGCATGAAATATGTGAAAGTGAGCCGGCTGAGTAAAATATTTACTGGTTTTATATATAATTGCATTAATATATAATGTGTGAAAAGGAAAATCGTACTATGTTCTCTGTTGCGCTATTTTGTATTTATAAAGATGAGTCCATCACCAACTGGCTACGTAATCTTGGGCAAACTATTCAATCTCTCTGGGGATCCAGGCGCCTCAACCTGTGAAATAAAGGAGTTGGATCTGATTATCTCTAAGATCCCTTGAGGCTAGCTCCCCTCAAACAGTATGGGATTCCTTGTGACTACATGAAAACTTGGCTCTCTGGAACCCTTGAGGCATGTATTGTTCTAGGGTAGTTTTCCAGGTAAAGGTTTACATTTCTTTGAGACAAAACTTTATTGTGACCGTTTTGGATGAAGGCATGTTTAACTTGTATTTGTATACACACGTATGTGTGTATACATGTGTATATATATAGGTATACACACATAAGTATTTACATATACGTGTATGGATGCATATACACACGCTGACTTGAATAGGATACATGCAACAAGTCCCTTTTTATATTGGTGACTCAGGATCATGATGTGAAATAAAAATAGTTGACATTTATATTATGCCTTAAGATTTAACATGTTTTCTTTTTCCAAAAGCCCTAAGGGGAGCAATATAAATAATATTGCCCCCATTTTATAAATGAGGAAAATAGTATAACTCAAAGAATTTAAGTAACCTTCCCAGGATCCCGTGGCTACTAAGCTTGAGTTGGGGTTTGAACCTAGGCCCTTCTTGCCCTCTAAGTGAGCACTTGTCCACTGGAACTAGTTGTTTCTATGTTGAACTACGGTGGATTTTCCTGAGGCCTCTTAGCCTTTGTTCAGTTGTTGGGCTATAGATAGCTCCAGACTGGCAGTGTTCTTCAGTTTCTCTATCTTCCTAGTCCCATCTCCACCTGTTGAAATCGTCCCCATCCTCCAAAGTCCTGTTCTGAAATGGCCTTCTCCCCTCTCCCTAGACTGCTGCTGTCTGAAATCTCCCAGAACGTTGTACTTCTTTGTGCACTTCATACAGTCTGCCTTGTGTTGTTATGGTTATTTTGGCAGTCAGTGCTACCTCAGTTAGTAGCTTGTGAGATGGTTACAGGGGACTCAGAAACATCTAAATTGGAATCTGAACTCAGACATTACCTAGTTGTGAGCTCCGGAAAGTCACTGAACCCATCTCAGCCTCGTTTTCTTCTCTAAAATGAGGGTAATAATAACATCTACCTCACAGGGGTTTTTTAAGGATCAAATGAAATAATATTATATCAATTGCTTTGCAAGCCTTAAAGATCTACAGAAATGTTAGCTTTTATTATGATGATTTTTATATCTTGTCTCCATCAGAGAAATTAGTCTCTTTACCTCAGTTTTTTCTTCAGTACCACGTACATGTGGTTTAATAGTGTCTTCAAGTGGGATTGCAGTAGAAAAGAACTTAACCTGCAGTCCAAGTGCCTTGGGCAGATTCTGGCTCCTCCCCCCACTGCTTCTTGGGCTTTGGACAGCTCACTTCTCTACAGCCTCACTTTCCTTTTCTTTTTTTTCATATTTTTTTTATTAAGATTTTTTATTTTTAGTTTACAGCACTCAGTTCCGCATGATTTTGAGTTCCAGATTTTCTGTCCCTCCCGCCCCCCAAGATGGCATGGAATCCGATATATCTTCTACATATAACTTCACATTGAACTTATTCACACAGTAGTCAAGTTACAAAGAAGAATTATGTCCAATGGAATGAATCATGAGAAAGAAGAAACAAAACCAAAAACAAAAGAGGAAAAAAAAAGCAAAAGAAGAAAAAGAAGAGCGAAAAGTTTGCCTCAATCTGCATTCAGTCTCCATAGTTCTTTCTCTGGATGTAGATAGCTCTCTCCATCGTGAGTCCTTTGGAGTTGTCTTTGAACCTTGCATTGCTGAGAAGAGCGAAGTCTATCAGAGTTAGTCATCACAGAATCCATGTATCTGTGGTTGTGTATAGTGTTCTCCTGGTTCTGCTCCGCTCACTCAGCATTTTATCATGTAGGTTTTTCCAGGTTATTATGAAGTCCGTATCTTCCCCATTTCTTACAGCACAATAGTATTCCATTACATTCATATACCACAACTTGTTCAGCCATTCCCCAATTGATGGGCATCCCCTTGTTTTCCAGTTCTTTGCTACTACAAAAGAGCCGCTATAAATATTTTTGTACATATGAGGCCTTTTCCCACTTGTGTGATCTCTTTGGGATACAGCCCTAGAAGTGGTATTGCTGGATCAAAGGGTATGAACATTTGTTTGTTTGTTTGTTTGTTTTTATTTTTTCTTAATTTATTTTTATTTTTAGTTTACAACAGACAGTTCTACATAATTTTGAGTTCCAGATTTTCTCCCCTCCCTCCCCAAGATGGCATGGAATCTCATATAACTACCACGAATGACTTCCCATTGAATTAATTTATACACTAGTCAAGTTGCAGAGAAGAATTACGACCAATGGAATGAATAATGAGAAAGAAGAAACAGAACCAAAAAAAAAAAAACAAACCCCAAAAACAAAAACAAAAGAGAAGAGAAAAAGGCGAGCATGAAGTGTGCCTCAATCTGCATTCAGACTTCATAGTTCTTTCTCTGGATGTAGATAGCATTCTCCATCATGAGTCCTTTGGAGTTGTGCCTGTACCTTGTGTTACTGAGAGGAGCGAAGTCTGTCAGGGTGGGTCCTCACGGAATCCATATATCTGTGGTTGTGTACAGTGTTCTCCTGGCTCTGCTCCGCTCACTCAGCATTATGTCGTGTAGGTTTTTCCAGGTTATTATGAAGTCTGTATCATCCCCATTTCTTATGGCACAATAGTATTCCATTACCTTCATATGATACCACAGCTTGTTCAGCCATTCCCCAATTGATGGGCATCCCTTTGATTTCCAATTCTTGGCTACCACAAAAAGAGCCGCTATAAATAATCTTGTACATATGGGTCCTTTTCCCGCTTGTGTGATTTCTTTGGGATACAACCCTAGAAGTGGTATTGCTGGGTCAAAGGGTATGAACATTTTTATAGCCCTTTGGGCATAGTTCCAAACTGGTCTCCAGAGTGGCTGGATCAGTTCACAACTCCACCAGCAATGTAACAATGTTCCAGTTTTCCCGCATCCTCTCCAGCATTTATCATTTTCCTGTTTTGTCATGTTAGCCAATCTGGCAGGAGAGATGTGGTACCTAAGAGTTGTTTTGATTTGCCTTTCTCTAATCAGTAGCGATTTCGAGCATTTTTTCATATGCCTATAGATATCTTTAATTTCTTCCTCTGAAAACTGCCTGTTCATATCCTTTGACCATTTCTCAGTTGGGGACTCGCTTTCCTTTTCTGAAAAATGGACCAATAAACAAAAATATACTCAAACCATTTTCAGACTAAGTCCATATGCAGCCCTCAGGGTCCTTCTGTGCAGATTAGTGGCCACTGCTTCTATTTGAGTTTCATACCCTTGGACTAGATAATCTCTAAGATTCCTCCTACCTCTACATCTGAACCAATAATCCTTGGCAACAAATTCAGTCTAACAGATTATTAAAGAATTAGTCATAAAAATGAGGAAATGGATAGTGTCAGAGGAAGCTAAGCAGCTTCCTCTGAAGTGGTGCAAAGAGAGGTGAGCAGAACCAGAAGGATGTTTGCTACGATAACAATGGCATTTGTACAGAAGGAGGAACTTTGGGCTCTGATGAATGCTGGACCCATCCCAGATCCAGAACACTGAAGATGAGACTCACCACTTGTATCCTGCCAGAATCATGAGAAACTCAAAATGCAGAGAGAAGTGGAGAGTTTGGGGCATGGCCAATGTGGGAATGTGTTTTGCTGCTCTTTGCATCCTTATGATGACAGTTTTGTTTTTAGGGTTATTTTTGTTTTCTTTTTGGTTCATTTGGGGGGAGGGGGGAGAGGGACAGATTATAAATACACATAAAAACAAAGAAATTATTTTATTTTTTAAACAAAATGCCTGCACAGGAGGAAAACAGTTGATAAGTGTCTATTAAATGTTTGTTATGTGCCAAGTGCTAGGGCTACAAAGAAAGCCCAAAACCTGGTCCCTCCCTTAAGAAGCTCATATTCGAATGGGGGAGACAACATGTTAAAGAACCATTTCTATATAAGGTATATAGAGTGGGAATGGGAGGTAATCTCAGGGGTCAGACACTAACGGGGGGGGGGGGGGGTAATGGCAAAGGCCACTGGCAACAAGTGGGATGTGAGCTAAGTCTTAAAGAAAGCCAGGATGCTTAAGTGAGGAGGGAAAGCCTTCAAGGCATGTGGACAGCCAGTCAAAAGGCATGGAGTCTGAAGGTGGAGGGTAGTAAATGATAAACAGGAAGAAAACCATAGTGGCCAGACCAATAGAGTGCATAGAAGGGAGGAAAGTGTAAAGATTGGAAAGGGCTTTAAATGCAAAACAGAATTTTCTGTTTGATCCTGGAGTTTTTTGAGTAGGGACATGATATGGTCAGAACTGCTTTTTAGGAAGATCACTTTGGCAGTGGAGAGGAGGATTGACTGGAGCAGGAGAGAGAGCTGAAAGAGGGAGATAAAGGCTATTAGAGTCATCTAGATGTGGGATAATGAAGGTATACCCTAGGGTGGTAGCTGTGAGAATAGAAAAATGGTTTCATTTATGAGAGATGCTCTAAAGGCTTGGTGACAGATTGGCTATGGGGGTGAGCATGGGTGAGGAGTTGAAGACGACACTGAGGTTGCAAACCCCCATGACTGAGAGGATGGTAGTGCCCTCAACAGTAATAAGGGAGGGCTTGGGAGGAAAAAAGGTGGTTTCTATTTTGGACATGTTGAAGTGGAGATGTCAGTGATGTCAGAGTGGATGGGGAGAGAGAGAGAGAGAGAGGGAGAGAGAGAGAGAGAGAGAGAGAGAGAGAGAGAGAGAGAGAGAGAGAGAGAGAGAGAGAGAGATATTAGGGCTAGAATCAACTACAAAGAGATGATAATTGAACTCATGGAAGTTGATGAGATCAACAAAAAAGATAGTATAGTAGGACAGACCAGAGGACCCAGGACTGAGGTTTGAGGAACACCTATGGCTAGTGGGCTTGACCTAGATAAGATACAGCAAAGAAAGTTGAGAAAAATTGGTCACATGGGTAGGAAAACAGGAGACAATAATGTAACGAAGATTTCAGGGACAGAGGATATGCAGAAAGAGAGGGTGTCAGGTGTCAAAAACAGCAGTTAAGTCGAGAAAAATGAGCACATTCTATGTGAGAGACCTGTACTAGGTGCAAGAATTAAACCTCCCTGCCCTTAAAGAGCTTAAGAGTCTTTTGTGAGGATACAACCCTACACATACAGGTAAATTCAAATAAGTGATTTGCGGGAGGGAGAGAATATTTATAACTGAGAGGATCAGTTCAAGGAACTTCACAGAGGAGCTTATCCCTGAAGCAAGACAGGGATTCTTAAGGAAGAAGAGGGAGTCTTGGGATAAGGTTTGTGCCAGCGTTGGAGAATCATCAAACCCCAGAAGCAAGGAATAGTTCAGGTCATTAAGAATCTGAGTGGGTCCATGATTTAATAGGTTTGTTTACTACTTCTGATTGTACTTAACACAGCTCCTCAATTGTGATTTTTCACCAGTGTCTTTCCATAAATACCATGTAGACCATCTACCCAATGTACTAGAGATATTCCATTGGTTCTTTTACTGCTTGGTGGTATTGAAGTACCAGTCCAATACCGACACTCCCTACGATGGCCCATGGACAACTTTGCCCATAGGTGTTCAATAAGTAATTGGATAATCCGCTATGGATTTAGAAACCCGATTAACAAACTTGTAGAATCATGTGAGAAATAGCATTCACTTTGAGAGAAGATATAAGTTCCTCCTAGCTTGGTTGCATCTACTCTGACAGTTGCTCTTGGGTAGATCCTGGTACTCAGCTGTGTTCAATAAATGTATTTTAGTTCCTACTATGTGTCAGGCACTTTGCTAAGTGTTGGGGATACAAACAAAGCCTCCTCAACCCCCCACAAAATAAGGTAGACTGTAAAATATGGTAGGTCATTTTTAGTTGAAGAACCAACTATAAGATTCAGTGTCAGAAGTTTACAACTTTAAAAAGTGAGTATCCGGTGGAGGTTATTATTTTAGTAAAACTTTCATAATAGAAGGAAGGAGTTCTTTTTCTAGAATCTGTGGTCTTCTCTTTTTTGGTAAAATTTTTGGGTATATAAGAATGCTTACAAATCGCACAGAATCTCATTGTTCTAGCGCAACCTATGACTACAGGATTCCTCCTACAACCTCAGAACTAAGTGGTCATCTAGTTTTTGCATTCTATCATACCAAAAGTGGTCCTATTGATGGGGGAAGGGGACCCACTCCCTACTCAGGCAACCTATTCCTTACTTTTTGGAACTGCTCTCATTATTAAGATGTTCCTTACTTCGAGCTGAAATCTTCCTCCCTACAACATCTTTGTTTTTTCTAGTTCTGCATTCCCAAGCCAAGCAGAATGAGTGTCATTCCTCTATAAGACATTGATCATTCCCAGTTCTTCAGGTTAAGTATTCCTTACTCCCTCAAACAGCCTTGGTGTGGTAGGTCTCACCACTCCTCTAGACTTATTTCATCCTGTGAATGTCACTTTTAAAAGACAGTGCACAGAACCGAACACAGTATTCAAGGTGTCCTGACCAAAGCAGCCTATGAACAAATTAGATTTTTTGGCAGCCATGTCACATTGTTGGCACATAGTGAATTTTGGTTTGATGGAAAAAACATAATTTGGATTCATTTTAGATTTGTCATCATTTACAGGAGGAGGAATTGAGTTTCACGTAAGTTAATTGATTGGCCCAGGGTCACATGATCAACTCAAGTCAATAAGCATTTATTAAGTGCTTACTATGTGCTGGGCACTGCACTGAGCACTGGGAATACAATTACAAGCCAAAATACAGTCTCTGCCCTCAAGGGGCTTACTGGATATGGGAGAAGACAATACATAAAAAGGAAACTACGTTTTATGGTGGCTAAGAATTGGAAATTGAAGGGATGTCCATCAACTGGGGAATAGTTAAACAGGCTGTGGTATATGATTGTGATGGAGTATTATTATGCTATAAGAAATGACAAGCACAATGATTTCAGAAAAACCTGGAAAGACTTACGGGAACTGATGAAAAAGGAAGTGAACAGAACCACAAGAACATTGCACACAGTAACAGCAGTATTCTATAATGAAGTGCTGTGAATGACTTAGCTACTCTCAGCAGTACAGCGATCTAAGACAATCCCAAAGGAATAATGATAAAGCATACTATCCACCTCCAGAGAAAAAACTAATATTGTCTGAATATAGACCGAAACATGCTATTTTTCACTTTCTTTCTTTCATTCTTTTTCTTTTATTGAACTCTTCTTGTACAAAATGACTAATATAGAAATGTTTACATCACTGCACATGTATAACCTGTATCTGATTGCTCACTGTCTTTTGAAGGGGGAGGGAGGAATAGAATTTGGAACTCACAACTTTTTAAAAAAACACCAAATGTTAAAAAAATTATTTTAACATATAATTGGAGAAAAAATAAAATTTTTTTTAAAAGGAAGCTGAAAAGGTATAAGAGGTGGAGAGAGATGAAGGTACCTAGTGTGAGGGGCATTGTAGAGAAAGTCTGGGAGTCAGGGCTGCAGAGGAGTGCATTCTGGGAAAGGAATGAAGACCTGGTTGTCTAGGCCTCCTCAGTGGAAATTCTGGGAGGAACTTGCAATCAGAAGTCAAAGCCACAGGGTTGGGAACACTCTGAAAGTGTTAAGATCAGGGGTTAGAGTGAGCTTCCAGAATTAAGAGGTTTTCTGTACCATTTTAGAGAAAATCCAGGAATCAAATCCAGGTCTTCCTAGCCCTGAGTAAAGGCATTATTTTTCTCCTTTGGTGGCTATATAGACAATAATTAGAACTCTTTTATCTCAGACATTATAGTATAATATCTGACATTATTCCCATTGATATTAGCTGGTGAGTCTCAAGATGGCAAAGTAAACAAGTTTCATCTGATCTTCCTACCTCCCTTTCTATGTTCCTCTCAGACCTCCTAATTGTCCCCCTTCCATGTCCAAAGCCTCACCATGGTCCTTCTTACCAGAGCCTGGCTTCCTCTTATATATAATTTCATGTCAAATAAGTGACTGCCCATCATGACCTTTTTATGGCATTTTGTGTTTTAAAAGATCTTATTGGCCCAACTTAATTTCTTATTAGTGGAATGTATGAAAGACCTTTTTGGACCCAGGGACCTTTGGGATGTCTCAAACAGCTCTGTGCTCCCGAGATGCCCACTTGCAGCAGTGTGGTATGGTAGCAAGAGCCCTGGTTTTGGAGTCAGAAGACAAATGTTCATAGCAGCTAGGAGACCTTGAGGAATTTTTATCATTTCTAAAATGGATCAGTTGCACTCAGTGATCTCTGAGGTTTTTTTCAATTGAAAGTGCCCATGTTTCTAAACTTGACACCTCCCTCCTTCCGAAAGGTTATTAGCCCCTTGCTTACATCGTTTGCCACATGACCTCTTGATAATGTGCCTGGGATGTTTTATCTCCATCAGCAGGACAGTTCTTGGGAACAGTTTTTAGAAAAAGCAGTACTACTGGCTCTTTCCTCATCAGCAAGGGTATTTTTTCTCCTGGTAGTGTCTCATTGTCAGTAAATAATGTCCCAGTATAACTTTATCAGGCTAGGTCTTCTCTGTTCGAGCCTGCCATCTGATAACCCTGAGGCTGTTCTTTTCAAACCGAGGTTCAGTCCTGAGGCCCCCGTTGTGATTATGTCAGCTGTTGCTTTATCTGAACACAACTCCAGAGTTCTGGGTTCCTGATCAAATCTGGTGGAACTTGGGGTTCCCCAGAGCCTTAAAGGGAACTGTGCCAGCTCAGCTGTCTGTGCAGCTTGCATACTTTAGGGAAAGCATTCTGAAGAATTTACACCTGCCAACTTGACAGCTGCCAAGCACCAAATACCATTGTAGCAACTGTTGGCTCTGTCAAATGCAGGAGTCCTATTGCTTCTCTAATCACTCTTCCCAAATTAGTTAGCTTGCCTCTAAGAGTCAGCTCTGAGAACAGGTAGCAGATTCAGAAGCACACTGTGTACTTGGGGGTAGATGTAGCAGGAAGCCGCCTTTGGCAGTGAGTGTGCAATCAAAGTATTGAAGAGTTTAAATGGCCCACACTGACTACGCTAGCAGTCAGAACTCCTATGATTCGCTTTAAATGCCCCCTGCCTCTCTAGCACTTTGTAAATACACCTCTCTCCGATGCTTTCTGTTGTTGCCCATCAGTGATTTGTACTTTATCCCATTGATACCTGAGCAGACACGTGAGCTTCAGGCCGTTGTTGGCTTGCAGACTCCAAAGCCTGAGTTTTACACCTCTAAGCTAAAGTTGAGGTTTAGCATCATTTTGGGTTGCTCTTTTCTCTGCTTCATTAAGGAATACTGAGAAAATGCTGGAGAAAGTACAATCTGTTCTGTGTACAATGAACTCATCTTAGTTTTTCTCATAGTTCTGCACATGTGACTTTTTTTTTTATGAAACTTGAACTTGCTTTTTTGCCTTCTGGATTGTGAAATACGTGGCAGTGAGGTGTAGGCAGTAACATAGAGCAACTTTCCAAGCTGCTTAGGCACAGTAGTTTTTCCTGCCTTAGCCACATTAGAGTAGAGAAGTCCTGGGAGTCATGTGGGAGCAGCTGCAGCATCAGGTCTTTCAGTACAAACCTGGCTTTTTTACCCCAAGCCTTGAGGTGTTTGCATGTTTAATAAATGTGGGAAAGGCTAAAAAAAAGTACACCAAAGAGACCCAAAGAATTCAGTATTTAAAGTGCTTTTTAAAACTTTGAGCTAAATTTCCATGTGAATTTCTTTATAATTGTGGGGACAGGGAAAAATTTGGCACCTTAAAAAGTAAAGCCTTTGGTCATAGTCTTTGAGGAAATTATTTTTTTTTCTTTTTTATGATATGAACTATTATTCTTATAGATAAATTTTACTTTGTAATAATCCTTTTCAGTAGACATAATACCTTCCTTTATTAGGTAAAGCAGCCTATAATGATTGCAACCTATACATATGTAAATTTCTGCATTTATAGTTTATCATTTTTTTAACAGAAAGGAAGTGTATTTTAATCCTAAATGGAACCAATGTTGGCCATTGTACTCGACCAAATTTCTTTTTTCTTTCAGTATTATCTTCATTGATATTACTGTCATTGTTGTAGGTAATATTCTTTTGGTTCTGCTTTCTTTGCTCAGCATCAAGTTATCCAGTGTTTCTCTGAATTCTTTGTTGTCATCATTAGTTATAGTGCAATAATCTATTATATTAATATCCTACAATTCGCCCAGACATTCACCAGGCATTGGGCACATGATTTGTTTCTAGCTATTTGCTCTATCAAATAGTGCTGCTGTGAATATTGTGGTAATTGTTTTTTAGTGGTATCTGACCCTTTGTGACCCCATTTAGGGTTTTCTTGGTAAAGATACCGGAGTGGTTTGCCAATTCCTTTTCCAGCTCATTTTACAGATGAAGACCTAAGGCAAGCTGTTGTGATTTACACAGGGTCACACAACTAGTGTGTCTGAAGTATCTGAAGCCAGATTTGATCTCAGGAAAATGAGTCTTCCTAACTTCCAGCCCAGTTCTCTATCTGCTGTGCCATCTGGTTGTCATTTTAGTATATATAAAACCTTTATTTCTATCATTGACCTATTTGAGGTATAAAATATCCCATAGTGAAATCACTAGATCAAAGGGTATGAACAGTTTAGTAACTTTTCTTGAATAATTCCAAAAGGTTTTCCAGATGCAGTTAGACCAGGAAGTGTAGTCTGGAAATATGAGTGAAAGTTCATTGGCAGAGGCATATGTTCTCTCTAGGAGGTCCTCATGGTAGTAGGATGAGCTAAGGAAAGTTCCTATGGCATGAGTAGAGGCAGATGTTCCAGTGCTACTTCAATGATTGAATATGCCTTCTCTTCAGAAAAAAAACTTCGGGTGTGGATGTTGCTAACTTGTGTCTTTAACATCTAAGTAAGGAGAGAAAACCAGAGTCCAAGTAGTGTGCAGCTCCATAGGGGCACCAGCTGCAGCACGTACTCCCACACTTAGCCCTAAGTCAGTGAATGAACTTAGCTTAAAATTTGAAAAACTTTGCTTTGGTTTTGTCATATATGTCCTAGAGGACTAAGTAATGGAATTTTCTTCTGACTCTGTTTATTCTGTAACCTCATTCAGATTTATCTTAAAACTCCTGTCACCCCTAATTTTAGACAAGAGGATATGAAATAAAACAGTAAGTCTCAAGATCAGTTATTGTATTATGTCATTGATTCATGGTTTCAACAAATCTCCTTTAAATGTTGTGGTTTGTTGAGGTTTTTCATTTCCATAGAATCATAGCAGCACAGCATTGAAAGGCCCTTAGAGGCTTTCTCATCCAATTTCTGCACTGCAGCATCGATCTCCTTGGTACCCCCAAGGCAGGCAGGCACTTTATTGGAAGAGAACCTTTAAGGATTTTGTACTCCCTATAACTTTTAGTCAGTTATGTGACTGTAAAGATATGTCATCTGTGGTAGAATGTTGCTTATGAAAGACTACCTTTCTCATGTCTTTTTCAAGAACAACCTCATTACAGATATAAATTATCCTTACATTATCAGATTTTTCTAGAGCTTTGAAAGTAGGCACATGTGTCAGTTATTGAAGTCTTTTGTCAGTTGTCTTTTTTTTTTAGTAACAATATCATTTTTTTTTCTAAGCATGTAGTATTATCCCCTCTTCCAACTATTTTGAGAATCTGGCCTTTAAAACCTACAGAAGCCTGTCACTTCTACCCTGGGTTGTCTTAGTGGAACTTGGTCCCATCCAACTACTCTTCCTGCCTTTTCCCCTCTGCTGTTTATATTTCCTCATGTAGCCAATCAAAGGCTGTGATTTTACATTCAAAATATGGTGGCCTCCCTATCACTGATGAAGAAAATAGAAAATCGAACAGATTTCTTCCACTTGTTTTGCCTGTTATTCTCCTAGGTTACCATAAATGATCTGGGCTAATTGTGTTTCTCGCTGAATTTTTTGTAAACCCATTTTTCTCTCCATGGCTTCTCACTGTTCTAAAAGCCAGTATTATTCCTCTTCCCTTCTCATTCTCCATGAGATTTAACAGATGAGTTTACATTTTAAAGTGATGGTGTCCATGACTCTTATATCTCTCTGCTTGGCAAGAAAATCATGTGTTTTCTGGATGAGTAGATTTTTCTAGGCTCTTTTGGCCTTCTTGTGACTATTTATAGGAGTGAAAGTTAGGAAACCATGATAATCTATCAATGTCTGTTTCTTTATCCATTTCCTATATGTTAGCATCAGCAGTTTAAGACTGGTTAGAACTGTTTCAATTGAACAGCAGGTCTTCTCATTTTTATTCTTTTAATATGAGTATGACTTTAATCTTTTCTTTAACAAGTTTGTTGTCTGTACACACAAAGTTAATTTGGATGTTAACTCACATCTGTAACCAGGCTATTGCCTGTTAACATGACAAAAATGAAATTTACTGTGCTCATCATATCTACTGCCTCTTAACTCTCTCTGAAGAAAATATCTGTGGCATTAAGCCTTTGGCTATTTTTGTTTCTTAATGCTGTGCTGTATTTTCCAACATATTTTTAGCCATCTTGGCCTATGCCCACCTTTGCAGTGACATTATCATGTTCTATGTATATGTTTACATATTTGGTGATTTAATTTGAAGAGTCTTATTGAGGTCTTAGAAATATTCTTTCTGCTCATCTGCTGCAACAGATCTTGGTCCATAACCTGCAATTATTTTTATGATATTCTTTTTCTTTGTGCTCAGTTCATGGCAAAAGAAAGTGACTGAATGTTCCATGGAATTTTTTTTTTTGCCTTTGCACAAAGAGTAAAACCAACTCTACCACGTCCTTTATTTGTGTCTCCAAGGAGAACCTGAAAGTCATGCTTCTCTTTTACTTCAACTTCTTTGTCTTATGGTTTCACTGACAGGTATTGTCAATATTGATCTAATTTAGTTGCTCCAGTAATATGTTCACTTATTGGTCACTAGAAGAGGATCTTACTTTTAGAATAGCAATATCTAAGATAATGTTAGTCTCAGCGCTGTGATGCCTGGCAGTTTCTATCAGTGCCATAGAGAAGAGGTCCTTTGTATTGTTGTACTTGATTTATTCCATATGATGCTTTGGCCAAAGAATTTGTCACTCGAGTGATGAGCCTTTCTATACTAAGTAAATCCTCAGGAAACATACACAGTCTGTTGCCAGAACCCTATTCAAAACCTTTCCACTGTGGTAGAAATCTGCCTGAATTTATGCTCTGTTGCTATCTGCTGCAATCACTCCTGCTTACCTCCACAGCAAAATCACAGTTTGACTCATCCCTTCTGCTGTATTGCTTGCCATTCCCACTCGTAAAAAAAAAAAATTACTAAAGAATGGGCATCTGTTGAATTGTTACCAGTGAGGCAAATCTAAGTACGTACAAATACTGGTTGAGTAAAAATTGTTTAATATTAAAAGATCATATACAAATTTTGCAGCACTCTGAACCTCTTTTCTTCCTTTATTTTTGGTAGGTGGATTCACCAATGAACCTGAAGCATCCCCATGACTTGGTCATATTAATGAGACAAGAAACAACAGTTAACTACCTCAGAGAACTAGAGGTCAGTATGGATGGAGCAGATAGTTAATCAGAGGCTAGAACCTGTTCCTTATAAAGGTTGCATCTTGTTTTCTGAAGAGATCTTAGACCACTCGCTTTAGCCTAGGGCTCCTGCTCAGAATAATGTTTTTTTTTTTTTAATGCATAAAGTAAAGTGCATAGGATTACAAAAGAAACCAAGTGTGTTGAAATACAGTTATCCAAAAAAAAAAACTTTTTTTTTTTTAAGTTCATGAACTCCAGGTTAAGACCCTACTATAAACAAAGGTGAAAAGGTAGGAGGGAAAGGGGAGAAAGGGAGTTAATTTAATAATACAAAACCCAATCTGAGAAATACTAAAAAGACAGCATGTTATAATAACCCAAGGTTAGGAAACCTAGGTTTTGTACCTGACTTGTTCAATGATTCACTATAACTTTGAAGTAGTCACTTATTGTCTCCACACTTGAGTTTCTCCATTGATGTCAGGAATGTCCACGTGTTTGCAACCTTTGTACTTCACTAGGGTAGCATTAAGTTTAGTGAGAAAATGCTTATAAAGATCTCTTTGGAAGAGAGGTATTGTAGAAGTATGAGAGATCACTCATTTTAAATTCTGAAATACCAACCAACGTTTTGTCATTTATGAAGATCTGTTATGAGGTAAAGTCATTCTTTGGGAAAATACTTTGCACCCTGAAAATATGAAATTTATTGCTTTTGACAAAAAAGTCTGCCCTTTGCTCTTTAAGATCTCCTTTTTTAGCTAACTTTGGACTAAACTTTCTGAAATTTTATTTGCTATGAGCTGATTTTGTTTCATAGTACCAGTATAATATCAGGTTATTTTAAATAAGTTTCTGGTAAACATCCAAATTTATCAGTCAACAAGCATATTTATTAAGTGCTTACTGTTTGCCAAGCACCCGGATAAGCGCTAGGACTACAAAGGAAGGCAAGCACAGTGTCCTTTCCTCCAAGGCATTCCCATTTTAATATTTAATGTAAATAACTAGGTACATCCAATATCTATGCCGAGTAGATGGAAGCTACTCTAAATGGGAGCAGCCAGCTTGTGAAGGGCTTTAAATGCAGGACTTTATATGTGATCTTGGAGGTGATATGGAGTTGGGTTGGGGAGATGCAGGGGACGAAGTGGGGGAGTGGATCACATGTCAGATCTGTGCT
Source organism: Trichosurus vulpecula (assembly GCF_011100635.1). Classification (NCBI taxonomy): domain Eukaryota; kingdom Metazoa; phylum Chordata; class Mammalia; order Diprotodontia; family Phalangeridae; genus Trichosurus; species Trichosurus vulpecula. Next base: position 254,683,335 of record NC_050578.1, read on the forward strand.
TTAGGTTTGGCAAGCTGAGTGAAGGATGGTTTAGAGAGGGGAGAGACTTGAGGCAGGAGACCATTTAAAAGCTATTGCAATAGTCCAGGTGAGAGATGTTGAGGATCTATTCTAGGAGGGCAGCTATGGGAATGGAGAAAAGGGGGTATGTATTCGAGATGTTGTGGAGGTAGCAACAAGATTGAAATCTGTGGAGTTAGAGGGAGGAAGAGTCAAGGAGTCAAGGGTGACCCCAAGCTTTCCAGCCTGGGAGGAGGATGGTGCCTTTGACAGTCAGAGGAAAGTTAGGAAATAAATTTGACTTCAGGTTTTAAGGGAGGAACATGAAGGTACAGAAAAAAAAAAAACTTAGAAACCAAGCAAATCTGGTGGAGACCGGAGTGCTATTGGAGCATTTTGGAGCTACAAAAAGATAATCTTATCGCAGACTCAAAGAGGGCAGCAGCCTAAGATCTGGAACTGGGATCTTTGAAGGCACAGGCTGTCATTCCTTGTCCTCTACATTATCTCACTGATTTTTATGAAATGCCTGATTTTGAGTGCAGAAATATGTAACCAGGGGGAAGGGGGAGGAGGAAAGGAAGCTCCGACTTGACGGTATTGTCATATATATTGGTTGTATACAAAACCATGAATACTTTTTCATTTCTTAGGAAAAAAGGTTTTTGTTTTAGGACTTTTCAGCTTTTTCAGAATTTCTGTGCACAAAGAAGAAACATTTCTAACCCTTCCCTGAAATAAAGCCCTTTTTTGCATAGCTATTCACCTGTTGCCACCATCCCTTATAAAGTATGTGATAATACTCGTTTTTAAAGTCTATGCGGACTGCTTTATTTGTAGTTAATGGATTTCTTAAATTTTTTTTGCCTTGAATCAAGATCTGTTTCATCTAGTGTATCTGTCCTATCTTTGAGCACAGGGCATTCAGCAAGATCATGCCACTTAGGAATCTATCATAGAATAAGGGTGTGTGTGTGGGTGTGTGGGTGTGTCTGTGTGCACACACACATGTGCTTGCATGTACACATGCAGTGTAGCTGTACATGCACATTTTATACAATTATTGCTGCCCTCCCCCATCATTTTCTAGAATTTGTTCTTGATTTAGCAATCAAAGAATAGCACTAATCATGGCATATATCTGCCTGAGGAAATCATTGTAGCTAAGTGCATTAAGAAACAGTAGCATTCACCAAGCAAATGTGGTAAGTGAAAATGTTACCTTCTCCTTATTTTGGTCCATTGTACTGTGCTGGTGGTGTACAAACTGAATACATTCCATTTCTATTTTCATTTCATTTCAACAGAAGCAATTGGTAGCTCAAAAAATTCACATAGAAGAAAATGAAGACAGAGATACAGGCCTGGAGCAAAGGCATAATAAAGAAGATCCAGACTGCATAAAAGCCAAGGTGCCCCTTGGGGATCTGGACCTGTATGATGGCACATATATCACCTTGGAGAGCAAAGATGTCAGGTAATGAGTTACCCATCCAGCTTGGAGAGCAAATGTTAAGAGATATACATTCCATCGCAGAAAGTAACAGTTTCATTAGAAATCATCATAACCTTATTTAAGTCACAGCTTTTTACTCTCACTGAAATTTGGAAAACTTAAAAATAACACATTAAATCACAGATTACAGTGACACTGTAATTGTGCCAGACCAGTTTCTTACACAATACCATAATGCTAGGTGACCTCCCCTTTTCCCCATTCTTGGCTTCAGTCATTTTTCTCCTCAAGCAGTATAATGATTTGCTCATAGCCTAAAGTGATAGCTTCTCCTAAAACGAAGCTATTCATCTATATATAGTAAGAGCTCTTAACCGTTTTTCTGTCATGGACCCCTTTAACAGACAGTGGTGAAGTCCATGGGCCCCTTCATGGAATAATGTTTTTAAATACTTAAAATATAATACCTAAGTTTATACATGAAACCAATTATGAAAATGTTTATCAAAAAAATTTTTAATTCGCAGATCTCAAGACCCCTTGATCTTGTTTTAGTTGACATGAAAGATTTTTTTGGATGACTAGGTATCTTCTTTGACCAAGTTCAAATCATCAGTTTTGCTTTTACCTTTGGGGCTGGTCAGAATTTAATTTAGGGATATCACACTATGCAGGTAATTTACATGAAATCGATCTGTAGCTTATATGTACTGCTATTTCTGTTGTCCTTACTATCCTCAACAAGTTTTATTGAGTGCCGGTGGCATTTGAGGTATTGGCGTCACTGCCGGTTTCCAGAGGTTTAGTTAGCACAGGAGCCAGTATGAGAGGGGGAGAAAGAGTGCAATGCAGTGGTCATTCTTGGTCTGGGAGAACACATCTCTCTTCTTTTGGTGGGGAAATGAGGAACAACAGGAACGCAAGGACATATCACCATCAGAAGCAGGCACTGTGTCGGCTTGAGGTGTGGGGAATGAATTGCAGTGTGCGGTGGATATGCACAAGTGACTGTGATATTAAAACGAAATGTATCAGTAAAGCTTATTGTAAAATAAAGTCAGCCTTTCTCCAAAGCTATAGCCAGCAAATCTTGTTGGATTTTTCACTCAGTATTGCTCATGTGGAAAGGATCATTTAAGTTTAGCCATTAAACATTCGGAATAACGGTTGCTGGTGTTCCTTCCTTCAAATATTATTTTTTGCCATCCTTAGCTCATCACCTTTATTTTAGACTCTCAGTCTTTGATCCTAAGAACAGCTGTGTTGTTAGAAAGGCAGGAATGTTGACATACTGATTAGAAGGTTGACATGTTCTAAGGTTGTAACTCAACTAAGGAGAAAGGTCAGCTGGCACAAATTCTTTGGTGTGCTTTTAACAAGGGCATCCCAGATCATTTGACACATGCTTTTTTATTCCAGCCCCGAAGACTATATAGACACAGAGTCTCCTGTTCCTCCAGATCTTAAGAAACCAGATTGTACAAAAATTCTAGAGCTTCCATACAGCATCCATGCTTTTCAGCACTTACGAGTAAGTAGAAAATGGCAAGAGCTTTTCTGTCCAGTTCTTATTCAACCAGGCCCATTGCTTGAAAAAAAAATTCACATCATATTTCAGATTTCATTTTTCCCATTTCCAAAACAATTTTATGTAACTTTCCTGTATTTAAAAATACCTCCACCATATATGCTAGAATTTTTAAAAAGCAATAGCTTTTATATTGCTTGCTTTTTTTTAATGTATGTTGTAATCCTTTCCTTTCCTCTTTTACAGGGTGTACAAGAAAGAGTTAATCTTTCTGCCCCTCTCCTGCCTAAAGAGGATCCAATCTTCACTTACTTATCCAGACGATTGGGAAGGAGTATAGAAGACATAGGTCACCGCATCCATGAAGGGCTAATGAAGGTGGGAGTTCCCACCCAATTACTTTAGACCCCAAAAGACCAACCCTCTGCACAATTACCTTTCAACTAGTGGTATTGCTGTTCTGGAAAATAGTTGTTTCACTTCTGTTTGTGTGAAGATAATTGTTAATGTTGCCTGTGTAGATATTGAGCCTATGAATAATGGGAAAAAACATTTTGATAGCAGAGGTTTAGTTTAGCACAGATGGCATTGGAAGGTGGAGAAGACAGTTTTATTTGAGTTTCTTGAATGGGTGCCCATAAAACAAAATAGTTTTGTTGCAGTCAGTAATATGACTTACAGTTTAGATCTTCAATTGGGAAGACAAAAGAATTTTTCATTTTTCATATTCCTGCACATGAGGAGTAGTAATATGAATATCTTGAATTAGAACAAACTCTATTAATTGCTCCTGGTTTTTGTGTGTGAGAACTACTTTTAAAGAAAAAAGTAAGATAGGCCTCAGTTATTTATATGTAGCATTCAAGAAAACATGGATATTTGATGAAATCCTCCAGTATAGAGGGGCCAAAAGAAATTTTATTTGACTTTGAAATGCATTATATGATTGCTTTTGTAACAGATTCAACTTCCTAATTATGTTTTTCTGTAGCTAATGTTAAAATTAGTTTGCATTCCATGAAGACACACCAGGTATTGGCAGGAGCCCAGAAATGTGATGGGTAATGAGAGGAAATTGGCCCAGAATTGAAAATATTTCTCAGATGATCGCATGTGTATAACTGAGTGGACTATTTATATTAGCCTTGCAAATTAGCCTAAGCATATGTAAACTTATATGCCCAAGACTGAAAGAACTAGTCTGGGTCCAAAGCAAATCAGTTTTCAAATGTCTGGGAAACTTTTAATGTAAAATGAAGCTGGTTGCATTTCTTTAAACAAATGATACCCATTCTTATCAGGTATATCGTTCTAACATTAGCCCATTTTGGAAGAAACTGTTGGAAAATCTAAATGATAATTTTTAGAATTTTTTTTTAAAAATTATTAAAAAATTATTTAAAAAATTATCTTTTTTGCCTACCTAGACCAATACAACAATGACAGTTCAGACAGGGAGAGGAAGGAGGGAGGGAGGGAAAGAAAGAAAGAGAGGGGGTGAGAGAGAAAGAGAGAGAGAGAGAGCGCTGAACAGTGTGAACACATATATGGGACTTTCTAATATTAAGCTGAATGTAGGTTTATATTACTTTTCTCCTATTTTGTGGGGTAAGAAATGGATGAAAATCAGATATGGTCTATGAACCCATGGTTTTATTGATTTGGAGGAAAATAAGGGCATTGATAAAGAGGCTAGGAACGAAACTGTGTTAAGTGTCAGCTCTATAAATATAATTTTTCTTGACCAAAAGTCTTTATTCTTTACCAAACCATGCATGTCCCAAAGGTATGCTAGGTGTCTCTGTATGTAGATTTATTAAGACAATGAATCCATTAGACTTGCATCATTTAGTGTTTTGAATCTCAAATAGTTGGTGTTCTAAAATCAGAAAAGCCAGCTGGCTTTTGATGAGCTTTTTTGAACCGGCTTAGTTCCACTGAAATGCTATGTCTCTCACTAAGCTTCAAAGATATATTTTAAGTGAGTCAAAAAGTTTGAATTAGACTCTAAACCTACCTCTGATGAAATTGTTTCTTTAACTGAAAATTAAAATCAATATGCATTTCTTAAGCCCCTAAATCTGTGCTTGGCACTTTGCTAAGCACTAGGGATACAAAGATGAATATGAGACAATGCTTCCCTTAAGACACTTTCATTCCAGTGGTGACAGTACATTCCAATACAGTTGGGCACCATATTTTGTTGAAACCCCGAGACTCACATCTTAATTCAGGTTCAGTATAAATCATAAATTTCACTTATTTGAGTCCATAATGTTCACCCACCCTTTTAGAGATCAGGAATGTTTCTTGGCAGATCTAGTCCATATGCTGTCTACTCTATTTTTATGGCATATAGTGTTAATTAGTCTTTCTATTGTCAGCCTTGACTAATTTGCCTTGCATGGCACTTCATTAAACCCCTGTGTGTTGTGGGTAGTAGTTTAGCGTGTTGTAAGCTGAAACGTATCGTGCTATGTACCTTAATTTTACTTTCATTTACTTGCTTTCTAGAACTCTTCTTCCTGGGTACTGTATAACCTGGCCTCATTTTACTGGCGAATAAAGAACGTGCCCTATCAGGTAGTGGAATGTGCGATGCGAGCGCTCCACTTTTCTTCCAGGTAATTTACCTCCCTCTGCCTCCCCATTAATCAAGACTAGCAAAGAAATAATATATAATAAATCACAAGGCAGTATCCCTCCAGAGTGTTTGAGTGAGCAGAAGTACATGATGGAAAGTTCAGAATGGTGTGCAAACATTCCCTTTTGATTTCCAAAGGAAAGATGTACACAGTGCAGAATCTTTCTCCTTAGACCAAGCTTTGTCTATCCAGGGGTCCTGGCAGCCATCCTGGGGAAATCATGATCAGGCTATCAAGTTAAATTTCTCCTCAAGCAGGTAATCCATAGCACATTTTTTTTAACACCATAAAATGTGACTGCACCTCCTGGTGGGTGATTCTGAATTTTTCGCCATTCCATTTAGCAAACTTAAATCCTTGCTAAATGCAAAGCACCAGGTTCTGGGGGAGATGCAGAGCTGAATAAGCTCTTGTCCCTGCTTTGAGGAACTTCTAACCTAGGAAACCAAAGCCATTGGAGGTGATGCCAAAGTCTGAAACCAGAGATCATTTTAAAGGATCATAACCCTCCCTCTATTAACCTGTATAACCTTTAAAAATAACCCCCTAGAACAAGTTCGTTCTCTGTGTTCCTTCTCTAGCCTGGGAAATAAACAGAGTGTCAGGAGGAAGTCTGTACTTTCATGTTATTGACAGCAGAAGTTCAAAATCTGGCTTGAGTTTTTGCAGTTATTATCATAAGCACACCAGCAAAAGATTACAGGATCACACGAATATCCAAATCTGAAGTAATCCTGCTCTCCTTACCAAGAGTAGAGTTGTTTTGAGTTCAGGGCAGGGGGTGAGGGGGAGTTTTTCCCCCTATTAAAACACACTAGGGTTTTTCTCTTAAAAGACACTTTACTATTTGTTGGAAATAACACAACTAAGGCAGTAATCCAGACCTGACATGTTGCACTGTATCCTGCCAACCTAAATGTTCTGGAATGACGTTTCTGAGCTTTATTAGGACACATTTGGGAACATCATGGAGGTCTGAGTCTTGATTCTGCCCTTTACTGGCTGTAGGACCAAGTCACTGAGCCTCTCTGAATCCCAGCTTTACGATGTGTGAGCTTGGGGTAGGGGATGCCCAGTGACATCTGCATTGTGTACTTCCCAGAGCTGTTAGGGGCAAGTGATGGAACGTTTTAAATTATAAAGTCCAGTTTCAATTTGAGCCAGTGTCCTCATTAGCATCACGGTCTTTGCTGGTGTCTTTGGCTGGTAAGAGACTCTGCCTATAGAAGATGGGTTATCTTCTTCCTTGGTCTAATTGGTTGCCTTGTTTGCTTTCCATGTCCATCATGGATGTTTGCTCCCCTCATATCATCTGTTTCTTCTCTTTCAGGCACAATAAAGATGTTGCTTTGGTGAACCTGGCAAATGTTTTACATAGGGCCCACTTCTCTGCGGACGCTGCTATTGTGGTGCATGCAGCTCTGGACGAGAGCGACTTCTTTACCAGCTATTACACTTTGGGCAATATCTATGCAGTAAATACAACTTTTTAATTCATGAACAAAAGCTGTCATTTTTTTTCCTAGTAATATGTCATCTCTCTCCCTCCCTAATTCTTTTCCACCCTATTATATCCCCCCTGCCATACACACACACACACACACACACACACACACACACACGCACGCACACACACTACACACACTACACACGCACACACGATGGGTAGGAGAACAGAGATCTTGTTATTTTCAAATGCTCAGCGTATGAATGTATAATGGCTATTTTAATTAAGTAGATTAAATTCCATCTCTTTAAACCACCCCCATCAAAAAAATTTGGTAAGATTAAGGTCACATCTCTTAGAATAGTAGCACCTTCCAGCTGACCCACCAGATGAAACATGGTTACTTCAAGTTGAGGAGACTAGTTACTCATCAGCACAGTGATCTTCACAAACTATAGACATTTTTATTAATCATTTGAAGTTTGGGTAAATTGGGCCATGTCTAACCTAGGTTTTCTGTTTTGTTTTTTTTGTGTGTATGTTTTTCTCTTGCTCTTCAGATGCTTGGGGAATACAACCACTCTGTGCTCTGTTACGATCATGCTTTGCAGGCCAAACCTGGGTTCGAACAAGCTATAAAGAGGAAGCACGCTGTCCTATGTCAACAGAAACTTGAGCAGAAATTGGAGGCTCAGCATAGGTAACCTGGAGCAACAGACTTACTGTGGGATGTCACTAACACTGTGAAACACTACCTCGGGACACTAAATACAAGGGTTATGAGACCAGTGTATATTAATGTCAATTGGAAGGGAATTTTAAAAAAATCTTGTTCTTTCGTTCCTTTCTTCTCCTTCCTTTCCCCCAAAGACTCCAGATGGTTTAACATAATTCAAGAGAGGTAATTATGTCATATCTCTTGTATGAAGTTGTCTGGGGAGACATAGCTTGACCTACAACATGTCTAAACTTCTGTTGTAACAAATGGGTGGATATAGGAGGATTTTGTGTTTTTCCATCCAAATTCATGAAATTATGCCTCACCTGGGCTGTGTACACAAACTTAAAGAGCAGCATAGGCCCCATGGGGGAGCCATGGATCCAATGTAGACTGACCTTGATGCTTTTCAGTCAAATGTTGTTATTAAGAATAGCAAAGAATACAATTTAAGAATTTGATTTCCGTTAAACCCCGGGGAGGCCTCTGAAGAAAGCAGATTGGAGAAAAGGGGGGGACATAATTAAATTCAACTGTATGGGCCTTCAGCAGTTTCTGGTACATTTCTGGATCACATTACTGGTCAGAGCTTCCCTTCTTTATCACAAGAGTGGGCTTCTTCACAAAGTTCACTCTTAAAAGCAAAATTTATGGGACATGTAATATGTGAATTGGGACAGTGGAAGCTTAGGCTGAAAACTAACAATATCACCGTCTCTCAGAGTTTATGTACATTTGGTCTATGGTGGGGGTGGGGTAGGTCAGAGTGATAGACTAGACAGAGTATTGGCATGAGATCGAGACACTGGGATTGGAAAGTCCTCTCTACCATCAGCTGTCCATGTGACTGTGATCAAGACATATAACTTTCCCTTCTTTTTCTTCATTTATAACATGGAGGTAAGAATACCTGTTCTTCTTGTCACGTGGGGCTGTTGAGAGAAGCAAATATATTGAGAATGACAAATAAGGACAAATGAAGGGCATTTGTATATTTTATAATCTCGTACATCACAATCCAGCCCTCCACTGCCTTCCTGCTTCCATGCCTCAGAGTGGCGTAGAGGTACCCATGCCCATGAGGCTTAAGTTGGAGCCAGTCCTCCCTAAAGATGGACAGCTTTGGGGATAGGCTGAATATCTTCTATGCAAAGACCAACCTAGCTGCTACTTTCAGATGGTCTCATCACCAGAGTAGTTGCAAAGTGATACTTCCTTGGCCAAAGTAGCTCTTGCAAACTGTTCTTACATCCTAGATAAGTTGCAGCCTTCCCTGTGGAGCCTGTCCTCCTTCCCCCCAGATCTCTGATCCCTGAAGTGGTAGGTAATGATTAGATCATTGCATCATAGAATAAGAAGGAACAGTGGAAGTGAATGGAGATTTTGTGGACAAGGAGAGTTGCTGGGGCTCGTGATCTGCAGGTCTGCATTATCATGTATTATTTAGAGTAGATTGTCTCAGAAACCCAGTATATACCATGCAATAGACATTGTGTGTGTCTGAGAAACTCAGTCTTCATCCTGTGTTTCTGCTGCTGCTGCCCATTTGGCCAAAGAATGGCTGGCCTTTTAGTTTTCCATTATCATGGTAATTTCAATATAAAGGTTACATTTTAAAATCAGAATTTTTAAAAGCCAATGAATTTTTCTGATAACTGGGAACTATTGGCATTTAATTGGAGGTGGGGGGAAGCCTTGAGGGGGAAACCACTTTATGAAGCTCTATAACTTTTTCCTGATATAAAAACTTTTAAAGATCTCTCCAGCGCACCTTGAATGAGCTCAAAGAGTACCAGAAGCAACATGACCACTACCTGAGGCAGCAAGAAATCCTAGAGAAGCACAAGCTGATTCAGGAAGAGCAAATCTTAAGGAACATCATCCATGAGACTCAGATAGCAAAAGAAGCCCAGTTAGGTAAGCTTGGATTCGACACAATTGCTCAAACTAGGTTTGACCTAGGAACAAACTCCTTTTGAGTGGCTACCAGATACCTCCCAGTGAGGGTGTTAGCAAACAGAATTTACTTAACTCTTCCTTTTGTTGATTCATGTTGAAATAAAAACCTTTGTCTACTAGAAGCTGATGCTATGACACCTGATTGATTCCCTCAGATGAGTGTCTTGTGGCCAGATAGCAAAGCCAAAGGAGTACTCCTCCAACAAAACTTGAGTATCAGTGACCTAGGACCACCTGGGTCTCTTCTCTGGACACGTCCCTCACCAGAGTGTAGGGATGTCTTGGACTATATGACGCAGACCTTCTCCTGGCCAGAGGGCAATCACATCCGGCCTAACTGATCCAAGGGATCTCCATCCCCTGAGGTTCTAATGAAACCTAAGGTTCCAAATCTGGTTGCTCAGTACCCTAGAATAATTGAGAATCCCTGTTGGCCTGCTTACCTCGAAGCTGTCCCCACCCCACTCTGTCTTCCACACGGCTGTCCAAGTGATTGTCCAAAAGCACAGATCTGGCAATGTTACTCTACTACCTCTTTCTTCTGGGTTCAGATTGCTTACCCTTCACAAACTAGCACTAACCACCCTTCCAGACCTCTTAGAGAACAGTCCCTTTTACACATTCTGGCCCAGTCACGCTGGCTTTCTTGCTGTTTCTCACACATTACTCTCTACCGTCTATCTCCATTTTTTCTTAAAAACATACTCTCCCCAAAGCCTAGGATAAATTCCCTCCTCATCCCAATACTTAGCATCCGTGGTTTCCTTCCAAGCTCCTCTGATGTGGTACCTCCTACATGAGGCCCTTCTTTATTCTCCCCGGTTCCTAGGGGTGTTCTACATTGTGCCCCCCCCCATTATCTTGTGTCTATTTTGTGTCTATTGTTTACAGCCTTATGTATGCATGTGTCGTCTCCCTCAGTAGACTGTGCGCTCCATAAGAGCAGCATCTGTGGCAGTTTACACTTTGTACCCTCTAGGCCAAGCACAGGGCCTGTCACATACAGAGCACAAACAAAACTGTAGAGACTGATTATGGCGGAGCCCCTGGACTCCTTTCCCTTCAGAACTGCTTCGGACTGCACACCGGCCTGGTTACTGCAGTTTACATGTATACATTCAAACAATATTGCCAGTAACTTTTTTTTCCTTTGAATTCCTGGATTATGGACAGTTGGACAAAAGTAAGAGGATTCAAGGACATTCTGTGCTTAATCCAAAGCAGCTGGTTGGAAACCTGAGGTCAGATACCACCTGAGATTCTTACTCATTGTGTGACCGTTTAAACTCTCTCAGACTCGCTTTCCTCATCAGTAAAAGGGGGATAATAATAAATGCACCTAATTTGTAGGATCGTTGTGAGCATCAAATGAGACAGTGCTTTGCAAGCCTCAAAGTATCATGTAGATGCTAACTATTATTTGTATAATTCATACTTAAATATAGTTAGGACACCCCTGGTTTAACTCTAGTGTTTCCGAGTGGTCATTTTGCCTTGTAAGATCTTTCAAATGGAGAAATATGTAAAGAAAATGCCAGGCAATGAATTATCCAGTCTTGTAGTATCATTGACTCACAGGGTTTTAGGGCTGTCAGGGATCATCTGATGCAAGCCTCTCATTTTTCAAATGAGAAAACTGAGGCCCAGAGCCGTTAACTACCTCCAACTAAGAATGTTTTCTCTGTTACTGACCTTTTTTTTTTTTCATTTGTGGCCTTACTTTCCCCTCCCAGGGAATCATCAGATATGTCGTCTGGGCAACCAGCAGCATAGCTTACATTGCCAGTGGGACCAACCTGTCCGCTACCATCGTGGAGATATCTTTGAAAATGTAGACTCTGTTCAGGTGTGTTCCTTCTCAGTCTCTTCACTACTTCTGAGCTTCCTGCATTTGACAGCACCATTCCTTTCATGCTTTCCATATAGCTCAGTTGGAATTTGTTCATCTCTGAAGTTTAGAGCAGTTTTAGTAACATCTTCAGCAGATTTTGATTATTCGTTATGACTTCTGAAGCCAAATATTATTGGACCGCAGTGACCCATATTACCTCTTTGCAGCCTGCAAATTCACTACAGTCGTGCTTTCTCGTGATCACCTTCATTCTTTATTTCATCCTTGTCTCCTTTCTCGTGAGCACAGGATGGGAGTCAAGATTGGGATGTTATTTGTTTTAAAGTCCCCATCTTCCATTCTTAATCTGGCAAATTAAGCATTATCGATTACAAACTTGAAAAGGGAACTAGTTGCCATTAAGCCTGTTTTCTGAATTCATCAGCCATCAAAGTCATTTGTTTTGTTGCTACAGCCCCAAAAGCCAACAAAATCATTACCACCATCAGTCAACATTTATTCAACATCTGTGTGCAAGGCATTGTCTTTGACGCTAAAGATATATCGAGAAGAATGAGCAATCCCCTGCCTCGTGGAATTTACAGCCTAATTAATTGGAAAAACAGAATCTAGTTAATATTGCAGACAGAAGGAAGCTGCTAAATAGAAGTATGGTTCACAGTTTCTTCTCAGAGAGGCAAATAAAAGAGTAGGTAGCATTCGTTTAGTTGTGTGTCCAGTGGCAGAAGTAATTACTAGTGCTTTCAGTCATCCCATGCTGCAGTGGTAGTGATGAGCACTTGAAAAAGACCACTATGAAAATCAGTGTAGCTTCTGGTCCAACATCTGGTACAGAGCATAAGGATTTCGAGAAATTTCATGAAGAATTCAATTAGACTGCAAATCAAACCAACACATGCTTTAAAACTCAGTGTTTTCAATGTTAAAGTGGCTCTAAGGCAAGGTAGAGAAAAAATCCACAAGTATATTTTTTAAATGGGATTCAGGAGTAAGAAACAATCATGGTCAAGGGCTTCTAGATTATACACAAAGCATCAAGCATATATGATGCATGTTCTCTCCAAAAAGCAAGTTGAGAGAAGCTAGACTTGGCAAGCACCAAAAATTAAACTGAATTATTAGACAGGAAAGCACTGGGTAGGAGTCATTTGCAAGTTTGACTTGCACTGTCAATGTCAGACCAGTGACATTAGTAAGACTTAATGGCTGATTCAAGAATATAAGAAGAAGAGATGCAGCACAGTTGAGGCAACTGTCTAATCTGATCTCTTTAAACCAGGTATTGAAGCAAAACATTCGGAGATAAATTGACATTGGCAAAGATTATCACTATTTCCTAAGGAAGTTTCATTGATACAAATCAGTTATCTCAATAGAGGATGACAAAGGGCAGCACTGATTTCGAACATGAAGTTCATGAAGTCTTGGAGTGGGTGAGAGAAGATCAGTAAGGACCATCAGCTCAAATACGGTGAAAAGCAGTGGAGGGAGAAGCAAGTTTTCAGAAAGCTTGGTGAAAGACATAATTAGGCAATCATCCTGAACACACTTTTAAGGCTGGAACTAGAAGAAACAAGAAAAATGGAAAAGATTTGCACAGATTTCTATAGTGAATTCTTTTTTCCTTCACTGGCAGTGGATCTGCCATATTTAGTCCCTTAACTTCACAGCTTATGTGTTATATAAGCAAGTGGAAATTGCACTTGGGAGGAAAATTCAAAAGGAGTAGTTGGACTAGACCAAGTATGCACAGGGGTTCTCTGCTGGGAGCTTTGTAGTTGTGAGTATGTCAAGGAATTGATTTTAAAGCCGTGTGATTGAAAAGAGAATTCAAAGGTTTGGGAAATATCTTAAGTCTTCTTATTATGAAAAAAGGTGAGGAAGGGTAGGGCAAAGATACATACCAATAATCCCATCTCTATAGACATGGAGGGTTTGCTTGGTGAAAATGTGAGAAGAGTATAGGTGGTCTTTGACAAGTCAGCTCACACCTTTATCACCCGTTGACTGGAAGGTGAGCAATCACACCTGCTGTTGACTGTAAAAAAGTATTTCCTTCAGAAGACCAAGACAGTGTCTCATAGGCTGTCCTCCAAGCATCATATCTCCCATGAGAGTGTCAGAATCACGCAATATTCCTTAAAAGGTAAAACCAGAGCTAACTTGGATCCCCTGGATATTAATATTAAGAAAGGAAAACGTGTTTGCCACTTTCATGGATAGCCAGCATAGAGGCAAAATGGAACAAGGATTCCCAGTAGACAGTGAGGCCCTCTGGATACTCTTGTTGGTGAATAAAATTGTGCTGACTGTATTAGACTCTGAAGTATTGCATGACCTCCTAAATGAGATTCATAATCACTCAAAAAATTTTAGCTTAGCTATGCAGACAGAAAAACCAAGTGGATGAAGAATGCATATTGTTTAGACTATAATATGCAATTGGATGGGCAGCCATTCAACAGGCCTAGATGCTGCCCGTGACAGTGAGCTGGGCCTAATCCCACAGGTGAAGGAGAGCAGGCTGTCCTGCCTTGAGGACATTTTGGTTTGGTTTTAATGATCCCCAGCTTCTCCAGGAAACAAAGGCTCATCTTTTGTAAGAGTATTCTTCTGGTTAGGGTTTGTGACTGTGAATAAACCGCAATCTGTGAAGAATTAAAGTTGAGGTAGATAGTCAGTCTACATAGCGCATCTCCTTTGACGCATGCCTATCAATCTGGGCTGTCGGTGCAGCATGGGGCGGAAGACATTAAAGCAAAGGGTCTCCTGGAGGGCTAGAGAAAGGCTCACAGTGCCCGTGCCCAGAATGATGTGAGACTGGAAGAGGAGGTGTGTTTGTCTTAAAGCGAGAGAGGAGGATACCTGAGGAAGAACCCTGGGACTCTGATGGCATCCACATGGTGTCACTCTTAACACTCTAGGAAGGAGCTTAGCATTTGGGGGGACTCCATGTTGAGTATTTCTGGGAGTACAGGGACAAGAGTCACACAGAATGAGAAGGTGTAGCTAGGCTGCAGTTTGTACCTATGGAGGGGACGCTCACATTAATGAGATCCCTGCTTCACAAAGGCATGAACACAGGCAAAGTGGGGAATGAAATCCTAGGCTCTCAAGAAGGGGAAGAGGCCTTAAAAGCGACTTTGTCTAACCTCAGTCTAATATTCCTGGCAAGCCATCATCTACCCATGTTTCCGTAATTGACCAAGTCTCCCATTTAGCTAGAGACTGGATGTGATGGAGACTTAGTCATAGAAAAGAGGCAGAAGAGAAGGACAGCTGTACCCTGTTTTTCTCTTACCCTTTGGCAAGGCTGATTGGAAATTGACTAAAATTAGGATCTATACTTTCTGTGCATCACTCCTAAGAAATAGCCCAAAGGAAGCAATTTGCACCATTCATTCACTATATTTGTTGAATCTAGTTTCTCACAGTTTTCATGTTTACTCACTTCAACGGTCCCTTTTGAACCTTAGTCATGGCCTGTGAAAATCTCTCCACCTCTGTGAAGATACATACACCTATGTGGATTTTGTAAATACATTTTTACTGATATCTTTATTTTTTGTTTCTCCTTGCCAGAGAGCCATCCCTCAATATAAAAATGAAAAAGGTGGGGGGTGGGGGGAGGGACATCTCAATAAAACCAGCTAATACATTGGAAGACCACTGTGTCCTGGTTTTCAGACCCCTCTGGGAGATGCCCTCTCATAGCTCATCTTTGGAGCAAAATTTGGTCTTACAGTTTCACAGTATTCCATTTCAATTATTTTGTTTGTTTTTTCCTTCTACATAGTAGTCGTTGTATATATTGTTTTCCTAGTTCACTTCATTTTGCATCAGCTCATATAAATCTCCCCATGCTTTACTACATTTTCCATATGTATTGTTTCTTATAGCACAATGATATTTTATTACATTTATCCCATTGCTATATTTAATACATTATTATAACCTATTTAGTCATTCCTGAATCAATGGGTATCTAATTTATTTCCAGGTCTTTGCTGCTACTGTAAAAAGTTTTGGCTATAGATATTCGATTGTATTTAGGACTGTTCTTTGAGGCATATGTGTTGTATTAGAATCTCTGAGTCAAAAGGTATGGACACTTTAGTCACTTTCTTTACATAATTCCACATTGTTTTCCAGAAGGTTTGGGCCAATTCACAGCTCTCCAAACAGTGCATTAGTGTCCTGTCTTTTCATAACCCTTCTTTTGTTTTGATTTAATGTCTTATTTTATTCTCCAGTTTGGTGAAGATTCGTCAACTTCCAGCATGATGTCTGTGAATTTAGATCTTCATGAAAATCAGAGTGAACTCAGCCATTCCTCCAAGTCTTCCCCTGTGCCCCATTCTGTTCTCTGGGTTTGGGGCATGGAATCAGATGCATATAGGGTAAGTACAGAGGATACCTCTCTTCTCAAAGCAGCATTATTTAACTACTGACATTCAATACAGTTCAATAAAACACACCTGCATTGTCTTCTGCTAGCCATATAAGATTAAAAAGAAAAAACCCACAGTCACTGTCCTTAGCATCAGAGTCTTGGTGGAGGACAAGTGAAATAAGTCCAATATATAAATAAATATGATACAATACATACTAGAGAAAGTGGTAGGAGAAATCTGATGAAGGAGAGATAGACCACTTACTTTTTATAGAAGAGTTTGTACTTTTGATTCTGGAAGGATGAAGATTTTTAAAAATTGATGCCTTTTGATTTTCATATCACATTTCCCGTGTCTAAATATATTCCTCCCCCATCCACACAAGGAGCCATCTCTTGTAACAAAGATTAAAAGAAGTAAAAAAACAAACAAACCCCAACTCAGCAAAATCAACTAATATATCAACCATGTCTGACAGTATAGATGCAACATTCTATACAATGATCTCCCACCTAGAGGTGTATTTTTTCTCATTTTACTCTTATTGTTATTAATATGTGTTTTTACATCACCGTCAGTTGTAAACACATCCCTCCCCTCTCCCCATCCCAGGGGAGGCAAAGTTTTGTTGTTTTGTTGTGATTTGGGTTTTGGGAGGGGAAGCAATTTGACCTAACCAAGTCATTACATCATTCATGTCTGATAATCTCTGTGACATACCTCACCCATAGTCCCCCACTTCTGCAAAGAGGGGAGACAGTACATTTTCTCAACTCTTCTTGGTTAATTTTGATTATTATTATACAGAATTCTTTTTAATCATCATTTGCAATGTTTTCTTTTTTCTGCCTACTTCCATTGCTTCTCTCAATTCTTTATATTCATTGTTTTTTACAGTGCAGGATTCTTTCACATTTATGTACCACAGTTCCTAGTTGATGGATACCTATTTTATTTTAAGTTCTTTGCTGCTACAAAATGTGCTGCAGTTAATATTTTGGCACATATGGGACCCTTCTGTCTTCTCCCTCCTTGGGAGATGTGCCTAGCAATTATCTTTGAGTTCAAAGGGTATGTCTGTTTCAGTCATTTTGTTGAACATAATTTCAGATTGCTTTCCAGAGTAGTTGGACCAGTTCACAGGTACACCAACCATGGAGAGCCTGGCAAGAGAAAGGTTTTTAAGTCAGAGATATTAAAGGGAATGTGTTCCTAGCATTGGGGAGGAACAGTGAGTGTTTGAGGGAGGCAGCCTGTACAAACATATGGAACGTGGAAAAGGGACCGTACAAGCTGGGGTTGGTGGCACACTTCTGGGGAAGCTGAGGATGGTGAATCTTGAGCTCAGGACTTCTGGGCTGTAGCAGGCTAAGCTGATTGGATGTCCACAGTAAGTGCAGCATTAATATGTATGATAAGCCCCCAGGAACAATGAGAGAGAGGAGATGGGACCACCAGGTTGTTTAAGGAAGGGCCAAGGGACCCAAGTTGGAAAATGGAGCAGGTCAAAGCTCTTGTGCCATTCAGAGTGGTACTGGGCCTATTAGTGGCACCTCTGCTTCCAGCTGGGCAAAATAGGGAGACCAGAGACAGACAGACAGAAAAAAAGAGAGGCAGAGGGAACTGCAGGATGACAGGAGGGATCCATGATCCACTTTGGTTGGCATATAGGGATTTAAAGGAGAGGAATGTGGACTAAGGTTACCAAGGCTGATTAAAGCCAGATTGTGGAAAGCCTCAAGTAGTAGGCTAATAAGGTTCTGTAGAGCCATAGATCTTTGGAAAGGAGGCTGATATTGTCAGAACTGGCAGATGTGTAAGGTATGGTTCAGAAAAGGGAGAGACTAGAGTCAGACCATTTATGGGGCTATTTACAACAGTCCAGGTGATATGGAAAATCTTGCCTTAACCTCAGTGACCAAGAGGAGGATATTATCATCAACAGACATAGGAAAATGGGGAGGGAGCATGTGTGTTTGGGGCCGAGAGATAAACAGTACCGTTTTGGACATGTTGAGTTTGAGTGATCAGCAGGACAGAGTTATCCAGGCAGAGACATCTGGAAGACTTAGAACAATGGGCCTGGAGCTCAGAAGGTTTCTTTGCCGGTGCATAGTCAGCCTTGGGAACTGGGTGCACAGAGGTGCAGATACTTCCACTGAAGCCATGGCAGTAGATGAAATCAGAGGAAGGGCCCATGTATAAAACTGAGAACAGAACCTTAAGGAACATCTACACGTGGGCACAGGAAGAGGAAAATAAACCAGCCAAGACCAGCAGGGGTCAGACAGAAGGAAGAGCCAAAGGGAGCGACATTATCAAGGCTGAGGAGAAAGTATCATCAAAGAATAAGTGGATAAGTGCTACGTGAAAAGCCCTTAGTATCATCAGTCATTTGCCAGTGACCTTGGCCCAGTACTTAGCTCTGCATCCTCTAAGCCCTCAAAAGTATGTGGGGAGGGTTATAGAACATGAATTTGTTCTGTTACCATAGATACAGAAACATCAAAATGACTCAGTCAGAAACATGTGTTCCTCCCCTCCCCTTGCTGTCCATGGCCATTTCGTGGCATAGGAAATACTAATGATGCCAGCCCTCATTTACTTATGTAGCACTTTGAAATTTGCCAAGTCCTTGATGTGCATTTACCCATTTGATTGACAATGCCTTTGCTCAGACAGTGCCTATCAGCTCAAAACTGAACTAACAGTTTAGCATGATGATATCATTCTACAAAACGTAGTCTCTTCTCTCATCTTAGTCTATTTTCGTTACTTTATCAGTTCATTTTAGGAGGTTAATGAGAGAGTTTATTAGAAATAAACTGATGGGAAACTTCCTTTATTAGGACAAGCAGCATATTCTGTGGCCCAAAAGAACAGACTGTGCAGAAAGTTACCCCGCAGTCCCTCCTGGTGATGAACTGCCAACATATTTCTTGCCTCCAGAAAACCGAGGACTCAGGCAAGTGATGAGAAATTGAGCAAAACATTTGATTCTGCATGATTAGTAATCTGACCACAAGCAGGCAATTTCATTGAGATTGCCAACCTTCACTTAAGAAGGGAAACATTTGTTCCTCTAGAGATCTAAACCTTGTTCCCTTTTCTTGTGGCAGGACTCATTCAGCGCTGGATATAGGCCTTTTGGGAGGAGAGGTCCATTCCCCAGACTGCTCCTCTGCCACTGGCCTCCGGAACAGCCGGACTCCGTATCTTGAATTCAAAGAACTAGACCGTCATCTGGATCTGAAATTCAAGATGCCAGATGACTACGCACGACAAGTAAGGCAGGCTTCATTTGACAATAGTTGCTCTTGTTCTGACTGGCCTTTCTTTTACCAATCTTCTTCAGCAGAGCAATGGGTAGGGCCAAATGCTAAGTAGACAGACACTGAAACCGGGTCACAAACCCTAGGAGTCAAGGGAAAAGGAGAAAATACCTGGGTTTCGTAAATGCCCATGGGCCCAAGGGCTGTTTCCTGCAGCTGTAGCTTGTGTAGGTTCCTAAGCTCTTTCCCTTTGACCCCAAACATCAGTAAGACCGAGATGTCTGTCTGTTTTCCTGGCCTTTTGAAGCATCAGATCCCAGGCTTGGGGAAGTGGTTGGGCAGTGATGGAAGAACTGCTTGATATAATGAATGTCTGTGGGCTTATTTTACCTGAAGTAAGGAGAGTCCCTAGCAGCTGGGTAGCATGTGGTATGAAAAATAGTAATACTGGTGTGTGTAGAGAGAGTCCTGCACACACAGGACGCTGCTGAGTGTCGAGGGGTAGAAGTGATGCATGGCCAAGACCAACCAGAGAGCAGCACGGTGCTGCCCAGTCACCCAAATGAAAGCAGCTTAATACTAGTTACATAGCAACAGATAAGCAGTGGCAAATTGCTGTAATGAAAACTAAGGCCATGTGTTCTCTGGGTGGTGCAGAGCAAAGAAATAACAGACATGAAGTGGGATCAGTCATAGGTGCGTGTTAATTAAAAGGTATGACTGTTGCTCTGCAGACTTCAGATTAATATCCAGAAAAGATCGCATTATTTTCATCACATCAAGTATTGGATGCAGTTTGGTATAAAGTTTCCCATTCATCTCTTTGACTTCCTGGCCATCTGTGGATAAAGGCATAGATAGGATAGCTTTCACTTTTACAGATAGCACAAACCTGGAAGAGCTAGCCAAGTCAGGATCCAAAAAGATTGTCACAGGCTAGAGCATTGAAATGCATCAAGATAAAATCAAGTCTTAGATTTGCATTCAAAGAATCAACTTTGCTTATTAGTTCATAATTTGGGAAATTTGGTGAGATAGCCTTTATCTGAAAAGGTCCTCAATATGAGCTATTGACGTGATGTTGCTCCCCAAAAAGCTGATGCTATTTTATGCTGCATTAGAAGAAATGGCTGCAAAGAAAAAAATCCAAAAGTAAGGTGGGGAATTCATACTTCCTTAGCTTCCAGGAATAAGCAATAGTCCTTTCATCCTCTGCCCTGGAGTGTTGTGTTCAATCCCAAGCGTAATAGGAAGGGTGCTGATTCATCCGAAGAGTATCCAGAGGAGAGCAGCCAGGATCATGAAGAGGCTTAGTCCGTGTAATATGAAGATCAGTGTAAGGAGCTGGAAACATTTAGCTTAGAGAAGATAAGATTCGCAACATGAAAGTTGTCTTTGTATTTGAAGTGTTTGAAGGACAATCATGTGGAAAGGGGATTTGACTTATTCTTTTGGGCTTCAGAGGGCAAAACCAGGAATAGTGTGGATAGAAGTAACAAAAAGTGATCTTTGGCTTGCTATCAGGACAGACTGCCCAGTGAAAGTGGTCTAACAATGGCAGCCTCAGGAGCCATTGGGCTCTCCCTCACTGGAGATCTTCAAAAAAGGCTGGAGGACCAGGATAGATCAGGTTTATTTTAGAAAGATCAGAATAGATAACCACCGAATCCCTTTCAGCCTTAAAATTCGTGATGCCAGCAAAAGCAGAGACATGCTCAGTCAGCTTAATGATTTCTTTCTTTGATAAGTTTTTACTGATAAACTTTGCATCACGTGCATTTCTTAGTTTATCCTTCCTCCCTCACTTTCCTAAGGAGCCATTAATCTTTCCATTGGCATCAGTGCTTCCGTGTAAATGGGCATGCTCCTGCTAGCCTATTCGTGTTACAGGAAGAGCACTGGATTTAGAGACAGAAGGGATACTAGAGCTCTTCAAGTCTTAATTCTTTTTACTCCTGGTCACAAAGGGAGTAGCAGAGCCATGACTTGAGCTTGGCCCCTTGGATTCCCAATCCGGGGGCTCTTTCTACCATAGCACCAAGCCAACATTGTAAACATTCATGATAACTCACGTGTACATAGTGCTTTTAAGGTTTACAAAGCACTTTCTTCACAATCCAAGGAAAGTGCTTCAAGTATTATTGTCATTTTACAGATGTGTAAATTGAGGCCCGGAGAAGTTAAATGACTGCCCATGTTCAACCACTTACTATGTGTCTGACATGGGACTTGAATTCATGTCTCTGGATTTCAGGTCCAGTGGCCTTTCCATTACATCCTGCCACCTCTCACCTGTTTCTGAGAAACCTGTTTCTAGAGACCCTCCCTTTGGGAGGGAGGCAGTGTGGTATAGTAGAAAGAATGCCAACTCTGGACTCAGAAGGATTGGCTTCAAATCCCACATGTGACACTACATGTAATCTCTCTGGATCTCAGTTTATTAATCCACAAAATGGACTAGCTGGTCTGAGGTTCCTTGCTGCTCTCAGTCAATGGTCCTATGTCAGTATGGCAATATGCTTCATTTTGATCTCCAAAAAACTTTTGAAAGTTTATTCCTTATTGTTATAAGTGTCTGCTTTGTGCTTTTCAGATTTTGCTTTCCCGTATTAATAACTATACTATCACAGAGGAAGAAATAGGAACACTCTTATTTCACGCCATCAATAAGGTGAGTAAAGATTACCTTTTACTTGGGAACCTGAAACTCAGACCCTTGGGAATAACAGCCAAGAGCCAAGATGAACTTAATAAGATTCAATCTGGACCATGGCAGGTATGCCTCCACTAACAGGCATCTCTGGGCCTTGTGTTTGGTTTTCTCCTTAGCCAAATGAGCCTTTGTGGTTCATGTTCAATGAAGCTGGACTCTACTGGCGAGCCCTGGGGAATAGCACATTTGCCATCGCCTGCTTGCAGAGAGCTCTGGATTTGGCTCCACCTCAGCACCAAGACATTCCCCTTGTGAACCTAGCCAACCTCTTGATGCACTATGGCCTTCACCATGAAGCCAGCAAGCTGCTCATCCAGGCCCTGGCAATCAATAGCTCTGAGGTGAGGCTTTCTATTTCTTGAGAACTTCACAGCCTGTTACTGACCTATCCACAGGTGTGTTTTACCGGGCAGCACCTCTGCTTTGCAGAAGCTATGTGGACCAGATAAAGCATGTTTATGTGCATATAGTCATTCGTTTTCTTTTAAAATGAATGGTGGTTCTATTGGTGCCATTTTTTAAAGGTAGGTTTAAGTGAGGAGGACACAACAGAGGACTGCCACCTCTCAGAGCCGAGATCTCCATCAGCTGAGGCTCCTTCCCACATGAGACATTGTGTCTTTCTGCTTATTACCAGGACTAGCTTGAAAGCTTGGTTTTGGGATCCTTTTATCCATACAAAGCCAAGCTTGGCCAACAAGAAAAGATGTCATTGAGTCATTTCATTTATGTCTGACTCTTCATGACCCCATTTGGCATTTTTTTTTTTCAGCAAAGATACTGGAGTGGTTTGCCATTTCCCGCTCCAGTTCATTTTACAAATGAGGAAACTGAGGCAAACAGGGTTAAGTGACTTGCGCAGAGTCACACATTATATGTCTGAGGCAGGATTTGAACTCAGGAAACTCAAGTCTTCCTGACCCCAAGCTCAGAACTCTATCACCTGTGCTACCTAACTGCCCAGGAAAAGATGAGGAAGCCTTTATCTGTGGCACTTGTTCTCTGACCTGAAGCCCGTGAAATGTTAAGCCCTGCCTTGTATTTGATAAATGAATGTGCATTTAACCTGATAAATTAGCTAGGGTCTGGATGTGTAGGAGTGACATCCCCAGAGTCACAAAAGAGGGCAAGAGACAGCATGATGTGTTTTGAAGAACAATGGATTTGAAGTCAGAAGGCTCCGCCCTTTGTGGGCAGGTCATTTCTTGGCTGCGGGCCTTGGAGTCTTCTTCTCTTAAATGGGTATGTTTGCACTGAAGCGTCTCTAAGGCTTCTCCCAGCTCCACGTGCAGGGATTCCAATTTTTTTTAGCGTTAAAGAGAAATCAGCTAGAACAAAAAGAGTGTCCCCCCAGAATATACAAGTTCACTTAATCTCAAATTTTTAAAAATCCTGGACTCCTGCTTCCTGCTGCAAATCAAATTGCCAAAGAAACTAAATAAGGAGCAAGTGCTAGATGATATGGCAAAGAGAACCCCTTCCCCCACTAAAGGAAAAACATCCCCCAAGTGGACTCTTGAGGCTGCTTCTCTGAGTTAGTTTTCTGTTATCCTCCCTGGGGGCTAGAAGGACAATCAGTATATTCTCCTGCAGAGATTTTACCCATGAGATTCCCTGTCTATCATGTCTCCTCTCCGTGGGGCCATTCCCCTACGCTACCACAGTGCACGTCAGGTCAGTTTAGGGGTGCAGACCATTTTTACCGCTGTGCAAGGGAATTTCAGGGTCTAAGTGCTCTACAGATGAGGTCGATTACAGCACAGCCTTATGCTTGTTAACTTGGCTTGATGCAGATTTAAAACATTCATCTGTCTCTTCCAGGCTTTCCCCTATTTCTAGGCCCTGGGCTCCTCTTTTTACCTGACTTTTGAGTTTGCTGGTCATTTTACTAATTCACCTGAGTTCCAGACTAAACCCAGCTCATATTTTTGCTTAGCTCCTTAGATTCTCTTGGAAAAGCAGGGTCTTTTTTTTTTTTTAATGGATCCCAAAGACACCATTGTGGCTTTCTGTTGACATTGCATTTCTCTCATTTGACTGAAGCCTGACTCAGCTAATGTCTTTGTTTTGCCCATAGATATTCTCTGATTAGTCTTTCCTCTGTCCTTGGGTCCAGGAGAGCCAAGTCACCATTCTGAATTCTGGATTCTTCCCAGGGCTCAGTAATACTGCTCTTCTTTCTCCAGAACTCCTCTGAATCCAAAGGTCCTCCAGAAGTTCCAGTTACTTCACAGTAAATAAAGAAGGACTCCTTCCACTATTCCTCATAACCTTCAGTAGTCTCACATTGTGTCAGTCCTAGGAGTTTTGGGGTCCATCGACAATGACTTAAGGAGAGGATTTTCTTTTAGGAGGAATAGGGGAGAAGAGCAATGATAACTGCATAGGTTTGATTGGAGATGTAGGTGAAGTTAATAACTAAAAGGTATTGCGTTTGCTCTGACAATTCTATAAGGTGTTACCTGGGGAAACTTCAGGAAAAAAATGTGAGGTATAAAACATTGAACATATACAATATAGTTGCTGCCTCTGCTAACCAGACTGAGTTCCCACATAGCCTCTGGGGACTAATTTTTTTGCTTCTTGTCCTATAGAGTTTGCCAATAAATTGAGTAATCAAAACATTATGGCAAATGAGACAGGATGAATAATCGTTGAGAAGGCTGTTTTGAAAATGAAAACTATCTCAAGTCAGTTAAGTGCAGGCTTATTTCTAGGTCAGAAACTGATCACAGGTGAGTGGAGCAGCCCCTCAGTCCCCTCCACTGTTCATAAATGAATACTTTTGGAAGGTCACATCACTGGGACTCTCCAGCGAAGTTGTGAGGCAACATTTTTTCTCCAAACGGAATGGCATCTTAAAATAATAAGGCAAAGGCAATCCCCAACACTAATTCCCATTTAATGAAGTAATTGGCTGCCCCAGCCCATTAGCATGGTCATTATTCTGGCTAAGTGTTAATTGCAGCACTTAGTATCTTTATGCAAACCCTGAAGACGCTTTGGAAATCTGAGTGTCATGCTTAATTGTGGGTTGGGATTTAAGCCACTAAATAATACTTAAACTGTAATCTGAAGAGAACAGTGCTCACAGCATGAGCTAAAGTTGGGAAGGGTTTGCTGTCCTCTGCTTTGTTACAATAAGATGTTTCTTAAGAGTTAATACTAGTGTGTTAAATGTCAATCTACTCCTGTAAAACTGAATCACTGATGGCACAAATTCTGTTTTCACATTACACTTTTGTCCCAACTAATTGAATTATTATTGGAGGAAGAGGAGAGTGAGCAAAGGGCATGAAGTAATTAACTGGTTAAAATTCAGTTGCGCTTCTTCAAGGACAGAAGTTTTTATTGAATTGGTGAAGTGAGCACCCGATGTGATTTTATATGGCCCTCTACCTGTTTTCCTCCCTCCCCATCCTCCAACCTCTCATTCCATGGGCAAAGCTAGGAGGAAAAAGAATAATCTGTTGAAATAGTTCATGTTTTGTGCCTATTGTGGGGCTGTATGTTATGAGGACTAAATATAAACATTCTCTGAAATCATCCTTTAAATGGTGATTTACTCACTTAATCACAAGAATATTAGGTATGGATTTTTTTTTTAAAGGCGAATGGCTCACAAATGAAGATTGTTGGCTGCTTATCAGAAATAAGGTATCCCCTGCCATCCTCCATTTAGAAACAGCTAGTGCCAGTGAAGTGGCCACTGATTCCAAACTTTCTTGGGAAGCCTGTGCTTTCCAGGGGAAAGAGACTGAGTAGGTATTTTGGAACTTGGAGAAAAAAGGAATTCCCTACCATACTTACTTCAGGGGTTTTTTTCCTTTCTTTTCAGCCCCTGACCTTTCTGAGCCTAGGAAATGCCTATCTTGCTCTGAAGAACATCAGCGGAGCGATTCAGGCCTTTCGGCAGGCTCTGAACGTGACGGCCAGGTGCCTGGAGTGTGAAGGCAGCCTGAAACTGGTCCGCTGCATGCAGTTTTACCCGTTTCTGTACGCCACCCCCTCATCTGCGTGCAGTGGTAAGCAGCTGCCGAGTGCTGGCCGGGAGGCGAGCTGAGGCCGGCTGGCCTGCCTGCCAGCCCTGCTGGGATGGACAGGCTGGGGGGTTTTCTCCTGACAGTTCCCTGCTCTTCATGATGACCGTAATTATGACAGTTATGGAAATTTTGCTACTTAAGAGTTTCTCTTCATGCAGCAAAACTAGGTGGTAAGGCTTGAACCCAGGTCTTCCACCTGGAACAGTGAAGTGCTTGGCAAACCCTAAAACCTGCCCTTTAAAGGATGAGGCTGAGGGCTGCCGTCGCATCTTTTAAAGTCATAAATTGTGATGAGAGAGTGTTTCCTCCCTCCAGTAACGGGAGGTGGGTATGTAAGGACAGGGAGGAAGCCTGGGGTGCCTTAGACAACCGAACTGGAACTCAGGCCTGTAAACAGGAGAGCTCTAGTGCAAGCTCATTCATTACAGTCTCTTTTATGCTTTCACACTGATAGAGAATCATTTATTGCTTTAGTCTTCATTCTGTGAAAATCATGATTGAGGGGACCTTCTTAAAAGCATCAGGCAGCCATTTCCTTGTACACTTGAAGCGGACTCTGATTCGTGAGCACAGAGCTCTTCATAACCAACTTTAGAGACAGATATATGATCCTAAAATGAAGGATTTACTTTTTTCTTGTTTAGATCCACTAGCCCAGTTGGTCTTTGTTTATTTTTGAGGCCTTTCACAGTTTAAATTTTGAAAATGTATGTGGGTATCTGAGTGCAAAAGAAATAGACAGCTGGTGAAGAGGCTTGGTTAGAAGCAGAACCGAATGTCATATCAATGACTAAGAACTTGGTATAATCACTTGGATGCATGGAAGGCGCTGACAAACCAGCAGCATGAAGAATGCCTGCGTGTAAAGTCATCCTAGGATTGTAGAACTGGAAGCTGTCTTAGATATCATCCTGGCCAGCTCTCATTTGCCCTATGAGAAAACCAAGTCCCAGAAAAGTTAAGTGATTTACCCATGGCCTCACGCCAAATATGTGGCAAAATTCGAAGTAGAACCCAAATCTTCTGACTTCAGTTCACATGCTTTTCTACTATACAGTATTCCTCAGTATGTTTATAGACTTCAGTCCAGTAGTACAGCCAGTTCTCACATAACGTTCTCAGGTTTTAGGGTTTCCACAGGCCTCTCTCTCCTCTCTTTGGGCTCCATGTGGCCCTGCCCTGCTTCATGCCTGGTATGGAGGACCCCTGGCACAGGGCGTTGCTGCTGCAGCTGGAGATTGAGCCTGAGCGACCTTCGGGAGTCAAATCTGCGTGATGCAAATATATGTTAAGTGAGAACTGTCTGTATTTTAGTTTTAAAATGTTACTGTATTTTTGAGCATCCAAAGAAAGTGAAAGACTCAGGAATTTAAAGGTGCCAAAATGTGGGATATTTTAGGATCCCAAAGGATACAACCTGGGCTTTTAAAATTTCTCAGATGCCTAAGAACAGCCTTGTGGACAATCATCCACTCTCTCTCACTGAGCTCCTCGTGGAATGACCCTCCCTTTCTGTACTCGCTAGCAGCTTGCTCTCTCTTGCTGGCATCCCTCTGTGATTGGAAAGAAGGGCCCACCATGGTTGTGTCCAGTGACTCCTCTTTCTAAAAGCCATCTCCCTTCGGAAGAGATTGGAATGCTTTTGCCTTAGTATTTCAGTTGTTTGAAATTTCGTCTTAATAGTTCACATCTCCCACGTCAAGAAAGGAAATGCTTTGGTCTTGTACTTTTCCCCAAAGGATATTGTGAAGTTTCTGCTTGCCTAGAACAAGAAACACTGCAGAACAAATGATTGCAGCTCAGATATCTATTGAGTCCCTAAGCCCTCGATGCTGGCATTCATTTGGAGCGGTCACAGCAGTAAGAGCACATTTTAGAGTGTGACAAGAGGAGGAACTCTCCCTGGGCTCATCTTTCAAAAACCACATCCCTTTGCTAACAATGCTTCTTTTGCATTTTGGCATTAAGAGCAAACCCCCTGCTGAGGATGGTAGTTTCTTAGCCCTTTTCTGAAGTGCATTGGTTGTGTGTAAGGAGGTAACAGGCCCTCTTGTGAATTTTGAAGCCAGGCTTTTATTGAGCTCATCAGAGAGAAGTCTCAGTATTGGCAGACCTGAAATCTTGGGCTGATCATGATGACAATTCCAGATGTTCATTTAGAACTTTACAGTTTTCCCAAGACTCACAGATATTATGCCATGAATCTGTCCTTGCAGCAGCCCTGTGAAATAGGGAGAGGATGATCATCCCTCTTTCACATTTAAAGAAAATGAGGCCCAGAAAGTTTAAGGGTCACACCATTGGTCAGTGGCAGAGCTGAGACTAGAACACAGGTCCTGGGCATCCTGTGTCACCATGCCCTTTGGAAAGCTGCCAGACTCTTCCGTGACCAGCGTTTTAGGGCTCTCCACCCTCGCCTTCTCAAGGGTTGTAAATGACCGTCATTGTTGACAGGAAACAGGACTTTGGTCTGTGATTTTTCCTTGACTGAATGTTTGCCCATTCTCAATTACACTGACCTTGCTCTTTGAACAGTTAAGAAAGTGAAATAGCCTTTAAGAAGCCAGGTTCCTATAGTTGACATGTGAACGAACTCCAGTTCTTTCTGTACCTGCTCTAGTCAGTTCTTTGTGTCTGCCCCCTTAGAGGCTGAGCCATCCTAAGTGAATTAGAAAAACCTCACTAACAAGATAGATTCAGCAAAGGAGTGTTTCAGCACTGTCATTTAATGCTAAAAACCAAGCGTTTCCATTTGTCTTCTGGCTACCTGGTTTGGCCTGTTTCCTTTTTCTTTGGGGATTGTTTGATTTTTGGCCTAATTGGAAGATTTAATAGCTTGCTGTGTTTACTGGCAGATGCTGACCTCAGGGTTAGCCAGATGTAGGTCAGGTCCTGCTCCTGACATATCCTCCCTGTGTGACCTTGAATCTCAGGGCTCCAGGCAGTCCTCTTAAGACTCTAAAGTTGCACAAGAGATGCCTGTCTGAATCAGTCAAGCCCACACACATTTATTAAGCACCTACTGAGAGCCAGGCACTCTGCTCAGCACTAGGAAGGAGGAAGTTTCTTTACCACTGGTTCCCTACGCCATTGAAATTCCACTTCCAGACCAACATCTAAACATGCCCACACATAGACACATATACAAGCATACACTTATACATGCATATAACTTCTTGGCTCTCTGATCATCATTAGATGAAAATTGGAAAAAAAATTAACCTTCAAACCCAGTCAGAAGGACCCAGAGTCCTCAGCCACACTTCACTATAGAAAAGCAGAGGTTTTTTTCTAACAAGTGTATGTATACATACTGGGTCTAAGATTATTTTTATGTTGCATGCAGTCAAATTAGCATCTTAAGACCCAAACAATAAAATAAATTTGGAAACCCATTTTTGAATTGTTTTTCTGACCACTTATTAATTTTGAATGATCACTGTTAGTCTTCCAAACTATTGTCTTAAATATTTATGATAACCCAAATATACTTATTGGGGCTCTTTTTAAAACAAATGTTGTATACCATCTGAGAGAGTATAAATTTAGCATTTTAATGGAGAGAGAGTAGAAATTGAAATATTTGTGTATTCTATTGATTTCACACATCAATTATTTTTACAGATTTTACCAGAATACAGGGAAATGGGCATTGTACTATCCATACAGTTAGCCTCCATAAATAGCTTTTGTAATTAATTCATTCAGCATGTCAATAAATTGTCTCAAAATGTCTTAAAAAATTAGCAGAGATTCAGGTTACTTATATAAATCTGCCCAAATCAATGCAAAATTATTTTCTTTTATGATTTTTCCAAACTTTTGTTCCTGAAACTATTCTACAGGTTCAGCGTTTTTGGAGAATAGTGCCATTGTCCAGCTCCATTGTGTGTTTGTACTGTACAGTCTTAATTACATTTGTTTTCATCTCTCGCTCAGCCTTAATCAAAGACCAAATAAATCTCTCGTGTGTAGATAGTTTTTATAGCCTTAGCACTGCTTTAAATTCAAAGATCCTAGAAAGAATAATATGATAGAGCCATTTTGAATTGTGTTGTTTTGACAGAAGTGAGAATTTATTCCCTTTGTCTTTGATAAGCATTTCAGTTTGGCAACTGTGAAAGACATATTGGTTGTCTCCATTTGATGAAGTCTTTCTTTTGCAATTTCATCAAACGTGTATGTGGAAATGAACTGGTCACTTTCACAGGCTTAGACCACAAATTATCAGTGGAGTGTGGTACCTTTTTTTGTTTCCCAAATTAGGTAATAGGTAGGATGTATGAATCTTAAAACAAACCAACAAAAATATTACACATTTCATACTTGTTGCCCCTCCCCCCCTTTTTTTAAATGAACTAAGCTATCTATTCTTTTAAAAGCTTAACATCAAGTAAAAGCTACATTTGAGGGTCCAAGTTGTCTTACTCTAAAGTAAGGAGGGAGGAAAGATAGACAACTTGTTACCCAAAAAATCAAGGAAAAAAACTAGTAACCTACTTTTCTAATGATGTAGAATTGACAATTTAAGAACTATACAAGCATGAAAATTTTGCTCTACCATAAGGCTCTGCTAATTGGGTACAAGCCATGGGAGAGCTTGCCAGGCTGGAAGTATTAAGCATGGGTCTGTGAATAGTCTAGGTTTCTCTCCTACAAGGACCAGCCAAGCCAAGTCTGGAGGCTCATCACTAGGAGAGTGACCACCAGGTGATAAATGTTTTTGGCCACAGCAACTCATGAAGACCGTCTAAGGGGGTAGAGGGATTGCCATATGCATCAGTAGAGGGTCTTACCACCCCAATGAAATAGTGAGTCCTTGGAGGGTTAGAAGTAAGTATGAGGATTGGGAGTCAGGAAGGATTGAAATAAAAGCCTGGACAGAGGTCTAGAGGTGGTAAAAGCAGTCACATACAAGCTGATAATAATATCGATATAGATATGTCCCCAATAGTCATGATCCAACATTATTTGACATTTTCATTAGATCCTTCAGCCTGACTCGACCATGGCAAAAGCTGCCTGCAGTGTGCCATGGTATTCCATCGCCTTTGTAGCGTTTGCATGTCAATACTTAATTTTCTAAGTATTTTACAGTTTCTATTACGTTAGAAAATGCAGGACGTGTTTAAAGGAATTATATTACTAAGCGTTGTTTAAAAGAGTCACTCTATAGTTCTACCACAGTAATAGTCACACAACATAGTCATTCAGTTGAGTGTTTTATGTTTCAGTTTCGAAAACTGTAAATTTTAACTTAACTTTTGGGAAGTTTACTAATGTCAGTCAATCTGGGCAATCCTAGAAGGCTTCCCAGCCCCTAATGCCTACCTCTTCATGGAGTAATTAGCATCGAAAGGGACCTAAACTTCTCTTCTTGGGCCAAGCCAACCTCTCTTGCCTGTGGTTCAAAGGCCATGTTCATTTCTCCTTTTAAGTTGCCAGAGTTTTATGAAGTGGCCTGTTTTGATAAGCATTTACACAGCAAACAAACAGGCCTCCTCTCTCATCATTTGACCTTAGCGGTGTTGGTGAGGTTATACTGTCTGCTTTTTACAGATGATGAGATGACAGTAGGGAAGGGTTTGCCTCTCGATTTACAGGTCTGTCATGCAGAAGCCTAGCCCTTAGACATTGCAGCTCCTGAGTCCCCCGCTTCTCGCCCACGGAGCCACGTGGCCCTTTGTTTTTCGTGGGCCAGAGCTGTTCTCTCTGTGGGTAAATGTTGTACTTTGTCCTCAGCAGACCTACCCTAGAGCGTACAATGCCGGAATGTTGGATGTTCTGATGCCACTACACAATGTGTGGGTTTCAGTATAATGTATCCGTACGGACTTTCATTGCTGAATTGTACAAGTGTGTTCCAGTCATGTGCATGTGCTTTTTTCCAATCTAGCATTCAGGTGATTTGTTTACCCTGTCTGCATTTCATCAAAATGTATTCTCTCATAGCGCAGTGTTTCCATATTCAAATTTATTGTTTACATAAATCTTTTCTCTTTCTGTAACTTGTTTCATTGCCTTCTGTCCTATTATTTTAGTCTGTGTGTTCTTCGCCCTTGTTTCTGTATTTCCAAAAGTGCTTGCCGCTTAAAGCATTTGTGCAAATGATCCAAATTTTGGGGAAAAAAAATTTCCTAGCTTCTAGTGCCCCCTTGTGGACTAACATACTCCACTTACAATCAGAAATCTTTGTTTGCCATATTCTTCATAATAAAAGTAGGTGTTTGCCTTCTTAAAAATAAATCCTAGTGCTTCCTTTAAAAATGATTTCATGACTGTTAGCACACCACCAGTATGCCCACCTCCTTTTGCTGCCATCTCTGGGGGTTCGGTGCATTGAGTTTCTGTCTCAGTGCCCCCAGACTCCTACTGCACCAAGCTGGAGTGGGTCTGCAGGCAGAGGCCTGTGTAGTGTTGCTTCAACCAACATCACTTCACAAGAAAGTCACCATAGCATTTCATCAATGCACTAGAACCAGACCATACAGTGAAGGTCCTTCAGCCAGTCGCTGAAACATAACTTGGGTGGTCTAATTACGGCCCAAACTCCCAATACCTGCCATATCCTGGATTTCTGTGGCAGCTTATTTGGTCTAAGAGCTCAGAGTGCTTTCTCAGTTATTTCCTTCACAAACATCTCATGTCAAGTAGAGTGAGAGAAAACCTCATTTTATAGGTGAAGAAACCAAGATTTGGGGAGGTCATTTAGGCAGTCCCACAAGCCGGTGTGGAGTTCTGATTAGATTACATTAGGAATTCCTCTTCTGACTTTGACAAGGTACTTCTAAATCACTGCCGTAAAAATTTCATGAAGCCGCCCTCAGAGGGTCCTCATCCTCATCATGAAGATGTGGCAGGAGAGAAACATTTATTTAATGTAGGTCTTCCCTCAGCACACACCACATGGTGGGTCCCTGTGAAACTGCAGGGTTCATGGGTCAAGAGGAGAGGTGGAAGGTACCTCTGGCCATCTAGTGCACATGTAGACATTGGGGTGATTGAAGGGGCCCCATCAAAAGCATCATTTAAGAAACTCAATCCCCAAAATTTGGAATGTAACTTCGACAACCTCCAAGCTTTTCTTCACACCATTGGGCTTTATGCTGAGACCTAGCAGCTGGCCTTGTGGTACATTGGCTTAATATTAGGTCTGCCTCCTGGACCATCCTACCTTTAAGCTTCTTAGGAACAAACTGTTAAGTCAGCTACCTCTGGTTTTCAGAAGAATTGAACGGTCTCTGCGGACACATTTCCTCTCTTCTCAGTGACTCTCCTTGTTCTCCTCTTTGAAGACATTGCCACTCTAAAGGGGCTGCATGGAGTTGTGGGTAGAAAGTTAGAATGGGGATGGTGAAGACCCTCAGTGCCTGTCTCTCCTCCACTCCATTCTGACTGGCTGACTGGAGAAGACTTGTAATGCCATCAGGCAGTTCTTAAGACCTCCAGTTATAGACCAGGTAACACCCAGCTTCGTGGAAAGAGGGAGTTTTCTCCCTGGGAATCCCTACACCAGAGGAATCACACCCACTAGTCTCCAGTCATTCTCCCCTGCCCGTTCCCCCCGCCCCCCAAAAAAAGATATTGAACTCACACAAATGCTATTCTGTGTTTTAGAAACTGTCTTCAAGCCTGTCTCATACTTTAGAACAAATTTACTTTTCCATAAGGTTATTTAACAGAGGTATCTCTTTTAAGAAACTGACTTTGTTGGCACCTGTCTAAGATTTTAAAATCGATCCAGAGATACCGGAATCTTTACATAACTGCTAAGGAGAGACATAGAGAGAGTGGACCTGTGGCTTCCTTGGGATAAAGAACTTCCAGACAAGGAAAGTCCCTCCACAAATGCAAGTCAGTACTTTCTCTGCAGCTTATGGTCCAGAGCAGTGGTGTCAAATTCAGATCAAAATGGGGGGTGGGGGGAGAGATAGCTAGGTGGTACACTGAATAGAGCACTGGCCCTGGAGTCAGGAGGATCTGAGTTCAAATCCAGCCTCAGACACTTGACATTAGCTGTGTGACCCTGGGCAAGTCTCTTAATCCCAATTGCCTCGCAAAAAAAACCCCAAACAAAAAAACTAATCAAAATAGGGGCCACTTAACTGTATTTAAGGATTACTGTAGGCCACATATTGACTTAGAAAACCACAGGTTTGTGTATTTCTTTTCTCTCTCTCTCTTTTTTAAACTAATGCATCAGAATATTAAAGTCAGGAACTACATTTTCATCTGGTTCAGGCCAAGCTTGGGCATGTTGTGGGCCACCTACAGCCCACCTCAAGCCTAGAGCACTGAGAGGTTAAACAGGAATTCCTGAGGTCACACAACCAGTATGTGTCTGAAGTGAGAGTTGAATGCAGACCTTCCTGGTTCCAAAGCAGATCTTTGTCCATTAGAACATACTGCTCTCTTTGGTAACATCTTTGAGGAAAGCTAAATTTAGATGCACAGGGAGCTCAGTGAAATAATATCCAAGTCCGTTGAGGATCATAGCCAGAACCACTGCCACACCTGTCTTCACAGTCTTCACTGTGACTCAGTGACCTGCTCTGTAGTTTAAACACATTTCTCATTAAGTCAATCCTTTTGGAAAGATAACTGCAACCGCTTTGCTTTTAATTCAGTCATATCTCATCTTAGATTAACTCCAATAGTTCTAGGGTTAAAAGAACAAAACTAAAGTCCTTTATGAAGGATTATGTGTAAATACTTCCTTTCTCTAAAGAAAAGTGTCTTCATTTCATCATCCACTTCTTGCCATCCTCCTAAAGCCTCACAAGGGAAAAAGAAGGCCCATCTCTTATTTCAGACTTCCAACAGCAAAAGGATCTTGTGTGTTGTTTGGGTGTGGGGTCGTACTCCTGGCTGCATCGTTCAGCAGCCCTCCCCTTGCTGCCTGGTGGAGTTCATAGCAAACCAGTCCATATTGCTGGAAAAACAGCTTCGATCCCATGACCCACGCCCAGTGTCATCTCACCTTTGACTATGTTTGTCACGGGAGTTTCTGGCATCCTTGTATCTCAGCCAGGCAGGGTTTTTCTAGAAACTCCAATGGCGAACATATCAATGTTTGGCTGTATTTTATTACTTCACTGCAGAGGCCTTGGTAGTGTTTTAATAATGGAAAATCCCCTCGTTAAATCTTGAAATATTTAAAGTGTACTGCTGGTAGCACACCAGAGCTCCTTGCCTGCTTTCACACCCTGGGCTTATCATCACATTTATTTTCGGCAGGGATTCCCTGGCTGGGCTCCTGGAGTGGTTAATCCTAATTCTGCCTACATGTCACTCTACCCCCACAAAATTTAAAATTGCAAGACAATTTCCTTCCTCTGTCTCCGTTTCAAATAACTTAACGCATCTTGCTATTCTTTTGTAGACTTCGTTAAAACAAGAGTCGATACTGATGACTGAGAGAAATAGCAAGAGTCCAATATTGATACAGAGAGAACCTTCACTACTGACCAACCCATTTACCCATTCTTGCTTGGTAGCATATGTTTGTGGCACGAGGGTGAGAAATTGAGAGGGCAACAGCATTCTAGCCCCACCTGGTTGATTAGATTTCGATCTAACTTCCTCTGTGAACTCAGGCAAGTCATCAAACCTCTCTGGGCCTCACTGTCTCCATTTGTAAATGGAGGACATCTGGCTAGGTGATCTGTAATGGAAAAAAACCCTGACTCTGGCTTCAAATTCCAGCTTTGCTCCTTACCTGTGTGACCTTGGACAAGCTACTCAACAGAGGTTAACCTGATTGGGCCTCAGTTTCCTCTGCTGTAAAATGAGAGCTTCGATTAGGTGCCTTCCAGCTCTTAAGACGTTGATCCTATGGTCCTGTGCTAATTCCCAGTCAGAATCCTATGATCCTCAAGGTAACCTCTTTCCGTGGAATGATAGTTTCACAGAGCACTCTTAAATTCATCTTTTCACTGTCTAATACTCAGTGCATCAGATACTGTTTCTTCATGCCTCTTAACAATGATTCTTCAGCTAAGTAAGGCTGCCTGCAGTTAAGCAACACTCTAAGGGTTTCGCAAAAAATGATTATTACTTAACCTTCTTGGGAAATACCAGTTTGAGACTAACATTTTGAAAAGAAACTAAAGATCCAGGTAGATGTTATTTCTTATTGTTGGTTAGAGCTGACAGATTGTCATAAACAAGGTCAGTAAAAGTATCGACTGTGACATCTTAGACTATTTCCCTACTCATAACTTTGAATCCTAAAGCAAAATCAGACCCATGTTTAACATTTCATTAAAATTGGCAGTAATCTTGGAAACTGCTTGGATAGTTTTTTAATACAGTGCTTGATTTTTTAAAACTTTACTTGCCTTTACAAATAGACCTCCAATTCCTAAAGTAAAATCTACACACCATCTTTCTATTATGGTGTGACCCAAGTTACTTTGATTCAATAGTTTTAACAAGTATCAACCTCATTTTGTTGCCCTATAGCAAGCACCATTAATAGAGCATGTTAATGCCAGTAGGCTCCAAAGGATCACAAGATCATAAATGTGGAGCTGCCAGCGATCTTAGAGGCCATCACCAGCCCCTCACTTTGCAGATAAGGAAACTGAGACTGAAACAGTTACATGGCTTGCCCACTTGCACATCAGTATCTGAGGTGGGATTTGAATTCAGGTCTTTCTGACTCCAGCCCCAGTGGAAGCCTTTTAAAAACAGAATCATCCATTAGAAGGATTTTGCAAATCCCCCAGTAATAAAGGATGAGATAATATGCAGATTGGCTGAGCAGCAACATGTAACCTAAACAGCTTCAATAACTTGGTTCTCTTTAACTCGGACCTGTTTCACCTGGCTCACTCTGGCCTTTGTAGTCAGTCCTCCAGGAGGGACCAAGATCAGCAGCTCATCCGTCAAAGACAGAAAAAGGACCTTGAAACTTGAGAGAGGTTAGTATCAGGTGACTTTGAAGTGGTCCTCATCAGCCAGGATGATGCAGCACTCTATCCTGTCATCCAGTTATAACTGGCCGCCACTCACCTGGAGGATAAGGAATTAGGAAGATACAGTCATTTCAAGGTAGTTTAACTTGTTCATTTGCCCAGCCATAGTTTGGGGGAAAGTTCCTAATGCAAGGACATACATTCTGCCTTCAGTTTTGTAAAAAGGAAACCCAAGTTATCTTCAAGGCCTTCATTGAAATTCAGACCACAGGACTGCTCACCCTCCTACTCTGTATGTAACACCAGGGCACCCAGTGAAAGGCATCTCCAGTCACATTTGAGAGTCTTCTATCTGCTGACAGGGCTGGAGAGTTAAATTTAGACATCTTTCTCTGTGTCTTTGGGCCCCATTCCCAGACAACACCAGGAGCTCACCATGGCTTCTATACCCATATCATAAAGGACGAACTGTCATTGTATCTACTGACAAGAGGGAAGGAGGTGGGGGGAAGGGGACATGAGGGTGATGTTTATTATTGCTAGACCCCCATTAGGTATTGCAGCAGGTATTTTTGACCGTACAGGTATGCTTCATCCTCAAGGTAGGAGCAGAGGTGGAGGGATGCTATGTATTATATCCATCTTCTGCTGTTTTTCAGGCATTTTTAAGACTAAAGGTATAGCACTTTTCATTGGCATTCCATAAGAACAGTATTGCTTTGGGAAGAAGGGGGACTTACTTTGATGTACTAGCAAGACTTTTCCATTTATTCAACATTTAACATGCATTTATTAAAGGCCTGCCATGACCTAGACACTGCTGGATGCTATGAATAGAGAGACAAAAATGCCCACAAGGCCCTTACGTTCTGCTGATGGGCAAGGGTGATACAGCATGGACACAATAAAAGAAACACAAGATACAGGAAAATATATGCAAAGTAATTTCCTGGGAAAGGGGAGAGGGGTGCTAGCAACTGGGGGGATGAGGATAAGCTTCATGGAATCAGGCAGCATTTATTAAGATCTGCTATGTGCTAAATACTGAGAATACAAAATTTCTCAGACATCCCTACCCTCAAAGAGCTTTTATTCATATCAGGGTAGAATGTGTACATGCTTGTGTGTGTGTGTGTGTGCGCGCGCGCGCGTGCACACACACACACACACACACACACACACACACACACAATAACTACAGGGTAATGAGGGGCCAGGGAGGCACCATCAGCTGAAGGGGTCAAGAAAGATCCCTATAGAAGGTGATGCTTGAGCTGAGTTTTGAAGAACACTAGGAATTCTGTGAGGGGGAGGATACATAGCGGGTTTGTACAGAAACGGAATGTTGCCTAAAGGGAACAAGAAGTTGGACTTGGTATCTCTTACGGGTTTCATAGACGTGATTCTTCCAGACGAGGAAACGAGCATTTTTAGTGGAATGGCACAGTCCTTTTAGGTCCTCAAAATATTACCTCTAACCTACACAAATAGAAGTGTTTGGCTTTTTTAATTAAATTTTTCATACAAAAAAGCAGCTGTGTACCTTGAGAACCCAGTTGAAATGAATTTTTTAATAAGTTCATGAAAACACTAGCCTTGAAGACCATTCGATAAAAGCATAGCATTGATTCATTCATATTCATTTGCATAACTAAATGTACCAGCAGCAGTTGAGCCTAATTGAAAGAAAGGCATCCATCAAGAAATTCTGTCCAATTGGCTTAATGATGTTTGGAAAGAGACTCTGTATGTTGTAGGTATGCACACACTTTGCCAGGGGCTTTTCCCTGTTGTTCTTACTTGCTACTATCATCTTCTTTTATATCTTGCTTTTAGCTTTGAACCAAAAAAACTCAACCTAATTCCTTTTTCTAGCCTATTGTTCCAGTTTATTTGTGCTCATGGCACTGCAGGAAAAACTCAAGACCCCTTTCAAAGGGGCTACAAATATGTTAGCTCCATACAGTCTTTGTCTCATCTTCTCATCTTAGAACCAATCCTGAATTTTGCCATCCAAATTGTCCCTTTAGTGGTTTTCTTCAAAGCTGCTTAAATTTCATTAACTGCCAGCTGCTGCTTATCTGGCACTAGCAGGTCACGAAGAGCCAAAGTCACAATCATGAAAAAATAATGAGCCAATCACATTTAAGGAAAGAGAGCCAGAGAGGAGGGCATCAGACCAGACAGCCAGTGCTGAGCAAGCCCTCCCAATCTCTGCTCCTGCAGCACTGGAACCCTGTCTCTGCCAAGAGCCAAGGAGAGTCATTGGGAATAGAGGGAATGAACAATTCTGTTTCACTCTCTTCTCTTCTGGCTAAAAACCACAACTGGCAAGAGTTGAAAGTATGTGTGATGTTGAAGAACATAGGAGCATGTCTAAGGATGGCAGCTGAGCCACATGCTTCCAGGGAACTCTTAGCAAAGCCCAATCTTGGTGACTTCAAGGAAGTCAGGAGAGGAAATATACAAGATGAGGATGTAATTATATTGATAGTCAACAAATACTATGCCATACTTTTTGCCTGTTAAAGAACCCCACAGACTTGGTAATTAGGTGTAGCTCTTAATAGATGTGATCGAGGTGCTCATCTTAGTCCCATGCCATTAAAACACTTTTTTAATTGGAGAAAAGGAGGATGAAGGCATTCCATTTACCTCTTTTCCAAAAGATGCTTTATTGAAAGGACATCAGCATTTAGTGGAGCTGTGGGATTTTAGGTGCTGTAAACTGCCTGTTCCTGCAAAGAAAAAAGACTTTTTGGGGGGTACTTGTTTTGTGTGTTCACTATGAAAATGAACCAAGTTTTAAATCTTATGAAACATCACTAAATTTGGACTCAGTTAAAATTTTCTTGCATCCTCATTTGGAAAAGCTCTCCATAGGACCTTATCGGCATTCACTTTACACAACCAGTGTGATAGGCCAAGTTGATCCAGGCTTGATTGTCCCTGCCAAAATATTTGTATCACCAGCCTAGCCAGGTCAAAGGGCTAAAGACATCACATTCCTGAGATGCTTCCACAAGTCCCACTCTGATGCCTCATTGTTGGGTGAAGGTGACTGGTTTTTCAGAGATTATGCTAATGGAGTCTAAGCTCCAGTAGACCCAAAAGTACAATACTGCAAAGGCTTTGACATAGTCCCAGCATCAGCCTACCAAAGTATGGGGAAAGGTCTCTGGCTTTCTACCATTTGACTGGACATTAGCTGATGGATTCTTTAGTAATGATAACTCATGAAACAAGGAAAAAAAAAAAACAAAAAGACCCTTAGTTCAATATGGTGCCCTTTTGTCTGCAGTGATGGTGGCAGAGTGATGGAAAGGGGACTGAGGCTGCCAACAGTTTTTAGACCATCTATAAACATTAATTTTATTCTTGGAGCTTGAAATGTGAAATTCTTGCCAAACACAATGTTTAAGCCATCTATAAACATTAATTTGATTTTGGGACTCTAAATATGAGCTCTTTGTCAAGTGATCCCCAAATTCACATACTATAGGAAGAAGTGACCTAGAGGAAGACCCCCCCCCCTGCCCCGCATGAACAGTAGGTGGAAGAACTATGGGAGGACAGGGACAAGTCACAAGGGATAAAATGTGGTGATCTTTTTATCTGCATCAATGGAGGAAATACTCATTAGTGAGATCGAAGTATCTGTGCAAAAAAGAGCTGCTGAGTGCCAAGTCCACTGCCTCTGCCCACGTCTCTGTGTCCCTAGTAATCCCTAGAAGGGCAGAAGAGAGTTAACAGGGAAGTCCTCAGCCCTTGGTGCTCACTTGATCCTTCCCCCAATATCAACATGCCACTATCTCTGTGTAATAAGGAAAAAGACAAGATAAGTAAGCCATAGGAATTGGGGGCAGCTAATCCTTATTTGTTTTAATCTGTGTACTTGTGCTCAGCCATTCTTTGGGTAGTCTTTACAATGACTGAGCATAAAATACCTTCATTGGAAGGATGAAATAGGTAAATCAGGTATGTCTTTGCTCTTCTGAGTACCCTTCTAAACTTGAGGTAAACTTAAGGCATGCTTACAGATGGACACCTATTAACTCTGTGTTCATTACAGTTCATGGAAAATATATAGCCAACCACTGGTGGATTATAAGAAATCATAGTGCTGAGTACTACATGGTGTAGGATGACTCACATGTGACTTAGTCATCCCTGAGTACTCTGGGTCTTATCCCAAAGTATCCTTTCGTTACTTATTTCTGTTGTAGTGCTCACCCCAGGAAGGGTATGAGAGGAGAAGGTGGTGTAGTAGAAAGAAAAGTGGCTATGGGACTGCAGGAACTATACACTTAGAAAGCCTTCTGATCCAACCTCCTCCTTTTTTACAGATGAGGAAACTGAGTTCCAGAGCAGTTTTATGTCATAACCAGACCAAACAATACTCAGCTAGCATGCCAGGTACTTGGAGAACTTGTTTAGTTAAACTCTACTAGAATGGGAAACATTTATCATTTGCAAAACAGGAAGAAAAAAAAAACTTCTGGTTATTAGTACTTTTGAGTATTAGGTCCCCACCCCCACTCCCCCACTCCAAGCTGTGTAGTCCAGTGCAGAAAAGTATAGGGTAGAGAGAACAAGGCCACTTGCTTTGTTTAGGTTAAGTGCTGCTGCTTAACACTCACTTTCCAAGGTCAGAAAGGATTAATTGGTAATGGTATTATTTGAACCCAGACTCTGACTCCACATTATCCATTATTCCTGGGTTCAAATCCTACCTTTCACATTTATCATCTTTGTAGCTTTGGGCAAGTTATTTTACCTCTTGGGACTTCATCTATACCATGAGGAGTTTGGATTTAATCAGAGGTTTTTTACCTTTTGTGTGTATCATGTATTCATTTAGCCTAGTAAAGCCTGTGGACTCCTCAGAAAATTTTTACATGCATAGAATTACAAAAGAAACTAATTATATTGAAATACAGTCATAAAAAATATTTGATAAGTTCACAGATTCAAGGTTAAAAATCCCTGAACTAAATGATCTCCCAGGTCCTGTATAGTTCTGTGATCCTAAAGAAAGGAAAGAAAGAATCCCCTTGTGTATATTGAATATGTGTAGAATTCACTTTGAGGATAGCAGCTACACTTCTCTCGCCCTCCACTGCAGCTTCTCAGAGATTTTCTTGGCAGATATTTGCATCCTTTCGCCTGCATCGTTCTAAGTGATTTTGATGGGTGTTCCCAACTATTGCCCTTCTCCCTTGACTATGCCACAGAAAACTGGCCTTGGTAGGTAAAGAAAGGAGCCTTCATTTGGGCAGCAGTAAGATTTCTGAAATTCTTGTCCTGGGTGAGCTGTCCTAGGTGCTGAAGTCAGACTGATTTCAGAAATCTCTAGCTTTCTGCAAATAGCAAGTGGCTTCCTTTATTTTTCCAGCACATGTTGTTCCCATAGAGAAAAGAAGACCTTTAAAGTCTCAGCTTCTGTTTAACTTTTAAATTTTCCTATTTCATAGCCTGATCTGGATGCAGACTCAGCAGCAGGAAGGAGTTTTATTCCCATCACCAGAGCAGTTCCTTGGCCTGCCCTCCATTAGGTTTTAACCCT
Source organism: Trichosurus vulpecula (assembly GCF_011100635.1). Taxonomy (NCBI): domain Eukaryota; kingdom Metazoa; phylum Chordata; class Mammalia; order Diprotodontia; family Phalangeridae; genus Trichosurus; species Trichosurus vulpecula. The sequence goes on from NC_050578.1 coordinate 254,725,847, forward strand.
ACCACCTACTACTATCACAGCCTCTCCCAGTTGGACCTGTCCAGAGTACAGACCTCTGAGGCTTCTAGTCCAGCCTTCTCATTTTTCAGGTGAAAAAACTTGAGGCCCAGGGAGGTTGTCTTGTCCAAGGTCATAGAGGTCATAGCCTCTGAGCCAGAATTGAAGCCCAGGGCCTGTGACTCCAGAACCATTTTCCATTGCATCTGGCAGTCTGTGCTCTACACCTCTGTTTTAGTCACAAGCAAGGCAGTGGAACTGGCAAGAGGTTAGTTAAATTGCCACAGTACCTAGCTACATATCTGTTGCACCTTCACATCTATTACTGCAGACATGGAACAAAAGAATAGTATGGAATAATAATCATTGAACACACATTAAATGCCTCCTATGTTCCAGACAAATGCAGTGAATATAAGGACAGTGATAATTGGCATTTCTGTAGTGCGCTGGGGTTTGCAAAGCATGTGACATGTATCATTTGATCCTCCAAACAGCTCTGTGAGGTGAGCACAACAGCTGTTACTCCTGTTTTACAGATGACTAAGCTGAAGGTGGGAGGCTTGCCCGTGGCCAAGCAGCTAATAAGAGTCTGAGGCAGGATTCAAGCCTAGGTCTTCCTGGATTTTAAGTACTGTATTCTATCTGCTATCTCTCACTGCTTTTCAGAAGGCAGTGCAACCATGGTGGGCATACACGGTGGACTCTTCCTATCTGGTGTGGCAAGGTAAAGAGAACTGTATTTGGAGTCAGAAGAGCTGGGTTCAAGTCCTGGCTCTCCTGTTTATTATGTGTAACCCTCCCTGTCTGAGCTGCAGCTTCATCATCTGTAAAATGGGAATGGTGATACTTGTACTACAAGCTTCTTGGTTGTTGTAGGGGATGTGTTTTGTAGCCATTGCCACACCAAAGAAACGTGAGCTATAAGTGTGATATTGCACAGAAGGTACAAGAGGCAGAAAATCCAGTGCAGGTTTTAGACCATGAAAGTCTTTTTCATTTTTTTTTAGACTCTCTCTTGACTCATTTACACCAATAAGTGCGAGAGCCAAGTGCTGAATCCTGACCATGGTCTCTTTTCTCCCCAATATGACACTTGTAAGGTCAGCCAGCAGGTAACCACTACTTAAAAGCCTCCCACGGAGGTTCTGTGGCAATAATTGCTGGATGGACACAAGACCCAGAGAACCTTTCCTTTTCACTGAAATTGAAGACCTTAGCAATCCTCACCAGTGGAGATTTCATCCAAAAGCCAGTAGTTCTGTTTGTTGCCGTGTCGTAAGCTAGTAGCTAGAGTGTAGGGCTGAGAGTCAGGACACCGGGGCCCAAATCCCAACCCAGACGCATATTGGCTGTGTGATCCTGGACGAGTAACCTAATCTTGCAGCCTGTTTATTGGTGAAATAGCGATGGAAGATAAAGCCCAGAGCATTTACCTTTCAGGGTTTTTGTGAGGCTCAGATACAATCATGTGTAAGCAATTTGTAAACTTAAAAAGGACTTTTTATTGATCTGATTTTTATATCATCTTCCTTTCTAAATGTATCCCACCCCAGAGGCTTTGCCAGATTTAAAGCACTGTGTAAATAACAGTTATCATTATGGCCCGTGATCGCTTTAGTGGTGCGTTTTCCAAGAATCCTCTAGGTTAGGTCAGTAGTTTAACACTACAGATAAACACACTGAGCACAGAGAGGGGGATTGGCCTGCCCAGAGTCACCTAGCAAGCTGGCAGCTGATCTAGGACTAGCACTTGCACTGTGGACTGTTCTAGCCTGCTGGGCTCTGATGCTGCAGTAACATAGGAAGCTACTGAACAGAGCTCGATGTTGTAATGTGGCTGATCCCCAGTTAGATCTCTTTCCTCCTTGGGAGCTCTACCTCCTCACCTTCTGCGATAGTCTCCTTTTGTAGTATTGAATTGCTCTAGAGGAAGCTTTCATGACGTTGGGTACCTGCTAACCCTGGGGGTCAAAAAACCACGCTTGCTTATCATAGCAGAAGTTCCCTGGTGGCTTTTTAATGTAAGTTCGGTAAAGAAACCTGGAACAATTGTGAGCATTGCGGGGGCGGGGGGGGGGGAGGGCGAAGACACATAGGGAGAGGGAGAGGGAGAGTCAGAGTCTCTGTGATTTATTCTAAAATCCGAGCTGAAAAGCTTTGGACACTGACATTTTTACTAGTAGGGTATATGCAACGGAGCACTGCTATAAAGTTTCAGATAAAAAAAAAAAGAAGGAATGTTAACATCAAGTGTTACTAGGTTACCTTCTTGTTTAGAAAAGGAATTCGTTTTAGAACTGCATAATCTGAGTGCAGTACAGTTAAGGGGAGGTGGGAGGGAGGGGGAAATACTATAAAAAGGCACACATGACTATGTGGAGGAAGACTATCAGTATTTTTCCCCACTGAGCCTTGTATTTAATTGAATGTACCAGAACGCCTACTCTCAGACATCTTCTCTAGGAGATAATAAAAAGGAGGCTGTACGATTGAATATAAGCCTCCAGAGTCAGGGATGTGAGAGGCTGACCCCTTTACAACTTGACCTAAACAGGTGGACCACCTTTAACCTAGGCTTATAGATTTGAGCTGGAAAGGGCCTTAATTATCATATAGTCCAGCCTTGCCATTTTGCAGATATGAATACTGAGGCCCAGAGACAAGGAACTTGCCCAGAGTCTCAGAGGTAGTAAGTAACAGAACAGGGATTCATACCCAGACCTTCCTCCTTCAAATCCAGAGTTCTTGGCATCGCACCAACTCTGCTAGGACTGCTTTTCCCACATCTTGCCTTCAATGCTGTCAAACCCATCTTCAAGCCCCAATTTTCAGAGCAAAAGAATTTTAACTCTTTCTGTCTCAGAACCTCACCCTAGGATAGGATGGATGAGATGAACTATCTGTAATTGAAAGAAGGGTCACATTAGCCATCCAGAGTGGCAGAGATATAGTATAGACATAATACCTTGCCAGGTATTCTGTTTCTTGCCTTCAGTAAGCGAATGAATGAAAAAGCATTTAAGCACCTACTGTGTGCCAGGCAAAAAGGCAAAAACCAAACCAAACCAATGAGTCCTGACTCTTGAGGAACTTCTGTTCTTCTTGAAGACCAGTGGATGTCCCCTGCCCAGTGTGACCCTTTTGGTTATTGCCATGTTCTTTTTCTTCTCCCCAGGCCCCCAAAAAAGAATTCTGAAAAAGTCCAGGAGCATCCGGAAAGCATATTACAAGGCTCATTTCCAGCGTAACCAACTTTCTGAAATTTCAAGTTGTTTTGGTGCAATTTGACTCCAATTAGTGTTGGGGAAGAACACTGGAGTTGGAATCAAAGCTTTGGTCCCAGCTCTTAGTGCCATTGCAAACCGAGTGACCTCAGGCCAGTCACTTAATCTCCTTAAGGCCCATTTCATCATCTTTAAGATGGAAAGGTTAAGCTGAGTGGTCGCTAAGATCCTGCCTCATAGTCCCATGAACTGTTTCTCTTTACCCCCACAGAGGGAGTTGAACTTATTACCTCCTCTGCACCGATAAATGCTGTGGGAGACTAGGGAAAATCCATTTTCCTTTCCCTGACACACCAGGTGATCACTGAGATGGGTTTGAGGGAGGAGAATGTGTTGTTGGGTTGCCTGGATATGGTCCCTATATTGAAAATATAGGTATTCCATTCAACCCAATGACCACCCTAAAGATGTCGAGTGAGGTGCCATGGTAAAGGGAGCTATTTTGTAAAGGTTCTTAATTTACCAAGAAGACACCACAAAAGTATAGATAATATGATTTGTTAATCATATTAGAGAGTATCTAGTCCAACCGCCTTATAAATGAGGAAACTGAGATCCATGGGATGACTTGGACAAAGTAAGTAGGGTGTGTCAAGGCTAGGCTTTAACTCCAGCTCCTCTGACGCTGGAGCCAGAGATGTTTCCACTGTACCATACTAATAATTGAGTCCTCGGACATTTTTTGTTAAAAAACTAAGGCATCTCAGTTTGTATGTGACCTTTTTCGAACTAGATCAGCCCTGAAGAATTCCAAAGCACCAAGCATAAGGTGCTGGAAAGAACACAGGACTTGGAATTAAAAGTCTCCAAAGACCTGGACCTGAATCCTGACTCTGGCACTTAATAGCTGGATAACCATAGGCCATGTCACATTCACTCAGTGGCTTTTGGTGTCTGCCTCTTCAAAATGGGTAAATGCGACTAGGTGGTCCACCTTCCAACTCCAGGACTCTCTGATCCTATCTATGGAATCCTTTCTTCCACCAAAAAGATTCAGAAGAATGCCAGTCTTTTTTAACAGATTTAACATACTGGAATCAGGGCCATGGAAAATCTTTTTCCCCAAATCTTTGTGCACAGAATTGGCTTGAGGGGATGACATTTCCCTAACAGTCCTACCAGCATGAACTTTTCTGAGGTTATTTAACAAACAGTGATGCATAGTAATCTGAAAAATGCCTATTTAGGGACTAGGTTCATAGATCTAGAACTGGAAGGGTCCTCAGAGATCACACATAGGAGGACTTTGAGCCCCATTCTCCTGACTCCAGAGCTAGGTCTCTTCCCACTGAGCCACTCTGCCTCTCAGCCACAAGATACATTATGCCTTTCTCCTTATGAGGGACTGTTGTGCATTGAGAGAGGCAGTGTGGTGATTTAGGGGAAAAAGCCCTGGATTCAAATCCCAAGGACTAGAACTCAAGCCCCAGCTCTGCTGTTTATTAGCTGCATGACTTGGATACATCACCTACTTCTGGGCCTCAGTTTCCCTGTCTTTAAAAAAATGACAGAATTGGACTGGATGATCTTTGAGGTACCTTTCTGATCAACAGCTGGGATCCCAAATATTATTTAACTTTCCAAAGCCCGTTTGGTGGGATGCCTGATTTATTGAAGAAACACTTAGATACAGAGAGGTTTGGTGATGTACCCATGAACACACCGCAAGAAAGTGGCAGAACCAGAGTTAGAAGTGCCTAATTTGGAGACAAAGACATAAATGATGTTGCAGTGTATCATCTTATTCCCAAGGAAAGCTAAACAAGATGCATAATCAAGCATTTCTGTTTACAGCCTAACAGCGTTAGAGTAGTAATTGTTTTAGTAGGATTTTTTTCCCCAAAGGCATTTCATTAGAACCATGTAGTTATTTTATTCCAGAAAGTCCTGGGCACAAGGAGAGCCCAGACTGCAGATATCCCTCACTGTTGAGCCAAAGGGTTGAGTCTGCAAATGAATAGTCACATGCCTCTAAGATGAATGGTTAGCTTTCCAAGTGTCCTTGCTGCTTCTCCTCCCTTCCAGTGCTTCACCTCCCTTCCCCTGGGGAGCTCATCTGGTCACCCAGAGAGGCACCTTTATTCCTGACCCGAAAATGCCTGCAGCCCCTCTTGAGGCCAGGGCTGACTGGAGAGCTCAAGTGCCCGGAACTTGGGTGCACTCTTAACTGCTTCATCTCTCCACCAGACAACGAAGGAGCAGGAGTAATTAAAGAATTAAGCAATTTGGCTTTCTATATTTAGCTCTCTGCTTATCCACAGCACGCCAGACCTCTTTCCCAGGCTCTTTTTAGCTGTCAGCGTAAGAAAGTTAATATTAACTGTTCAAATCTTAAGGGCCTGTAAATTTTTCCCCTTTAAGGGTTGGGTTTTTTTTTTTCCATTTTAGGGCTGCCTATTTCTTGGCTGTCTACAGTGATTTATTTTAAAGTAGAACTGGGTGGCCAGCCTCTTCACCTGCTTGTCTCCCACCGTTCACCTCCATATTCCACCTCAACCAGTTGTTCTGCCCACCTTCTGGCAGGTACAGAGAAGGCTGGGCCAGGGGGAGAAGGTATGGGAAGCTGCCTCTACTGAAGGGCAGCATTCTTAGAATGCAGCAGGCCTGCATCAAAAAGCTTCCAGGTCTGATGTCAGGCAGCACGGCTAATTTTAGCTTTGGGGTCCTATGCGCATCATAGCTTATAAATTACTCATGAAGTGCTATGTGTACTGCAGAGATTTTAAAAGATGAAGCCAATTAAATTTTCATGGTGAAAAGAGGAGGGAAGGGCAGGGAAGAGATGTGAGGCAAAGGCTGGTGGAAAGAGTCAAACAGTAGAATGAGCAAGGCTTTCACTGAGAACTAATGCAGAGAGTTGGTGATTTGCCTTTGTGGTTGTGGCTGTGGCCATGGCCATAGCTGTTTGGTGTCCCTGAACTCAAATAAGAGTACAAGAGTTTCATGAGAAAATTCATAGAGCTAGAGGACAGCCCTTAGGGCATAGTATCTTTCATTATTATCATTCTTGTTATTTTCTCTCCATTTTTAATAGCCTCATTTTATTTTCTCCTGATTTGAGTTGTCTTTGAGGAGTGTGGAATTCTTCCTGAGGAATTCATAGGATCTTAGATCCAGAGCTGGAAGGAAGCTCAAAGGTCTTCTAGCCCACCACCACCTCCCCATTTTATGGATGAAAAACCCATGGCCCAGAAAGGTGTTGAGGAAGGTCCTGTGAGAAGTCAGTAGCAGAACTAGGTCTGTTCACTCCTAATTTCAATTCTCCATTCAGAAATGCAAGTAATTTTTGAAATGCTTATCTGATCCCTCCTGTAATTCAGTTCCACAAACATTGATCAATGCCTGCTATATGCATGCGAGTCAGGGGTTTGGAATGGATAAGAGGGTGGGGATTGAGGAAGTCCAGGGTTCAGGAAAGTCAGTTTGGTTCTGGGAAGGTGGAAAATGGGGGGGGGGGGGGGCGGGGTGCAGTGAATTATGGCCTGGGTGGATAGTATATGAAACTAAAGTATACTCCAGTGTCTAAGGCCAGCTAGTAGATGCTGTGGGCTGAACCCAACCGACTTCCCTGGTCACCATCCTATATGTGCTTTCTTTCCCTAATAGAATATAAGCTCCTGAGCATACAAGGACTGTCTCTTTGTAATATTCTAGTGGTATTTCCAGTTCTTAACATAGTGCCAGGCACATAGTATGCTTTTAATAAGGGAGAGGTACCAGACCTGTGATTTCATTGGTCCATGGAACTCCCAGATGAAAAAACTCCCTCCACCACTTCTGATTGGCACCTTCTGGCTACAATTTAGTCTTTGAGAGCTGCCCAGGATGGCAGAGCCAATAGATATCAGATGTGGCTCCAAGTCCAGCTCTATCCACTGATCTGCACTGCCTCTTAAGTACTTAAAAATAGTGTAGGGTCTGTGAAATGCTTTTCTCACTACTAACCCTATTGGCAGGTGGCATAAATGTTCTTATCCCTCAATTTACAGATGAGAAAACCGATGTTCAGAGGTTAAGTGAATTGCTCATGGTCATATGCACTTAAGTACTTAGCCTGTCACACCAGAAGCTGGGGGCGTGGTGGGAACAGTAGAATGACTGGATCAGGGGAATCTGCAAAAGAGATATAGCCATCAGTAGGCAGATGTCCTTGGTCTTAAACTTACCACCTCCTCTGTCAAACACACCCAGAGTGTTCCCCCCATTCTTCCTGGAATTGTCCCGTTTTCACTGATCTGCCTCCTCCTCGGCCCTCCAAACCTAGCTTCGTGTGAAACCTTCCACAGCCTAGAGTAATGGCATCAGACTTGGAGGTAGATGGCCCTTCCAATCTTCTCCTTTTCCTCCTCCAGACTTTATCAGGAGTTACTGAACCTATATTTTTGTAAACTTCTGTTGCATTTGAGGTACACTGTAACCATTAGGGAACGGGGTGGGGGGGCGGTAAGGGTGCCAGGGAAGAGAAAAAAGTGTTTACTAAGCACCTACTATGTGCCAAGTACTGTGCTAAGCACTTTGCAAATGAGCACATATTTTATTTTTGATACAGACGTGAACCATAGGTAAACTCCAATTGTAGAAACCCCTTCCGCTGACATAAATGAATGACATTTGTAAAACTTAAATTCTTAGAGGCAGTTCAGTGGTACAATGGATAGAGCACCAGATCTGAGGTCAGATCCACCCTCAGATATGAGGCAAGTCATTTAACCTCTGCCTCAGTTTCACCATCTGTAAAATAGGAATAATCATAGCACCTATCTCCCAGGGTTGTAAAGATCAAGTGAGTTAATATTTATAAAGCACTTTGCAAAACTTAAAGCACTACATAATTGCTAGCTCTTATTAGAGAGCTGTCTAGGGCACTGGGAGATGAAATGCTTTGTACATATAGTTTCACAGCCAGTCTGTGTCAGAGGCAAGACTTAGAGCCAGGTCTTCTAGACTACACAGCCAATTTCAGCCACCATGTGCTGACTCACTTAGATGCCACCTTGTATCGTGAATTCAGTCTGACAAACTGTTTTGTATTTATTTAGTACTTTTTTGTATATATGTAAGTATATGCATATTTATCTCCATCCTGCAGAATGTGAATTTCTTGAAAGCAAAGACCATTTCAATTTTGTCTTTATTAGCACAGTACCTGGTGCATAGTAGGCACTTAATAAATGATCGTTCATTTCTTACTCTTCAGCTACTACCTTCTAGGTTCAGGGGATACAAAACCAAAAACGAAAAGTAGTTTTTACCTTCAAAGAGCTTCAGTTCTAGTGAGAGATACAATGGCGTTCAGTCTTTAACTACTCCTGACTCTAAAACCAGATTATAAAATCTTTTGAGGACCAAGATTGTCATTAAATTCTGGAGCTCCAGCTCCTACTATAGTGCCTTGCACATAGTAGATACTCAGGAGATGTTTTTAGGTGGTGATGTAGATAGCAATAATGATGATGACAGGGATGGGGCTTCTTAAACTTTTTTCACTTGCTACCCCTTCAGCCTTTCTGAAACTGTGGGTTGGGACCCACAACTTAAGAAGTGCTGCTCTAGGAGAAGGTGTCCACCATTTATTTTCTGTGTGTGTGTGTGTGTGTGTGTGTGTGTGTGTGTGTGTGTGTGTGTGTGTGTAAGGGCATTTACTCAGATAGTATAACAAGAGCTGAAAAGCAGTTTCAGAACGTCTCCCTCCTCCCCCATAAACCTAGTGCAAAAACCTCCCACAAAACAAAGAAGTGTGTATTTTATACAACAGCCATGGAAAGAGTTGGCTCCAATTTCGAATACAATGGGAATAACCCACAAATGCATGAGATACATATGGGGCAATATCAGTTCTTAGTGTAGAAATGTAGGGGGTCATTGGTTAACCACACACACACACACACACACACACACACACACACACACACACACACACTCTCTCTCTCTCTCTCTCTCTCTCTCTCTCTCTCCCTCTCTCTCTCTCTCTCCCCCCGCCTCTTCCTCCCCCCCCCTTCCCCCCCCTCCCACAACACCAGCCCAGATTGGTTGTGATATATTAAGTAATGCTGGAAAAATTAAGTGCCTGGGACTGGAGATTCAGGATTCCTGGATTCTAGTTTCATGTTGTCCAGGATCCCCGCCATGGAATGAGGCATTGAAAGGTCTGTGAAAACTCTGAACCCAAAATACAAGAAAAGTAACAAGAGTTTCTTTTCTTAGCTCAAGTTTGTGCTGGTTCTAACCGGGTTTACCATCACCACTCATAGCCATAAGAATTTTGTGAAGCATTTTCATCAAGAATTAAACAAAAACCTATCTTGGGGAGCCCCTCTTTCCCTGTTCTCTTGACCAAAACAACTTTCCCAGCCTATTCCCACTGAACTTTGTCATCTGTATGACCTTGGGTGTAATAATGGGAGAAGATGAATGGGGAGCTTGTCTCAGTGCTCTCTCTGATGGGTCTGGTTTTATTGGATTTGTCTTCCCATACCCTGCTTAGTCCTCTTGTGACATCACTGCATGTTTCTGGGAAGACTTGACCCAAGCAGTTGACACAAAACCCCCTCGAAATGAATAGACTTTATACAGCATTCTTTTGCATCTTTGGTCATAGCCATTGAATTAAGCCATAGGAGTGATCCTTCTCCAAGTATGCCCCAGACTTCTTAGACAGTAACCCCTTGTTCTAACAATATTAGGTTCAAATCATCTTGGTCTTAGATCCATTACCTTTGTAAGACAGGTACAGCCTTGGTGGGAGAGGCCTCGCATGAGGAAAAGAGCACTAGACCTGGAGCAGAATCAGTCAGTCAATCAAAACCTCTGCCACTCAATCCCTGTGATGATGGGCAAATCCCTTCTCCTCTGGGCTTCAGTTTCCCCATTTGTAAAATGCAGGGATTGGATTAAATGGCATCTGAGGTCCTTCTCATCTCTATGATCATAGATCCAAAGCTATGATGGACCCCAGAGACTATCTAATCTAACTCCTTCATTGGGTTCTGACTCCAGAGTCAGAAATACACTTCTCCCCTTTGGAATAGAATAGGTCAATTTTAGAACCCTTTAAAACTAAGCAGAAAAAAAAATAAAATAAGACTAGGCAGAAAGATTATTCATTGAACCACACATACCCAAAGTGGCAGCAAGAAGCCAATTGGTTCTTTGCTGCTTTAAATCAACCAACTTTTATCATGTTACTATACCAAGGAATGACTACCATGACTAGGTGGGGCAGAAAAGTGTCCATTTGGTCATTTTAAGAAATAGCTCCTAGTACTTCCAATATGACTCCTTGACTCCCCATGACGGGGACTAGCAATCAGCCTTAATATTTGGTTTTCGTCCCAACTTGTGACTTTTTTCAGCACAGGGATCTCGCCATGTACAAATGCCCTCCACTGAGGCATATCAGTACCTCTGTGCCTCAGAGTCTTAGCAGTTTGCTTAGGAGAGGGAGAGGTGAGACACTTGCCTTGCTTCCCTCTGCTGGTATGTGTCAGAATTTGAACCTAGATCTTCCTTACAACAAAATGTACCTTTCTCCATCACACCACACTTACTCTCCATCAGCCTTAATGTAGTAAGGCAGGCAGCGTACATTTACTAAGGAAGCACTGAATCTGTATCACATGTGACGTGTCACAAAGAAGGGCATGAATAGGCCTTGCCCTCAAGGAGCCTTCATTCTAATATACGGGGGTGGGGATGGAATCACAGAAAGCAGCAAAGTAAGTCAATGGGAGTGTTAGGATCATACCTAGAGCATTTGTTTTTTATGCAAAATAGTCACCATCCAAATTAAGTGACTTTGACAGTTCCATAGGTATTCTTAAAAGGTCCTGCTTTCTTAATAAAAGTACAGATACCTGGATTCCTCACAGTGATAGTGATTTTTAAAATGTATATTTTATTTGTTTCATTAAATATTTCTCAATTACATGTAAAAAAATTTTTTAACATTTTCTAAAAAATTTGATTTCCAAATTCTTTCCCTTCCTTCTGCCTCTTCCCCATCCCTTGAGAAGTCAAGCAATATGATATTGATTATACATGTGAAATCATTCAGCATGTCTACAGGTTACTTAACACATATCGCATGCCCAAGTCTGTCATTCTCTGCTTCTTCGGATTCTATCGTTTGAACTTCCTTCACTCTAGGACAGAATAGTCCCTTTATCTGTCATAATCCATCATACTTTCTGTAGCTTCAGTGCTAATTTTGGAGTTCTCATTTCTAATAGAGAAAGATAAATAGCAGGGGAAAATAATTTATTAAAACCTTTCAGCTTTAAGAAAATTTGGCCTAGAATTTCACTATAAATAGAAAAAAAAATCCAATCTGGGGGCTCAGAACTTGGTGGATGAAGGTTTTCCACGAACACTTGATTTCACACAACAGCCTGGCAACTGTAACTGTTCAAAACAACTTTGCAGGAACTTGGGCCATACTAAAATCTGGTCTGGATCTCCATCTGCTTATTGTTTATGTTTGCTCATAGATGAAAGATGGGACATTGTCCCTTCTTTGTTCCTGCCTCATGGCATTTGGCAGCATTCTCTTCGGTCCGCTCCAGAGGGTCATTTCTAATGTGTCTGTCTCTTATCCTCGAGGTCATTGTCATGAGAGTAACCAGGACAGCCTCCATGACAGAGAAAAATATTTTGACAATCCCGAGGCCTTGGGAGCTACTGAAGATGACCCTTCTGGGAAAGGAAGAGAGGAGGACCCCAGGATCTCCATTGAGAATTCAGGGAGAGACTCAGATCCCCTTAGACTTCAAAGTAAGTTGAACCTCACCTTTCAAACGGGGCTTGTAGGAAAAAGTCAGTTCCCAAGCTCTGAGTCCTGGTTTCTCAATGGAAGTCTCTCACCTTGCAGTGTGAATCAGGAGCAGGCCTGCTTAAGACAAAACAGCAAACAAGCTATAATCTTTGCTTCCCACTGTCTCTCTTGTTGGACTCCTCTATGCTTCAGAATACTTCCCTTCTGAACCAGGTTTTAAAAGATCTTTTTATCGTGGTCCGTTGAAGATGCCTCATCTGGAGAGTGAAGTCATAAAACGAAATGACTTAGACCTGAATAGACTAAGTGGTGTGATTCACAAACAGGCCAGGGCTCTTCCCAACGTCCCCCACCAGGACCAGGTGTCCAGGTGTCCAGGTGCAGCTGGGATCTTTGCCATCATTTGATCAGCTGAGTCACAAGGTGAGCATTCACAAGGCTGTCTGTTTCTTCCTAGGTAGTGGGCCAGCAGTGAGGGTAAGTTGCCATCCAGTGGATGGTGGTGCCTTGTTTGCAGCCCAGTGTCTTAACAGCTAGACTTTACCTATGTGTGATTAAAAGAGGCAGACAGAATAACATGCATTTCTGCCCCATTATGCTCTTACTAGGAAAAAATAAAACCCAACTAAAGTGGCTATGCTTTAAGCACTTAAGAATAGTAAATTAAAGAAGATTATGAAGCAATTTTTTCTTAAATACAAATATCTAGGTGTCATTAGGCACTTTTCTCACTAATCTTTAATTGTTTTGAATGGTAATCTAACCCTAGCTCTTACTTCTCCTCTTCACAAACACCACCCCACTCACCTCCCGTCCATCCTTCTTTCCAGCTTTTATGAAGCATGTTCATGGGTCGTGGTTCTGGTGTTTGGGGGCTTAAGAGCAGCCTGGCATCAGAAGCCTCTGTAGGCTTTCTGATACAATAAGCTTTAACTCTAAGCACATAAATTCTAACCATCTGTTTGCAGCTTCTAAGGGGAAAAAAATGCCTGTTCGTCTTTCGAAGTCATCAGTTCTCCACCTGTTGCTTCTCTTACCTGAAGTCATGTAAAAAGTTACGTGAATTCAGCAGTTCAGTTCAAGAAGCTTTTATTAAGCCTCCAGTATGGGCCAGGCATTGGGCTTGACAGAAATCAAAGCTATCTCAGCCTCCAAGAGGCTTCCATTCTTCTGCAGAGGACACATCACAGACGTGGATAGGTTTTAAATCCCAGCTCTAAAACCTCTTCCTATCATGATCTTAAGCAAGCCACTACCTTTCTGGGCTTCAGTTTTCTTCATCTCTATGTTGAGTGGTGTCAGACTCAAAGATCTGCAGACTCCTTGTACCTTGAAATCTAAAGTCCTATGATCCTATAAACAAAAAAGTAATTTCAGGGGGAAGAAGGTGGGGTAGGCAGGCTTCGATCCCTAACAGCCTTGGGAATCAGGGAAGGCCTCTTGAAGGAAGCGGCTCTTGAGCTGAGTCTTGGAAGAGAGGAGAGCTAGGGGTTCCCACAGGTCGAAGTGAGAAGGGAAAGCTTTCCAGGTATGGAGCAGAGGCCTGTACAGTGGGGAACAGCCAATTTGGAGGGAACACAGTGCATGAGGGGTCAGTAATACAGAAAGGTGCGAAAATGGAGGTACCTCCATTGGCAGAGATGAAATCCTTTAAAAAAAAAAATCTACCAGCCACCACCAGCTGGCAGTCATTTTTGCTTTTGGCCATATGACAAATTTGTTTCCAGCTTTCCCTGCACCACCCCCTACCACCTCCACACACCTTTTTGATCTATAGCCTGAAATTTGCATACAGTGTGCTTCAATTTTTTCATTAAGCATTCATTAATGTCCAAATCTGCAACTCTTCCTGCCTGCCCTTTACCTCAAGCTGCCTTCTATGGCCCTTTCCAGAGAACCTGACATTCAAAGGACCCTCCTAAACAGAACTTAACGAGGATTCAAAACCAGAGGTTTGTGATGATTTCACTGCAAGAAGTATGCCTCACTTTAAGAAGACTTCCTATATAAAAGCCTGACCTCTCAAACCAGATGAATTAGGGCACGATTTCTTCCCTGTGGGAAATAATTCTTCACTTTAAAAAAAGAATTCAAAACTCCCTTGCTACTCTAAAAATATGATGCAACCTAACAGAAATTCTGTTTGCGCCTGACTTTTCAGGTGGACAGAATGCTGAGCCTTGAATCAGAATTACTTGAATACAAATCGTGCCTCAGACATTTACTGGGTGTGTGACCCTGGGCAAGTCACTTATAACCTCTCTCTGCCTTAGTTTTCTCAACTGTAAAATGCGGGTAATGATAGCACCTACTTCATAAGGATTGTAAAACGCTTAACATGGTGCCTGGCACAGAGTAGGTGCTTAATAAATGCATGTTTATTTTACAAAATGTGGTTTAGTTGAAAGAACATTAAACCTGGAGGCAAAAGTCCTGGGTTTGACTCCCAACATTGATATTTGTTTGCTGTGTGACCTTAGGCAAGACATTTAATCTTTCTGAGCTTTAGTCTTTTCCTTCCCAAAATTGGGATACTGTGGTGGATTTATAAATGAACAGGGGCAGTCTCTCTATTGGTGATCCATGGCTCATGCATCCCCCGTATGCCCACACACAAGCCTACACCTTCTCATCCTGTCTGATTCTTGTCTGTGTAAACTCTTCACAGAAGAGTTCTCTGACCAATGAACTGAAGACCTTCCACTGATTCTTTTTCTATGGTTCTCATTACAGCACAAGGATATTTACCGTTGTCCTTCACCCTCTATACCCACCGGACAGCCTTCTTTTCTAGTCTACTTCTCCATTAATGATGTCTTTGACACCACCTGGTGGTGATGTGTTACAGCCTCCTACAACCACCAAGGGATGGAGATTGGGATTGGATCTGGCATTTCATTGGGCTAGATCAGTGGCTCTCAAACTTTTTGGCCACAGGACCCCTTTACACTCTTAAAAATTATTGAAGACCCCTCCTCCCCAAAGAACTTTGTTTATCCGGGTTATAGCTACCAATATTGAGCAGAATCAAAATTTAAAACTGATGCATTTTTAAAATATGCTTTAATTCATTTTAAAAATAATAAAACTATTGAGTGTTAACATATATATTTTTCATGAAAAATAACTGTCTTCTAAAAACAATTTAGCAAGAGTGGTGTTATTTTTCAGATCTCTTTAATGTCTGGTTTGATAAAAGACAGTTGGATTCTCATATCTACTTTTGCATTCAATCTTTTACAGTGTGTTGTTTTGGCTTAGGTATATAAAGGAAATCTAATCTCACACAGATATGTAGTCGCAACTGAGACTGTTTTAATAAGCAAATAATATCTTAGTGCTATTGTTAAGATAGTTTTGACCTTGAGGACCCCCTAAAGGGTCTTGGGGACTCCTAGGGGTCTGCAGACCACACTTTGAGGAGCATTGATCCAATTAACCCCTGGATGAAGTAACTCCCTCTCTGCCAGCACACATTGGCACCATCTAGTTGCCTAAAGCACTGTGAGGTTAAGAGATTTGCCCAAGGATCGCCAGCTAGAATGTTAGAGGCAGGAGTTGAACCTCTTCCAGGCTGTGCCTCCAGGCAATCTGTCTGTCTACTATATCATTCTCCTTCTCCATCAGAGATAATAATACTTATACTGCCTTCCTCAGTCAGTGTGAGGATCAAGAAAGTACTTTATAATCATAAAAGTGATTAATAAACATGTGGCATTATTATTATTGTAAAGTGCAGATAGGTTGTCATTTCATATTTCTAAAGTACCCTGCCATCTCTCCCCCTCCCTATGAGTCAACGTTTATTATAATGCATGCCAGCATCTTGTACTAGGCACTTGGGGTGGGGTAGTGTGGAAGGTGGGGGAGAGGATGGGGTGAATTAGAAAATAGAAGACTCCCACGTCCCCACCACAAAGTTCTTAGAATCTAGATTTTTAATGTGTGTGTGTGTTATACACATGAATATTTGTACTGGTACATGTACACGCATGTGCACAATACTTGTAGACAGTTAACACATCCACCCCCTACCTGATCACTCTCTGCCAGTCCATTCTGAACTCCACAGACAAACCACCTCCACAAAATTCTCACTGTTCCCATATCATGCCCCTGGCACCAGATCAAATCCCCACGTGAAATCCCTTCCTCCTCTCCTCTACCTCTCCATCATCTGCTCTTCTTTGAAAACCCAGGTTAACGTTTCCTCAGAAGAGCCTTCTCTGACTAAACTTCACTCTTCATCTCTACATTATTATTACTACTAATAATATTATCATTATTCTTGTAGCGCATTCTTAATTCAAACAGAATTTCTGTCTATACGAGGGGTCAGCAAACTACAGCAGCTTTGACCTGGTTTTATATAGCCCAACCAGAGCTAAGAGTGGTTTTTGTATTTTTAAATAAAGTTTTATACATTTAAAACTGTAAAAATTACTCTTAGCTCAGGGCCTTACAGAAACAGACCCGAGGCTAGTGTTTTACCAACCCCTGCTTTATATTCTGCGACATGTACCTGTTTCTTCACCGTATTAAAGCCGGTATCTAGGAGTTTCAGGTAATAATAGCAATAGCCGGCATTTTTTAGGCTTCCAGGGTTTGAAAGGTGCTTTATAAATATCTCATTTCATCCTCACAACAATCCTGGAAGGTAGGTGCTATTTTTATCCCTGTTTTACAGATAGGGAAACTGAGGCAGACAGGTTCAGTGACTTGCCCAGAGTCACACAGTTAAGAAAGGTCTCTGGCAGGATTTAAACCCAACTCTTCCAGACCCCAAGCCTGGCAGCTCTATCTACTGCCCCACCAGCTGCCTCTAACAAATGTTTGTTTGATTAAATTAGACCCTGTCTTCTCCTTCCTTTTTATCTCCTGTCATATCTAGTATGGTGCTCAGCAAGCTGTCCATACTTAATAAATTCCCATTGATTTCATAGAATCAGAACCTCAGGGCTCTGGAAGGGTCGCCTCATCTGGCTCCCCTGGAACGTGGCCTTTGCTTCCAGCATCCCTGACAAGTGGTGCCCAACAGGAAGCTCTCCAGAAACACACTCCATTTTGGAACCCAAATCCACCTCTCTCAAACTTTCCATTGGTCTAGACCCACCTTCTGGGACCAGACTAGGTCTAATCCCTCCCTCATATAACAACCTTTCAATTATTGAAGACATCTGTCCCCTCCCTTTTTTTTTTTTTTAGGGGGAGGCAATTGGGGTTTAGTGACTTGCCCAGGGTCACACAGCTGGTAAGTGTCTGATGTTGAATTTGAACTCAGGTCCTACTGACTCCAGGACCAGTGCTCTATCCACTTGACCACCCCCATTCCAGCTCGTCTAACTAAATTGCCTCTTCTCCAACCTAAATGTCCTCAGTTCCTTCAGCTGCCCTGGTGGCTCTCTTCTGTGCCCATTCTAATTTATCCATGTCCTTACTAAAATGTGATACCAAGAACTGGTCACAGGATGCCTGATGGGGTCTGACCATGGCAGACTGAGGTGGAACTGTCAACCAATCAGTCAATAAACATTGATTTTTTTTTTAACTCAAGTGCAGCATTTTACATTTGTTCCATGCCTACCACAGCACATAGGCACTTAACAAATGCTTACTGATTGGTTAAATTTCCCATATTAGATTTGACCCATTGTTTGGGATCCATTGAGATCATTTTGTGTCCTGGTTCTGTCATCCATTAGTCAAAACCATCAATCTTTGTTCCAGGCCTGAATTTCTCACCCTGACAATGGCAGCAAAATGCAGCTTGAGACACTGTGCTATTTTCTTTTCATGACATCATCCTCAAAGACTAGGGATAGATGGTTGGCAGCACTAATTACTTTCAGCAGCCATCATCAGTTACTTAAATAAATCAGGTGGGAAAGGAAGGAATTGATTTCTGAACCGTGTTATGCAGCAGCTGAGGGGCTTACAGTGAGAATCTTACATCTGATATTCCAAATTTAACACGGAGATCCCTCGATATGTGATGGAGCTCTCTATGGAAAAGATTCCCCTCATCTGCTGCGAGGTTTTGCATGTACTTCAGCATGGTTATCCCCCTGTCATCCTTCTCTCCAGGATGAGAGGGAAAGGTTTCTCTCTGAAGCTGACTGCTCCATGTGTATGCTGGCCTCTATCTTTCCCCATCCTCTCTGGGATGCACTCTGAGTCTCTACCCTGCTGCCCCTTCCCTCCTCCCTGGTTCTGTTACTTACTCACTACCTGTGTGACCTCAGACAAATCTTTCCTAACTTTCCTGGGCCTTGGTTTCCTCATATGTAAGATGAGGTGGTTGGACAAGATGGCCTCTGCGACCCCATCAGCTCCAGACCTATGACCCCCTGAGCCCTTCCTTTCAACTTCCAACATGGTTTGTTCTTTCCCATCTTAAAAAAAAACAAAACCATCCTTTCATTTGATTCCTGGTTCCTCCTTAACTCTCAGCCACCCTCTCTCCTCTCTGTAGCCAAACTCCCTCAATGTGTGGGCTTCATCCACTGCTTCCTTTTCCCATATGCCAAGTAGGTCGTCCTTAGTAACCTTTGAGAACAATTTCAGTAGAAGCCACTCTGTAAGGATTTCCCCAGAACACCTCCTTGCCACATCGATCAGTCTTTTATCAGTCCTCGTCTTCCCCAAGCTTTTGGGAAAATATAATGTTGACAACCCGCCTCCTGGAAAGTGATCTCGTTTGGTTTCTATGAAACTACACTTTGGCACATCTCTTATTTCTCTGACCAGTCCTTATCTTGTTTCTTTGCTAACTCCTCTTCTAATCTGTAATATAGTCATCTGTCTCTGGAGTCAGAGGACCTGGGTTCAGATTTTGTCTCTGAAGCCCAGGGTCCCACAGCTGGTAAGTGTCTGTGGCAGGATTTGAACCCACATCTTTCTGACTCCAAGTCCAATGCTGTATGCTGCCTCTCATAACAATTAACACAGTCTTAGCTAGAAACCACATAATCCAAATACTTAAGTGATGGATTTTATCCTCCTCTCACCCCATTTTGAAGAGAAACATAGTTTGTAAAGTTTCCTCATTTAGAAGCTATTGCTGGCAATGGTTTCTAGAACCCCTCCATGGCAAATGGAGAACCCGACCTCAGCATCCTGTGCCGGAACAGACTGGAGCAGAGCTTAGCCAACAGCACGTGCTCAGATCAGTGTGGTGCCTGGAGGGACAGAAAGAGTATCCATTAGCTAGCCCCGTGGAAACAAGGCAAACAAACCTGCTGCTTCCTCACCCCCTCCCAGGATTGCTTAAAGTGCTTTGAGATCACCAGGAGGCTCCTTCCTTACCCATGCTCCCCCTACCACTCAGTTAAATCAGCCTTTACTCAGTAGTGCAAATGTCATCCCTCTGTTAAAGCAGATGAAAAGACTTTGAGGCTTAGAGAGATTGAGCATTGGCTCCAGTCCCACAACAGAGCTGGGATCCATCCCACATCTCCTGATGCTGAAGCTGGGGCTCTTTCCACCATGCCTCACTGCCTCTCCAGACCTGGGCAAGGGGAGGGAGAGAGAGGGCACAGACAGAAGGCCCCTTCCTAGCAGCCATCTATCTGTCCTCAGAAATCCTCTGCTATTTTGGAGCCCATGTGATCCCCTGTTCCCCAAGTCTGGGCCAGGGTGGGATTATTAGAGCTGAGTAAAGATGGGCAGAAGCAAAGTTTTCAACCACAACCTTTAGCTGTCTAACTTTGAGCCCCTAAAAGATCATTCTCTTCCTTAACTATGAGGAACCCCCGGTGTCAGCAGGGCCCCGCTACAGCTTTAACCTCTTGGAACTAATTCAATGAAGTTCTTTGTAGCAGAGCAGTATCAGTGCTATCCAGCTAGTCATTATCCACCATGCCAGGCTGCCAGGGTGGTGACCCCCCATCTTGGCTCTGGCATTGAGCCCAGGGCCAGGCAAGAGCATCTCCAGGCACAGAACACAGTAGTGACTGCAGGGCCTGAGCCCTGGGCGCACTCCCACCTCCCTGGGAAACTAAATGGAAACGATGTATTCTTAAGACTTCTGGCTCATCCGCCTTAATGCTGGAAGTCAGAGGCAAGGTTTCAGTAATCCTGACTCCCAGGGCCCTGGCACCATCTTTGCCTGACACCATCCCTGGCAAGCACAGGTGGTCCCCCTCCAACAGACATCCATCATAATCCTTCTTTCAGGAATTGCCATGCTTGAAAATATTCACCACCCCATGGCCAGCCTTTTGTTCCTTAGAGAAAATATGCAGGCTGTTACCGGTTTGAGATATCTCTAAAGCACTTAGCACAGTGTCTGGCACATAGTAGGCACTCAATGAATGTTCATTCCCTCCCTTACCAGACTGACACAGAAGCCTTTCTATCCTGGTAGGACCTGCTGTCTCACAGCATACTGGATAGAGGACTAGGTCTGGAGTTAGTAAGACTTGGGCTCAGATCTCACCATGATTTGTGACTTTGGGAAATCACTGAAGCCCTCTGAGCCTTGGCTCAGTAAAACAGGGATAATAATAGCACCTGCCTCCCGGGGTTATGAGGATCAAATGGGAAAATGTGGGTAAAGTATTTTGTGATACTTTCTGTGTGATATGAATGCCAGCTGTCATCATGAAGGACAAGGGGAATCTGGTCGGGACCTGGAGCTTCTCTGACATGGAGAGCTCTCAGATGAGAAGACCGCCCCCATGAATGCAGGTTGGCCCATTCTCTACCTATTGTAGCCACAGAGGATTGCTCAGAGCACTGAGAGGTAAAGTAGCTTGCATCAGGCAGCTGGAACTCAGGTATTCCTGGCTCTGAGCCTGGCCCTTCATCCCTGGCACTGCCCCTACATCCCTGAACCGTTGCTCTAGCTGTGGTTATGAGTGGAGCTTGCCAGGGCTGGAGCTCCTCTGGCATTGCCTTTGGAAACACAGGGGCACCTCCATCCCACCAACAAGGATCAGAGGAAAGGTTTTCTATTTAAATTAAATAGCAAAGACACATTTTTTTCAGCCCCTGCTCTGTGGAAGGCACTATTCTAGGTGTTATGGGTGTGCAAAGGACTGTTAAACAGAGTCCCAGACCTCCAGGAGCTCACCATTTAGTGGAACACAACCTGTCAACATATGAAAAGTTAGACCTCGAAGGGCTTTACAAATACCAGGTTAGCCATTGTCACCAGCCAAAAGCAAGATGGAGCTGGAAGAGATACTATGAGCCATGCTTCGTAAAGAACATTGTTCCCAGATCTTACTTACTGATTGACCTGCTCCCACTTGGAACTGAGTAGGATGCCTCTAAGCCACCATCAGTAAAGTTTAAAGTGGTTTTTCTTCCCCATTTTGTTAGGATGTCTTTAAAGTGATACGCGCTCTCTCTCTCTCTCTCTCTCTCTCTCTCTCTCTCTCTCTCTCTCTCTCTCTTTTTCTCCTGCTCCCTCTCTCTCTTCTTCCCCTCCCTCTCTTTTTTCTCCCTCTTCCTTTCCTCTTCCCCCACACCCACCCCCATTTCTCCTCCTCCCTCCCCCACTTCTCTCTGACTCCCTTTTAACTAACAGCATATGTTTGCAAAATAGCTGACCAGGTTAGCGTTTTGGACTGTAGCTATAGGATAGGGCAAAGCTGAACAGCCCATACAAGAATCAAACTCATGGCCTTGGCCTGCTTTGCACAGGATTCTAACCCCCTACCCTAGACTAATCAGAATTGTAACTGGAGCGCACTGCACCAGCATAATGTAATCTGGTATCCATGAGCAATCCATCAGGACCCCAGCAGAATCAGAAGTTCTGGGGTGGCCCATCACTTCTCCAGCCACCTGACAACAGGTGCATGTTACAGAGATATGTCACAGGCATCATGTCCAGTTGGGTAATAATTTGCCGGCCCTTGGGTTTCAGGTACGGTGGTTGCAGAAAGCAATGGCTCTGATGGGTTGGAGAGTTTGAGTGATGCCCAGATGTCAGAAGAGATGTTGGCTCTGGTGGATGAATTTGAAAATGCATGGCCTCTGGAAGCCTTTGAAGGGGCGCTAGAGGTCAAAGGGCGACGAATGGACTTGCAGGGGATACGGGTACTGAAGAAAGGCCTTCAGGATGGAGTAGCCAGCTCTTCCTGCTTTGGCGACTGTGGAGATGATGACGACGACGAGACAGAGTGGGTAAGAAGCAGCCAAGTTGACGTCCTAATGTCCAAGGCCAGGTCTTGTCTGGGGGTGATGATATGTAGAGTTTGAGAGTTCCATTGTGGGGTGGCTCCCTTGTGTTTAAAATAGAATAACTTTCAAGATGGCATGCTATCTCTGCACGAATCACTTGATGTCTCAGTATACGTCTTATACGATCCTCTTAGCTCTCAACAAAGAGTAAAAATGAGACACACGAGGTCGGGAAAATGTGTGATCTCAGTTAGGGAGGCAGAACATTTGAGCTGTAGGAGCAGGAAGCCTTAAAGTTTAACTTTGCACTTTGAGACTGCCTGGAGGCATAAGAAAAAAGAAAAAAAAGAGCAAAGAGAAAGGAGACCCCTGGGGCAGAGTGCACACCTCTAGAGACTGGTTCCCTAGGTGGTTTTCCTCTTGTAGCTACTTGTGTCCTCAGGGTTGTGTGTCCCTAGGAAAATCCAGTACATCTAGCCCTTCTGAAAGCTGCCTGAGTTCTTACAAACGGCCAGGCAGGGATGGTCCTATGTCGCAAGGTCAGGGACAGCGGTGTCCTTGATAACGTCTCCTGAGCCTTTCCCCATTCTCTTGGACATGGTTTTATTGGAGGTCATGGGACTCCGCTGGCATTGCCTTTAGAAATCCAAGGGCACCTCCATCCCATCAGGAGGGATCAGAGGACATTTTCTATTTAAAGTATATAAATGAAATTCAAACTTGGGTTAACTTTCAGGAAGATTATAGATACCTAGATATCTTCATCTTTGTTCTGTTCAGGCTGTTGCTGAGATCCCCTTTTGAGGGATCTTTTTGATTCTGAGAGATTTTGAGAGCTTTTGCTCATTTCAGTGAATATTTTCTCTTTAGTGTTCTTAGTGAAATAAACAATGGGCAGTTGTTCAGATTTCACAGGCCTTGCTTTATTGCCTGAGTATCCTGCTTTCAGTGGAGTTATTCTAAGGTCAGGTGTCCACCACCCACCCATGAGACCCTGAACCCTCGATCTCATTTTTCCTTATGTTTTCTCCTCTTAGATCACATTCCAGGTCAAACGTTTAAAGAAACCCAAAGTAGAAAGCTCGGACGCTCAGGAACCTCCTGGGAAAAACAATGAGGAACAGATTCAGGCGGAAAATGAGCACCATTTTCAAAAGACTCTGGAAATTAGTGGCCCCAAGATACCAGCCCCTGGACCACAAGGTAAAAACATCTACATTTTCTAGGACTCAGGTCTCATCCATCTTTATTGTCCAAAGCAGCCATCACAGGACAAGGTAGGACTTGAAAGATTTCAGGCTATGGGAACAAGGGTTAACTGAGCAGACAGCTAGGTTTTTAAAAAAAAAGCTCAGTTCTGTATCTACATGCATTTCCACCATTGTATTGTTTGTCTGTGTTTAGCATCCTCTTTCTCTTGGACCAAAAGACAAGTTGATTTTCTTTTCCCATTAAGTGCTGTGTTTTTTCCCATTCCTCCAGATTATTCTCTTCTTGTCCCCACAAACTGAAATAATACTTTTTCTTTTATTCTCTGCTTTTTCAAATCTGTCAATTAGTCAGTCAATAAACATTTATAAATACCTACTCTGTGCCAGGCAACGTGCTAATTACTGGGAATACCAAGAAAGGCAGACTCCCTGTCCTCAGGGAGCCTACAGTCTAATGGGAGAGACAACATGTAAACACCTTTGTACAAACAGGGTAAATTGAAGGTAATGAACAGAGGGAAGGTGCTAAAATTAAGGCAGGGGGCTGGGGGGAGATCCCACTCATTCTTAAGCCAGTTGTCGTATGATAGAGTTGCCTTAGGAAAGATTATCTTTGTCTTTCAAAAGATACCTTTACTAAATTAGATTTAGCACCGTCAAATAACTCCGCTATATTTTGTTTGAGTTTTGCTTAGAAATATTCTATTTGGCAGGGGAGAAAAAATATCGTTTTAGGTATTTGGTAATGACAATATGAAGATACAGGAAAGTGATGAGTTTGGATTAAGAAAAAAAGTCCAAAAGATGGGAAGATAGTGATAACAACCGAAGAATTTTATACCTAGAAGGAGATTATCCATTTCGACCCCTCCTTTTTACAAATAAGAAAATTGATGTCCAGGTTGATCAGGTGAATTCTTTAGGTCATGGAGCTAACTGGTGAGAGGGGGGACCAGAACCCAGATCTCCTAATAGCCAGTATCAGTTATTGTCCACTGTACTGAGTGACAAAAACAAGTATGAAGGAGTGACATCCAGGAGCCGACATAAAAGAAGGATGTGTACTTGTATTAGTTGTACTGAAAAGGAAAGCTGAAGCCCCCAGAAATGAGGTGGGATTTGCCAAAATGCCAAAGACAGCAAAAAAGGAATGAGGGGACAGAGTGAGTCAGGAATGCCATGCCCTAAGACAAGGGACAAGAGAAAGGCAGCCCCACTCCTTCACCCCACTTTGGGGAAGATGGTTCAATATCAACTCCAAATTTAGTTCTACTTTCTCCACAGAGGAAACAGATATTCAGAGTACAAACAATATATCATTAAGATGAATTTGAAAGCAAAGATAGAGAAATAGATAATTTTTAAAAGCATCAAGTGAGTTAAATGAGTTAAAGTCTCTTGGCTCAAATGTATTTGTAAGTGTGCCTGTGGAATCACCATCAATTGAAAAATCATGATGAATGGAAAGAGGGAAAGGTAGATTTTAGAAACTACAGATTGGCAAACTGGGCATTGATCTCTTCAAAGAAGGGATAGGATTTAGAAAAGATTACTGAACAAATGGCTTTAAGAACTTGGAGGACAGGAAGGGTGACCATTAATCTCTACAATGAGTTCACTAAAACAAGCCATTTCTAATATTTATCCTGTACTGTAGTAGGACAGAGAGGACTAGAGAGGTAGGGAACTGTGGTTATAGACTGCTGTCTAGAGTGCCAGAGAATTTTCTTAACTGGAAAAAATTTCGGGTTAGGAGTGTGGTGTACAAGAATAAAAGCATTAAAACTTTTTTTTTGATAAGTCGTGCTAAACTAACCATATTTTCATTTTTTTTCTCTTGATTTAGGACTTTTCAAATGTTAAACATACCAATGCCATTAGCTATATGCTTTGATTTCAGTAAGACATTTCACCATTTCTTGACACCCTTAAAAATATGTGATATTGGTGGTAGTGGTGTGTTTGCAATTGGCAGAGCAAGCTTACCCATCAGTGTCCTCAAGTAGGAAGGTGTCCAGTGGTATGTCAGTGGGTTCTGTGCTTGACAGTATCTTCTTTAACATTTTTAATCAGGGAGTTGGGTGAAAAAAGAAAGCTCATTTTGCTTTGTTTTTTTTTTTCTATTTCTTACTCATCTCTTCCTATTTTCTTTTTTATTAATTTATTTATTTTTAGTTTTAATTTACAACATTCAGTTCCACAAGTTTTTGAATTTCAGACTTTCTCCCCCTGCCCACCCAAGATGGCATGCCATCCAATACAGGTTCTACATATACTTTCACACCAAATGTATTTTCACAATAGTCAGGTTGTAAAGAATGATGACCAGTGGAATGAACCACGAGAAAGAAGAAACAAAACAGAAACGCAAACAAACAAAAGAAAGAGAGCAAATAGTTTGCTTCAGTCTGCATTCAGACTCCATAACTCTTTCTCTGGATGTGAATCACAGAAAGTTTATTTTTCAAATGTGCAGAATTCACAAAGCTGAGAATAATAATTTTTTTTAGTTATGAATATAACAGACTTTATATTTATTTCCCTTCCCCTTACAACTTACAAAACCAACATACAAAACCTGACAGTTTTCATCACTGGATGTCAAACATGCTGTTAAATATCCCAGTGCACAGGATTGTAAATTTTTTACTTTAGATTTCAATAGCTTTACATGAATAGACTATCAATGAGAATTTTGTTTTCAAGCAAAAGTGGAATTATTAAAACAATCCAAAAAGTGAAGAGAACAGCAAAGAGCATGTAGCTGACAGATAGCCACCCACCCTAAAACCCATTAAATATTTTCCACTCAGGAGGAAGATCATTCTTGAGGGTTAGAGGCAAAAAATAATAGTTGTATTTGGTGAGTTCAGTGCTGGGGAATACTGAGGCAATTGACTGATGATAGTCAGCCTGATGCTAACCATAGAAAGGTCTATTATTTTCCAGTACATAATAAACAATGCCACCAGAAGGAGTCTAGAAAGCATAATTAAAGAGAATGAATTCTTGTGTCAGATGCTAAAAGCCTTAAGGGACAGAGGTAATGACTTCACCATTGCCACCATGGAAGACAAAGGCTTTGGAAGAGAGGTGAAAATCTGGGAAGTGATTAACTAGTTACAAATATGGAGTGTAAAGCTGGGATGTGTATTTCCCAACTGAGGCTAAAAATATAGGAATAGTGGATTTTTGCCAAGGATAGGAAGGGAAGATAGTGAGCACACTTATGAGTTCAAATCACAAGGTCTAGAGGAACTGCATCATAGAGTCCTGAAATAACTAGCAGATACAATTGCTGAGCGATCAGCAGTGATCTTTTGAAAAATACAAAGAACAAGAGAAATGACATAGTACTAGAGAAGGGCAAATTTCTCAATTTTTATTTTAAAAAAAGGAAGAAAATGGAATCTAGAAACCAAGTTAGTGTGCTTGACTTTGGCAAAATTCTAGATTGTGTTATTAAAGATGTGGTTGGGGGCAGCTAGGTGGTGCAGTGAGTAGAGCACCGGCCCTGGAGTCAGGAAGACCTGAGTTCAAATCCGGCCTCAGACAATTGACACTTACTAGCTGTGTGACCTTGGGCAAGTCACTTAAACCCAATTGCCCTTCCCCCCTCCAAAAGAAAAAAAAATTAGAGCCATAAAGATGTGGTTGATTAGCATCTAGCAAAGGAAGCAGTGATCCCAGGGAACCAGCATGACTCTATCAAAAAGAGGTCATGCCAGACAAACCTATTTTTTCTTTTTTGATAAGGTTTTAAACTGGTAGATCAGGGAAATGTTAAATGTATAGCATAACTAGATTTTAGTAGAGCATTTGACAAAAAGTCCATCGTTATCCTTGTGGAAGACATGGGGGATATGGGAAAGATGGTTATCTAGTTAGATGTTTCCAAAATTGGTGGAATGGTTAGACCCCACAGAGCAGTCATTAATGACTTGAAGTCAACTTGGAAGGAGGTAGAGTGTGGCACGATTCTGTCATTGGCCCTGTGCTGATTAATAGTTAACACTTTTGGCAGTGACTTGGATAAAGGTATAAAGGACATGTTTATCAAATTTTCAGATGATAACCACTGGGTAGGAATAGCTAACACACTGAACAGCAGAATCAGGGTCTAAAAGATTTTAGTAGGCAACAACAGAGATGGACCTAATAAGAAAATTTAGTGGGAATTAATGTCTTACAATTGGATTCAAAAAATCAACTTTTTCAAATATTTTAAATTTATGGAATTTATGGAAATTTATGGAATTTTTAAATTTAAAATTTTTAAATTTAATTTTAATTTAAATTTTAAATATTTTAAATTTATGGAATAAAGTGAGCATTTCCATAACATAGCACAATAAAAAATGATGATTGCACATGAAACTGCAAATCTATGCACAACTTGCTATTCCTTTCAAATATACAACAAATTTATCATGTAAATTTCTTTTTTTTCTTCACTCCCTTCCCCTGTCCTAGAGATGGCTGCCATTAGAAACAAATAGGTGTATATATATATATATATATATATATATGTAAAATTATTCTATACATCTATTTATCAGTTCTTTATCTGGATGAAGATAGTCTTTCTTTGTATGTCTTTTATAGTTAATTTGGGTATTTATAATAGACAAAATAACTTACTTAAAGTCATTCTTAAAACAATATTGCTGTTACTGTATACAATGTTCTCTTGGTTCTGCTCATTTTACTCTTCACTATTTCATGCTGGTCTTTCCATGTTTTTCTAAAGTCATCGAGCTCATCATTTCTTATAGCACAGTAGTATTCCATCACAATCACAGACCACAACTCATTCAGCCCTTTCTCCAATTGATGGGCATCAATTTAAGGAAAAATCCATTTATACCAATACTTTCAAGTGTTTTTAATAGAAATTAGTGTTGTATTTTCTCAAAAGCTTTTTTCTGTATCTATGGAGATAGTCATGTGATTTTTTTCATTTCTACTTCCTCAACACATTCAGGACTGTGATGATAAAATCTGAAAGATGGTGACTCCACTGTCCCTGGTGACAAAAGGAGTTTATTATAAAAATTTCTGCAGATCTTTTCTATTTTCTGTCTTTTTGTTGTCCTTCCATTTTCATCCTTAAATGCCTTGGGGCGGGGGGGGGGGGGTGGAGGAGTGCTACTTGGTTGTGCCTTTCCCCAAGCTTTCTTTAAGTATATTTTTCCTTCCATTGTTTTTCCATTTTGCAAGCCAATACAGTTCACAATCTTCTGTCATCCTGCTCTGTAAAGGAGGTCATATTCTAAGTCATTTTTGCATTTGGCAGCCATCTCTCTCTGCTTGGGAAAGAAATCAAGTGTTTGCTGGCCAAGGTGATTTCTAAGCTCTAGGTTTCCTCATTATAGCAATTGATTTACATCAATTAAACTTCCATTAAAAATTGTTGTAATCATTGTTGGCTTCCATTTCTCAATCTGTGTCTCATATTTTGGTTGCCTATTGAAACATTCTTAACATTTCTCTAGCTCAGGTTGTAGTTGTTGAAATTCCACGCCATGTTTTTTCCCTGGTGTTGCATAGGAGCTAAAAGAAGTAATGCCATCTTAGGCATAATGTCCAGAATGAGGCAGGGTTGAGCTATGCTGCATTTTGCCCTAGACAAAGCATATCTGGAGTATTGTGTTAAGTTCTGGGCAGTGCCACATTTTAAGGAAACAAAACTATAAGCTGGAAATGGAGCAGGGGACAAAGACTAGAATGCTGAAAGTCCCCAACATCATGCCATGTGAGGATTAGTCAAAGGAAGTGAGTGTGCTTAGTTTGGAAAAGAGATGACTACTCACTGAGATTTGCTAAATGTAGTTTTCGTGGGGGATAATTATTAGCTTTGTTCAGCTTGGCCTTACAGAGCAGAACAAGGAATAATAGTGGAATGGCTAGAAGTTTCAGAGAAACAGATTTAGACTTGATACAAGGAAAACTTTCCTAAAAATGAGAGCTGTGTGATCATGGAAGATATCACCTCCAAAGGGAATGGATCTCCAATCTCATCCCCCCAGAAGGTCTTCGAGCTAGAGCAAGATGACCACCTGTCTGGTATGTTGTAGAGAGGATTCTTGCTCAGGTATGACTTAGAAGTTCCACCTAACACTGATTCCATAAAAATCTATGAAATCAGACTTGAAGCCTCAGGACTGAGATCTGTCCTCTCACAGGATCATCTATGGCCATTTCCAGAAGATATTCTGGGCTTATTTCCTGTTCCCTTTGTTGTTTGATCGAAGTCTTTGGCTTACCCTTCCCCCTCCCCACCCCCAGGCCAGCTGTCTGTCCAGTATGTCATACTGCCTCTTTTATTTGAAAAATAGTTATATATGTATATGTTTGTGTGTCTATGTTATGTGTGTGTGTGTGTGTGTGTGTGTGTACAAGACATAATCCTTAGTCTGTAGAATATATGTGTTTGTATCTTTGTGTTTTTGCATGTTAATTTACAGACCCTCTTATAAAAACGCCCCAGCACTGACCCCCCTCCCCCCACCTACCCACAGGACGGTAACCATTGTCTTATGTAGTTAATGCTCCAATTGCACAAAGACAATTGATTTTGAAATGACTTCTCCATTAATAATTTGTGGTTTCCTGTTTGTTGATAGTTTTCATTTTTTGTGATGCTATCCAGTGCCTGTCAGGTTCAGTATCTTCAAATTCTCTTATTAAAGGATATGTTCTGTATAACCTATATCGAATTGCTTGCCATCTCAGGGAGGAGGGAGGTAAGAGAAGGAGGGAGAAACTTTGGAACTCAAAAATTTTTAAAAATAATGTTAAAATTGTCTTCACATGTAATTGGGGAAAAAAATGAAATATGTAATTTTAAAAAAAAATTTTAAAGAATTAAGCTATCAGGAAAAAAAAAGAAAACCACATTAACATTTTTTAAAATGATATGTTCATAACACGAAGGTCTGAGGCTTTTGAATCCTTTCTCTTTCATTTCTAAATCCTGAACTAGATTTTTTGGTGTTTTTATTGCTGTCATCCCCATATGCATCTTGAGCATAGAAGTCACTAAATATCAGTAAATGTTGATCATTATTAGAATTTTCTTCAAATCTTCATAAGAATTTCTCAAATTCTTCATCCTTTGTATCAAATGTTGGTACATAAGCTGACATTTTCTTTGTGATGGTCCATTTGCTTGTCACCCATTGAACAAGCATTTATTTTTAAGTGCTTACTATGTCAGGAACACTGTGCTAAGTCTAGGGATTCAAAAAAAAGGTAAAAACAGGTCTGCCTTCAAGGAGTTTGCATTCATATGCTCATTATGAGCCCCCCAAGGAGAAAAGATCAAGTGCCCTGTGAAATGATATTTCTTCTAACCTTTGAGCACAGGATGAAACCATGTCCTCCAATTCTTTCATCCAGAAGAACCTTGATCTGCCCTTTCAATTAAGCTCTACATTTGTTATATCTTCTGGGCTTATTTACAATGACAGTGTCAACATGGCTGTTATTTACTTCCTGCAAAAGGCTAGTCATTCATGGATTGATGGATGGCCCAAAAAAATCCCTAATAAATTGGGCAGGTATAAGATGTAGGAGAATTGAATTAACAGCAGTTCATATAGTAAAGACCTGACAGTTTTAGATGACCACAGGTCCATATGAGCCAATGATAGATGGAGCTTATTAAAATTAATGACGCTTCATTCATAAGACTATTGTTTCTAAATCTGGAGTCCCATTAAGTTGAGTGGAGAAAAAAATT
This sequence comes from Trichosurus vulpecula, assembly GCF_011100635.1. Taxonomy (NCBI): domain Eukaryota; kingdom Metazoa; phylum Chordata; class Mammalia; order Diprotodontia; family Phalangeridae; genus Trichosurus; species Trichosurus vulpecula. The sequence goes on from NC_050578.1 coordinate 254,756,987, forward strand.
ACATCTTCATTTTCACTAGCCTCCAACTGAAGTTTAGCATTTTAATCAGTTATTTTAAAACGTTATTCTGAGGAGTCCATAGGTTTCACCAAACAACCCAAAGGGTCCACAACACAGAAAAAGTAAAGAACTCCAGTCCTAGACCAAGGGAGATGATGGGTCTCTTGTACTCTCAGCTGATCAGACCACATCCAGAATACTGCATTCCTATTGGGACGCCACATTTTAAGAGGCACATTGATAAATAAGAGACTTGTTGGCTAAATCCAGTGGCAGTCTTCCTCCTCCTTGATCACTTGGTCTTGTTTGGTGCTAATGAGCCCTCACGGGCCCTGGGTGGTCTCTCCTTTGTGGGTTGTTGTGATATCACTCTCTCTTACTTCTCCTTCTCCCTATCTGAACACTCCTTTGCTGGATCTCCATCCATGTGCTAATCCTAACATGCATGGCTGTACCCCATGGGTGAGAATCTCATCTTTGTGCACATGGCTCCCCAATCTCCATATTCAGATCTCCTTTCTTAGATGAACACCAGTCACACATCATAGAATTACAGACACAGAAATAGAAGGGACCAAAGTCCATCAAATGCAAACCTCTCATCTTACAGATAAGGAAACTGAGACCTAGAAAAGTTTGAGGGTTAACCCAAGGTCATATGGGAAGTAAGCATCACAGGTAGGAATTGGACCCACCTGCTGTATCCCTAGGACCCAGTGCCATCTTGCTTCCCACCAACTTCCAGCTGTTCACATCCCCCTAAATGTCACACAGGCATCACAGATTCAGTGCATCCAGACACGACTCAGTATCTTTCCCCATGACCCCAGCCCTCTTCTGAATCCCCCTCTTTTTGTCCAGGATACCCCCATCCTTCCAGATATACAGGTCTACAGCTTCAGAGTTATCATCAGCTCTTCCCCTTCCCCCACCCTCTTTCCGCACTGCCGGTGAAGCATGTCACAGTGGATGGGGCAGTCACGTACATGAAGCCTGGAAAGGTGGGCTGAAGGCAAACTGTGCAGGGCCTTAGGGGCCAAGCTGTGGAGGTTGTATTTAATGCTCCAGGCAAAAGGGGCCACCAGAATTTCTTAAGCTGAGCGCATAGTAGAGAAGACAGTGGGGTGAGAGGCTGGTCCCATTTGGGCTTTAGGAAAATTATCGAAGTCTGAATCCATATGCGATCTGCCCATGCTCCCTTTACTCCCCTCCCCCCAATCCTTGTCCACTGTAACAACATGGGAATATTCACAAGTGTTTACAGTAAGCAAGGTATAATTCACAAGGCCAAAGGCTTGCTTTCCACCCATCTCATTTGAATTCCTTCATATTCTTGTGTTTTTCATTGGAATTCCTTTCAGGAAAGGCCTGATTCTTTTATTTGTTCACACCATGACCTATGGAAAATACCCTGGCCTCCCAAAATGGTTCCAGTGAGAGGTATTAATACTCTTCATTTGAAAGCCTCATTACCTCCCACTGCACTGTATTTCTTTAGAGAAATACCTTCCTGTAGCCAAAGCTAGGGTTGCTTTAAATATGATTCATTCCCTGCCCCAAACACACATACCCATGGCCCTCAGCTGGAGAAAGAAGGTTGGATTTGGAGCCAGAGGCCCTGGGTTCAAATCCTTGCTCTGCCTCTTATTATACCTATGTGATCCTGGATAGGTCACTGTCATTGGACAACCTTTACTCTTGGCTCTCCACCCAAGATTTGGTTAGAGGTCCAGATGGTGGAGATTCAGAAGAGCCTTCTCCTCCACAGCCTGCCAGCTGGGTCTGAAACAATCCCTAAGAACCAGCTCACTCTGGTCTTGCTCCTTGACAGAGGTATTGACTTGTCTCATCTGTCTTCTCCCAGGCAAAAAGCATGATTACGAAAGCCTGGGCTGGCCAAGCCCTGATGAGTGTGTAAAGCTCCGTCGGGTGGAACTCACCACTGTGGCTAGCACCTGGCTCGCTGTCTCAGCCAAAAACATTGAGTGAGTATCACACCATGACCACCGTCACATTTGGCTGTTCCAGTCAGTAGGCCCCAGGGATGGCAGTCCTCACTAGGGGCCACCAGAAGATCCACTGCTTCTGTGATTACTAGCCTAGGGGCACCCATGCACAGATGAACACAGTGAAGACACTGCCCCAGAAATCTCCGTTGGTCTCCGGGGGTGATGCTAAGTCCTTCCTCTTATAATCCCTCACAGACTGACCTGAAGCAGTAGAAAAACTTCCTTGAATCTTACCGAAGGTCAGATCCTGCCTTGTAGGAAGCACAGAGCTAGGCATTTTTGCTGACTTAAGGCAGTTGATAGAACAGCAAATACTGTTCCAAAAACTCATGCTCACTGATCTACAAAACATATTTGATTATATTAATGCTTAGTACACTGTTTCTAAAGCTAGAGATGTGTCTCTTCATTCATCTAACTGTGTGCAACCACTGTGCTAGGCATGGGGGTTACCAGTCAACAAGCATTAATTAAGTACCTACTGTGTGCCAGACACTGTGCTGAGTGCTGGGGCTATAAAGGAAAACAAAAAACCAGTGCCTGCCCTCAAAGAGCTTACATTTTAATGGTAGAAACATGTACATAAATAGATATGTACAAGATACACACAGCACAGAGACAAGGAGGCACCAGCAGCTAGGGAGACTAGGAAATGTCTTGAAGGAAATAAGGGGATTGAGAAGGGAATATATTTGGGTTTTCTTGGCAAAGATACTGGAGTGGTTTGCTATTTCCTTCTTCAGCTCATTTATAAATGAGGAAACTGAGGCAGACAGGTTTAAGTTACTTGCCCAGGGTCACACAGCTAGTAAGTGTCTGAGGTTGGATTTGAACTCAGGAGGATGAGTCTTCCTGACTCCAGGCTCTGCACTCTATGCACTATAATGCCCCCCAGCTGCCCCTTATAGTTATGTCACCTGAGGGCAAAAGGATTCCTTCCTTACCTCTTGGTGCCTGGCTCCCTGGAGGCAGGCTCTATGTTGTGACTGAGGGGGAAGGCATCCCCTTGTGATGATCTCCCATTCACCAGCTCCTCTGCAAAGAGGGAAGGGCTGGAAGAAAACAGAACTCATTGAAGACTCCAGTGCTCCATATAGCATGAAAATAAAATTGGGAATTGTCACCAAAGCTGAGAACTCCCCGGCTGCTTTAATTTTCCTCCTAACCTATTCTTGGTGAATCCCTAGCTTCCCTCAAGATAGCTCAAACGCCTCCTCCGCATGGAGCCTTTCCCAGTTCCCAGGCTGCTGGTGCTTTTCCCCTAAGGACCTCCCAGCTGCTCTGTGTGTGTCTTGCACCTTCCTTCATATGCGTCATCCCCCACACCACCTCCAATAGAACGTTGGCTCCTCGCGGACTTTGTATCCCCAGTTTAGTGCAGTACTTGGTACACAGTGGGTGTTTAATCAATGCTTGCTGATTGATTGGCTGACTGATGCATGCCACCTTGCCCCTAAAGCTCACCCCATGACCTGCTTTGGTTTTCCACGTTTCAGCATCACAGAGCACATAGACTTTGCCACTCAGCTGCAGGAGCCAGCCATGGAGCCCCTCTGCAATAGCAACCTCCCCGCCAGCATGCACACCTTGGACCACCTGCACGGGGTGGCCAACCGAGCCAGCCTGCACTATACGGGCGAGAGCCAGCTAAAAGAGGTGAGCTTGGCATTGGGGGGATGGCAGCTTGGAAGAAAGGTTCAGAGAGTCTTCAGCCTTCTCTGTCTGAGGCTCTTCACCATGACTACGGGTGGACAAGAGCCAGCTTGCAAAATTATGTCCTCTTGTCTATCACCTGGCCCAACCTGTCTCTATGAATGTGGACTCCTTTGCATGGCTGGGCAAGTAGGTGGGGAGACAAAGGTGGATAAGATTTAACCTAGCCATTGGCCAAGGAGGTTTTAGAAAAATGGATATGGTGATGAGCCCGTCTTCGGGTGTTTTTGGTCTGATGGAACCATGGTAACCTGGCCTTGATCAGCCTTACCCAGGAAGCCTTAACAAGAAGACTATGGAAGAACTGGTCTGAGTTGAATGATAGAAGTATTTATAGTGTTCCCACCCCTGTGCTAAGTCCTGGGGGTACAAGTAGCAAAGTAAGACAGTCCTTGCTCCCAAGGTGTGCACATTCTAATGGGGCTCCCACAACAGGGGCCATTTTCCATTGGTCACACAGCTACTAAGTATCAGAGTCAGGATTTGAATCCAGATCCCTTGGACCCCAACCTCTGTGCTCTACCATGATGCCTCCTCACCACCAGTTTCTCCCTTCCAGGATCACAAAGCTTTTGCTTCCTTTTCCCATTTTTATTCCTCTAACCTGCCATCTCTCTCTCTCTCCCCATTCCAGGTACTACAGAATCTTGGCAAAGACAAGTACCCCCAGCAGTCATTTGAACAAATTGGCACTCGGATTGCCAAAGTTTTGGAAAAGGTGGGTCACCCAGCCAGGAAACTGGGACCATGGCCCCCAGCTGCTAACTCCCCCTATACACACACACACTGGAAAGTGGTCATTAAAGGGTCTCAGAGCTGAAATGGTGACATCAATTAACTCATCTCAGAATTCAAAAACTTCTTCTCTCTTGAATCTCTAAGACCTTGGATTTCGACTCCTCCCTGGGCAGTTTTTTCTTTTTCCCAGAATGGACACTTGCTATGGGAGGGGAAGAGAAAAAAGTTTTAGGGCTGTGGTTCTTAACCCAGAATCTGTGAACTCATTGGGGTTTATAGATAGATAGATAGATAGATAGATAGATAGATAGATAGATAGATAGATAGATGGATAACTATTTCAATTTAATTAGTTGAGTTTATAATTCTGTATATTTCATATTATGCATTTGAAGACATTATTTTGAGGAGAGGGCCATAGGCTTCACCAGAAGGGTCCATGACACATGAAAAAGATGAAGAACTCCTGGCCTGGGGATAGCTTGTGCTTGGAGGAGGTTAGGAGACCACACTTACCCATGGATCCTGCATGGATATTCTGTGTTAGGCAGATGGGAAAGACACACTTTTAAATCTCTTGTTTTCTTCTTGAAATCTTTAACACCAACAGCAGGAAGAGACTGGAGGGTTCCAGGTGCTTTCCTGACCCTGCCAGGCCCATCACTGCAGGTAGATAAGGAGCTGTGTCCTGGGTCCTCATAATAAAACCCCCCACACACTGCTCCCTATACAGTGGAGGGCTTGGGTGTACTCTGTCAATGAAGTGTGTTTTCCAGGAGATATCAGCTTCTACTAACCATTCCCTTTCAGAACCAGACCTCCTGGGTCCTCTCCAGCATGGCAGCCCTGTACTGGAGAGTCAAAGGACAAGGGAAGAAGGCCATCGATTGTCTGAGGCAGGCCCTCCATTATGCCCCACATCATATGAAAGTGAGTACAGCATATTCTGAAAAGGGGCAGGCCCATTTGGATAACTTTCTGCCTCCTGGTTCTTAAAGTCATTGTGTGCGTGTGTGTGTGCATGCGTGCGTGTGTGTGTGTGTGTGTGTGTGTGTGTGTGTGTGTGTGTGTGCACGTGCACATATGCTTGTTTTTCACTTTGGAATTTCTCTTATTTGTGAGGGAAGGGCACATGGAAGGTGTTTCCACTTTCCAGGCCTGTGATTTCACCTATAGGAGGAACTCCCTATGTGTAAAGTTCTCTTCACCAGTGCAGTGGAAAAGAATAATGGCTTTGGAGTCAGAAGAGCCAGGTTCAAATATCACCTTTCTTCCTTCTTCCTGACACGACTTTGGGCAAGCCATTCCCTGTTCCTCAGCTTTCTCGACTGAAGAATGGGGGATTGAACCTCATGGCCTCTGACCCCTGTGAACTTTAGCCCCTCTTCTGCCTTCCCTGCACCTCTGGAAGGTGATATGTGAGAAATGAGCTATTATACTTTTAAAACACCCACTGCATTCACAGAGCAGCCAGACAGCTGGTGAATATTCAGCGATGGATGGCCCTTCGCCCCTCTGCTCTGAGAAGCTGCTCTGGGTTTCCTCCTTTCCCTGGCCCATAAGCACCCATCATTATCCGATGCACACACCCCAGAGCTGGTCCTGATGTGAACTCACTTCTCTCGGTTAGGAGCAAGATTCTTTTTGTTCTTAGAGTCCTTCATTGGCTTTGAATGACATCACCGTAGACAGACAAGGCCTAGCGTGATGAAGGGAACAAGCCAATTCACCATCTATCAGGAGTAGCCCTCTTCTGCCTTTTTCTGTGTGTGTCTTCCAGGGCAGTGCACTGAACTTGGAGAAAGAACCTGGGTTCAAGCCCGACCACCAGAACATAGTAGCTGTGTGACCCTGATCAAATTATGTAACCTCTCTAGACCTCAGTTTCCTCATCTGTGAAATGACAAAGGTTATACTTGGTGGCCTTCTAAGGTCTCTGCCAATGCTGTATCTGTCATCCTATGACCGTAATACAGTGTCAGGTACACAGCAGTTGTTCTGTTAATACTTACTTAATAGACTAGTGAATATTGGTAACATTACCTAGTGTGGTAACCAGGATGAAGCTCATCTGGTTGAATGCAGATAGATAGGGCCAGACTAGGTCTGATTTCACTGCTTCTTCATGCCTTGTTCCACATACACCAACCAACACCAACACCCATGAATACAGTGATGTCATCTCGAGGGGAGGAAGACCAAGGATCATACAGCACTCCCTTGACAATCAACACACATGTATTAAGTACCCACTATGTGCTAGGCACTGAAATACAAAGACCAAAGTGTAGAGCACTTGTTGACTTCTAGGAACATACAGTCTAATGAAGGAGACAGCCACCACCAAGTGTTACAGTGGAATAAAGATACCAAGTAGTTACAGCCAGACAACAGTCTATTTAGCAATGCATGATGTTGCAGAAAGAAATCGGGGTCCAAGGCTTTTGGCAGCCAAGGAACTTGATCATTGGTTTCGACACAGTTAACATAGAATTTGGTGGGGAGAGAAAACCAGGATGTAGGGATTGAGAGCTGGTTTCTTATTGGTGGAGAAGATCAGGAGACACTGAAGTGAAAGGGAAAGAGGTGCATTTTGTGACACTCATTAAGTTGAGTGACCATGGGGAAGGAGAGTAATCTTGTGCTGCCTCAAAATCAGGTGACTTACAAGCAGCTTGAACAGCTTCAAAATGGATAAAGGCCAAATGGGGTCATTAAGGATATTGTTAGTGTAACACATCATACACTACTCTTCACCAAATCTACTTAACGCCACCAAATGATGGCAGTTTCTACCTCCACTAAACTTCTCTTCCACTAGCACCCCAATGCACCCCGCTGGGAATGCCATCTCAGTAGACCACTTCCTGTTTCCTAATATGAACTCTTCCTCGTGTCATGGTAGGAACACCTCCCCTTGCTTTTCCTAATATCCCTTGCACTCACTCTGTTCCTATTAGCCCCACAGTGCTCTAGTCTCTTCAGCTGGTTCCCCCAACCATTAGACCACAGTGAAATGGATGAGGGACTGCAGCGGATGGTCCCATCTGCCGTAATGAATAACTCATATATAAGCCCTGGAGATATGTGCAGATTGTGGCACCTAGAGACGCCTCTGACAGTGGCATCGTTGAGGACTAGCTCAAGATGAAAATGGTAACCCTGTCATCCTCCCATTCCTCGCTTCTTTCCTCTGTCTACCCAGGATGTGCCCCTGATCAGCTTGGCCAACATCTTGCACAATGCCCGGCTCTGGCAGGATGCCATTGTGGTAGCCACCATGGCCGTAGAGATCGCACCGCACTTTGTCGTGAACCATTTTACCCTCGCCAACGTCTACGTGGCCATGGTAAGTAGCAGCAGGGCCATGAGTAGGGGACTTGCCTAACCCATCTCCAGCAGCCCATCTCTTTAGATGCAAAGATTGCTTTGTTTCCTTTTGTCCCTCTTGGTTATAATGTCTGAACTGGGTTTCATTTTCCTACTGTGTAAAGGGAAGGGGTGCAGCTAGGTCCCCTGAGAGGTCCCTTCCAGCTCCAATATATGATTCCCAGGATTAGTGATAGGGAAGGGTGAAGGTCCCTGCTCTTCCTCTAAGCTGCCAGAACTGAGGCAGGGAGCAAAAAGCCTGTTCCTGGGTTGTAGAAAGTGGGTGGGCAGAGGAGCCCTTAACATTTCAAACATAGCTTAGAAGGAAAACCAGCATTTTCTAAATTCACAAGCATGATTGAGATTCCCAATGAAATAGCTCATCTAAGAACCCCCAGGTTGGCTTCTGATTTGCCTTGCCGTTGAGAATGCTAGGCATCATGGGCGTTGACACTTGACAGCTAGGATTCCAGGCCACACAAGGCCAATGCTTAGGACTGTGACTCTGCCACTCTTTGGAGGTTCTGAAATTTAAAAGTACTGTCTCCAGCTTCACCTCCTTCAATGATGGCATCTGCCACACTTTTCCTCCTCTGGTGTGGGGGCAGGGGCCATCACTTCTGATGTGATGTGATGCCCTGGCGATAGAAGCTGCCTCTTTCCTCCCAAACCTCAGAGGATGGATATATTTCAATTACCCTGAGAGGACATTGAAGGGGATTGCTGCCCCTAGCCACATGGACCTTTGAGGCATGGCAGGAGGCAAGGGGAGTCAGGGGTGGGATGTTTTTATTTCTCACTTTTGGTCATCTGTCCCTATGCAGGAGGAGTTTGAAAAGGCCATGATGTGGTATGAGTCAACACTAAAACTGCAGCCTGAGTTTGCACCCGCCAAGAATCGAATCCGGACCATCCAGTGTCATTTACTTATGAAAAAAGAGCGACGTTCTCCTTAATCCTCCTCTTCTCCGTCCCCCTCTCTCACTCTCTTCTCTCTCTTCCTCATGCTCTTCTTTTTTTAAAGAAAGAAACCAATCATTGTCCAGTATCTACTCTTAATGAGGTGCGTGATGATAAGCTGGGGGATTAAGACAGGGGGTTTGGTTTGGTTCTTTTGGTTCCTTTCCCTACTCCCACCCCCTCACCTCCCTGCCTTCCTCTCAGAAAGAAGCATCTTTGGAAACAGTTGTTCCAAACAGAAAATGTAGCTTAAGAAAACTCTGTAAATAACTGAGCTGAGAAACTTCCGGAGATATCACATCCCTAAACACCTTTCGGGTTTTCTCAGTGGTCCGACCAGCTCCCCCCTTAAAGAGGGCGGTGGGACGGTCCTGACAATTTTCTGCTTCCTAATGTAGCATCTGTTGGTGGAAATGCCAAAACCCATCCCTACACCAGATAACAAGAAGCCATGTCCAGCTGTCCATCCATTGGAAACTCATGCTTTTACCCAGTCTTGTCCAATTCATGCTGCTGTGTTACAAGCCCAGAGGTAGTTTGCAGGGGGGGGCCGGGGCGGGCGGGGGGAAAGTGATTTAAAAAACAAAATCTATGAAAAGAAAAAAAAACCTTAGGAACATCCAACCTTTTGTAATGTTATTTATGTTGGGGGGTGGGGTGGGAGGGAGGGACTGAGACAAGGAAGATCAGCGATGTACAACATCTGAACCATTTGTATTTTGATCACGAAACACAGGGAAGCCAATAAGTTGAAATCTTACATAGGAGGTGTTTATACATATGTGTGTGTGTAAATATACATATATGTACACACATATATACATAGAGATGTACATCTACGGCTATGTATATATGTGTGCATATATGTATATTTGCAGACCTGAGTCTCTGTTTTACTGATTTTTTTGTTCACTGTATTACCCATCTCGGAAAAGGGTACAAGTGTAAAATCCCTCTCTCTGAGGCCTTCTGACTTAATGCTACTCCAGGTGAGCTGCCTAGAACTGTTCAAATCTAAATTGAGCTTTTCCCTTTGATCTGGAGAGAACCAGAGCCTCCAGAACATGTGAGATCTACAAGGGCACATACTGAGAACAAAAATAAAAGCTGTTTATGAGCAAAATATGGGTCCCTTTGTTGTGGTGGTCTTTTGTTTTGTTTCTTTTCCTTAAACCCAGATTAATTGGTACCTACAAGCCCCTGCTTTTAACTCTGAGCTGAATCCACAAGACTTAAAAGATCCTTCTCCTTCTTGCTCACAATCAGAAAGTGAGGGCCACACCAGACAGTGATCCGGTTCCATGGTTGATAGACCTATCTGCTGACATAGTTAGCTGGTGAAGATTCCCCTTACCTTTCCCCAACCCCCAATAAACAGATAGGGAGGGTTTTACACATAGTTAACATTCACACTAAGTCACAAAAGAAGCTGTTCTTGTCTCAGTTCTCTTCCTTCACTGTTCCCCATAAGCCATTGTGTGGTCACTAAACAGTGGGCCTTTGGTGACGCCCCAGGAAAGGTTAGCACTGGTTGGGTTCTCCCTTGTGGTTGAAGATTCCAATAAATGCTGAGGTTCTTGGAGGACTTCCAACAGACACCAGCCAGCTGGAAGTCTAGAGCTCCCTCTTATTTAAGGAATATATGAGGTAAGGTCCTCGGTTCTCCCTCTTCTAAGCAACGATCCCACTAGGCCTTAGCAGACAACGTTCTTTCCGGAGTTCCTGCAGTCAAGGAGTTCTTCACCCTGTGGTCTGCCTCGTGATGAGTGGATTTCACTGGGTCGGTCCTTTGGTCAAGAGGCATTACTTACAGTAGTCCCACACACGAGATCTTTGCAGCTTGTTGGGGAATGCCAGAGTTGGTGTGGACTTTTGAGAAGTCCTTCTCTACATGACCAGAGTTAAGCCTCTCATTGCCTCCCTCCTAGACTACTGCTTCAGCCTTTTTAAAAATTAAATTGCATTTTTTTCAATCAATGAAAATCTGCCTTCTTTCCCTCCCACCTTCCTCTCCTTCCCCCATTAAGGGAAGAAAGAAAATTTGTAAAAACGTGTTACAAATACGTACATTTTCCTGCATTGGCCTCATCTGAAACAAATGTCTCCATCTCCTCTCAAGTCCATCGCCTCTCCTTCAGAAAGTGGGTGGCATATTTCATCTGGAGTCATGGTTGGTTGTGCAGCAGAGCCTTCTAACTGGTTTCCTTGTCTCAAGTCTCTCCCCACTCCATCCATCCTCACTCCACTGTCAAAGTCATTTTTGAAACCACGTCAACTCCCCTGCTCAGGGAACTCCTCTGGGACCAAATATAACCTCAGTCTGGATGTAGAATTGTTCACAACACAGACCCTCCCATCATGAACTTTGTTACTTTTCTTAGATTTCCTCCCCTTTGATCACTGGCCCAGCTACACGGGGCTTCTCATAGTTCTGACATGATGCTCTGTCTCTTGTTGCCATACTTTGTACTGGCTGCCCCTCATGAGGAGACTTCAAGGAGCCCTTCACCTCCACCTCTCAGTTTACCCAGACTCAGCACAAATCCTGCCTTCAGCAAGAGCCCTTTCTCAATCCTCCCACCTCTTTTAGTGCCTTCCCTCGGATTATTCTCCCTTTACTCTGGCTGGAACATAGCACAGTGCCTGGCACGTAGTGGGTGCTTAATAAATGTTTATTGACTGACTGGTGAGAGAATGGAAGTAATGTGTAATAAGCCTGGAAAGTGGTTGGAGCCAGATCTTTTAAGGGCTCCCACTTAGGGACCACTCTAATTGTTAGGGATTTTTCCCTGGCAAGCTTAAATTTGCCTCTGTGGCTTCCATACCCATTGCTCCTAATTCTTCCCTCTCTCCCCAAAGAGAACACACTTAACCCCCTCTTCCACAGCTAGCTGCCCAAGTCAACAGAGAGAGTGCTAGATCTGTAATCAGGAAAACCTGAATTCAAATCTTCCCTCAGCTGCTGAGTAGTTGTGTGACCCTGGACAAGTCACCTAACCTCCCTCTGCCTCCTCTCAAATAAGAATAATAATAGTCCAAGGTTGTTGTGAGGAGCAAATGATTTTGCATTTGTAAAGTGCTTTACAAAGTATACAGTGCTTTATAAACGCTAGCTATTATTTTCAGGAGAGGGAAGAACACCAAATTTAATGAGATATACTTCAGGGTAATTCTCTTTGTGGCTCCACTCACCATCTTTGTGGCTACCCAAGACCAAGACTCCTGATCAGCCATCATTCCTACATATGTTGTCTCCCTGGTAGAATGTAAGATCCTTGAGGGCAGGGTCCCTGGCTTTTGCGTTTGTGTCCCTAGGGCTTAGTACAGAGTAAGCTCTTAAAAATAAATGCTTTTTAACCCATAGAATCATAAATTTGGAACGAAAAAGAATGTTAGAAGCCATGGAGTCCATTCCCTTTATAGAGAAGGAAGCAGGGTAGCACACTTGGTAAGTATCCTAGTGGGAGAATTTGCTAGTTTTGATCCCATCTCAGACATTTACTGGCTATATGACCCCAGACAAGTCACTTAACCCTGTTTGCCTTAGTTTCCTCATCTGTCAAATGAGCTGGAGAAGGAAATGGCAAACTACTTCAGCATCTTTGCAAAGAAAACCCTATATGGTGTCACAAAGAGTCAGGAATGACTGAGAAACAACTGAACACACACACACACACACACACACACACACACACACACACACTTTACTAGGGTAGGCAATTTCCACTCAATCAGTGACCCAAGTGTTTGTCAAATGCCAGTCCTGAACTAGGCACTGTGGAGGGCAAGGAAGTATAAAGATGTGGTCCTTGCCTTTCAACAGTTTCGTATGAAAGAAGTCATTCAAGGAAAGTACAAAGGTGGAGATTGAGAGAAAGAAGGTCTGAGTCCATCCTTAAATGGATAAGGTCAGAGGTGGTCTGGGCTGTTCCACAAGGTGTAAGCCCTTGATCCTGACAGGAATCGTTAGCCAAAGTACAAGGAGATAGCATCTAAGAGACCATGCAAGTGCTGCTGTGGATGGAGTCCAAGGAAAATGATGTCCATCCCCACCTGAAATGTGGAGGGAGGGATACTGTAGTTATTAATAGCTAAGCTCCCAAATTCTGGCCCCACCCACCCAGCCCCGATCCTTGGCCACCTGCCCTCCCAGTTAGCAGAGGCAGCGGTGTCTAGACTGAAATCCTGCAAAGCCTTCCCTTTTCAAAGTTGACAGCCAGCTGCTGGACTCCATGCTGGGACACCAGATGTGTCCAAAGTTCTCTTCTGTGTTTGGACCCTGAATTCCAAACCATGACTCTTCATGGGGAACCCTATGCTTTGAATAGACAGCCATAATAGTCCTCTCCCTGAGTTTGGCCAGAGACAGTGTGGCATAGTAGAAAGAGAGGGTGATTTGAATCTCTGCTCTGATACTAAGTGTCTGGGCAAGACCCATCTTCTCTGAGCCTCACCGTCCTCTGTGACATGGGAGGGATTACAATGCACCCCCTACATCATGGGTTTGCAGGAAGGAAAGGGCTATGCCAAGCACTATTTCAATATGAGCTGGGATTTTTTGCCCACCCTACATCATAAACAAAAAGTTTTATAGTGGTCCTGGTTTCCAGAGCACCAGGACCCTTAATTGTCAATCAAAAAAAATTTATATCAAACACCTTTCCTCATACACCCTGGAAGTACCCAGGAAGATGTCTTTTGACTCACTGAAAGGAGGCTGAGACCCAGTTCTGGTAGTGGAGGGCCCCCCAAAAAATGTAACCCAAGGCATCAGCAAGATTGCTGAGCTCTATCCCATTGGGAAGGGCCTGGGGTTTTGTGGGTGGGCCTCCTTTTGTACTCCTGCTGCTTGAGCCCCTGTACCTTGAGAGATGGGAAAGTTTGAGAGAGCAGACATCATCAGAATGGTGTGGGCGGCTCTGGGTAAAATTGGCCCTGGCTCATTTTTCAGGGAGAGGCCCATTGCTTTTGAAATCCTGCAGGTGGCATCTGGACCTAAGGCTGAGCATTCGTGGGCTGAGCCTGGGCAGCCCAGGTGGTGATGCCTCTGTTCTGACGAGAGCCAACAGTGTCCTTGAGGAGCAAAGATGAAGAAACAAAGTGCATTGGGGGGAGGAAGCTGGCAAATGACTAATAGAGAAGCTGACAGGACAGAGGAAGGTCACTTCATTCCTATCTCCAAATGGGAAATTCCCAACCCTCTCCCCTTGCCCTCATCCCACCTCACAAGTCCCTTTTGCCGCTGGGTTCTCTATATCATCCATTCTCTTTGGAAAGAGTCCTTTCATCCTGAAGCTGAAAAAGACATGGTATTTAAGGCTCAAGATTATACAATCATAGATCGAGAGCTTGAGGGAGCCTCAAAGACCGTGTAGTCTACACACACCCATTTTTACAGATGGGGGAACTACTGTCCAGGGAGCTTCTGTGACTTGTTTCAGGTCACAAAGATAGTAGACAGGCTGGATTTGAACCCAGGACTCCAGTGTCCTCTCCACTGTATGACCCTGCCTCTTAAGAAGCTATGTGAATTGCCCAGGGTCACCCAGAGTATGCGTCAGACACATGGACCTCTGGAAGTAGAGCATTTGCAGAACTCGATTTCCCCTGAGGGCAGCTGAGCATCCTCACTGTAGCGTGTGTGGGAACCTGCACTTTTTGTACTTTGGAAGAGGGAAGAATGGTCCTCTCGTCCTTGAAAACCCAACCTGGTGACCATAGGATGACAGATTTAGAGCTCAAAGGGACATCAGAAGCCATAAAGCTCACCTCCATGCCTCATTTTGCAATGAGGGAAATGAACCACAGAAAGGTTAAGTAATTTGCCTAGAATCACAGAGGGAGTAAGTAGTGAGTACTCTGTCCTCATTGTCCCCAAGGAAGACTAGCTACAGGGTTCATGGAATACTCTTGAGGAATTGGGTTGTTTCTTCTCTAATGCCACTGGCTCAAGTCCCACTTCAGTGTGTCCACCCCTTCACACACACACACTGTTCACCACTAGCCAATTAGCTTTTACAAAGAGATAATTACTTTAAAGACGTAGCAGCAACAGCAATACTCCTTTCCCCAACATCTGGGGGGCCCACTTTCTCCTACACCATCTAGATCTGTGGGAAAAGTAGGCTCAGATTTAACAGTTTCTGCATAGCATTGGTTCCACCTAATTCGTGTCCAAATGCTCCATCTCAGCCAGATTAGACCATGACTCAGTTATCACTGGGCTGGGTGCCCAAGGTTACTGGGCTGGATGCAAAACATGGACTCCTGGGCCTCAGGTGGCTCGTTCTCCTGTCCTCTCTCTCTCTCTCTCTCTCTCTCTCTCTCTCTCTCTCTCTCTCTCTCACACACACACACACACACACACACACACACCCCACAGTTGTAGCCTCCAATTTCCTCCACCTGAAGTGAAAACAAATGCCAAAGAAAAGAAGCAAGCCCTATATTTGTGGGGCCACAGAAGAAGGAAGCACAAGACCTTTGTCCTTATAGCGTTGTCAGGTTGGCAGAGGTCACACAAAGAAGGAGCCAAATCCAAAAGAGAAAGCTAACAGTTGTACCCCTGGTTCTGGCTCCTCAACTGCAGTCCATCAAAGGGGGTGCTCTTCACCACATGGTAAATGGACTGCATCCACTTCCAGAACATCTGTCTACACCTGCACTCAAGTGTCTCCAAGGTTATACATCACCACCAGGCTTCCTGGTCTCTTACACATTCTATCAGTGGCTCTCTGCTCATGCTTACAAAGACTGGACTCAATGGCTAGTCCCTATCACAAGTCTATGAGACAGGATTTGAACTCAGATCTTCCTAACTCCAAGTCTAGCCCTCTATCTGCTGTGCCACCTAGATACTTTCATTCAGATTGCAATTTAAAATTTTGGTTTCCTAGGCTACGTGGGCAGCTAAGGTGGTGCAGTGGATAGCATTCAGCTTTAGAGTCAGGAAGACTCATCTTCCTCAGTTCAAATTTGACTTCAGACATTTACTAGCTGGGTGACCTTGGGGAAGTTATTTAACCCTGTTTGCCTCAGTTTCCTCATCTGTAAAAATAAGTTTGCTATTGCAAACTACTCCAGTATCTTTGCCAAGAAAACCCCAAATAGGGTCAACAAAGAGTCAGACATGAATGAAAATGACTGAACGACCACAAAATCCACAGCCATTATAATCAGGAGCGGAAACCGATCTCGAGTCTTCCTGATTTTGAGGTCAGCCGAAGAAATGGTGCCATTGTTACAATAAATATCTGGCCTTCCAACTTGATGACTCGAAAGGGAAATCTCATTCAAAAAGTTTAAGTTTGTTTACAAATTCAGTCTATCTCTCTATCTAGATTCTAATCCCTAGGAAGGCAGGGACCTCATTTAGCCCAAAGATCTTAAAGACCTAGAAGGACCTCCAGATCTGTCTTCCATCATTTGGAGTGGTCCAAGTATTAGCTTCATTCTCTCTGGCCCCAGAGGGAAGAACTTAAAAAAACAGGAGTGCAAAGCACAAAGGGGCAGGCTTGGGTTTCATGTCAAGAAGGGACTGGAGCTGTCCAACACTGGACATACTGCCTCCAGAAAGAAAGTCTCACCTTCAGCCTTAGCCCCACTCCTGAGGGTCTACCCACAAAGACCTGAACTCAGAGACATTTTAGAGAATGCCAGTCAGGTATTATTTCAATTAGGTGGCCTTTGTGGTCCTTTGTGGCTCAGAGATTCTGTGACTGATTTCTACATCTCTAGGTCCTCCCTATCCAGAACTTAGGACTACATTAGCACATAGTAGGCATTCAGGAAATGAGATTTGTTGATGGTTTGTTGAATAATAATTTCTAGTTCTCTGGGGCCCCTTTGGACAAGAAGGAAATTTGCACATACAGTTTTGCCAATGCTGTATAATATACTAGTTGCTGTATGGGTCCTCTCCCCAGATCCTTGGCGTATTATGTTCTGTGAGATAGGGGCTTCTGTATCTTTGTATCCCCTGCACCTAGCGCAGGACTTGACATATAGCAAACGCTTAACAAATGTCCATTGAGTTGAATCTGTAGGGTCCTTTGGCCAACTCTTTCAGCAGGTTGAGGCGGGGCAGCATGATGGCAGAGTGACTTCTCTGAGAGAGGTGGACCAAGGGCAGCCTCCCCACCTGAAGCTGTTTTTAGGGGTCCAGCATCTTCCCCGGGCCCACACCCACCATGGTGGATGCAGTCATCACTAGGAGGGAAGGTTATAATATAAAAAAAGAACCATGTGGCCTCACAGCCACAAGGGGGAGCTAAAAGGATTGGTCTATAAAGAAGTCTGGAACAGAAGGCCAGCTCCAGGATGGACAGGACTCGAGTCCACCAGCACCCAAGCAGACACCAACATGGGAAGCGGGTGGGGGGCCCAAGTAGCACCAGCGTTCCCAGAATGTTGTATAATGTCAGAAGGAGAGGGGAGAGGCTGCTAATCCAAGGTTGGGGAGCCCAAAGGACTCCCAAAACTCAGCTTCATTTGTCATGGCTTCATAGGATTTAGCCATAGCCTTTGGAGATCTTTAAAGTTGGGGAAACTGAGGCCCAGAGAGTCTCACTGGCAAAACAGAAGACATGATAAATGAGCAATTCTGTCTTCTCCCCTTGGTCCGTGATTCTGAGATGACATCACCTAGGATGCTGATCTGCCTCAGTGGCCAGCCAGGCAGGGGGCAGCAGGTAAACACGGAGAAGCGAGATCACAGCCTCATCCATTTTATTTCAGTTAGAAGATTCAAATCTGGAAGGGGCCAGAGAGGTCATCTAGGCCAACCTCCCACATTTTACGGACGATGAAACTGAGGCCCAGAGAGGGGAAGGAATCTACCCAAGGCCAGAGTTAATTAGTATTGAAACGAGGACTGCCATTGAGGTCCTCTGATTCAAAATCTTCTTCTCTTTCCACTAGGACAGGGGAGGCAGTGTGGCCTAATGGAAAGAGCATGGGATGGGGGAGTCAGGTCAAAACTCTGGGTTCTAGTCCTGGCTTCAATACCATGGGAATCCAATCCAATCACTAAGCATTGGCTATACCTCTCCAACACAACCTTTAATGACTGGATTATGCCCGATGCGCTAAGGGGACAAGGACACAAAAACAAGAGAAGAACACAGTCCCTGCCCCCTAGGGCTTAATAATAGTTAACATTTCTAGAGCAAGTTAAGGTTTGCAAAGCACTTTCCATGTGGGATTTCATCTGAGCCTCACATCAACCCTGGTAGGTAGGTACCTTATTATCTCCACTTCACAGATGAAGAAATTGAGTGACTCACCCAAGATCACACAGCTAGAACGTGTCTGAGGCAGGATTTGACTCCAGGTCTTTTTGACTCTGGCTCTTCATTACCTAGCTAGCTGCTTACAAATCTTGGGGAGAAACAGCATGGACACAGAGAAATCAACATATACAACAAGGTATTGGGCAGGGATCCCAGATAGGGGGAGAACCAGGAAAGGCTGCTTCTAAAGAGGTGGCATTTAAGTTGAATCTTGAACAGAGCTGGGGTGGGGGGGGGTCTAAGATGCAGAGACAAAGAGAGGGGGCATTCTAAGTATGGGAAAGACCCTGTGCTATGTGAAGGTGAGGAGGTGACAGATGCAATGTCCTAGTGGGGGCATGTCAAGTCAATCAGTTTAACTGGACTAAAGAGTGTATAAAAGGTAGTAATATGTAACAAACCTCAAAGAGAGGATGGAGCCAGAGAGGGAAGGCCCTTCTCCCATTGGTGAGTTTTTCCCAGAACCTCCATTTTGGGGAAGGGCCCTGAGCACCCATCCCCCTTCTCCAGATTTTGCCCCCATGACTCATCTGCCTCTGCCCTACTCCCCTCTGAGCTTCTTTCATTGGTGAGTTTCTCCCTGAAACCTCCATTTTGGGGAGGCATCTCAATCAGCCATCCTCATATCCCCCTCACTCCTCCATTCTCAGCTCCCCTTTTATGGGACATGTTCTCCCATTAAAATATAAGTCCCTTGAGGGCAGGAACTGTCTTTGTTTCTTGTATTTGTATCCCCTCCAACTGGTCAGTTCAAGTTCGGCAATGCTGCTACTATTTTCTCCTCCTCCTCCTCCTTCTTCCTCCTCCTCCTCCTCCTCCTCTTCTCCCTCTGTCTACATGGGGAGTCACACCCTTACATGCGGGCACTATCTCCAAAGGAATATAATTTTTGATTGCTTATACTTCATAGGGTATATTGGGATTTGGGGACTGGATTTTTTTTCTTCCCTAATTATTTATGCTATCTTTTTTTTTTTCCAAAAAGCTGGGACAATTAACTCTTTTGTCTCATGGAGTTTTCATTTATGACTTCTTGAAACGTAGCTCTGAAAAACCAGGCTTTGGTAAAGTCCATTGTGATTCAAATGGAGCTACTCGGCTATTCCTGTAAACCCAAATCACTCTGGTTTTCACCGATTGGCCAATAATAGGGCCTAGCCCAAGCCTCACCTGCTCCTAGTTTGGGTTTTGATGGCTCAGAGTGAGTATAAATAGCCAGCTTAAAAAGGCCAAGGTCTCCTACTGCATCCTGGGCCATCGCCAGTTGTCTTGACTTATATCTTGCCGCTGGGCCCCAGTGACTCCAGAGAAGAGAGCGAGGCTGATGACTTTGCGCAGCTCTGCCTCACTTAAATCCAATCCACTTTCAAGTCAAGACATCACCCTCCTGAAGTCATTGGTCCTCTTTCGAGAATGAAGAACAAACAGCAACAGCAGCTTCCTTCAAGTCTCAGCTAAAGGCCAAAAACCCTCTCAGTCACCCTTAATCTCAGTGCCTTCCCTCTGTTGATTGTTTTCAATATATCTTGTCTATATCTTGTTTGTACGTAGTTGTTTATGTGTTGTCTCCCCCTTTAGACTGCAAACTCCTTGAGGGCAAGTATTGTCTTTTGCGGTTGGTACAGTAGACAGACTGCTGGGTCTGGAGTCAAGAAGACCTAATTTTGAATCCAGCCCCAGACACTTACTAGCCATCTGACTGTGGGCAAGTCACTTAAGTTCTGTTATTTGTCTCAGTTTCCTCCTTCACCTCCTAGCACCTCCTTCACAGGGTTGTTGTGAGGCTCAAATGAAAAAGTGCTTGAAATTGGAAAAAGTGCTTAGCACAGAGCCTGGCACATAGTAGGCACTTCAGAAACATTGGCTGACTGACGGCTGTGAACTTGACAATCTTTAACAAACACGGACATTTCCCTGTAGAAACATGAACAGAAAGAGGACTCCACACAAAACTGTGAATCTCCATTCTACACGGCTTATTTTCTGAGTAAATTTCTCATTTCACACGGTCATCCCACCCTGTGCCCACCTGCTTCTCCGGTCACCTTCTGATCTTCCTTCAGTAAGGCTTCATCTAGGCTCTGCTTCACTCTGGGCCAGGCATCATGCTAAGGTCTGAGGCTACAAATAAAAAAAATTAAAATTAAAAAAAGAAACAATCCCAACCTCAAGGAGTCCCTCCCTTTCTGTCTCTTACTTCCACTCTCCCACTCTTGGCTGATTCCCCTTCATCCGTCAAAGACTGGGGAGTGAGTCATCAGGCTCTGGGGCTGGCCGTGGACTAGAAGAAAACAAATCAGTAAACAAAGCGGGCACCTGTTTACTTAGGGAATGACCAAAGCAATTGTGGCATGAGAATGGAGTGGAATATCTTCACTCCCTAAGAAATGAGGATCATGAAGAATTCAGAGAAACTTGGGAAGACCTGTTTGGACTGATGCTGAGCAAAGAAAGCAGAGCCAAGGACTGCAACCACGCCAGTAGGAAAAACAGTAAAACAAGGCTTGCTGGGACAGAATTACTATGAATAGTTTTGATGCTGAATAAGAAGTGAAAACATGTATCTTCCATTTTTTATTGGAAGGAGATAGAAAAGTAGGAAGAACACTTGCTTAGGAGTTAGAAGATCTGAGTTCAAATCCTAGCACTACTATTTATTCCCTGTATGAACCTCAGGCAGGCTACTTCCCTTCTCTGGGCCTCAGTTTCCTTACCTGTAAAATAAAGCAAGGCACTTAGGAGGCGCCATAGAACCCTGGGTCTGGAGTCAGGAATTCTCATCTCCCCAAGTTCAATTCCAACCTCAGACCCCTACCCTGGACAAGTGTGACCCTGGACAAGTCACTTCATCATGTTTGCCTCAGTTTACTCATCTGTAAAATTAGCTGGGGAAGGAAATAACAAACCACCCCAGTATCTCTGCCACAAAACCCCCAAATAGGGTCACAGAGAGTCAGACACAACAAAGGACAGAATGAGGCAGTTGTTAGATAAGCTCTGAAGTCTCTTCCATCCCTAAATCTCTGGTGCTACAAAGGCTGCATACACTAGCAGCCTCATTTAGTTGGTCTGACTTAACTGCTTTTCTTTGTCACTAGGGAAAGAGTGAAAGGGATATATCCAGAAATTACTTCTCTGTGAAAACAAAAAGCATTTTTTTTTGGAGTTGAAAATGAAGAAGATTCAGAGTGAATCTGACGCTCTCTCTCAGTATGCCAGCCTGGGACTCCTTCCTGAAGGGCAGACTCATCTGCAGGTGATTCCTTACCAAGCCCACCCTCCCCAGCCCTTCTCCTCAAGACTTGTCTTTCAGAATTCATTCTAAAGCCTGCAGGCCCAAGGAGAAGCCTCCGCTTGTGGTTGCTATAGTAACAGCGCCATGATTTCAATGGGCTTCTCACCCTGGATCCCGCAGCTCCTCAGCCCTCCCATCTGTAAACCTTCCTCTCCCAGAGTAGGGCAGGAAGGAGCAAATCCACCTTCTGTCAGTGACCACCACTCTCTCCTCAAACCTTTCTGTTTACCACACTTACAATGCTACCCAGGGCCTTGGAATTCCCAAACCCTGGCAATGGTCAGGGGAGGAATACAAGAAATAATCATGGTATCTGACACACAGAGGCCTTCAAAGTTTGCTGAGCAGATATCTTATTATCTGCAATTTACCAAGAAGGGAAACTGAGGCTCGGGTGGGTTAAACTGTGAGCACACTGCTATTGAATATCTCGGGCAGGATTTGAACCTATTTCTTCATGACTCCAGTCTAGAGCTCCTTCCACCCCACCAAGCTGCCTAAAGATTACGGACCAGTCTGTAAAGTCAGGAAACTTCCCCATTTGCAGACACACCCACTTTTATGGGTCCCTGGCACTGCATGTATTAAGCACCTTCTGTATGCTAGGTACTGGGGGTACAAAGGAAGGCCAAAACGGTCTCTGCCCTCAAGGAACTCACATTCTAAAAAGGGATACAACAAGCAGATATCTAGGTATGTGCAGGATACAGTCACAAGAGATGAAGGTCATCTGAACAAAGACGGCATTTGAGCCTGGGGACCAGGAAAGACCTCTTGCAGAAGGTAGAATTTGAGCTCAGTCTTGAAGAGGGGCCAGGGAAGCTAAGGGAGGGAGGTGGGGGAGTGCAGAGCATTCCAGGCAGGCGGGACAGTCTGTCGGAAGGCCCAGAGAAGGAAAATGGGTTATCTGAAGAACTATAATTAGGCTGGTGTAATTAGATCATGATGTTTTTTTTCATCCTTCTTTCTGGAAGGGGACTGATGACATCATGGGGTGATGTCTTGACTCGTACATACGTGAATTGGATCTAAGTGAGGCAGAGTTGCACAAAGTCATCAACCTTATGCTCTCTTCCCGAGTCATCAAAGTCCAGTGGTAAGACAAAAGTCAGAATGATTGACAATGGCCCGGGATGCAGTAGATGGCCTTGGTATCTTTCATGTCTGACCAAGCTCTAAGCGTTCCACAGCACCTGCTTCAGCCGCCTTCATGGCTGTTGGAACAAACTGCTCTCATTGCCCGTTCCACCAGGTAAATCTTCACATCCTCTAACTCACTCATTGGTTACCCTCCACCTGATTTACCCACCTGCTAAGATGGTACCAGGTATGGCCACTGCCACGTGCTACAGCTTCTTGGAGCCACAGGTGAGAGTTGGGTTACAAGCAGATACCAAAGGTGGATGAGCAGCCCCGAAAAGGGCTCAGCAAGCCCTCACCTCGAGGTGCTAGTCCTCCTGGAACACCCCATACACCCCAATCAGATCATAGCATCACAGGAAGGGAGAAAGGGAGAAGAAGGCTAGAAAGGTAGGAAGGTGCCAAGTTGTGAAGGGCTTTAAATGGCAAACAAGAAGTTACATCGGGCCCTGGAGAGATAGGGAGCAACTGAAGATCCTTGAGCAGGAAAGGTGCCGTAGTCATACCTATACTTTAGAAAAATCATACTGGGAACTGAGTAGAGGATGCATCAAGCAGGCAGAGGCTTAAGGCAGGGAGACCAGGTGCCCTTCTCTGCTAAGATCACAGAGCTGCCCCCATTATCCTTCAGGCCCTATCAAACAGCTCCTTTCCTAAAGAACTTTTCCTTCTCTGCCTTCACCTTAAGAACCCAAAAACTCTCTTTAATTGTCCTATATAAGAAAAGCTCAATGGCTTAGCCTGTTGCTAACCCAGAGCAGCCTACAGATGGGTCTCTGGTCCTGAAAGAGCAGCTCACCTGTTCCCAGATCCTCGTGCACATACTGGCTACCACACCAAGCCTTCAGCCACATAATGAAGATCTGGGAAGACTGAACCAAGGAAGAGTGGTGCAGTAGAAAGAACATTAGACTGGCCATAAAATTTTGGTGCTAATCCGAATCTGCTACTAGTTATGTGACCTTAGACAAATTGCTTTTCCTTTCTGAGTCTGTCTGTCTGTCTGTCTCTCTCTTTCTGTACCTGTCTCTGTCTCTCTCTGTCTCTCTCTCTCCTCTTTGTCTCTGTCTCTATCTCCCCCCTTCCCCCACCCCACTCAGAATTTTTTTGCCATCTCTCCTTTGCCCCAACCACATTTGTGTATGTTATCATCATCACCACCCCTACCCCCACCTTAGATTTTCAGCTCCTCGAGGGCAGGAACTATATTATTTTTCAACTTTGTACTCCCAGTGCCTAGTACAGGACTTTGTACACAGTGGGCACCATTTGTTGAATTGAATGAGTGTCACCAAATCCAGGAAGTGAGACAAGAAATGTAAAACAGATGAAGCCATCAGTCAAACTCAGGAGAGGGAAAGAGGGAAGCTGTCAGCCCAGATGAAGCCGTATCGAACCCTGGACCATTCAGGAAGACCAGGGTTCAAATCTAGCCTCTGATGCAAAGTCACTTTATCTCTCTCTCTCTCTGCCTCAGTTTCCTTATCTAGAAAATGAGGAGCTGGACTCAGTGGCCTCTAAAGTCCTTTCCAGCTCTCAGTCTATGATGCTATCAAACCAAAGGTAACAGCATTAAAGGAAATAAATCCAGGCACTAGTGAATGGCTGTTCTTTACAGGAGTCCTTCACAAGCCACACCCCTTCCTCATTTGGCTCCTTCAGCACCTCTATGGTAGACTCAGTTTTTCCTTGTTAATCAAAATTCACACTAGAATAGTTGTTCTCCTCATAGCTTTCTCAACGTTCTGAAAGATGAAATTATCTAGATATAAGGCAAGTCAGAAATTTGTCCAGTTCTCTGCTGTTAGGAGATCACCCTAGTCTTCAGTTAATGGAACTGTGGAATTGGTTCAACCATCCTGGAAAATAATTGGCACTATACACAAAAATTCACTAAGCCATAAATATACTTTGACCCACATATATTAGGCATATACCCCAAGGAGGTCAAGGACAGACAAAAGGGGACCATATGTCTGAAAATATTTATAGCAGCTCATTTTGTTGTAGCAAAGAACTGGAAACAAAAGCGAGGCTCATCAGCAGGGGAATGGCTGAACAAGCTGTGGTATATGAAAGTAACAGAACGTCATTGTGTCATAAGATATGGAGAATCTGGCAGATTCAGAATAATAGCGAAAGTTGAACATATAGGCTAGAGACAACTGCCACTGGGCCTCAGGATGCCCACCCCTTCCTGCTCTGAAACCTAGCCATGTGGTTGTGAACCTCCAAGTTCATTGCTAGGAGAGTGGGATCTCTCCTCAATTGACTGGGCTTCCCATTCTCATATTCGTTGGCTCATCGACCGGCTCTGGGAACATTTCTATTTTGGGCTCCAGTCTAGGGTTTCCCCAAAAATGGATAAAGAAAAAGATACTCGATATAAAAATAGGAATTGGGTGTAGGACATATGATTTATTCCTACTCAAAGTAAGCTCTATAATAGTTTATATATTATAGATTGTGGCTATATAATAACACCACGACGACAACAACAGGCTACCTACAAGATTGTATTTCCATTGCTAGCTTAATAGTTCAGGTTTACATTCTTAATTACTCAAAGTCAGCATGTCCCAAATATTTATGCACTACTTTAAGGTTTGCAAAGTACTTTACAAATACTATCTCATTTTGTCCTGATAACACCCTGGAAGGTAGATAAATCCCCATTTTACAGAGGAAAACACTGAGGCAGGTAGATTTAAGGTTAAGTAGGTTAAGTAATTTTCCTGAGTCACACAGCTAGTAAGTATTGGAGGCCAGATTTGAACTCAGATCTTCCCAAACAGTGCTGTTTCCACTGCACCTCTAGCAAGGGAGTTATGGCACACATTGCAGAATGACCAGAACAGAATTCAGTAACTCCCTCGCTACTATTAGCACCATCAGCAGGGAGGCCAATATTCTGAGCTTGTTGGGATATAAACTGTCAAAAACTGCTAATTAGCCATGTTACATTTCACCCCCATTGGCATTGTCTCATCAATCAGCCTAGCTCAGTCTTTCCAGTGGCCTCTCTCCAATTCACCAGCTCCTCCTCTGATGACGATCCACTTTCCTAGCTATGGTTGGACTTCATGACTAATGGGTTTCCCCCAGCCATCAGCCACTGCTCTTCTTAGGGAGGCCACAGCCTTTATGGCATCACTTCTGATTCTCTGGCCTTTGCCACCATGCCCCCGTTCCAGTACCTTTTCCCCCCATGCCTTACTTTTCATTTCCCTTTCATTCCTTGTCTTCCCCCATTGGAATAGAAGTTCCTTTGAGGGCAGGAACTGTCTTTATTTTTACTTTTATTTGTACCCCAGTATTTAGTATAATGTCTGCCCCATAGTAAGTTCTCGTTGACTTGACACCATTACAGTTCTCGTAAGGCCCTGTGCCAAAGGAAAGAATCTCAGACACAGGCTTGCCTAGGCAGGACATACACTCACCATAGCTTATGGGGCAAGGGGAGGAATAAGCATGTATTAAACATCTACTATATACCAGGCACTATGTTAAACACTTTACAAATAGTTATCTTGTTTGATCCTCACTACAACCCTATAAGGTAGGTGCTCTTATGATCCCCATTTTACAGTTAGGGAAACTGACCATCAGTGAGTCATTGTGCCCTGTTTTGTTCATCATTGATCCTCAGCCACCTCAACAATAAGATGGACAGAATCATCCAATTCACCAAACTACTTAATATGGTTGTAGTGAAGAAATCTTTCTACAGTCAACTGGTGTTAGGACTCTTCTGATGACCTTTTCACTCCAGTCTCATCACACCAAATCTCCATGCTGCCTACAAGATTGTATTTCCATTCCTAGCTTAATAGTTCAGGTTTACGTTCTTAATTACTCAAAGCCAGCATGTCCCAAAGAGAACTTGTGTTCCCTTCCCTGTCCCTGCAACTCTATCTTCTTCCAAAGTTCCCTATAACTGTTGAGGACACCATCACTGGGGGCTCATGACCTCGTTGTCATACTCACCTTCTCATTCACTCACTCCCCCACCCCATCTAATCCATTGCCAAATCTGGTTGTTTCTTACTTCACAGAATCCCCCCATTCATTTGGCCATAGCCCAAGCTCAGGCTCTCATCACTTCCCTCTTAGACTGTTGCAATGGCCTTTATCTGATGTACCTGCTTCCAGTCTCTCCTCACTCAAAATCCATCATCTACTCAGCTGCCAAAGTGATTTTTCTAAAGCAAAGGTCTGACCGTGTCAATGTTCACTCAATAAGGAGCTCTATTAGCTCCCTGGGCTGCTAGGTGGCACAGTGGATAGAGCACCAGGCCTGGAGTCAGGAAGATTCATCATCCTGAGTTCAAATCCTGCCTCAGACACTTACAAGCTGTGTGACCCTAGTCAAGTCACTCAACCTTGTTTGTCTCAGTTTCTTCATCTGTAAAAAGAGCTGGAGAAAGAAATGGCAGACTACACCAGTATCTTTGCAAAGAAAACCCCAAATGGGGTCATGAAGAGTCAGACACAACTGAACAACATTAGCTCCCTGTTATTTCCAGAATTAAACACAAGCTTCTCCATTTGGCATCTAAAATTCTTTGTATGTTCACCCTTCCCAACCCCTCCGGTCTTCTTAATGCTTTGTCTCCCCTCCTCAAGTCTACGACCCAGCTATGGCCTACATGCAATACCTCAAACATGATACCCCATCTTTACTTCTATGATTTCTCACTGGTTGTCTCCAATGCCTTGTGCTTTGCAGACTTTAAAGTACTTTATAAGTATTAACTATGATTATTGTATTCCATCTAGCCACCCACCCAGGCTATCTCACCATCTTTCTACCATGACTGTTCTACCTCTCCCCACCTAGACCAGGTTTGGAATTTGGCACCACAGGCATCCAGAATCTATGCTTCCAGTGCCTGAAAGGGTTAATCCATTTGTCTTTGGGACTCCTCCCCTAGGAGCCAGCTGCCTTGATTAGTGACTAAGTGACTGCACACTAGCCCCATTAGTCCGTTCTACCTAGCTTAACCCAGACCCCAGACCCTGCATGCTTCACCTTCACATTCCATCCAGTTCTCCATCTGGGCCATTTTCCCATTCCTTTTCCCTTCTTCCTCTTACTCTCTACTTCTTGCTCTGAGCACAGTCATCAAAGCAACAGTAACATTGCTTCTAGAAAGCTTATGTCAGTTGACTGGCTGGTATATCAATTCATCATCCCTTTGGCTTCTGAGACAAATTGCCTAGCACTATGCCTCTATGTGGATTATGTTTCTCCATTAGAATGTAAGCTTCCTAAGGTCAGGAACTGGCACTCTCTTTGGGTTTGTATCTTCAATGCTAAGCACAGTGCCTAGGCCATCCTAAACTCTTAACAGATGAAAGCTATCCCAAGTAGGGATAGATAAACATTTACCACATTGTTACTTGTGACAACAAAGAACAACAAAGATGTACCCAGCCATTGGAGGATGGCTGAACAAATTCCAGTGCATTTAATGGAATGGCATTTATAGTGCCATAAAGAATGATGAGTATGAAGAATTCAGAGAAATATGGGAAGACTTGTATAAAGTGATGCAGAGACAAGGAAAACAGAACCAACAAAATAATATTCACCACAGCTACAACAGTCCAAGTAGAGTCAACATCAAGAAACGGCCAAACACGATGGCCAAAATTTCCCAAAATTATCTGAGGTCATCTAGTCCAACTTCTTCATTTTACAGAGGCCAGACTGACATAAGCTTTCTAGTCATCTAGGTAATAGATGGCAAAGGAAGGACTTGAAGCCAAATCCTTTGGCTCCAAACTCCCAGCATTTTTCCACTGGTTCTCTCAAAGCAAGGGAAGCATCCTTTCTTTCTGTTAACAATCAATCAGCTATTTTCAGTGCAAGCATTTTATAGGTTAACAGGTGTTTGGCTGTTTATCTGGAAATGTCTGCTGCATCAACATACATGTGTCGATATATTAAAAAATAATAGTTACATTTAAAAGGAAATGTGAAATATCACCTATGCCCCCAGGTCTTCCAGTTTCCTGCCCACAACTTTCGCTTCATGAGATATATAAACACCTCTTTTTAAAATTTTTTAAAATTTATTTTCAATTTAAATACATAAAGACAAAGAAAAAAGAACATTTCCATCTACATGGCACAACATAAAAGGAGGATCCAATATGAAACCATGAATTTCCATTTTACACTGTTTGCTTTTTTAAAAAAATAAATTATATAACAAATATTACACATTATTTTCAAAGCTACCCTGCTTTTCTGTGCTTCTTCTAAGTTTTCTTTTGTTCTCTGCTATACACTTTTTTTTTCTCCCTCCCTCTCAGCCCCACCCTAGGGAAGGTTACCATTAGATGCAAATATGTACATATATCTGTGTGTATGTATGCGTGTGTATATATATGTATGTATGTGTGAGTATATATACATATATGCATACATTATATATCACATTATGATACATTATATATACATACATGTATATGTATGTGTGTATAAACCATACTATACCTACTTCTATTTATCAGTTCTTTCTCTGGAGGTGGAGGCCCTTCATAAGGTCTTTGAACAAACACCTCTTCTTAAAAAATCTTTTTTGAATAGTGAGTGAAGACCACAATAAGTATTTGACTGATTAAAGTTTCCTTCCTTTTTCTGGTAGAACCAAAAAGCCCTTAGGGAGGAGATTGCTTTCATTTTGGCCCGTCTATCCCCAACACCAAATAGTGTCTGGCACATAGTAGGTGCTTAAGAAATACTTGTTGAATTAGATTAAATTGAATTCCAGTTTCTTCTGTAGGAAATATCTCCTCTGGAGCACTCACCCCAATTAGGACTATCTTCCACCCCATCACTTCTCTGGACACTTGTTGCAGCCTCCTAAGTGGTGTCCCTGTCTCAAGTCTTTCCCAGCTCCAGTCTCTCCTCCACTCAGCTGCCAATGTGATTTTTCTATACCAAAGGTAAGTCTGACCATATCAGTTCTCTGGCTCAGTGAACTCCAATGGCTCCCTATTACACCCAAGATCAAACATTAGTTTCTCTATTTGGCATTTAAAGCTCCCCAACTCCCACCCACTTCCAGTCTTTTTATACCTTACTGCCCTCCATACACACTATGTTCCAACACTGGTCTATCTGCAGTTCCTCTGTTGGGACACTCCCTCTCTTCCATTTCTACGTTTTTACTCTAGTTATCTCCTATGCCTGGAATACTCTGCCCCTTGCTGCCACCTTTTAGTTACCTTGGTTTCCTTTAAGACTTATCTCAAAGCCAGTCTTATGCAGGAGGCCTTCCCATGCCCCTCCAGCTACTAATGCTTTCCCTTCTCAGAGCCTTCCATCTATTATACATATATACACATACATACATATATAATATATACATATGTATGTATATATCTGGAATATCTTGTATTACCTAATCATTTACATGTTCTCTCCCCCATTAGAATGTGAGCCTCTTGAGGGCAGGGATTGCCCTTTTTCACTGCAGTAGACTTTTTGGGAACAGTTATTACATATTATCTCAACCCTCATTCTGATATAATATATATAATAAGCTATGTAAAATGCTCTGTGAACCTGAAAGCACTATATCATTAGCTATTAAAATTACTACTAGTAGTATGATGATGAAGATGATGATGACAGTGACAATGATGGCAATGTTGATGGTGATGGTGATGATGATGGTGATGATGACGGTGACGGTGATGATGATGATGGTGGTGGTGATGATGGTGATGATGATGGTGATGATGATGATGGTGGTGGTGGTGATGGTGATGATTATGATGATGGTGATGATGGTGATGATGGCGGTGATGATGATGGTGGTGGTGGTGATGGTGATGATGATGGTGATGATGATGATGATGATGGTGATGATGACGGTGATGATGATGATGGTGATGATGGTGGTGGTGATGATGGTGATGATGATGATGGTGGTGGTGGTGATGGTGATGATTATGATGATGGTGATGATGGTGGTGGTGATGGTGATGATGGTAATGATGATCTGATGTCAGCTGCCTTAAATGATGGCATTTCCCAGGTTCTCAAAGAGGTACCTGGAGCAGAAGATACTTAGAGCCAGGTGGCCAAACCCTCTACCTCTGGTGAGAACTTCCTAAGCAATAAAGGGTGTCTCTCAAAGGAAGAGGAGCCTGCAGTAAGAGTACAGGGTCTGCTGAGGAGGGCACCCTTCATCTCATTCAGAATCTCAGTTTCTGCAGAGGAATGGATTCAAACTATGAGACAAGGAAGTACAAAGTGGTCACTATACACCATCTTCCTAGGAATGCAGCTGGTTGGTACACTGGTAGACTACTCTGTCTCTTGACCTCTTATGACCATAGACTCATAATCTAGAGCTGGAAAGGACCTTGTAAGTCATTTATTCTATCAACTTCGTTAGACAGTTGAGGAAGCTGAAGCCTAGAGAGGTAAAGGAATGTTGTGGGATCATAGAACCACAGATTTGGAACTGAAAAGAACTTTGAGATCATTGAGTCTGAGCCCTTTATTTTACAGATGAGGAAGTTAAGGAGAGGTGATCTGTGTAAGGTCACATGGGTGGTTAAAGAGTAGAGCTGGAATTTGAACCCAGGTCCTCTGACTCAAGATCCAACTCTCTTTCCACTCCACCACACTGTCTCAGGGGTAATTCACTCCAAGTCCATGTCTTCCTGGGACACCAACATGTTGAAGTTGGAGGCTCTTTCCTGCGTGAAGTTCCTGAGTAGGAATTCCAACACTGGGCCATTCCATGCCCTACTCTGTTCTTCTGAGCTGGAGCCATAGTTAATGTAGTAGACCTTTCAATTGGGTCTTTCAGTTGAAGAATGCACCAGTTGTAAATCTCTGAATCTTCCCTGACCAGCAGACTACAAGGCCCAGGTAAAAGAGCAAACAAAACTCTTGCTTGAAGGTCAACGCATATGTAAAAGTAAAACCTCCATGTCACTCCTGGTGTCATTATGGACACGTTAAAATGCTGGGCCATGCACTGACTCCACCGAGCCTTCTGCTCTAGACTTAGTGTCCCCAGCATGTTCAGCAGCACATAATAATGCCCTGGCTATGGGTCTCCTTGACTATGCCATGGCCTAATCCTAGACCAGGCTGAGCACCTCCTTCAGCAGCCTGCTCTCAGAGTCTCAATGCTGATGAGAAGTGACCTTGTCTAAGAAACCATGCACCAATCTATACTGTTTATACCACTTTGGCCAGTGACATTGGCATTCTTATTCTTCACACCGAGTTACTCCATCTCCTAACTCAGGGCTTATGCACAGACCACTCCTCATGCCTAGAATGTTTGCCCTCCTCACCTAGTCCTCCTGGCCTCCCTGGCTTCTTTCAGGACTCAGCTCACATCCTACCTTCTGCAAGAGGCTCTTCCAAGTTCCATTCACTCCTAGTGCATACCCTCTGAGATGACCTTCTATTTACACTGTATCTGTCTTGTATGTACCTAGTAATTTCATACTGTCTCCCCCTTTAGACAGTGAGCTTCCTGAGGTCAGGGACCATGCCTTTGCCCTTCTTCATATCTCCAGTGTTCAGCCTTAGTAAGTGCTTAACAAATGCTTGTTAAACATGGCCACCCAGGAAGCCCTTGGTTGCCAGTTTGCAGACCATGTGAAGTGGTCCATCATGGGACAAGAAATCTCCGCACAGCAGCTCTGAAGGCTTGCTCCAGGGACACCTGTGAGCTGCTAGCCCTCTCCTTTGAATCTAACAGCCATGGGCCTCACATTTCTTATATACATTTACTAGCATTCAGGGCTATGACAACCTTTGAGCTACGGGCCAGGAGAAAACTCTGCATCAGCTATGGTAGGCTTTGATTTGACCCAATTTTTAAGATACAGAAAGCCTCAACTTCCTTCAGGACTCAGTTCTAATCTTACCTTCTATAAGAAGCCTTTCTCAGTCTCATAGCCCAGGTGCTAATACCTTTCCTCTGAGATTACTTCCAGTTCATCCGGCAGATATCTTGTATATACATAGTTCTTCTCATGTTGTCTACCCCCTTAGAGGGCAGTGATTTATTTTTGCCTTTCTTTGTTAGCATGTTACCTGGCACATGGTAAATTCTTAATTAATGCTTGTTGACTTGACATGTAAGTGCAGTGACCATCAAGAACGTAGCCCTTCCCTTTCTGTAGGGCCTCAAGCAACCTTCACCTCTGGTGGATCCTACCCTTCCTATATAATCGATCTGCCTCACAGTGCCACTGAAATGCATAGTCTGGGTGGTGCCTCAGGGCACACAGTTCCCTGCTATTCTTTCCAGCATCAACGTGGGCACTATAGAGTGTGTGAAGCAATTTGGAAGGACTGACTGGAAACAAAATGTAAAGGGCCTGAAATGCCAGAGAATTTTGTCATTTATCCTAGAGGCAATGGGAGCTTCCTGGGCAGGGGAAGGGCATGGGCAGACCTATGTTTTAGGAATAGCAGTTTGGCAGCAGCGTGGAAGTTGGAGAGAAAGACAGGAGGCAGGTTGACCGGTTGGCCCCCATCGCTCACCCAACAACCCTGGCCATTTCGGTCCTCTTCCCCCTCACAGTCTTTCTCTTCCGCAGCCATTGTTTGTTGGGAGTGACCTGGGTGAGTCATTCAGCAGAAAGGCGGGGTGGAGTCTAAGTCTGGCTCTAACCAGAGCTTTCATGGGACAGCACACCATGGAAGGGCCTGCCTTGGGGCCATTGGCTCCATTAGCAGCAGACTGGCTTTGGTTTCTCCTGGGTGGGAACCCTTTCAGGACTAGTCAGTATTACATGAGGGAGGACCTGTAGGAACTTGGAGAGCACTTAGTCCAATGAGGAAACTGAGGCCTGATGGAGAGTGACCAACTCAAGGTCTCCCAGGGGTTACACACTAGACCCAGGATTTGAACCCAGGTCCCCTGTCTCCCAGACCTACAGCTGAACCAAGGACTTAAGATTTCCCCCTCCCAAAACCCCACCCTGGGGCTTGATGGTTCCCTGTGCTTTCCTTGGGAATGAATTGCCTTTCCCTCCTCTAAATATTTTAACATTAAAAAGAAAAGCCAGATCCTGAAATCAAAAACCAATAAAAAACAAAGACATCAGGCAAAATAACAAGGGATAAAAGCTCTCAACCAAGTTGAGCTCTCCTGCCACAGACGAGAACCTGCTCTGACGTCCTTGGGCTCCCCAGAGGGATTAACCCACTGCTGCCCGAGCAGAGCCGAGTCCCTCTCCCTCCCTCTTTTCTCTCCTCTCTCTCCCTCTCCCTTCAGTCTCCTTCTCCCTCCCTATTTCCAGGGGGTGGAAGAGGCAAGGTGGTGGGGCTGCAGTAAGAGGGGGGAGTTGTTTGTCTCCAGGCAGGCTATAGATAGATGAATTTATTTCCCTATTTTTGCCAAATCCTCACAAGCATATCCCCACCCCCTCCCAACCCTTTTGTCTGAGATCTTCCTTCCTCCACCAGAGTCAAAGGAATTTCCCTGATGAAACTGAACCTCAAACCAAGCAGCTTGAGAAACATTTGGGGGCCGGGGGTGCAGGAATTGAGGCTACCTGTAGATTTCTCACCAGCTCTTTGCCTTTCCACTAAAGGGGAGCAGAAACTGGGGTCTCCCCCCCAAAAAAAACCCACTCCTTCTCTGTATGAGCAATGACATGACAATGTTTACTGTTCTAGAAGGGATAAAGCAATGGGTAAGGGGCCCTTAATGGTTTGATCCACACCCCCTCATGTTCCCTTAGAGCCTCAGAAGTAAATTAGATCAGGAGAAGGGAACAGAAAGGGAAAAAAAATGTTTTTGGAGCTTCACATTCTGGTGTTCAGCCTAGATCTACACTGGCACTCTCAGAACCTGGAATTGTTGTGTGTTTTGTTTTTTGGCATTTTTGTTTTGTTTTTCATTTTGTGCTTTGCAATGATGAGGTTTACCATGAGGATGTGGTGGTGCAGGGGCTCCTGCAATCATGCATCAATGCTGGGCTGGGCTTCATGCAGAAAGCCCTAGGAGGGAGCCAGCCATTCAGTGCCTCCCTGCAGAGCACAGACTAGGAATTCAGTGGCAGGGTCAAATTCAACTGAGGGTGTGGCATGGCATGGGCAGTGGGGAGACAAAGATGCCAACTTATTGCACCTTGCACCCTTCCCCCTCCCCTTGACCTGTGAATTCAGTGGTGGGAGGAATTCTGGTGAAGAAACTCTGTCAATGCAGATTTGCACCTGTTTTACAATTTGAGAGTCTTGCAGAGATGCCCAAGGCCCTAAAGGGTTAAGTAACTTGCTCAAGGTCACATAACAGGTATGTTTCTTATGACCATATGACTTGAATCCAGTTATTCCTGACTGCTAGACATACTCATAACCATTACAATGGGCCAACAGATCATTAATATATGCTGGATGGATGGATGGATGGATGAATGGATGGATGGATGGATGGATGGATGGATGGATGGATGGATGGATGGATGGATAGATGGATGGATGGATGGATGGATGGATGGATGGATGGATGGATGGATGGGTGGGTGGATGGATGGATGTTTGGATGGATGGATGGATGGATGGGTGGGTGGATGGATGGGTGGGGGGGTGGATGGGTAGATGGATGGATGGATGGGTAGATGGATGGATGGATGTGTGAATGGATGGATGGATGTTATCCCAAGGTCAGCATTTATCCTCCTTAATGCTAATTCTGGGTACCCCATAGGCCTGGTGGGCCCAGTGGCAAGAATGCTTGTCCACCTTTGTCAAGAAGATATGTTCAAACTTCAAATATGGCATCATTGGAGATGTGAGCACCCTGCATAGGAAGACATCTTCCACAAAGGCCTCACTGACACCACATTGATGATGACTGCTTGAGTATATATCAGAGCCAGACCATTGGACTTGACCTCCTCATGGAGAAGACACAGATCTGGGCAAGAGATAAAAATGAAAGTTGGGAGCTGTTAGTAGGAGAGGGGCTATAAATAGCAAACTTGGGTCCTTGTGGGCAAAAACGGAAGCCTGCTGATCTTACCCCATAAGGTAGAGGTATTGGAGAAGCAGCAAAGGAGTTTCTTGATCAAGCCTTCAGAACATAGGAAGATGGTTCCTGGGACAACCCTGACTTTCAGAACTAAGAGGCTGGGTTTGAGAAGAAGCAAAGAACAGTCATGGTGTAAAGGAATAAACCCAGAATTTGTCCTCCGCTACACCTGTACAGGCTAGAGAGGCCAGCTCCAGTTCTTCTTCCTTTGTGGCTGAGGAGGGGAGCAGCAGGATAAATCCAGGTAACCATGTAGGTCCCTGGAAGAAATAGAACTCACCAGAGGGTGAGCAGTCAGTGCTAAACACCAGATTATCCCTGGTGGAGGGAGGATTCATCATCGAGAAAATCTGATTCCAGTCTACCTTTCCAGAATTTTGGTGTATTATTCTCCTTCATGAAATCTTCATTCTATTGCAATTTAACTGGCCTTGAATTTGCACAAGCTGCCCCCATACCCTGAATGCACATGCACCTCCATCTCTTAGAATCCTTAGCTTGCTTCATGGTTCGGCTACTTCCTATGGAAAGCCTTTCATGCCAATCCCCAATTAAAGGGACATTGTCCAGGCTGAAAGAGTACAGTGGCTTAAGTGATGACTGCAACATGACATCCAAAGAGCCAGTGGTCCCACCAAGCCATTCAGAGGCTGAAGGTAGTTGCAGCTGTCCAGTAAAAAGTAAGCCCAGAGAATCCAGCAGATTGACCTGTTCAACGGAGATTTCATTCCCTGAGAGAGTTTAGCATCTAAGCCCAGTGAGGATCTAGTGCAGCAGCCAAGAGATCTGCTTGATCAAAACTAACAGCAGAGTGACCCATCAAGTTCAGCCATTGTGCCCTGTGAAGAGTCAGCCAGCTGAGCAGCAGAATGAATGACTTGTCCATCACCAATACCATACCTTTTGTGAGGACCCTCTGGAGAGAGAAAGGAGCATTGAGGTCCTGTAATTCCAGAGTGATGAGTTGCTTTAGCTATACATACTCCCTAATTACTACCATTGAAATTTAAGTTTGAGCTTACTATGTCCTATGGATTCTATGGATATTTGTGGGAGAGAACACCTCCAGTTTTGGGGGAGAAAGTTTTATAATTGCTATTCTTGCTAAAGAACTGAGTTTACTGGCTGATTGTTAAGAGGAAAAAACACTAGTAGGGGCTCATGAGCTGCAAAGTAGAAGGACAGTCAAACAGGGTTACCCTCTAGAACAGGGTGGGGAACCTGTGGCCTCGAGGGCACATGTGGCCCTCTAGGTCCTCAACGGTGGCCCTTTGACTGAATCCAAACTTCACAGATCCAAACTTCACAGAACAAATCCCCTTGTTCTGTAAAACTTGGATTCAGTCAAAGGGCCACCCTTGAGAACCTAGAGGGCCAGCCTTAAGGCCACATGTTCCCCACCCCTGCTCTACAACCTTTCAAATAGTAGCAACCCTCCTTGAGAGAACCAACCTGCCTGTGCCAGCTCAGATTGGGGCAAATTGTAAACCCACTGCCAGGGTAAGAAAATGAGTCTCAGAGAGATTAAATAACTTGTCTAAAGCTCACGCAAGTGTTAATAGACCTAGGATTCAGACCCAAATATCCTGACTTAAAATCCAGAGTTGTATTCTACAAGACCTTGCAGGGAAACTTCAGACTGTGTGTGATCAAGTCAAGGTCAGCTGGAGGGCAGTGGAAGACTAAAGAGGGAGACAAATCACAGGCAAAATACTTAAAATCATGAATTTTACTCTTTCTGGTCCAGCTTCCTGGTTTGACAAATGAGGACAGTGGGGGCCTTGGAAGTAAAGTGACTTTCCTAAGATCACACAGCTTAGCAAGAATTTTTCCACTAACGTCTCCCACATGGTAGGCCCTGAGGGACTAGTTAAGCCAGAGATTGGTGGATAATGTGAATGTGATTCTAGGCAGTAGGGCTTGTTGTGTGTCTGGGACACTGTGATCACATGTTACAAACATCCCCCTTAAATTTGCCAATCAATCAATCAATGACTGTTCGCCTCATTCAAAGTGCAGTATAGAAGCTACAGAGATGAAGGAAAACAGCCCTGCTCTCAAGGAGTTTGGAATCTGGGAGGGGAGACACACACATTCAAATGAGCATGCAAATAAGAATAAATTACCTAAATGAGACAATAATTTGTTGTTGTTTTGGCCCAGGCCTGTGAGACCCATTTACTACTTCCTCCACAACTCAAAGTCTAATGGAGCTGCCTGATGGGCAAACAAAAGGGAGAAGAATTCAATCTGGGTCTTCTTGACACTGAGGCTGGCGCTCTATTCACCACACCATAATGCCTCTCAAGAAAAGAGTTGAAGTTTATATTCAAAGAACAGATATTTTCATTGAATTCTTGTACCCAGCCGCCATCTTGGCCATTGGTTACGTTGTTGTGAATTGTCCCGCACTTTCTGCTATGATGGAAAGAGCTCTTGCTTCTGAGGTAGAGAATGTGGTTTTAAATCTTGGCTCTGCCGCTCGTGTGATCTTGGCCAAAGCACCTCCCCTCGTTGGGCCTCAGTTTACTCATTTGTTCAATAAGGACTTTGGACTGAATGGCCTCTAAGTTCCTTTCCAGCTCTAATCCTAGGCCAAGCTGTCCACAGCAGGACAAGAAGGCGAGCTTGAAAGAGTGACAAATTCTGCTGTTCACCATCTCATCGACATCCTGTAGGGGCTTAGTCATAGACCTCCTTCTGACCGCTGGGAGATGTTTCACTACAATAGCTTCTACTCCATGACAGCAGGCTCAAATTCTATCCTAAGGTCCTCAGGACACCCAGAGGTCATGCAGGCCAGGCTCATCCCCACCAACAACTCAAATTCTCCAAGGTAGCTAACCATCAAGTCTATTCTTAAGGGTCTCCAGGGATAGAGATTTCACATTAAGCTTTTTATTAAGAGACAGGAATGGGGAATTGACTGGGCATTGCATTAGTATAAGGAATTCCTAGATTAGGAAACTCACTCTATCAATGCAGGTCAGCATCTTCTCTGCAGCTTAAGAGCCTTAGAGAGTCATCTAGAGCACAAAAGGATTAAACGACCTGGACAAGGTCACACTGCCACTGTGTATCAAGCAGGATTTGAACCCAAGTTTTCATGGCTTCAAAGACAGCTCTCTGGACACCATGCCATGCTTCCTCTAAACTTTATTTATTTCTTAGGTTTCTGTAGTCCATTTCCCCCCAAAAGGTCCTGATTAGTGTAATGAATCCCCCTGAAGTGGAGGCATAACCCTAAAAGATGCCATTTTGAATTCATACTGCACGCTTCCACTGGGCTGAAATCAATTACTGTATTTTACCTAATGATAACTTCAAATAGTCTAAATTCAAATACTTGCAAATACTTCAATAACTTCACTATTGTAATAATCAGGACCTGACTGTACTATCTGTATCAGCTTTGTATTATCTCCAAATGTGGGTAATATTCAATCATTCTCTGCTTTTATTCAATCACTGATAAAATGACGCTTTGAGGGTGAGGGTTGTTTCCTGGTTGTTTTTTTAGTACCATCACATAGCATAGTGCTTGACACTTAGTAGGTGTTTTATAAATGCTTATCAAATGCTTGCCATTCTATGACTGAATAGACAGTCTCTGAGACTCAGTGGGACCAAAAACTTCATTACTTGGTACTCAAATGTTGATTTATCACTGGACTTGTAGCCAAAGACCCTCCATCTCAGTAGACTGACAGGGTTTGCCCTCCACTAATGTAGCCTTTGAGAACCCAGAGTCACCATGAGAAGGCATCGAGAGGACTTTAGTAGGGGTGAGTGACACAAAGAAGTATGAAGTTAGCCCCTGCACTCCCAAAGCTAAAAAACTAGCTGGGAAGACAAATGTGTGATGTCATTAAAAAAAAAAGTACGAAGGCCTGGGACTCTTGGGAACCTGGGTTCTAATCCTGGCTCTCCCCTCAACTAGCTGTGTGACCTTGGGCCAGATGTTTCCCTTTTCTAAGACTTAATTCCCATTCTATAAAATGAAAGGGTTCAACTAGATGAGGCTTAAGATTCCTTCCAGTTCTGCGATCCTAACACACCTGCTCAAAGAAGAGTCATCCAGGATGTCAGATAGTCAACAAGATTTGATTAAAAACCTACTTTTGTTGCTGTTTAGTCATTTCACTTGTGTTCAACTCTTCACGACCCCATTTGGGGTATTCCTGGCAGAGATACTAGAGTGATTTGCCATTTCCTTCTCCAGCTCATTTTACAGATGAGGAAACTGAGGCAAACAGGGTTAAGTGACTTGTTCAGAGTCACACAGCTAATAAGTGTCTGAGGTCACATTTGAACTCAGGTCTTTCTGATTCCGGGCCCAGTGCCCTTTCCACTGTGCCACCTACCTGCACCTA
This sequence comes from Trichosurus vulpecula, assembly GCF_011100635.1. Taxonomy (NCBI): domain Eukaryota; kingdom Metazoa; phylum Chordata; class Mammalia; order Diprotodontia; family Phalangeridae; genus Trichosurus; species Trichosurus vulpecula. The sequence goes on from NC_050578.1 coordinate 254,796,908, forward strand.
CTATGTGCCACTTAATTGTCGGGGCTACAAAGTAAGGCAAAATCACAGTTCCTGCCTTGAAGGAGGAAACATTCTTATGGGAGACACAACTTGCAAATCACTAACTCTATAGAGTAAATAAAATGCAATTTCATAGGGAAATCACCAGTAGTAAGAGTTGGGGGGGGGGGGAAGGAAAAGATCAATATGGGCTTGGGCATCACAGAAATTCATAACTAGAAAAAAATCACAAGATCATCAAGTCTAAATTCCTCATTTTATCAATGAATAAACTGAGGTCTAAGGAAGCGGTGTGACTTGCTTAAAATAAGTGGCAGCAGTGGGATTAGAAGTGAGTTCTCTTCATTTCTAGCGTAGTGCCTTTCCACCAGCCTAAAAACCTCACGAAGGGAATGGGACTTGGGCTGGACTGGTGAAGCGAACAGATCCATCCATTTTAAAAGACTGGTAGCTGGCCTGTGAAACATACATGGGCTGCTACATTCTCTCAAACCTCTTTGCAAGGCTGACTTAGACGGCCTTCCCTAGAGTCACACTTTCTCATTGACACAGCTATTACTGAAAGGTAAAAGTAGTGACTCCCAGCTCTGAGCTCACGCCTGCTGCTTCTCTCCATTCACAGACTCTCAGAGCTGAGAGGCACCTCAGAGGACCCCTAGTCCAACCTGTATCTGAAGGAGAATCTGCTCTACAGCATCAGGAAGCATTTACCAAGTGTCTACTATTTACTTATTTGGTGCCATCTCAATCAAACTATACTTCATAGGCCTAGAAAAAAATAATAAAATTCCACTGGAAGAGCAAAAGACAAATAAATCCTTACGAAATAACGAAAGAAGGCCAAACATTACTGAATCTGGAACTATACTATAAAGCAGTAATTATCAAAACTATTTGAATGTATGATCAATCAACCAATGATTACTGAGTGCCTACTATGTGCCAGGCACTGTGCTAAGTTCTGAGAATACAAAAAAAGGCAAAAGACAGTCCCTGCCCTCAAGGAGCTTACTGGGGAAGACAACATGCAAACAAATACATATCAAGCAAGCTATATCCAGAATAAATAGAAAATAATTAATAGAGAGAAGGTACTAGAATTAAGGGGGGTTGTGGATGGTTTCCTGTAGTTGGGACTCAAAGGAAGCCAGGGGGGTCAGCATTCAGAGGAGAGGAGTGAGAGCATTCCAGGCATGGAAAGAATAGGAGGGAGTGTCTTGTTCGTGGCACTGCCAAGGAGGCCACAGTCACTGGATCGAAGAGATAGGATGAAGCCAGGTTGTGAAGGGCTTTATGTGCCAGACAGGGGTTTGTAGTTGATCCTGGAGGCAATCGGAAGCCATTGAAGTGGCTTGAGCCAATGGTGACATGGTCTGGTCTGTGATTTAGGAGTATCACTTTGGCAGTTATGCTGAAGATGACCTGGAGACTTCAGTCAATTAGGAGATTGCTGCAATGATCTAATCGAGCAATAAGGAGGATCTAAATTCGAATAGTTGTAGACTAGAGAGGGGAAGATGGACACAACAGATAAAGTGAAAATAAATGCATGAGATTAGACGATTGTTTGGATATGAGAAGAAAGAAAGGAGGGTTAAGGATGACTTTGGGGTTGTAAACCCGGATGATTGGAATGATGGTGGTACCCCCAATAGAAAGAGGGAAGTTAGGATGGGGGGGCAGGTTTGGGGAAAAGAAAACAAGCTCTGTTTCAGGTATGTTGAGTTGGAGATGCCTAAGAAATCCAGTAGGCAGTAGGCAGCTGGTGATGTGGGACTGAAGCTTAGGAGAGGGACTAGGAATGGATATAAAGGGTGTCCCAAAAGCCTTAGCGCAGGTCTAAGCTTTAATAGCTATGGCCTAAAACTGCACCAAGACTTTTGGGACATTCTGTACCTATCTTGGAGTGATTTGCATAGAGATGATAATTGAACTCATGGGAGCTGGTGAGATCCCTGAGAGAGAATATAGAGAAAGAAGAGAAGGCCCAAGATGGAACCTTGGGGAATACCCCTAATTAGAGGACATGACACGAAGGATGATCCAGCAAAGGAGATTAAGAAGGAGCAGTTATAGAAGTTCAAGAAGAGAACATTGCCATGAAAACCCCCAAAAGAGAGAATGATCAACAATCTCAAATGTAGCAGAGAGGTCAAGAAACATTAGGACTGGGAAAAAGCTGTTGAATTAGCAAAGAGGCAGCTAGGTGGCGCCCTAGCGCATACAGTGCCGGGCCTGGAGTCAGGAAGACTCCTCTTCATGAGTTCAAATCTGGCTTCAGACACTTACTAGCTGTGTGATCCTGGGAAGTCACTTCAATCTGTTTGCCTCACTTGTTCAGACTCTGAACAAGTCACTTAACCCTGTTTGCCTCAGTTTTCTCATCCGTAAAATGAGCTGGAGAAGGACACGGCAAACCACTCTAGTATCGTTGCCCAGAAAATCCTAAATGGGATCACAGAAAATCAGACATGACTGACATGAGTGAAAAAAAGTAACCTTGGAGTTGAGTGATGACGTCAGAAGCCAAATCTCAAAAGCTTGGGAAGTAAGACAACAGGATACAGAGGCTTCGAGTGTAAACATACCTAACATGTGGTTACCATCCAGGCCCCAGTGGAGAAGGGGCCAGCCATCTCCACCAGCTGTCAACCAGTATCTACTCTCAGGATAAGTGAGCTAACCCAGGTAAAGCAAGGCACTCTGAGGGACAGACAGGAGGCATCATGGGCTAGGCAAGTCAACCCACCACCACCACCTCAACCAACATCCCCCCTCAGAACCTGATGGGACAGCCAAAGACAGGGGTGGAGAACCTTCGGCCTTGAGGCCACATGTGGCCCTCTAGGTCCTCAAGTGCAGCCCTTTGACTGAATCCAAACTTCACAGAACAAATCCCCTCAATAAAAGGATTTGTTCTGTAAAACTTAGACTCGGTCAAAAGGCCCCACCCAAGGTCCTAGAAGACCACATGTGGCCTCGAGGCTGCAGGCTCCCCACCCCTGGCTTAGGACCTTCCATCCAAGAGTCTTGGAAATAGCCATGCCTCCACCCCAGAGACCAGGGCCATTATCCTGAGTGAAAGTCTTCTTAGCTTCTAGAGGGTAGGGACTATCTTCTTTATTTGCATCCCCAGCCCTCAGAATAGTGCTTTGCTCATCCTAAGTTTAATAAATGCTTTATTCATTAATCTAGCCTTTTCTTGATCTTACCACCTCCAGAAGAAACCCATTCCATTTTTAGACAGCTTTAACCATGGAGATAATTGCTCTTTATATTAAGCCTAAATTTGCCTCTCCAAAGTTCACCCACTGCCCCAAGCTCTTCCCAGTGGGGACCAAGAAGCACACATCAATCCTCCTTCTCTGTGGCAGCCCTTCAAATACCTAAAAACAGCTGTCAGGTCTCTCTCCATCTTCTCCTCCAGTTCCTTCCTCATCCCCAGTTCCTTCAACCTATCTTTACGTGTCACCAACTTGAGAGCATCGGCAACCATTCTGATCACCATGGCTGTGGGAGCTGCTCAAGCATAAAATAAAGATCTTCCCCATCTCTACCTTCTCCCTCTATGCCAAAGGACCCTCTCTTGCGACTACCCCACTCAGTAACATATAGCCTTGCCTTGCATCAAGCAGGTTGAAGGGTAAACAGTAAACTTACAGGAATGTGTGTCTTTGTATTCTCAGCACTTAACACAAAGCTTGCTTGTTGAATTGACCCGAGCTGGGATGAGAGGGAGGGTGTGTGTGTGTGTGTGTGTGTGTGTGTGTGTGTGTGTGTAGGACATACAGCTGGTTTACAGGACATCTACGCTGCCCAGTGGACAGAGCTCCAGGCCCCTGAGTTCATATCTGGCCTTAGACACTCATCAGCTATGTGATTCTGGACAGGTCACTCAACTCTATTTGCCTCAGTGGCTCATTTCAAGAAAACCCCAAATGGGGTCACGAAGAGTCAGACAGGACTGAACAACAGCCACATACACTGGGCCACCCTTCAGCCTTATCCTAGGAGGGGCCATTCCTAAATGAGATCCCCTCTCCTTATTTTGATCCTAAGATGGGCACCTGCCCACTGCAGCCCAGGGAATCATTGCCAGGCAAAGAAGTAGTAAGGATTTCTGGATAGGTACTTTTGGTACACAGACACACACACAGACACACAGTCACACAGACACACACACAGACACACAGACACACACACACATACACACACAGACACACACACACCCCCCCTCATCTCAAACGTGTGTCACTGAAAAAACATCTTCAGGGGAGCCTAGCCCCAGAACAGGCCCTTTTCAGTCCAGTTACCAAGGACAGCCCCTCCCCCCAACTAATAGAGCTGGGGGGTATCTCAATATTTACCCCGGGTGTGGCCACTGGCCGGGTGACTGCCTGGGTGATGGGGCTGAGATGGGGCTTGAGTTCTCTCCTGTCTCCTCCTGAGGTGTTTCCTGTTTGTTTTTCCACAGGTCGGTTCCAAGGTGGTGTGGATGAGCAGGGGGAGATTTCTACAATCTTTCTTCCCCTGCTCCGTTCATTGTAAAAACTGGTGCAAAGAGAAGGGCTGGGAGGGGGTCCTTAATCTCAGTGGTTTCCAGGGATCTGGTCCCCAGGGCATGGACTGGCAGAGGTCAAGGTGGGGATGGGAGTGGGGAGAGGGGTTTAGAGAGGAGGAAAAAGAAGGGAGGGCTGGTCTACAGGGGGCAGGAGCTGGGGGCTAAGAGAAATCCCAATTTCCAATAAGTGAATGGGTATGAGAGAGCTAGGCACGAATCTGGAGCGGGGTACCTGGGGGTTGGGAGAGATGGATATGAGAGGAGGGTCCAACCTTTATTAGGAAACCTGGGTGAGGACCCTGCCCTACCCAGGGCGACAACTGCATCAGAGGGCTAGGCTTCGCAGCAAATTATTGAGGGAGGAGGAGGAGCCCCTGGCAAAACACGACCCCGTAGGGGGTCAGAGTTGGGGGGCACCAGCTTCAGGCACCTCCCTCGCCTTGTCTGCATCCCAGGAGCCAGGGCGGGGTTCAGATACCTGCATCTATTCAGAAAAATGCGGGGGAGTTCTTGGTGGGGAACCGAGGCTGGGGAAAAGATTTGGGGTGTGGGTGCCCCAGGGAGTGTATCTGCGCCCCCCACCGCAGTGGAAGCATCCAGTCACTGAACCGCTCCCGTTCAGCTCAGCCCAACAGCCCCCACGCAGTCCCCCGGGCTGGGGAGCTGGGGCGGGGGGAAGAAGGGAGCGGAATGCAGCAGCGCAGAGAGGGGGCGGGGGGAGCAGGCTCCTACGCAAGCAGCTGCGAGAAGGGGATCCTGGGCGGGGGGCCCGCCCCCTCACGTGCCCCCTGTGCTGGGCCTCATGCCGGCCGCGTGACTGGCAGGCTCGGCTGGGGACGCTAGGGCCAGGCAGCCTGGCTTCCACGCGTGGGAGGCAGAGAAAGGGAAGGGCACGAGAGAGCCCGGGGAGGGAGCAGAGAGGGAGGGGAGGAGAGGACTGTGCACGACTGAGGCTCCACACGGGGCGGGGGGCAGTGGGCGCACAGAGCTGAGCAAACCTCTGATCTGCAACCATCCCTCCCTCCCCTTTGCACCCACCCTCCTCTGAAACCTCCCTCCCCTCTGCACCCCTCTTCCCCTCTGCACCCCGCCCCGTCTCTGAAACCTCCCTCTCCTCTGCACCCCCTTCTCTGAAACCTCCCTCCCCTCTGCACCCCTCCTCCTCTGCACCCCCTTCTCTGAAACCTCCCTCCCCTCTGCACCCCTCCTCCTCTGCACCCCCTTCTCTGAAACCTCCCTCCCCTCTGCACTCCTCCCTCTCCTCTGCATGCCACTTCTCTGAAACCTTCTCCCTCCCCTCTGCACCCCTCCTTCTCCTCTGCACCCCCTTCTCTGAAACCTTCCTCTCCTCTGAACCCCTCCCTCTCCTCTGCACGCCACTTCTCTGAAACCTCCCTCCCCTTTGCAAACCCTCTTTCCCTCTCCCATCCCCTCTCTCCTTTTTGATCCCTCCTCCCTCTTCTCTGAAACCTTCCCTCTTTTCCCTTCACTCTTGCACCCCCTTCCTTCTCTCTTTATCTCCTTCTCTCCTGTCCTCATCCTCCTCCCTTTCTGAAATCCCCTCCCTTGCCTCTGCAGACCCTTTCCCTCCTGTCTACAACCCCCTTAACCTCTTCCCTCCTACAGCCCTCTCCATCTCCTCCCTCCTTTCTGATCCCCCTCTTCTCTGCAGCCCCCTCCCTCCTCTCTGCAGCCCTCCACTCAGCAATTGTCCCACTTTTCTGATGCAACCCTCCCTCTTTCTCTTTACAACTCCTTCCCTCCTGTCTACAATCTTCGCCCCCCACCTCCATTCCCAACCCAGCCCAGGCTCCCCAGCTGGCTGTTGCGCCCCAACGTGTTTACAGCAAGGATAGAGTACAGTGAAGCCCCGCTCCAACCCCGGAGCTAAGGAAAGTTTCTGAATCCTCAGAGCTGACCCGAGGGTGGGGGCAGAGGAGTTAGAGGGTGGCGTGGAGGAGGAGGAAGGTGGCCCGGTAGTAGATAAAAGACTGGGATGAATGGCAAAATTTCCCATGGGGCAAGAATTAGCGTCATAAATGTAGAACTGGAAAGGACCAAAGGCCATCTAGTCTGACTTTCATTTACAGATGGGGAAACTGAGGCCCTTAGAGGCAGTTCTTTGCCCTTCAGGTGGGGGCTCTGAGGACATGAATTGGAAGAATGGGGCCCCAGGGTCAGGAGCCCAAAGACTGCAGCTTCTGTATCAGGAAACATCAGGTGTGGTCAGGAGTTCAAATGCAGCCCAAGAGGCTCCTGCATTGCAGGGTATTTATTGAAAGATGAGGTTGCCCTTCCCTAGAGAAGGAAGAGGAAAGCTTGGCACAGTGGGAGGGGTGGCTAATTTGGGGTCTTGATACCTGGGATTACCCTGGGCAGGTCCCTTCTAGTCTGTGAGCCTCAGTTTCCCCATCTGCAAAATGGGAGTGGGATCGGGCTAGATGGTCTCTGAGGTCTCCTCCAGCTCTTCCCTCCTCCGAAGCAGCGTCAAGTGAGGATTTAAATTGAATCTCAGGCACAGGGGTTGTGTGGTTTCCCCACAGAGGGAACATCTGGTCAGAAGTTGTGAGCAGAGGCGGGAGATCCCCTGAGAGAACCTCCTAGGATGGAACTCCACCCCCCCGCCGCCCCTGCCACTACTCCCCATTTTTCCACCTTTCTCCTGGGGTCCTTCATGAGGAAGGAGGGGGGATACAATGTAGCGAGAATGCTGATTTAGTGCCCAGCTGCTGGGATGCACGGGACCTTTGCCTCTTCACCCTACATTTAACAAGGATCTGTCTTACCCCTGCTTCCAAGGTCTCTATGATAGACCCAGGACCCCCGGCAGAATCAGACAGAAGCTTGGGAAGTGCCAGTTAACAGCCAAGGAAGAACAGTAAAGAATGAACCAAATTGAATGTCCCTAGAAACAGGACGAAAAATTGCAGCATCTAATAAGCTAGGTTGCTTTGTTCCTAAATGACCCATTCTCTTTTTTCCCCCAAGATGCCAGGTGCTGTGAGGGTGTCGTGCCATCTTTGTTGCTGACAGGAGAATTGGGATGGGCAGTGCCACAGCTTTGTTTGCAGTGACTGGGGAGATGGGTCGTCCTACAGCCAGAGCACCGTGGAAGTGAGGTAACTCCAGAAAAGCTCGTTGGTGTGTCATTGCCTTTGGGGAGAAGCACCCAGCCGCAGCCACCAAGATGGGAGGATTATAGAATTTCAGGCTGGAAGAGACCTCAACCTCTATCTTTCTAGTCCAGCACCCTCAGTTTAGAAGTGAGGAAACTAAGTCTTCAGTGATTTACCCAAAGACATGCAGCTGGTGAGCTGGGAGTAGAGCCCAGGTCTGCCAGCTAGAGCAGGAGACCCTCTAGGTCCTCAAGTGCAGTCCTTTGACTGAATCCAAACTTCACAGAGCAAATCCCTTTAATAAAAGGATTTGTTCTGTAAAATTTGGACTCGGGCAAAAGGCCACATGTGGCCTCGAGATTGAAGGTTCCCCATCCCTGAAATAGAGGATGACAAGTACTTATTTATCTGCTAGGTACTGGGTTAGATATTGGGGACAGGAACATCAAAAACAGAAAGTCCCTGCTTAAGGAATTGCCATTCTGTTGGAATGTAGAAGGCCAGCGTGCTTGCTTGCCAAAAGAGCCTCAGAACCCGAAACAGCCCCCTGCCAGTCCTCAGTGCCTCTGGGTCACTCAGAAGGAAGCCCCTGTAGTATGGCTCTCCTCTGCTCCTAGCTGCAGTGGTCCAAGCTCTGCTACAAAGGAGTTAGGTGCTGGCTAACAGTTCACAGTCTCATGGCCTTTCTTACCTCATTAAGCAAAAAGCCACCAATGCAAAGGACAAACAACAAACAAGCAAAAAGCTGAAGGAGAGGAAACCTCGTTGTTCGTCCTTCATTTAAGAGGACCAATGACATCAGGAGGGCGGTGACTTGACTTGCAAGTGGATTGGATTGAAGTGAGGCAGGGCTGTGCAAAGTCCTCAGCCTCACTCTCCTCCAGGGTCATCAGGGTCCAGTGCAATTGTTGGAAAGAGCCCGGACTCTCTACCAGGTGACTTTGCCCTTGACTTCAGATGGTTTTCAGTGACTTTTCTTGATGTTAGCCTGGCCAGCTTGGAGACAGGCTTTGTGTCTGTTGCTTTCCAGAGCACGTGCACGATGTCTGGCACTTCATGGAGGGTTGGGCGATTGCTAATCATGCTTGGGAATGAGGAGCAGGCCTCAGGTTGTCATCAGGGATGCCATCCAAGACCTTCCAGATTCTTTAAAGAGCCATTACTGAGACCTCATAGTAAGCAGGGCCCAAGGAACCCCAGGTGTAGGTAACCTGGATGCCTCACTTTACTCCCCAAAAGGACATGTTCAAATATAGAAATAAGCCAGAACCTAGAAGAGGCCTGGACTGATGCAGTCAAGGGTTCTTTTAAAACAGTCTGCAGGAGGCTTGAGGAATATCAAAGTCCAGTACAAGAAAACAGGGAGACCACAACGAGACAGTAAAGCAAGCCAGCTTTTGGAGGGGAGATACAAAAGGAAGGGCAGTCAGGAAGAATGAGAGAAATAGGCCCCCTGGGCCTACAGTGGAGTTTGGTATTGTGGAAGAAGTAAGGGTGCCCCTTCTCCCACAAGTAAGGTCTGGTGGATTTTTATTGGGTTCTTATCTTTGTCTGGAAGGATTGCGGAGTCTGGACCTGTAGACTGGTGCTGATTCATGCTGCTGGGGAAAGAAAAGGCTCCTAGGGAACTGGCAGCGTAGTGCAGATTTAGAATCCCTCTGGCAGGAAGAGACGCTTTGGCCTCTTAACTGCTGGCCTTACTGTGACAGGGAGACTCAACTTCTCTATCAAGGGTTTTTGAATTTCTTTGATTAGCGGGTGAGAAAGGCCACTTAATCCTTACAAGGGAAAACCTAATTCTTTGTTCATTATAGAAATATTGTCCCTTGGATCTTCTTCAGAGGAAGCTGTGTCAGGCTGTGCAGATGGGTCTCTAAGGGTATCTCTTTTCCCTCTTGCTATCTGCAAGAGATTGAGACATGGTCTCGGCCAAGGTTCCTGACTACTCTTCCAGACCAAGCCTAGATAAGCCCCCTTTCCCAGCAGATTAGTAATGCCCAAAGTGCCCTGTAGCAACCTCTGGATGTTTCACAGGCTAGTCACATATGGAATTTATATCTACAACCTAACCACGGCTTCATTTTCAGCTCTCCTGTAGAATGTAGGCTCCTTGAAGGCAGGGACTGTGTGACATCTGTCTTTGTTTCTCCGGGACTAAGCACAGTGCCTGGCACATAGTAGGTGCCATAGTAGTTCATTCAGTTGTTTCAGTCGTATTCAACACTTTGTAATCCCGTTTGGGGTTTTCCTTGTCAAAGATACTGGCATGGTTTGCCATTTCCATCTTCAGCTCATTTTACAGATGGCGAAACTGAGGCAAACAGGGTTAAGTGACTTGCTCAAGGTCACACAGCTAGTAAGCGTCTGAGACCAGATTTGAACTCAGGTTCTTCAGACTCCAGGCCCAGTGCTTTATCCACCGAGCCACCCAGCAGCCCCAGGAGCTTAATAAATCTGTTCATTGACCAGAGTTTATAATTTACTCAGGAGTTTTAAAAAATGAGACCACCTCATTAGTGTCTTACCTTCTGTTGAAGTCTTTTTTGTGGTGGCAAGCAGGAAAAAGTGGTGTATGAGGTGTTTGCTAATGGGGTCTGCAGATAGAAAAAGTTCAAGAATCTAGAGTTAGCTGTGCGTCCGGAAGTGTTCAGGCACCTCGTCTTCAGTTTGCTGTCAGTTCATGAGGTAAGGGATAATGGGGGAGGAAAGAAAGCAGTTCCTGACAGTTTTTTTTTTCTGTTGTGTCTGGTTCTTTTGGATTCTATCAAAATATCAAAAAATGTCAGTTTTGGAAGGGACCTTAGTGGCCGTTTAGTCTGACTTATATCTGAAAGTTCCTACTATGACAATGCAACAAATACTGATATGGCCTTTCCTTAAAGACCTCCAATGAGGGAGAGCCCCCCACTTCCCTAGGTAGCGCATTGTTAGGGAATGATGCTCCCATTGTTAGGGAATCCTTCTTGGCATCAAACCTCAACTGGCTTCTTTGCCACTTTCACCTATGGATTGATCCTAGCTTGGCCCATTTGAGCCAGACAAAACAAGTTTAATCTTTTCTAGAAGGGATCCCCAATGGGGCAAAGGGAATTCCAGTCCAGTGAAAAAAGGCAACTGACTTGTAAGTTAGTTTATAAAATCCCTTGTTCTTCCCCTTCCTGAGTTATGAAACAGGAATCCCCAAAGCTAGCCTTTGTTGGACCCCAAAACCCAGAGCTAATCCATCTCTCTGAGGCTCTCTTCTCAGGGATGTTTGACATTCAATTAAGTTCAATTAGCTTGGGTGTCCTTACCATTGCTGGAGACAAGAATTATTTCCATCTTGGCCCCCAACAGCTCACTCCACTTTGCATTCTAACCTCCCCTAAGCTCTTCCCAAATGGACAAAATCTGCCAGGGCCGAGAAAAACATCTGTGATGTCTTAGGCCACGGCAGTAGCCTCCTCCTATGGCCCTTTCTTCTTCTCTATGCTTCCAGGTCAGGAAGAACTAGGCCATTAAAAGAACACCCCCCAAAAAAAACCAACCCACTGAGGTATCTGGAGTGATGACGGGGCCGGAAGGTTCTTTCCTGATTCGATCCCAGAGGGATACGACAGCCTGAGATGGCCCAGGTGCCTCCCTTCCTCTCAGGGGTTCCATCATAGCTCTGGATTGAAACCCCAAGGGAAGCTGGTAGGACAAACAGGGGGAGCATCTTTTTGAGTGGGAGTGTGTGTGTGTGTGTGTGTGTGTGTGTGTGTGTGTGTGTGTGTGTGTAAAGTACAGTCTTTCCAAGGGATGTTCCCGTTTGGTACACTCGGCAGGCTTTTGCAGGGGAATGTATGTCTGCCTGCAGTTGTAGGCTGAAACATGAATGGGTGTAGCTGTCTGCAGGTGTTTGAATGGCTTGTAGGTTTCTGTGAATGAATGCATTTGTGATGAAAGGTGGATGTTTGTAGCCATGGGCAGGTAGCTGACTGGCTGACTGGCTGTAGGTTTCTGGGGGGCTGGGGGTGAGGAAGCATCTTTTCTGAACGGGGTGTGAGCAGACTGGGGTGGCATGGTCATCTCTCCCGAACATCTGCCTTCTTGCTGCCTCCATGGTGGCACAAGATGTTGGCCACCGTCACTTCTTGTCCGGACGCTCAAAAAGGGAAGGGGAGGGTGGAGAGAGTGGGCAAACGTGTGGTCAGTGTGCCTGGGCTCTCCCCCAGTTACCAGGGAGTAGCCGCAGGTGAACTCAGGCATTAGTGTCTTGTCCTGGTGCCCAGCCCATCTGTTTGTTCCACAGTCCCCCCACCTCTCCCCCTTGAGGCTAGGGACAATCATTTCCTAGTGTCTCGGACTGGAGATTTCCCCAACCCCAGCCTCCTCCACTCCAGGGAAGGTAGAAACAAATACATTCCGCTCATGACTTCCAACTTTCATGTTAGGAAAAATCTTTTCAGGTCCCCCATCTCTCTTCTAGCTAGATTTCCAGAGATGAAAGGTAAAGGGTTTTTTTCTGTTAGGAAGTACTGAGATTCAGAGGCAATTGGGCATGTGGGAGGGGGAATCCTTGCTGCAGGTGGGAGGGGAAGGAGGAGGGGGAGAAGAAGGAGAGGGGGAGGGGATGGTCATTCGATCTAAAATCAAATGCTACCACTTAAAATGCATCAGTGCCTGGCCCTCTGTTCCCTTTCTCCAGCTCTCACCACCTCCCTTGTCCGGGGAAGATGGCCTCAGAGCCTTGTCCTAGCACAGAACAACCCTAATTAGCCTTCTCGTTTTCAGTCCCAGCAGAGGCCAAAGGCTGAAGGGGTTACAGACACTAACCTCTTCTCTGAAATTCATCCAGGGGCAAGACTGCAGCCCACTTGGGGTGGGTGGAGAGTTTTGTCGGGGGGAGGAGGCTAGGACACTGGAGAGGGACAACTCTCCGAAAATTAACCTGCCCTTGGAGACATGATCTCTACCATGAACACTTCCCCCACCCCCATTCTCCCAATCTCTCCCTTCTTCCCTTCCCACTCCCCTCCCAGTTCACAGAATTACAGCATCTCAGAGTTGGAACATTCCTCAGAGACCCTTAAATCCAGAACAATTCCCTCTAGCTCAGTCCTAACACTGGTTTATCTTGAGTTAATAGGGGAAATGTACGTATATGTGTTTTCTTCGTATTCTGTGTGTGTATATGTGTGTGTAGAAAAGTGATTCTAGTTTGAGCTGGTCCAAATGCAATCTCTTATAATGAAGGCCAGTTTATTGCACATAGTAGGTGCTTAAGGAATATTTGATGAATGAATGCATGTGTTCATGAATGAATGAATGCATGTGTTCATGAATGAATGAATGGAAACCAAATGGAATGGTATAGACTGTATTGTGTATGTGAAGAAAGCACCGGATTCTCACTGGAACACCAGCCCAACAAGGAACAAATAAGCAGATTAGAGATTTAATTCCCCCTTCCCTTACCCCCCTGCCCACTAAACTTAATCGCATTTTGGTGGGCTGCTGTGACCTTTCTGCCAAATAAACATGCAGAAAGGAGCATTCCAGCCCTTGTGTTTATGAATGCACTGTCTCTGTAAATCATGAACGCCCTGGTGCATTGTGTTTGTATGAATGGGGGCTGCATGGGCTGGCCAGAAAGACACGTGAGACACGTGGGGTGGAGAATTAGGACTTTAAAAAAATGAATTGAGAAAAAAATTAATGGGAGAGCATGAATGGTGGATGCAAAAATAAACCTCACCCTGCCCCCTTCTTTTCTTTCACCTCCCCTCCCCCATAGCAACAAGGTGCACCAATTTCATTAATAGGAATTCTTCGCCTTCTATAGATAGATCAGTTTCTCCTATGTGGTCCCTTGTTCGCCACCTTTCCCTGGACCACACAGCTAAAAACAGAAAGCTAGAACACAAAAGATTCCGCAGTCAGCTCAAGCAGGGGGTTATTTTTAGATCAGAAAAGGGGAAAGGAGGGTGGGGGGAGAGAAGCCGTTCTGGGTTTTGCGATCTAATTTTGTCTTTTTTTTTTTTTATCCCATCACTGGTATTTTCCATACAATCTGATTTCTATTTGGCTCCTAGAAAAGGAACAGATCTAGGGCTGAAAATTCTGGAGCTTATGGCTGATTCTAGCTAGTAGCCTTTCTTCACCAGGCTCCAACTGAATTAATTTGATACTATTTTTGAAAGTCAGTGTTTCTAAGGGAGACCTAATGACGCACTGACGTCAATGCAGGTCAATAGCACAAACTGCTGGAACCGAGTGTGCTACACAGAGCCAGAGCTTGGAGGCTTTTCAAACAGCCCCAACTCTGCAAATATCCCAGCTTTGCAGGGGCGGGGCGGGGGGGGGGGAGGGAATCGAGTGTGCTGTAGGCAGAGACCCCCCACTCTCTCCCCCATCTGAACCCCAAGAATATTGGTGCATGACATTCAAAGGCAAAAAAGTGGGTAAGAGGAATCCAAACAGATCCAATCAGACGCACTGCAGTTCAAAAAAAATCATACCTGTCAAAGCAACCGTATGTAATCCATGCACACACGCACAGAGGCACACATTTACGTTCTGAATGCAATGCATATCATTAGGGTCTATCTATAAATAGACCCAGAGATGCGTGCATTGCAATTTGGTCCCCAAACAGGATTTTCAAACGTGGGTGATGAGTTCTTGGGCTCTGATCAGTTACTCAGGAGGTGCCTGAATGTGTGGGGGTGGGTGCGTGGGAGGGGGCTGCCTCCTCTCACACACACATACTCTCTCCCTCTCTCTCTCACTCTCTCTCTCTCTCCCTCCCTCCCTCTTCCTCTCACTCTCTCCCTCCCTCCCTCTCTCCCTCTCCCCTTCTTCCTCTTCCTCTCCCTTCTCCCCCTCCCCTTTCTTTTTCTTTCTTTCTTTCTCCATCTCTTCTCCCCCTCCTCTCCCTCTCTCTTCCCCTCCCTCTTCCCCTCCCCCTCCTTTTTCCCTCTCTCTCCCCAAGTCTGGCACTGAACAACGAACTGTTTTGCCTTGCTCCCGGGAAGAGTGCAGACACATTACGTGAAATCCAGAGCGTTTTGCGTGGTGTATTTAAAACGCTTCACTCACCTCTCCCATCCCCTCACCAGTCTTTCCAAATTTCCCTAGAAATCTGTGTAAGGATTGCGGATGGGAAAACATTTGCAAAAAAAAAGTGAGGAGCCTTTTGCCAAAGGTAGGTTCCACTGTGAACTGTCTGTTGTGTTTGGCTTTTGCAAAGTTTATGGTGTCAGTTGATAAATGTTTGGAGGGGTAGGCTTATGTGGCTAGCCATGATCACTGTCTTTCTCATCAAACAAGTGCATTTTACAAATTGTTGGAACAGGTTGTTCTGGGTGTCCTATGTATTTGATTTTTGCAGCGGGGATGTCAATGACAAGACATACTCACAGCTTAAACTGGGAAGGAGAAGCTCCTGTTCCCTTTTCTCCCTACTAGTTTGCCTCCTTGGGAGAGGGAATCTTTAGGGTGGCCACTCTTTACTTTCCCCAGATTTTGGATTAGCTCCCAGTCAACAAATAACCTCAGACTTGTAATTATCTTGCACATTAAAATTTAATTCCAAAAAGGCTTAAAGTCAGCAGCATCTGAGCAAAGTGGGGAAAGTTGTTGGGGGGGCAGGGAGTGAAAGGGCTAGTTGGGGGAGAGAGCACGAACGTGGCATTTCTTGCAGATAATTTTCCCACCATTTGGGGGAAATACTGGGGCCTTAGTGGGTGTAACCAAAATAATACCCACCAGTTAATGGTAAAATAAAATTGAGCCCCCTGCCATTACCAGAACAAGAAACTGCTACAATCCACAACCACCTGTAGAGGGAAATCTTTATGCATGATTTCTTATGGCTGTTTTTAAACGGGAAAAACAGCTTGCATTTGTGACTGGCAAACTTTGCAGCATTAGGGCAAGAGATGCTCTCTCTGCAGGGTGTGGGGGCTAATTTGCAGGGACGGTAGGGGAAAGGGGAGGGGGTGCTGGCTCAGTGCCAAAGTCCTTTCTAAATTGGGGATCTCTGGTGTTTGATCACTGGCATCTTTAGGTTGGAGCCAAAACAGACATATGGATAAAGGAAGGGAAGCTGGGGAGGGTGGGTGGGTTGGGTAGAGAGAGTGGGGAGAAGACAGACTAAGAGTTGTATATAAAGTGAGGGTGGGCCTGGAAGAAAAACCAATCTATGAATAAATCTCTCCTGTCTTTTCCTGCTAATCTTGACTGCAGCTTCACGTTGAAAGGTGGTTATCAACAAGTGTTTCTCCTGAGAAGATTAGTTGTAACTGACTTTCAAGGGTTTTTCTAAGCTTGGTAAATCTGCCAGGGAGGTTATTGTTGGGGGGAGAGGGAGTTGTACTTTTGTCACAAAGGGATTTAGGGTAGGGGGGGGAATCTTGAACACCCAATCATTTAACCAAAGAGACTTGAGTTCAAATTACACAGGGGACTCAGAAGGGAATGAGAGGAATTTAAGTGTTTGAACCGTTCATCAGGAGCTTTACCATCAGTAAGAAGGATCCAGCTCCTGATATTGTCTTGGACCTAAAGTCAATAGGAATTCCATGTGTCTGAGAGCAGAATTTTTTTTTTGATCTAGGGAAACAGGGCATCGGGCTTTGCTGCAGGGTTCTCTCCTGCAACGTCTTCTAGGAAAGCTGAATCACTACCACTCCAAAGAGCAGCTACATCTGGGGGTGGGGGGAAAGCACGATGTCTGTTTGAGAAATGAAGTAATCCAACAGTCATTTGAGGGCACAATCTGAGTGTCTGCTTGCAATGGGGCAGGAAGGAGGTGGGTAGGAAACAGGGAAACTCCTTTTGGTTGGAGATAGATGTTGGTACCCAAGACCCCCACTGGTTTCTAGGCTTTGGGAACTAAGGACCAGATTCCTGGGATATGATATGAAGAGGGGTAAGCAGTGGGGATGCTGAATCAGGGAACCTCTCGCACCCTCTTCTATAACCACATCAGGGTCCTTTACAGCATAGCTTGGGGATGGAGCAGTGCTAAGGAGCAGGTGGCAGCCAGAGGATGAGGGAGGTAAGTGAAGGCCGTGGGGAAGACCATGATGTGAGGGTCTGAGGGCTCTAATAATGAAGGCACCTCAAGCATAGCTAGCCCCAATGTGAAGTGAAGGGTAGAGGCCACAGGGCTGGACAAGAAGATTAGACTAGCAGGCTCAGAACTGTACCTTTGATAAGCCAAGTTCATTTATCTCAGACCCACTAAGAGAGCACAGGCCTCAGCTTGAGAAGTGATCCTCTCTGGTGAGAGTGCAGAGGACTCCCAATATCTGCCTATTTAGCAGGGGGTTAAATCAGGGAGCTAGTCTGACATCATCTCTCTCCGAGGGGGCTCACTCAAGGGGAGGAGAGACTCAGAGTGCTCAGGCTTCTTGCCATGTTTGCTGTGTATTCTGCCAGGCTCTTGACCTGTCTGAGGGTCTTTAGGAAGCAATGACATCATTCCTGCAGCCCCTCCCAAGGGGAAATTGCTTCTGCTCTCCACTAGGGGCGCCAGGAGAATAAGGGGATTATCTGAGCCATATGATTACCTATACCTATGTCTCATTTGCATTTTTCTGGATTCTGATGTTTCCTGCAGATCCCTCCAACCAAAAAAATAAACAAACAAAAAACCTCTCACTTACCATTAGCCATCTCCTCCCCTTCTGCTCCCCCCACCCAATAAACAAAACTCACTGGGTTCCTGTGACCCTGGGACTTGACTTTAAGGGGTCTGAGAGTTAGATGTATATTTTTTGCTGTCCTTTTCAACCTGGTTTTGAAGGTGCCATCAGTAAAGTTGGGAATCCTCATATACTAGACTGAAACCTTTCTACAGGGTCATGGCAAGGACTGTCCTTCATTCATTCTCATTTCACATGCAAACTGAGAAATAGCTGC
The DNA here is from genome assembly GCF_011100635.1 of Trichosurus vulpecula. Lineage (NCBI taxonomy): Eukaryota > Metazoa > Chordata > Mammalia > Diprotodontia > Phalangeridae > Trichosurus > Trichosurus vulpecula. The sequence continues at coordinate 254,814,476 of NC_050578.1, forward strand.
TTGGGTACATGCGTGCATGTAAGCACCCACATGTCCACATCCTATACATGTATTTTATACACATCCTCATACTCCAAGAGATCTGTGACCTCATCCGTACACATGTGCCTTCTGGTGGCTCAACCCACCCACCCCTGTGCATCCTACGTGATTCTTGTCCATGTCTTGCTATAAGTTTGCCATAGGAGGCCCTCTGGAAGAGGTGGGAAACCTTCCTGGCTTTCTGGGCTGCCTGTGAAGCACATGGACTCTCTGTCCAATATTCCTCGATCTCAACATGCTAAAATGCCTCAATCTCACTGCTATAATCAGGGGCCTGGGCCAGGTGATCTCTGAGATTTATTTTAGCTCTTGACATTCTGTGATTCTGGACGTGGGCTGACAGATAAGCAGCCTCCCACTCTATACACACATACACACACACACACACATGTCTTCCTTCGAGGCTGTAGATGGCTGCCACTAGTAATTTAGAGGCAGAGCGAAGGTACCTTAGTCATGCAACAAGCCTAAGTTTGCCTTGGTTTTTACTCACGCAGTTCAGGGCTTCAAGCCTCCTCCCCCTTTGCTTGTCCCATGAGATAGTTGGGGAATCACTCATCATCCCACTCATGAGGCAAGTGAAGGAAGGTTCAGCTGGGCTCCCAGCATGCATCTGTGGTACAGTAGAAAGAGCACAGGGAGTGGGAATCAGAGGTTCCAAGTTTGAATTCTGGCTTTGACCTGTCCTGTGTTATCTTGGCCAGCTTATCTGAAGACTCAGACAAGGTGTCCACCAGGGTCTCTGCCAGTTCTCAATCTGCCATCTTATAAACTCTTGTTACCTTTGGTAGAGTCATGTTCTTCGATCTCTTTGTGGCAGGGCAGCCTAGAATCCCTTTTTATTTCATAGGAGGTTGGGGGCGGGGGAGTAGGGAAATAAGAATCCACCAACGGCAGTATATCACCAAGGCTTGGTCCTGACTTTCCCAGCATTTACAGAGTAAAAACCCTGGTCTGAGGAGTCATCAGCTGTTTCCTCCCTCAAGCAGCTGTATTTATCTTTATATGGAAGCAGGGAAGAAGTCTGACCCTCCAAACTCCAAGGCAGCTAGGTGGTACACTGGATAGGGCACTGGGCCTGGAACCAGAAAGACCCAAGTTCGAATCCAACCTCTGACACCAACTTTGTGACCCTGGGCAAGCCACTTAAGCCTCTGCCTACCTCAGTTTCCTGAACTGCAAAATGGGGATAATTAATAAAAACCTTAATAAAACAAACTTTGGACCAAATGAGATAATATTTGTAAAATACTTTAACACCGTGCTTATCAGATAGTAAGGGCTTAATAAATGCTTGTTTCCTTCCTCCCAACACCCCCAAATCTTGCTCCTTTGCATGCTCTCTTCTCTTTTCAGTCCTACTTGGTGAAGGATGGGCCAACTTGTTTCTTGGTGATGATATCACAGATGTGATGGGGGAGAAGGAGAAGAGAGGAGGAATAGAGGAAAGAGATACCTTTGCCTTATTTTCCAGGACCAACTAAATCCAAAGGTTGGAGCCCAGACCTGAGAGATAGAGAATCCAAAGTCTAGTTTGTGCCTGATCACCAATGTGCTTAACAAAGTGCTCCAATGCCATTACATTCTCTGAGCTTCGCTTTTGCCATCTTTCAAACGAAGGGCAAATGAGGGTTACTGTCTCCCTACCAACATAATGATCATTTAAAAGAATCTGACAAAAATTCCTTCTTCTACCCCACTTAAAGCTGCCCAATAGCCCCTGAGATCCAGGATGCCAGTGTCCAAAAGGCAGCTCTATGGGCGTTGAATTTAGCTGATGATATGGATGGCAAAAGTCATGAGTTAATATGTCTTTAAATCCTTAGCTTAGCCCAAGAAAAAGGATGGGAAAAAAACCCTTCATTCCGTTCATCTCTCTTCCCTCCCTTTTTTCTCTTATTGAATTTATTTTTCATGACAAACCTTCTTGTGTTTTCCCTTTATTTCTGTCTGGGGTCTTTGAGGCAAGATGAGGGGCCACCAGAGAGATAGGAGAGGAAATAGAATTGACTTAAAATGGTGAGGGAAACCTCAGCATTCCTTTAGGATATGTATGGATAGTTTTTGCATCTCAAAAATTAAAGATTTGGACTAGAATGATCTCTGAAGTCTTTTCCATGTCTAAATTTCTGTCCCATTTAGAGGAGGCATTGTCCCACCATTGGTAGGATGTACACCTTTAAGGGGTTTTTTCACTAGTAGTAAGGATGGATTTGGGCTGATTCATCCCTTTGGATGGATCCCATTTGGGACACTCATTTGAGAAATGGCTTGGCACCCAGGAAACAGGAAAGCTCGTTGGCCCTCCATTTTTACAAAATGGACACGTGGGCTATGATGGTCAATGATAATGGTAGCTCTGTGATTATTCTGAAAGACCAATCAATAAATAAGTATTTATTGAGCACCTGATATGCTTAGGACACATATTCAGATGTATGAATCCCTGCTCTTTCCCATTTCACTGCTTCCCAGGGATCTCTCTGAACCACAAAGGGAAACATGTTTCCTGCCTGAGCGAGACTGAACTTTGGTGGTCCGTGTATAGTCCCTTCCAGCTATGTTGAAAGCACCCCTTCACTATCTAACATGAGAAGGTTTTTCCCACTGCCATTGGATTTACTGGATTTGAGAATCTTGCAAAGAGAGGAAGAGGCACACTGAAGGGTGGTTATTCTGTTTTTACAATCCCTTCTTAATTCCCTCTTCTCTGGGCCCAGAAGGGTTGTTATTCTAAACACAGTGGTATAGCCTGTTGTACATAGTAGGCACTTAATAAATACTTCTTGAATTTTTTTGACTCTCCTCCCATCAAGAAAAAGGCCAAGTGCTTTCTTCTGAGGCTTTTGCTCAGCCACAGAGGCCAGAGGATTCAGCCCCAGAGGGGACCTTCAAATCCACCCCCCTCATTTTACAAATGAGGAATGAGAGGGAATGACTTGCATATTTAAACAGGTATTAAGTAGCAGAACCAAGATGTAAACCTAAGTGCTGCACTGTTTCCACTGGGTCACATTCTCTAAGAAATTAACTACCTGGGTTTGCCTTTGACCAGAATAAATGCCTTCTAGGCCAGGAAGAGAGGATGCTGGGGGACCCAGTCCTTAGCCTTGCTTCTGAAACAGCCAGCTTAGGTGTGGTGAGTGACCCTTATGGTGGACATATCTGAGAACCTCAGCTGCTCGGAGCCAAACTGAGTCTTCTGGTACTTTGGCCCAGAGGCTTCAAGATAGCAGGCCATGATGACTGCTTTCCAAGAGGTGTTAGAGACTTCCACATTCAGTAGTACGGGCACTCTCAGGTGCACTTGTGAATCCCTCACACATCATAAGCAACTTCATGTGCTTCTTTATGGACAAATAAATAAAGTATCCCCTCCCTGTGCCACTTTGTTCCGTGAGATACAGGGCATGGAGAATCTTGGACATGGGCCCCAGGATTGCTGATGATCCTAATTAAATGTTTTTAGATTAATTTTTTTAATTAATAAAAATCTATTTTCTCTTCCACCTCTTCCCCCAAACAAAAAAAAGAAAAACAGAACCCTTTGTAACAAATCTACATAGTCAAACAAAAATTCCCACATTGGCCATATCCAAAAAAACCATGTCTCAATTTACACCTTGAGTCCATCAGTTCTTGGTCAAGAGGTAGAGAATACGTTTTATCAGTGGCCCTCTGAAATCATGGTTCATTGATCAGAATTCTTATTTCTTTTGGAATTGTTTTTCTTTATAATGTCATTGTCTTATAAGTAATTCTCCGGGTTCTTCTCACTTCCATTTGCATCATTTCATACAAATTTTCTCTGCTACAAATGTTTCTCTGCAACATCTCTTTCATCATTTTTAGGGTACAATTGTATTCCATCCCATTCATATGCCATATTCTGTTCAATTATTCCCCAATTAATGGGCACCCCTTGGCTTCCAGTAGTTTACCACCACAAAAAGAACTGCTGCAAATATTTTTGCATATATATGACCCTCATTAAAACTGGAAAGCGAGTTGCTTATCATTAGTCTCTTGTACCTTCTGTTATTGTTACTTAGTTATATCTATTTGTGACCCAATTTGGGGTTTTATTGGCAGAGATATTGGAGGGTTTGTCATTTTCTTCTCATTTTACCGATGAGGAAACTGAGGCAAACTGTGAGTTGCCCAGGGTCACACAGCTAGTGAGTGTCTGAGGCCAGATTTGAACTCAGGAAGATGAGTCTTCCTGACTCCAGGCCCAAGACTCTATGTACTATAGTGCCATCTAGCTACCTTCTTTTACCTTAGTCCAGGCCTTGGTTTTACCAATCTGCAGACTGGTCTAATTATTGGTCTGATGCTTAGAAGGGAAGGGATGATTCAATAAGTACTATCATTGCCCATGAATACTTGATGCAATTCTGAGGATTCTAGAGCAAGATTAATGGACCCAGTTCCTATGATGGAGGTATTCTCAGGATCTTTGGATGAAAGATCCTATGTAAGTGACGGGCACCACTCTCCAGTGCCACAATACTGAGAGCTACTAATACTGCAGGGTTTGCTAAAGTCTTTGAGCAACCAGCTTTTAGGATCATCTGGTAGCTATCATCCTGCTTATGTTTCAGTCCAGACTCATGACAATATAATTTCCTACCTGCTTGGGAGACACATCTAGCCCAGCATTCCCAGCAACACCCATAGATCCTCACCATTGATGAAGATTTTAACCATTGGGAGACTGGCCTGCCCTTGCTTTTGAGCAGTCTCCACCCCCAATATCCCACTTCTCTGGATGCTACTCAAGAGTTTATTACTCCTTGGAAGGAGTTTGAGGTCAACAGGAATCATTTTCTTGCAGTTTTTACCTCTGGGAGAATCTAGGCAGGAAGACCATGTGAACAGATGGAAGGGATTAGGCACTGGGCAAGGTATAAATCCATTCCTACCAGGGACTTAATTGAACCATCAATCCAAAATCATGGCAGAGAGTACTACTGACTTACTGAGTTCCAGATTTAACCCAAATAGTCATTTTAGAAAAGAGACATCAAAGTGTAGTGGATAAATTGCTGTTCTCAGAACCAAGATGACCTGAGTTCAAGTCCTCTCTCTGACACATACTGACTGTGTGACCCCATACAAGTCACTCACCGTCTCAGTGCTCTAGGCAACTATGTAACACCATGAGTCAAAGAGACTATTACTGTTCTTGAGTTGTGTCCAACTCTCCATGACCCCATTTGGGGTAGAGGTACTAGAGTGGTTTGCCATTTCCTTCTCCAGCTCATTCTGCAGAAGAGATTGAGGCAAACAGGAGTAAGGGACTTGCCCAGGGTCACACAGCCGGGAAGTGTCTGAGGCTGGATTTGAACTCAGGGAGATGAGTCTTCCTGACTCCAGGCCCAGTGCACTGTGCAGTGTGGCGCCTCCTATAAGGTATAACTGAAAGCTACATCTACCGATGTCAACCTGTGTTGGTAGGTTGAGTTTATTCATCTAGAGCGGGGGTTCTTCACCTACTTTGTGTCATGACCCCTATGGCAATCAGGCAAAGCCTAAGGACCCCCTCTCAGAGGCATGTTTTTAAATACATAAAATAAAGTACATCGGATCACAAAGAAACAAATATACTGATATGCAGTTAACAGATGTTTTTTTAAAACCCAATTAATGGACCCCAGGTTAAGAACCCCTGATTTAGGTAATTTCCTATACCAATGGAATCACAAATCCAATCTCCATCCCTACTGATTTTGGAAAAATTAAAAACTAGAAGAACTGTTCTCTTTCCTTGCTCTCTTTTCTTAAACAGAGTGAAGCATTTTGAACCAAACTCAACCTAGGTATTTTCTTAAATTGTTGAACGGCAACCAGATAATAATATCAGAATATTTTCTGAATTAGTTAATTTGTTTCAGTGCCTATATCTAAAGAAAGGCCATTAAGGATTATGAGATCATAGAGACAGAGCTAGAAGGTACCTCAGAGGCCCACTAGTCCAACTCCTCACCTTATAGATGACCAAGGAGGCCATGGATGTTCAAGTGACTTGCCCAAGGTCACACAGTTAGTAATCCATGGTCAGAGTCAGGTCTTCTATTTCTAGAATCAGTGCTCTTTCCAGTATACTCTGAAGTAGAGAGAGAGGTCCTAAGGCTTGAAGATGATCTCTCTCCTTTCCCACATGCTGTTGGCATCTAGGGTCTTTAAAGCCCTGTTCTGTTGTACAACATATCTATAAATCAGGTAAAAACTTCCTTATTTTCTCTCTTTAAATTTGCCTCCCTAAACTTACCTCCTTGCTTCCTTCTAGAAAGGTAGAATTTGGGGTCAGGAGCAGTTAAAGTGGACCAGGGCCACAGGAGGGGTCCTTGGAACTTTGGAGGAAAAACTTCTCCCCAGAACTTTGGGCTTTCTTTATATGTTACTTTTCCTCTTCATACCTACTTACATCCACTTTCGGGATCCAGGAAAAAGGTACCAAAGTGTGTGAAATATGCCTGTACTCACCCAAAGATGTCCATATGACTTTGGATTCAACCCCTTCTGCCACATGGAGAATCATCTATTTAGAGTTGAAAGAGATTGTCGAAGTCATATGTTCCAAACCCTTTGTCTTTTAGAAGGGAGGCATCGTGGTATAGTGGATGGGCCACTGAACTTGGAGTCAGAAAGTCTTGAGTTCAAATCCTGCCTCAGGTGCTTACTCATTATGTGACCGTAGGCAAATTACTTTCTGTGCTTTAGTCTCCTTTTCTGTAAAATGAGGGAGTTAAACATGATGACTTCTAAGGTTTCTTCCAGCCCTGAATTTATGATATTATGAAAATGAGTCCCCGAAAGTGATTGGCCAGTGTCACCCAGGTAAGACGTGGTACATCTGGGATTCAAACTGAGTTCCTCTGATTTCAAATTCATCAGGCTTTCCACAACTATGCCCCTTTGTTAAAGGTGATGACATCAACTTATTGACTGTTAACAAGATGAATAGAGCTTAGCCAAGTCAGTAGAAACCAGAGATGAAGGGAAAGTCACTGAGAAAGTCCATTCTCTCTCACCACATCCAGAGATGAAAGAAAACTGTGAATGGATCTCACACGAAGAAGGTCCCCATAGTGTACCCTGTCCTCCCAGGGCACAGAGAAATCTGGCCTTGAGCTGCAAACCCAAATTCCAGCCATCCAGCCTATCTCTTTCATATGTATCAAAAGCTATTCTCCCAGTGGTATAAAAATTCATTGTGTGAATGTGTATGCCAGTCAGTTACCCTTTAGATGCCAACAGTGAGAGGTAGAAGGTGACCTACTCACTCCTTAATGCCTATTTTGTTTGCCTGAGAGACAGATTACTTTTCCCTAGTGGGTCCGTGATTAAAATGGACCCAACAGAAACACCAGCTGTTTTGGATGCAGGGTAACTGGCTGCTCTTTAACAAGGAAGCTATGAGAGTCCCACTGCCCAGATTTGCCTGGCATCTGAAAAACACTCCCACCAAAAATGTGCTTCTTAGAGAAGCCAACAGGGAGTCAAAAGGCAGTGTGCCCTCTGCTCTCCATGCAGCAGGAAAAAAGATTAGGAATCAAAAAGGTTGGGAGTCAAAAGACCTCAGGGTGAGTCTTGGCTATGCTTCCTATTGCTTTACTGCATGACCATTAGCTATATCACTTATTTAACCTCACTGGACCTCAGCCTACTCCTTTGTCAAATTAGGTGATTGGATGAGTTGATCCATAAAGTTCCATGACTTTAGAATTGTAAGAGATGTCATAAGTCAGCTAACCTAATCCTCTTGGTTTTACACATGAGAAAATCGAGGCCACCCTTAGGCAAGCCTAAGGTCCCAGAGGTCATGAGGATAAGAGTCTGGATTTGAACTCTAGTCCACTGGAGAAAGAAATGGCAAACCATTCTGGCATCTTTGCCGAGAGAACCCCAAATGGGGTCACAAGGATTCAGATATAACTCAACAACAACAAAGTCAAAGTACTTTGCTTCCTCCTGTTCTGATTTTAGGGAATAAGGGAAGTTTGCTTCTGCAGCTTCCAGGGCCATTTCAACCTTCCTATTCTTTCTCCAAGAGGCAAACTGCTCAGGAGATTCCTCCAACTAGAAAACCAGATTTGCCAATTTTCAAGACAAAGCTGGTGCCACCTGAGAAATCAATCTTTTCTGGCTAGAAGGCTAGATTCTGGATTCACACTGCTTAGAAAATGCCCCCTCTTCTAACTGTGAAGCAGAGGTTCAAGAATAATCTTGTCTATGAACTTCAGGCTCAGAGAATTTGCGCAAACATATCTGTCCTTCTATGCCAAGGGAGTCATTAACTGTTCCTGGTGCATGTGTACCTTCAGTCTTTCCAGAGGGAATGCAAAAGGAAAAAGAAACCCCAAAATCTTGATGAAGAAGTTGGATCCCAAGCAAGAATCTGTCTTCAAGAGTTGGGTTCAAAAGTCATCTTGAGGGTAGCCTCACTAAAATCCTGCCCTTAGGATTGCCCTCAAGTGTGTGTGTGGGGAGGAGTGTCCAACCAAATCAAGCTGTCCTGATCATTAAGACTTAATCAGGAGTTGTCATTTCTTCTCTTAATAAGGTGCCAGTGAGCACTTCCACATTCCCTAATGTAGAAAGGTATGGACCATCAATGGTTCCAAATAGAGGTCATTTTCTATAAGCTCATCACATTGATCAGGCAAATCTGCTCCCATCAAAATCTCATCTCCCCTTTCCCCCATATAGGCAAATCTGGGCCTTTTTGAATACACTCCAGCCCCAATCAGGAACTTGTCCTTTCTGTATTTTCAGCAATTGTCCAGAAGACCAAAGCCCATTCTCAATCAAGAGATTGTTGCTCTCAGTGCATAGGAGTAATCACACACACACACACACACACACACACACACATCACTACCACCACCATCAACAACAGCCAACTACCACCGCCGCCAGCAACCTTCAAATTCTTGCCCAATATTTCACAGTCTTTAGTGGTGCTTTCCATATTCTGACAGAATCATTTGTACCCACATGAGTGACCAAGATCAGGAGTGGTCAGTAGTCATCTGGTTGGAGAGGTTTTAGGAAGGTTTTGCTTACATGCCTCAGGAAGACAGTAAACTTTTCTGTTGTTATCAGGTTGACAAATAACTACTCTATAGGCAAGGAGTCACAAATTTGTCTTTTCTCCCTCTGACCCATACTAGATAAGCTCTCCCTTAAGAGCACCTGTGGGTCTATATCATCATGATGCCTTGGAGTTTAAGCTTCTGGTTCATCATCAGAGGGTCCCAGCTACCTATTCTGAGTTTAACAACTGTTGGCTGATCCTCCTTTCCTTCTCCTCTGAGTCACTTTTTCCACTCTCCAAATTCCTGATACATGTAAGGACCTTACTCTTCCAATTCAGATCGTATTTCTTCTTTGTTTTCTCACCGAAGCCCTTCCATCTTTAAGAGAAGATTTCATTGTCCCTGATAATTTGGACAGTGAAGAGATGGCTCTTTGCCATCTCTTCCAGGTGGGAGACCAGGCTGCACTTTAAGCGTAGATGACAATTATTCATTACCTAGATAACATCACAGATGGAAGAGAACAGGAAAGTATTAAGTTCGTACTATGTACCAGGCACTATATTAAGGTCTGGAAATACAAACACAGCAAGAAAGACTCTTTTTGGCCCTCGAGGATCTTATATTCTAATAGAGGAAGAAAACACAGAGGGGAGTGATGGCCAGGGAGGAGTATTTTGGTAGTATCGATTTGATTATGGTTCTCAGAGCTAGTATAGGGAAGAGGAGGTTCACGAGCAGGGAGGGTACATGTTAGGTACATAGCATAAAGATGGCCAGGGAGTGGTATGGTGGCTCTTTGTCCAAGCTACATGTGGCCAATGTTCACCAATGTTCACCAATCACAAGTCCAGGTCAAAGTAATGTGCCAGAGCACAGGAAAATGGAGGTAGCCAAGGATGGTAGTGATGATGATGATGATGACAATCAGATTGTGAGCACAGATGCAAAATGTGAAACCAGTAGAAAAGGCGTTCCTCTCATTCTGGCTCCTAAGGCTCCCAAATGTCAGCCATGTTGGGGAAAATATGGAGGGTATTTTAAAAAAAATGGAGGAGGAGCTGCACCTTGATTGAATGGTTAAGAAATGGGCCCCCAGACTGAGCTATTAGGTCAAAAAGGAAAGGGCATGGAGGGGAGCCCCAGGAGGACAATGTGACCCCAATCCCACTGGTTCTTGAATTTTCTGCCTACAAGTGGCCATTTTTTAGTAATTTTTTTTATTTTAAACAAACACAAAATGAGAAAAGAAAAAATACCAGGTACACAGCAGAGCATAAGAAAGGATTCAATATAAAATAGTAAATTTCCATCTCGAGAAAGCCTATATGATAAATATTACTCATTGTTTTCAAAGCTGTCCAGCTTTTCTTTGCCTCCTTGTAGGTTTTTTTTGTTCTCTGCTGTGTACTTTTTGCTTCATTTCTTCCCCTCCCTCCTCCTACCCCACCCTAAAGAAGGCTACAATTAAGCTCAAATATATATACATATACACGAATATCTATAAACATACACATATTACACCTATACACTCAAAACTGTACTATGCTTATTTCCAACTGTCATCTGTTTCTCTGAAGGTGTATAGTGTTTTCCCCCCACTTAATAGTATTTTTTTTCTAATTACATGTAAAGATAGTTTTTAACATTAATTTTTGTAAGATTTTGAATTCCAAAATTTTCTCCCTTCTTCCCTTCCCTTCTCCCTCCCCAAGACAGCAAACAATCTGATTTAGGCTATACATGTACAATCATGTTAAACATATTTCCACATTAGTCGTGTTGTGAAAGAAGACTCAGAATAGAATGGGAAAAGCACGAGAAAGAAAAAACAAAAAAATGAAAATAGTATGCTTTGATCTGTATTCAGACTCCGTAGTTCTTTCTCTGGATGTGGATAGCGTTTTCCACCATGAGTTGTTTGGCATTGTCTTGGGTCATTATATTACTGAGAAGAGCTAAGTCGATAGTAGTCGATCATCACACACTGTGGCTCTTATTGTATACAATGTTCTCCTGATTCTACTCACTTCACTCAGCATTGGTTCATGTAAGTCTTGGTGGATAGCATTTCTTCATAGGTCCAAATCTTTCCATGTTTTTCTAAATCAGCCAGATCATCATTTCCTACACCACAGCAGTATTCTAACCCAATCACATCCTATCTGAAAGATTGTCATGAAAGTTTTTTCCCAATTTTATGCATTCATTCTGTTCTTGACTGCACAGATTTTATTTATAAGAGAAAATTTTAATTTAAAGTAATAAAATTATCCATTTTACACTTCAACGATGCTCTCAACTTAGAGTTGATGGTCTGATAATACTGAATCTGTTTCCTTTACATCTTTTTACTCTGGTTTCTTTGAAGTTCCTGACCTCTCGCTCTTCCAAATGAACTTTGTTATTTTTTTCTAACTCAGTAAGAAAATTTTTTTAGTAATTTAATTGGTGTGGCATTAAATAGATTAGTTAGGCAAAATTGTCATTTTTTTATTATATTGGCTTTACCTACCCGTGAACAATAAATATTACTTCAATTATTTAGATCTGACTTTATTTGTATAAAAAGTGTTTTATGTTTATATTCATGTGGTTCCTGTGTCTGTTTTGGCAAGTATACTCTCAAGTATTTTATATTGTATAGTTATTTTATATGGTCTAAAGCAATATTGAATAATATTGCTGACACATAGTGTAGTTTCCCTATTTTTCTCTTTTGATTAAATCTATTTTAGCTTTAGCTTTGTCTGAGATCATGATTACAATCCATGCTTTTTTTCCTTTCACATAATAAATTTTACTCCTGCCCTTTATTTTATTTTTTGTGTGTATCTCTCATTTTTATTGTGTTTCCTGAAAGCAACGTATTGTTGAATTCAAAATTTTAATCTGCTATCCATTTCTGTTTTATGGGTAAATTCATCCCATTCACATTCTAAGCTATAATTACTCATGTATTTTCCTCCTTCTGTTTTTCCTCACTATCCTTCTCACCCTATCTCTCCTCACTCTTCTACTTTAATTCTACCTGCTTACTAACTTGCCCTCCTATTCCTTAATCTACCTGTTTTTGTCACAAATACCTGAAAGTCTTTCAGTTAGTTAAATGTCCACTCTTTTCCATTCAGGATTATACTTAACTTTGCTGGGGAAGTTAACCTGGGTCAAAACTCCAGCTCTTTTGCACTACAAAATATAATATAGAAGGACCTATGATCCTTCAGTGTAGTAGCTGCTAGGTCTTGTGTAATTGTAGCTCCATGATATTTAAATTGTTTTTTGCTTCTAATATTTTCTCCTTAGCCTGGTAGCTTTGAAACTTGGCTATGATATTCCTGTAAGTTTCTCTCTTGGGATCTCTTTCCAGTCATAATCAGTGATTTTTTTATTTCTGCTTTGCCTTCTTGTTCTAGAACTTCAGGGAAATTTTCCTTGGTAATTTCTTGTAGTATTGTATCAAGATTTTTTTATCATAATTTTCAGGTAATCTGACTAATCTTATATTACTTTTCCTCAATCTGTTCTCCAAATCAATTGTTTTCCTGATGAGGTGTTTCACATTCTATTCTATTTTTTCATTCTTTAGTGTTTTATTATTTCTTGGTGTCTTAAAACATCATTAGCTTCCTTTTCTCCAATTCTAGTTTTCAAGGAATTATTTTCTTCCTTAAGTTTTTGATTCTCTTTCAAATTGGTTGAATTTCTTTTCATAATTTTCTTGATTTTCTTGGATTGCTCTTTTTTTCTAATTCTTCCTTGATCTCTCTTATTTGATTTTGAAAGTCCTTTTTTAAGTTTTTCCAAGAACCCAGATCTTCTCTAGCCCCATAGTAGGTTGGGTTCTTTCTGCTTTGGTCACCCACATTTATTTATTTATTTTTGTTTTATTTTGTTTTTAGCAGCTATTAGTGTAATTAAGTTCTAGTCACAGGGCATGGAGAATGATGCCCCAAGCCTCAGGTCCCTTCTTACTGTTATTTTCTGAGATCTGTCCTGGAGCTCAACTTTGGTCTCTCCCTTCCATTCTTAAGCCATGGCTAGGGCACCCAGCCATGAAGTCTGGCAAATGATCTTACTCCCTGTGGTCCCTATGGTGGCTGCAGCTGTTCTCTCTGCCCTGGAATGGAAACCAGGGACTCTGCTCTCCTGCCAAGGCCCATAGCCAATAGGGTCCTTGCCCCTTGCTACTGCACTCACCAGGTACGTGCTAACTCCTTCTCCCCACAGCCACAGCCCAGTCCAGTATGTATCTGATCAGCGCAGCTGTGCTTGGCATCCCTCAACAACGGAAGGTCCTTCAGTCTTCTCCTACTCAGCTAACACTGTCTGTGAGATGAAAGTTTCTAAGCCTGAGATTGCCTCCCAATCCCAGGTGCCCCCAAGGCTTCTTGTTGGTTGATTCAGCAGAATTGGCCTAGAGGTGTTTGTACTTCGCTCAGAGGTGGGGTCTTTCCTAGGAGTCTTCTCCCAGGAATCAAGTGCAGCACTTTGACTGAATCCAGATTCTGGATTCTGGAATCTGGATTCAATCAAAGGGCAAGCACTTGAGGACCTAGAAGGCCACAGGTGGCCTTGAGGCTGCAGGTTCCCCACCCCTGTCTTAGAAGAACAACTGCCTTATCCTGACTTTTGTTTATTTCTGCTGCTCTACCTTCTCTCTGAGGCGATGTTCTGTCTTTTTCTGTGGAGGAAATTTGGAGAGCCCAAAGTTTTCTGACCTACTCTGCCATCTTCCCAGAATTCTCATAAGTGGCCATTTTAGCTCTGTCTCTGAAAGGAATTCCTCATCTTGTTTTTTTTTTTTTCCAGAGATGTGTTTTTAAAGGCTCCCGAAAGCAGAGATGGCTGGTTTCTTTTACCCTGCTGTTCCCCAGTGATATCCTCCAGACATTATCCTTGGGGGTCTGGAATGAACCTTGGACCAAAGTCCATTGGGTCCAAAATGTCAGGCCTTTTGGATAGGGCTGAAGACTGGATCACCTTAGAGCTGAATTTCAGCTTTTGTGGCTTTCTAGGTGTGAAATCTAAAGGCCAAGTCCCCCGTAAGAAGGACCCTGCTGACTCCAGAGGGGAAAGAACCAGACGCTCCCACCTGGTTCTCTTACAGATCATTCCCACAAGTAGGAAATCCTCAAAGGACCCCAGTTTTCTCCGGGAAGGACTTAGCCCATGTTTCCTGGAAAGCAGGGGCCAAAGGCATGCCTGACTCAAGTCATCATACAAAAGTCCCTCATGGCTATGACTTCTATACAGATATAGCCAACAGAGAGGAAAAGGCAGTGCGTGAGGACTAACTGCCAGGCATGGCTATGGAAAAGCAATTTTGCTCTGGGGCTCCCTCTACTGGCTTTTGATAGAAATTCCAAATTAGTTTTCCCTGTAGATGGTCCCTACATTTCCCATCAATCTGGTCTTCTTCCCTCCACCCTTGGGACCAGCACTGTCAGACCCAAATAGAAATGCAGGCTGAGCATTGACTTAGAAAACCTCAAATTAACATTATCTATGTTGTATTGTATTTTTACTTATTTTATTAAACATATTTAAACATTAAAATTACATTTTAATCTGGTTTAGGCTGCATGTACTCTGGAGTTTTGCTGTGAGTTTCACCCCTGTGCTCAGGACTTTGGTTGGAAGATCCTTTTTTGCATATTGTTTCTTTTACTTCAGTGGTAAAGAAGATTAATGGAATTGAGTAGACCTCAAGGATAATTTCATTTAATGTCAAGTCCAGACCTACAGTTTTGTCAGAGTAGAGAAATCTGAGTGATGAAGCAGGAGCCCATACAACTCAAAAATTCAAGACGCCCATGATATTGAAAAGTGAAGTGACTTCACTGAAGTGTCTGTCCACGACTGCGGCCAATAGGTGTCAAAGACATGTCTTGAACTTGGATCTTTCTGATGCCAAGGACACACTTCTATGCACTGAGCCACACTGCCTCATTCTAATGCTTATCAAAATTCCAACCTTTTTTGTTGTGATTGTTGATTTCTCTTCAGGGGCCAACGTAAATGGAGCTAGTGAGCTACTGGCAAGCTCTTAATGCCCCAGCTTCTCTTCAGCTCAGGCATAGTTACAGTCACTTCCCTTTATGGCTAGCATCTTCAGAGATAAGAAACCTCTCTCTATTCCCTGCCTATGAAGACCTCCAGGACAACCTAGTGGGAGAAAAGGATTGGCCATGGAGTGGGGCTGGCTTCAATGAGACCCAGGGAATCCCCAGTATAGTTCTACCCAGTATAGCAGAGGATTTGGGTCTTATTTTCTTTAGTGAATTCAGCAATGATTCATGAAGGGGCAAATGACAACCTTCTATATGTCAGTTTGGGACAGATGTGATCTCCATGAGGAGTAATAAAGAAAAGGAAGATTGCCACCTTACAGGAGCATAGAGCTTTTCTCTTTTTATTCAACTTTCTGTGATTTAGAAAACATTTATTAAGCACCTGCTAGATGCCAGACATCAGACTAGGTGCTGGGGATATGTAGGCAAAAATAAAAACAGCCCCTGCCCTCATAGAGCTTACCTTTACTGTCTTTCACATATGTTTTCTTACCTTATCCTGTGAGGGAGGTCAACCTATTTTACAGGTGGTAAATCTGAATGGTTGAATGACTAGCTAGGAGTCTTCATTGAAGTTTATTGACAGTACTGACTAATATAACACCCAGCTTGAGTTCTAGAGAGAGAAATTGCCCCTGCTCCATGCTCTGCTGTGTTAGTTTGAAATGAGGTATAGGCTAGTCGAGGGTGTTCCCTAGGGGGAAAAACTCCTAAGTTACCAAGAGCTAGCTTACAGAGCCTCCAAAACTGTGAGCTTCTTTGTTTTTAGGGTTCCCCTCTAGTTAAGGAGAAGAGGGTATTTGATACATTTTGCCATAACTAGTAAGAATCAGAGAATATAAGAGTATTTCCTTTGCTCATGATGGACTTACCCCAGTGGATATTCTAGTGTCGGATCAAGCCAGATGATCCTTCCAAGACATTAGTTTATTCTACTCCACAAGGTGGTTATTTAAGCAAGGGAGAATATCAAAGCCCTTGTTAATCAGCCCATTGGACAGCTACGAGACACTGGTAAGTATGTGGTTCCCATTCCTTCTTTGGTTCATTATCATACCAACCTTGGCTGTTTGCCCAAAGGTGTCCAGTGAAAGGGTTTTAGCACCTAGACTAAAACCCAGCTAGCTTAGCCTCTACTTCCTACTTTTAACCACTGCTTGTTCTCCTTTTTCTCCTTCGTTGGGCAGAATTTTTTTTATTGGACTTGTGATTTCATTGGCACTCATAGTGAGGAAACTCTGCAAATACTGATGGTCACCTGTACCTTCTATAGTCTTAGATAGTTGCTTGAGACATTGAGAGGTTAAGTGATGTGCCCCAAGTCCCAAATACTGTATATGATAGAGCTGGGACTAGAATCTATGGTCTTCCTGACTCCGAGACCAGCTGTCTTATCTGATAATCTACCATTGTGACATCATAATGAAATCATGACCTTGGTTCTAGTGAATGATTTTGCTGAAAACTGCACCTACCTAGCACAAAATCATGCGCATAATAGGTGCTCAATAATCATTTGTTGAATCAAACTTAACACTTCTCTAGTGTGAGAACAGCTGCCTTAAATGGAATATTTCATAAGGGAGTAATGATAGCTAACACTTCAATATAGCAAGTTATGGTTTGCAAAGTGCTTTATATGTATTATCATTTGATTTTGCAACAACCTTAGGAGGCAGGTGGTAGTATTATTCCCATTTTTCAAATGAGGAAACTAAGGCTAAAAGGCTTAGAATATGAGTTCTTTGAGAGTAGGTATTGTTCTATTTTTTATACTCATATCCTCAGCATGTTGTACAGTGACTGGCAATAATAGTCAGTTAATAAATGTTGATTGGTTAAGTGACTTGCCCATGGAGCCAGAAAGTGTCTGAGGCAGGATTTCAATTTATATCTTTCCAACTCCAAGTGCAGCACCCATTAGAACATGATGTCCCCTTAAATACCTCTTCAAAGAATGGCTCCAGTAGGAGAATTGTCCGTGGTCTGAGTCCCTTTTATTAGCTCTTCCTAACTGAAGCTGTTATCTCTAGATTGATAAGTTAGCTCTAGAGAGCATATTGATGGATGAGAAGCAGCCTCAGAGTTAAGAAGGTCTGGGTTCAAATTCTGCCTAGGACCATACTGGCTATGTGACTCACACAATTCATTTATCTTTTCAATGCTCTAAGCAACTCTCTTAAGACTATATAAATTGCAAAGCATGTATTGCTCTTCATTGTTGGAGGGGTTCTCCTCCCTGGTAGCTCCCAACAGTAATGAAGTTACAGGTCCAGGCAAAAACCCAAATGTTAGTTCTAAGGAATCTGTTTTTCCTAAAAGTCTGACTTCTGAATAGATAGCCATCTCAGACCTGCCATTTTAGTGTGATTTGGTATCTGACCACCTGTCAGTAAGGATTGCCTACCACTTAACCTATCTTTTACTGAGCCCAAATATTTCTGGGGTGACACTAGAAAGACATGTGATCAACTCCCCACTTTCTGGAGGGAGAATAATTAAAGCCACAGTTTCCATGGAGTTATGAGTGACAAAATGTGTGTACCCCAATTGTGTGGATTGCTGACCCCTTGTCCCTTTCATTCTTGCTTGTTGTAGGAGCATCAAGGACCAAGAGGAGACCAGATGAGTTTTCAAACCAGCCCTCACACCCCCAGGAAAAGTTTATCCTTTGCCTCGCGCTCTCTGCAATGCCGCAGCTCACCCTCATTTCAATCTTTTCCCTTCTCATTCCTGTCCCACATTCCACCTCCATCTCCACAAGTTAGTGCCTTCCATAGGCTGTCTAGTTTTCAGACTGAGGCTTGGTCTCTGTGTAGGAAGTACTAGCTTGAGTTAAACCCAAATGAATAAACTATCTTACCTTCCATCTGGAACTCAGCCCATCCTTAAAGCTTATTAGACAGCTGTACTTTGGGCTGGAAGACCCAGGCAAAAACAGCTTTGCCAATATCGCCCTTTGTCCAAGAGAGAGATGACATTTGTTAAAGACATATCTCTCACTGGTGTAACCTAAGACTTTGCTTTGTGACATATCCCCCAAAACAAATGGGACACCCAGAAATCACCTAATCATAGAGAGAGTGAGCTCAGTTGCTACTGATTAGGGCTGGGGAAAGGAAAAATAGAAAAATCATCAGAAGTTGGGACACCCTTAATTGTGAGTGTGGGACCAAAGCCTAGATTTTTCAGAGCATTTCTTTTTTTTAATTAAATGTGCAGTTTTCATTGATAACAAATTATAATAGGTTTGCTCTAGACTTTTGATGCACAAAACTTCTGAGGCCCAGAAATGAGGAGAGTTTACCCAAGCAAGTGCCTATTTGCCCAGAAATTCTTGGAGTGGGGTTTGGAGCAGAGAGAGTTGCTGAGACCCAGGGGTTGATTGGGAGTCATTATCTCAAAGTTCCCAGTAGCATTTCTGTCCTGGTCAGCAACTCAGGAAGGTCTGGTCTGGCCTGGCCCTTTGTCAACATAAGTAAGAATTACTCCCAAAATGGGGAAGGAAATAAACATTTACATAGAACCTACTATATGCCAGGCACTGGACTAAGACCAAGGAAATTCACTAGGCCAGAGAGCATGACCTAGGACTCTGGAAGCTCCATTTAACTAGAACAGACCTTTAGGGCTAGTCCTGTAAGAAGCCATAGACATCATCTTGTTCTTTGCCCCATTCCCAAAGTCAGCCACTACAGTGAGTTTGACTCTGAGTTTCTGTCTTCTCTCCTCTGTTATTCTTCCTGTCTTCATTAATTCTTTTTTAACATTCCAAAGTAAGGTAGAATTGCTTAAATGTGCCAAATTTTTAGCCATATGAGCTGGAACAGTATTCTCATAATAATATCCAGTTTGAAACTTTAACTTAACCTTGCAAATAACTGCCAGCCCAGAGTCTTGTACGTAGGACTTGTAGATCAATGCAAAAAATTGATCAGCCCATAATATACATATTCACTCCACACTCTCTCCATGATACTTAACTTGCATTATCAGGATAAAACAAATGTTTTCCTTTCTGGTCCACCAGACAGTTGCTGAATCTTCCTCCATGGGTCTGTGGCTTCTGCCCAAAATCAGCTTTCATTCTGAATTGGAAACTCACTACTGAGGAAAAGATCAGCCTCACAAATGCCCCGCAGACTTTGCAACCTAGTGTTCAAATTTTTCACTAAAGGGTCAGCAGGTGAGGGTTGCACATGTCTTGTCAACCACCCCATCATTGTTTTTCTTCTCCAGCTGACTTCTGAGAAGCCCTCAAATGGTAAGGATACCTGTTTGCTCCTTTCTTTTCAAGTTGTGAATCCTTCATGCATTATATTTGTCTTCACCATCACTCCCTTGATGAACTCAAGTCAACAGGGATTCTAACCCCACCCCTTCTTCCTACCCCATGTCCCAGTCTCATGGCTTGCTCTAGCTTCCCTAGCTTTGCCTGGAACCATTTCGTAGAATCATAGATGATAGAGTAAAGGTGAAAGGGACCTTAAAAGATCATCTGGTCTAGCCTCATTTTGCAGACAAAGAAACTGAGGTCCAGAAAGGTTAGATGACTTGCCTAAGATGACCTAGTAAATGGCAGAGGCAAGATTTTAACTTCTGTCTTCTAACCTAAAACACTATTCCCATTGGATAATTATTAGCCTCCAAGCACCATGATGGTTTTTCATGACTCTTTAATCTGAAGTTCCTTGGTAGGATGTCAGACAGAGAAGGAATATTTGTCATCTGATTCTTCAGGAGACAACTACCAGTTATTCACTGGGACCTTGAAAGGAGAACAAGATGCTGAAAACAACAAGTATCTCCCCTAGCTCCCCACAAACTGACTAAACTTTGATCTGAGTAAGAGGGGGAAAAAAGTTGTATTCAGTAGGGGAAAGGAAATCTTGGTACCCTTTTCTGTTTGAGATACTCTAGGCCAGAGCTTCTTAAACTTTTCCCACTCTCAACCCCTTCAGTGCTTCTTAAACTGTGGGTCACAATGTAGCCTACATCTCACCAATGTGTTAATGGCACTATGTCTAAAATCTTAGTGGTCCTAGAGACAATTACCCATTGGGGATTTTAGGAAGGTAGTTAACATGAAAGAGCATTTTCAGCACCATAGACAGCTGCGCCAGAGGTTTAGTTCTGTCGCCCAGATATTGACTCATGATTGTTATTCATTAACCAGTGAAAAACACAGTTGAGGCAACAAAGTAGAGGTGACACTCAACTCACTGCATTCCAAAGCTGGCCTGGTTCCATCCAAATCTCCAGAGTCTGGGTTCAGCCTTGTCTAGCCAGGATCCCACTAGAAAAGAAAGGAGGAAGACATTTTCTCATAGTCAGTGGCTCTGGGAGATCTAGCTTGGCCCTTTATTACCATTAGGTGGAAAGAGACCGGAGAAATTAGGTCCTGTAGCTTGGGTCAGTTTGGAAGGGCCATAATATCCGTGATGAAGCCGCACTCCTGAACCCAGTGATCTTGATTCCTGTCATGGAACCTAGAGCTCATCTGGTGGTCTTAAGGGACAAAGGGGTTTCTAGAATTAGGTTAAACCTTGGTGCCAAGGGCAAATAACCTGAGGTAGAATCAGGCTAAGTCATAGACAAAAAGGAAGTGGCCACAAGTAGCCTAAGGCAAAGCCAGAATTGAACTGGCTGCTAGACTCCCTGAACCTAGGCTTCCTAGGGACAGTTCTACCAGTTAAACAAACACAAAACTCAGGGATGGCCTCTCTTCTCCTTTAGATAGAGTACTTTACCTGCAGGCCAAAGAGCTTCCCTTTTATTTTGGAAAGAGGAAGGGGAGCCAGACAAAACACCTCTTGGCTTCACAGTCTCCTATATGGAAGGGAGGTTCAGTTCTTTCCAAACAATGAGGGACAATAACCCATCCCACCAAGATTTCCTGGGGAACACTAGGGGAAACACATCCCCTCCAGGCTCAAGATGCCTAGAGACTAGCTGATATCTCACAAAATGGTTTCCATCTTGGATAACTTCCAGGGCTATTAATTCTCCTGGCTCAGCCTTGGGACAGTATAGGCCAGGTTGGGTATGTCAGCCCTGAGCAGGAGGTGGTATAATGGCCTGGAAAGGACCAAGATCACCAGCTCCAGTCCAGCCTGGCACCACCGAATTGAAACCTATGTAAAGAGTGCAGAGCTAAAGTTGGAGTGATAATCATAGGAGAATTCCCATTCTGTCAAGAAGAAAATCACAAGTTGGTTCTTGAAACCTAAGGTCTGTACCCCTTCTGTATGACCTCATCCATTAGTTTAAGCCATACAGGAAAAAGAAAGGAAGGGGCTCCTGGAGATGGGAAAAGCTGAACTTCCGGGTTCATTTGTCATCTACTTTGGATTCTACTTGAAAAACAACAGATAGAGAATCTCAGCATATTTCTCCCAAAGATCTTCTGTGGACCAGAATTTTCAGTTAAGATCTAAGGATGACTTTGGACTTGCTCAGTGTTGCACGTTGTTGTTGTTCAGTTGTATCCAACTCCCTATGACCACATTTGGGTTTTTTTCTTGGCAGAGATGCTGGAGTGGTTTCCCATTTCCTTCTCCAGCTCATTTTATGGAAGAGGAAACTGAGGCAAACAAGGTTAAGTGACTTTCCCAGGGTCACACAGCTAGGAAGAATCCGAGGCTGGATTTGAACTCAGGAAGATGAGTCTTCCTGACTCCAGAACCAGTGCTGTATCCATTGCACTACCTAGATGCCCAAGAGTATTTACAGGTTAGGGGACCTCAGACCCCAACAAGATCCTGAGTAAATTTGCCTTGCTATTTGAATGTGGGTGTGATCTAGTTGGTTGGCTTGATCATCTAGGGTATTTCATTGTATAGAAAAATAATTATTCATATTCTTTATTCTGTTTCCTGTGTGAAGATGCCTGGGTATAGATTACATTTACATGCATATACACGAACCCCCATCTATTAAAAAAAATCCACATATATACACTGTGCCTTTAAGTTCATGTTTTGCCTGACATTTTCATTAATCCAAGAAGACTTCATTGAAACTCTGAATGTGATATGTTTTCCAGTCTGCGTAGCCACATCTGGATCTATCGTCAGTTCAAGTACTAGCAGCACCTTCCTCTCACTGATGTTTCTCCTCACTGCAAGACTTTCCACTGCAGCAAAGGGACACACACACACACACACACACACACACACACAAATGGGACTAAAAATAAAGAGAACTGCAGACAGGCCACTTTATCAAAGCTTCAGTGTAGATGTCCACCTTCTGTCCTTAAAAACCTGGTGAAATATAGTAGCCAAATTTGGAGCATAGAAGGGGACTTTAAAAACCAACACCTACCTTTCTCAAAGCCAAAGAGGAACTAGATTAAGAAGGGGGAAAAACTGGGGAACAGAGTGGGTTAGGGAGTTCCAAGGAGCATAGACTTTTGAAGATTGGGAATCTACTCCAGCCAAATCCTGCTAGGCTCCCCAAATGCTAGTGTGACTTCACTGAACACAGTTTATTGGCATCAAGTAAATTCAATGCTTGAGAAATAAGTTAGTAACAAAATGGAATTGATAAAGTAAAAGAAACACAGCCAATTGAAAATAATACTGGCTTCTGTTTATTCCAGAATTGTGTACCTTCTGAGGACAGATGGAAGTTTAGGTGACTGTGAGGGGGGGTGTGTCCTTGTATAGTGTCTGTATATGTGATTTCATCTTAGTCTGCCTGTCTGGAAAGACTATTTCTATCTCCATTATTCAATACATTTTTTTGTCTTGAGGTGTGTGCTATGTTTCAAGATGGAAACCCCATGATTTTTTTATTATTAAATAAAAAAAATTAGCCCCAAGCCTTGTCACGATCAGCATATAAGAACCTTCATTCGGATTGATTTAAAAATAGCAGTAATCCAATGAGCTTGCCTTTTAGGGGGGGCTATTTTAAAAAGGAAAAGAAAGATTCCCTGGCCTTTGAGAAAGAAAAAGGGAGAGGAAGAACAGCTCACTTGCCTTGAAAAGTACTGATAATTTCACCAGAGACCATGGAGGATATCTTTGTTGGCTTTCTCCCTTCCCTATGTCTTATCACCAAAAGTTATTTGCTTAATAATACCCCCCCATTTAGAGAGGTGTGCTTTACTATAAGGCAATAATATGAGAAAAAAGCACACCACAGTAACCCTCACCTTTCCATTCTGCTGGGCCCTCCAAAGTAAAAGATGGTTCTTTAGACCAGATTCTTCACACACACACACACACACACACACACACACACACACACACACACCTCTTTAGTTACCCACTGGTATTTGTGTCCAGTCAAATCAGAGTCTTAGGGTTCCAGAATGGATGTTGTCCCTTGGGATGACTGATTTGGCTTATAGATAGGAAGCTTTGGTGCAACCCAGCCTGTCCACTGTGTGTTGTGTTGTGTTGTGTTGTATTGTGTTGTGTTTGATTGCAGGTTTATTTGTTATGGCTCTAGGGGTCTTTCTGTCTGTCTGTCTAGAACCAGGATCGTTGCTCTCTGGGAAGCTGTAGCAGGCTTGATTCCGTGGGAGACCAAGTAGGGTGCGTGGGCGAAGGAAACAGAAAGAGAGGGAGGTGAGGGAGGGGGAGAGAGGGAGAGCGAGAAAGCCATAGAATCTGTTATTTGCGTCACTCTAGGAGACGGGGCTATTTGCCTGACAAATATACAGAATTAATTCGAGTTTTATCAATATCTGTCTTTGCTACAGTTGCTAAATACAACAGGGTGGGAGAAAGAAACTCCACAGATGTCTTTGCCAAGCAGTCTTGCATTGAGTGGTTCAGTGCTTTTGGGGAGGGGGCTGTTCGATTAGACGCCCCTCCCCACAATGCAGACCATATATTGCAAAAAGGGCTGCCTGTTTCTAGGCAGTTGTCCAGCCCTAATCCTGGGGTTTGCTGCCGCTCTCTCCCGCCTCGCTTAATGTATTCTGCAGAGCACAAAGC
This sequence comes from Trichosurus vulpecula, assembly GCF_011100635.1. Classification (NCBI taxonomy): domain Eukaryota; kingdom Metazoa; phylum Chordata; class Mammalia; order Diprotodontia; family Phalangeridae; genus Trichosurus; species Trichosurus vulpecula. The sequence continues at coordinate 254,838,587 of NC_050578.1, forward strand.
TTTCTGGGCAGATGCATCCTCTCTGCTGAATTGGACCCTCTAAAGAGGAGAATCTGCACGTGACGTCAATAGCTGATAACTGACGCAGCCTTGCAAAGGAGACTCAAGGCGGCTTCTATGCAGCGCCTTAATGAGTCTATTTTCTCCAATCCCCCAGTAGTGAATTACTAGAACGCAAAACACACACACATACACACTTAAAAACATACATTTTCCAGAGGCGTTGTGCTCCAAACACAAAGCGAATTTTACAAAGCATGGGTGTGTGGGGTGGGTAGGGTGGGCAGGATTCTCTCTCTCTCTCTCTCTCTCTCTCTCTCTCTGTCTCTCTCTCAGCACGGATCTCCGGAAGCCCCTCTGAAGAAGAAGCTCGGGGGACCACCCCCCCAGGCACACAGTTAATCTGGTCAATGGAGGCATGTTGTTCAAGACAGAGAAAGCAAGGACAGCTTGGGAGACTAGGGGAGGATGGCAACAGGCAGAGACAGGGATGGAAGTGTGAATGGGGGTTAGTGCAGGCTGATAATACAGAAAACACTGTGTGATTTTCTTAAAAAAAATTTTTTTCTGCAAAGATGCAACTGTAGATAGTGGTGCAGAAATAAGTGGCGAGGGGAGACTTAATACACATTTAATGTTTTGGACGTAACGTTCCAGCGAAATGCCTTTGTGTGTAGATTTTTTTTCAGTACTTGCTAAAAATAGCATCGGGGTTTGATCGTGTTCCAGAAATAGACCGAGGGCTGTACTGGCATAAAAAGCCAGCGCGGGTGGAAGAAAACCTGGACATCACAACATTTTTTTTTTTAAACTCTGTCTGGAAATTAATTGTTGGATTTTTCCTCTCTCTTTCCCCCTTTCTCCTTGTCTCTCTCCATTTTCCCCTTCCTTCCCCCTATGTTTCTTTCTCTCAAGGAGTTCCCGTTTGGGTAAGTAGTGTTATGTCATATGCATGCTGCAGACAGTGAGTAGGAGCTGATATTTATTTACTTTATGCATGTTTCAGCCTTCTTTTTGGCTGTCTTTTTTTTTTCTCTTTAAAGGGGAGGGGCGGGACAGGGGTAAGGAATATACTTGTGTGCATAATAAATTTGGTGCATGTAAGGGACCGAAAGAGATAAGGAATTCTTGAAGAACTGGGGATCTCCCTGATGATAAATCTTTGCAATAGCTCCTGCAACTCTCTATGTCGGCGCTGTTGAGTCTCTCTCCTCTCTCCTCTCTCTCCTTTCTCTCCTCTCTCTCTCTCTCTCTCTCTCTCTCTCTCTCTCTCTCTCTCTCTCTCTCTCCCCCTCCCTCCCTCCCTTTCAAGGTTGGCCACACTCGATCTGATGTCCCACATCTCTCGTACAAACGCCCACTGTAGACTCAGGTTGCATGAAAGGGGGGCGGTAAATACACATACACTCTGAAAAACTTCCCCGCTCCTTTTGCAAACCCGGTCTTCTACAACTCGGAGGTTACAGTGGACTCCAAGAGTGGGAGCTGTCCACGGTGGGAATGGTGCTGAAAACTCCGGCCAGATCAGCATAGGGCTCCTACAGGCGGAGTTGGCTCGTGTTCTCGTTAAGCCCCGCCTGAAAGAGAAAGAGGAATGAGGTGGAGAGGGGGTTAATGGTATTCAAAGGGGTTAGTCGTGACTCTGGTAAGAGCCTTAGGGAGAGGGAGATGGGAGGGAAAGTGGGAAGGGAAAAAAGGAGGGGGTTGGAGGAAGAGGTGTTATATTCAAGGATGAGCAGGGACCTTGCTCTCCAGGAACCAAAGCCTGAGCCTGAGTCTCAATTCAATGCGTAAAGCTGTGATCAGAGCCTGGGTCTCCATTCCGAGTCCCCTGCTTCTTCCCGCCCCTGTGTTTGAAAGATTTGTACCTGACTGTGGTGACTCGCAAAATCGGAGGCTATAGGTTGCTTTATCCAGAGCCTCTTTTCCTCCCACCTCGTTTCCCCCCCTCCCCCGCCCCTATATGTCAAAGTGTTCCCATATTCAGCAGCTCTTGGGTGCGCCTTCGGGTGTGGTTTGTATTATTATTGTTTCTCTTCCCTTTGCGTCCTAGTCATCTCCTCCCCAGATGAGTTGGTGGAATGACTGAATTAGAAGCGAAGTCATAGAGGCTAATGCTTGGCAGTAACCTCGGAGCTTGGGCTATGCCTTTGAGAAGGGGTGAGAGAGAACTAGTCTAAAGTGCCCAGATGTTATTAGGGACACCACGCACTCTCCAATGCTAGGGGAATCAAGGCAAACCGGCTACATTACAAATAGCCACAGACCCATTTGGTGAACATCTATAGATAGGTGAGGTGGGAGGGAGGCAGAGTGAAAGAAATAGACGAGAGACTGAGCATCACACACAAAGACATTCATTCTGATTAACTCACGGGGAAAGGGAAGAGGGATGGTGAGGAAAAAAATATTCTTAAGCTGACCTGGAAGAGGGTGTGCAGACGCTGGAAAAAGAGAGAGAGGTCTGTCTCATAGACCTGCAATGAATGTGTGTTGGGGGGCGGTGATGGAGAATCATATATAATTTAAAAATTAAACACATACACACAGATGCAAGCAGGAGAGATGAAATATCCAGAGGCGCTGGAGCACAAGGTTAAATGGGAAGAGCTGCCTATCACTCGCTACTCCAACCTAGCAATAACCACTGGATTCCAGAGGCTGAGCCCCATTCCCAGGGGAGCTGAGAGCAGAGGGTGTGCAGTAGTTAGGAGTGGCCAAATTCTTTTTAGCTCTAAAGCAGCCCCTCCCCTATGTCCAGACCCTCCTTCCCATTATACTAGATCCTCCTAGTTCTTGATAAGAATAATAAGACTCCAAAGTATATTTAGTCTTGAAGCTTTATCCCAAACTAAAGCTATTCCCAAGACTCCTAGCACAATCCTCAAACTCCCTTCTATGTCATTCTCCTGGGGTCACTCCTCCCCGAGTCATTCCCTTTCCTCAGCCTCCTTCTCTCCACCCTCCAAGCATCTCAGCTTGTGTTGTTCTGTTTGCAAATCCAGCCACTTTTGGAAGGAAAGAGGGAGAGGAAAGAGGTGTAGATGTAGATGGGGGCGGCTGTTTAGAAGTACTCATAACACGTGGAACACATTACTGTAACACCCCTAATCTGTCACTAGGAAGGGGGCAAAAGAGCCACCTGAAAAAATCCTATACCCCCGTCCCCAACCTCTTGGCACGAGTTTCCCCCACCCCCACCCTCCCTGAACTGGGCCCTATTAAATAATTCAATGGTGGCGGGGTAATTTTGCTTGGAACCAGCACGGATTCCCAAGTCGTGACTGCAAAAAGTGAGTAATGTCTTTCAGCTGCGTCACGGCTCTAGTCACAGTTCACTCCGAACTGAGAAGGAATCGTGACTTCGCCTGGAGACGTCCCCTACATGGGGAGAGAGGGGAGGGGGGGAGACGACAAAAACCAAGAGTGTGGGGGAGATACCTACCCAATGAAAAGCGCTGTCAAGAGGGCATTTGCACTCCGCCGATCGCTGTCTCTAGCTCTCCCTACCATTCCCCTGCCAATCTGCCCCCCCTCCAAGTCTCGCTCCTCTCTCTCACTCGGACGAGGCTTCAACAAGTTGGAGAAAGGAGGGAATACAAGGGGTTAAGCAGCAGCAGCAGCAGCTGCAATTGCCAAGATCGTGACCCTCCCACACAGTACAGTAACTTATATACATACCTGGAGGAAGACTTGTTTGCCTTTGGGCTTTACTCTTTTGGGGGAGGGGAGGGGTATTGGGCTGGGTGGGAATGGTGCTACCTCTCCAGATAGCTACTGTTGCCAGCGGACTCGCCACCGAGGGCGCCAAGAGAAAGGTAAGGAGGTGCTTGATTCATTGGTTGGTTGACTAGCCCGCTGAGCAGAACTTTTTCCCAGGCTCCCTGCACTCTCCAACAGTGGCTAAGCAGGCTGCCGACTCTAGAGCCCCCCTCGAACGGGGCGGGCCAGACGCTCTATGTGTGTAGGTGCGTGTGCGCGCCTGACTGTGTGTAAATGTGTGCAGCCGTCCTCCAGGAGCGGGGATAGGATGGAATGGGATGGGGTGGGAGGGTGGGTGGGTTTCAGGACTTAGAGGATGTGGAGCGTGCTAGGGTTGAGGCGATGGATGGGAGGAAGTTTGGAAATGGGGCGGGGGGGGATGATAGAGGAACTTTGGTAGTACTGACTACTCTATAACGTCCCCTAGACCTATGTTATATGTATGTGGGTGCCTGCTAGTTCTGGTAGGAGCACGTAGCTTCCATTGTGGTGTTGGACAAACATGGAAACTTTTCCCCCCAAGTTCTTGAAATTCTTCTGTCCCACCCAGGTTGCAATTCCCTTTCCTGAATCAATTCCAGATAAAGATGGTATCTTCCCCCTAGGACACCAGTAGAGATGTGTAGGGGAATATGGGGGAGAAGGAAACAAAGGAACTGGAACTCCAGTGCAAAAAGTAAAACCATACCTTGGAACTTTTTGAAGAACTGGAGAGAACCTTAGCTTTCTCTGCGACCTCCATCTTCCTTTCCCCAACTCCTTTCTCCTCCCACTTCTCCCTCCTTCTCTCCCCTCCCCCTGAGAAGGATGCAGAAACATCCATTTGGTGGGCATTGTGGATGATCCTTGAAAACTCTCCCTTTGCAGGCTTCCTTCACCTTTACTAAGTAGAAAAGATGGTGCCTGGGGCTAGACAGGGGCCCTCCCTAAGCTGTTGGAATGAAACAACACCAAACTGAGTGATGAACACTCTATCTTCATTGGGGTCCATGGGGTGGGGGAGAAAGGGAGCTTCTCTTTTGATATCAGGTATTTGTAACTTGAGGGGGTGGGGGCTCCTCATTTTCTGGCAATAGGTTGAATAGCGTGGAGTTCGTGTTTATATTGTTTCCATCCTTGATTATCTTTTCATGTAGATGATCTGGTTTGGGTCCCATTGGGATGAGCTCTCTCTCTCTCTCTCTCTCTCTCTCTCTCTCTCTCTCTCTCTCTCTCTCTCTCTCTCTCCCTCTCTCTCTCTCTCTCGCTCTCTCTCTCGATTCTGCCCCTTTCTCCCCCCTCTTTTTTTTTTGAGGCCGGGGCTGGGGGGCGGGGGGGGCGGTCTGTCGGTCTAACCAACTCGATCGCCTGGCAACAACAATATTTTAACGTGTCTGGTTTTTGTTGAATAATTAGAAATGGAAATGTTTCTCTCCGCCCTCCCCCCCTTCGGGGAAAAAAAAAAAAGAAATGTGAGGTCTCTCCTGATTGGTGGGTGACGATTTTAGTCCGCACCAATGAGCTGGCTGCCTGGTCTCTATTTATTTAGAGCTCTCCGGGAGAGTTCTCTCTTTACGCAGCGCCAGTAGTCGTGGTTGGAACCTCAGCTTGGGAGCGAGAAGAAGAAGTTGCGGAGGGTGGGGTGGGGGGGAGGTTGGGAAGAAAACCTAATTGTACTTGTTTTCCGAGCATCCCGATCTTGGGGCTCGGAGCTCTCGGTCCTCCGATGGAGGGCTGGGAGTTGACTGGAAAAGAGGGAAGAATTTGAGTGAGAGGGACTATGGGGAGTAGGGCAAAGCTGAGCTCGGGGACCCCTGCCCCGCTATTCCCCTTCTCCTTCCCGCACACACGCCTTTCTCCGGGCTGAGATGAGCAGAGTTGAATAGGATCGCCGACGGTCTGGAGAAGGGGACGCGCCGTGAGAGAGAAAGAAGGGGGGAGAGAGAGAAATGTGTGAGGAGTCCTGGGAGGGACTGGGGGGCTCGGGTGTAACTGGGAGACCAACCCCGTTCCCCTCAAGGTTTCGGCGAGTTCCTGTCGTGGAGGCTGGGCGGCGGACCGAAGGAAGACGACGAGAGACCTTGTCCTTCGCGAATCTTTTTGCGGTCTGGGCTTGCTGTATATAACTATGTAGCCGGGAAGCCCTTACCCCAAAAAGCATTCGAGGAGGACACAATCGCCGAGGAATCATCGCGACCCGCCAGCAAGCCACAGCCGACGCCCCGGACTCGGCATCCCCGAAGCTCGACTTCCCTCGAGCCGAGCTTCCCCCAGCGCGCGCCCCCCTCCCATATACATAACCCCAGCCCCAGCCTCTTTCCACTCCCCGAGCTCCCAAGGTCGCCGCCGGAGGGAAGAGCCGCCTTCCCCGCCCATCCCGTCCAGTCCGGTCCCCAGCGGTAGCCATTCCCCGAACCTCACGAGGTCTGCCTTCCTTTTTCCCCCCCGAACTTTTTAATCTACTTTGTAGAACTGGGGGAATCGGGGCAGACGCCAGTAAGAGTGTTTGTGTTTTCGGGGGAATGAGGGAAAACCAAAAATGCAATAAAAGTTTACAAAAATCTCCCCCTAAGCGCCCCCACACACACACCCTAGGTCCCCCCCAACCGCAGCTGCGGAAAATCAGTACAGTCCGAGGGCACCTCGAAGAGAAATGACTTCGAGGCACGTTAGAATCATTTTTCCTAGGGCTACCAGCTTCCCAAATGGGTCCTGGGGAAAGAAATCAGTCTGGGTGGGGTAGGGCTCTATGAGATTGGGGGAGGGGGACACATTAGAGATACCCAAACCAGAAATCAGGCTGGGGAAGGACAGCGACGGGTTGGGGAGACTGAAAAACGAGAGACTAAGGCGTCCAACGCGCCACCGGTTCCCCGGAGTCTCTTCTCTCCCTCCCTCCTCTCCTCCCCTTGCTTCCAACACGATTTGGGGCGCCTTAATCCAGTTGGCCCCCCTAGTATCCCCTGCCCTCAAAACAAGGGAGCCCGAAATACGTGAGAAAGCCCGAAGCTGGGGCGGGGGAGGGAGTCCCGGTGAGAAACTGATTTTGAGAAATGCGGTTTATAAAAGGGGTTCAGCAGCAGCAAAAGCAATAGTAGCTGCAGCCCCAGCCCCGCTGCGCGCCCAACCCCAATGAGGGTAACTGCGGCAAAAGTGGGGCCCCTGCTCTAATCCCCCGCCCCTCACCCCACTTTGCAGTGAGTCCCGACAATTTCAATCACTAGTCCCCTGAGTCAGGCCCATTTCCTAATCTGCTTTCCAGAGACAACAGCGGGCTACCCGTCGTGACTGCAGCCATAGGACACCCCCCACCCCCAGACAGACGTACGTCCATAGGGATGTGGACCTGGGCATAAGAATCAGTTTGAGAAACCTAGAGTCGAGGGCACGTTGCCTAGAGGACTTTACTTGCTCCGAGAGGGCCTGGATTTTGTCCGTCTTTCCAAACACCCGAGAGGTCTCCCCCTTCTCAGTCCTGTGCCCCCACCTTGGCCATTCCCTCCCCTTAATAGCCCCCACTCCGAGCCAGAGAAAGAGTATAGAGCCCCGGGGCTGCAGCACTGCGCCAGCCTCCCCCCAGCTCAGTCTAGAAGCAGGCGCCGGTGCACCAATGCGCGAGAAATCCAGACTCTGGGGCCAAAAAAGCATCTCCCTCCCGAGATAAAAAATATTTCCCTCCCCCGAATGCACCTTTGAGGAGAGTAAAAGGGTCCCTAAGACTCAACTGTAGAACTAGGGCAAAAGCAAAAGCCCTGGGGGGGTTTCTCTCCCCACTGCTCTGCTGGGGCCGTCTGAGAAGCGAAGGCTTTGGTTAAACAGGGGTGAAAGGGTCATATTCTGCTAAAAAAAAAGCCCCTTCTGTTCCCCAGACTGTACCCCTGTTTATTATGCCGCTCCAGTCCCTCTCCCCACCCCATGGACATCCTCCTCCCATTCAGGCGGCCGAAGGAGCCACCTAGCCCGGAGGGTTGCGGAGAGACTAAAGCAGAGAGAGAACTTGGAAAGAGAGCTCGAGCAACAGGAGGATAGGCGGCTCCTGGGTGCCGGACTCTCTCGGCTTGTCCTGCCCCTCCATCCTGCTCCTCTTGCCCCAGGGGGATTCAAGGGTGGGGATGGGGAGCCATGGCTCGAGTGGGGCCGTGGAGATCCCAGGCGTCGTGCTGCACCCGAGTGAGTCCCTGCGTTTGCCAGACAACTGTTGCTGCCTTGCTGAGAGGCTGCTTGGCGGCTGGTGGAAAGGGGAGAAAGGCTGGCTTTTCCTGTACCCTGGTTGGGGAGGGATGGGAAAGCGGGACGAGAGGAGGCACAGCTATCCCTTTGCTGGGAGAAGACAATAAGAAGTCCCCTCGACTCTGTCCCTTCTCAAAGAATAGCAAAGTCAATGCAGTTTGTTTTTTGGTCTTCTCGTGGGCACATTCCTCCGAGAACACTTCGTTCGAGATCAGACCTCTCCTCTCTTCCTCCACTTCTGCTAAGGAAGGAGTAAAGTGGGGGCGGGGGGGAAGGGGCGGGAAGGAGGAGGACAGATAAGGTCTTTGTGAACCCTAAAAACGGGTCAATCCCCCCTCCCCAAACCAAGCCACGGTGCCAGTGTAAGGCCTGACTGCGTCCAGGCTTCTTTTGCAGCTTAAACCAACACCTGCAATCTTGGCGCTGGCGCTCTGTCCCCGGCTCTTACCAGCCCCTGATCGCCCAGTTGCGGGGGGGCCAGGGTCTGGGTAGCCTATGAGCCCGGTGGGCTTCCCCAAGTGGCCCACTTTCCCAGCCTTCCGATGTATAAACCATACATAAACACACGCAAAGCAGTGGAGCAAAACATGCAGCCCTAGGGAGCTGCCTAGGGCGCAGAGAGAGAAGTTGAGTGAGGAGCTCGAAGTTTTTCTGCAACCCCTTCCCCCTGAATTGTTGCGAAATAGGTGTCTTCTCTCTGAGGCTGCCAGTTCCCTGCCTCTACCCATTTCCCTCCCAATTTTGGCCAGGAAACAGTTGCTGCGTACATTCTGGCTGATCTAGTCGTCGTGGGGCTGGAATTACTTATCCCCAGGCCTTTTCTCTCCCACTAGCCCCTCCCTGGAGCATACATACATTGATTCCTCCACGCCCCGAGATTTTTTGTGAGCCTCCTCCTACTTCCCGGGGTACCCCAACTTTGGGAAGAAAGAAGGTTAGCTTGGAAAGTTTGAACGCAGATGGGCATGGTATATCGAGGTTCCATCCCCCTTTCTACCAAATCTCTGAGGACTCTTCTAAACACTATCACTCCAGAACCTTCCCCCCCCCCGCCCCCCGCCCATCGCAGGAAAGTGAGGCCCATTCCCAACTGCTGGGAAAGCTCTCTGGATCCCCCCACTTTTCCTTTTTTTTTTTGAAATCTTCCCTGGCCGATTCTGGCCAAGATCTGATCTGTTGTTCTCGGCAGTGTCTTGGAGGCCAGCCCACTCCCCAGCTTTTCCTGCTCTTTCTGGAGGTCCTCCAGTGACCTAGCCTATTTTTCTTTCCTCACAGGTCCCCATTACTCTTTTTGCTGTTATGCCACGAGGAGACCCAAGGAAGCAAGAATAGGGGGACAGCAGGAGCTCTGGGAACATTACTGACATGACAAGAGACCAAGGTCAGTGCAAAGCCACACAGGCACAGATCCTCTGCCCTGCAACACCCAGGCAGGGGCCAACCAGGATTCACATACCATATCTGTCTCCATATTTTCTTTACTTGGCAGCCCTGCTATGGGGCTGGTGACACCAGGTCATCTGAATCATTAAGGAAGTTTCAGAAGGTGATTTTAGAAGTGAAGCCCCTCCCCCCCCATATGTAAAGGGATCCTAGGAGAATGACTTAAAAATAATGTTCCTGACATGAAAATAGGTAGAGAAAAACCCTGTAGGAGGTTCACCAATCACACCTAGAAGTCCTGAAGGTCCAACCCACAAAGAAAAATAGGCAAAGAAACCTGTCTTTCACTGTGTAGTGTCAAGAGCTCCCAAAGGCCCTTCTTTGTGGCCCTTTGGGATTTGCAGGTGGATCAGGAAACCAACCAAGTAGCCCTGGACAGAGGGAAGATAGGATGACTCCTATTTCAGAGGCTAGCAAAGACTGACTGCTCTTTTCGGTCCAAAATAATGCTCGGATGGTTTCTAGAAGCTCAAATTAATCAGATCCAGAGGGAAGGTCTCCTCCTCCAACTGGGTTTAAGTGTCTGGGTGTAGAAAGAAGGTGTAGGATTTTTTTTTGTTAGGGGGTAGGTATGAGTAAAGGGGTCACAGAAGGAACGCTGAACTAAAATCTCATTAAATAAGACGATCTCTAGCAGAAAAAAGTTGTTTTCCTGTTGTTTAAACTTCAGACCATGTCAAGATTCCTACTTGGGAATCCTCTTCTGAACTTGACACAGACTCTTCAGTCCCTAGAGCTTTTAGATTCGTAACTGAGAGGAGCTCAATTCAGGCTCCTAATATCAGGGTAGCTTATATGCAAAAGATAGGAAGTTACAAGGACTATCAGGGAAGAGACAAGGAGAATGCAAAATTTAGAAGCCGACAGTCAACAAGGCCTCCACACCATTATGCAATAGGCCTATTGAATACATTTATTCAATTACTATGACATGAAGCTTTAAGACTTCCCTCATTTTGAGAGGTAAACATTCAAATAATAGATGGACTAGAATCACCTATGCTTTCCAACCTCATATGATTGTTCAGGGGGTCAATGGATCTCTGGTATAACCAACATCTCTCAGCTTTCTCCCTCCCTCCTTCCTTCTTTTCTTGCTTCCTTCCTTCTTTCTTTTGTCCTCTCTCTCCCTCTCCTTTCCTTCCTTCCTACCTTCTTCCTTCTTTCCTTCCTTCCTTCCTTCCTTCCTTCCTTCCTTCCTTCCTTCCTTCCTTCCTCCTTCCTTCCTTCCTTTCTTTCTTTCTTCCTTCCTTCCTTCCTTCCTTCCTTCCTTCCTTCCTCCTTCCTTTCTTCCTTTCTTTCTTTCTTCCTTCCTTCCTTCCTTCCTTCCTTCCTTCCTTCCTTCCTTCCTTTCTTTCTTCCTTCCTTCCTTTCTCTCTTTCCTTCCTCCCTTCCTTTCTTTCTTCCTTCCTTTCTTTCTTTCTTCCTTTCTTTCTTTCTCTCTTTCTTTCTTTCTTTCTTTCTTTCTTTCTTTCTTTCTTTCTTTCTTTCTTCCTTCCTTCCTTCCTTCCTTCCTTCCTTCCTTTCTTCCTTTCTTCTTTCTTTCTTTCTTCTTTCTTTCTTTCTTTCTTTCTTTCTTTCTTTCTTTCTTTCTTTCTTTCTTTCTTTCTTTCTTTCTTTCTTTCTTTCTTTCTTTCTTTCTTTCTTCTTTTCTATCATTTAAATAACCCAGGCAAGGGGGCTACAGAATTCTACCTTTCTGTTAACTAGGTTTTTGTTCATTCCAAGGAGTTAACACTTTGTTTTTGGTTCTATTTCACACACACACACACACACACACACCTTATAGTGGGGAAATCTTAGTCAATTTGTACTGATTAAAAAGCAAACAATTCCATCTTTCACAAATGGGATTCTCCCCCAATCCTTTTTAAAAAATCACTGGTTTTTTGAAAGCCAGTGGATTACAAAACACAACTCCACCTGTGCCTGCCAAAAGACCCACTGGCATTATATGTACTGCTAGGTCAAGGTAGCAGAGTTTCCTCTAAAATGACTTGCATTTTTGATGCTGGATTCTAAAGAACAGCTTAAAGAAACTAATTTGTGTTTCCAGTTAGTATCTTCTGGGGCTTCAGTGATACTCGAGGCACTCCACAAAGGAGAAAATTAGATCATTTGGACCTTCAGCAAACCTTCCATATTGGTTCTTGTTCTGTGAGGAGGCCACTATCAAGAGCATATTTGTGCACATGAAGGTAACTGTGAGCTCATGTGCACATACACACACACACACACACACACACACACACACACACACACACACGAGTTTGCTGTGTCATACAAACAGAGGCCCTATAATTAGTTTGTTTGTTTTTATTTTCAGAGCTTGCCTAAAAGAAAGCAGCTTCATTAGGGCTCAGGCCCCTATTTCTTATGCCTCAGATCAATTTGCCATTTCTGCTGAATCTTCCCTGTCCCCTAGGACTGGGATATGGGCATCTGTGATCATTCATGCCAGTCGGCATCCATTGGTCTGAGTCACTCCCTGTAAGAGCTGAGAGGATATTCCTAAGGAACTTTCCAATTAAGCCTAGGCCAGGATCTGCCTGAATCCTTGAGACTCCATGCTTGGTCTGGTCACTGGCCAAGTGAGGAATCGTAATATGGATTTACCATTTATTTTTCTGTGTGAAATTGAACAATTCACCTTCTTGCTCTGATTCCCAGTTTTGTCATCTTCTAAAATGAGGGAGTTGGATGAAATGAACCTCTAAGGTCCCTCCCAGCTCTAAATTTATGGCAGTGAATTGATGCAAAAGAACGTGACTACATCATGGCTTCGTCTTTGAAATGTACAGACAATTCATAGGTGCCACGCCATTGTTTCTGTTTTAAGTACAGTATTCTATTGATGGTCACTTAATCTTTATATTTAATTTCTCAACATACAGAAGTTGAGTTCCACAATATTTTCCATCAGAACTAGGCTTACATACAAATAAACTATTCTGGTAGTCATCTCCACGGAATTTCTTCCTTTTCCTCTTCCCTTGCACAGCATACAAGGGAACCTTCTTAGGACATAATTTCAATTCTGTACTTTAAATGAGGAGACAAGATAGACTCTGAGGCCATTTCCAACTCTAGGCCTATGATCTTACAATTTACAAACCTAAAAAGCACTAAATGTCTGTTACTTATGGAAGCAGTGAGAGAAGTGTCCTGAGAATTAGAAGTCCTAGACAAATTCTGCCATCTTAGCATGTGGTCCTAAATGGATGGTGAGTTAGTGTGCCTCAGTTTCCTCCTTGGTAACATGAATGGGTTGGACTACCAGCTGATGTCTAAGGGAATCTTTAGCTCTCTGATTCTAGATTTGAGACTTGGACTGCCCTCACAGCATTCTGATTTTTACTAGCTGATTGCATTTACAGCCACCATTTCATTTTTCATTCTAGCCCTTCCAAAGCCCTCTTTCCAAGTGCAGGCATTGAGGTATAAAGGTAACCCTCAGGATAATTAAAATAAACATTGAGCAGCAAATCAGAGATGGAGAGACAAAGTACAACAGGGACTGAGGGAAGGCTGTGGCTGAGTTCAATTAGTCAAATCTGGCCTCATCCTTTGGAAATCCTGTAACTGGGTTCCTACTTTTAGAACCTGACTGCTTGACAAAGAGTTTTAATGGAGTAAGGAGGTTCCCAGAAAGTGAAACCCAAGTTATTGTCTTTCTGCTTGAGCAGGATGGAGGGATGTCTTGAGCAATGGGACCTTCAGCAATGATTGATTTCCTACTCCCCTTCTCCCCTTGGTGCTACTAACACGTGGGAGAAATCAGAGCTGGTTAGGACTGAGTCTGGGCTTTGAGCTGGGGGCAGGAGGAGGATCTCTTTGGAGAGTAGGAGAGAAACTAGTTTCTTGACAGAATTAGATCAGCCAGTGGCCCTCATTTGGCAGAGTGAGTGGTATTCGGACTGAGAAGACTTCCTTTAGTTCTAGCCTAGTAAGATTTCTGCTAGACTAAGGTTTAGAAAGGTTCATTGTGAGGGAATTTATCAGAGATGGAAAAAAGAGAATTTGATATGTGGAGTTGTTGGCTTTCTCTGTTTCTTCCTAGAGGAGGGAAGAGGCCCTCAATAAATTCCTCCCTTGTCTTCTCATCCTCAGTAGGTCTCACCCTCAATGGGTCTCTCTATGTTGTCTAAAGTTCCAAGCCTTTGGGAGTGTCTCCCTCTATAGTACATGGACCCATGCTACCCCTAACTTTAATAAATCACTAAGGAGACAATTTCTAGGTGAAGGTTATCTTTGTTGAGAAAGGACAGTGGAGGGAAGGTACTAGATCCCTTGTGAAGCCCAGAGTGGTGAAGCACCAACCAGCTGGGCTTGGGAGCCATCAACAGACAATGAGGAGTTCAGAGTTTGATAAGATTAAGACCCTACCCACCGGCACACTTCTCCTTCCTTTCTCCTAGCCCTGTCCCCTTACTCCTTATATAAATACACCAAAAGCACACCTAAATCCCAACCCTTACAGATAGGAACAATACATATCCATCTACAAATATACATACCTACCACATATGTAGGGATCATAGATGAAAAGGTGGAAGGGGCCTCAGAGACCATCTAGCCCAACCCATCCATTTTACAGAGAATGAAACTGAATCTCAGAGTGGTTAAATGTCTCACCACAGTGAGATTAGGCATCAGAGGCAGAATTTTTTTTTTGGAGGGGGGAAGTCAAGACATTCAGGGTTAAGTGACTTGCCCAAGGTCACACAGCTAGTAAGTGTCAAGTGTCTGAGGCCAGATTTGAACTCAGGTCCTTCTGACACCAGGGCCGGTGCTCTATTCACTGCACCACCTAGCTGCCCCAGAGGCAGAATTTTAATCTAGTATGTCTGATTCAGTGAGCTCACCACTGCACCTCAATGCCTGCTCCTTCACCTTCAGACATATATTCCATGCATCCTAAAGAGAACCAGGAAAGTGTTGCTGTGGTGGAGAGAGCCTTGGATGTAGGGTTAGGGTGCTTTCAAAACTTTTAAGCAAATGTCAGTGGTAATTGCAAATATTATTAGAATCCTAGTTCTTATTATTATTAGCTGTGTGACCTTGGGCAAGTCAATTCACTTTTTGAGACTTACTTTCAATTGTCCAATCAATCATTCAATAAGCATTTGTCAGGCATTTACTGAAGGTATTGGGCTAGATAGATTTCTCTAAGGTCCCTCCCCACTCCAGCACATATGATCCTATGTAAGACTCTCACTCAAGTATGTAGGCATATATGCGTATATGTATATATACATACTTACATACATACATACACACCCATGTGTGTTTATGCCTGTACTTAATACACGATATCCAGCTAGACATACCTCATGTTAGTTTCAGTCATTATATCTATCTACAGAGAAAGAGAGAGAGAGGGAAGCAATACAATACAGCAGAGTGCTATCTTAGAAGACCTAGGTGCATTTCCCACCTCTGACACATACTGGCTGCGTGACCCTGGACAAATATCAAAGCTTTAAGCAGCACTCCCAGACTGGAAGTTTCAGAGAAGGTGCCAACCAGTTTCAATAGTTCCTTTCTGGTTCTGGTTCTGGTTCTGGTTCTCTTTAGCAGTGAAATCACATGTCTATTGCCTATCTATCTATCTATCTATCTATCTATCTATCTATCTATCTATTTCTGTCTATCCATCTATCTATCTAATATTCTTAGTTGATCCTACTATCTATCTCATTTATGTTTACATATAGCTATTCTGATTGAGATATCTCCTTATATTTATATAACAGAGAGACATAGGAACCTGTTTTAGCCATGCCCACATGCTTCGAGATATAATAATAGCTAAATGCACAGATAAACACAGAAACACAGAGAGCGTCCTCCCCTTCTTTTTTCCTTTCCCCTCCGCCAAACTCTTTCCCTCTCCCAATCCCCTATCTACATCAGGACTGACCCAGCCTGCTTAGCTAACGCACTCTACCACAGACCCACACACATAAACCACATTCAAGATAAGCAGAAGGTATATGATCTCCTGAGCCCTCAGGGCCTTGCAACAGCATCACTTGAACTGATTTCTCACATTTGGCTTCAGGGAAAGGAGTAGGTGAAGGCTGGCTTTCAAGGAAATAAAATATGTGTCTCTATGGATTATAGTTTCAAAGGCCACCCAGACCCCAAAGAACACTGATACTTTCCCAGTTGAGTCTCAGGGTACTTCAAGAGCTAAGGATCAGACATTAACCTAAATAGCTGAGATATTCAAATAGGCAAGAGTGTGTTCCCTCAACCCTTTCCACTGTAGTTGAACATGGATTCAAATCCCCTCTCTACTATCTGTGTGACCTCAGGCAAGTCATTGCCCCTCTGTGGGCCTCAGTTTCCTCAGCTATAAAATGAAAAGGATGAACTACGTGGTGTCAGACTCTTTCAATGTCAAACTCCTTTCATTCTGAGGTTTTCCCTTACCTACGTCTGAGGAGGGCATTGTGGGAAATTCCCAGTCTCTTCAGAGAAAGACAGAGACAGAGACAGAGCGAGTAACCAAGAGAGACAAAGGAGAGGAGAGATAGACAGAGATTTTGTTACATGTGGCTGGGAGAATAGACTAGGTTTTCTCTTGAGATTCCACCCAATTCTTATTCCATCATTCCCTTTTCTTCACCCACACCCATAGCATGGATTGGCAGGAAGGTGGCAAAGAGGAGTCCATAACCAATCTGATATTTAAGGCTTGCAGTAGGGGAAGAAGACTGAGAGGCTATCCCAACCACAATTGCCTAAGACTGATTCCCTGAATGGCGGACCTCCTGAAAGACTTTTTCACTTGAACATTTTCATCCCTTTGAACCATAGTGATTGACTAACCCTGCTGGTGAGAAATCACTACATTCAGAGGTAACTTTGTGCAGTGGAAAGAGCCTAAATTTCAAGTCAAAGGCCCTGATTTTGGTTCTTACCTTTGCTTCTTACTGCCCATAAGACCTTTATCAAGTCACTTCCTTCTCCTGCCCTCAGTTCCTTCATCTGTAAAATGAAAAAGTGATCCCTAAAATATCTTTCCCAGCACCTTGTGCTCTGACTCCAGCCTGGTGGGAAGCCTCTCTCCTGCTCCTAATGTGACTGTAGCCAGCCTCGTTCCATTTTTTATTCTTTCTTCTATTTCCCTAAATGTCCTTCCAGTTCTCCCTTAACTCAAGGAGACTTCTTCTCTAATCCTATCTTCATTGTTTTTACAATGGCTGCCTCCTTTACTCACAAAACCATTACTTAGAATTTTGGGAGAAAAAGATAGCTCATCTAGGACATCTTCCTGCCATTTTCTTGCTCTCCCACAGTAGCATTCTTTACCTTCTCATCCTACCTCATGCCCTAAAATTTCAAAGCTGGGACTCTTTGACCAGAGAAAGATAGAGATCAACCATGGAAAAAATTTTTATTTTGTTTGGTTTTGCTTTCTTAAATGTTGCCTTCTTTCCTCCTTCTATATATTTTTTTCTCTGTTCCTCTGCATTTCCTTCCTGATTCCTTTTCTTCCCCAAGTCTCTTAATTCTTTCTTACCCTGATCAAATCTCCTTCCCATGGTTTAGCTTCTTCTTCTTTTACTCATTGCCTCTAAGGATGTCAGCCATTTTGCACTCTTTGCAGGGAGATTCTGAGGAGGAAACCAACACAGATGAGTCTCCTGCATGTCCCCCACCAGCACTTAGATAGCTCCAGAAAAAAATGTCCAAAGCTGATTTCAGTGCCCCTTCATCCCATACAGTATATCAGGAATACCCCCTTTCATCAACTGAGAGGGGGAGGATTTGCTGTTAAGAGTTACAGGGACCTTCTCAGAATTGTCTCCTACTTACTAAGTTACTGCCTGTACCTTGTCACTCAGGGACATTTCCTTCTTTTTAGTCTTCAATATGGGGTTGATCTGGTATTCTGCAGTCTTTTCTAAGGGGTACTATTGAGGGGATAGTGAACAGAAAGCCAAGACTCTGTTCTGTACCCCAGAAAAGGCCTCAGGAATAGTGAAGCTGGAACAAGAGAAATCTAGAATGTGAGGAGGCTTCCACAAACCCTCAGATCTTGTTGTAATTTTTCCATTGTCTCAGGAAGGGCTATATAATCCATGCTTGGAATTGTAGAAATACTGACAGCATGAGGGGGAACCCTTAATAGTCTTTTAGACTTTCTGGTGAGGGGCAGTCTGTAAATTACAGTCCCCTTTCCTGAATTTTTACCCTTGAAATTGTCAGCTACTACATGGTTTTGATTAGACCTTTAGGGAAGCCACGATTTGTAATTCTAGATTGTCAGCTTATCTTTAGGGCCAAGAGTTGAGATCTGGCCAAAAATATAGCAGCTAAAAAATATATTTATCAGTTGAGTGGTCAATAATTTTTTTTAACTATGGGTTGCTTTTTTTTTTGAAGAGATTTCCCTACAGCTTTGCTGTTTGATGAGAGCCCTCAAGAGAAATAAAAACCTTTTTTTCCAGGATTATAGGGAGTGAATACTATTAAAAAAAAAGGAAATTGACAAGATTCTATAATTTCTAGTAAATAAAAGTCAATAAGCTAATAATCACTATAAAAATTAGATTTTCCCTCTCTTCTTCAAATTTGCATTGGTTAGACCAAGCAGGTGAGACTGACATAAGAAAGACCCTTTATTAAAAGAGTAGATCTGTCTAGTCCTTTAACCTTTAAAAAAAGCTGTTAGTCTCATTTTAGAAAAATTTAAGTGAAAAAAGAGAATTTTTTCCTATAAAGTCAGCTTTGCTCTTGTTAGATTTTTTTTATTTTTAAAATATAGATTTACAGTGAAACAGAAATGCTAACATCTAAATAAAAAAGAAAATTTTATGAATAAATGTTTTCCAGTATTAACAATTTGCTCACTATTATTTATAAGACAAATATCCCTTTAGGACTACATGTTAAGCTATAATATAAACAGGCATTTAGTCTTCATTTTTTAATGTGCATTTTTGCAGATTTCTTTAAGAACTGATAATCAGAAGTTTTTCTCCCCAAAAAGGCTACCCACTAGAAAGTTTTATCATGAAACCTCAGGACAGTTTTGTACATCTGTAAAAACAATTGTGAGCGTGTGTGCATATACATGCACACACACAAACCCAAGCCTTTTATGCCTGAATATAGCCTAGTCAGGAAAACATAATAACAATTTCTTCAAATGAGAACAAATGGAATTTTATTTTTTATATTTCTTAAGAGAGCAAATGCCCAGGAAGGCATGGCTTCTTTAAGGGAGGCTATGAAGTAATATAGATGTAAGTTTTCAAGATAATTTTTTAAAATAATGATATTTTACTCTTAGAATTATAGGAGAAAGAAAAACCCTTTAAAAATAAACCAGGATGCTATTTTATTAATTTGAAATTCTATTTGTATAAGAGCTAACTGGAGACTTAAAATACCATATTTCACTCAATCAACAATCATTTATTAAGCACCTACTATATACAAAGCACTGTAGTAGGCCCTGGGGACATAAAAGCAAAAAATGAAAATCTTTACTCTCAAAGAGTTTTATCATGTTGTATTTCAAAGGACCAACTTCTAGGATACTGCAGACAAGATCTACTAGTAAATATTTGCATATATATATATGTCTCAAAAAGCTGATCATACCCCGTGTCATATTGTGATCAGGATAAATTAGCCTAAAACTGGGGTTCTTCATCTTTTTCTGTGTCCTATACCCCTTTAGCAGCCAGTCTGATAAAGCCTATGGAATCCTTCTCAGAATCATGTTTTTAAATAAAATAAATATGATTACAAAGGAAACCAATTAGACTGAAATACAGTCATTCAAATATTGAAAATTAGGTTGATGGACCCCAGGTAAGGGCCCCTGGACAAATATATCAGTCCTCCCCAATAGCACATGGGAAGCATTACTTTCGATAAGTAAAATACTATAATGCTTTAAAATGTCCATCTCTGGGAGCTGTGGTATTTGATTAGATTATGTCATCATCCTTTACTTTAAAAATAAGGCCTTATGTATGCAAAAGACTGATTTTCTTCTTAGAGAAATGATTTTCATTGAAAAAGAAATTTTTTTTCAGTCATGGTTTTTTCCCCAGAAAATTTTACAAACTAAAAGAATTTTTTTCCTTAAAAAATTTTAGCTAAAATAATTGCCACATACAAAACAGACCCCTCTTTGCATTGACTTATCATTATATGCTTGTTCCTTCCATTATTTCCACATAGACTTACAGGAACACATATATAAACCATACTTTTTCTAAAATGTAACCTCAATAAGTATCTATTTTATTTTTAGTATTTCATGCATATACTAGGAATGAGATAACATAGGAAAAGCACTTGGTGAATTATAAAACACTGTAGAAATGTAAGCTTTAAAAAAACTTATTACCTGCTTTGATTTCTGGTAAAAAAAAATTTTTAATTCTGCTTCATTTAAGGGGCAGGAAAGCTGTCTCATAAGTCAATTTTCAACTCTGACTTGAGGCATTCTAATAACTAATTTTAAAAGGTGTGGGAGTAGTAGTCATTGTCCTTTATACTGAAGGGGACCAACATAACATCACGATAGATAAAATAGTGAAATAATGAAATTATAACATATTAAAATAAAATAGCAAAAATAATTGAATAATAAAACGATGAAATTGTAAAATAGTAAAAGGTCTAGGAACTTTCCAGTGAAGGAAAGGAACTGAAATAAGCAAATAGCAAAAAAAAAAAAAGCCCCCCTTAAATGTGACCTACAGAACTGACTCAAATCACACCAGTAGCAAAATTCCATATGGTGGTTCTCACGAGGGGCACAGTGATAACTAAACAATGACATTCAGCTTCATTCAATTAGGGAAACATTTATCAAGCACCTATTGTATGCAGATAACATTTGTAAAGCACTTTGCAAACTTTAAGGCCCTGTATAAATGTTAACTGTACTTATTATTACAAAGCACTTAGTTTATGATAGAAGTTATATTTCTAGTGAGAAAGAAAGCAGAGAATTGAGCTAATTCCTTAGACCATCTGGATGCTTTAAATTTATTGAGTAATTAATTGCCTGACTCCCCACTTCAATTGGCCTTGATAGATACCAGGGTTACCAAAGTGATCTGAATCTCCCCATGAAGGTAGACTAGTCTTTTATTCCTTGTATCAAGATCTTTTCAGGATGTACATGTGTGTATATGTATGTATACATATATATACATATATGTGTGTGTCTTATCTATTTATCTGGCCCACAATGCATAACTACCCCAGGCTTTTCTTGCTGGTTTGGGGGCAATAAAGTGGATGGATAATAGAGGGTTCCCATCACTTGGTAGTCCCTGTCCATGAAGGGGCTAAGGATGCTGTAGATGACATCATCATAATAATTTTCTTGAAAATTGATTTCCATTCCCTAAGTATAGGGAAGATTGTGATCTCCACAGTACGAACTTCAAAGGATGAGGGAAAATGTGTTGTCAGCTAGGAAGTGACCTGGGAGGGAAGAAGAGGATAAAGGGAGGCATATGGAACTGATTTCATTAGGGGTTTCCAATGACTTTGTTTAGTGATGTCATCAGAAGCCTGAAATCAAACACATCATCAGTTGACGGCCTTACTAATGAAATTTATGGCTCTTGTGTTTACCTAATATATACGTGTATGTGTGTATGCATATATAAATATACATACGTATATAAGGTTTGTATATATTTACACTTATATATATATTAGATAAAACACATATAGTATATATCCATGTAAATAAATAATATGCATTTACATCATCCCCATATAAACAGATAGGTTACTTTGAAAATCATTAGTTTCGAAGGATTTCCTAATATTAAAATTCAATCTCAATGTTGACAGGGAACTAGTCTAATCAAAAGTACAAATTCTCCCTCCCTCTTTTTAATTTTAAATTTTTTATTTATTTTTAGTTTATTCCCTCCTCCTTTTTTTAGTGGAAGTAGGATCTATATGCTAAAATACATAGACCAGCAACAAGCAAAAAAATTAAATTTGCTCCTTCTTTTTGGTCCCTTATAGTTCACACTTCAAAGTGAGGTGGTCCCAAGTCTTCATGGAAAAGGTCATTGCCCCTTTCTTTTTTCTTTTTTCTTTTTAATCATCTTTATGGACATTCAACTCTGACTTAAGGCATTCTAATAATTAATTTTAAAAGGGCTGGGAGTAGTAGTCACTGTCCTTTGTACTGAAGGGGACCAACATAACATCACGACAGATAAAATAGTAAAATAAGGAAATTATAACATATTAAAATATATTGGGATGGGAAAGTCTGAAAAATATAAATTCCCAATACCTCAGTAACCAACCTTTTAGTCTCCAGTCTTAGGTCTAGGGAAATTCCATCCATAGTGAGGCAGAATAACTACCCAGGGTTGCTTTAAGTCTGGAGAATGCAAAACAGCAATTCTCTGATTCCTAAAACCTGTGATTAGAGGGGAAACTCTGATTTCTGTTCTGTGTTTCTGAGGTGCTTAGAGCTCCTTAGAAGGAAGACAACATACAGCATTTTTGTTCCTTTTACTATTAATCAATATTTACTGATTGTTTTGTTATCAAAGAGGACTACCATTGAATGCAAAGGGGAAAATACATATATAAATATATGTGTGCACATATACATACACTATATATACAGAGTATGTATATATATACATATATGTATATAATACAGAGTCATCAAAGAAAGGTATTAAAACACAGAAGCCAATAATAATACTAACCCTAGGTCCAGAGGGAAGTAAATTGGGAATAATATTCACCACAGGATTAAAAGTACAGAATAGAGACATTTTAGTTTTTACTTAAAGGTCAATCCAAAACCTCTTTATAGCTACAGGTTCTCCTCATTGTACCTTTGTGCATTCTGTCATGTATATAAAATATTTTGTGTGTGTTTAATTAAAAAAAACATTAATATGATTAGAAGTAGGGAGAAAGGGAATAGGGAGTAGGGAGAATGTCATATTGCTAGATTATGTCTTCCTGACATCATAAAAAAATTACATTTTGAATTCTTTAAGATTCTCTGATAACTGGTATAATTTCTAAAGAAATAATCTTTTTTAAAAAATGACTTAGTAAAATAAAACCATAAGTTGCAGAGGAACAAACCTTTACCCCCTAAAAAATCACTGAGAAAAAGGTTTATAATCAATTCCTGGTAATAATCAAATTAGATTCATAGAGTGGGAGGGGAACATTTTTTTTGAGAAAATCTTTAGCAATATGTGCATCTCCTTGACTTAGGGAAACTTTGAAAAAAAGTGGGGGGTTAGTCTTTACGTAAAAACACTAAGAGAAAAGGCCAAGAAAAAAAATCCTTTTTCTCTTGGATTTTTGCTTTGCTTTTTGCCATATATTTATTTTGTTTTTACTTTTCTCATCCTTAATCAGATTGATATGAAAATATTTGTCAAAAGCCTTGTCATCAATTGCAGGGATTCTATAGACTCTCCTAAATTTGCTGGTGAACTCGAGGGTCTCTTTAGCTAGATTCTCTCCCCCGTGTTCCTGAAGTGCTGTACTTGTCCTCCTAAATTTGCGTAGAAAAATATTGTCTTTCCCTGTGAAGACTATTAGTAATTTATTATTTTTTTTCTTTATGTGTGGTTTTTTTTTTTGGCCATACTGGTACTAGGAAAATCAAAGAAAAATTTCCCCTCAGACTCTCCACTTAAAAAGCATTGTCATTTTTATTTCTCAAGCAAAACAGAAACCTAATTGGTGGCATCCAACTTTCCTCATGTTTTCTTGCTAAATTCTTAATACCAAGTATATTTTTGCTCTAGATATCTTGTTGTTTATCCATCAAAACCCCATTTTATTACAAGTTATTATATGGTTCATGTCATACAATATCCCCTTACTCCTTGCTCCCAAACCTAAGAATCCCTTATAGTAAAAACATGCAATCACTGTGAACCTATAACAGAGGCATTAATTAACATTGCTATTTAATATTAGAGTCACAAAAAATACCTTTGGTACTTAGGGATAAAGTTGAAGAAGCTATATTATAATACAAGAGAAGAGAAATGATTTGAGAATCTCCCTGTGGTGGGGGGATTCTATAAATCCAGTCTGTACTTCTCATGCTTTCAGTGAGGGCTCTAAAAGAGAGAATATATAAAGAGTATGATAATAATAATAAATCTTTATATAGTGCTTTATGCTTTACATAATACTTAAGTCATCTGATCAATTTTTAGATTTGTAATTAGACGTCTATATGTTTGTGCCTGACATATAAGATTCATACACACATACACATATATGCATACACACATTCAAATCAAATTTGAAGGAAATTAAATTCAAACTATGATTTTTAAAAAAAAATCAGTAAAGTTGAATAAATAATTGATTTATTAACAGCTAAGATTTTACTATTATGATTTTCTTTTACTGAATGCAACCACTTTTCCCCCAAACCAGTTTGTGTTTGTAGAGCCAAGCATATTGGGCTAAGAAGATATAACCTCTTTCAGCATCCCCTACCTCCTCCTTCACACACCCACTGACACATGCATATATAGATTTGCCTCAGACCATGAATTAAAGCTATTGTTCTAAGTCAGAGGTCTATGTATGTTCATAGGTTTGATAACAAAGCAGGGGAGTGGGTGGTCAGTATATAATGGGATGAATAGGCTCCCTCATAAGGCAATGACCTCTCCGTCATTATAGGTCTTCAAGGGAAGACTAGATCATCTTCACTGGGGAATTTACAGGTCAGAGACAACTTGCTCAGTGACATTTAGACTAGATGACTTCATATATCTCTTCTAACTCTGAGATTCTGTGATTCTGTAGAATTTTGATTAGTTCTTTCTCTTGGTAGTTCCTGATATGACAAAGCCAAGATGGAAAGTTAAGGTTACAAAGGGAAGGGTGCCATCTTTCCTCGTGGATTTTGATCATTAGTTCCAGTGATCTGGATTTTGCTTTCTTTTAAGGCCCCACTAAAATGCCTCATCACAGCGTGAGGGTGACCCCAAGTTCTTGAAGGCCATGCCAGTAGATCTCAAGTGTCAATGGTTCCTACAAGACCTATAGGTGTTGGTTTTTGGCCTTGCTGGAAGACTAGATGAATTGGCCAGTGTCAGGAAAGCTAATCACCAGATAATTGGCTACCCAGTGATTAATTTTGGTTGGCTTCAGCGTTCACAAAAACCTTACACCAAGGTTGCTATTTTTAATGATAGAAGGAGTACCCCACCTTGAAAAAAAAACAACACAGGTTCCTGAAGTACTGATATTGAGAAGCACCCTTTTTTCCCTCAAATTCAAGAGGAATTTTTTTTTTAAGTGAAGGAACCCTTGGGTAATTTTTTCCCCTTTAGTAAGTAAATCATGGTGACATCCAATAGGTATCCACCAAACAAAGCTATTATTATTATTACTATAATTGGAAATGAGGCAATAAGAAGGTCAGACTGAAAATATATGATAGTGAACTCAGCTATGTCCCATCTCCCACAGAAATTCCTGGGCATTATTGGCTTCCTGGCTCTCATTTTAATGTGTACAAATTGGCATAGAGAATGGATAAATTCCTGCATAGGCCTTTCACATGTGGATTGATCCTTTCCTCATTTGTTTAGGCCCTAGGGGAGGTAGTAGAGAAGATATGGAAATGCCACATTCCCTAGTGGGCAAAAGACATAGAATCAGAAAAGATCTACCAAAGTGAAAGAGGAAAGATGTGCCATCTTCCCCTACCTGGTATTAGTTGATGACACACTAACCAAAATGTCGATATTGGGCATTCCACTGGGTAGATCAGTAACAACAGCTCCCATCTTGGCACAGTCACTGTTTTATGGGCTTTTTTTAAACTATTAAGAACCCTCAGGGATAAGATGATGGTTGGAGGAGCATTCTATGTGGAAAGGCATAGAAAACTTGGAGGCCAATAGGCCGGAAGCTTGACTCCCTTTTTTATTTCTTTCACTCCTATATTCCTTTTCCTGAATATCTCCTGGCCCTAGGAAGTGCAGAAACCAAATAGTCCTTCCATCAGCCTAAAACTTTTTTTCAGAACCCTTTCCCCCAACCATCTGGGAGTTGATCAATCTATTCCCTGCTTGGTCCTGGCTACTTAAATAATTCTGAACATTATATAGGTCCACTTGATTTTTTTTGTATTGTCAAATGAAGCCCTGGCATTAGCAGCAGTATTAGGCAGACAGTTGTCAAAACAGTGGTGGAGTGTCCAGCATCTCCAATCCTGTAATCACATGAGCGGTGAATATTTGGGAGTCTCTATGTTATAGGGACCCTTGGTCAGCTGAACTTGGGTATTCATTTTAATCTGAATTTTTTCCATTCCAGTGCCAGACCCTGGCATAGTTGTTGTGTCAGGAGCTGGACATCAGCTCTAGAGTAATGATTGAATCAATGGGTAGTCTGGACCTTGCCATCCTTAGAGATTTGAGTTTATAAGCTGCCCTTCCTTGGATGGAAAGGTTAAATAGTTTTCATGTAGAAAGTTACTCCTTCATTCATCACTTAGTGAATTCTCACTATTGGCAAATGAATAAGACACCTCCCTTATCCTCCTGAAGTTTATAAGCTATAGGGAAGATAAGACATACACAAATATGATTGATTGTGATCCTAGAGGACAGAGTATGAATAATGTTATCCATCTTCTGACAGAGGGGAATGAGGGACCTAATATTCAAAATGAGACACACATTTTTGGACCTGGCCAGTGTAGAAATCTGTTTTGCTTGACTATGCATGTTTGTCGTAACAGTTGTTCTTTTTTTTCCCGTGGAGAGGAGAGGGAGAGAAAAAACACTTGTCAGTCAAAAAAATATAAAATTTGATTGAAAAAAAGAATGTAACAAGTATAAGTGAGAGGCATAGACCAAAGTGCTATAAAAATTCCAAGGAGGAGGAAAACGCTTCTAGTTGGAGGGATCAGGGAAAGAATCCCAGAGTGGTTAGCTTGGACAAAAGAAGACTAAGTTATCTTGAAGACAAGATAGCTGTCTTCAAGTGCTTGAAAGGCTGTCATGTAGAAGAAGTGTTAACTCATTCTGCTCAGCCCAAGAGGGTAAAACTAGGTAGTTGTGGAGAGGTAGCATTGAGCTCAGTATGAAGAAAAATTGCCTAACAATGAGAACTAAAACAAAATGAAATAGGAAATCTTAAAAGGTGGTAGATTCCCTCTCTCTAGGAATCTTCAAATGAAGGTTGGATGACCACGTGTTAGGAGGAATGTAGTAGAGATTCTTGGTCAAGTGTGGGTTGGAATGGAAGAGAATAAGATACTTTCCAACTGTGAGATTCTATGATTCTGTTAGCCATCATGGAGTAGAGTGTTATTTAGTAGACAAAGTGGGGAGGGAATTCTTGCTTTAGAAAGTGAGGTGAGCAAAGGCACAATGGTAGGAAAGCATAGGATGTGTTTGGGGAATGGTTCAAGTAGAACACAAGGTATGTGGAGAGGAATTTTATGAAATAAATCTGGGAATTACTGGGCCATAACCATCTCTCACCTTTACCTGGAGACATCTGACTTGTCTCTGATTTCTGCTTCTATCCTACTGACCTTGCCATGGCGCGTCAAATGGTGGCTTCCAAATGGAAGTCATACCCAAGAGAAATAAAGACAATCCAGGTATCTGGAGAAGGCAGTTCATCCCATGGCTTCAGAACCCTTTCAACCAATAACTTCCCCTTGACCTTGTCACTTGTCTTTACAGAACAGATGATGCCGAGGTTTTTAATTAAAGATAAATAAAAAATTAAAGAGTTAAATTAAAGATGAATAGCAGTGTTACAGATATCAGAATTTTAGGGCTGGAAGGAACCTTAGAAACCTAGTCTAAACCCCTAATTTTGTAGAGTAGAAAATTGCAGCCACCAGATGTTAAGAGACTTGTCCATGTTTACACAGCAAGCAAGTATCAGAGGGAGGTTTTGAACCTGTGTCTTCCTGACTCTCAGCCTAGCACTCTATCCACAACATGATGTCTCTTATGTCATGAATAGAAACAAAAAAATAAAGGGAAAGAGGTTGGGGAAAGGGCAAGCAGAGAAGAGAGAAAATGAGTGATTTGAGGCATGTTAAGTTGGTTAGTGCATTGCATATAGTAGGCATTTAATAAATGTTTGTTGGATTGGATTGGATTACATTGCACTGGGTTAGACTAAATCCTGTATAAAACTTTTGAGAACAGACCTTAGTTCAGTTGATTAGAGCCTGGTGTTGCTCTCATTTAGGCATAGGTTCTATTGCTTTTCCCTCTTCCCCGTAAAGAGTCTGAATTTCTTCTTTTTGTTTCTTTTTAAAATGTTTTATTGATGCCTTTAGTATTTATATCACAATTGTTTTCAGAAATACTTTATCCTCCCAGACAAAACCACTTTTTGAGTTTTCCTTTTAACAAAGAAAAAGAGTTGAATAAAACCAATCTCTTAATTGACAGTGTATGTAACATTCCACATTCTTACTACATCACTTTCCAATAAAAGGAGGGAGAGGAATTTTCTCATTTCCCCTAGGGCCAAGATTGGCTATTAAAATCACTAGCATTTAGTTTCATTTTAGTATTCTTTTCATTTACATAATTGCAATTACATAAATTGTTCTCTTGATTCTGCTGCTGCTGCCCTGCATCTGTTCATACAAGTCTTCCCATGCTTCTCTGAATTTCTCATGTTCATCATTTCTTACAACACCATGTCATTCATGTATCCTGATTTGTTCAGCCATTCCTTAGCTGATTGCCACCTATTTTGTTTCTAGTTCATCGCTTCCACAAAGGATACTGCTCTGCATATTTTGGTATGTAAATAAATCTGTATTTCTGACTTTAACCTTCTTGGAATATATGTCCAGAAGCTCGATCTCTGTTGCAAAGGGACAGTTTAGTGATATTCCTCACATAATTCCAAATTGTTTCCCAAAATGGCTAGACAAATTCACAGCTCCACCAACAATGCATCAGTGTCAGGCCCAGCTGCTTTCACATAAAGAGTTATACCTTCACAGACCCAAGGCAACTGTTTTGCCATCACCGCTACTAGAAAAAAACAGAAAACATACTATTGGTAATGAAATTAGTCTAATGTAATAAAGATGATAGCGCATTACCAGGTTGATCTTTAAAGGTTGGTATAAGCTTCAAAGACTGGCTAAGACCAATGGAGTAACCTTAATTACAAATCACGCAGTTTCAGGATTGGAAGGGATCTCCTTTGTGGTCATCCAACACATTGAGAATCCGCTTTATAACATCATCCCCCTACAAATGACCATCCAGCCTTGGTTTAAGACCTCTAGTGAGGGGAAGCCTATTCATTCCAGAGGCAGCCTGTCCAACTCTAGGATAGCTCTAACTGTTAGGAAGATTTTTTTTGACATCATACCTCAATTTATCTCTTTACACCTTCCACTCATTGCTTCAGATTCTTCCCTATGATGGGAGTAGAGATGGGGAGTGATGATGGTGCTAATAATAAAAATGTCTTACATTTACATAGCTCTGTTTACAATATGATTTAAATAAGTTATTCACTTCATCCTTGCAACAACCCCATGAGGCAGGTAGTACACTGTTATTTTCCCTCTTACAGATGAGAAAACTGAGACCCTACTGAATATTTTTCTTTTAGAACTGATTTTTTTTTCTTGTCCCATGTGGGCAATACCCTCTGGAAGTATCATTCTCACCCTTGATCAACCTCCCTATTTCTTCTGCAGATGTGAATGCCCTTTTTTGATGAGGGAAGCAATCCACAGGCTCTGGGGAAACATCTGTCAGGGGAAAAAATTCTTTGTGAATGTGATTTAATTCTTTCTTCATTTGGGTGGGTAGGTGGGAATAAAATAAAACAAAATGAAAGCCAGAAAACAAGAACTGTTTCTATTTTAATTGTTTAGTTCCTCAGCCCCTTGCTGTGTTAGGTTGTGGGGGGGTTTTGTGTGTCTTCGAAAATAAAATCAAGTGATTATGCTTATTTCAACAATCATTTCAGTTCTCATAGAAACTCTGAGGCAGAAGCAGAGTAGCATTGACTGAACTCCCCCCAAGACATGCATTTTGTTGGCTGTATTCAAGAAAGGTCTTAAAAATGATGGATTGTGGAAACATTGTCAACAAAGCCTAAATGTGATTTGAAAATAATCATTGCTTATAATAGCTTGCAATGCCATGGGTAAATCATAAAAAAAAAACCCAGAAAGTGGGGTCTTTAAAAAAATGATCAGTATTTTTGTTTGTAGAACACCTGTGAATTTTTATTCTCATTATCTTAAATTAAGTGCCCATAAAGCTTTTTTTTTTCTTCCCAAATATCTCACTTTTATTTAGGTTTGAGCTCCTGGGGGAAAAAATATATCTGAAGCCAAAAATCCGAGGCTTAAAAAAAGTCTTTTTCCAGTGGCAAATTGACGAGAAAATGTCATCAAAATATGTTGCTTTAAAAAAAAAAAAGCTCTCAAGATCACCCTACTGCAAAAGTAGCAATACCTCTGGACCCATTTGTGTATGCCTGTATTATTTTTCAAAACCTTATTAATGCAGATCTAGATACATAAGGTTTTGTGATATTATGGACTTGATTTAGCTGACTCTGATTGAGAAAAATAAGAAGGAATTCTTTTAATTTGGGCCTTTTCTTTATAACTTATTATTTTTGCAGGATAACTACTTGTAAAAATAATGTAGTCTATAATAATAATACTAGTTAAATAAGGAATAGTTAAAATTGTTATTATATTAACAATTATGAATTATAACCATTTTATTATCCTACCTTATCTTACTTCCTAGCAACCCTGTATTTTTTAGGATGGAATAAGTGCTGTACTCAAAAGGAATAAATCTGAATTATTTTTTAAAAAATCAATAATTTTGGCTTCTGATTAAATGGAGCATAATTCCTCAATTTTGTCTTTGTGTCAAATTAATGAGCATTTACTTTATTTTTTTTAAAGATAAATATTTTTGAGAGCCTGCAGGTAACTCAGAAATATTTGAATTTTGGAATGTTAAAATGGTTCCAGTAAATAATCTTCAGTGGGATTATATTTCCTTTGGTTGAGATAGCTTTTGCCTTTTGGAAGAAGAAGATGAAAATGGCCTTTTTTTTTTTTTAAATGAAGGGCCTGATTTATTTTAAAGGTCTCATTTCTTGACTTTGTGCTTTTCTGATAAGCTCAACAATAGGATGTCGTGTCTGGTATTTGATGGATCTAAGTTTGGCACAAGTGAAAAACAAAAAACAAAAAACTCCACATGTACATATATATATACATATATATATACATATATATATATATGTATATATATATGACAGCAGTGGCCAATTTTTAAAGAAAATGTTGTCCCATATTGAAACATAAAATCTGTCTGCTACTAACACAAAGGTCACCACAAAGTTCTGCGACCCTCATAGGCCACAGATTTCCACTAACAAGTTTGTCACATGGTTCTTTTCCATACATGAAATGTATGCATGAAATGGTCTGCCATCATTGAAATGGATAGTCATTAAGACTGCCCTGAGAATCTTGACTCTTAATTGGTTATGATAATTTCTAAATGGGATTTTGTGACTTTTTTCCAATAACTTAATGGGGGGAGCTATAAGCAAGTAGTATTGAGTGTTTTGGTAGCATTTTAGGTGTTACAGTGTTTTCTATCAGTTTCTTATTTTGCATTGACTTGCTATTCCAAGACAAGTTACTGGTGCCTGTTGACTATTATTCAATTGGGCACCTTTCATGGGGACATGTGGCGCAAATCCTGGACAAGATCAGTGAGTTCTTAGGGAATGCTGTTTTGATTGGAGTATGGTATGGCAGAATGGATCCATGGAAAGCTCTATTTGTCAATAGGAGCAGCTGACTGCTGGTGTCTTTGTTTTCTGTAAGGGAAATACCCCAGTATCTGTTGTTGGGGAATGTAAGTGGCTGGGTGATCTTCTCCTGGTGTAAAAGTTGTAGTTGGCCAGTCAAGTCTGTGATCAGGGTAGACAGAATTTGTTAGATAGGTATTATATAGGCCACCATGTTTGCTTCTCCTCCCTCTGGTATTTTTTAACTGACACTCAAGGTAATTTGCATAGCCTGACCCTAGTCACCGTTAAGGATGATGGAGATCAAAAAGACAAATGGAAAGGAATGTGAATGTTCATCCCTAGTCTTTGAATAGATTGGGCAGCTGCATGGTGGTAGAGTGCAGCACTTAGAAGCTAGAAGACCTGAGCTCTGCTCCTGCCCCAGACTCTTACTAGCCAAGTGACCCAACTTCATGGACCAAGAGATCAAACAATATGAGCATCTATTGAGCACCTACTATATGTTAG
Source organism: Trichosurus vulpecula (assembly GCF_011100635.1). Taxonomy (NCBI): domain Eukaryota; kingdom Metazoa; phylum Chordata; class Mammalia; order Diprotodontia; family Phalangeridae; genus Trichosurus; species Trichosurus vulpecula. Next base: position 254,870,339 of record NC_050578.1, read on the forward strand.
GCATTGCTCAGGCTGCTAAAATGGAGATACAGTAAATAAACAAATCTATTTCTAAGAAATTTGAACTGTAATATATGATGTGCTTTGTAAATATTGAAGTGCTACATAAATGCTACAATAAAAGCACAGGCCCTGCAATTCCACAATTAGTGATTCATTTAACCTCTCTGTGCCTTGGTTTCTTCATCTGTAAAATGAGAGCTTTGGTGTCATCCTCTAAGATCCTTTCCAGCTCTAATTTTATATTCCTATGACCTGGCAGAAGGTGCTGACTCCTGTGGAGAACAGTGCCTGTGCCCATTAAATTGGAGGAAGACCAGAAGACTTCTGGTGACTGACACTAGTCATAGCCATGTGTCGATAGGGCACGGAATTTCTTCCTGGTCTCTCCCCATTTCTATGTACTGGGGTGTCTGTAGCAGGTGATCATTGGTCTTGGGGTGAGGAGACCTAGCCTCTAATCCCAATGATGTCGTTAACTACATTAGTTGTGCTTTAGGCAAATCATTTAATCTCTTAGTGTTTCATTTTCCTCATCTGTAAATAAAACTATTTGCCTATCCATCTTACAGGTCTGTCAAGGTAATGTACATGAAAACTCACAGAAACATAGAATTTAGAGCTAGAAGGGACCAGAGAGATCATTTAGGCCAGATGATTCATTTTAAAGATGAGGGAACTGAGGCCCAGAGGGATCAAGGGACCAACAGTAGGTGTTCCACGTAGTTTCAGAGCCAGGAGTTCGGCCCAGATCCTCTGACTCCCATTCTAGGACCCTTTCTGCATCATCATGCAGCATCTCTGCAAAGTACTGCAGAGGCACACCCTGCTAAAATGGCTTCCACAATACTGGTTAATATGTCATGATCCGAGCCTCACTACTGCAACAAAAGCTTGCTGTCACCTCATTTGACTGAGCAGTGGAGACACAAATCAGATGGTCAGTGATGGGATTAGATATCCTTCAGGGAAACAGGCTTTTTAAAAAGGCTTGGATTTAAATTTCATTTAAGGAGTTGCATTTCTTGTAATTACCCTATTCTTAAGAGGTAGACCTAGCAAGGGCTCTGTACCATGACTGGACTTTGGTGGGGTCCCTTGAGCCCTTATGTTGTTAACTTCCTTGAACATCTGTCTACTTACTGTTACATTCTCCATATTGCTTAGCACTTCTGCTTGTGCATTCAACCTGGCTTCTTTGGAATTAACTGCCCCCTATAATGTTGTTTCCCCTGACATTGTGCTTCATGGAACTAATTAGCAACATTAAGTATGTGTTAACACTAATGTTAGCCTTCATATTGCTAATTCTTTTCTGAAAAAGCTAATGTTACAAAACCTTGCCATTTGAGATACATGAAAATGGATGCATCTTTCTTTCCTGTATGTGTATCCAAAACCACAGGGGAAAAAAATAGAGATTCTCAGCAAAGAGGCTTTTGTTGGTGCAAATGTAGCATACAGGAAATAAGAATATTTAAACAAGGAATTTTGAACCCAGAATCCATGAATTCGCTTTTAAAATATTTTGATAATTGCATTTCAGTATGAATGGTTTCCTTTGTAATCATATGGATTGTATTTTATGTATCCAAAAACATTCTGAGCAGGGGTCCAGCAGCTTTACTCAACTACCAAAGGGGTTCAGGACATAAAAATGATTAAGACCCATGATCTAAATTGAAAGGAAAGGACTAACGGTATTGAGCCAAGAACTTCAGGAGCCTAAAATCACAGGATCTTAGAACAGGAAGAGACCTCCAAAGGTCATCTGGTCCAGGCTTCTGCCTCCAGTCCTCCTAATACCTAAATCATTCAAGATGGAGGCTGTCAAATATATTTTTAAACAGCTCTGGAAAGGAAGGTTTCCTTGGGTAGGTTCAACTGCTTAAGCATCTCCATGGTTAGGAAGTTCCTTCTTTTGTCTCAACAAGTGGTCTCTAGCTACAGTCTGAGCCTATTTTTCCTGGTGCGATTCTCTGTTGAGGCGGAAAGTGGCATCTGCTGTGGTCCCTGTGGCTACGAAAAACCTTAGGCCCATTCCAAAGTGGTCTAAGTCAAGTTTTCTCAGGAAGCCCAGGGGCAACCAACCTTTTACGTAAGTAGAGTCAGCAGTCAATCCTGTGTTGTTTTTGAGGGGAACCAAGAAGGTCTCTTGCCCCCAAATATTTTCTCCTACATAGTGAAGAAATATTATGGCACAGGAGAAAATGTGATGAGTGTCACTTTAACCACTCTGAGCTCCAGTTCCTTTTTAAAAATTTTCTTTTTTAGTGTGAACTTAACAAAGATAAACATACCTAAACATTCCACTAGATCAAGAACAAGAAAGAGAATTGTATATGAAACCATGAGTTTCTGTTACCTCCAATTTAGTACTTTAAGTATATATTACATTTAGTATGATAGTTATAAAATTGCCTTCTTTGTTCTTGTGCCCCTTCTGAATTTCTTTTTGCTTTCTTCTGTATGTTTATTGTTTTATTTATGCTCTTTCCTTCCTTTCATTTTCCTTCTTTCTTTCCTCCTTTCCTTTCTTCCTTCCTTCCTCTCTTTCTTTCTCTCTTCCTTCCTTTTTTGCTTCCTTCCTTCCTTCTTCCCTTCTTCCTTCCTTTCTTTCCTTTTCTTCTGAATCTCTATCACTTCTTAGTAATTAGATTCCCCCTCCTACCAAATAAAATCCCTTGCTTGTAACAAATACAGTTAAACAAAACAAATCAAACACACTGACCACGTGTGAAAATGTTTATGTCCTTCTGTACGGCTGTTCATCACGTGTGAAGATGCTTATGTCCTTCTGTCCTGTTCATCACTGGTCTGCCAACAGGCAGAAAGCATGCTTTGTCATCAGTCTTTTGGGGTCATGATAGGTCACTGCAATGATCAGAGTTCTGGAGTCTTTCAAAGCTGTGTTTCTTTATCTTATAGTGGCCATCATGTAACTTATTGTCCTGGTTCTTGAACCTCAGTTTCCTCATCTGTAATATGGGGAAAGTAACACCTGAAGTTCCAACTTCATTGATCAAATGAGATCAATCAATATGAGCAATTTATTAAGCACCTATCGTATGCCAGGCATTGTTCTCTCTGCTGACATAGAAATACAATAAATGAAACAAGGTCTGCTTTTAAGGAACTTGTAATGTATAATGTGCTTTGTAACTGTTGAAGGGCTACATAAATGCTGGCTGTAATAATCCAGGTTCTGAAATTTCACCATTAATGATTCATTCCTTTGAGTCAAAATTTCTTATCCATCCATCCTTCATTTAAAATGCAAATATTCCTGGGAGGAGTAACAGTAATTCACTAAACACCTTAGAATGCAGTAGTTTATCAGTTCCTTTCTAATATCATGGGACCCTTTTGAGATAATGTCAGAGTTCTATTTAATATCATGAATAAATTATTCATTTGTGCCAAAAACAAAAGGATAGACATTATCCTCTTTTAAACATTAAACTTACAAGAGACCAGCCTGTGGGACATCTGGAAGAGTATCCTGGATCATTAGTGGCTCCCCTACTATGCTTGAAGAACCACTGCTTTATAGAGAGAAGGAAGGGAAACAGTATGGAGGAGTGGAAAGAAAATACTGGATTTGACATAAGAAGTCCTGAATTCAAATCCCAGACATTTATTAACTGTGTGCTCTTAAGCAAGTTAACTTTCCTATAAAATAGGGGGTCAGACTTGACAGCTCTAAATCTTTCACCTTGTTAGACCTAATGGTGCCTCTAGGTTGGTACTCCAGCCCAGTGTGTGCCCAGCCACGGAGCACTAGGGTAGTCTAGATCCCTGAGGTTCAGCCATGGAGAATCGTGAAGTGGGATATAATGTTCTACAGTGTTCTCAGTCTCTTCCCTTTCCTACCTTTGCTGAATTTGGACCAGCAGAGTAAAGGTGGTAGCTACAGTAGACAAAAAAAATGAAGGCTGACTACTGTCTATGTATGTGAAGCCATACTTCAAAACATCTTACTTTCAAACAAACACATTGGACTAGAAAAGTCTCTAAGCTTCCTATGATCTATCATCCTAGGATCTGGAGGACACTTATCCAGTAATCCAGAATATGGCCTAGAAGTCATCAAAATAGTCCACTGAAAAACCAAAGTAAATGTCACAAATCTTACACACAGACTTTATTTTGTATATGTGTTGTTAAACACTTCCTTTACCTTAGTGCCTATTTACTTTTGTTTTATACACAATTCAGATATGATAGATTTTTCTGGTTTCCTGACCCACAGTAGACTAGAAGCAACAAACGAGAAGATTGTGTAAACAAACTGTTAGAGTTAGGGTTTAAGATATTTTCCATTTCAAATGATTAGCATGAAAAATGTTTTGGCATTTAAGAGTTAAGTTTTGGATATCTGGAAATTTCATTTATGTGGAACGTCTCATTTTCTTACAATGTCTGACAAAAGGGATATTACAATATTCAAAAAGATTTTGGAGCAGTTGGGTGTCATTGCCTTCCTCCTTCCAGGGAGGCAGCTAGGGCACTGGACTTGGTGTCAGGAAGACCAGAGTTCAAATCCTGCCTCAGGCATTTAGCTGTGTGACTCTGGTTAAGTCGCTTAACCTCTTAGCCTTAGTTTCCTCATATGTGAAGTGTTGTGAGGACCAAATGAAATGTTTATAAAAAGCTTTACAAAATTTAAACTGCTAAATAAATGCTAGCTACTCCCTTCCTGTTCTTCCATTCTTTCTCTGCCTTTTCCTCATGAGAGCTTTATCCATCACTAGTAAAACCTTGACATTTCCTTAGAATAAAACATGATCTGAGAGAGGGGTCATTGTGCCCCCTCCATCTCACCCCAGGAGAACCATGGGTTAGAATTGTGGCTCTGGAAGAGCCCTAATGTAAAAGGTTTCCTCTTCCTAGCTTTGTAGGGCTGTTTTCAGAGTGTGTGTATATTGGGGAGTAGGGAGAACATGACTTTAGTGTTTTCTCTGTGTTTTTGTCTAGTAGAATCATGCATCAATCTTACAGGAAATGCATAACTAGAGACTGAGAATAGTCTGACTGTCATCTGGACTCTGTTATTCGCTGTTTCCTCCAGGCACCAGAGAAGGCCTTTAAAAATATTGGCCAGTTCATCCATCTATCCTTCCTCTTTGCTCAGCTTCTCCCTCTGGTTGGTACCAAGGACCATTATTTTCACTATATGCTCAAGGAAAAGGATCTAAAACTCATTCACACTGAGGTGTAAATAATTGATAATGGCTTCAAATATTGTTTGTAGTTACATTTTAGCAGATATTCAAACCTTACACAAAAGGGACTAAATATCCAACCTGTTGATGAGCTTCAGCCAGTGAATGGGGAGTTACTTTTTTTGGCCTGCTGGTCTTCCTGACTCAATGGAGTCATATTATGGGCTGGGAATTCATCTTAAGTATCTCTATGTCCTTGCAGCACATAACAGTGTTTGGCATACAGTAGGCACCTAATAGATTGTGTTTGAATGAATCAAGCAAGGAAGCAAGCACTTTTTTAGTCATCAAATATAAGCCAGACACTGTTCATTAATTCTGCTAATGCATAAGTCCTGCCTTTCTAGCTACTGTTAGTTCCCATATTTATAGATTTCTGGATGGAAGGGACCTTAAAAACCATCTAGGGACCATTCATTCTCTCTACCTTGCCAACCTCTCCATTACAAGCATTATTCTATTAGTAATTTTTTTGCCCTAGTGATGAAGGAAACAGATATTTAGGTCTAATATTGCTAATTTAATACTAATACTAATGTTTATGAATATAGGGCAGAAGAGGCTACCAGTCTTTTCCAAGGCTGTGATTCCGTCTCTTTGAAAGACATTCCATTTGAGTTCCAATTTTCTGAGATACCTTGGACAGCTCTTGACTCTTCCATTTCTTTGTTTTAAGAAGTTGATACTTTGCTGACCTGTTTTGAGAAATGACCAAGAAAACTAGCTCCCAGCAATCTGGAAAATATAAAAATCCCAAAATCAAATATGCCACATTATCTCCCCTCCTTTTGTATCAACACTGAGAATTGAGGTTGGGAAGGGGAGAATTAATACCATTTCATTTTAAATATTTCATATTAAATATTTGAAATAAATTAACACCTCTTCATTTTAAATAAAATATTTCATTTTAAATAATTTTAAATTTAAATACTGATTTTCATTTTTTAAAAACTGAGATTCAGAATGGAAAAGTGATTGCACAAAATGACACAGTAGCAAGACTAGAACCCAGGAATTCAATTTCCCAGTCTATCTCTCTTTCCAGGTTTAATTGGATTATGAGTATAGTCTAATGGCCTAATTTCTACAGCCTTTACAACTATTCCATTCTTTTATCATCTTTGCCAATTTTCTAGGTGTGCGATGAAATCTTAGGGTTGTCTTGATGTGGATTTCTCTTTATCAGTAGTGATTTGGAACTGTTTAATGAGCTTTTCAATAGTTTGCAAATATTTTTAAAGAATTCTTTATTCATAGTCTGTGACTAGTTCATTATTGGGGGATAGCTTTTGATTTTCTATGTTTCATTTAGTTTTCTAAATATCTTGGGAGATTGAATACAAAGGTTTTTTTTTTTTACCACTTGACCTCATCTATTGAAATAACCATGACGTTTCTGTTTTTAACATATTTAATTATGTAACACTATTTTCCTAATATTGAACCATCCTTGCATCTCTGATATAAATCCAACTAGATCATCATTTTTTTATGATTTGCTGCAATTTCAGGCCTTCACTCAAATGCAAAGCATAATTTCAAAAAATACATGGTAAAATATCTGTTATGTTCATGAGTTCTCTATTTTTATTGACAATTTTAGCCCGATCACACATTATAGGGAATTTTTTTTAAGATTAGGAAGAATTATTTCCATTGTGACTTGAGACCAGAAAACAGAAATGCTGCCAAAGCCACATGAACTTAGGGACCTATCCTTAACCCTGTTTACTATTAAGGAGTTTTAGCCCAGGTTAATGTTGTTGTTGTGGTTGTCATTTTAAGGATAAAAACCAAAGTGTAGGTTTTAGGGATAGAGAAGGAAATAGAGAAGAATAAGTCTTACAAACAGAGAAGAAAAAATATTTTATTTTTTAAAAAATGAAAATGTTTTCCTAACTGTACAGAAGAAAATGGACAGTTTCCAATGCACAAGGAGTCCTAACATCTGTATGACACTTCGTTTTGTAAACCATTTTCACATCTGTCCTGGAGAAACAGCAGGGGGTTGTGGGACCTGGATTCTAGTTCTGGTTTTGCCATTGACTTGCTGTGTCCAGTGTGATCAGGCCTCAGTTTCTTCATATATACAACGAGAGGGCTGGATTTTCTAATATCAAAGGTCACTTCTGGCCCCCAAGATTATCCGAGCATTATATTACCTGATCACATTATTACATGATCTTAGCACAGTGCTTTGCACATGGAGGCACTTAAATAAATGCCTTTTCTTTCATTCACTTTGTTGAAATGAACTGAATTGATTCTTACAGCGAACTCACAAAAGTGGTAGCACTGGTAATATCTAAGAGCAACTCCTATTTACATTAATGTTAGCTTTAAAAAGCATGTATAAGACAAGGAGCACGGGACCAAGCACATATCCCTGGAGTGCACCACTGGAAACCTCCTCCCTAGCTAAAGGCCAACCATTAGCAATTGCTTTTGGGATCTGTCCATTCAGCTAGTTCCAAATCCTCCAAACTCCACTATCGTCTAGTCCAGAGGTGTCAAACACAAGACCCGTGCAGCCCTGACCCACTCCCTAGGGCCCCAAACTAAATTAAAACACAATTGGGAAAATTGAACAAAAGAAATAAAAATAGAATAAAAATTTTAAAAACCTAGTCAATATGTGATCCACAGGGATCCTTATATATGGATTAGTGGCCCTATTTCTATTTGCTTGGACCACTGGTCCAAGCCACGTCTCTCCATCTTGTCTATAAGAATAGCACGTTTTGCTAAGATGTACGTATAGCATTTCCCTGATTAACTAGTCCAATAACCTCATTTAAAAAAAGAAAATGAGCTAATCTGGCATGATCTGTTGATGATTAAGCCCCTCTGCCCCATCATTATCACTGCTTCCCTTTCAAGATATTCACTAACTATCCCTTTAATAATACAATATAATTTTTTTTCTCCTAGCTATCGGCCTGTTGCTTACAGACTCCTATATCTTCTCTCCTTTGGAAGTCAGGACAACATTTCTTGCCTGTGTTTCCTGACTTTCTTCACAATCTGCCAAAGAGGAATGATAACTAACAAAGAACCATTCTATGCTTTTTCTGTTGGAGTGCCCGTAGCCCGCCATTGGGGTCAGGATGAGGAGGCCAGTGTTCCTTGCTCTAAAGTTTCAGTCAAATTGCTGAATTTATTTGCAAAGTCTAATAATGCTTTCTACTTGGCCAGGCTTTATTGGACATGAGTCACATAAGAGAGATGCTTGGAGATCCTGAATTGATCTCTAAGGGCCCAATTTGTAATGTTATTATTGATAAAGCCTAGAATCATAGGATCATAGAGTTAGAAGGGGCCGTAGAGCTCATACGATCCCACTCCTAATTTAATAGATAAGGAGACTGAGGCTAGGAGAGGTAAAGTGATTTGCTCTAGACTCTACAGGCTGTAAATGGCAAGGGCCTCTCCTAAATTGGGCAAGTATTGTTAAGTCATTTGGGAGAGATGGAGTAGAAACACAGATAAAAGTGATTTGTTATCATCCTGTAACTCCTTTTCCCATCCTCTTTGCTCCCAGTCATCACTGTCACTTGGAGTCTAACACAATGCTTGGCACATCATGGGCCCTTAATAAATGCTTGTTGATTGATTGATTGAGAAATTCAAGGAAAACATCTCTCGCCTTCCAAGGGAGATCCAGGAAAGACACATCGATTCAGTTGGTCTTTTTTTGTACTATATTTACAATTTATTATATACAAAGATAATGTCAGGAACATCCAATGTCTGGAGAAGGAGTTTGATCTTGAGAAGTCTTCCATGCTATGCAGCATCCCATGGGGAATACTCTTTCATTTATCTCCTGGGGAAACAATTGGGGAAACCTTCTGGTGTCGAGTGTCCTTGTGGTGTTGACTTTTTAGTGGACAGTCTCAGCCGCCTTTTTATCTCACTGTGACTCCAGAGCTGATGGCATTTAATTCAGATCTGAAATTTGGTGGCAAGGGATCAAATAAGGGGTTGTACTTTCCAGGTGGCTTCAATAACCCTTCTATTTGAGGGCAGGAAATAAGACCTCAAAATGAAAGGCTCTCTACTCTCTTCCGTAAGATTCTGTTCCCCAATCCTAGGAATCTACCATTGCCAAGGATTCTTCCTCCCAGACAGACGAGTTGTGATTTTACTCTTCTTTTCATTTAAGTAGATCTTTAAGCTCTTTTGTTTTTGCACCATCTACATTTCCCCTGTGTGCCTCAGCTACCTCCTCCGCAAGAGCTATCCCTTTATAACAAAGACTAAAAAAGAGGAAAAAGAGAAAAAAGTCAATAAAACTAGATGATACATTGGAAAAGTTTAATATTATTTACAATGTTCCAACAGCTTCAGGTCTCCACCTTTTTCACAGAGATGGGGGCAAGTAGAGGAGAAGTATTTTTTCATATCTCTTATTTGGAATCTCGTTTGATCATGAAAGATTTGCAGCATTCAGTTTTTAACTGTTTCAGTGTTGTTCTCTCCATTGACATTTTTGCTAGTCACTGTGTATGTTGTTCTCTTGGTCTTCGTACTTCACTCCAATCCATATGTTTGTCTAACTTTCTTTGAATTTATCATGTTTGTCATTTCTTACAGCAGAGCTATCTTTCATTACATCCATGGGCCGCCATTTGTTTGGCCCTTCCCCAGTTGATGGGCTCCTACCTGATTTCCGATTCTTTACTACCATGAAGGGTGATACTATAAATATTTTGGTGTATAGAAACTCTTTCCTTTTCATCACTGATTTATTTGAGGCATGTGCCCGAAAGAGGGCACATGGGTGTGAAAATTTTAATCACTATATTTGCATAAGTCTGAATTACTTTCTAAAATGTGATATCAATTCACAGCTCCAACAACAATGTATTCATATGACTGTCTTTCCACAACCTCTACAATATTGACTATTTCATTCTTTTGTCATCTTTGCCAATTTTCTGGATGTGAGGTGAAACCTCAGAATTGTTTTGATTGGCATTTCTCTTTTTTAGTAGTGATTTGGAACATTTTTTTCATAAGCTTGTTAATAATTTACAAATCGTTTTAAAGACATATTTATCCATAGTCCTTGATTAGTTCACTATTGGGAAATAGCTTTCGGTTTTCTATATTTCATTTCGTTTTCTAAATATCTTAGATGGCAAACTCTCATAAGAGATATTGAATGCAAAAAAATTTTTAATTTGACCTCATCTATAGAAATAACCATGTGGTATTAGATGTTTCTGTTTTTAACATGTTTAATTATATACATTATTTTCCTAATGTTGAACCATCCTTGCATCTTTGGTATAAATCGAGCTAGACATTATTTATTTTTTTAATAATTTGCTGGAATCTTTTTCCTGGGGTCTTATTTTAAAATTTTGAATTATTACTCATTAATTGTATTGATCTCTAGTTCTTTTTCTTTGCTTTCCTTTTCCTTGGTTTAAGTCTTACAACAATATTTATCTCATTAAAGGAGTTTGATAAAAATAAAACCTTTTCAATTTTTAGCACAATTTATGTAGCATAAACATTAATTATTCTTTTTAAATAGATAGAATTCTTTTGTAAATTCGTCTCAAACAGGAGTGGTTCTCCCCCTTGGTATTTACTTCATAGCTAATTCCATTTCCTTTTCTGAGACTGGATAATTTAAGACTTCTATTTGGTAGTCTATTAAATGGGTACTTTATATTTTCAGGACATCTCTTTGTATTCTCAGTTTTGTTGACATGTCACTCACTGTCTTATGTAATAATGTGACAATTCTTTTTATTTTTCTGGTTTTGTTGCAATTTCTTCTTGTTTATTTTTTATTTTATTAATTTGATTTTTTCTTTATTTTTAATCAAGTGGAATAAAAGCTTATCAGTTGTATTAGTCTTTTCAAAGAATCAGTTTTCAATTTTGTTTATCACTTCCATATTCTTTTTTGGTTTCCAATTTCCCTGTTCCTTAAATTTTCAAGATTTCTTCTTTGTGCTTATTTTGGGTTAGTTTATTTTATTGCTTTTTAATTTTTAAAAATACATATTTGGTTCAATAATCCTCTTTTTGTCTATTTTGTCAGTGTATGTTTTCAAGGATGTAATTTTTCTTTTGAGGATTGCTTTAGCTACATCCCAGAAATTTATCATTATTACCACTTTTCATGTGGTTGCTAATTGTTTATATGACTTGTTCTTTAGCACTCTCATTTTTTAGGATTTTAAAAATTAAGTCTCCTTTTGGATCTGTGTCTTTTTGTTGTGCTCCCTGAAATGATGACTAGAGTCATTAGAGCCTATAAAGGATGTGTTTAGTATTCGTGCTTTTTAACATTTATTTACAATTTCTCTATGCCTTACTATATCATGTGGTACTGACAAATATGTATATTCTTTAAATGTTTTATAGAATTCTCTTCAAAATCCATCTAGATCAGGAGATTCCCCCCCACCCCCACCCCCACATACTGGTTGTTTTTTGTTGTTGCTGCTGTTTTCAAAATGCCATAAACCTTTTACTTCCAAATTCTCCAGCAGTTTACTCAGTTCTATGCAAGGCGCCCCGAAAGTCAGCGCAGTTTTAAACTTTAATAAATTCAGAAGTATAAAAATACTATAGAATTACTAACAACCATTTAAAGGTTAATTATTTAACGTTTTAAGATGTTCACATTTCTTCTTAAAATTCAACATAACAACTGTCTTGTGCTATACATGACTCTAGTTAATTCTTGAACTTCGTAAAAACTTTCATCACTTGCTGCTCAGTGACTAAAAGAATTACATTTGTAACCCTAGCCTTATGATCTTTCAGCAAACAAAATTCAATGTATATATGATAGTTTTGATATGGCCCCACAAGAAAAAAGTCTAATGGAGATAGATCAGGTGAGAGAAGTAGCCAAGGAAGAAGACGTCCTCTATTAAATCCACCAGGATGACAAAGTATCATCCGGACAATGAAATTAAAATTAACATTTTATTTTTCAAAATTCAAAAAAATTAAATGAGTATAAAAGATATTTAAATATTGAAACTTCCAAATAGTTTTATAAGTTTGTAGCATTATACCTCTGAAGTTATTAAAGCTTAAAACTGCTCTGAGGCTTTTGGGACATGTTGTATTTTGCCTTTTGTTTTCTTTCTGTTAGATTTGCCCAATTCTGTGAGAGAAATATTAATGTCTCCTTCTATTATTGTGCCACCCTCTTTTTTCTTGATTAATTTAGATGCTATTCTATTTTGATCCCATAAATTTAACGTTGATGTCAATTCATTGACCATGGCTCCTTTAAGTGTAGCATAATTTTCTTGTTTATCTGTTTTGAGATTTTGAATTAAAATTTTTGCTTTCTCTGACAGCATTTTTTAAACCCCTGCTTTTTTTATTCACATGATTGATAGTAAATTTTGTTTCACAATCACATTTTGATTCTGCATGTGTCTTTGCCATTTAGATGCCTTTTTTGCGAACAACAGATGTCAAGTTTTGTTTTCTTATGTATTCTGCTTTCTTTTTCTTTTATTGCATTATTTAACCCATTTATATTTATGATTATGAATTATGCTAATGTTTTCCTCCATTTGTGTCTCTATTATTGCTTTTTTAAAAAAGAATTTATTTTGCTTCTATTCCTGCTTTAAATTAATACGTTGGCCCTGCAATTAGTTGTTTTAAAAAAAACAACTACTTTGATACAACCACAGGCTCTCTTCCCCTTCATCTTACTCCTCTTTCAATTTGTCAATTGTTCATTCATTTAGAGGTTTGTTTATTGATTTCCTTTCCTTTCTCTTATTTAGTTATCAAATTCTTTTCTTCTTTCTTTTCTCTTTCAGCTAAGCAGTTATTTAAAAATCTCCCCTCCTCTGCTCCTCTCCAACTCCTTTTATTTGTTAGGTCTTTAAAATTTTTTCTGAACCTTATTCTAAGGATTTCTTTACTTTGTTCTCTATATTAGTTCTCTTCCCTTTCAGTCCATTCTGAACATTTATTCTCTGATCCAAGGGCCATCTTCGTGTTTATTCCTTCTTTGATTTCTTTGTGGTCCTCATAGAGTGGAAGGAGTCTTAGAACATAGGACATCAAAGTTGGAAAAGACTTTAGAAGCCATCTAAGTCCCATCCTTTTTTTTTTTAAATAAGGCATCTGAGACCCAGAGAGATGAAGTGATTTGTCCGTGGTCAAAGAGATAGTAAGTGGAATCCCAAGCCAAAGCTCTTTCCAATGCACCGTTTAACATTTTTTGTGAACCTCAGTTTCCTCCCTCTATGAAATGGGGGTAAAAATCCCTGAACTGCCCAAACCACAGAGTTGTTGTTAGACTCCAATGAGTTAGTATATATAAAGTTGTTTATAAACCTTAAAGCATCATGCAACTTATTGCTATTTATCAAGAAGGCACCTAGATGGTGTTATGGGTAAGGGCACTGGACCTGGAGTCAGGAAGACTTGAGGTAAAATGTTGCCTCTGACACTTACTATCTGTGTGACCAAGTCACCTAACCTCTGTCTGCCTCAGTTTTGTCATCTGTAAAATGAAGATAACAATAGCACGTACTACACAGGGTAGTTTTGAAGGTTTTTGAGAATCAAATGAGATAATATTCACAAAGTGCTTTGAAAACCTTGAAGGATGGTATATAGGCTAGCTATTTTTTTTGGAGGGGGGAAGCAAGGCAATGGGGTTAAGTGACTTGCCCAAGGTCACGCAGCTAGTAAGTGTCAAGTATTTGAGGCCGATTTGAACCCAGGTCCTCCTGACTCCAGGGCCGGTGCTCTATTCACTGTGCCACCTATCTGCCCCACTAGCTATTATTATTAATCAATCAAAAAGCACTTATTAAGCACCTCCTAAGTGCCAAGCACTGTGCTAAATACTTGGGATACAAAGACTAAAATAATCCTTGCCATCAAGGAGCTCACATTTTAAGTGAAGAAAGAACGCGTGCATATCCGAGTATTTATAGTATATATGCAAAATTTATTGTTGCAATGAGATTTTATGAATGATTTGAGGCTAAGTGGATTTAGCACCACCTCTCTGGTTACTCCCCCAATTTGTACTCAGACTCATGGGGTTAGGACTCCCAGAAGGCAGCTGTTTCTCCCACGTTCTAGGGTTACCCAGTGAGTCCATAGTTTTTAAAAAATTTATTTTATTTTTAATTTATGGAATTAAAAAAGCATTTCCGTAGCACAGTACAATAAAAAAGATGATTGCACATGAAACAGCAAATCTGTTATGCACAACTTGCTATTCTTTTCAAATATACAACAAAATTATCATGCAAATTTTTCCTTTTTTTCTTCCCTACCTCCTCCCCTCTCCTGCCCTAAAGATGGCTACCATTAGACACAAATAGGTATATGTGTGTGTATGTATGTATGTACATATATGTGTGTATGTATGTAAAATTATTCTATACATATTTCTATTTATCATTTCTTTCTCTTGATGCAGATAATGTCTCTCTTAATATGTTCTTTATATTTAATTTGGGTATCTGTAATAGTAAAGATAACTTATTCACTCAAAATTATTCTAAAAAAGTATTGCTGTTATTGCATACAACGTTCTCTTGGTTCAGCCCATTTTGCTCTTCATCATTTCATGCAAGTCTTTTCATGTTTCTCTAAGACCATTGAACTCATCATTTCTTATAGTACAATAGTATTCCATTGCAGTCATATATCACAACTTCTTCAGCCATTCCCTGATTGATGGGCATTCCTGCAATTTCCAGTTCTTTGCCACCACAAAGAGAGATGTTATAAACATTTTGGAACATATAGGTTCTTTTATTTTCCCCTTAATCATCTTTAGAAATAGACCCAGTAGTAGTATTTCTGGGCTAGAGGGTATAGATAGTTTAATAACTTTTTGGTTATAGTTCCAGATTGCTCTCCAAAATGGTTGTATCAGTTCACAAGTCTACCAACAATTAATTAGTGTCCCAATTTTTCCACACATTCTCCAACATGTGTAGCTTTCCCCTTCAATCATTTTAGCCAATCTGGTAGGTGTAAAATGATATCTCAAGGTTGTTTTAATCTGCATTTCTCTAATCAATAATGATTTAGAGCATTTTTTCATATGATCATAGCTTTGATTTCTTTGTCTGAAAACTTCTTATTGATATCCTTTGACCTTTTATCTATTGGGGAATGACTTGTAGCTTTATAAATTTGACTCAGTTCTCTATATATTTGAGAAGTAAGGCCTTTATCAGAGACACTTGTTGCAAAAAAAAATTTCCCCAAGTTTTCTGCTTTCCTTTTAATTTTGGCTACATTGGTTTTGTTTGTGCAAAATCTTTTAAATTTTCTATAATCAAAATTATCTATTTTACATTTTGTAATGCTATCAATATTTTCTTTAGTCCTAAATTCTTCCTTTATCTATGGATCTGACAAATAAACTATTCCATGCTCTCCTGATTTGCTTATGATATCATCCTTTATGTGTAGATCATGTACCCATTTTGACCTTATCTTAGTATACAGTGTGAGATGTTGGTCTATACCTAGTTTCTGCTGTACTGTTTTCCCATTTCCCCAGCAGTTTTTGTCAAATAACAAGTTTTTGTTCCAAAAGTTTGGATCTTTGGGCTTGTTATATACTAGATCTCTGATCATTTACTGTAATGTAACATGTACCTAATCTACTCATTTGATGCAGCACCGGATTGTTTTGATAATTACTGGTTTAAAATAAATTTTGAATCTGGTATGGATAAACCATTCCTTCACATTTTTTCTACTGATTCCCTTGATATTCTTGACCTTTTGTTCTTCCAGATGAATTTTTAAGTTATTTTTTCTAGCTCCATAATTTATGGCACAGAATAAGTAAATTAACTTACGTAGAATCATCATTTTAATTATATTGGCTCAGCTTTTATTTTTAATCAAATTGAATAAAAGTTTATTAATTTTATTAGTCTTTTCAAATAATCAGCTTTTAATTTTGTATATCACTTCTATATTCTTTTTGGTTCCCAATTTACCTCTTCAAATTTTCAAGATTCCTTCTTTGTGCTTATTTTTAGTTAGTTGAATTTGTTTTTTGCTTTTTAATTTTTAAAAATACATATTTATTTCACCAATCCTCACCAATCCCAGGAAGGGCTTCAAGTAGAAAGTGGAGCCTGAAATTAATTTTAAAGGAAACCATGAATTCCAAGAAGCAGAGGTGAGGAAAATGTAAATTACTAGCATGAAGGATAGTCCGTGCAAAAGGAGAGAGTTGGAAGGTCATGTGTAAGGGACAAGTAGACTAGTGTGTCTGTGCTGTACAGTGTGTGCAGGTGAGTAAACTGATATTGCTCTCACAGCCCAACCAGGAGGGCCAGTGTGAAGCTTGAAAGGGTAATAAAAGTCCTGCTAGGTAATTGACCACAAAGGAACCACTGTGGATTTGATAGCAGTGAAAGAAAACTGACAAAAATAAGAAATATTTTTGTTGGTTTACAGGTTGGAAACTCACTAGTAAAGGTCTTCTCCAACCAGCCTCTCCTTTCTCTAAATTCTAGTTGTGGGCTTTTTTCCCCCAAAAGGAACCCTCTACAGAGAGGAGAGAAAGTAATTAGGCATAATTTTGAACTCTAACATCTTAGTAAAAACTGCTGATAGAGGGCCTGGGTGCCAAAGGAGTGTGTCCCCAAACTTTCCTTTGTATGTGTATTTTTTAGAAAAGGTGTTATTTGGACTTTAATGAATTGGTGGACTTTCTTTTTTTGTTTTTTAAAATTCTAAACTTAATCACCAAAATAAAGATTATAGAAGACAAAAGAATATTGCATATGAAACTATAAATCTCTCATACTGCTTGCTTTTTTAAAAAAAAAAGATGTAATAAATTCCATACACTTTCAAAACTGCTCTGATTTCTATGCTTCCTTCTGAACATTCTTTTGTGTTTTTCTGTCCCATTTAGAAAAATGATGCAATGACTGTCTGGTTTTGGCATTGCTATTATTAAAGTCTCTCCTTCCCTACCAATTAAAAACCAAGAAAAAGGAAAAAAAGCTCCTTAATTAATAAGAATAGTCAAGCAAAAAAAATTCATACAGCAGTCATGTCCAAAAATGAATGTCTCTTTTTTGCACTTTGAGTCCATTACCTCTCCTTCAAGAAGTGAGAAGCATGCTTCATCATGGGTTCTTTGGAAATGTGACTGGTCATTATGTTGATCAGTGTTCTTAATTCTTTCAGAGTTTTTTTTGTTTTGTTTTACAATATTGTTAGCTTTCTATAAATTGCTCTTCTGATTCTGCTCACTTCACTCTACTTAAGTTCATACTACCCAGGATTCTCTGAAATCATCTCTTTAGCAATTTCTTACAATGAAATAATATCCAGTTGCATTCATATACCAAACTTTGTTCAGCTATTCATTTGTTAATGGGCAGCTCTCTTGGGTTCCAATTTATTTTCTTTTTTTCCTTTATTATCTCTCCTTCACAATCAGAAACTGTTTTGTTTTATATGTGGCTGTTCCCTCTCTAGTATTAAACTTCTTCTTACACTAACATCTTGCCTCTAACTCCGCTTGTTTCCCTGTTGAGGTTGACATTTTCTACCCTAAATTGTGTGTTTGTGTTTGCTCAACCTTCCTCCATCTGATTCAGATAAGATTGGGGTTCATCAAATGCCTGCTTGCCCATCCCCTTCTTCCTTATTTGTATTCTCTTCTCACACAAGCCAGTTATAAGAAATAAGCCCTAGCCCTGGCTTCCTCATTACCAGTGTATTTTTTTCACCCTCCCTTTTCTTTACTCTTTTAAAATCCTTGGAACAGAATTGGTCCACCCTTAGAACATCCATTTTTGTTATTAAACTCCCTTAATACCCTTTGAAGACATTAAGGTTCTGACAGGAAATTTGTTTCTTCTTTTCATATTAAAATGCTAGCAGTACATCATCACATAGCCCCTTTCGGTTGTTTAAATAAACTTGCCTTTTTAGGTTTCCTTTGACTCATATTTGTATTTCAGAGTTCCTACTCGCTGCTCATCTCTTTATCAGAAATTCTTCAAAATCCTTTATTCTATT
This sequence comes from Trichosurus vulpecula, assembly GCF_011100635.1. Taxonomy (NCBI): domain Eukaryota; kingdom Metazoa; phylum Chordata; class Mammalia; order Diprotodontia; family Phalangeridae; genus Trichosurus; species Trichosurus vulpecula. The sequence continues at coordinate 254,888,602 of NC_050578.1, forward strand.
TACTATCCATTTCTCCCTTTAGGATTATACACAGATTTTCAGATTAAGTTATTCTTGGTTTTAAGGCTATATCATTTGCTTTTTAAAATATTGTATTACAAGTTCTCCTCTCATTTTTAGTAGAAAATGCAAGGTCTTATGTGATCCTGACTATAGTTCCTTGGTACCTGAGCTGCTTCTTTCTTTTTTCTTTGATTTGGGAGCTCTGGATTTTGGTGATGACATTCCTGGAGCTTTTCCTTTTAGGGTTTATTACAAGAGATGATGGGTAGATTTTTTTACTATCCTCACTTTGTCCTTTGTCTGATTTCTTGAAATATAGCATTTAGGTTAAAAAATGTTTATTCATTTTAAACATAAATGCAAAAGAAGAAGAAAAAGAACATTTCCATGTATACAACAGAACATATGAGGAGACTCAATATAAAACAAATAAATTTCCATTTCAAGAAAACCTGTGTAATAAATACTACACATTGTTTTCAAAGCCACCCAACTTTGCTGTGCTTCTTTCTAGGTTTTCTTTTTTTCTCTGTTGGGTGTATATGTATATATATATATATATATATATATATATATATAAAATTAAATATAATTATATATATAAATATAATTAAATGCAAATATATATACATATACATACATATCTATAAACATATACATATGTATCTACACACATATACATATAAGTAAGACCATATTATGCATATTTCTACTTGTCAGTTCTTTCTCTGGAGGTGAATAACATCTTCCTTCACAGGTCCAAGTCTTTTCATGTTTTTCTAAGTCAACAAGCTCATCATTTCTTTTTTTTTTTAGAATTTTTTATTTGATATTTTTTAGTTTTCAGCATTGATTTCCATAAGATTTTGAGTTACAAACTTTCTCCCCATTTCTACCCTCCTCCCCCACTCCAGGATGGCATATATTCTGATTGTCCCATTCCCCTAGTCAGCCCTCCCTTCTATCACCCCCCCTTCCCCTCCCCCCATCCCTTTTCACCTTACTTTCTTGTAGGACAAGATAGATTTCTATGCCCCATTGCCTGAACATCTTATTTTCTTGTTGCATGCAAAAACAACCTTTTTTTTTGAGCAACTGCTTTTAAGACTTTGAGTTCCAAATTCTCTCCCCTCCTCCCTCCCCACCTACCCTCCCTAACAAGGCAAGCAATTCAACATTGGACACACATGTATCATTATGCAAAACACTCCCATAAATAGTCATGTTGTGAAAGACTAACTATATTTTCCTCCCTCATATCCTGTCCCCCTTTATTCAACTTTCTCCCTTGACCCTGTCCCTTTTTGAAAGTGTTTGCTTTTGATTACCTCCTTCCCCCATCTGCCCTCCCTTCCATTGTACCCCTTTTTTATCCCCTTCCCCCTGCTTTCATGTGGGGTAAGATACCCAATTGAGTGTGTATGGTATTCCCTCCTCAATTCAAATCCGATGAGAGCAAGATTCACTCATTCCCCCCAACCTGCACCCTCTTCCCTTCCAACGAACTGCTTTTTCTTGCCACCTTTATGTGAGATAATTTACCCCATTCTATCTCTCCCTTTCTCCCTCTCTCAATATATTCTTCTCTCATCCCTTAATTTGATTTTTTTTAGATATCATCCCTTCATATTCAACCTACCCTGTGCCCTCTGTGTATATATATATATATATATACATATATATATATACACATATACATATGTATGTATGTATATTACCTTCAGCTACCCTAATACTGAGGTCTCATAAATTACACACATCATCTTTCCATGTAGGAATGTAAACAAAACAGTTCAACTTTAGCAAGTCCCTTATGATTTCTCTTTCTTCTTTATCTTTTCATGCTTGTCTTGATTCTTGTGCTTGAAAGTCAAATTTTCTATTCAGCTCTGGTCTTTTCACTTAGAAAGCTTGAAAGTACTTTATTTAATTGAAAATCCATATTTTGCCTTGGAGCATGATACTTAGTTTTGCTGGGTAGGTGATGCTTGGTTTTAACCCTAGCTCCATTGACTTCCAGAATACCATATTCCAAGCCCTCCAATCCCTTAATGTTGAAGCTGCTAGATCTTTTATTATCCTGATTGTGTTTCCACAGTACTCAAATTGTTTCTTTCTGGCTGCTTGCCGTATTTTCTCCTTGATCTGGGAGCTCTGAAATTTGGCGACAATATTCCTAGGAGTTTTCTTTTTGGGATTTTTTTCAGGAGGTGATTGGTAGATTCTTTCAATTTCTATTTTACCCTCTGGCTCTAGAATATCAGAGCAATTGTCCTTGATAATTTCTTGAAAAATGATGGCTAGGCTCTTTTTTTGATCATGGCTTTCAGGTAGTCCAATAATTTTTAAATTATCTCCTATATCTATTTTCCAGGTCAGTGGTTTTTCCAATGAGGTAGTTCACATTGTCTTCCATTTTTTCATTCCTTTGGTTCTGTTTTATAATATCTTGATTTCTCATAAAGTCCCTAGCTTCCACTTGCTCCACTCTAATTTTTAAGGCAGTATTTTCTTCAGTGGTCCTTTGAATCTCCTTTTCCATTTGGCTAACTCTGCCTTTCAAGGCATTCTTCTGCTTTTTGGAGCTCTTTTGCCATTTGAGTAAGTCTATTTTTAAGGTGTTATTTTCTTCAGTATTTTTGGGTGTCCTTTAGCAAGTAATTGACTTGTTTTTCATTATTTTCTTGCATCACTCTCATTTCTCTTCCCAATTTTTCCTCTACTTCTCTTACTTGCTTTTCCAAATTCTTTTTGAACTCTTCTATGTCCTGAGACCAATTCTTATTTTTCTTGGAGGCTTTTGATGTAGGCTCTTTAACTTTGTTGACTTCTTCTGGCTGTCTGTTTTGATCTTCTTTGTCACCAAAAAAAGATTCCAAAGTCTGAGTCTGAATCTGGGTCTGTTTTCACTGCCTGTTCATGTTCCCAGTCAACTACTTGACCCTTGAGCTTTTTGTAAAGGTACGACTGCTTGCAGAGTAGAGAGTACTTTGTCCCAAGCTTAGGGACCTTGTGCTGCTGTTTTCAGAGCTACTGCTACACAGCAAGCTCTGCCACACCAGCACTCCCCCTCCCCAAGTACCGCCAACCCAGACCACAATTCAGATCCAAGCAGGCTCTGCACTCCTGCTCTGATCTGCAGCTTAATTCCTCCCACCTGGTGGGCCTGGGGCCAGAAGCAACTGCAGCTAGAAGCATCCCCAGAGCTGTACCACTTCTGCATCCCTGGGGCTGGGGCCCAAGGCGAACTCCTTTCCATTTCTAGCAGTTCTACCCACTAACCTTCTCTGTTGTCTTTGGCGTTTGTGGGTTGAGAAGTCTGGTAACTGCCACAGCTCAATAATTCAGGGCCCTGTGGCCTGTTCCACCCAGTTCCCAGTCTGGTTGGTCCTGGCCCGGCCCATGCTGGGCTCTGCTCCATTCTGCTCCCAGCTCTGTGCAATAGAGCCTTCCCTGCAACCATCCAGGCTTTCCTGGGCTGGAGCCCTGCTTCCCTCTGTTATTTCATGGGTTCTGCAGCTCTAGAATTTGTTCAGAGCCATTTTTATAGGTGTTTGAAGGGACCTGGGGGGGAACGCACGCAAGTCCCTGCTTTCCAGCTTCCATCTTGGCTCCGCCCCCTGGCTCATCATTTCTTATATCACACTAGGATCCCATCACAACCTTATACCATAGCTTGTTTAGCCATTCACCAATTAAAGGGCATCTATCATTTTAACTAATCTGATAGCTGTAAGATGATATCTCAAAGCTCCTTTAATTTGCATATCTACAATCAATAATGATTTAAAGCATTTTTATATGATCATACATAGTTTTGATTTCTTCATCAAAAACCTGCCTGTTTGTATCCCTTGACTATTTATCAATTGTGACATGACTGGTATACTTATAAATTTGACAAAGTTCTTCATATGTTTAAGAAATGAGACCTTTACCTGAGAGATTGTCTATGAAAGTTTTTTCCCAGTTTTCTGCTTTCTTTCTAATCTTGGCTACATTGGTTTTATTTATACAAGAACTTTTAAATTTAAAATAATAAAAATTATCCATTTTATACCTCAAAAATGCTCTCTATCCGTTGTTTCTTCATATGTTATTCTCCTCTCCATGAGTCTGGTAAGTAATATATCCCATGTTCTACTAATTTTCTTGTGATATTTCCCTTTATATCTCTAGGTCATATATCCATTTTGACCTTCTCATGGCACATGGTTTAATATATTGGCCTATGCCCAATTCCTGCCAGTTTTTAAATCATTTTTAAAGGAAGTCTACTAAATCTTAATTTTTCCCTCCTTGATTTTTTTCCAGGGCAGACATTTTTGATATAAAGTATCTTACATTTTCTTCTCTTTTTTTAATCTTTCAATTTTATTTTAATATTTTTTGCTGTCCCAAGGAATCGTTGATTTCTGTTCAATCTATTCTAGCTTTTGGAGTGTCCATTACTTTGGTAAGAACTACTTATTTCCTTTTAAACTATTTATTCTCCTTCCAGTTCATTCCTCCAAAGCCTTTATTTCATTTTTAATGTCTTGCTTCATTTCTTCTACATATTCATGTCATTCCTGTGGAAAATGCATTTTTTCCTTTGAGTATTTGCTTGCAGTTGTTACAGAGTTACTCTGACCTTCTTTTGGGGGATCCCTAGAGCTACACTAATTATTTTTAAATGGTGGACTCTATCTTCTTTGGGTCACTCATCTTTTCAGCTTTATTTACTCTCCCCCCCACACACACACTTAATAGTATTTAATTTTTTTCCAATTATATGTAAAGATAGGTTTCAACATTCACTTTTACAAGATTTTGAATTCCAAATTTTTTTCTCCCTCCCCCCACTCTCCCCTGCCCTAGATGGCATGCAATCTGATATAGGCTACATAAGTACACTCATATCAAACATATTTCCACATTAATCAAGTTGAGAAAGAAGAATCAGAACAAAAAGGAAAGACCATGAGAAAGAAAAATAAATAGTATGCTTTGATCTTCATTCAAACTTCATAGTTTTTTCTCTGGATGTGGACAGCATTTTCCATCATGAGTCCCTTGGAATTGTCTTAGATTATTTCATTGCTGAGAGGAGCTAAGCCTATCCAAGTTGGTCATCAAACAATGTTGCTGTTACTGTGCATAAAGTTCTCCTGGTTCTGCTCACTTCACTCAGCATCAGTTCATCTAAGTCTTTCTAAGTTTTCCTTAAATCTGCCTGCTCATCGTTTCTTATAGAATAGTAATCCATTACATTTACATACCACAACTTAATCAGCCATTCCCCAAATGATGGGCATCCTCTTAATTTCCAATTCTTTGCCACCACAAAAAGAGCTGCTATAAAATATCTTTGTACACATTGGTCCTTTTGTCTTTATTTAATGATCTCTTTGGGATGCAGACCTAGTGTTGGTATTGCTAGATCAAAAGGTATACACAGTTTTATAGCCCTTTGGGTATAGTTCCAAATTGCTCTCCAGAATGTTTGGATCAGTTTGCAACTCCACCAGCAACGCATTAGTGTTCCAATATATCATTTTCCGTTTTTGTCATATTACCCAATCTGATAGATGTGAGGTGGTACCTCAGAGTAGTTTTAATTTGCATTTCTGTAATTAATAGTGATTTAGAGTGATTTTTTCATATGGCTATAGACACCAGCTTTATTTCCTAAACTAGCTTTGTGCCAGGGCCAGGCTCTGATCCTTGCTGTGCTTTTGGGTAGAGTAGTTAGCCCTACTTGATTTCCCTCTGGTTCACCTGGGTTCGTGCTGTTCTGACCTCCACCTCCAATGGTTAAGTCCCCCTGGATCTTTGAAGTTCAGATTACTGGATGTGTACGGCTCTCTGGCATCTCAGGACTGAGTGCTAGGGGCCTTAGAATTGCTAGGTACTTGGGCTGTCCCAGTCTGGACATAATCATGCCCATGGGCTTCCAAAGTCCTTCCTATAGTTTCTAATTACCTTGGTGATTTCTGACCACCCTGGGATTTTCTTTGGGAAAACACTTTCCTTTTACTGCCTCCAGAGATACACTTGCAACATGTGTCTCTGACTCATCTCTGGTCATCCTGAGAGGCTGCTGTCTTGTTTGCCTGAACTGGCACTGACTTTGCTAGCAGCATCTTTTCCTTTTGTCTGTATCTTCTAGCTAACTTGTTGTGCAATTCTGGGATAGACCGTTAATTACTGTGGTTTCTTGTTGGATTTATTGATTGTTTTTAATTTGAAAGGATTTTAGCTTTTTGCTGAAATAGATTTGTGGAAACTAGGTGGGATGCCTCTCTTCAGGTGCCAGTCTTGATTGGAATTTTTTACCTTCCCTTTGGAATGAGTTGTTGAAGGATTTGGCCCACTAATCACTAACAGTTTAGAGGAAGAATTTATTAGGTGACTCAGTGGAACAAAAAGGAAATTCCTAATCTAAGGAATGGGCTCCTGTTTCTTCACCTGTGCCTAGAATATAATAGCTCTCACCAAATCCCACTGCCACATCCCAAGGACCAATCTCTGTCCAATGCTTTGAGATCTCTGGAGGGAAGGTTCTCACAGAGAGCAGACATCATGAGGTTTTTCTGAGGCTATTGAGCAATTCTGTCAGTGAGTCATTATCAAGTTAATTTCAGTGGCTATCTTCCTGCATTTGAAAGTCAGAGGTGAAAGGTTGTATATGCCAGCCCCTGAGTCATCCAGCCCCCCTCATGAAGGTGGTCGGCGAGCTCATGGGATGCTTGAGCCCTTAATTCTGGCAGAGAATCTCAGTGCCCATTACACAAAGACCTACTCATGTCCTAAAGTCTCCCCTCTATAGTGATGACAAGAGCAGTCACCAGGTGTAAGCAGCACCCTGGGTCACCAATCATAATCAATGATATTTCTATTTTGCAAGGCATTCTACATATAACATTTCATCTGATCATCTCAATACTACAAGATACCCCCAATATTCCTTGTGCTACAAGAATTATTTTTTTTGCTGTTTTACAGATGACGAAACTAAGGCTCCAAGACAACGAAGGACTTTTCCTATGGCCACACAGCTAGTAAGTATATTGTGAGCACAATTCTTCCTGATTCCAAAGGCACCTATTCGTGGTCCCACACTACAGCTCCTAGAAAGAGTTAATTTCCTAAGTTTCTTTCTCCTAGGGACTGAGCCAAGAACTAAGAAAAACCTGACTCATAAGTGCAATGGTAAAAATGAATTTGTTTGTAAATTTAAAAAAAAACCACAATACGCATTTGAGCCTTTGAGATGAAGTTTGAAGAGTTTGTGTTCCTGATCCTAAACCTGTAACCTCTCTCTGGTTTTGGTAGTTAAAGGGCATATTAGAAAACATCTGTAGCCAAGCTTGATTTAGAAGCAAGTTCTTGGAAGTTTTCCTTGTAACCTGGGATCCCTTAATGATTATTTGGGGTTCTTTTGTTGTTCCTTTTCTATTGTTTTCTAATCACCACTTTTGTTTTCTTTTTGAAGAAACATCCTGCTGAAGAAAGAACCCCGAAAGAAAGTCTACATAATTACTGCAAGACTTCCAGGGAGTTTTCCTTCAAGATTAATAGAACTATAATGGCTTTAATTGGTTATTTAATATTTTAATTTTCTATTCATACTTTTCCACCTTAAAACCCTTTGTTCATTTTGGGAAAAATTATCCCTTCAGGCCATGATTTTAAAAAAATTCATTATATTGAGTGAAGAAATGGTCAGTCTTCTTATTCCTTAGTATTTTAGTTTATTTCATGAGGAATTGTCTAAGGTAGTCCCCAACAATTTCCAGTTTTTTTCTAAAACAAAAGTAAAGATCATTTTGTGTTGAGTACATGCAAGAAGTCCTCCAGTTGATACATCACTCAAATAAAAGTGTGGTATGATGCAAAGAGTGCAAGATTTGGAGTTGGAGGTCCTGGGTTCAAATCCCAGATCAGTACTTTCTACCTGTCTACCTTGGCTAACAGTCACTTAATCTTTGGGGGCCCCAATTTTTTCGTGTAAAATGGAGGGGTGGACTAGGTCTTCTCTAAGGTCTCTTCTAGCTCTAGAACTATGACCTTAAAACCAGAGTCAAATTTCAATTGATTTCCCCAAATATCGTCCACTAAGGCAGAAGACTTCAGTTGAAGAACTGTCTCTAATACGTACTAGCTATGTATACATGACCATGGGCAAATCAGTTACCTTTTGGTGTCCCCAGGCAACTCTCTAAGACTATAAATTATTGATAATGTTGTTGGTGAATTTATAGATCTGGACCAAAAAGCAACAATAAAAAGCCATGGGCCATTAGACAGTGGAAACAACACTGGACTTGTCATCAGAAGCCCTGGATTCAAGTGTAGACTCTGTTACCTAAAGCATGTGTGATCTTAGGAAACAACCTTTCAGGGCCTCAGTCTCCTCATTTGTAAAATGAGAAGGTTGGGCTATACAACCCTTGAAGGGCCTCTCCCCTGGAATAGTCCATATTCCAAGGCTACTTTCTTCTCCACCATGTTCTACACACCCAAGGTCTCTTCTAGCTCAGACATTCAAGGTTCAGTACTCTATGGTCAATTTTCTTCATTTTCAAAGGAGGGGTCCCTTTCAGCTCTAAATCCTATCATCATGGTTGTCAGAGGTAGCTCTAGTAGACAAATTACAGATTATTCACTTGAAGTCACAATTATCTGGCCTGGTTTCCCATTTGTTTTCTTTTCTATGTCAGACTGTTAGACCTTTGGTTCTCAAGAAAAAGTCATATTGTGCTTCTGGTCTTTTGTTTTTGTTTGTTTGCCTCTTTGATAAGCACTCCCATCCCCCTCTTCCATCCTTCCCCCATCAAAAACACTGTAAGCAAAGTATTGTACAGAGGAATGTTGACTCTGTATTCATCTTCCTTCTTCAACCCCTCCTTCTCCTCCTCTTCCTCCTGTTCTTTCTCCTCCTCCTCCTCCTCCTCCTTGTCTTCATCATTATCATCAGTCCATTCTCGTCATCAGTTAACAAGGATTCTAAGGAGTAGACTATTCACCCGGAGACTTTATGGGGGGGTTCAAGGGTGTACAATAATCCTCTTGTAGTGTCTGTAGCTATATTGACTCCACGATTGTCAACAACAAAAATAAAAACAACTCAAGGACCATATAGTAGTGACAGACTCCAATAGCCATTGACGTCAATAGGGCTTGAATGTGGATGGGAGGCAGTCAATCAGGAAAATAAGCTGAGGTGACTCAGAAGGCACATAAGGTGGTGGCAACAAGGCACTTAGTAGTTGAGAGTAACTCCATTTAGAATTCCAGGCAATGTTTCTCCCTGGAGCATTTGTCACCATGTGGCCCAGAGGTAAGTGTTATTGGGAGCCTCTCTTTGCCAGTTGCTTCAATAAACAAAAGTCTAATGACGAGGCTATGTGAATCTATGTCTTAAAGAATTGTTGGAGTAAAGTAACAATAGGGCAGGGCACATGGGAGCCAGCAAGTTTTCAGGGGTATCAGCAGGCAGGATTGTTGTATTCAAGAATGAGAATTAGGCTGTTTTCCATTTCACTCAGGAGTAAACTAAAATCACATGTACCATGGAAGGTTGATAAAACCAGAGGGTTGGTTTTTTTGTTTTGTTTTGCCAATGATTTAAAGACTTTGAATGTTCTGTCAAATTAAGACCTTTGGCCACTGAAGTGACTCTGAGACTAGAATGGGGAGTCCTTATGAATTGGAGGCCCTTGGACCTTTCTCCCAGGCTCAACTGCCTCAATGACCCTGAGTGTGTTTCCATATAAAGCCACAAGAGATGTCCACTGGTTGGTCAGGTTTAGTGTAAGTTCCCTGGGAAAGGGCCTTATGCTGCAAGTCCACAGGTAAATGGATCACTTCCCTTTCAGTCTTCCAGGGACTGCAGGAGAAGATAAGTGGGACTTTGTTGAAGGGGGAACTTCAGACAGGAGCTGGAGAAATGCTTTTTCTCTATGATGCGCTTTGGTCATGCCTTTTCTCAATGTCTGACCTGCAAATACTCTGCTGGCTAGCACAACCAAGTTCCTCTCTCCTTTCAACTGTTTAGGTCCTAGGTTAAAAAAATAGTCATGACATAAATTTGGCCCAAAATTATGTGACAGAATCTGTTTACTCACTATAGCTTTTTAAGATGTGTGGCTACAAAATCAGATGTGATTTAGATAGTGGTAAAGTGGATTAAGATTAAGGAAAAAAAACAGGAGAGGGATGGCACAGACAATAAGGGGAAAATTCAGTTCTCTATGGGTTTTTTTCCCAAATTGTTACTTCTGTAGAGACTAAAGTTAGGAATCTCTTAAAATACCTCCCTTCTTCAGACCTGTTTCTTCCTCTGCAAAATAAGAGGGTTGGCCAAGAGAATCTCTAAAATCCTTTCCAGCCACAAAATTCCATGAAAATGTTATTCTTTCCTTAATAATTGCTTCACTAATGCAAAAATCTGTGATTTTGTCAGTATCAGTATTCAAGCAACCTGGCCGTGATGGAGGGAGGGTAGTATAAGGGAAAGAATATTGACTTTAAAATCAGAGGACCTGAGTTCAAATTCCATCTCCGGCACTTACTACATGTGTGTGACCATGCTAGGCAAATAATTTAATATTCTTGGGCCTCAGTTTCTTCATTTGTAAAATGAGGAGGTTGGACTAAATGTTCTCTCAAACCTTTTCTAGTTCCATCATTCTCCATTATCTCCTCTGACCTTAGCTAGGCTTCTCTGCCAACAACAAACCAATCTTGATTATATGCCCTGGAACTATCCAGCAGGACGCATTCACTAGGTCAGGTGCTAAAGAGAACCATGGCACTTTTCATTGTGGGACCACGGTTTGGAAAGCCCTCGAGCCTCAAAGGTAAGGCAGGAGGAATGAGTGACTATAGTGGTTCCATCGGTTCTGGACCAGACTTATTTACTGATCCATCAAGTTCCAAGAATCTAGAGAGCTGGACTTGTGCACCAAGCGTGTCAACACCAATAATAGAGGTGAACAGTAATGCCAATAATACTATCTGTTCACTACGAGGAACCTGGCATCTGTGAAAGTGGTATAGTATGTCCTCTTAAGTGATTCATCCAATGGGACACACACACACACTCACACACACACACACACACACACACACACACACACCACAACTGTTACTACCACTGCCGAGTTATTTTCATTTTAAAATAAAAGTTCAAATGGCCTCCCATCAGCTGCAAATTTAGAAATACAATGATAGAGATCCTTCAAGGAGCTGTGTTTTTAAAAAAAAAAATGAACAAAAGTAAATCAACAAAAGCCACCCTCGACTTTTCAAAAGACTTCTGAGAGTCTGAGCACAAAAATGCAAGTGCTTGGTCCAACAGACAAAATGTGCCTCTGCTGTTTGCCTCCGTCGACTGTGGCTCCATCATCCCCTGTGATCCGCAAAGCTGGTTGGGATCTCTGTTCCTTTTGCTATATTCCTGTCCCTGTACCTTGAGTCCTAACTTGGCAAGAAGGGGAAATGAATTGTAATGTCTGTTCTTTTTCTTCTGTTGGCTGCAGGGTTTGAAAGTCAAAGTGATTTTTATTCATCCAGTAAAGGCCACATCCACAGTTCTTCAGAGGGGACCCTCGAATAATTACTCAGTTGAAACAAAGCCTCAACTGAGTCAGACAGCTGGTTTGCCCATTTGAGACATGATTGGGGACTTTCCCCCATATTATTGACTTGTTTTTTCATATAAAGAACTAAAATGATTGGTAGGATTGAAGTAGGCATAACTTATTATGTCTAGGAGACACATTGAGTGGTAGGCAGAATAAGGAAGATGAGGCTATGTCTGTCTGGTATGTTTTCATTTTTTTTTCCTTTTAGAAGAGTGATCTGGACCTGTGATTTCATCAGTGTGGGAGAACGTCCAATATAGAACCTGTCTACCAATTCACATTAGCAATTTATCTATCTGTCTGTCTTTCTGTCTGTCTATCTGTCTCTCTATCTGTCAGTCTACCTATCATCTATCTATCTATCTATCTATCTATCTATCTATCTATCTATCTATCTCTATCTCTGTCTCTGTCTATCTATCTATCTATCTGCCTGCCTATCTATCTATCTATCTGTCTATCTGTCCATCTACCTAGCTATCATCTATCTATCTATATCTACCTATCTGTTCATCTGTCTATCTATCTATATCTGTCTACCTGTTTATCTATCTGTCTGTCTGTCTATGTATCTATCTCTATCTTTCTGTCTATCTCTATCTGTCTACCTATCATCTATCTATCTATCTCTATTTTTCTATCTATCTATCTCTATCTCTATCTCTGTCTATCTATCTATCTGCCTGTCTGTCTATCTATCTATCTGTCTATCTGTCCATCTACCTAGCTATCCTCTATCTATATCTATCTAGCTGTCTGTTTATCTATCTGTCTGTCTGTCTATCTATCTATCTACCTACCTACCTATCTTCTAGTCTTTCTATACATGTTTGCAATAAATTTTGTTCTTCTTTCTTAATGGGGGGATGGGGTGTGGATGAGAGAGATTGATTAAAAAAATAAAATAAAATTTAATTTGGAAAAATTCTAGTCTACTAGAGTTCCTGGGAAAGGAAGAAAGTAAGTACTTATGAAGCATCTCCTATGTGTCAGGCACTGTGCTAAGCACTTTAAAAATATTATCTTATTTAAATCCTCACAACAACTCTGGTTGGCAGGTGCCTTAACTGCTTCCATTTTCCTGTTGAGGAAACTGAGGCAAACTGAGGATAAGTGAATTGCCCAGGGTCACAAAGCTAGCGAGTATCTGAGTCTAGATTTGAACTCAGAGCTTAGCACAGTAGCTGGCACATAGTAGGCACTTAATAAATGTTGGTTGATTGACTTATTTGACTTCAGATCTTCCTGACGCCAGGCCCAGTGTTCTAACCTCTGTGCCACCTCGATGCCTCAGGGGCTGGGGCATACCCAGAGTGATACAGCAAGTGTGGGTCAGAAGTGGGATTTGAATTCATGTCTATTTGACTCTAAGACCTACCATCTATCTATCCATTTTCCCATTCTACTTCTTATGCTCTAATATGGAAGTACTACCCACTACCCTGGTTTACTAGTGTCTAGCTGGCACTGAGAACTGATGCTAATATTATCCACTGTAATTTCTCCCTGATGCCTAGCATAATATTTTTCATATAACAGGCATGTAATAAATACATGCTGAATCAAACTGAAAGGATGCTTTCCAAATACCTCCTGGTTGACTCTTACTTGGTCAATGATTCTTGTGAAGCTCATTGTAAAGGCTGTCCCACTGCAGACCTGGGCTGCCCCTTGCTTCACAAAAGAGTCAAGCCAAATGTTGCCTCAGTGACCCAAACCCAGCACTGTAGCTGGGGCAACATTGTAGAGGCCCATTTTTTGTGTCCTGATATGAAAAGGTGTCCTTGAATGCCTGTCAGTCCTAACTCCTACTTTATTGGACCCTAGATTAAGAACTGGGAGGGAACTTAAAAGTTTAATCTAAGCCCCATCCCCCTCAATTTTTCAGATGAAGACACTAACATTGAGAGTTTAAATGATTCAATCAAGTTCATGCAGGTAAAAGAGAGGAAGGATTGGAAGCTAGCTCTTCTGACTAGATATCCAACTCTAGGCTGCCATCTCTGGGGACTTGTGCCTCAGAGGAGAGTGATTAAGACAGAGCTTCTTCCACATAATCCAAATTCTATGGGTAAGACCTTGCTTTTTATTTCATTTTAGACATTTATTAATTGCCTGGTCTGAGTCAGGCACTATGCTAGCCCAGAGTTTACAAAGACAAAAGGCAAACTGCCCTTAAGGAGCTTTCATTCTATGGGTTTCCTGCTTCCTTTCAGCTCCTTAAGGTAGCCAGGCTGGGTTAACAGCTGATGCTCCACAAAGGCAGCACCAAACTGATGGATGCTCCCCAGCAGCCATTCCCAAAGCACCAAAAAACAAAAAGAAAATTTCCACATGGCTTTAAAAATGAATTTTGCTTGAGTGATATATTTCCAAGCCCCATCAATTAAACAGATTTTGAATAGATTTCCAGTATTTAAATTTCTGGACCAAGGTCTTGTTTTTCCAGCCTTGATCCTTTGGGAAGTTATTCTAAGTGGCTGAAAATAAGGGATTTCATGCAAGTCTTCTCTCAGCAATAGGAACTGCAGTCGCCAGTGTTATAAACTGACCTTTCCTGGAACGTCTGATTCAATAACTTTATTAACTCTTTCCATTCAAACATGACCCTCCACCAGGCAGTGAGAAGAGCAATAATCATAAGGTTCCCGTTTTTAACATGTTTCTCAAACAACCTGCACAGAGAAAGAATGACTGCCATTGGGCTTCTAGAATGATCAGAGAAAGGGAAACATTCAGGTGTCAGTCAATAAGCATTTATTAATGCTTACTATGTGCCAGGCACATCGAGGTACCCAACTTCTGTCTAATGCAAATTGTTTAATTGCTGCTTTTGGTCTTCTTCTAAAAAGGATTACCTAAAATCATATTCAGTGGAACAGACCACCATCGAGTGCCCATTGGGTGTTTGGGGAATTGAATGCAATGCTTTTTTGCCATCTCACTTTTTTAAAGTAGAGGGGAGCATTCTTGTTTGCTCATTATTAGGGGAAAAGGGAAAAAATGGTATATTCCCATCCACAAGTGCTTGGAGAATACCTTCTAGGTTCTTATTTTTGTAACAGCAAGTCTCAAAGTGAGGTCTGAGATCCTTTCAGGGATTCCGTGAGGTTAAAAATATTTTCATAATACTGATGATTTCATTTCCAATACAGTAACTATCAAGAGATGTAATCCACAAAGACAAAAGCTCTTTGGGATCCTCCAATAATTTTAAAGCATGTAGAGGGGTCCTGAGATCACAAAGTTTGAAAACTACTGCTACAACATGGAGTATTCCTTCATTTCTCTAAATAAAGGCAAGGTTCAAATCCCAGCTTTGTCCCTTATCAGATGTATGACAGAGCAAGCCAGTTCCCTGCTCTTGGCCAATTTCCTTCAATGGAAAATCGAAGGGGTGGACTAAATGTTCTCTAAGCTTCTTTCCAGTTATGCTATTCTGTGTGCTGAGCTCTACCATTCACTGTCTAAGCTGCCTTCCAGCTCTTTCTGTGCTAAGATCCCTTCCAGCTCTGACATTCTGTGTTCTAAAATCCCTCCTAGTTCTGACACTCTATGTTCTAAGGTCCCTCCCAGCTCTGGCATCCTGTGTTCTAAGGTCCTACCAGCTCTGACATCCTATGTTCTAAGGTCCCTTCTAGCTCTGACATCCTGTGTTCTAAGATTCCCCTCCAGCTCTGATGTCCTGTTTTCTAAAGTACCTATCAGCTCTGACATTCTGTATTCTAAGATCTCTTCTAGCATTTTGTTCTAAAGTCCTTCCCAGCCTCAGTGCTCCAAGGCCTGAGACTGGCATCATTCTCAGCTTGCTGGAGCCATTGCCCCAGAAACCCCCATCCATGACATCCCCCCTCCCCGGGCCACTGTCCTCTCCCCAATGTAGTTCCTACATTGTCCTGGATGTTTGGGCTAATTTTTCAGGGCAAGAAGAGGATGGGGCCCACTGGGGAGGCTTGCTACTGAGGAAGAGCCTCCTTGAGAAGCTCAAGATGATAGAAGCACTGGTAACAACTGAAGCTCAGAAACTGCTGCACCAGCTGAATGCTCTGTTGGAACAGGAGTCCAGATATCAGCCAAGGGTCTGTGGCTTGAGACCAATTGAATCTGTTCATGATAATGGCCTTTGGATGATGGCAAGACTGGGAGACTTTGAAGTGGAAGACCTTCTTAGCCTGACTCAGTTCTTTGGTTTTGACCCAGAGACTTTTTCTCTAGCTGTGAATTTACTGGACAAATTTCTATCCAAATGAATGTATAGCCCAAACATTTTGGATGTGTGAGATTAAGTTGCTTCTATCTGGTTGTGGAATCGACAGAGGAAGAGGGAAATGTCTCGTTAGCCATTGTTTTGGTCAGAATAAACTAATGCAAATTCACAGTTTCTGATGGGATGAGAATGGAAAAGATTGCATGAAAGAAGGTATGTTGGAAAGTCAAAGCTCTATTATTGACTCATTCATGGAAACTTACCATTTGAAAGAGAAGGAAACTGAGTTTTGAAAGACTGGAAGCTTAACTTAAGGCATGCCACTGTAGGATTATGTTTTCTAAAGTAAAGCTTTCTGTATTGGCATTGTCCATGATTGCACTGGAGTTTCAAGAACAGAAATTTATAGAGTTGACAGGAGGAATAGAATGTCTTCAGCAACATTCCAAGATAACTTACAGAGATCTGACCTTCTGGCAGGAACTTGTAGCAAAGTGCCTAACTGAATGCTCATCACGCAAGTGTTCTAAACCAAACATTCAGAAGTTAAAGTGGATTGTGTCTAGGCTTACTGCACAGTAGTGGAAGCATAGTATTACAAAATCACTCATCTTCCGACAATCCCTGAAATGGGTCTTAATAGGATTCTTACGGTGAAGAAATTCAACTATTTTGAAGGCTTCCTTCACATCAGAACTGTGGACTCCAATATTAGAATGGATTTAAGCTGTGAAGCCTGAAACATAGCAACTAGGTTAGCACTGATGTTTTCAGACATGAAGGAAAAACAGGCTATAGTTGGAAATTGATACCTGTATTGCACTTGGAAATGTGTTCAGGACTAAATTATGATCCTCGTTGAAGCATGTTTGTAAGAACTAAAACTCAGATGTGAAACTCTAATATAGAATAAGGGTGGGAAACTATACTTTGAATTGACAGCTAATAGTGATCCAATCCAGTAGTATCTGGATTGGTATACTGATTATAGGTAGTATTGATGGCAAGGTATGATTGACTTTAATTAACGTTATTTGAATTTTACTGCAAGTTCCTGTCAAAACAGATCAACTTGAGAAAAATGGTATGATGCATTGTAATATAGTCAGGGTTGCTAGTTTTTGAGGCAGTACAAACAACCTTGTTAAAGCTCTATATGACTAGATAATCCAGTAATTCTAAAGATTTCTTTTCATTTGGCATATTTTTCATTTAAATTTTATTCTAAAATTCTATTAAAGTTGTAGACAGACATGTTAAATTCAAGCAATCTTCAACATTATCTTAGGGGATAAAGTTTTATATAGAATGATTTTTACCTCACTATCTAGCCCCTTAGAAAAAAACTTAATTCTATTGTATAAACAACTCTCATACTTTACCAATCTGAAACCTCAGCTGTGCCCTACTAAAACAACATATGCTAATGCTAACACTCTAGAGCTTCTAAATAAGGATTATTGTTGGTATGAAACTGGACCTTTAGCATAGAGTTTGTATTTAAAAGCGATACCCATGGAGTATGCCATTGTCATAATGCTCCTATAACAATTCAACTCAGAGAGACTAAAATAACTTGACTATCCAGATTCAAGTAAGCAACAATTTAATTGACTAATTATGCAACAGTGTAGATTAATGAATATAAATTGACATATACGGCTGGGAAACATATAGTTAATCAGTGCAATATATAGCTTAACTTCCACAATAGCTATATAACTATAACTAGTTGACATTATTTTGGCGGGGGGGGAGCCAAACTTCCCTTTAAAGATAAACCAAAGAACCACAGTATGCCTCGTATGTCTTGTGCTTCATTTTGTAAAGCATTTTGCAGATACACTCTTTAGTTTCTCCTAAACACCTGATTCATTGAAGAATTTCCTTTCTAATTCATTAATGCAAAATTAAGTTGGGCTAAAGTAAGCTAACAAAGTACCGTTATTTTCTGGTACTAAGGAAGTGACCCTTCAATAAAACTATTGAAATGTAAAGTCCTTCCCAATTATGACAGTCTATGTTTTCAATTTACTTCTAGTTCAGATATTCTATCTTCTGTTTCAAGTTCCCTTTAAGCTCTGACATTCACTCTATGTTCCATGACCAGTTTACTAACCCACAAATTAAAAGGAGTATAGAATAGATGCTCTATAGCCCTTTCCAAACCTAACCGTCCATAATGTGGATGAAAATATCCCAGGGCTTCTGAAATGTACCTTCCTCATCCAGTGAGTGAAGGCAGGTCAGAAAGTTAAGACAAAATTTGGTGATGAGACTACACTAGCCTATGTCAGCCCTGAATCTTCTGCTTGTGGACAGGTTGGTGAATTTAAGTGGAAAAGGGAGGTGATGAGTTTGATCATTTAAGAAAGACAAAACAAAAATCACTAAAAAGTGCAAGAAGAGAGCATGAGGAGCCTGAACTATGCTTGTCTTCAACAACCAAATTCACCAAAACTTTGCACCCTATCTAGGGCTAGCAATTTCATAAGATTACAGATTTATACCTAGGAGGGACCTTAGAGACCATCAAGTCCAACACTTTAATTTTATAATCATTTTTTCTAGCATAAACATTCTTAGAAAAATCTGAGAGCTCATGTTTGATATAATTGAAAGAGAAGGAAACTCAAGTTGACAGTGTTATGCTCCACAAAATAATAGAAAATAATTTTTAAAAAAAATAGAGGATATAATAGAATGGAGGACCTAGGTTCAAATCCTGACTTTACTATTTTGTAGGTAGGTGACCTTGGGCAGGTTAGTTAACTCTTCTGGACCTCATCTGGAAAATAATGGCATCGTACTGGGATAAAGATAAGGGACATTAGACTAAGACCTTCCATCACCAAATCAATGCTTCTGACAACCTATCACCTATTACATTAGTTAGCAATTAACTAGCTTTATCACTCTGAAATAATCATTTAACATTTCTTATCAAAGTTACTTTTTAGAAAGGGACAGATATTTATATAAATAAGCAACAAAACTGGGGGGCAGAGAAGAGCCAAGGAATGGGATCCCATAGAATTAACTCTTTCTGCAATATTTTCTTTCAGGTAAGAGGAGAACCAGAAGATAAGAGAGAACTTTTTCATCCATACAACCCTCTGGTTTTGAGTACAGGCAGCCCAGCCCGAATGGTATTTGTCAATGTCCTTGTGAAATATACATCTGAGGGAGTTAATCTGGATGGAGTATGTCCAGTGCACAACATAATAATTACCTGTGTACTAGACAGATAACCAAATGACAACTAAACTTGGAAGATATGGGTTCTCAAGAATGAAAATAAATAAATTCATCTCTTGGGACCTTTAACCATCACATATCTGCTGAGATTTGAAAATAAACCAACCTCTGCAAACCTCAACAAATAATTTTTAGTCAGAAAAATAGGAATAAGATGGCTGCAATGATTTAGACTGCCTTAGACTACCATCCCCACAGCACTAAAGTATGCAGGAAATTTGAAGGACTATTAACAATAGATGAAGCTAAAATACATTGAAACTAAAATGGACTTTGAAAATAAATCAGGACCACAATTGTCCTTGGTTCCCAAGCACATCATCTTTCCTGCAATAGAGAGTTAGAAGCATGGTATTTAAACCAAGAATAAAGTTAAATTACTACAAAACAAAAGGCTTAATAATTAGCACATTTCACCTTCAAATATTGACTTGGGAAAGACAGTTTTCATAGAATTATTGTGATTATTTTGGTTTTTTCCCCCAAGAAAGACTGAACCACTTAGAAAAATGAAATGACAGTTATGATTCTTTCTACTTAACAAAACTGCAAGGTCAAAAATCGGCTTCCCCAAATTGCTAAACAAGTATGATAAAAGAGTAAAAAAAAATAAAACTATTACCACCCCAAAATCAACTATACTAAGTGAATTTGGTAATGTAATAAAAAAAAACCAGCAAAAATGGCTTCACTAAAGGAATAGAGTAACAGTAAAAAAAATTTTTAGAACAATTAAATTTTGTTTTAATTTAGCTTTTAAAGATCTGTATTAGCAATTTGTAAAATTAAAATCAACATAAATAAAAGCATTTTTGAAAATTTCAAGAGTAGGACTATTCTCAAAAATTAAGCAAATTACTAATTATCAGTTTCCTGACTACTGGTTATTATTGAAATAAGCATCATTTTATCCTTTTTAATTTGTTGTATCATTTCTCATCAGAATAATTTGCAGATAACACTTCTAATACCATATTTTAGAAGCTCCAGACCCTTTCACAATAAATAAGCAAATTGCAATTTATTAATTTTAAGATAGACTAGGCTTTATGCAATATACTTTAGATTTTGGATGTCTCCATTTTAGAATTACACATGCAGGAAAAAAAGCTTAATAGCCATTTGGTTTCTTGTACATATAAATTGGATTGCAGGTTGCTGGTTGTTGGGATCTTTTTTCTTCTTTTTTTTTGAGGACAGTTTTAAAAAGAAGCAACAGAACAGAAAACAGGAAAACACTGAAAGTTAAATTGCATCATTTTTACCAAGTCAGAACATTTCAATGATGGCAAATTGACAACTAATAGAAGTCCATTTTCCATTGAGCCTAATTATGTGAGTTCCTATCATTTTTAAAAATGAGAAATAACCATAAATTCAGAACTTGGGTTTAATCCTCCAGTATTTAGTCTGTTTAAGTAGAAATAGGATTTTTTTATGTTCTTCCTAAATTTAAATATTACCATTTTTATAGTTTAACATTAAGCAATAATTAAGCTGTTCTATTACCAATTTATAAATTCTCCTACTTGAAAAGAACCTTTCATTAGGAATATTTTAAACTCTGTATTTGCTCTGGAAAAAAAAAACAACTTAAATACCTTATGTTTGAATCAGTAAGGGTAAGATCAGTTTGCCTGCACTGAATCCATGGGGTTATTTTCATGAAAATTAGGCAATTTCTTAAAATACCTAAAAGCCCTTGTCTCTGGTAGCATTTGTCATTTTCATTCATTTTAAATTCTGGAAATATCATATAGTTATATAGCTTTGTCCCTGGGTAGTACTGATTGTCTTCTTTAACCTTAAACTCTGAAAATATTGTATAGTTATATAGCTTTAGATTTTTTTAAAAATTGGGTTCTTTTTTTAAGGAAAGAAACAGACCCCAGAAGACTGTCTAATTATTTAAAACATATTGGAAAAGTCTCTGTTAACCATAAATAAACTCATTTATTTTTCTAAATAGAAAGGCTATTGAATCCCTTTGCCTATATTTTTGGCAGTTCCAAAATTGGTCAATATGAATGGTTTAATTATATTTGAGAAATCTGGCTAAAAGTATCAGGGATTTATGTTTTAGCTTAATTCAAAGTCATTTCCCCCTTAGACTTATAAATTAATAAATTTTTATTGAGAATACAATAGAATTTAAAAATTCTGTTTTAAATTGATTTTAAAATACAATTGAAAAGTTAGATAATTTAAGGCTCATATTTGATTAGAAGAAAAATCTCTAATTTATTTGTTTATTTGTACATTTTAAACACTGGGAAAAATCCAGATTTTTGCATTTGGATATATGTTATATATTGGAAAAATACTGTTCTGTCCAGTATTATTAAAATGTGAAATATGTGTATGTATAATGTATATATAACATACATATATACACATACCTTCTTTGTATTTGAAAATGCATATTTAAGGAATAGATTTGTGTTTTGATAAAAAAAGAAATTAACTAGCAGTAAGAAACAAAGCCATATTACATAAGTAAGATTTTATTCTCATGCTTTTTAGGATATTAGCCCAAAGAATGAATTTCAAAGCAAAAGGATCTTTTGATTTTGTCTAGTTCTCACTATTTTTATGGGTAACATTACTAAAATTGTCTTCCTCTTCAAATTTTTCCATTTGCCAACTCTTGGATTGAAATAACAGCAGCTGTAGCTGACCAGAAGCCTCCTTTGCTGCCCAGTTTTGCCAAGAGAATGGTAAGTTTTCCTTTGAATATTTCTTTAGAAGCAAGAGTAAATGCAGTTTGGTAGGATTGGGGTTTTGAGGTTTGTTTGATTATTTGATTTCTATAGCTATGCTTGTTTATTGACATCAATATTAAAAAAAAGTATGAGGGGAAAAAAGAAAACAGTTTGATCTAACCACATAGGATGAAGAGAAATGAGGTACATGGAAAATAAGACCCACTGGAGAAAAAGACTTTATCAAGAAAACTTGAATACAATTTTAATAAATTAAATCTGTGACTATATCTAATTTAATGGAACTAGAATATGTATAATTTTTAACATTAATAGCAAGGTAACCAGGAACAGCCAAATTTTAAAAGGTGCTAATGGCAGGCATGACAGGTTTCAATTGTTTCAAACATAGACATGTTTGGCATCAGAGAAACAAAAAAATCTGCCTGGATGATTTTTAAAAAAACCTTTTAACTACATGTTTTTGCATGTATAGATAACTTCTCTTCCCTATTGATAGTGACACAATAAACAGATAGGAAAATGTTTATTTCTTCTTGAATTTGATCTACTAAATGTCTTAACCCTTAAAAGGCTCGTGTGTCAATTTTAACTAAAAATAATATTTTTAAAATAGCAGCACTACATTTTGCTTTTAAAATAAATGGAATGCATAGTTTATTTGTGAAAATGTGGGTTTATAATTTAAAAATAAATTCCTAAGAATATCATACCCAGCCAAAGATTGAAATGAAATTATCAATTATACTATTTTATTATTGTATGATATTCTGTACCATTCTTTGGGTACTCCTGAAAAGTATTTCTTTGTAGGATAACCATTTTAGATTTATTAATGGGCAGTTTTTAAATCAGGAAGGCCTTTTAAATCTTTGCAGCTTAAAAAAAACCTTAAATTTTAAAAATCATTTGCATAAATTCTAACCTCTTAAAATAATTTTCAATACCCATTTAAAATTACCTTGGTCATTTCCCCCTAAAATAATATTGCTAATTAGTTTATATCCATTAATTAGATTGAAAGATACCAATGCAAACTTCTTGAAATGCTCATTTTTAAAATCCTGGTAAAGAGGAAGTCTTGATCATGCCTAAAGGTATAAAAATGTATCCTATGTTCTAGAAGTTGGCATGTAAATTAAATGGACTTTTATTTTCCAGATATTTTCTTTGATCAAGAATTTTAAAGTTATCATTATAAAAATTTGCTAGATTTTATGTTCCTGCTTTTAATATTGATAATAGTAGCATTTTATTAAACTCCATTAGCATCTTTGCAGAATGCATTGGTTTTGTAGCACTTTTTAAATATCCACTAATTTTTTTGAGCCCTTCTATGAGGAGGGAAATAGCATACAAGTGCTGCTTTTAATTGTCCAGGGATATAGATTAAAGAGTCCTTTCCTTCTATAGGTAAATGCAACTCTCTCTTTTCTCCTGGCTAGCTCCATATGTCTTAATGCTGTGGGTTTGCTACCTTTTTGTGGAGGAAGGTTCCATTCAAAACTTTCTTATGTTTAACCCTCCCCCCAAAGAAAAATGTTTCTTTTGGGGGTATTCTTGCATCCCCACTGATGTGGTCATTGCCTAGTTCTTGGGAACTATGATCTCATCACTTTGGAACCCAAATAATACAGAAAAACCTCTGGTCTTCATTGCTTTTCAGCCTTTTATTTAATCCATAGCTCAGCCTCCCTATGGCCTGAAAATATTTTTAATCCTTAAGTTGTATTAATCATGCAGATGGGTGCTGGCTCACAAATCCAAGGCCTAAAAGAAATCAGATGGTTTGAAAATACATGGAAAATAAGACCCACAGCCCAACTATTTCTGTAGGTTATTGCATGTGGGCAGATTCATTTGTGACACTATTTCAATGAGAATTAATTAGTAGGAAGGACCCATAAAAATGTGCCCCATTTAAGACTTTGGCCAGTAAAAAAAAAAAAAAACAAAACACAAAGTCATTGGCATCTATCTGGAAAGCTATGTCATTTGCTTCTTAAGATATTAATTTGAAAGCTATTTTGTACATACATAACCAAGTGGAATTCATGTTGGTTGGGGGAATCTATACTTAGGGAAATGCTTTTCTTCTTTATCTGATCTCTATGATTTGAACTCTAAAGTGTTCTAAAATGGCATTGTTTAACCAAATGGTACTCGGTTGTATAATGAATCAACG
The DNA here is from genome assembly GCF_011100635.1 of Trichosurus vulpecula. Lineage (NCBI taxonomy): Eukaryota > Metazoa > Chordata > Mammalia > Diprotodontia > Phalangeridae > Trichosurus > Trichosurus vulpecula. The sequence goes on from NC_050578.1 coordinate 254,912,611, forward strand.
AACAGATACCAAAATTTTTATCCATCGTGTTTATTTCTCTGCTTCTGGTTCCATCTCTGGTTTCAAGTTGTGGTTTTGGTCTTGGATTCTGGTTTGTGGTTTGTTTGGTGGCAGGGGCTTGGTCCAGACTGGTAATTAATTGTATAGGAGTGGAGATCTCCTGATGTGCTTCAGCAATTCATTTGCAATATAGACTGGATAATCACCTGGGGCATGGAGAGTGACTTGTCCATGGTCCTGATAGCTAATATGTGTTAGGCAGGCCTTGAACTCAAACCTTCTTGGCCCAAGTTTCCCTTCTATCCAGTACCCCACGTTGCCTCTCTTTTCATCGACATGATTTCCAATGAGCACCATGAACTTTTGTAATGTCATATGACCAACTAATCTAAATATTCAACATCACAAATTGAAGCAGTTTAAGAATGGCATACATTCTGATTAATTACCCATGTAGTTCACCTCTATAAACATATCCTACACAATGGCTGGGTCTTGGTCTGTAAGTGGTTGAAACTTGAATTTATTAAGCATTTACTATGTAATAGGCACTGGGCCAGCCACTGAGTATACAAAGAAAAAAGAAAACAGCCCTTGCCCTCAGGAAGCTTATGTTGTACTTGAAGAGACACACACGTACACAGAGAAGGAAATGTGAAATATAGACAACATTTTGGGAAGTGGAGAGAGAGCACTAACCCTTGGAGACCTCAAGAAAGAACTCAGATAGGAAGTATTTAAAATTTCCCTGGTGGACATTTCCCAGCCCTGGTGATTTTCCTCCATATCATTGGATTTATATCTGGTACTACCCAAGGAGTATCTGGCCAGTAGGTTGGATCTGGAAGCAAATGGTTTTTTTCTGTCCATACTACAGTTGTTTGTTGTATAGTCATTTCAGTTATGTCTGACTCTTTGTGACCCTATGGATCTCTGTCCATGGGGTTTTCTTGGCAAAGAGACTGGAATGCTTTGCCATTTCTTTCCCCAGTGGCAAATAGAGGTTAATTGACTTGCCCAAGGTCACACAACTAGGAAGTTTCTGAGACTGGATTTGAACTCAGGTCTTCCTGACTCCAAGCCCAGCACTCTCACCACTAGCTGCCTCAACCACACGGTACTGTGTTCTAAAATATTGCTCTGTCATAAAGTGGTTTAAAAATGCTGCTGTTAAGTGGATGCTGTATATATTACCTGGATTTGGATGTTGCCAATTCAGATAAAAACCCCTTGTAATCATGAAACTCCTTGGGCCTGGATGGTGTTCCCAAAATTCCCTTAATTGTGCTGAGTGGTTCTGGGTGGTTTTGTGTTGATGAATGCTAAAATATCAAGATAGTTCTGGTAGGGTAATGTTAATGTTAATGAGATGGTAGCCAATAGTGTTTTAAAAAATTATCATGTGGTAGAAAAGATGGGTCCTGTAATGGAAAGTCTGTAAGATTTTCAGGCAAAGGATTCTTTTTGTTGCTGTTGCTTAGTCATGCCTGACACTTTGGCTACTTGCTACCTGTGTGATTTGGGACAACTCATTTTATCTCTCTGGATCTTAGTTTCTTCATCTGTAACAGGAGAGACTTGGGCTAGATGTTATCTAAGGTGCCAGCAAGCTCTAAATTTATGATCCTATGAATAATATAATCCTAATGGCCTTGAATTTTTTTCCTGGCCATTTCAAGAATGAATCTGGCCCATGCTTTAAACTTGGTGCAAAACAATAACTGTGAGGGGAAAGTACAGTAAAGCAATGAACTAACTATGGGTAGAAGGAGAGTACCCAACCACCTTTGTCCTTTGTGTTTCTGTGAAGAAACACATGGCATCTTAGAGAGTCTAGCTCTGTGATGACCCAGCAAAAGTAACCAAAGAATGCAAAATTAATACCCTAATTAATATTTTACTTTCATTTAAGTTATGTGAGTGGGGTCTTTAGACCTCAAGAAGGGAGGCAGGTTTTAATCATCCTTCTTTTTTGGAAAAAATGGTCCTTTATTTCTGAAAATGGGGGCCACTTGCTATTTAAAAATAAAGCTTATATTGGGAAATAAAGGAGGCAGGAGATCCAATTGAGTTAGGAGATAAGCTGTTGTTGTTGAGTTACTTTTTAGTCATGTCTGATTCTTTGTGACCCCATTTGGGATATTCTTGGCAGAGATACTAGAGCAGTTTTCCATTTCCTTCTCCAGCTCATTTTACAGATGAGGAAACTGAGGCAAACAGGATTAAGTAACTTGTCCAAGGTCATAGTAAGTGTCTGAAACTGGATTTGAATTCGTCTTCCTGACACCAGGTTTGGCACTCTATCCACTGGGCCACTAGCTGCCCAGGAGATATGTAGTAGAATTTTTAGTTTTAAAAAGACCCTCTTTAAGTCTGTGTCTGTAGAAACTTTGGTAGAAAGAATGACATCAGGAACATGGCATTTTGGATTCTCTTTAGAAGGGAAAATGAGGTAGTGTTTGCCTAGACTACTTCAGAAATTGACAGCAGGTCAGTTGTAATTAGAAATCTGTAAAGGATTTTGTTTCTCAATGTCTTTCCCTTAAAGTCCCTCTGAGAAAAATTTTTTCATGTGGTCAGTGAGTGGTGAATTCTAATTGTCTCTCCCTGATCCTATTTCATAAAGAAGAGATATCCATGTGGCTGGGATTATAAATCACAAAGATTCCAAACCAGGCCACTATTTGAATTGTAGACAGAATGAACATAGAATGAGTAGAAAGCTGTACTGCCTCATTCTACCCTTCTGTCGATCATATTGCTAATTTCTATGCATCATAAAGCCCTAGATACCCTTCTAGTCACTCTGCATATTCTTTGGTGTTCTATCCAGTCCAAAATATCACGTAAATCCATAGGAGAGCAGTTAGAAGTTACAGACAGGTGTGCCAGCTATTGTGCTGGTCACTGGGAAAACTATAAATGAAATAGTCCCTACCCTCATTCAGTGCTTTTTAACACATACTTAGCCAGGTTCTCTTCTTTAATATGCATGGGAAATAGGTTACTCAGTGACCTTCTATTTTCCTGCTTGTCCTTCTTGTCAGGACACACCTGGATGGAGAGAGGAATGGCTAGATGCCTATTGGTTCATAACCTATATATGGCTGTTGGCCTGTGGTTATTGTTTTCCTTTTTGTGGATTCTATGGATGAGAGAATCCTTCCTCCTTCACTTCTTGGTAGAATATAAGCACTTTGGGAATATGGACTTCATTTTATCTTTGTATCAAAGTAGCATATAGTAGGTGTTCAATAAATGCTTGTTGGACTTAACTGAATTGAATCTAGTAGTCCAACCATCCTACATTCCTTCTAGGCCACATAGGTACACACCTTCTGTGGTATTCTGACAAAAGGGAAGAGCTAGGCTTGGCAAGTAGGACTGGAAAGTGTCCAATGTTGCTATTTTGTTATGTTGGGAATTAGAGTGCCAAAGATTGCACATTGAATAACTGGTTAGGGTGAATTCTCTAATTTCAAAATAGGCTGTAGAACAAAGTCACTTTCTTAGAAGAAATTTTTTTATGGTTACCTAAGCAAAATGTCCAGTTACAGTGTTCACTAAATGCTTAAGTACGTTATCTAGGGAGATGAAGCCAAACTGTTAATAAATATTATTGTCTACAATGAATGCCCAGCTGCATATCATAAGATCATAGATCTAAATGTGGAAGAGATTTTAGAGGTCATCTGGTTCAATATCTTTGTTTTCCAAACGAGAAAAAATGAAAAGCTATGACTAGCCCAGGGTCAAATTGATAATAATTATCAGAGATGAAATCTGAACCCAGGACTTTTGACACCAGAACCAGCAGTCTTTATTTCTATCATCTGCCCATCTATTCATACATATACAGTTATCCAGGGACTATTTATCTTCTTTGAGAATGATCCAAGACCTTTTCTTCTCTCATTCTTTCTACCTGCCTTTTTGCTATTCTAGGAGTTATTGGCCACTAAACCAGGTAGGGATAGAAAGAAAAGGAAAAGGTACTGGAAAAGATTCGGGGTTGGAGATTTATCTTTAAATTCTGGTTATGTATGGGATCCCATTACATAAGATACTAAAATGTTGGTTACTTTGGTATAAATACTGTATCTGGCTTCCATAGGAAAATTATATGCTAGAATAGATAAGAGGCCTGGACTTGGACTCAGAAAGACCTAGATTTTAGTCTTGTCTTGATACATGCTAGCTGTGTGACCATGGGCAAGAAACTTCAATTCTTAGTACCTTGGGCAATTTGCTAAAATTATAAATTACAGTTGAATTGTTGGCCTGTATTAGTGGAAGACATTTCCAGACCAGGAGTTCTCTCTTAGAACAAAATCACAGATGCAGGTGAAAAGAAAGATGCTTCTGTAACTATGTACAAAGCATGGTGGCATGATAATGAACAGAGGGGCCTCTTAAGGGAGAAAGTACATGTTTTATTCAAGCTACTCTTTTCTTAGTTTAAAAAAATAGATTTAAGTGGAATATCTGATACTTTTGTTCCTCTGTGAGGTTATAGTTATCTTTTTTTTTTCAAGAAGAAAATCCAAATGAGTTGGGCTCCCAGAGAAACAAAATGTCTCTTCTTTAGCAAAGCTCAACCACATGTGAATCAATAAAATAACATACTTTTAGAAAAATAAACCATAGAACATTTTTTAAAGGAGCTTAATGGATTTAAGTGGGAGGAAGATGGAGAGGAAAGAGAGTTGCTTGGGTATTTCTGGCACTGTTCTGGTTCGAGATGGCTCTTTCATAATGGCCTTAAGACAGAACAGGAGCTAGAGCAGTCTCCCCCCTCCCAAAAGAAAGGACCAGCACACCTTACTCAATAAAACTGAGTTAGAGAACCTCTGATCTGGAAAGGAACTCAGAGATCAGCTAGGCCAATCCACAACTGAAAAGGGATTCTCTGACTAACATCATCATCACCATCATTATCATCACTGGCATTTCTATGGTGCCTTAAAGTTTGCAAAATACTTTACAAATATGCTCTAATTTAATCCTCATAGCAGCCCTTGGGGAGGTGCTATCATTATTCTCATTTTACAAATGAAGAAACTGAGGCTGAAAGAGGTTAAGTCTGGTCTTAATGATTCCACATCTAAGACACAATCCACAGGGCTACCTAGGTGAGGACATCTGCAACAAATGGTCCAATCAGCTCCTGCTGGAAGATCTGTACGAAGATGAATCCATTATCTCTTCTGCAATCCATTTTACTTTGGGACAGTATTTTTTTCCTTCTCTCTAGCAGAAATCTTCCTTAGCTCTGTCCCATCAGTCACTTTTCTATGAACAGTTGCCTGTACTTAGAACTAAAGAAGAAGGATTAAGGAACCTGGATTCTCAGTTTTATTCTTCTTAGTTCTTCCAGAAGGACAGAAATGACCCTTTGCTTCATTCTCTCCAGTAATAATCATGAAAATCAGGGTTACGTGGCACTACCCTTGATAGGTGAATAGAAGGCATGAATTTCCAAGAAATTAATATCTTGTCAGTTGCAAATATCTATCAAGTGATTTTGCCTGAATTTTCTAGGTGATTGAGTAAAAGCTGATTTCTCCTCAAAACTTAAATGAATTAATCTGATCTCATAAGCCCAAATTAATCAGATAATTACCAACTATTTTACTTAGTTATATGTAGACCTGGCCTAAAAACATGCTAACCAACCAGAAAAAACAGTGCCCTGATTCAAGCTCATGGTGAGTACTTAGAGGCAGTTTTCCTAATTCCCTTTCTCCCCCTCATTCTCTTCTTTGCATTGTGCACAGTAAGAGAAAATCTCCCTCTTGTTGTTCTGCATCTTTGAGGTTTGATTTTAAAGAATATCTCCATGGGGATTTGTAGGAAAGCTTAGGTGGTCTCTGGCAGTGCCACAGATAATTTGGAATAGAATGCTAAGAGAAGGTGGCAAAGGATTTTCTCCATGGTAGGGTTCAGTGGAATTAACTATTTATTAGTAAGTTTTGGTTTTGAGATCACAAACTTACTTTAGAACCACCCAAGAACCATCAGTCCTGGCAGGGTACAAATAATATGGCACCCAGGAAACCTGGGTTTGAGGTCTGGCTCGGACACCAGGTCTCAATTTCATCATTTGTAAAATGGTGGAGAATTGAACAAGATGGCCTCTGCGGTCCCTTCCAGTTCTATATATGTGTAATCCGATGAGCTCTGATCTGTATGACCATGGGCAAGTTATTTTAACTTCTCGGAAAGTTAATCATCTCATCTATAAAACAGGTGTCATAAGATCATAAATGTAGAAGTGGAAAGGACCATAGAGGTTATCTATTTCTACCCCTGCTCTGTTTTACCAATGAAAAAACTGAGACCCAGAAAGGTTTTGTGATTACTCAAGGTCACAAAGAAGGTACATAGCAAATGAAGGTTGTTTGGAGGAAAGTACTTTGTAAATCTTAAAGTGCTCTAGAAATGGGTTCTCTTCTTTTACTTTTTAAGAAAAAAAAAGACATTTTTCAGAGATATAAACCCCAACTTTTGAACTTGTGCTTTTGAATGGAGAAAGATAAACATATCTCTGTTTATGTCTAGGGTCTCATAAACTCACCCAAAGTACAAAACATGCAGGAATGTAGGAGTTGAGTTTTTTTCACTATCTTTTCTACTGTAGACTTGGATTTCCATGAAAAGGCACAAAAAATAAATTTAAAAAAAATGTGTCTTTAAAATGGTATTTTGTTAGTTTTGGCAATTATACTCTGTGGATCCTTCCCATTTAAGCTTAGGAGAGCCATTAAAAACCAAGTGTCAAAAAGCCTAACTTTAGAACCATATGCTTGAATCACTGTATCACAAAGTGTTAAACCAAGATTTACAAAAATAATGAAGCCTCTTCAACCTCATTGCTTATACGAAAAATATTTTACATTAATGAAATTTAAGGGAGAGCAAAATAGGTTTTCTACCACTAATAAATAAAATTTTTTTGAAAAAAAAATAATATGAAGCCATATTGGTGTTTTGGCTATCCAAGCAAAAGTCCCTAGTTTGGGGTTTTTGTTAGTGTCATTTTGCTTCAGTGGCTGTTAGGATTAGGTGGGGGAAGTGGGTCACCAGGCTTGTGCACCCACCAATGTTGTACCATGACTAAAAAAATCTGAGGACCACAGGGATGGAGGAATAAGGGCCAGAGAAAGAAATTGATCCCCCTGATATCAGCGTAGAAGTAGAAGCAGAAGAAAAGGCAGCACCAAGTGATGTGAATCATGACAGCATCGAGTCATTGTGTCCTGATGAAAGAATGATCCGCATGATTGATATATTTCACTTGTTTCTCAATCATGCCCAACTATTCGTGACCCTATTTGGGGTTTTCTCGGCAAAGACACTGAAGTGGTTTGTCATTTCCCTCTCCAGCTCATTTTATAGAGAATGAAACTGAGGAAAACAGGGTTAAGTAACTTGCTTGGGGCCACACAGCTAGTGTCTGAGAGTGGATTTGAACTCAGGTCTGACTCCAGACCTGATGGCTCTATCCACTGCACCACCTAGCTGCCTGTTGATATATTATGGTTTCTCAAAGAAAGAAGTAGGAAACCTGTTATGAAATCATAGATCTGGCACCCCCCCCCCTCAAAAAAAAATTTGTTGGGAGAGGAAGAGATTGGCTGTTACCTATTAGAGAAAATTAAGATTTCGATGCTGTCTTGGAGGGAGAGAGCCATATAGTTAATCTTTTCTAGCAATAATAATAGTTGAAAATAATTATAGCTATTTTTCTAGTGCTGTAAAGTTAAGCATACATATATTATTTTGTCTCCTCCTCACAATAACCCTGTGAGTTATGTAAGATGAATATTATTCTCTGTTTTATAGATGAGGAAACTGGAGCACCGGGAGGCTAAGTGATTTGACTAAGATCACATAACTAGTAAGTGTTAAAAGTTAATTTGGAACTCAGGTCTTTCTACCTCCAATCATAGGATCATAGATTTAGTACTGAGAGAGACCATAGAGGTCATGGAGTCCAAATGTCCTGCCCCATTTTATAGATGTGGAAACTGAGACTTAGAAAGGTCAAGTGATCTGCCCAGCATTACATGGCCAGTATAAGTCAGTCAGATCACTCAGTCATCCAGTCAGTCAATAAGCATTTATTAAGCACTTATTGTATTCTGTAATAAACACTGGGAATACAAAGAAAGGTAAAATAAACAAATACATGCAAAAAATTTTCTTTAAAAACTCCAGTTCTCAAGGAGCTCAAGTGCTCAAGGAGCACCTATTCTAATAGAGGTGTGTGTCGGGGGGGGTGGAATATATACATAAAAAGGTACATGCAAGATACATAGAGGGGAGATGGAAGGTATTCTGTGAGCAACAATGGACCTTAGAACATAACACAGGAATTTTTAACCCTTTGCGTATCATGGACCCCTCTGGCAGTCTGATGAAGCCTGTAGATCGCTTCTCAGAATAAGTGTTTTTAAATGCATAGGGTTACAAAGGAAACTAACTGTTTCATTATAATATTTCAAAATAATGTATCAATATAAATACAGTTAATAGAAAAAATAAAGTTTAAGGACCTCAGGTTAAGAATAACTAACAAATCATGTCTGAGCAGGATTGGATCTTAGAACAAAGAATGCCCTTTGTGGAAGGGACCATAAAAAAGAGAATGTTTGTGTTAGAAGGGGCATTAAGACAGAAAAAAAAAACCCAGAATGTTAGAGCTGGAAGGGACCCCAGAAATGCTCTCTTTTGGTCCCTTTACTTTATAGCTAGGGGTGCTCTTAAGAATGAGGTTGGTGAAATATACACAGCAAATGTCAGTACAACAGAACCTGGTGAAACCCAGGAACCTTTATGTGATTTATTTGGGGCATCTCTTATAAAGAGGGACTTCAAGGTGGGGAAGGAAGGCACCTGTAAAAGTAGAAGCTAGTGTTTCACAGCCAGGCCACATTTGGAGAGCTGAGGGGAAAAGCAGGGATTTTCCCTTAACTAAAACACAAGAGACAGAGAAACAGTCAATTTATATACTGAGTAGTCTTTGATTGAATATGTGTCTACCATTTAGAAAGCTCATGGGAGGGGAGACATATGTAGGGTGCTTCCAGAGAGACAGGTAGCCCAAAGAGGAAAAGGAGTTCAGAAAGTTTGCCTTTCAGACTCAGTAGTCGAAGCACATTCTTGTCTGCCTGTTTAAGTTAGTTTTGTTTGTTTGTTTTCTGCTCACGCACATCTACAGTAATATTGCAGATCAAACTGAGAGGTATTGGTGACTGCTAGCTTGTTGTATCACTGTAGAGAAGGAGTACAACCTGGCTCTTTGCAAAACCTGCATCAAGTTTATGCCTGTCTTTTATTCTTTAATTCTCTGTGCCTCTCTCTCTCTGTCCTTTTTTTGCTCTCCTCTCTGTCTTTCTGCCTCTGTTTCTCTCTCTCTCTCTCTCTCTGTCTCTCTCTCTCTCTCTCTCTCTCTCTGTCTCTCTTGCTCTCTCTCTGCATTTTCTCTCTCTCCTCTCTGTCTCTTTTTGTCTTTGCTCTGTCTTTGTCCCACTGTTTCCCTCTGTCTTTGTCTTTTTCTCCCTCCTCTCTGTCTCTGTTACTGTTTCTCTCTGTCTTTTTCTCTCTCCTTTCTGTAATCTTTCTATTTCTGTTTCTATCTCTACCTTTTCTCTCTCTCCTCTCTGTCTCTCTTTCTGTCTTTGTTTTGTCTCTCTGTCTCTCCTCTTTGTCTCTCTCTGTCTCCAACTTTGTCTTTTTCTCTCTCCTTTCTGTCATCTTTCTGTCTCTGTTTCTTTCTATCTCTATCTTTTCTCTCTCTCTGTCTGTCTTTGTCTTGTCTCTCTCTCTCTCTCCTCTTTGTCTCTTTCTGTCTCCCTCTTTGTTTTTTTCTCTCTCCTCTCTGTCTCTGTCTCTCTCTGTCTCTGTCTCTTACATTACCCACCCCCTTCTCTCTCTCAAAATTAAGGGCTTCTGCCTTCTTTTTTCCACAGATCTCTGATAAGGGAGTAGAGAGAGGAGAGAAGAATCACTAAAAAATGCCTTGATGCTTTTCCTTTATAATTCCCCTGAGAACTCTGCTGGTATTGAAATTCCAAAGGTTTTAAGGGCTCCCCACTGGGTTGGGGGACCCAGTCTCAATAGCCTTGAGTTACCCAGTAAGCCTCAGATAGAAAACCTGCCCTGAACAGTCTAGGTCTGATTTGGTTCATATGCAGGGAAACAGAAGAAAAAACTGAGAAGGGGAGAAGATGTTTAGGGTCACAATTTCAAAGTGCCTCCTTCTTAACTAAGCATTTGGGTGGCATATCGGTAAATTAAGGATTCTGTAATCTGGGTAGGGTAGGGGGTGAGGCTGATTTCCTTTTATATTGAAACCAACTGTTCTCCAGCACATTATTTCTGATAAGTATTCTAAGTTTGGGGAACAGGTGAGTCCCTCCATCGCCCTCCCTCCCCAAGTTCTACTTTAATGGGGTCCTGAGAGCAGGGGCAATAATCTTGGTGAGGGTATGGGAAGAAAACAATGCGGTTTGACAGGCTTCTTTCCTCCTTCCTTTTGCTCCCTGATCAGACAGTTAGTCAGTCATCAGATAAGTCAGAGGAAGATAAGTTTTTATTAAGCACCTACTATATGCCAAACTGTGCTCAGCACAGGGGATACAAAAAATGGTAAACAATAGTCTCTGTTCTCAAAGAAATCACAGTCTAACAATCACTTGGGCCATCTTGGACTGTGATTTCAAGTCCATACGTGAGGAAAAAAAGGCATGAGTTGAAATGGGTTACCCCAGACTTTCCTGGAAGAAGGTGAGAGGGCCAAGGCAGGAGACAAATCCCAAGTTTTTGGTTCAGTTTTTAGCTCACTAGGCCTCGAAGCTAGTTGGCTACTCCTGCAACTGGCCAGCCATCTAGCCTCAATTCAATTAGTTTCAGTAAACATGTAATTAATGCCTACTTGTTCCAGGCACTGTTCTAAGTGCTAGGGCTACCATGACAAAAATGCAAAGTCCCTGACCTCAAGGAGTTTATGATCTACTAGGGGGAAAATAACATGTACATAGATAAATAAACACAAAATACAGACAAATGAGGTCTTCCATTTTTCAGAGGTATAATAATATCTACCAACAAAAAAAAATCTGGCAGCCAACCAGTCAATAAACATTTATTAAATACCTACTATGTGCCAGCTAAGACCCGAAGATACAAAAAAAAGGGCAAAAGACAGCCCTTGCCCTCCAGGAGCTTACGTTCTAATGGAGGAGACAACAAGCAAAGAAATTTATTTTTCTCATCACCTTTGAAAACATAGCATCAGGAGCCTAAGGCCCCATGAGTGACGTAAGAGATAAGAATTATTTTTTTAAAGTCCTTGAAGGAATTGGGTTGTTTTGAACCATAAATATCAGTTATAAGTATACTTCTTTCAGTAATGGGGAATGAATTCATTTTTGTTAGCATCATCTCCCTCTATTCCAGCACTCCACTGTATTCAACATCTTTATTTCCTTATATGAGGGGTCCAAAGGACCCTGGCAGGCTGAGATCCAATTAGACAAGACCCTAGCTTAATAACTAGTAAAGTCTAGAAAATAGAGACTGTTGTTTATGTGTTTTCAAAAAAACAACCCCCAAACTGAGGTATCCCCTCAAATGCTGGAGAAGGGCAATCAGGCAGACCTTGCTGTCTTATCAGGAATAGGATATGAATAAAACCACTGGGGGTGGGGTGGGGTGGGGAGGGAATCTTTGAGGAAAGAATTTCCAGGGGAAAAAAGCAGTGGGGGAGACAACTTAGCAGGAACGATAACCTTTCTCTTCCTCTTCACCCTTAGATAAAGAAAAGCATGGTAACATTGATGTAGAGTTAGAAGGGCCCTGGAGGTCGTCTCATCCAATCCCCCATTTTTCAGGTGAGGAAACTGAGGCCCACAGAGGTAGTGATTTCTCCAAGTTCACACAGATAATTGATGGTCAAATCCAGGAAGACTTATAAATTGTTGTGTGAAGAAAATGAATTTCATTTGTAGAGAGAGAGTTAATTAAAATTCTCAAACTCTATCATAGAGAAAAAAATTACAGAGGATGTAAGAAGAGAGAGAGAGAGAGAGAGAGAGAGAGAGAGAGAGAGACAGAGACAGAGAGAGAGAGAGAGAGAGAAAGATCAAAATGACAAAAATCAGTCAACCCAATTCTTACCTTTTTAACTACAAATTTTCCATTTCAAGGTTGTTAAATTTTTCAAATTATGTCTTTCTTGAGAATTTGATTTGTAACTCCTAAATGTAAAGACCCTGAGACTATTTGAGTGTTTGGTTAAAGTTATAAATTTCTTGGCTGAGATATTTGGTCTTTCATATGTTAGTCTGAAAAAGATCTAGAGACTGTTTTTTTTTCAAGCTATTGTTTTGTAATAAAATGCATAGTTTGCAAGAGGGTAGAGTAGAGGGGGAGAGTTAATTATTTAAATATCAGGAAAAAATATACAAATGATTCATTGAGACATAAAAAGGACACAGAATATTCTAAGATAAAAATATAAACTTCATATTTTAGGTGGAAAGCAGCAGCTTGTTAAGACAAGTGGGGTGGGGTAAGGGCTGAAGGAGCATCTAAAATTTAAAACAGACATAAAATTCTTAAAGATCTTGAATTTTAATCCATTACATTTTTTTTAAAGTCTCGATGCTTCAGATTAGCACTTAGAAATCCAAATGTCCACAATGGCCTTGTGCTTTTCAAGAAGCTGGACTGATCGTCCAATTAATTCACCCCTCTTCTTTCTCAATTTTTTGGTAGGAAAATTAAAAATTTCCTGTCCTAAGCTAGATGACTCTTTTACAAGGGAAACAGCTTGTTTTCTGGTAAGGAAATTTAAAAATATTCATTATTGCTTCATGTCCCTATCCTATTGCTTTCTTGAGATGAGGGACTTTGAATTAAGAGCCATAAATGGTAAGGAAGCTTCTTTCTATTTTTTGAAGTAAATGGTATGAATGTTATGGAAATGTTAGGAAGGAGGAATTTTTTTTAAGTTATGAAAAATTACAGAACTAGAAATTGTCCTGATAAAGTTCAGAATGTTGAAGGAAAAGGAAAAACCAACCCCATAGTTTAGCTTAACTGACAGACATTTGTACCTGGGTTTGACATCTTTGTATTATAATGAGGAGAAACAAACAAAAAAAATGAAAACTATTTCTAAAGAATTATCTAGAACAGACATGGTTTAGAATATTTTTACCAAGTCAAAAATCACAGCAGCTTTTTCAGGTATCTAAAATATTCCTTAAAAATAAAATAAAATATTCCTAAATGCACATGCCAATTGATATAGTTAAATAGGAAGAGAAGGGGGTGGGAAGGGAAGAGGGGGTGGAAACTTCTTTGAGGGAAGTTGAAGGGATCATGATAGCTTTAAAAGCAGACAAGGGAACAAAGGTTAACCAAGACATTGGACAGTAAAGGAAAGGCTCTCAATGTAAGACAGTCTCAAATGGTGGGTAAATCATGGCCGATAGAGTCAGAAAGTAAATGTAGGCATGCCGGTCAGTCAGGCAAGAATTGATGCTTGGAAGGTGACCTTTTCAGTTGTGGATAATCATATCATAAAAGGAACGTCAGAGAGATAAGACGGACCAAGTTGTCTGAGGTATTCCCTTTCTATTTTTGGTAGCCACTCTATTAGCATCATTTACATAAAACAATGGTTTAAATTCCATTTTTGAAAAGCAGATATTTTAAAGCAAACAAATCAGCCAAAAATATATAGAGAGTAAAAGATCTAGACACCTATGAAATTGGAAAATTTTTGAAATATTTCATAAAGTCAAAGAATGAAAGGAGATATTATCCTCAAATAATTAAACCTTGAATTTTTTTTTTTGAAAAGCGAGACATTTGTACATCTTTAAGTTCTGCTACAGCTAGTATATTTGGAAAAATAAATATGTTGCCTTCTTATTTTTTCTTTTGTTACTTATGTTATGAAAAGTAAAAAAGGATTCTATTTTTATGAAATCAGATAATAAGGGTAATCCCAATAAAATGTCATTCACAGCAACTGAAAAATATTTCAGTGTCAATTTTTAGGTTTAAAAAATACATTTTGTAAAAAGAAAATGCAATGTTTTAAAGCTTTGGGATGCAAATGACTCCATTTTCTGTGTTTGGTTTTGGAGAAAACATTTCCAAATCTCATTTTTTTTAAGCTGCTAGAACTATTTTATTAGCTTTAAGTATTTAGGTTAAGACTGACTTAAAATTGTTAATTAGGATATACCAAAATTCTAAGTGATTTTAAGAAAGAAGGATTATGGTGATCTGGCAAAATATAAAATGATTTCTAATATAGGCTTTAAGTAAAATCCTTTAACATGTCAGTTTAAAAATATTTTTAATCTTGGAGGTTGAAATAAGGGGGTGGGGGAGAAAAAGGCAATGTCTTAGTGAAATCTATAATCCCAGAGTAGCAAGGAGTAACTTTGTAGGTACTTGAGAAAATGTGAGGCTACCAGTTACACCTCTGATTTGACTTTTGAGCCTTTTTCATGAAGCTAGGAGTATGTTAACGTGAGGAGAAGGCTATATAAAATGTCCAGAAAATTACTTGAAGAATAATAGTTGAGAAAAGATGGAGAAAAAAAAAGACTACAATTTTGCTGGGTTAAATGTTGGCTAAAAGAATTTTCAGTGGAAAATTTCGAGGGAGATGGAGACAAAAATAAAAATTAGTTCAGTGAGCTGAAATTACAAATATATATTTTTATATTGATACAGCATTTGTGTGAATTTCATTGAAAATTATGGAGGGTACATAAGTGAAAGTGGAAATATTAGAGATAGGCTTTCTCATTGTAGTGTTCCAGGGCAAAATATTGTTTAATAAGATAAATATTACATGCTTAAAATTAGACATTTTGGGGGATGTTTGATAGAAAATAAATCCTTTCCATCAGTTTTTTTAAAAAATTGTTTTGATTGTATTTTCTGTTTCTGTCTTGTGGTTTGCAATACAGGTTGCATTACTAATGTACTTTCAAAAAGCAGGATGTTTCTGTAAAAAAAATCAGGTCTAGGCTCCATTATACTTTGTTTTTCCATATGAGAAAAAAGAAGTAGTTGTTTTGCAGGAAATTTGGTCGTTTCAGAGTATGGATTTAAAAAACACAACAGATTGTTGTTTGTCTAGCACCCAGTTGCACATTTGAGCATGTGTTCAGTCTGTGGCCTGGCAACTTAAGGGCATTTGACTTCTATTTGGGATGCCCTGATCCCCAAATGTGATCTCGGTTCCACTGCATTTAGACCTCTAAAAGACATGTGTTTGTTTGTTGTGGTTGTTGTTTTATTCTGTTTTTAATTAGGAGACGAGGAGTTTCCTGAGTGAAAGTGGTAGCTAGGTTTTGGGGGGAAAGATCCACCCTCCCCCCCCAGTTCTAAGTGACAAGTCTCTGTGTTTGTCAATTGCAGTTGCTGGGACGCCTGAAAGAGACTGCACAGCGCGGGGTGTGGGGAGGGGGAGTCCCCGTCTGCCTTCTTGAGCCCCCAGAGAGGGTGGGGAGGGGGAGGTTTTGTGTGGACACCAAGGTTCTGTTGGGGTCTGGAAGGAAGGGTATTATTTTTTAGAAATATGCTTTATTCTGGGAGGAGGGCCCCTTGCTAACTTGGGGTAGGTGCACTTTGTGGGCTGGAGAGAAATGGGGCCCTGCGAGGGGGCTTTTGGGGAGGGGTACGGTGATGGCTGAGGGGTCAGGGGTCAGGGGATTGCAGGGGTGATCTAGGATGGCCCCACCGCCCCAAGCCCGAATTGCTGAGGAGGGCAGGGTGAGGAGGGGCACTTGGCCGGCCTGGAGAGTGGGGGCGGGTGGGGGGCACCCTCAAGAACAGAGAGGGCAGGCGCAGGGGGCTGAGGAGGGGGGATGGGGAGAGAAGGCCCAGCTCGTTCCCCGCCGGCCCGCGAAGGGTTAACGGCCCGGCGGCCCCGGTGCATTGTGGGACCTGTAGGCGCTAGGCATTGTGGGAGCTGTCGTAAAAGGCCGTCCACGTGCTTTCCGGTCATGGCTGCCGGCGTGAGGGTTCTGAGAGATGTTTCCTAGGGCTCCCTGGGCTCCCGGGTCTACTGGGGGGTCGGCCTGGGCAACTGGGAACCGGCGTGACCCCGGGAACGGCCTGTGACTCCCCTGTGCCTCGGTTTCCCCGTCTGTCAAGCGGCAGGAGTGGCCTCTACGGCTGCTGAGGCCCTTTCGGTCCCCTCTGGGGATGGCATTTGTACATAGTAGGTGCTTAATAAGTGCTTGCTCCCATGTTCCTCCGCTTCCAGTGAGCCCTGACTGCCTGGGAAGGAGCTGGTGACCTTTGGGGCGGGGGGGGGACGGGACGGGGACGTTGGTGTTCCCCTAAGGGTCGGGGCGGCCTAGTGGTCTTAGGGCCGGGCCCTGCCAAGCCTGCCCCGGGGCTTAGAACCGGGGCGATCTCCTTTGGTGGGGAGGGGGCTTGCCAGGCCTGTTCCCTCCTTGCTAAGAAGAGGGGCCGCTGAATCTGCGGCCTGGGAACTCTGAGACCCTGAAGACTCTGCGTGGGACTGGCTTCCTTTGTATCATCGCCCTGAGCAGGGGTCTGGGGGTTCGCGGACTCACTGGCCCAGGGTCCGGGACACACAAGTGCACATGCACGTGAAGAGGGCCGGTAGTGAATAGGGTGGCTGCCAGTGCTCTAGTTTAATTAGTTGTATTGTAGCAGTGCTGGACTGTGAAGTCAGGAAGACCTGAATTCAAATCCTGAATACAGTTCCCACTTCGGATACTTAATAGCGGGGCGACCCAGGGCAAGTTGCTTAACCTCCCTGTGCCTTCTTTTCGTTATCTGTGAAATGAAGTGGTTGGTCCCAATGGCCTCTCGGGCCCCTTTTAAATCTAAACTTATTATTCTTAGTAATTGTGGTCTAAATCCTCCAGTATTTGCGTGAGATGGAGGGTTGTGGAGTGTGTGTGTGTGTGTGTGTGTGTGTGTGTAGCTTTGCCTTGTAAAGTGAAGAAACAGACTGCTTCCCTCGGCATTCAGACTCCATCAGTTCTTTTTCTGGAGGTGGATAGCATTTTTTTTTTTGTCATGAGTCCTTTGAGGTTATCTTGGATCATTGTATTGCAGAGAATAGCTAAGTCATTCACAGTAGATGGTGGTACAGCGTTGCTGTGTACTGTGTACGATGTTTTCCTGGTTCTGCTCGCTTCGCTTTGCATCAGTGCGTGTAAGCCAGGCAACTTTCTAGACTAGATTGGAGACCAGTAGCCAGATGTGTCATGGTGGAGTTTCCTTATTTGCCTTTCTCATGGAAACAGGTCCCAAAGAATGAGAAAGGAAATATCTGGTAGTTTGCAAGAATGTTTTAAAGGTAGCAAAGATCACCTATTAGGCACTTGTTGCTTCCTAGAACATTTGGAGAAGGAAAGTGAGGAAGACAGGATAACAACTACAACTGGTTTTAATGTTTAACTTAGTCATATTGTGAAGGGAATGGGCAGAGCCCAGTTTTTGCAAGTCAGTGAATATTCATGTTTAACTTATCTAAATGAGCCAGAAAATACATTGGCTTGTGAGAACAGGTATCTGTACTTCACTTTGACACCATATTGATTGATAAGGATCTCAAATCTTCCGTAGCCTCTAGGGGTGTGTGTGTGTGTGTGTGTGTTATGTGTTGTGTGTGTTGTCTGTCTGTGTGTGTAAAGTGTAATCTAGACCAGAAAGGTATAGAAGCCTCAAGGGCAGTGAGTTCCCTGACACTGGACATGTGCAAAAGCCTGGATGACCGTTGGCAAAATTATTCAGTTATGTAGAGGTGACCCTTACTTCCAACTCTTAGCTTCCATAACCTTATGTATATTGTCTTACTATGTCCTACATACATATTTGTATCCTACCTGTGATATATTTCTGATATTGTGCTCATAAATTCTACCTTATCTGACTTCCACATTCTTTATACTTTTATTAGGGCCTGATTTAAAACATCAAAACTCCTTAGAGTATATCAGCTTTTGAAGTTTTATTATCCTTTAGAAAAATTGCTATCAGGAAATGGGGTGTTTTTGAATAGGCTAAGTGAAACAGATTCACAAAAATATTGTAAGGTACTATGTAAGAGTGGTTTTGCAAAGCCATCACAGTTGTCAGTTTCTAGGATGTCTGCAAAGCAGTCAATAAGTTATTATTATTAAGTGCCTGCTATGTGCTAGATGAGAAATCATAGGAATGGGAAGAATTGACCATTTAAGTTTGCTGGTGTGCTAAGAGCTTATCAAGTGAGATAATGTCTATAAGGGTTTTGCAAACTTTGGAGTGCTTTGTCATCATTTTTGTGGGTAAGAAGGAGAGGGAACTGGACCTGTGATTTCATTCTTTGTGTGGAAACTCCTGCCCCAATGCCAATTAGCAGCTCATCTCTCATTTGAAGTCCCCAGAAAGTTGCTTGGAGCATCCTGCACACATAGTATGTGTTAGAGGTAGGATGTGAATCTGGCTCTTCCATACTGCAAGGCCCTCCCACACCATACTGCTTCTTTGTTGTTTTTAAATACCATTATTTCTTAGTGTTTGGGGACATTGGTCTGTCATGAAAATGTTTGTGGTGTGGTATAGTAGGATGTGCTGTCCTGAGCATCTTCCCATTTTTCAACCAGGGTTGGATGTAGAAACTGCTAACAGCCATGGTGGGTGCGAGGTTGTATATGTATTTGTGAGTGATGTAATTGGAGGTGAAGAATATGGATTGATAGACTGATGGAGCAATACTATTGGATGAGGGAAAGGGTGGTGAAAGTCCCTTTACCCCCTACCACTGTCCTGTCCTGGGAAGTTCATGTGTGTCACCAAACGAGTTAAAATACTTAAAGCACTTTGGAAACCTTAAAGTGCCACACAAATACTGCTGGTTGTTGCTACTATCTGAAACAGACATGTGTGAACAAGCTTGGGACCGCCCCATAGCTGCTAATACAGTGCTAGCATAACTTACAGTAACATGGTAGGTGGCCAAATAGGACTTGCACAGTGCATAGATGTATTTAAGTTATTCATACCAACTACAGGGTCTAATTCACTTTTTAAATAGGTTTGTAAAAGTGTTTCCCTTTGAATGATATCTTCCTTGCACTGAGTATAAGTATAATAAACAATCAGTCCATTAAAAGGCCACTTAGGAGATGTGTGTGATAGAATATAGGCCGTACTTAGATTTAGCTCAGATTGGAGATAATAGCCCTAATGGTTTTGGATGGACCTACAGTTATTCTTTCTACTTGGACTAGGCCCACCTGGTGATTTGCAAATAGGCAGGTTTTTGCTTCAGAGCATAACATTCATATTGAGGCTTTTTATTATATTTTGTGACCATGTTAGTGGTTTAATCAACTCTTGGTTCAGTCATTTCTTTTTTAATTCATTGTGTTTTATATTTCACAGCTGGAAGGGACATTTTAAAAACTTCTTATCCAACTCCTCCTTCCTCACCTTCTTTGCTCTTCTGTTCTTTTGGGTACCTTTTTAGTTCCAGACCTTGAGTAACATTTGTATTTTTGGACTCTATTGGACATTTTTATAAGTCGTATTGTGTTTACTTGTTTTGGTCTACACATACGATATTACAGATTGCATTTGCTTCAGGTTTTCTAAAACGTAAATGATATGGTCATACTTAAATGATGGTCATAATTGCAGTCTCATTTGTATAGTTCCAATTATACAAATAATATTTATATAGAGAAAAGTGGACTCTGATTTGACTTATCCCTGATATAAAAAAAAAGCAGTTTAGTCTGTAAATTACTCCAAGATTTCTGACTTTTGGCTTCCTACAGAGAATTGTACGATACGGAGAAAAGGCCAGTGGTTGTGATTTGTGCCCTTGGTTAAGAGTGATCTCATAGCCTTGAAGGGTGGGTGTTTGGGACATATTTTATTTGTTACCTTTTTCTTTCTGATTTACTAAGTTTTAATTGTTACATGGCCTTGTGAGATAACTGCAGCGGCCATTGGTGGATTCTGTGTAACAGCATTTCTTTGGAGAACTGTTTCCTTGGGATCATGGAAGTGGGGATGTTGAAAGTCACCTAGTCCAATTCCCTTGTTTTACAAATGAGGAAAAGGCAGCCCAGAGAGGTTGAGTGACCTAGACCACTTAACTGGGGATTTGAATCCTGGTCTTATGACTCTGGATCTGGTACTCTATGTAAATTGGCTCTTTTCTGGACATCCTACAGGGGAAAAAGAAATCTGCTTTTCTGTCCCCTTCAGCACTTCTTAAACTGGGTAGAGATCTCGACCCATAGCTTAGAGAACCATACTCCATTTTGCGTTTGCTTTCCTTGTGTTCTAAATTGCTTTTATCCCAGCAAAAATATTCCCTCAGAATTGTTTTCCTCTGTATTAAAAGGCAGTTGAGTTATGTATTAATTTTCTCTGTCAAAAAATTCCATTATGTGGTTATATTTGATAAATGAGCTTTCACCTTATTTGTCACTTCCTGACTGTTTTCTGCTCACCCTGCCATCCCACACCCCTCTCCCTTTCTAACTCTCCTTTCTGTGTTGTGTCTCACCATTATCATGAAAGCAAGGACTATCTTCATTCCTTCTGTTTGTATTACCAGTACTTGGCACTATGCCTGACAAATTGTAAATATTTAATAAATGCTTTATCATGCGTGTTGTTTGTGAAGTTTTATGAAAGCAAAAAAAAAAAATCCTAGAACTTAAAATTGCAAAAGCTAACCTCATGCCAGAATGACTTTGCAAAAGATTAGAAATTTCCTGTGGGTGAAATGTCCTTTTAAAAGTACTTGTAGATCAAGACTTTCTTTAGTTGTCCAACTTTGAAATCTACATTTCTGGAATATAAACATGCCAAGCATTTTTTAAAAAGCTCCAGTAACAGTAGTACCCTTTGAAACATGTCTTTTTAATATTCTTTACAGTTAGATTAAACCCTATAAGATTGTTTAAATAAGATTTTATGGACTTTTTAAGATCCAACTAACAAAATGTCACTTGAATTTCCTTCTTCACCACGCTTTTGACTATTCCCCATTAGAACTGCAATCTAGAGTGTGATGTAGTAGGTACTGACCCTTAAAAGTTAGAATTAAAAATTTGGTTAAAATCTGACTGGATCTATGATTTCAGCATATGACTACTATGTATAATTTGGAGAAGTTGCCTGAAGTTCAAGTTCAGTGACCTGTCCATAATCACACAGCCACAGTTGGGATTTGGATTCATGTATTCCTGACTCCCAGGTCCAGCAGTCTTAGCTAGTGCGCTACGTGTTTTCTCAGTGGAATGTTAGCTGCTTCTTGACTAGGTTGGCTACTTAAAAGCAATATGCTTCATCTTCTGAATTACATGAGATTCGCCTAGTCAATCAAGGGACTTAGAATGTTTCCCACTGCTTTTTTCTTATTCTATCCCACATAAATACACTTAATAACATTAAAGTTTGCCAACAACTCTCTCCCTTGCATTATAATTGAACTTTTCTGTTGAAAATTGGGGTGTAACCCTCAAAATCAGTTTTATAGTTTGCAGAGGACATGCTACAGAACTCCATAAAACTGGAACAGTCTTAACTTCATGCATGCGTGAAAGTCAATAATTTTGAACATGTGAGACTGCACTAGGTTTTTCCCATTTCGTCTTACTGTAAATAATGTTTAGTCATTACAGCAGCTCTGCATACAGCTGTTTGCTTATTAAGAAACCTCTTGTTCAGTTAGAAATGAATTAAACTCATTTAAAAAAAATCTAGAAAATAAATTTCTTTCACTAAGAACTCAAGTCCCCAAAGAAGACTCAAGCTTCTTGGCTATATATTTTGCCTCAAAACATTCCCTTTTTAAACCTCTCATCCTTGACTCATAGTTCCTTTATAGAACTGCTTTTACAAAAATCTGGGAAAACGATTACATGCAAAGATTGATAAATATTAGACTAAACACTGTGAGGAATTAAAATGTTTAAAGGGGGAAAACCTCATTCACCGGCCATCAGACAATGACCAAGGAAATTGGAGAGGCTGTTCATATGCTGACATTATGCACTGATTCTCATGGCATTGAAAGCCTTGTGCTTATTTGGAGCTATATCCAAAAAGGCAAAAAACAGTATATACCCTTTGACCTACGGATACAACTATGAGGCTTATACCCCCAAGAGACTAAAGAAAGAGAAAAAGAACCATGTGCCAAAAAAAATCCTCTTGGTAGCACTTTTTGTTGTAGCAAAGAACAGGAAACTAAGAGAATTACTATCCTCGTTGTATCTCTCACCATTTCTGTACTCCGCACCACCTCCCCAACATCCCTCCCATGTCTAAGGTGTTGCCAAGGCCTTCTGTTTTCTCCTCTGACATTGCCACCCCCTGTTGCAGGCCCTCACCCCCCACCCTGGCTCCCTGTTCCCTGCAGGATCAGATGTGAAATGCTCAGTTTGACATTGAAAGCCCTTTATAACCTGCCCTCTCCACTTTCAGTTCGTCTTTAGACCTTTCTCCCTGACACCTACTCTTCAATCCAGTGACACTGGCCTGGCTGTTCTTCAGACAAGGCTCTCCATCTCTAGGCTCCAGGCATCTTCCCTGTCCCTCATACCCATAATCCCCTCCCTCCTTCATTCCTAACTACTAACCACCTTGGTTTCTTTAAAGTCTCAACTAAAATCCCACCTCTTACAGGAAACCTTTCCCAACCCCTCTTATTTTAGTGTCTTCTCTCTTTAAATTCCTGTTTATTCTGTTTATAGCTTGCTTTGTATATGTTTATTTGCATATTGTCTCTCCCCCCCCCCCCCCCCCCGTTAGGTTATAAGGTCCATAAGGACAGGGACTGTCTTTTGCCTCTTTTTCCGCAGTGCTTAGCACAGAGGCTGGCACATAGTAGATGCTTAATAAGTGTTTATTGAATTGAAGGATGAACATCAGTTGGGGAATAGCTGAACAAACAAAATATGAATGTAGTGGGATATTGTCCAATAAGAAATGCAAAAGTTCTGGATTCAGAGAAAATTGAGGAGGTTTATATGAATTGAGGCATACGTGTGAGTACTCGGGAGAATAATTTATACAAAGATAAAAACATAAAGAAAAACGATTTTGAGATTCTTAATGCAGTGGCCAACCACAGCCCCACAAACCAATGGTGAAATATGCTGTCCATCTCCTGATAGGAACATGTTGGACTAGAGATGTCGAACCCGACCTACATTTTTGGATGTAGCCAATGTTCAGATTTGTTTTTGCTTAACTCTGCTAATTTGCTACAAGGAAAGTTTTTGTGTGGTTGGAAGGGGGTAGAGAGGGTAGGGATAGTTATGCTCCCCAAAATAAAAGAGAATCATTTGCTTTCAGAAAAACTGGGAAGGACTTATACTAACTGATGCAAAGAAAAATGAGCAGAACCAGGAAAACATTGTACACGGTATCAGCAATGTTGTATGATGATCAACTGTGAATGACTTAGGTCTTCTCAGCAACACAATGAGCCAAGATGAAAGGACTCACAAATGAAAATGCTCTCCTTATTCAGAAAAAGAACTGAAGGACTCTGAATGCAGGTCAAAGCACATTTTTTTCACTTTATTCTTTTTTGTGTCTTTTTTTCTTTTGATTTGTTTTTTCTTTCACAACTGTCTAATGTGGGAATATTTTTACATGAGGGCACATGTGTAAACTATATCAAACTGCCTACTGTTTTCAGAAGAGGGGAGGGGAAGGAGGGAGGGAGCAAAATTTGGAACTCAAAATCTTGTAAAAATGAATGCTAAAAATTTTCTTAACATGTAACTGTGGGAAAAATACTGTTTATTCTGTAGTACATGTGGAGACCCCCCTCCTCCTAAAAAGAAATTATGAAAATAAACGTAAGCAGAGACATGAAATAGGTGTTATCATTTGCAAATGGTAAAGAAAAGAGCGCCATTGAAACATTTAAAAACAGAAGAGAACAGAAGGAAATTCAGAAGGAGACACAAACAGGACAGGTTTTGAAACAAACTTGCTGAATTTTTTAGGAAAATCTGGAGATTTGCTGTTTTTTATTTTTAAGATAGCAGTGCTCTCATTGATGAAATACCCAAAGATCATATCCAGGAACATACATCAATGGGATAAAAGTGTTCTTTTGTTGCTCCAGTGCCCCAATTAGTGAAAAGACCCAACTGTGTCTAAGAAGTGTAAACTTTTGGAACAGTACCTATTCATTTGCCTCAACGTGAAGCCTTGGAAGAATTAATAATGTGGCAAGGGGCATTGTCTACCTTGATTGTGTTATGACAGGGCTAATAAATGTTTCAGTCAGCCAGGGGATTCTTGTGGAAAGAAACAATTTGCAAAATTATCTTGCAATCATGGTCTCAAAATAATGAGTAAATGACTATCAAGGTGGAAGGAGAGAAATATTGCCAGTAAAGTCCACGGAGAAATACAGGATGCTGTGAGTCCAGACAATGTTTGCTGGCCTCCTGAAGGATTTCCAAAAGAACACTGTGTGTGGTGGAAGCTAGATTTAGCTTCCCTCACTGTATACTTTTGGACTTTGACTTCCAAGAACATTTCTAGCTATTATTTTTGCTATCTAAGTTTAATACAAGTTATTTGACCCAGGTGAATTTTATTCTTGGGTACTGAGGAAGAGGTGAATATGTTTTCTGAGCCACTCTTGCTGATATTTAAAAGATCATGGAAAATGAGAAAGGTACCACAAAAACAAAACTGGAGAAAGAGAAACATCCCAGTTTTCAAAAAGGAGAGGTGACAAACATCTGTAAACCAAGTTTTACTTCATTTCCAGAGAAAATTCTAGACAAATAATAAAGGAGATGTTTAGTAAACATCTAGAAAAGGAAAGTGATTGTAAAGACCTCTTCAAGTAGGCCCTGTCCATTGATAAGGACCAAACTTGGACTAAAGAAAACATGAGATGTTATCACCCTTATTCTTTGCAGAAGTGGGGAACCTAAGGGTGTAAAACACTGCGTATGTCAGACTTTTTTGATATTTTTGTTATTGAGCTATGTTTTCTCTTTGTTCTTTGTTAATAAGGGATGGTCCTTTGAGAGGGAAAGCAGTGGCATATTGATATATTGGGAAATTATGTAAAAGCAAGATAACAAAATTCTAAAAACAGGTCATGTGAGATTAACCTTATTTACCTTTCTGGCTGTTTCTAAACTTGTAAATCAGGAGATATTGTAGATTTAATTTGCCTATGTTTCCGCAAAACATTTGATAAAATTTTACACTATTACAGAAAAGATGGAGAAATGTGGGCTAGCTAGATTATAACAGGTTTGGAACTGGTTAATCATACACACATTGTCACTAGTGGTTCAGCGTCATCTTGGCAGGTGGTCTCTGGTGGAGTAGTTCAAGGATCTGTCCCACTAACTGTATTAAACAGTTTTCTCAGTGATTAAGATAAGGGCATGGATGGCATTTCTTATGGCACTAAACATGGTATGTGAATGTAATGGAATATTACTGCACCATAAGAAATGACAAAATGAACAGTCATTTCAGTTTTTCACTACTGTGCCATGCTTTTTTATTTCCCTCTGTTGTCTGGCCTTGCTGCCATCTTTTGTACATTTCTTTTTTAAATCAATTGATTGGTCAGTCCTCTGTGTATCCATATTAGTCTCTTTTGATAAATCCAATTTTCACATCTGTTTGAAATTGTTTCTCATTGTGTCTTCAGAATTTCTTTCTTGAACATCTTCCATCCCCTGTAACATTTTGGTTAATGGAATCCTACCTATCTTTCCTTTGAACCCCTTGAAATACATTTTTCCAATATCTAGGGCACATTTCATACTATTCTCAGATTTCCCCTCCTTTTCTATCACAAACTGTCATTTCCAATCTTGCAGCCAATTTTTCCTTATTAGTCAGAATCAGATACAGAATAGAATTTCCCCTTGTACGTTCCTCCACTTTTTGAAGGACGAAATTATTCCTAAGTAATGTGAACAAGTTACTAGCTGCTTTACTTTGGGGGGAAGGAGGGGGAGAGGGAAGAGAGAGAGAAAGACTGAGAGAGAGTGATTCATCAGCTAGCAAGATAATTGAAGTGTCCACTACTCTATCAAGCCTCTGTGCTAAGCTTGTAATTGGTTCCACAAAGTCATCTATTTCTTCTTTCTGTCCTGGTGGTCTACAGTGTACTCTAACAACAAAATCACTTGTGTTTCTCTGTTTGTTGAACTTTTCCCAACTGCTCTGTGTCATGCTTCCCTGCTGTCGTTCCTAGATCTTAGTCACAGAGTTGAAAAAGACTTCAGAGGTCATCTTATCCAACCAGTACTTGTACAGAAATCCCATCCACCACATCCCTGACAAAAGGTATTCTGACCTTCCATCTGGATGGAAAACTTGGTACCCCATTTGGAGTTAACACTCAAAACACATTGAATAGCCAACAAACTTTACATGTGTGTGTACATGTACATATATGTGCATGTACACATGGAGATACTTTATAAAAATTATGTCACTTGATCCTTGCAACAACCCTGTAATTATCACAGGTATTCCCATTTTACAGATTAGAGAAATAAGTTTAGAGAGGGTCATAGGATCATGAATTTAGACCTGCAAGGGATCTTATAAATCTAGTTGAACCCATTTATTTTATAGTTGAGGAAATTGAGACTTAAAGAGATTAAGTGTCTTGCCCAGGGTCACTGAGGTAGTAAGTATGAAAGCAGGAATTTAAACACAGGTTCCCCCACTGTACCACACTCTGACTCCTCAAATGATTATGATCTCATCCAGAAAATTTTGGAAGCAGGATTCAAACCCAGGTCTCTGGACTGCAAGCCTAGCATTCTTTTTTGACTATATAATGCTACTACAATGTGCCAGCATTGAGATTATTCCAAAGAATATGGTTCAGGCTTTCCAAGTATGTTGTGATCAGTAAAGTACCCATCTCCTTGATTGGTCTTGTCTCCTGCTCCTCATTACTTCTCAAGTTTATGTTCAAGATATATTGATACCAAAAGAAATCTCTGTGTGTGTGTGTGTGTGTGTGTGTGTCGTAGAAAGAACTTGGAGGAGAGAACCACCAGTATATTATAAATCAGAGGTGGCCCCGGTGTAGCCTGCAAATGAGGCCTGAACTGGATTAAGGTATAATTGGGAAATATTTGACAAAGTAAATAAAAGCAAAATATTACATATATAATGTGAATTTGTGGTTTTCTGAGTCCATATGTGGCCCATAGGAATCTTTTCAATTTAACTTTGATAGCACTGTAGATATTACCACTATGATTGATTTCATCGTGGAGAAGACTGGATTTGGCTCACATTGGACTTCTCTCTAAGGCTTAGTCTTCAATGTACATGTGGTTGGTAGATGTTATTTGTGTATTTTCCTATTTTCATTCATCTTATGTAAATTGTGGCTAAATATTATGCCTTCTTGTCATGAACAATCATTTTCTGACTCCATCTGCTTTATAATTTGCATTAGATTTTCCATAAATATCAATGTTCTTCAAGAAGCTGGTCTGATTTTAGTTAAATCAGCTGTTTAGTAGAATCACAACTTCCATTCCCCAAAGTAATTTCAATAAGCAGGATTTGCCAAAATATCTCTAAGTGGTATCATAGCTTAAGAGAAATAATTTTTCCTTTAAAAAAAATCAGGTATTTAAAAAAAATTTATGTTAGCACCTATCTTAATCAGGCAAAAATTATCCTCTGTGTAAAATATTTTCCCACCTATTTTGAATATACTAGATAATCTATAGTCAAATTTGTGGTAAAGTTGATGAATTGTAATTTTTTAAAATTTTGTGTTTGTAGTGAATTTGAAGATAACTTATCGTTTCATAGCTTATGCTAGTGATTGCCACATGCAAACATGAAATGTTCTTGAAACTGGTTTTCCCTGTATGTTTCTGTAAAACTCATGAATTTTTAGTACCCCTGTTTAATTATTAACTTAAACATTTCCTTATTCATGGTTTGTTTAAAGATGATCATTTAGTCCAAAAAAGGTTATTAAATCCATTGGCTTCTATGCTTGCAAAACTAGAAAGAATGAAGTTTAAAAATTAAAAAAAAAACCAAAAACCTTTTCCTTCAATTAAATTTATTCAAGGAGGTCTATCTATTCAGTGTATATGCCATCTTCAAAAATATATTTAAAACCAAGTGTGGTGGCATGCACCTTTGATTCCTGCTACTGGGGAGGCTTGAGGCTGCTGGATTGCTTTTCCAGAGTTCTGAGCTGCAGCGGGGCGGAGCCAAGATGGTGGCTGGAAAGCAGGGACTTGCTTAAGCTCTCCTCCAAACTCCTGTAAAAAATGCCTCTGAACAAATTCTAGAGCTGCAGAACCCACAAAATAGCAGAGGGAAGCAGGTCTCCAGCCCAGGATGGCCTGGATGGTTGCTGGAAAGGGTCTATCCCACGGTGCTGGGAGCAGAGCACGGCACTGCGCCAGGACAGACCAGACTGGGAGTCAACAGGACCAGGCCTTAGGGCCATGAATTATTGAGCTGTGGCAGTTACCAGACCTCTCAACCCGCAAACACCAAAGATCATGGAGCAGGTTAGTGAGTAAACTGCTAGATCAGGTTAGAGAGCAGCTGGCCACCAGGTGGAGATGGTACAGCGATGGAGCTCCAGTGTCAGCTGCTTCCAGAGTCCCTGGCTCACACAGTGGGAGGAATGAAGCGACAGACCAGAGCGGGAGTGCAAAACTTGCTTTGCCCTGCTTGGATCTGGATCGCAATCCTGGTAGGCGGTTCTTGGGGAAGGAGGAGTGCTGTGATGGCAGAGCTTGCAGCAACAGTGGAGTGGAAGTGCAGTGCAGCTCCTAAAGCTTGGGAAAAAGCACTCTCTACTCTACAAGGAGTCATACCCTGACAAAAAGCTCGAAGATCGAGTAGTTGGCTGGGAACATGGCCAGGCAGTGAAAAAGGATGCAGACTCAGACTCAGACCCAGACTCTAACATCTGGTTTTGGTGACAAAGAAGAGCAAAACATACAGCCAAAAGAAGTCAACAAAGTTAAAGAGCCTACATCAAAAGACTCCAAGAAAAATATGCATTGGTCTCAGGCCATGGAAGAGCTTAAAAAGGAAAAGCAAGTAAGAGAAGTAGAGGAAAAACTGGGATGAGAAATGAGAATGATGCAAGAAAACCATGAAAAACAAGTCAATGACTTGCTAAAGGAGACCCCAAAAAATACTGAAGAAAGTAACACCTTAAAAAACAGACTAACTCAAATGGCAAAAGAGCTCCAAAAAGCCAATGAGAAGAATGCCTTAAAAGGCAGAAGTAGGGGCAGCTAGGTGGCACAATGAGTAGAGCACCGGCCCTGGAGTCAGGAGGACCTGAATTCAAATCTAGCCTCAGACACTTGACACACTTACTAGCTATGTGACTTTGGGCAAGTCACTTAACCCCAATTGCCCTGCCTTCCCCCCTCCAAAAAAAATAAATATAAAATAAAATAATTCTAGACAGTATAAAATACCTGGGAGTGCACCTGCCAATGCAAACCCAGGAACTATATGAACAAAATTATATAATAAAATCATAAATAAAAAGGCTCCCTATGGACGGAGCAAATCACCTCAAATAGGAAAGTGAGGTCAAAACTTTGCTGGTGAATAATGAGGTTAGGCCCATGAGTGACCATTGAACTTCCAGCCTGAGTGAGTTAGGGAGTTGTATCATTTCAGTCATGCCTGACTCCCCATGACCCCATTTGGGGTTTTCTTGGCAAAGATACTAGAATGGTTTGCCATTTCCTTCTCCAGCTCATTCTATAGATGAGGAAACTGAGGCAAACAGGGTGAATTGACTTACCCAGGGTCACACAGTTACTACGTATGTGTCTGAAGCCACATTTGAACTCAGGTCCTTCTGACTCCAGGCCTGGCGCTTGATCCACTGGACCACCTAGCTGCCCTAGAAATATGGAGACACACTTAAAAAAAAGATTAAAAATTAAAGGTCAGATCATAAAATACATATATAAAGAAAAGAATGATAGGCATTTTTCACAACTTTTGGGAATACTTCAAAGAATAAAAAATAATAGAACAAAATAGTTTTATTTCAAATTTTTTTTGTTTGTTTTTATATTACCTCCAATTCTAAATTTCTCCATCCTCCCCTTTCCATACTGGCCAAGTCATCCCCTGTAACCAAAAAAGTGGGGTACAGTTAATCAAAATAAACCTACACATTAACTGAGTGACAACATATGCAATGATCCACACCAGGAGGCCCCAGCTCTGCAAAGAATCAGAGATGCATATCTTATCCCCTTTTCAGGTCCAGACTTAGAGATAAGGACCAGTTCTGTGATTTCATTGGTAGAAGGAGCTCTCTCTGGCACCTTCTCAGCAT
The DNA here is from genome assembly GCF_011100635.1 of Trichosurus vulpecula. Taxonomy (NCBI): domain Eukaryota; kingdom Metazoa; phylum Chordata; class Mammalia; order Diprotodontia; family Phalangeridae; genus Trichosurus; species Trichosurus vulpecula. The sequence continues at coordinate 254,943,014 of NC_050578.1, forward strand.
CCTATGGACCAACTTAGACAGTTGCCTAGAGCACTGGGTTAAACAGTGAAGCAGTGTGCCTTGTATGACCTAGCCAGGACATGCTAAGGCAAGATCTGAACTTTGGTCTTCTTGGCTTGGTCACTGTGATTTCAGTGTTCCATTTCTGAGGCGTTTTTATTTTTGGTTGTTCTTCCTATTCTAGTTTTGTGTGCATGATATTCCTGGTTCTGCTTATTTCACTGAGTCAGTTTCTCTAAGTCTTCTCATTCTGAATTTTTCGTACTCTTATGATAGTGATTTTCTACCACATTCATATATCACAACTTGTTAACCACCCCTCCCCATTACCACCCCGTTGAGGAGCAGCTTCTTCGTTTCCAGGTATTTGCCATTACAGAGTTATATGATGAATATTTTAACGTATACAGTTTTCTTTGTGATATGTATCTCCTTGAAGTACATACCTAGGCTCTCTATTAAGGGATATAGATGCTGTGGTCACCAAAATAGACAATTTACATTGTTTAAAATTAAAAATATTTTACACAAATAAAACTAACGATTATAAGCTAAGAAGAAAAGATATAGAGTGGATAAATACATCAAAACCCACTGATATTCAAGATAGAGAAGTGACAAAATATATATAACACATTACCCAATAAATAAGAAGACAAAGAATATGAAAAATTGCAAATGATAAATGATGGTTTGAAAACATGCTTCAGATCTCATAGTAAGAGGAATGTAAAGTAATTGATTTCATCTTATTTCCTATAAATTGGCAAAGATGACTAAAGGAACAGGAACAGTCCATTTTGGAGGGGCATGGGAGGAGAAAGAAGCATGCAATGATGCACTGTTGGTGGATCTAGTTTGGAAAAGTAACAACTTTTTATGTTGTTTGACCTGGTAACCCCTACTGTTGAGAGTATAATAAATGGAAGTCCAGTAGGCAGCTAGGTAGCATAGTGGATAGAACATGGGATTTGCAGTCAGGAGAATCTAGATTCAAATCCTGCCTCAAAAACTTCTTGGCTGTGTGACTTAGGCAAGTCACTAAATCTTTTCCTCATCTAAATGGGGATATTTATTAGCATTTGGGCCTCACAGGGCTATTGTGAAAATCAATTTGTGTGTGTGTGTTTGTGTGTGTGTGTGTGTGTGTGTACGTGTACACATACACACGTGTAACTTTGCAAACATTAAAGTGCTGTCTTAATGTAACTTATTTTTATTATCATATGCCAAAATATTCATCACAGCTCTCTATGTGACAGCAAAGAACAAGAAACAAAATGGATGCCCATCAACTGGGTAATGGATTATAGAATTATGCAGTAAGAATATGCAGTAAGAAATGATAAATATGAGGGATTTTGAGAAATGGAAGATTTGTATGAATGGATGCAGAATGAAATGAGCAGAACCAATTAATTTAGAAACTTAAATCTCCCTGTCTTACATTGCAAGTAGAAAAAGAAATAGATATAATTATATTTGCTCATTTCATTATGTGTTATTAAAGTTGCTATTGGGAATAATTTGCTGGTTTGCAAGCCTATTGATGGTAGCGCCAAATCAAGAATTTAAAAAAAAATGATTGGCAGATTTTTAAAATCAAAATTATGTGATGTGAGAGAATTGTATTAGACTCTGCATGATGAAGTTCAGTCGCTGTCAGGACAAAATAGTCTGTAAGATACACTGAAAATTGTGACTGGCTCCTCATGTTACTTGGAAACATTATAAGCTTCATGATAACTTTTATTAGGAAATATGATTAAAGTGCTATATTTTTTAGTTTAAACAAGATTAATCAATAAAAAGGTCCTATTAAAAGGAAGATTGTTTGCAAAACCGTAGGATGACATAGAAACCAAGTATTTCCATGGGTGCTTGAGCTAAAAGAAGAAATTGCCATTTTCCTTAGTGTTGATAATGAAGAAGAAACAAATTCATTTTATAACAAAAGTTTCCTCCTGGAATGCATATTTGTTGAATACTTTTGAAAAACTGAGTCCTTAAATCAATGTAAGTTCCTCAAATTCAAACTTTGGTATAGAAAGAAAAGTGACTGCTTTTATTTTTTTTTAAGTTAAAGCTATGGGTAATTAATTTACAAAATATAACACTTTATATGCTTCCAAATTTGAAAAATGCTTGCCTTACAAAGGAAATAGAATAAACTAAAGCTCTGAATATTAGTCACTTGACTAATCTACAGAAATACTTCTCATTTTATTTTAAAGACTCAAATATTTCTAAATATGAATAGTTAAGGTACTCATTTTCTAAGGACAAATATATCTGATCTTACTCTGAACAAGAACAGTCAATGTTTTTGTTTTGTTTTGATAATCAGTTGAAATGATTATTTAAATCAGAAATTCTTAATATGTTTTACCTATTGGTGGACAGAATTCTCTGGTTTATTATATAAAGAGATACAAATTTTTACTACCATTGATAACATCTTTGTGTGAAATGGGGTTTTCTGCTAAAGTAGATGGATAGAAGAATTTTAAAATATCAGACAGCACATTTCAAGAAATGTGTTGGAAAAAAGAACACTACCTATCATATTAAACATTATTATGGTTTATTTGCTTTTTTAATGAGAGGCTGGATGGTGTAGTTGATAGAGAGCCAACTTTGGAGTCAGAAAGACCCACGGTTAAGTTGTGGCTCTGGCAAATACTTCTCTGGGCAAGTCACTTAATCTCTCTCCCCAGGCAGCCCTTTAAGGCTATGAACTGCACATGTTGCACCAATTTGTGTTGGTACAGAGAGTTTCCGTATTGAAATTTCCCTATTTTCAGGAAATCATAAATGAAAAAAAAAATTAAGCATATTTAAAGTATATCGTAGTTATATTTATAGTTATATTTCATTCAGAATGCTCATTAACTCCACAGGACTTGGAAATGTTTAATCACTCAGCTTAACTTCCTGGCATGCTTACTGTGTATCCTGCATTTAGGAGAGGAGAGGCCTCTTGTCTAGGTGTTGAGGTTATTAGGCAGTCTATGATAACATAAAGAATGCTGGAGTAAGAGTCAGGAGAGCCTGAGGCTCTATTACTTGCTCCTTTTGCTGCTAACACAGGTTTGTGGGGTTCTGAAAACCCGCGAGTTAGCTGGGTATCTGGTCTTACTTCACCAGCTTGTGAGTGTTCCAGTTTAGGGGTGTTAAACTTGTTGGCCTACAAAGGCTGGGAACTAGATTAAAATGCAATTGGGAAATGCTTATCAAAATAAATAAAAATACAACATAGATAGCATCAGTTTGTGGTATATGGCCTGCTGAGATCTCTTTCTATTTGAGTTTGACAACACTGCTCTGGATATATCCATTCTTTTTTTTTTTTTTTCCCCTGTACCTACACCTTTTTTCCAGAGTCTTCTATATCAGGGACCTTCTATGTTGCCACGTGAACGTGCCTGGATGAGCCTCTGCCTTTCCTTCTGTAACTCCTAATCCCCCATGTCACTGAGCTACACTGAGGCAGGGAGTGACAATGGTACCCAGTCAGGAAAAGCTATGAGAGCTTGGTGTAACTATGGACACAGACTCCTCCTCTTCTTTCCATGGCCTAAGCCCATCATACCTGAGACTGGCAACATCCCTGGATAGCTCCCTTCCTATCCTCTCCATGTCCCACTGTGGAGGGATCAGTGACTGCCCTGGTTTAGAGCCCTCCCCTTGTTTCCATCTCCACCTTTGTGCTCCCACCCTTTAGGTGTTACAAATTACAACATGCAGTTTTCCCTTATGTGACTTCAGACCCACCAATCCAATCCAATCAACTTATTAAGTGCCTACTGTGTTCCAGGCATTGTGCCAAGCACTGAGGATGCAATAAAAAGAAAACCCCTGCCCTCAAGGAGCTTACAATCTAATGGAGGCAGGAAAGGGCAGGGGAGGAGACCAAGGGGTACCTGGTGCATAGGGGCATCTTGTTCCATGGAGTTGAGCAGCAGATGTGGAGTATAATGAGCCAGGAAATCCAGTTTGTGCCCTCCATAAAGGAAGGCATTGGAGGGGTTGGGTGCTCCACCCTCCAGCCCTCCAGTCAGAGAGGAGCTGAAGGTGGTGTCAGTTAAGGCTGACCTAACCAGCACGGTGATAAGATTAGAGATGATGACTTTAACCTGGGAGGGGTATCTTGTCTGGTGAGCTGAAACCAAGCGGGGCAACAGGGGAATGGCTGGTCTAGTTATTTTGCTAAGCTTCCTAAAGAGTGCATCAGAGGGGACACTGCCTGATACAAATTATCTAACCTCTTTGGGCCTCAGTTTTCTTGTCTATAAAATGAAGACTTTGGACTGGACGGCTTCTAGCTCATTATCTGTGCTTCAGTCAGAGTTTTATAAAATAAATGTCAGGCAGGAGAGCTTCTAGCAGGTTCACTCGATGCAGACAGACAGGAAGACAGAGATGGAGACATAATGACAGGTTAAAGAATTTATTCTAGTCTTTCTCAAGGGGGTTGCTGATCATGGGAGCACCAACTCCTACAGCAGGGCTGTCCCACCTTAGGTTATCTTAAGGGCGCATTAAAATAAAATAATTATTCGAGGGCCGTGCCCAGGATAAAAAATACAGTACACTAATAGAAAGTGGGGGAACACGTGTCATCAATATGACAGGTGAAGGCGCGAAGTGTGAAAGCAAACACAAAACAACAAAGCCACAACACAACAGTATAAAGGTAGGTGCATATTGACTAGTCTGCATTGAACAGATGGATTGAAGATTCCATGCGATATATTCCGTCCACAATACTGCTTAAAAACAACAAAGAAAATTAACATCAATGAGATTATTTATTAGTGATGGAATTAAAAAATCTAATATGCATTCCATGCAAATTATTATTTTATTTTTTTCACTTGTGAAAATTAAAACCCACAGGTGGGCCACATAAAATCACACTGCGGGCCACATGTGGCCCGTGGGCTGTGTTTTGGACAGCCCCGTCCTGCAGCATTCCCTAATTACTCTTCTTGCAGGGGCAGGTGACAAGGAGTAGGAGCAAAATTCCTACAGGATTCCCTGTCTCACTGGGGGCCAGTCAAGAGAAGCGTACACATTCATAGATCCCCCCCAAACCTTGATGGGGGCCCGATCAAAGCACGCATAGCATTCCAGCTTGTACATTCCCTCTGTGGGTTCCCCACTTACTGACCAGTGCTCACTTGATTTATAGAGAAGCACACCAAAGAAGGCAATTTGCCAGTAGTAGCCTCACAAATTTATACTAACTTTAGCAATATGGTGAATTAGCGCAGTGTGCTCAGTGGGTGTTTACCAGCTGGACTCAAATGTTTACATTATCTTAAGATTATAAAATGGGCAAGCATGGTGGAGATATTTACGGACCATGATCCTGGGAACTAGTAGATTGTTATGGCCATGGATCCTGGGAACTAATATCTTAAAAAGAATAACTAAAATCTACTTTACAAATAACAGCCCTTAAAATCTCCCAGTTTCTCTATTCCATTCTGACTAAACAACCTTCTAGTCTTTCATTTGGCTTCCTCCAAAGACCCATTTACCATGACAATTACTGGTTAGTAAAGATCGACCAAGTATATCACTCACATTAACAAAAATGATTTTCTGGTTTGTAAAACAGGTGCTTCTAAGTGGCAATAACACAAACCAGGTTTCCCGAGTCCTTACCTCGTCCCTCAGTGACCCGGTGTTTGAATCTCTGGACCTACAAGACTGAGAGCACCGGACCTGAAGAAAAGGTAACTAAGTCTTCAATCAACAAACCTTTGTCAAACATCTGCTACGTGTGAGACACTGTGCTCTGGAATTAACAACAAAAATAATAGCGACTAGCATTTTTATAACATTTTAAAGTTTGCAAAGTGCTTTAAAAACAGATTTACCACTCTATCTGCTGCCAATACAAAAGGAAAAAAAGAGACTCAGTTTCTGCCCTTAAGGAACTTATGTTTCACTATGAGAAAACATGGTGGTGGTGAAGTGGGTAGAACACTGGGCCTGGAGTCAGGAAGACCTGAGTTCAAATCCAGCCTCAGAAAGTTACGAGCTTCGTGATCCTAGGCCAGTCACTTACCCTCTCTCAGCCTCAGTTTCCTCATCTGTAAAACAGGAAAGGCTACTAATAGTTGTAAGGATCAGATGAGATCGTGTTTGTGATGTGCCTTGAAAATCTTAAACTGCTCCACGAATACTAGCCATGTGTGTAATGTGCACACACATGTAGCTCCTAAGCCGTCCGTGCCAAAAGTCATGGCCGCTGCTTTCTTTGGACTCTCTACAGAGCCCTCTTGGATTCACTGAAAGAAGAGACAGCAGCAGCAAGAGGAGAATGCCGTCATGTGCTCTTCATTTCACCATACAGACTTGGCTGCGAGAGGCAGCCCAAGGATGATGAAACGGGGCAGGGATTCTTAACCTGGGGTGGTAAATCTGTTTTTGTTCATATTTTGATCATTGTATTTCAATAAAAGTGGTTTCTTTTGCAATGCTACGTATTTGATTTTATGAGTTTAAAAAGCATGATTCCAAAACAGGGATCTGGAGTCCTCAGCAGATTGCCCAAGGGCTCCAGGGCACAGTGATGTTTGAGTTGGAGACGGTGGAACCTGTGGAGGATTTTTTAATATTGGTGCCAAGAACGGGAGATCACTTCTTCAGCTGCTGTTTGTTGTATTTCATGCCCAGTAACTGTTCATCTTTGTTCACCTTTTGCCTTCAGCAGTGTTACGGCCCATTGACTCTCCATTAAGGCTTCACTAAAGGAAGATGAAGGTCTCAAACTAGGGAGGTGATAGTCCTGCTATATTCTGCTGTGGTCAGACCACATGGAGAGTATGTTCTAGTCAATTTTGGATACCGTATTCCAGGGAGGATATTTATAAACTGGAGAGCATCCAAAGGAGGGCAGCCAAGGTGGTGAAGGGCCTCAAACTCCTGTCTGAAGTTCAGCAGAAGGATCTGGGGGTGAGCAATTGATGTGGAGAAGAGGACACTCAGAGAGGGGGATATGATGGCTCTCTTAAAGATCCGCAGGCCTGATACATGAAAGAGGGATTAAATTCCTTCTTCTTGGCCGCAAACGGCAAAAAGAGGAGCAGTGGGTGGAAGTCCCAGAGAGGCAGCTTCAGGCTTGATCTAAGGTAAAACTTCTTAATAAATGGAGCCACCTACAAGTAGAATGCACTGTCTTGGGAAATGGTGGGCCTGCCCTCCCTGGAGGTCTTCAGGCAAAGCCTTGATGAGCACTTGTTCTGCATGCCAAAGATGGAATTCTTGTTTAGGTAAATTCTGGACTAAAAGGTCACTAAGGACCCTTCTGCAGCAACAATCTTGCTAGCAGCTCCTATGACTATGTAAAACCAACAACAACCGGTACACAGAAGGCTGCTAACACAGGTTCTTTGATCTGCTTTACCAAGGAAAGCAACATTAAGGGGTTAACAATCTTAGTTTAATCAAACATATGTATATATTAGTTCAGGAGGAAAAGCCAACACCCTGAACTTCAGAGCAAATACAAACAAATTACAAACATGCACAATATAAACAGACCAAATCACAATTCATAGTTACCAGGAAAGCATCAACATCTGGGCTTACAAGCTGGGGGCTTTTCAAATGGCTGCCCAGAGTCCCACACCACTCTTTCAATGACTGAGAGCCCCAAGGGAAGTTTATATATTCTGTTCAGGGTCAAAGGGCGGTCACAAACATGTCACTCAAACCTATGCAAAATAGGCTTTCCCTTGAGGCAAGGAGGTCATCAAAGACTCCTAATTTAATTACAGAAACAAAGGCACTTGATTAAATAAGTGCTAAAAGAGAAACTGGTAGAAAAAGTCCCACCTTATTTGCAATACACCTTCCTACCCAATAGTCTAGAATTCTGGGACTGGAGCAGTAGCAGCATTCTGAGAGGACAGGAGTAGATTGGACTGTTTTGGGCACATGATTTCACGAATATGGAACAGATGATGGAGTCCAATACTGAAGAAGGAAAAAAGAACTAAATGTATTAGATACTTTGCCTTGCTCTGGGATAATATCTAGTAGAAAGAAAAAATAGCTAGAATTTTTAGATAAACAACATATGGGGAAACATCATAAACCTTAAAAGTTCCCAAAGTCCTTACACAATGCCCATGGGAGGCTTTCACAGTTTTGTTTTTAAGGATCAAATATTTGTACAAGTGCTTGTACAAGGCACATAGTAGACCTTACGTAAATTTCTATTCCCTTCTTCCCATCTAGCTCAGCCACCATCTAATATGGCTTCTTTACCAAGAAAATGAGCTCCCAGGAACTAGAATTTGTGCCCTGTTATTATGTAGTTGTAGAGTGGAAAGAATACTGGACCATGAATCAAGAGGACCTGGGTCTATCTAGTCTTGGCTCTGCCACTGACTCCCTGTGTGACCTTGAGTAAATCACTCAGCCTCTCTGTGTCTCAATAATCTCATCTGTAAAGTGGAGGTCATACTACCTGGCCTCTGACCTCCCGGGGTTGTAGCCAGGCTCAGGTGAGCAAAGGCAAGAGAAAGTGCTTTGAAAACTAATGTACAGGGCAGATGTAAGGAGGGAGTGCTATTTATTTAAGTCATATCTAGACATCCTGAAAATTATAATGGAAAGAGTCCGAGGACCTGGGTTTGAATCCCAGCTTTGCAGCTCACTACCAAGTGACCTTGGTCAAGTCTCTCCTCTCTGGTCAATCCCGATTTCTCATCTGTAAAATGCAGAGAGAGACTGGACTAGAATATAGTCACTAGATGACCTCCAAGGGCCTTTCCGACTTTATATCTCTGATGCCAAAAAAAAAAAACCAACCACAAAAAGTGTTCTGAAACATTTTTCCACTGTGTATACAATCCATATAATTCACTGATGAGAAATTTTGTTCATCCACAATAAATTTATCTTCATTTCCGCTGGAAAACCTGTTTGTGAGCTGATATTTCTGATATGTACCTTGTTTCAGTACCAGCATATGTGATGACATAAATCTGAATGTTTATATATCTACATGCCATCAGTGCTTGTGAACATCTTTTCCATATTGAAGTGAAATCAAAGGTTATTATTTCAATAAACCTGAGACTGAAAATTCAAAGGCGATTGTGTCCCGAGTCTTTTATTTGGGCAATAATTGAATATTGCATGGGTTTGATCCCTGAGGCCCTTACTGTCTTAGGCAATTTACCCTTCCTGAGCATATATATCATCAGTGACTTTAGGCCATAGTCATGCCTTTCTGATCAGTGATGTTTCTGATGAACAGGCCCCGCTTCCAAAGTTCAAGTTCACAGGGAAGTTTGGAACAATCAGGAAAAGATGTAAAGACTGGTCTGTTAAAAATGTTGACAAGGCAGAGGAACGCAAGTAGACCTGAATACCAGTCCTGCCTCTGATAGTTATGTGGCTCCAGACAAGCCGTGGGATTATCTGTTGTTTTAACAACCCAGCTAGCAGCTTCGGTGGGGGCGTAAGATCCCTCCCCCACAGCCGGCACCCAGGAGGCTGCCGGGAAAGCACAGGTTCTTTTTATCTGCTCAAACAAGGAAAGCACGGTGGAGGGGTTGACCAGCTTACTTTATTCCAGCATTCACTTAGCATACAGACAACATTCATTTAGTTCAGGGGAGCACGCCAGCATTCAGTTAGCATTCAGTTAGTTCAGGGGAGCATACAGACCAGCATCAAGAGACAGACCAAATACAGATTCATTGACTTACTTCAGGGGAAAAAACCAGCACCCTGAGGTTCAAAACATTCATTTAGTTCGGGGGGAAAACAAACCAGCACCCCGAACCTCAAAACCAAAATACAAACAAGTTACAAATATCAACAGACAGACCTAATACAATTCATAGTTACCAACATCTGGGCTCGGCCCGAGAGCAAGGGCTGGCCCAGAGTCACGCTTGCTTGCCGCTGCTTCCAACACCAACCGGAAGAGGAAAGAGAGAGCTTCAAGCTGTCCTCTCCCCTCTTATAGGGTTTTTGACATCATCAAGCGCCGCCTGAATGACCAGGGCCGATTGGTTCTTGACTTGGCCCCTCCCCCTAGCGTAAACGTTAACACCTCCCCTCAGCCAGCCCCATGACTCATCACACAGGAAGTTTTCTGCTTCCTGACATGCTCTCTGGGCTTCCTGCCCCGGAAGAGCAAGCCACAGCATCCAGAGGCTCAATGAGGTAAGCTGAGTCATTCAAAGAAAACAAAGGCTATTCTGGTTACATCTGTTTATAGCTAGAAGGGACTTGGGGAGTGAGCTTGGCCAAACCCCTTGTTTGCTCAGGGACTGAGGACCATTTTCAGAGACTTGGAAATGCAGGTGGGTGGGAAAGAATCCTGAGCTGGAGGGGAAAAAATATGGGTTTTAATCTTAGCTCTAACTAATTCATTAGTTAGAAGTGACTTGATCAGGCTGAGCCTCCAATTCCCCACTTATTAGGGGTAAGAAAAAATGAAGCCTTGATCTACTTATTATGAAAAATGAAATGAGAAGAACTTTGGATAGACAAAAAACAAAACAATAACAAAAAAAGCCCAACTCTAAATAAAGACCAGTGTTACTGTCATCATAGATTTAGAGCTGGAAAGGGCTTCAAAGGCCATCTGGTTCAGCCCCTTAATTTTTCAGATGATGAGAGGCCGAGAGAGGGTCTGTTGACTTGCCTGAATTCATGCAATTAATAAGTAGCAGTGCTAGGCTTGCAGTAGGACTTCATCAGTCTTCCAGTTCCAATGCCAGTGGTCTTTCCATTACACCACTGTGTATCAATCATGGAATCGTAGGATCAGGGTTTGAGAACTGGCAGGGACCCGAAAGGTCATTTAAACGAAGCACTGCGTTTTACAGATGAGGAAATTGAGATGATCAGAGAGTCATGATGCTTGGTCAGGGTCACCTCTCTGTCTCCTCTCTTGCTTCCTCCACACTCCCAACCTAAGCATACATAAGCCACTGTTATGCATCCTTCTGGTATATTAAAGAGGAAGAGTTGTACATTCAGAAAAAAATTTGTACTGTATTCGTGTGAATTAAACTGAGCATGTATCTATGTAATCCAAAGAATCACTTTAAGGTTGAATGAACAAAGGAGGAAATAAAAGGTTGGTTAAAAAAATTAGACAAAGAAAAAAAATGAGCTCATTATTTTAATGAATGCTGTTAATGTAAAGTGAGGATTTCATTTTCATGGTGAGTCTAACTACAAAACCCCTCTGACTGCAATTGTCAATAGCCAATAACCATGGCCAAGAAGCTAGAGCGACTGGCCCAGAGTGCTTCTCATTGATAACTAAACGTCATCAGGATAGAAGTGATTGACTTGACACTGAAGCAGCCAAATAAAACGGGAGAGGAGGTTGATAGCCACTAGACCCTCACTTCTCATCTGACCCTCCACTCTGCTCTCCTTAACATCTGCCCAGATGCTGATCCCTGGACCTCCCATGGACCATGCCCTGGGTGATTTCACCCATTAAGCTTTCTCAATACCCTCCTGGGACTACACCATTCTGATTGCTGAGTCAGCCAGTGCAAATAGACATGGCCTCCAGACTCTGGACTATGCTCCATATCTCATCTAATTGTCGGCCCTGGCCATCTCCTTGTCATCTGCCTCTCTACTAGATGTCTGCTTTCTACCTCTTAACCTGGGCATAGTAATCAGATGGATACAATCATTGCTTCTGGAAAAGGTGAGTCATTTGACTGCCTTATCGCTCTCCTCACTATCCCTGTGACTTCCTCAATAAAAACACCCTGGCCTGGCCACTTCGCCTTCCTAGAGCAATCTAAGCTCCTTTAGAGCAAGGACTTTCTTGCTTTTATATTTGTACCCCTAGCCCTTAGCCCGTGCTTGGCCCTTAAGAAGAATTTGAAAGGCTGTTTTCGTTCATTTATTCATTCTAATAATGACATTTACAGATGTATGTGGTATGTGGATAAATCCTTTTCTGAATGCTATGGGAGACATAAAAAGAGAAAGCAGGATCCTTGAGGCTTGACAATTTGCAATCTATTCTCACTTCTCACTATGTTCTCTCTTTTGGTGAGCTCATCAGCTCCTATGGGCTGACTTATGACCTCTGTGCAGATGATTCCCAGATCTAGTCTCTCTCCTGAGCTTCAGTCCTGCATTGCTAAATGTCTTTTAGATGTTTTAAACTGGTTGTTCTGTAGGCACCTCAGAACTCAACATGCACAAAATTCTCTCTTTTCTCCCAAACCATCCCAACTTCCTTATTACTATTGAAGATACTACCATCCTTCTTTTCTCCTCGTTTTGAAATTTCAGTCATTCTTGATTCCTCTGGTGGGTTCACTTTATATAGCTTATAGTTGCCAAATCTTGTAATTTCATTCTCATTTTCTTAATTTAGGCATCTTATATTTTTGTAAATATCCATTTCATTTAGATTGTCAGTTTTCTTGACATGTAATTGAGTGAAGTGGTTTCTAATAATTTCCTTTATTTCTTCATTCCTTCACAACCACCATAAATTCATTGAGGGCAGACACTTTTTTTTTTTTGCCTTTCCTTTGTATCCTCAGTCTTTAGCACAATGCTTGGCTCATAGTAGGCCCTTAGTAAAATTTAATTTACATTTTTCAATTTTGATACTCGTAATTTGTTTTTCCTTTTTTTTTTTAAATCAAATTAGCTAATGGTTTATCTTCTTTATTTCCCCCCAAATAAACTCAGCTCCTAGTTGTATTTATTAATTCAAAGAGTTTTCAAGTTGGTTAATCTTTGGTTTTGGGGATATTTAATTGATATTTAATTGGGGGGTTATTAATTTGTTGCTTTTCTAGTTTTTTTTTAAGCTGCAAATCCAATTCTTAAATCTGTTCTTTCTCTTTTTTATTAATGAAAATATTTAGGGATATAAAATTTCCCCCTACTGACTGCTTTGGCTCAATTCCTTGATTTCTTTCCCTATAACATCTCTTACATACATCACCTCTCCACTGATATCATCACCATCCTAGTTCAGTCCTTCATCACCTCTGGCCCTAGACCACTGCAATAGCCCTGTATTTGGTCTCCTTACCTCAACTCCTCCTATTCCTGGGCATCCTCCACTCAGCAGCCAAAGTAATTTTCCTAAAGCTTAGGTCTGACTACCTCACCCCTCTCCCCACCCGCCTCCAGTTGGATCAGAACCAATGGTTCCCTATTACCTCAGGGATCAAATATGAAATCCTTTGCCTGGCATTTAAAGCTCCCCACAATCTGGCCCTGTCCTAATCTTACATTTTACTTTCTTCCACATGCAGTATGATCCAGTAACATGATCTACTTAATTGCTTCTTGCACAAGACATTTTATCTCCCTTCTTAGTGACTTTGCATTGGCAGCTCCATATGCCTGGAAGGTTCTCCAATCTAACCTCCAACTCTTAAGTATCGTTGTACCTTGACTCCAAAGGATAATAACCATCATAAACTCCTTGAGGGCAGACACTTTTTGTTTTTGCCTTTTCTTTGTATCCTCAGTCTTTAGTGCAATGGTGGCACATAGTAAGCACTTAGTAATACATGCTGGTTGATTGTTTAAGTGCTTTGAAGTTTTATAGACTATATATTTTACGGACTACGTATATTTCTATATTGGAGTCAGAAGGCACCCATTAGGAAGGGGCAAGAATAGACTCAATCAACATTTATCTGAAAGTATTCTGCCCTTTTTAATTTTAAAGAGAATTGTCTGGGGGCACTGAAACATGTTCAGGCTCACACCTCCTACATAAGGGCAGCAGAGAGGGAATGGGGCTTAAATCCAGGTCTCTGTCTCAGGAGGATCTTAGAGATCAGTTATTCTGAAGCCTTAAGACTGAGCTCCTGGAGAACAGGGATGGGATTTTCTTTTTTCTTTTGGCAATTCTTTGTATCCCTAGCACTTAGTATGTCTAGCACATAGTAGGCACTTAATAAATGCTTGTTGACTGAATGAAGAAACTGAGGCTCAGGTCCTCAGACTACAAAGGCATCTAGATGGCATGGTGAATGGAGAGCAGCCTCTGGAATCAGGAAGACCTGAGTTCAAATCCAATCTCTGACACTTCTTAGCTGTCTGACCTGGGCAGGTGACTTAATCTCAGTGCCCTCCACTATAAAATTGGAGATAATAATAGCACCTACATCCTAGGGCTGTTGTGCGGATCAAATATGTAAAGGCTCTTAGCACAGCACCTGGCATACAACAGGCGCCTAATAAATGATCATTTCCTTCCTACAACTCCGTAAACCTAGCCAGTCCGATACTTAAAGATGGGCTTGAAATGCAATTCATTTTTTCAGTCCCACGCCCCACGTGCACAGGAACCAGATATCCTCGGACTTGGTCCTGGCAGTAAAAGCTGCCGCCATTTAAATACCGCAGCTCAAACCCGGCTTGTTTGAGCTCCGCCAATCTGAGTTGGCATCTGGAATCGCGAGGGCAGCAGGCGCCAATGAGAGGCCGGGGCGGGGCAGTAGGGAGAAGCAAGTGGGCGGCTGGGACCCGCCTGGCCGACGAGAGGCGGGGCTTGAAACCCATTGGCTAACTGGCGACATCAATCAGTGGCCTTGGAGCTCACGGGGCTAGAGGCGAGGGGCGGTTCTTGGGGGCGTGGTCTCGAGGCTGAAGGCGGTGCAGAAGACCTCTTGGTTCAATGACTACCCCCCCCGGGGGCGGGAGCGAAGGTAGGACCAGCCAATGGCCACGCGCAGCGGGGACCCTGAGGGCGGGCTCCAAGTCGGGCCGGCCTTTGGGGCGGGTGGGCGGGACGACGCCACTTACCAGCGATTCAGTGCTTGTGGCCGCCCACTTTTCCACTCCGCTTCCGGCTGTGATCTCTCGTGTGTCCCGTGTCCTCCCTGAGCCTCGGTCCGCAGCCATGGACAGCGCCGCCCCAGCCGCCGGCTTCCTGTACTGGGTGGGCGCGAGCACCATAGCCTACCTGGCCCTGCGGCTCTCCTACAGCCTCTTCTCGGCCTTCCGGGTCTGGGGCATGGGCCACGAGTCGGAGGTCGGGCCGGCACTCGGAGAGTGGGCAGGTGAGTCCCGGGCGGGGCCCCGGAGCCTCGGGCGCCCGTTATGTGGAGTGGGGAGTCGAGGCCCGGGGTCCCTCGGCCCCACGTGGGCAGCCCAGGCCCCTGTCCCGACGACCAGACGTGGTACCGCGGGCAGAGCCCCGGAGTCCTGTCCAGAAGCACTTATTAAGCGCCTACTGCACCCCGTGCCAGGCTGAGTCTTGTCTCCACCACTTGTCAGCTGTGTGACTCCTGGCAAGTGACTTACCTTCTCAGTTGACTCAGTTTCCTCCTCTCTCAGCGTTTATCATACAGTAGGCGTTTAATAAGAGCTTGTGGATTGTAAAGTCGGGAGGTTACTACAGTGTGCAGTGCTCCTAGCGATTTTCCTCGTTTCCCCCCCTCCCCCCCTCCCCCTGCCACTGTGGAAACTGCTGGATATGGAGTTGATCATCAAACATCTATTGAAGGCTTACTGTATACCCCGGTACCGTGCCAGGATACGAAGAGCTAGATGCATTTTAGTTCAGTAAACACGTATTAAGCTCCTGCTGTGTGCCAGGCACTGTGTTATTCGAAAAGCGGCTCTAGCCCACACAGGGGAGTCGAAGGAACTGAATACCATTTGCACCTCAACTCCCAGGTTGTGTGAACTTCAGGGGCATCGCTCAAACCGAGGTTGGACTAATAAGCAATTATATATATACACACACGTATGTATATATGTATGTATGTATATATATCCACCTTAAAGTTTGCCAAACTTTGCAAATGTTAGCTCCCTTGCTCAGAATGTAGTGGCATGCTCTCCCACAGACTTTTTCTACTATGCCAGGGCAGACTGGGTGGTTACAGTTGTGGAAACACAGAAGCACTTATGGTCTGTGGGTTTTGAGCTGTGCCCTTTTTATCCCCAAGTGGAATAGGGCCTCGGAGCTCTTATGATTGCTTCTTCTGGGACCTGGTTCAAAATGTGGAGCCCAAGTTGGCTCACTTTGTGAATGTGTGTGCTCCAGTGAGAGCCATGGTTTTAAAATAAAGTTTCTTTCCTGACAAAGCAAACTCTGGGCACTGAAGGCTGGCCATGTGTTGATTGGTTTCATCGATGATTTCTGGAACGCTGTTCAGATTGGGTCTTTTCAGTCCTTTGAAAAAGCCTCTCCCCTGTGACAGATTCAGTGCTTTTTTCTTGTATTTTTTTTTCTTGTATTAGGATTGGAGGACTTAAGAGCTAGAAGGGAACCTAAAGATCATCAGGTTTGATCTCTTTGAAAAAGAGGAAACTTGCGTTTCATAGAGTCTAGGAGTGTTTTTCCTTATTGTGCTAAACAGCAAGAATTACAGTTTTGGCCCTAATTTTTACTGTGGCAAAATAAGATGTTAATGTTGAAATAAATGCTGTCCTGATAGGGAATTTTGGGGGAAAATAAAATTTTTTCAAAATGTGTATGGGATTGTACAAATTACTGAATTCCACATAGTTTCAGAGTTAAAAAAAAAAGTAGGGTAAAGGTCTTTGGAGTTACAGGGAAACTTACCAGTTGAGCAACTTCTAAACAGCTTATTCAAATCAAGAGATTACTTGTGGAATAGTGAGTGATCTGTTGATTTTACTGTGATTTGATTATCCATTTCAAAATCACTTATAGGTAAAAGGCCCTAGTGATGATCCTGACAACTTTTCTGCCTGTTTCAGTTGCATTTCTAAACAACCAACTAGGAAATACAGCACAATTAGCATTAAAACTTAAATTTCGACTACAGAATGTCCAATGTGCTGAATTAACTTTGTTATTAAAATTTTAATATTCACTTTTTCTGATTTTTTTTCTCCTACATAAAGATGAATCACTCATTTCTAATATACTGTATAGTAACTGAATTTTACAACTTTTTATTCAACATTTGAATATTGAAGTCTAATAGTTTGGCAACAGAACTGTGCCCCAGGGAGTTATTTATCAGCATTGAATTTGACACATTACCTTTGAGCACTTCTAATAATGTTAAAAGGATCTTGAAACTTGGCAAAGCACTTGAAAAAAACAAAGGAGAGTAGTCTTTAAAAAAGCTATTTAAAAGAGTCTATTTTAAAATGGAAGCATCCTGGAAGGAAAAGGAAAAGAACAGACTGATTTAGCTTGGTGTTGGGGCAAGAGCCTAGTCTTGACTCTGCCACTGTCTTGGAAAAGTCAGTTTCCCTTCTGGATTGAAGATTTAGAGCTAGAAGCAGTCTCAGAGGCCATGGAATCCAACAACTCTTATAGATGAAGTTAAGGCTAAAGGGATGGGCCGTGACTTGCTCAGTCATACAGAGAGTGTCAGAGGTGGAACGTTAGCACAAGTCCTCTGAATTTCAGAGTGGTGGCTTCCTGAAGGATTTGGAATCAGTCCCCAAGTTCCCTTCCAGCACTGATTGTCTGTGAGGCTGTTGTGGCAGAAATTGTTCACAGTAGCTTGGTGATGACTACTTTGAAGGTAGAACTAGGCATTTGCATAATCTGTCTGCCTACTTACTTTACCAAAAGTCAGTGCCTGAGGATTTTCTCAACTTCATTAATAATATCCTGATACCTCCCCCTGAGATAAGAGGCTTCAGAAAATAAGGGAAACGTTGTAGTAGGATTTGAAATGGCAGTTTACCGTGTCATCGTTAAAAGGTTGTAGTTCTGTCAGTGTCAGCTTGCTCTCTATGATTCTGGCAAAAACCTCCATTTGTCCCCAGTCTTATTGGGAAAGGTAAGCAGAATAGTTCAGATCCATGCTATTTGGGATTCATGTCTCTTTAATTTGGAACAGTGCAGCCTGATTTAAAAAAAAAAAAGTCTTTTACCCCTCTTCTCAACTCAAGGGAAGCTTTGAAAAACAAGTGATTTTTTATTTTTAAGCAGCTCATCTTAACTTGGTACTTTGTATCGATCTTCAGGATGGAGTAGTGAAAAGAGGAAGTGAATTTATCCTTTGCCCTTTAGCAGAAAGGACACTTCAGCAAATATTTGAATAATTGAATACTGGGGTTAATGTGATTTTTAAAAAGATAATTGGAAAAACTAAAATCTTAGATCTTAGAAATGAATTTTATTAAACAGTATTTAATTTTCAGCCAATAAACATTTATTAAGTGTCCCAAGCACTCTGCTAAGCACTGGGGGAATACAAAAAGATTAAAAAAGATTGTCTAATGGGAGAGACAACATGCAAACAAATAGAAACCATATACGGGATGAATGGGAGATAATCAACAGAAGAAAGGCCCTGGAACTAAGAAGGTTGTCTGCCCTTCCTGTTGGAGTGGAGGAGGGGGAGACTATCTGGCATGGGGGACAGTGAGAGAAAAAGTCTAGAAGCTGAGAGATGGAGCATTTTGTGCATGGAATGGCCAGGAGACCAGGGTTATTGGACTGAAGAGCACAGGTGGAGGAATAGGTTGTAAGTGATCTGGAAGATGACTGGATAGGTAGGAGGGGGCTAGGTTACAAAGGGCTTTTAAAAAGCCAAACGGGGCAGCTAGGTGGTGCAGTGAGTGGAGCACTGGCCCTGGAGTCAGGAGGACCTGAGTTCAAATCCAGGCTTAGTCACTTGACACACTAGTTGTGTGACCTTGGGCAAGTCACTTAACCCCAATTGCCCTGCCTTCCCCCCTCCAAAAAAAAAAAAAACTAAAAAGCCAAACAGAACATTTTATATTTGCTCCTGGTGGCAGTAAGAAGCTCCTGAAGTTTATTTTAGGCATCTTTCTTTCTCATTCTTTGTGTAACAGCGTTCCTCACTTTATCTTTAAATAATACTGATTTTTCTCTTATGTTACATGGTGATGTTGGAGGAGTTATCATCCTAGCGTTAATGTTTGCTTGAAAACTTACTCTCTCTTCTATCATCAGTTTTACATAATTTAGTTAGTGCTCAGCAGGAACAGGCTATCAGTTTCTAGTATGTTATTTATCTAATTTTGGGTACATTTATTCTCCTTGGATGGTAAGATCCAGGAGATAGTCTGTGAATTGCCTCTTTTTGTGTCATGTAGCAACTGGTGCAGGGTCAGCACGGAGCTGAATGTTCTATTTTGGATAACTGAGAAAAACAAACAACCCAAATCTTTAAAAAAAATCAAAAACTTTTAAATTTATTTCTTTTGTTTTTACATGCCTTAATCTTCCATTGTCCTCCTCCTTCCTAGGAGCAGCTTCCCATTTAACAAAAGACTTTAAAAAGGAGTAGGAAAAAAGGTGCCTGAGCAAAACTTCCAACATCATCAGTTGCATCTGATGGTCTTATGTGAAATCCTGTGATTGAAAGTTCTACTGTCTGGCTGTCTTGGGGGTGGGGGACGATTAATGCATAAATCTCTGGTGTAATGGTTTAAAAGAATTGTTTTTATTGATAACTTGTTTTTTGTATCACTTTCATTTCTCTGATATATCCCTTCTCCCTCCCTGGAGCCATTTTTTTTGGTCAATCAGTCATTCAGTCAACATCTACTAGGTGCCTGGCACTGTCCTAGGTTCTGGGGATGAACTTCCTATACTCTCTGATGACAAGGAATACCGTTCTAAACAGGGGAGACACATAGTACAAATAGAGATACATACAAAATAGCCACAAGACACTTTGGGGGGCCCGGTGGGGGTGGAAACATAGCATTCGTAGCCAGAGGGAGCAAAAAAGGTTTCCTGTAGAAGGTAGCATCATTTGAGCTGAGTCTTGAAGGGAATGGGATGTGAGGTGGAGGTTAGTAGTGACTGTTATCCACGCTTGGAGGACATCCTGCCTGAGCAAAAAGAGAGGGGGGAGACAGATTGAATGCTGTGTATAAGGAACTGTAAGAAAGTCTAGTTCCTTATGATGAAGAACAGCAAGTCTAAGCAGTGTATCAATTAGACCTGACATACCAAGTTACTAATTCATGATCCATTCCTGAAAAGAAGGGAGGGAGGTGCTTTCTCTTATCTCTTCTGAGCCAAATGAGGTCATTATAATGATAAGAACTTAAGTTTTGATTTGTTTCTTGTTGATTTCACTTTCATTGTTGTGTCTGTTTTTCTAGTTGTGTTTATTTTGCGATCTATCAGGTTGTATAAGTTTTCTCTGAGTTTTTCATATTCATTGTTTCTTATGATGCAGTAATATTCCATCACACCAATGCAATAAAATCTCTGTAACCAATTCCCCAATTGATAGGCAATCAAAATGGGCTCTTAGCACTCAATTCGACCAAGTGCCCTTGAAGAGTTTGGTCTTTATTTCCTTGATTAAATTAGGAGTTCTTGACAACCTCCTTGCCTTAAGGGAAAGCCCAGTTTACATGGGTTTGAGTGACTTGTTTGTAACATCAGAGGCTTTTAGACCATGTGGGTTTAAGTTACATCTTTGTGATGATTTTAGGTCATGTGGGTGAGTCGCATGTGTGACTCACCCTTGACCCTGAAAAAGATATAAAAACAGGGGTTGGCTTCCTCTTTTTTCCGAGCTCTGACCCACAGCAGTGGTGGCACTCATGACTCTGGGCCAGGACTTGTTATGAGCTCCCTGGCTGAGCTCAGATGTTGGTAACTATGAATTGTATTTGGCCTGTCTGTCGATGTATGTAATTTGTTTGTATTTGCTCTGAAGTTCAGGGTGCTGGCTTTTCCCCCTGAACTAAGTGAATGGTGTTTGTATGCTGGATTAAAGTAAGCTTGTTAACCCCTTAATGTTGCTTTCCTTAGTAAAGCAGATCAAATCTGTGAGCTGGTTGTTGTTGATTTTATGCCACCCACAGCAGCTGCTAGCCAGAAACAGCTCACGTGCGTGCATGTGCACACACACATACACAAAAAAAAGAACAACAACAAAAAACAAAACTCTATCATGTTAATGTCCTTTATAAATTGCTCTCAAGTAGATTCGATAGATTCTCAACAACCTGTTCTACCTGATGAGTTGGCTTTGCCAAAAACTGGTTTAGATCTGTCCCTTGTTCAAACCATTTCAGTTTTCTTTGTGTCATCTCTTCTGTGCTTAACACAGTTGTATAGTAATCTTAGGAGGTAATAGAATGATGTGGCTGCTTCCAAAGAATGAAAAAAGTTTTTGACCTTTGACCAGTTTGATCACAAATACTGAATTAAAGGAGTCTGAGTTCATGAGGTTTTGTTGTATTTCTCTGATGTTGTAAACTGAGTTTTCAGGAGCAAAGGTGATTGTCAGATTAGTCCTAAGTGTAACTTCATTTATCTGAGGGAATATCTGAAACTTTTAGGAAATGAAAGGTTAGTGTAGACTATGAAAACCACTTCTTGAACGTTTTGTATGTACTGTAGCTCAGTATCGTGCTAACCCTGCCAAGGTCTGTCTGTAGAATAGCTTAGAGCTACAGTCTTTGTCCCTGAAGGCCAGCCAGCTGTCTTGCAGATGCATACCCTCGGTCCATAGGAGACCAGAGGAGAGATACTTTATGTATTTGTGCAAGCTATTAGCCAAACAAAAACTCTAGAACTTGGTTTACAATGTATCAGTTTTTATCATAAGTCGCTATTTCTCTAATTTTATTAGATTTTATTTCAGGCTACGATTGTGCCTCCGATGTGAATGTAACCCCAAATTTGAGTTAGAATACATCAGCTAAGATTGTACTTTGCACATAGTAGTCTCTTAATAAACATTTGAGTTGTACTAGTAGCAGATCTAGCATGTCCTAGTTCTCACACCAATTGAAGCTTGAGATGGATAGTCTATTTTCATTACCCATAGTAACTTATTTACATCTAGTATATCTATACCAACCTAATTCTGTCTGCATACTTGGAATATTCATTTAAAAAAGAAATCCTTTATTCTTTATAATTTCCTGATTAAGACTGATTTCTGCTGTTAGTTTCTGAGTTTTAAAATAGTCTTTCATATTTGAATCCATCATGTGAATGCGCATCCACTGAACACTAGAATTTGATGAGTTCATACTCATTTCCATCTTTTTCCAAATAGCTGAATCATTAGTTTGTCCTATCAAGTTGTCAGCTTCTTTATTATTCAGTTATTTGTGGTTCTAAATGTTATCTATTTGAGGCTTTAAACAGATGTTGTTGATTGAGCAAGATGGTCCCATAACTTAGTTGGTTTTGAATAACAATGATTCAAAAGCTAAGAGTTCATGCATGAACAAACTAAATAGCTGGATTTTCCATGCCACCATCTTGTTAGATGATTAGTCATCAGTACATTTATCTTGGACTGACACTGCAGATGGATGGATGGTGAGTTTGGCTGAGAACTGAATGGAATGGAGAAAGTGGGTCATTTTGAATTGGACAGATTGTGGTGTTTTTCATTGATCCAAAGCTGCTCCCCATGCAAAAACCCACTTTTTAAAATGCAGCTCTTTCCTGGCAAGGCTGTGTGAATCTTGGAACAGCGTAATTTCTGGGGACTCATAGGGCAGGGGAGAAACTAATACTGAATATTAGACTGGCACATTTCCAATAAAGACCCAAGTGTAAGAAGTGATATGAGGAATATCATTAAGGAAATCAGGAAAGATATGGATCACTACTTATGTGGCAACAATGAGAGGGGATAGTATGAAAGACCAGGGTTGCCAGAGATACCCCTGAAGTATAAGAAGCCTTAGAGGAAAGCCTCTAATATGGTGGATGGATTTTTCTTCCAGAAATCCTTTGTGGAAGATCTTTGGGGGAATATTGACAAGAAGTGAACAAGATTCAAAGCACTTTGAATCCTAAAAGCACTAGGGTTTCTGAGGTCCTTTCCAATTCCTTATTTCTCTGATTCTGTGATTCTGTCTATGAAATAATCACAATCTGCATTAATAGAGGTTTCACCCATACTGTTGAAATGAAATCCAATGAGTTGTTGATGTGTACTTAAGATCAGTGATTTCGTGGGGGTGGGTGTTGCCTCCATCATTTCAGATTGCATTCCCTCCTCATTTTAGATTTTTCATGCTATGGCTAAGACAATTAATTACCCGGTTGTCAGTATTCTGGTGATGATTCTCTAGGGACTTAGCTGGGATTGGCCTCCGAGGATGGAATAAGAGACACACAAGTGAGAACCTGCTAAAACTTGTCATCCAATGGCATAGCTTTGGAGAAATAGGCCTTATTTTCTGCATATAAAGGATTTTCTAACAATGAGAGCTGTCTCAGAGTGTAGTGGGTTGCCCTTCTGTGCATTCTTTTACACAGGAGGGCTTCTGGTAGAAGTTGGATGACTGACTACTTTTTGAGGATGTTGAAGAAGGGGTTCCCCTTTAGGTATAGGTTGTACTTGATAGTCTCTCAACATCCTGCCAAGTCTGTAATTCTGGGATTCTGATGCCTGCTGACAGTTGGTATTCCCATGGAACAGCACATGCTTTGTATAGTGTGGTGGTCAGATAAAATTCATATAGCTTCTCATTGAAGCAGTGTATTGTAGCAGACAGTGGGAAGGGTTTAGAGCCAAGGAACCTGACTTAGAATCTTGCCTTTGCCATTTGCCCATAAGTCATTTAACCTTTCTGGGCCTCAGTTTCCTCATTTTTAAATTGAGGGCATTGGGCTAGATGACCTCTCTGGTCCTTTCTAACTCTAAATCTGTGACCCTGTGGATGGGTTCTCCATTTTCTCTAAATATAAAACTGCTACATTCATTGTATATATGTATGTGAGATTCAAGCAGCATCAGAAATTTATTTTGGAAACCATGGTGACTTTCTCATTATCTCTACTTCATCCTTTTTCACCAGGATGTGTACCTGAGAGAGGATCCAAGCTGTCTTCTTCTTTAGATGATAAAGCTGTGTCCAAGTGAGGAAGTTATTGTTGACTTTATAATAGAGTATATCTGCTCAAGATGGGAACATTGATAGTTTGGGTGATGGATATTAAAAATGTTTTCTTTTTAAATAAATAAACCTACGCTGCGGTCAGTGGATGAAAGATACAGTTAAAATTGTTCCTTGTGAAAGGGTCGTTTCAGCTGTGATATAATTAGAGGATGATTTCATAGCTTGACATAACTGTAAGGAAAGTTCAGGGACATCAGGGGGTGGAGCTGAGATGATGGAGAAGGGAAATTGCTCCAATGAGCTCTCTCAACATTACTTTCCAAACAACTTTGAAATAATGCCTCAAATTGAATCCTTGAGTGGCAGAGCCAACAAAAGGTCAGAATGAGACATTCTTTCACCCTAAGACAGTTTAGGAGTTCAGAGATCTGTGACATGGGAATAGAAGCTAGCCTGGAGTCAACATGGATGAAATACCAGAGGTGGGACTAGGTAGTGGCAACAGAGGCAGCAGCAGCAGCAGCTTTGGAAGCTCCCAAGCTAGAGATGGTAAGGGCACCTGGCAACTGGTCAGAAAGAGACAACAGGAGACTAATGTGCTATCACTAGATGGAGGACCAGATGTTGTTTGGTTAACTCCATTGCCTATACCCACTTCTGGGTCATAGTTCAAGGCCAAGGGGGAGTACTTTCAGTCAAAAGGAAGTAGAAGCCCTGAGGGGCAGTATCACTTCCAGTCCTGAGACATCAGGGACCCGTCCTGGGAAAGGACCAGAGTGCAGACCAAGAGAGCAGTGACCACGCCTCTCCCCAGATCACATCACTTTGGAAACAACAAAAACTTCCAGACCCCCAGAACTAGCTATGAAAACAGTAGTGTGAAAAAGCCTGAATCTTGATACAGTGTCCTTCTACCCCTCCCACTCTGGAAACAGGGCCCAACATTAACATAAAGTTCCAAATCAAGAAACAAGGTGGAAAAATGAATAAACAACAGCAACAAAGAATGTTGCCACAAAAAGCTACTGTGGTGACAGGGAAGAGCAAAGATACAAACTCAGAAGAAGACAAGTCAAAACAGCTGCAAACAAAGCCTCAAAGAAAAATGTGAATTGGACGCAAGTCTGACAAGAATTCCAAAATCAAATGAGATTGGTAGAGGTTACATTAGGCAAAGAAATGAAAGCAAAGGAAGGAAATTAGGAAAAGACAATTAACAGCTTAGTAAAAGAGGGCCAAAAATGCTGAAGAAAATAGCACAATTGCCTGAGTGGAAAAAGAGGTACAAAAATTCACAAATGAAAGTAATTCCTTAGAAAGCAGAATTGGCCATATGGAAAACGAGTTACAAGCATTCACTGAAGAAAATAATTCCTTAAAAATTAAAATAGGGCAAGTAGAAGCTAATGACTCACATAAAACAAAGTTAAAAGAATGAGAAAAAATAGAGACAAATGGGAAATATAATCATAGGAAAAACAACTGACCTGGAATCCTGGGTCGAGGAGAGATAGTTTAAGAATTTTTGGATTAACTGAAAGCTATGATCAAAGAAAGAACCTAGACATTGTATTTCAAGAAATTGTCAAGAAAACTGCCCCCATATTGTAGAAACTGACTTGACACTGTAGAACCAGAGGGCAGAATAGAAAGAATGTACCTATTACCACCTGAAAGAGTTCCCAAAATGAAAACTCCCAGGAATTATAGCCAAATTCCGAAGTTTCCAGGGCAAAGAGATGCTACATCAAGCAGCCAGAAAGAAAATATCTAAATACCACGGAGCCAAAGTCAGGATCACATAAGATTTATTAATAGTTACCCCAACAAAGGAGTGGATGGCTTGGAATATTATATTTTGGTAGGTAAAAATACAACCAAGAATAACCTATATAGCAAAACTGAGTATAATCTTTCAAGGGAAAAAATGGATATTTAATTAAATAGAGGACTTTCAACCATTGCTGATGAAAAGACCAGAACTGAATAGAAAATTTGACTTTCAAATACAAGACTCAAGAGAAGCATAAAGAGGTACACATGAAAGAAAAATCATAGGAGACTCAAGGTTAAACTGTTTAACTTTTTATATGGGAAAATGATACATGTAATTAAATAATTAAAAGGATTCTATATAAAGAGAGGGTATGAGTGAGTTAATTATGTTGGGGATGACATACAAAAAATGGATAGGCAAGAATGAGGGGTCCCCTAGGAGAAGGGGGATGGGAGAGGAAGAATGGGGAAAATTATCTCACATAAAAGAGGTGTGCAAGAAAGATTTTTAAAGTGGAGGGGAAAATAGTGGTGGTGGTGGGGTGGGCAGTTTTTACACGTCACATCTAAATTGGTTCAGAGAAGGAAAATATATATAGATACTCAATTAGTAACAGAAACCTATCTTACCCAACAGGGAAGTAGGAGGGGAAGAAGATAAGAGAAAGTGAGGTGGTGATAAAAGGGCCGTTAAAATAAGGCAGTGGTCAGAAACAAAACAGACTTTAGAGGAGGAACAGGACAGTAATCATAGCTGTGACTGAAAGGGATCAACTTGCCCATAAAATGGAAGTGGGTAGTAGAATGGATTATAAACCAGAATGTATTGTTTATAAGAAACACACTTGAAACAGAGAGATACAGAGTTAAAATAAGGGGCTAGATCAGAATCTATTATGCTTCAGCTGAAGTTAAAAAGGCAGAAGTAGCAATCATGATCTTAGACAAAGTAAAAGCAAAACTATGCCAAATTAAAACGGAAAAGTAGGGAAACTACATCATGCTAAAAGAAATCCTACACATTTTAAGTAATATCAGTACCAAACATACATGCACCAAATGGCATAACATCCAAATTCTTAAAGGAAAAGTTTAATTATTTATAGGAGGAAATAGACAGTAAAACTATGCTAGTGAGAGACTTCAACTTTCCCCTCTCAGAGTTATATAAATTTAACCCTAAAATAAATAAGAAAGAAGTCAAGGAGATGAATAGACTCTTTGAAAAGTTAGATATGATAGACCTCTGGAGAAAATTGAATGGGAACAGAAAGGAGAACACCTTTTCAGCTGTACAAGGTATCTTTACAAAAGTAGACCTTTTATTAGGACACAAAATCTTCATAACCAAATGCAGAAAAGCAGAAATATTAAATGCACCCTTTTCATACCATAGTGCAATAAAAATTAAATTTAATAAAGGGCTGTGGAAGCATAGATTAAAAGTTAATTGGAATCTAAATAATCCTAAAGAATGGGTGGGTCAAAGAACACATCATCAAACCAATCAATTATTTGTTATAGAGGATGACAACAATGAGATAACATTCCAAAATTTGTGGGATGCAACCAAAGCAGTAATTGGGGAAAATGTATACCTCTTAATTCATACATCAATGAAAGAGAGAAAGAGCAGATTAATGAATTAGGGCTGTAACTAAAAAACAAAACAAAATATGAGATTCCATGCCGTCTTGGGGAGGGAGGGGAGAAAATCTGGAACTCAAAACTATGTAGAATCATGTGTGGTAAACTAAAAATAAATAAAGAAATTAATAAAAAAAAAACCAACAAAATTACCCCCCCCCAATTAAACACTAAAATGGAAATCCTGAAAATCAAAGCAGAGAGTAATAAAATTGAAAGTAAAAAAAAAAAACCAAAACAAAACACCCACAACACTGAACTAATGAATAAAAATAGGAGCGAGTCTTATTAAAAAAAAAAACAAAACAAATGAAATAGATACACTATAATTTAGTTTAAAAAAGAAAACTAAAATGTCAGTCTCAAAAATGAAAAGGATGGATGCACCATCAATGAAGATGAAATTAAAGCAACTATCAGGAGTTCTTTTGCCCAATTATATGCTACTAAGTCTGACAATCTAAGTGAAATGGAGGAATATTTACAAAAAATAATTTGGCCAGATTAGCAGGAGAGGAAATAGGATAATTAAATAACCCTATCTTAGAAAAAGAAATCTAAGAAACCATCAGTAAGCTGGCCAAGAAAAAATACCAAGGACCAGATTGATTTACAAGTGAATGCTACCAAATGTTTAAGGAACAATTAATTCCAATGGTATATAAACTATTTGAAAAAATAGGTAAAGAAGGAGTCCTTCGAAATTCCTTTTATGACACAAATGTGGTTTTGATACCTAAACTAGGGAGAGCAAAAAGAGAAAACTATAGGCCAATTTCTTTAATGAATGTTGATGCAAGAATTTTAAAATACTAGCAGGGAGATTACAGCAACATATCACAAAGATATACAATGTTCAGGTAGAATTTATACCAGGAATGGTTCAATAGTAGAAAAACTATCAGCATAATTTACCACATCATTAGCAAAAACAATAAAAATCATATGAATATATCAGTAGATAGAGAAAAAGCCTTTGACAAAATATAACATTCATTCCTATTAAAAACACTAGAAAGCATATGGAATCAGTGGGGCCTTAAAATGATAAGTAGTATCTAACTAAAACAAGAGCAAGCCCTATAATGTGGATAAACTTGAAGCCTTCTCAGTAAGGTCTGGAGTGAAACAAGGATGTCCGTTATCACTACTAGCAATATTGTACTAGAATCTCTAGGTATGGCAGTAAGATAAGAAAAAGATACTGAAGGAATAAAAATAGGCAATGAGGAAATTATCATTCTTTGTAAATGACATGATGTTATACTTAGAAAACCCTGTTGAATCAATTAAAAAAAAACTTGTTGAAATGATTAGCAACTTAAGCAGAGTTGCAGGATGTAAAATAAACCCACACAAATCATCAGCATTTCTATATACTACCAACAAAACCCAGCAGCAAGAGATAGAAAAAGAAATTCCATTTACAATAATGGCAGAAATATAAAATACCTGGGAATCTACCTGCCAAGACAAATCCAGGGATTATATGAACACAATTACAAAACACCTTTTCTACACAAGTAAAGACAGATCTAAACAATTGGAGAAACATTAATTGCTCGTGGGTAGGCTCAGCCAATACAATGACAGTTGTACCTAAGTTAATTTACTTATGCAGTGCCATACCAAACTGCTAAAGAATTATTTTATAGAACTAGCAAAAATAGTAACAATTCATCTGGAAGATTAAAAGGTCAAGAACAAAAGTGGTAGTCACCAAAACAATCTGCTGTTGGCTCAAAAATAGAGTGGTGGCTTTTTGGAATAGACTAGGCATGCAATACACAATAATTAAATAATCATAGCAATCTGGGGTTTAACAAACTCAAAGCTCCAAGAAATCAGCATCTGACAAAAATTCCTGGGAAAACCAGAAAGCAGTTTGGCAGAAATTAGACATAGACCAGCATCTCACACTGTACACCAAGATAAGGTCAAAATGGATGAATAATTTAGACATAAAGGGTAATATGTCAGATCTATGGATAAGGGAAGACCTTATGACCAAACAGAAGTTAGAGAAAGATTATGGGAAGTAAAATGGATAATTTTGATTACATGAAAGTAAAAGACATTTGTACAAACAAAACGAATGCAGCCAAAATTAGAAGGAAAACAGGAAATGGAAAAAATTTACAACAGAATTCTCAATAAAGACCTCTCATTTCTCAAGAATATATGGAACTGAGCCAAATTTATAAAAATAAGGCTTATTCCCCAGTTGGTAAGTGATCAGAGGATATGAACAGGCAGTTTTCAGAGGAGATCAAAACTATCAGTAGTCACATAAAATGCTCTAAATCACCAGTTATTAGAGAAATGCAAATGACAGCTCTGAGATACCATCTCACATCTGTGAGACTGGCTAACAGGAAATGATAAATGCTGGAGGGGTTGTGGAAAAATTGGGACACTAACTGTTGGTGGAGTTGCAAACTAGTCTAAGTTTCTGGAGAACAGTTTGGAACTATATCCAAAGTGACATAAAACTGTGCATGCCCTTTAACCCAGCAATGCCACTACTAGTTCTGTTTCTCAAAGAGATCAAAAAAAAGGAAAAAGGACCTTTTTGGCAAGGAATTGGAAATTGAGGGGATGCCATCCTTTGGGGAATTGCTGAATAAGGTGTGATATGTGATTGTGATGGAATTCTCTTGTACAAGAAATGAAGAGCAGAATGGCTTTTTCCTGTAAGGCCAGTATAGCAGAATGGCTGCTGTACTTGAAGAAGTTGTGGGCAGAATAAGTGGGAAAGTTTCTTGTCAGAATGAGGTGTTTTATTGGAGGCTCCATGAATCTAGATAAAATTGGTTTTAGTGCTACTATTGGTAATTACTATTAAACATTATTTTATAGGGGAAAGTGTATTGGATTTGGATTTAGAGAACCTGGATTTGAAACTTGATTCCGATACTAATTTTGTTTACTCAATAATGTTAACCATTTGCAAGCATTCCTTACAAAAAACTCATGATTTAGGTAGTGTAAATCTTTTTCTGTGTATTTGGATGAGACCTTTAATAGATGGATTTTATAGCTGAGGAATTAGAGGCTCAGAGATTTTGCCAAGGACCACAATCAGATAGTGGCAGAATCTAGATTCCAGAAAACCAGAATTTCTTACTCCTCAAAATTTAGAATCAGTGACCAAGGGCAATTGTAGAATTCCTTTCACGTTTATATTTGAGGTGAATCAGTGAATTTTTTTTTTTAAAGCACCTCTTGTGTAAAAGGAAGTATGGGGTGGATGGTAAGAAGCAGAGTTGATGAAGTATATTCCAGGAATGAGGGTCAAACAGCCTGAACAAAAGTGTAGACTAGACTTTAGAAAGCCTAAGATTACACTTAATGGTTTCACCTCACTTCAGGCAGCAAAGACTGGATAACTAGTGGTTGGGCTTATTGTAGAAGGGATTCCCATACAGGTGTTTTGTTGTTTAGTCGTGTTTTAGTCATGTCCAACTCCTAGTGGCCACATTTGGGGTTTTCTTGGCAGACATATTGGTGTGGTTTGTCATTTACTTCTCCAGCCCATTTTACAGATGAGGACACTGAGGCAAGCAGGGTTAAGTGACTTGTCCAGGGTCACACAACTAGTGTGTGCCTGAGGCTGGATTTAAACTCAGGAAGATGCCTCCAGGCCCAGCACTCTATCTACTCTGCCACCTAGTTGCCCCTATACAGGGATGGGTTGGACCAAATGGTACCTCAGATCCTTTCAAACATTTTGTGGTATGCAAAATTGAGGGAAGAATTGATCTTTTTTCCCCTACTATGTGGGTGGCCAGAGTAGACCCTCAGACTCTTGTTTATCCTACCTCTAGTTTTCCTCCGTACCCCTCAGGTCAGATTCACCAGCCTGGCTGTTCTGCATCAGCTGACATAATCCTTGATTAGAAGAGAAGCTTATCTTGGAGATATATGTTGTTCTACTGCTTAGAATAATGGGGACAGACTAGATAAGGTCCTTCTTATCCTTAGGATGTTGTGATTCTGTGTTAAAATGGTGGCAAAATATTTACCCATATATTAACAATTAACTTGAATTTAATAGTGGAACATGACAAAGTAGAGCAGCATTTGGCAGCATGTGTGGCCCACAAGCTAAGAGTTTTTACATATGTAAATGGTTGAAACAGAATAAAAAAGATGAACATCATTTCATGACACATGAAAATCAAATGAAGTTCACATTTCTTTGTTTATAAATAAACTTTTATTGGAACACAGTCCCACTCATTCTTCTGTGTATTGTCCATTGAGACCGAATGTGATGCTCTCATGTCTTTGTTGGGTTGTCCCAGGTGCTAAAACCACAGCGAAGCCTTTATAATTTGACAGTATTTCAGGAGCCACATGTATTGCCATAGCATGACATTTTATTTTGTTTTTTAATTATCAGTGCACACTCATCATGTCCAAAGTAAGAGAAGAAGGAAAAAAAGTTTTATTGTGATTTTTTTTTTTTGAGTTCAGGGCTGAGATTGAATTTTTTCTGAATGACAAGAACCACCCTCAACCACTATTATGAACACTGAACGGCTTTGGAAATTAACTTTTGATAATGTTTCTTAATGAATTCACCCTGGAATTACAGGGCAAAACAGCACTTACATGTAAAACAAATATTTGAATCACAAGTAATGTCAGGCTGCTTTATACTTCTCATGCTGCCAAAAGTTAAAACAAGAAGCACAATCTCCATTTCCACACAGATTTGTATTGGATTTATTTTCTGAGCTCAAAACTACAGTTCTAGCGGTTTCTGCACCTTGATACAAGTACCAAGGAAAAATGTCATATTTCAGAGCATTTAAATGTGCATTTGAGGAGATTCCACGTAATCATCAGATGGAAGTGATTAATCTGCAATGTCTTACATACTCAAAGAGGCAATTATCAAGAGAATATAATAGAATTCTACAAATGTGTTCCAAGCGTTGAATGTGCTCAGTTAAAATACACATGTTCATGGATTGATGCAAGTATTTGGCAATGTCTGTCTATGGGAAAAGATCTTTTCAAGAATGAAATACGTAGGGGCAGCTAGATGGCAAAGTGGTTACAGCATCTGCCCTGGAGTCTGGAGGACCTGAGTTCAAATGCAGACACATGACACTTACTAGCTGTGTGACTCTGGGCGAGTCCCTTGACCCTGATTGCCTCGCCAAAAAAAAAAAAAATATGTAAAATCTCATTACAAATCAGAATTAACATGTACATTTGTAACTGATTTTGATGATAGGGAACACGAAATTTGAACTCCAGTTAAGTGAAATGTTACCACCTTAAAAAGAATTCCATTCTTTTAAGTAGATCTTCATTACAAAAAAAAATTATATTCAATTAAAATTTGATTTCATTAATAAAATTTATGGAATTTTTTTCCTTCTTGTGTAAGTACCTACATAATATCATTGATTTTGTCACTTGGCCCACAAAACCTAAAATACTTAACTATCTGTCCTTTAACAGAAGATGTTGCTGACCCTTGATGTAGTGGAAAGAGAGTAGGGATAGACCTGTGTTTAAATCTCGGCTCCAACACTTAGTAGCTGTGTGACCATGGATAAATCCGTTAATTTCCATGAACACTATAAAATGTGGGTAATAAATCTACAGTTAGTGGAAAGACCACTGGCTCGGAAGTCAAAAGACTTGAGTTCAAATTTCACCCCTGGTGCTCGCTCCCGACTTTTGGACTCTTGTAAGCTTTTTGGGCTTCGGTTTCTTTTTCTGCAGAATGAGAGACTTTGATTAGGTGGCCTCAGAGGTCCCTTTTAAGCGCTTAACGTGTGATTCTGTGGTTTCACAAGATTCTTTTGAGAATCCATTAAGATAACATATGTAATGTACTTCACAAACCATAGGTGCTGTCTAGATATCAGGTGGTGTTTTGGCTGCGAACTGTTACTACCCTGGGCTATCCTAGAGAGAGATGAAAGTTAATATAATAATAATAGAAGTTTGCATTTATATAGTGCCAGGATGTGCCAGGCACTGCTGAGTACTTTACAAATACTGTTTTATTTGATCCTCACAACAACCTGTGGAGGTAAGTGCTATTATCATCCCCGATGAGAAAACTGAGGCCGAAGGCGTGACTTGCCCAAAGTCATACAGCTAGTAAATTTGAGGCCAGATTTGAACACTGGTCTTCCTGACTCTAACTCCAGCCCTCTATCCACTGTAACACCTAGCTGCCCACATTATGTTACTTTTCCATTAAGTTCCAAAGACAGCATTGTATATAGTAGGGGCTCCCCCGAAAGTCTTAGAGGAGTTATAAGCTTTATAGCTTTTATTTATAAATTTTAGTAGCTTAATACTGCACTAAGATTTTTGGGACAACCAGTGTTTGTGGAATGAATGAAGGACCCTTAAATACAAATTTTAAAAAAGTGAATAACAATTGTTTTTTGTTATTCCGAACTTGATAAATACCAACAGATATGAGCATTTCAGCTTACAAAGAGGAACAGAAAAAGAGGAAATATAATAGCTAAGATTTCTAGCCCTTTAAGATTTGCTAAACACTTTATGTGTGTTAAATGTTATTGGAAGATTTGCAGTTTGCACATTAGCTAGTTTCTTAAGTTCTTAAACTTCATTTGATCCTCAGAGCAAATGTATGAGGTAGATACAATTATTCTCATCTTACCAACGAGGAAGTTAAGTCTACGAGAGATTGGCTGCCCCAGCGTCACCCCAGCTAGAAAATATCTGTGGAATAACCAAACTCAACTTCTCTTGACTCCAGATCCCATCCCATGCACTTCAACATCTAATGGGAAACCTCATTATAATAATAGCTCATCTTTTTAAAAATTCTGTTATTAATTTGTCACATTCGTTCTAATACTGTTCTATTGGTATTATCATATTAGTATTAGTAGTATTGCTTTTCTGTGTTTACTTCTGATCTTTCTTCTGTCTCTTCTGTGCATTTTTAAAGTGATTTTTTTTTTTTTTGGCGAGGCAATCAGGGTTAAGTGACTTGCCCGGGGTCACATAGTGTCAAGTGCCTGAGTCTGGATTTGAACTCAGATCCTCCTGACTCCAGGACCAGTGCTCTTTCCACTGAGCCACCTAGTTGCCCCTCTTCTGTGCTTTTTTTAAATGATTCAGTGATGTTCTTTATTGGGGTGGGGGGAGGCATATCTATTACTACCCTCTTCTCTATTCTTTTCTCCATAAATTAAATTTTTTTTTTAAAAAACCTTCCCCTTATATAGAATCTCACTATGAAGAGATCCAGTCATAGCTTTATTTCGAAAACCTTTAAGGGAAGGGGAAAAAAACCATCTTTTATTGCATAAACTTCTTTTGAATCTTTACATTTGTATTGGTTTCCTCCAGACGTAGAGTATCTGGCGAACATTTTCCAGTTTGTTTCCTTAAAAGTATTGAAAATATCCTTCATCCTTGGGCTAAAATTTAGAGTAAAAAAAAGACTGAAAGACTTGCTGAATTGCACCCCCTGTTGGTCATATTCTGGAACATTTTCCTTTGAAAAAATGGAGGTTTAAATACAGCAGCTGTAAGTGCCTCAGATCCCATTCTCAAGTGAGTCATGTGCCACTGCCAAAATGAGTTATTACAAGTGCTGGCTTGTTTCTTCTCAATAAATTTACAGCTGGAAGGACTTGAGCTGATTAATGTATAGGTGTAGGGGAGAGAAAACTGAATTTGGAGCCGGAGGATCTGAATTCAAACCCTGACTGTTTAAAGGACACATGCCAGGGAATACCGTAATCCTTAGTACCTGCATATCAGGCCCCTCTTCCCTGCTACATGTGGGGTTCACTGCCCGCCGTCTTCACTGTACCAGGACCATCTCCAGCACCAATACAGCCTCTGAAGACAAGATCTATCCCATCTGCCCTCGTAGACATTCCACAGGACAGGCAAGGCACCACCGCTTTCTCTAGGCTTCCATTCCTCTGCTTCCTCCTACACAGGCTTCTTGGGCAATCCAAGACAAAACAATCACCTGCCACCAGGTTAAACCTAAAGAGATGACTTTTAGTTGTCTGCTGCCCTCAGTGGACCTCTCTCCAACCACCGATACTCTTCCTGGACTCACTTCTCAATGGTTAGCAAATTCCTATCCCTTTATGCTCACTGCATCTCTGTGATTCCAAACCCTTTAATGTGCAAACTCTATTTCCTTTCCAAAACTTGAGCTGTTCACCTCCAAACCCCATTCCCTTCCTCAGACTTTCTGCTCCTTCACTCCTGTCGAACTCGGTCCTACCCTTGGCTCATAAAGTCCTTTCCATTGTGTCCTTCAGAATGCTTCCTTTTATCTTAAATCATCCTTTTATATTCTTTCCATCTTTACTCCTTTACTGAAACCTGACTTCTACCTAATGACACAGCTTCCCCCAACCACCTTTTCAAATCCCCTCATTTTTTTCTGTCGTACTCTGGTGAGGGAGTTGGAATACACCTTGCTCTCTGTCGCCACTTCCAGTCTTTCCCTGGATCACCTTCACCTCTCTTGAGAGGTTCACGCTGTCTCCATTTCTCACCCTATCCCGGTCATGGTAGAGTCTTTGCCGACTATCGGGACATTCTTTCTCCTTCCTCTGTGGGTTCGATGCCTGGCTCGCAGTGTTTCTCTCCTATTCTCATACAAGGAGACTGCAACATACATATTGATTCTCCCTCAAACACTTTGCTTTTTCAGCTGTTTGAAAAAAATAAGTGAAGTAAGTGAAGTAGGGGTCTATTCAATTCCCTCTATGATACAGATGTGGTCTTTGTAAGCTAAACCAGAGTCAAAACAGAAAGAAAACTCTACCAATATTCCTAATGAAAATCGTTACCAAAAATTTAAGTAAAGTACTAAGAGACTACAACAGATCACAAAAATGATGTGGTGTGGTATACCATGATCAGGATGATTTATAGTAGGAATGCAGAATTGGTCCAAAATTAGAAAAACTATCAACCCAATAGGCTATGTTAATGATAGAAAGAAAGCAATCCTCTGGTTATGTCGAGAGACACAGAAGAAAAAGCTCTAGACAACATTCAGATGGCCCAGCCTCCCAGTTCCTCGGCCTTCTCAGTTTGTGTCTGAGTCCCTTCCATTTACTCTGTACATACCTGCAAGTATCTGCTTAGCTGTTTACCTGTTATCTCTTCTGTTAGAATGTCAGCTTCTTCAGGGCAGGGACAGTGTTTTTGCTTTTCTTTCTATCCACAGGGCTTGGCACATAGCAAGTACTTAATAAATGCTTATTGACAGTGACTAATTCACAGAGTTAAGGCAGGATAAAGACATGTCTGTAGAACAGGACAATGAAATGGCCCACAAAGCGGGGGAGTAGTCAGGAGGAGGACAGAATAGTAAAGGGCCTGAATATTCCAGATGGGATACTCAATCATTGTGTAATCACTTGTGTTCTGTTTGTTTTTTTTTTTCCCCTTCCTGTAAATCTCCCCTCCTGAAATCTCATTAATGTTGTTCTTTTGAAAGTCTGGGAGGATTTTGTTAATACTTGGGTGTTGATTCTTCATCATAAATTTGTTGATTGCATATTTGCTAGATTTCTTTCCCTCCATACTGACGTGTTTTACTTAATGGAGCATCTGGTAATGCTGGCAGGACATTTCAAACAGGTCTCCATATTGGAGTTGAGGGTGATGAGGACTGAATTTTCCCTAGGATGAGCTCACTTGTTGTTCTCCAAATTTGAGGAGACAAAGGAAATAAATTCAAATGGATTTAGTGACTGGAAAGCAAGAAGCAGTGTCTAGTCTTCTTTTGAAGGGCTCAATAAATTGTGAATTAACCACATGAATTGAAGGCAGCGCTGTTCGTGTGCTGTGGCTGCTGGCCTGAATGTGAGCTCTCAGTGAGCAGTGAACTTCATCCATGTGAATGGTGCCTGGATGCGACTGTGCCCCCGCAGAGGCAAACAGTGTCACGTGATCAGGACATGAGCTACTACACGTGCTGCTGGGGAGAGGGGAGGAGGGATGGTGTCCACATTCTGCCTATGGACAGCTCCTTGATCCTTTGGCCCTTCCCAGCAGAGTATCAGTTCAATTGGAGTTGAAACATTTAAGAAGGCATGATGACTTTGTGTTTGGGTGACAACATGGGATGTTAGCAGTCTCCCAAAGGATTTTTAGGGGGCTATTTGAGGAAAAAAACCTCTCATAGCCTTTTGGTAGACCCTTAAAAAAAACCTTGGCCCAGCCATTCTTATCAAACATGCATCCCACATGGCTCCTAAATATTCACAAAATGTTCAGATTTTGTCTTTTCTGAGAAAACTTTTAGATTCCTCTGTAGTGGAATAAACCATTTTTATAGACTCTTTTTCATTTTAGAGCAAGAGTCTTACATTTCCGATTTAGCCAAGACTATGTGGAAATTACAACACCTGATTTCTTTCTAAACAAGGATTCTTGCATGGTAATAAGGCAGAAGGGTGAGGCATGAACCAGTTTATTAACAATCTTGACTTGATGGCCTCTAAGGGCCCTTCTAGCTCTAAATCTATGATCCTTTGACCAACAACCTGTATGTTAATTTTTGGCCCAGTATTTCATGTCTCTAGACTAATGGGTAAAGAGCTAATTTTTTTGATCATCTTGAATTATGTGTAAATGTTCTTCTTGCATTGAGTTTGTTACTGAAATACAGATATCTCAGAGACAGTGTAAATATAAAGCATGATGACTTTTTTAAAAAAAACATACTAATTTGCATACTTCCAAGTGGAGGCTCCTTCCTTCACAGTAGTTTATTTCAGAGCTTCTACATGTGTTCTAAGGATGTTGCCTTTGTTCCTAATATTTTTGAACTGCCTGTCCTAGAGTGAGCCTGAGAGCCCAAGGTCCATTCCCCTGAATAGCCTCAGAAGTGGTCAGTTTTCTTCTTGAAGTTTAGTTTTAAGAAATAGGCAAAAGTCATTGAGAGCCAAACCTGCTGAGCATTGTGGGTGATCAGACTGGACAATGCTGTCTGACGATGCCAGATCAAAAGGTAACTCAGAAGTAAGATCTGGATTCCACGAGGATGTTAGCAGTCTGTCTGGTCATTTCATTTTGCAGAACAGGAAACTCAGGCCCAGGGAGGATAAGTGATATGCCCAAGGTCAAACAGGCAAGTAGCGGGATTTGAATTCACGGCTTTGGGCTGATCCAGAGTTCTTTTCAATATTCTTTGTCACTCATCTCTGAAGGCAATTCAAGGTGTATGAATATTTTTCTTCTTGATAGTCACTCATCATACATAATGTGAGATATTTGCATACCTTAGAGTCCTATGTGAATGTTGGCATTTCGCTGTTAAAATGTGAGCCCTTTGATGGCAGGGTTTTAGTTTTGCTTTTTGTTTTCAGGCTTAGCTTTGTTTTGTTTTTCTTTGTATCCCCAATGACTGCCGATTATTAGGTATTTGATACATGCTCGTTGATTGATGTATTGATTATTCTGGCTTATAGAATGAAGCTTATTAAAGCTGATGAAGACTGATATTATCTATTGAAAACTTTGGACAATCACAAAATCTTCTTTTGCTGATTCTTTTTTTTTGCTAATTCTGCATCTGATTACAGCATAACCTCCATACCCCCCCCCCCCCCACGCACGCACACACTGTTCCAAGTAGCCTGTATTCCTTTTGTTTCCCACCTAGGCACTCCATTCTCCTGCCATTCCTTTCTTTTTTTCCCCTTCTCCAGACCTGTTCCTTTGGCACAGAAGCCCCTACAGCCCCATCCTAACTTATTAAATTCCTGTTTCTCCTTCAAGGTCCGGATCAGATGCCATGATGCATTTCTGTATCCTCAGCTGGAAGAGTGATTCCTACACTCTGATAGCACTGTTTGTACATTTATATAATGCCCAGTACATTCTGTCTTCCGTCTGGGCCTCTTACTCGCCATCTGATCTTCCCTACTGTACTCTCGAACATGCTGAAAAAGGGGCTTGGATTTTACAGCACTTTGGCTTGTTCCCTCATTTTATAAGCAGCAGATGAGGAAGAGGCATGTTCCAGGTAAGAGATCTTGGTAGTAGCAGGAGTGAGACAAGAGCCCAGGTCTCCTGACTTCTAGTCCAATGCTCTTCACTACACCATGCATAATATAAATTATATCCACATCAGTCAAAGGTTTAGATTCTACAGTTGTGAGTTTCTGACAATTTGGACTAATTGAGCTGTTCTATGACTTTTTTTTTCCCTATAAGAGGACTTAAAAGCAAATGAATAGTATTAACTTTTATGATGAATATTTAATACTTAAGAGAACAAACTATTTTCCAGTACTTTGGAGAGAACTGTTTATGCTATTGAATAGAAACCATTCTTATCTTTTTCATTCTGTCATTGCTGTCAGTTAATTTAATAAGGGTCCTGTGTACTTGAAAGCAATAAAGATGCAGTTAAAAATTTAGACTCTTCCTCTACTGCCTCATTTTGAGGGTCAGGAACTCTGTCCTGTAAAGTTCTATATTGCTCAAATCCTCTGAGTACACACAGTCTGGCTAATACTGCTTTTTGAGCACCAGGCTAACTGAATGTGAATAAGAAGTCCTTTACCAGGAGGTTGGCCATTTGGTGATAATTTATTTGGCTATGGCACACCATGGACCCCAGACTTTGGAGTAATTCTCCCACCCATCCCCCAGTGATTCAAAATTAGTGGTGTTTACTGTATCTTGGAATAAGATTTCAAAAGAATTAGATTGTTATCTTGTCAGCTTTTTTTTTTATATTACACATATCAAAATGTAGAACGGCCATAAACATCAACTGGAAGTTTATCAAAGGTCTTGGTGTGTTAAGTATCTAAGGTTACACAACGTTGTTTCGGACTTATGTTGACATATGTTTGACTTCTGTTACACTTGTTATGGCTCTGGGATTGCTAAGTGGAGATGTCCAGCAGACTGTTGGCAATGGAGACCTGGAATTTAGGAGAAATATTAATGGATCCATGGATTTGGGAGTCTTCTGCATAGAGATGCTGATTGAATGAATGGAGCTGATGAGATCTCCAGAAGCAAGCATAGTATAGAGAACGGCTCAGGAGAGTGGAGAGCGTTGGGGAAACCAAGGGAAAAGATGTTGATATTCCATCATTTTAGTTGTTTCTGACTCTTTGTGACCCCCATATGGGGTCTTAGCAGTTCACCGTTTCCTTCTCTAGCTCATTTTACGTATGAGGAAACTGAGGCAAGCAGGGTTAAGTGACTTGCCCAGGGTCACACAGCTAGTGTCTGAGGCCAGATTTAAGCTCCAGAAGATGAGTCTTCCTGACTCTAGACCAGGCAGTCGACACGTAGCTGTCCAAGATGAGGATCTATCAAAGGAGAATGAAGAGCTATGGTCAGACTGGTAGGAGGAAAGCAGAGTGGCCTCACAGGATGAGTCAGTATGCAGGAGAACAGGGTGATAGAAAGTGTCAAAAGCTGCTCAGTGATCAGCTAGAATGAAGACTTGGGAACTCAAGGGGAGGCCAGTTTTCAGGGGCAAACCATATTTCAGCAGCTGAGAAGTGAATGGAAAGGGAGGAAATGAAGGCCATTAAATCCTTTCCAGGACTTTGGAAGGAAGAGGAGCTCTAGGATCCTAGGTCAAGAGAACAGCAGGAGCCAGGAAAGGTTGGGGGAAACCTGGGCATGTTTGTAGGCACAAGGAAGAAAGAATCTGTTGAATAGAAGGAGAGCCAGAAGATGGGAGCTGTTGGATATGGTTGAGATATGTGTACATGTATGTGTTTCAGTTTGAAGAAGTTGAGACCTCCAGCATTATACTGCAGTGCTGTACGCTACTAGGTATTTGGGGAAAAAAAAAAACCTTTTGTTTTTAGTTAATAAGCATGTATTTTGTCTCCCTCCCATCTCCCTTCCCCCAGTTGAGAAAAAAAGAAAAACAAAACCTACGTAACAAACATGCATTGACAAGCAAAAGCAGTGCCCATTTGCATTGCATTGATTCTTTTGGGTCTTGGTATTCTTGGAGATGGTCTATTTTTCTGCTACTCCTTCTTCCACCTGGGCTCATTAGGCCTAACTGATCAAATATTAATATGGCAGGCCAGTGTTTGATCACTGTTAACAAAAGTTGATTATTCATGTTGGTGGTAAGATCGTAGTCAGGGTTCTAGGGGAGCTTTCAGGGCCACAAAGCTCCTTTTAGCAAAGAGTA
Organism: Trichosurus vulpecula; assembly: GCF_011100635.1. Lineage (NCBI taxonomy): Eukaryota > Metazoa > Chordata > Mammalia > Diprotodontia > Phalangeridae > Trichosurus > Trichosurus vulpecula. The sequence continues at coordinate 254,984,415 of NC_050578.1, forward strand.
AGGCCAGGGCTGCCACCCTATGAATGGGCTGCACCATGAATTGAAGTTTGCATTTTAGCTCTCAGATTTTTACTGTAAATTTGGATGCAAAAAGAAGTAAATAGAATTTTCCTCCCATCTCCAGAGGCACTGGAGGCAGAGTTTTGGCTGCCATTCATATTGACATCATTTAGAAATAATTATAATTTTATTTTTAAACTCTTATTTCTGGATGATATTAGAAATTAACCACTCTGAAGGCAGTGATTTTGCCACTCTGTTTTTATTACAGTTGTGTTGGGGTGGGGGGAATAATTCTTTACACAGTGCCAGTTAATAGGCTTACAGTTAGAGGCATCTATCTTTTAATGCACTCACAGACACACACCCAACTTCTAAACAAAATTGTACAACATCCGTAGAATCTAGCTGATGTAAAGCCATTCGAACGTTTCTCCTTGTGCTAAAAAAATGTTCAGTTTTTCTTTTTATTGTGAAGCTTTAAATCAGGATATACTAGCAAGTATGAGTGTTTGTATTCCGGTGGTGTAGTTGAACCAGACAGCTCTGCGGCATACTGTGTTATTTTTAGACTCTAGGTTGCCATTTTTATCCTTTAAAAATATTCATCAGTGTCTGGGTGACAGACCATCAGTTTTTATAAATGTGTCAGAGACCAGATTTTGTTCTTTGTCTCTTTCTTCTCCAAGCTCTTCCCCCACTTTTTCTCTTTTCCATTCATGATCTGCTCACACAACTGTTTGGAGGGTAGGGCTTTTTTTTTTTTTTGAGGGGGGTGGAAATCAGTTCACATATTAGATACTTCATTTCACAGATCTTCAGCACCTCCCAGTTCATTCATGTTCTCCCATGTATAGCTGCTTACTGTCTGTCACAGGGGAGTCAGGCTACTTCTTAGAGATGGAGGCTTAGAAAATGATTAATTGGGGGGCTATCTTGCTGCTCCCGTTCTGCCTCTGGGCCTCCCTTCTAGTGGGCTCATGTTCTCACTTCTGCCAGCCCTAGGGGTCAGCATTATTTTGCATTGGCAGCTAGCCTGTTGTTTTTGATTGAAATGAAATCCATCTTTTATTTTGATATTCATGAATTCATTCAGAAGTTTTCAAATGCCTTCCTCTTACAGACCCTAAGTGCTTGGCCTGGCGGAAATGCAAACTTTCAATTATCTCATTTTAAATGAGGAATTTAAGGTCCCAAAAGCTTTAATGACTTGGCCAGAGTCTTTTATACTTGGTGTTTTCCAGTTGGGTTCAACTCTTTTTTTGGGGGGGGGAGTTTACAGTCTTACTTTAATTAAACATATATCATTTGCTTAGTTCAGGGGAAAAAGTCAGCACCCTGAACTTCAGAGCAAATACAAACAGAAATTACAAACAGGAAAAAATAACACAAATCAACAGATAGGCTTCTAACTGTCCAACTATAGCAATACATACAGGTACCAGAGGGAGAAGCACCAAAATTTGGGTTTTCAAAGTTGGGGGGTCCCTTAACTGCTACTCAGAGTCTCATCTGGACAAATCACATGAACACTCTTCCAACGAGTGACCCCCAAAGCAAAATGCTAACCTCAGAGTTTACTGTTTCCAATGAAGGAGTCCGTTCAGTCAGAGACTCCTGATTCAAACAAAGGCAAGACTCGATCAAAGGCACCTGATTGCCTTAGTGCTGAGAAGCACTCCAAAAGAAAAGAAAAGCAGCAAAAAGTCCCACTTTGCTTGCCATTACAGGAAGCAATCCTTGTGGAGATGCAGCCTGGCAACTGCTCCTATAGATTCTACAACTACATCTGTTAAAGACTTCAAAAAGAGGACTCTTGCCACCAAAGTCCCTGGCACTGTCAAATGGTTCAGTATCAGAAACTGACTTTTTTTCCAATGGAAAGAAGAATTAAAGAAGAAACATCATCATCCACTTTGCCACCGCACCCGAAGGATCATGAGAACTTGCAACTGAAGCCTCTTATATGTGCTGTCTCCCCCACTAAAATGTAAGCTCCTTGAGGGTCAGGGACATCTTATTTTTATATTTCCTCACTGATAAAATAGGGGCAATATATCCAATTGTGCGTGTGTGTACGTGTGTGTGTGTGTGTGTGTGTGTGGATGCATGCTTTCTTACACACACAATGGGATACAAAAAGAAAAGACAGACAGCTCTTGCTCTCAAAGAGCTCACATTCCAAGGGGGAGACGAATCACACACAATGATTTCAGTTTCAAGTCAAATGGAAAGGTCTCATGATTCCTACAGTGCAGCAACAAAGCACATGATGATGTCTCTTCATTAATGTCATTTCCTTTTTTTAAAAATATTTTTAGTTTTCAGCATTGATTTCCACAAGATTTTGAATTACAGATTTTCTCCCCATTTCTACCCCCCTCCCCACTCCAAAATGGCATATATTCTGATTGCCCTATTCCCCAGTCAGCCCTCCCTTCTGTCACCCCACTCCCCGCCATCCCCTTTTCCCTTACTTTCTTGTAGGGCAAGATAGATTTCTATGCCCCATTGCCTGTATATATTATTTCCCAGTTGCATGCAAAACCAACTTCTTTTTGAACATTTACTTTTAAAACTTTGAGTTCCGAATTCTCTCCCTTCTTCCCTCCCCACCCACCCTCCCTAATAAGGCAAGCAATTCAACACAGGCCACACATGTATCATTATTTAAAAGCCTTCCACAATAATCTTGTTGTGAAAGACTAACTATATTTTGCTCCCTCCTATCCAGTCCCCCTTTATTCAGTTTTCTCCCTTAACCCTGTCCCTTTTCAAAAGTGTTTGCTTTTGATTACCTCCTCCCCCATCTGCCCTCCCTCCTGTTGTCCCCTCTTTTTTATCCTCTTCCTTCTTCTTTCCTGTGGGGTAAGATACCCAATTGAGTGTGTATGTTATTCCCTCCTCAAGTCAAATCCGATGAGAGCAAGATTCACTCATTTCCCCTCACCTGCCCCTCTTCCCTTCCAACGAACTGCTTTTTCAGTTTACCCCATTCTATCTCTCCCTTTCTCCCTCTCTCAATATATTCCTCTCTCATCTTTTAATTTTATTTTTTTTAGATATCATCTCTTCATATTCAACTCACCCTGTGCCCACCTTCTTTCTCTCTCTCTCTCTCTGTCTATATATATATATATATATATATATATATATATATATGTATGTATGGGGGAGGGGTTTGCAGCTCTAGAATTTGTTCAGAGCCATTTTTTATAGGTGTTTGGAGGGACCTGGGGGGGAGCTTAAGCAAGTCCCTGCTTTCCAGTCGCCATCTTGACTCCGCCCCTCAGGTCTAACTCTTGACTCCATGGCCCATAGCACCTTGATGTTGTCCGGAGGTGGGGTGGGAGGCGTGGGGGGAGTTCCTAGCTAAAATTCTGGAGTGGTTTCCCATTTCCTTCTCCAGTGGATTAAGGCAGAAAGCGACTTGCCCAGGTCACACAGCTAGTAAGTCCCTGTGGTCTAATTTGAACTCACACTTTTTTGACTCCAAGCCAAGTGCTCTATCCATTGAGCCACCTAGCTGCCTATTCTAGTAAGGGCCAAAGCCCAAGTCTCCAAGGCCTGTGCTCTTTAGGCCTTTCTCTAGAGCTCACCCTAGGCATGGGGATGAGAGCCACCTAGACAGCACCGAGCAGCACAGTGTGAGCAACATTGTCTTCTGGGAGGTCACGACCAGGATGGGCACTTGGGGAGGAGGTTCTCTTTTGATTCTAATTGGAGAATGGTAGGAACCCAACACCTCACCCTGTCCTTATACAAGCCAGGAGGATGTAATCATGAGCAGGAAAAGCATTTTGCTTCCTATTTCAATAATACATTTTATTGATTTCTTCAGCATAGGGCCCTCTCGCTGTGCCAGGTGCTCTTTCTCTCTGTCTAGGCTAATTTGCACAGCTTTGTAATTCACTTCTTCCTTTAGAGCGCTGTCTGTGGGTGCTTCAAGGAGGGCTCACCCAGCCTAGTGTGACTCCTATGTGATAAAGGATGGCTGATCTATGAGCTGGGATATTGATAGAAGAAAATCATGATTATAAAGAACTCTAGATATAGAATATGTTTTCATAAGCCAGACCATCACCTATTAATATCAGAAACAGGAACCTTCTCAAAATGCTGCTAAGAATGGTGGTCCAAGAGGCAGAGGATGTAGATCCTTCTCCTTGGTCTTCTTCTGAGGAGCTGAATGCCCTATGTCGTCATCTTATTAAGCATTATAGACCTCCATTTCCTCATGTGTGAAAGGAGGAAACTGAACTGGATGAATGTCTCCTAGTTCATGCTGTACAATGGACTGTTGAAATGTAAAAAATGTGTGCTCTAAGCTACTAAATTTAGCAGGATACATGATCTTCAAGGACTCCAGAAAATCTGGTTTGTGATCAATTTGTTGGTTCCCTCCAGTGATCCCCAGGCTTTCCTTGTTTTAATATCCCTTTACTCGGTGCTCAGGGGCAGAGATTTTTTAAGAAATCTACCTTCTCTGTCTATCACCCGCCTCCCACCAGATCTTCTTTCTGCACTTACAGACCTGTTTTCAGCTCTTTTGCTTCTCACCTGTTCCACTCTTGATGAACTGAAGGAGGAGGGGTCCTGGAACCATTAGCTGCACTGAGAGAGGTAGAGGGGCCTGCTCCACGCTCTCAAGCTTTGTGATCTAAGGACCCTTGTATACTCTTAAAAATTGTTGGGGATACCCCAGAGCTTTTGTTTGTGTGCATTATATCTTATCAATGTTTACTGTATTAAAAATTAAAATGTCTTGGTATTACGAAAATAGTTTTGACCTCGTGGACCTCCTGAACCTCAGGATCCCTGGAACACACTGAGAATTGTATTCAAGGAGAGTGGTGGCCAACGTCCCATTTCTTTGCTCTCCTTTCTGCCTTCTCAGAGCCTAGTGCTTTCTTTCCTGGAAAAGAAAGCCAATGGTAGTTGCTAGGGAGGGTGTCAGACATGGAGCATGCAGGGCCAGTTCTTTGTGACTAACGGTCTTCATAGCGGAAGAGCATAGCTCTAGAGAGCTCAAGAAGGAGACAGAGGTGGTGCAGACAGCCCTGCCGCTGAGGTCCAAAGCCTCAGACTAGGGCCCTGCCTCTTCTACCGAGGAAGCTGTGGTCTTGAGTAAGTCATCTTAATTCTTTCCTCATCTGTGAAGTAGAGATAATAATGCCTCTCTCTGCCTTAGGCCTGTTGTGAAGCTCAAAGAAGGTAATAAAGTATACGGTAAATATGTCTTGTACCAATATGAATTTTAATAATGAATAACAGATATAATGATCTTAAGAAGTTCCTGCACTAAAGCCCTATGGGAGCCTTCTCCTGGTGTGGAGGTGACTTCTGCAGATGGAGTCTAGGCTATTGCAGCTTGTACCAAATGAGTCTTGGCCCTGAAGATGATCTGTTGTCCAAGGATCCATCTGGCTACATGTAGAAAGGCTCATTTGCCAGAATGTTAGCCACCCAGATGATGAATCTTTTGGGGCCCCAACAATGCAAAGCATTTAGTCAGGCGTGGCAGGAAGGCAGCCTGCATGGACATCCTGGGTGATGACTTTGCCTCTCTTGTCTCCCCTGTCTCATCTCTGTCCTGATTGTCCCCCCTTCTCAGTCTACTGGCCCATGTCTTACCCCTTAACCATAAGTGTCCTCCAGGGCTCCATCTTGGCTATCTTTTTTCTGTGTCACCTATCTTGATGTTCTCCTCTGCTCCCATGAGTTTGCATATCATCTGTCTGTAGGTGACTTGCAGCTCTGAGGTGGGGAGGGGTAGAGTGGGAAGAGCATGGTTTGGGGATCAGGTAACTTAGGTTTGAATACAGGCCCTTATGATTTGTGTGAGTTTGGACAAGGCCCTTAACTTGCCTGGGTGTTTTTTCTCATTTATAAAATGAGGGGATTGGTTTCAGTGACCTCTTAGATTCCTTCTAGCTCTAAAGCTATGACCCTACAATCTGTGCAGCCAGATATCATTCCTAAGCTCCAGCCCCATATCACCAGCTGTCTGTTGGATACATAACTGGACGTTCGTGGCCATCCCAGGCTTGGTGGGTCCACATTGGAGCTCGTTATCTCTCCTCTCGCCATCCTTCCTCCAAACTTCCCATTTCTGTGGCAAGCAACACCTTAAATTTGCTTTGTATATCGTTCGATAGTACCTCTTGTCTTCCCCATAGAAAGTAAGCCCTTTGAGGGCAAGGGGTTTTGTTGATGTTTTTGTATCCCTAGTACCTGGCATAGTGCCTTCTGTCCAGGGGTAGACATGAGAATTGAAGCTGGAATTACCCTGGTCAGGGGAGTTTTCCCAGTGCAGAATTTCTACTGCCAATGCAGGGTAGCACCTTCTTTGTGACTTAATCTTTTAAATGGTCACCTGCACACTGGGACAGAAAGTGACTTGCCCAGAATTCCACAGTCATGTTATATCAGAGGCAGGACTCCAATTCCCATGTCTTCCTGACTAGAGGATGACTTTCTATAAACTCACTTGGATATCCTATCTTTCATGCTTCCTACAAACATGCTCATGTCTCCCCCCACTCAAAAAACCCTCACTTGATCCTTCCATCCCTACTAACTAGCATCCTCTCTGTCATCTTTTCTTTGTGGCGGAACTCCTTGAGAAGGCTGTCTGCAATAGATGCCTCCACTTTCTTTCCTCTCACTTTCTTCTTCCAATTTAGCTTCCAGCCTCATAATTCCATTGAAACTGCTGTCTCCAAAGTTAGCAGCGATCTCCTGATTGCCAGATGCAATGGCCTTTTTTCTCAGTATTCATTTTTTCTTAACCTCTCTGCAGTCTGACACTGTTGATCACCCTCTCCTCCTTGACACTCTCATCTCTAGGTTTTTGGAACACTACAGTCTCCTGGTTCTCCTTTTACTTATTTGACCTATTTCATTCTCTTTTGTTGGATCCTCATCCGCACCACTATCCCTAATGGTAGATCTTACGTAGGGTTGTGTCCTGGGCACTCTTTTCTTCTCCCTTTAGGTGACTTGAGTTGGTGAATTCATCAACTCTCATGGATTTACTTATCACTTCTGTACTGACAATTCTCAAATTCATTTATCTTGCTCTAACCAATTTGGTGACCTCCAATCTTGCATTTCCACCTGCATTTCAGACATCTCAAACTGGATGCCCTGTAGACATCTTCAACTCAATATATCCAAAACTAAACTAATTTCTTTTCCCCTAAATCCTCCCCACTTTCTATTTCCTCTCTTCCTTATCGTTGTTGAGGGCAACATCATCCTTCATCCTTCCAGTCTCTTAGGCTGGTAACCTTGGTGTCATCCTCAACTCTTCACTACCACCCCACTATGTTCAATTTATTGCCAAGGCCTATTGATTTCACCTTTCCAGAATCTTGAGTATGCCCCCTTCTTTCTTTTGATACTGCCAGCACCCTGATGCAGGCCCTTATTGCCTCACGTCTGGACTGTAGTAATAGCCTGCTGGTGGGTCTGCCTGCCTCATCTCTCCCCGCTTGAATTCATCCTCCAGCCACCAAAATGATTTTCCTGAAGTGCAGGTCCTTCCAAGTTGACCGTATCTCCCCGCTCAATAAATTTCAGTGACTCCTCGTTGGCATTCAGAACCCTTCGTAATCTAGACCCCTCTTACCTTTGCCATCTTCTTACACTCCTCACCATGTACTCTTTGAGCCTGTGACACTGGCTGTCTTGTTCCATGACTGAGATGGCTCTGGCTGTCTTCCATTCCTGGAATGCTCTCCCTCCTTGTCTCTACTTCCTGGCTTTTCCCTGGCTTCCTTCAAGTCCCAACTAAAATCCCATCTTCTGCTACAAGACTTTCCCAACCCCTCCTAATTCAAGTGCCTTCCCTCTCTTATTTATTTTCCATTTATCTTGTATAAAGCTTATATATGTTTGCTTATTGTCTCCCCTGTTAGATTGTGAGGTCCTTGAAGGCAGGAACTGTCCTTTGCCTCTTTTTGTGCCATTAGCACAGTGTTTGGTACATAGTAGGTGCTTAATAAATGTTTGTTGATTGAGAATAATGTTATAACTCCCATACAAGAGCATGGCTAATTCATTAGAATGGACACAATGGCTGCGTCCCCATCAAACCTGGGGCATGGGCCGCAGACAGAGGCTGAACAGTGAGCATCATGTTATTGTTCATTATCAGCTTATATGTTTACGGAGCACCGTTAGTCTTCTGGGGAGGGAAGGTGCTTCTGAACTTAAAGCTAGCAGACGGCATCCGCTCTCTCAGCTTTCCTGAGGTAAGCAGAAGTCTGCGTAAATAGCCTTGCCTACTCCATCCCTCCTCAGAGCCCTTTCCCAGATGGTGCTTTTAAAAGAGCTTCCATTTGGAAAGGTTGTCAAAACTTTCAACAAGAAATCAACTTAAACTGGCTTGCTTTTGTGTCTGCAGTGGTTCTGCACACAGGGCATTCATTAGGTAATGGAAGTGAGGGGTTGTTTGTTGAAATGAGCTGACTTTATTGCTGTCTTCCTGCCCTTTGGTAAACAAAGATCTACTACTGACTGTCCATTTGTTTATCATCATCATCAACAAGCATTTATTAGGTTCTTAAGATGTGCCAGGCTCTGTGCTGAGCGCCGGATTTACAAAGGAAGGCAAAAACAGTCTTGGCCCTCAAGGAACTCACCTTCTAACGGAATAGACTGTGTGAAAGTAGCAGTTCTATACAAGATTTCTGCTGAGTAGGTGGAAGGGAATCTCAGAGGGGACTGGGAAAGGCCTCCTCCAGACAGCTGGATCTGAGCTGAGTCCTGGAGGGAGCCAGGGAGGCTGAGAGGCACCAGGGAAGGAGGCACATCACTCTGGGCATGAGAGCCAGCCAGTGCAAAAACATGTGGCCGGTAGATGGGCTAGGCCCGTGCAGTTGGATTGTGGGGTATATTCAGGGGAGTAAAGGTAGGAAAGTGGCTAGGTTATAAAGAGCATCAAATGCCAGACAGAGGAGTTTATATTTGCTGGTAATAGAGAGCCACTAAAGTCTTTGAGCAAGTGGAGGAAGGGACCATAGTCAGAATTGCCTGGGCTTTCTAAAAATCACCCTGGCATCCGAGTGGAGGAGGATGGATTGGAAGGGGAAGAGACACAATGAGGGCATGAACTGGGGTGGCAACTATGTGAACAAGAAATGTTATGAAGGTAGGAGTGATAAGCTTTGGTAACAGATTAGATATATGGAGCACCAGAACTTGAGAATGGCATAGAAGTTATAGGCCTGGGTGACTGGGAAGAAGTCATCGGGAGTAATAAGAGATTTTTAGGGGAAAGATGATGAGGTCTGGTTTGGATACATTCAATTTGAGTCACCTGTAGAACAGCCAATTCCAGATGTCCAAAAGACAGTTATTGACGTCAGCTTGGATCTTCAAAGAGAAACCAGGTTAATGTATAGATCTGGGAATTATCTGCATAGAGATAATTGAAGTCATGGGAACTGATGAGATTCTCCAGATGAGATAATGACTTTTCACTATAAGAGGCAACCTAAGAAGGAGCCTTGGAAGACATCTTGACACCTAGTAGGTGTGACGTGGATGAAGAACTATCAAAGGAGATTGAGGAGAGGGGTCAGATAGGCAGGAGAAGAATCTGGAGAGAGCACTGTCATGAAAACCTGAGGGTGAAAGAGTGTCTGGGAGGAGATGATCAACAGTATCAAAAGGCTGCAGAGGCCAAGAAGGATGAGGTCTGAGAAGAAGCCCTTGGATTTGGTAATTTGATGGATGAGAATGCCAAGGCCAAGTTATAGAGTGAGCTGCCTCTGGTCCTACAGTCATGTAGAGAAAGACCTTGTTTGGACTAGAGCTAAGATCTGATTCGATCTAGGCTTGTTCCTGCCACGTGATGTTTGAGGTGTGGGGAATAGCACAGGTATAGGATCTGGCAAATCATGTTTAGTGATGCCTAGAAGATTGTCTTGACTGCAGCAAAAAGGAAGTTCAAGAAGACTTGGGGGGGGGGGGAATAGAAGAAGCTGCTGGTAAAGGACCTTGGTTACCAGATGGGGGAGTTGATAAGCCTGGGGTTGTACTTGAGCTGAGTCTTGAAGGAAGTTAAGGATTTTAAGAAGAGAGTGAAACAGGAATGCCTTCCAGGCGTGGAGGGGCTTGGAGTTGGGAGGTAGAATGAATAGTGAATACTGTGATTGACAGAGAACCGCAGGTAGGCCTGTTTGCCTAGACTGGAAAATGGATGAAGGGAAGTAATGGCTTTAAGCCTGAAAAGCCAGGCTAGAAGCCAGGTTGGAAGAGCTCATTATTCCGGCTGCATTTTTCCCTGACTCATGCTTCTTTTCTGCTACAACTTCTAGATATTTCTGTCCTTGTAGCTGAGTCATCTCTGGTTGTCCTCTTTCTGTTGGCTGGTGGAGTACTCTCAATATTATTACCTCCTGATTTGATTCATCCTAGTAAACTGGAAATTTGGTGCTCAGCGTTCTCGGGCCTTTGAATTGCTTTGCTTAGATGTGTTTTGCGTGGGGTGTGAGGTGAGCACCTTCACCATTTGTGAAGGGATGTGGTATTTGCCTGTAGACCATTTCCAACTTAGAAATGGATTATTTCAAAAGTTCATTTCTAAGTCAGGTGTTTGGAATTCAGCGAACTTTTATCCATAAGAACGCTGTGATATGGTGGCTAGGTTTCTAGGCCACATGATAGGACCCTATTTAATTGGTAATGTAGCTAAACTCTGGTATTAATAGTGCTAATCTTGGTTCTGGGATCAGGTGGTTGAAATATTTAATACAGGAGGAGGAAAGTGTGGAAGGAGAGGTTTTCACCCCTTTCCTGGGTATTGGAATGGCCTTAGATGAACTCCCTCTTCTAGTTCCATTTCTCTTTCTGTATCTCTCTCCTCAGGCCCTTACAAGGATACCCTCCTCCTCTGCCCTCTCCTCCCTCCCCATCAAAATGTCCATTTTCTTAGTCATTTAACTAGAGAAAAGCAATCTTGTTGAACTAATTCACATTAATATGTGAATGACTGATAGCTCCCCCTCCTCCCCCTAGCCTTCCCAGAAGAATTTACATTTTTTAAATGCAGAGACTTCTTAACCCAAATGACTCTGTCTGGTACAAACTCGGGTAAGAGACACAAAGCAGCATGACAGAGATGCCAGATGGTGTGGGGGAAGGTGGTTTGGGCTGGCTACAGGCACTGCCTGTCCACGAAGATGGCCCTGCCTGGAAATCTGCCCCCTTAGGATTGCCTTCCGTGAGCTCATCCAGATTGTCACCGCTTCTTTTCCTTTGGAACCTGTAGGTGTTCGTAGTGACTCTGAGGGGCACACTCGTGTTGGGACTTGTTCTTTGGATGTGTGACTCATTTATAAGTTGTATATATACCACTTGTATATATGTATGCGTGTGTATATGTTATATTTCTGATGGCAAAGTCTGAAAAGAAAAGATGGCATTCCTGGCACTTCATAGTCCATTTCTGAAGAGATCATTTTCTTTCCCAGCAAAATGACTTCCATTTCAATGTGATTGGGACTGCAGGTCATACTGATCTTTTCCTCCTTTGCACCACTGTCTCTGTTTTGCTTTAATAAAAATGCAGGAAGTTGCTGCTGTCTTATTAATTTGCACTACGCATGCTTATCTTCTTTGTTCTTTGTTCGATATGAGCTGGCATGTGTTGGCCTGCGTTAGCATTCACTCTTTGGGACTTCAGTGGTTTCTAAATTCGGCATTGCTCAGCCGGTGCCCTGTTTGCTGGAATCAATTGGGACTGCTATTTTTAGCAACAAAAGGGAATTGAAATACCAATTTTCTTTCCATGCAATAGATCCCCAAGAGGAATACTGATGCAAGCTCTCTGTCATTCCCTATTCTCCCCCTCCCCACAAGCAGTCAGACGAGAGGCAGCTGTCACGGTTTGCGGCAGTATTAATCTTTAATCAATCGAGTGTTTTCAGCATTCAGGTGTTCAGGGAAAAAAAGGATCCCAAGGAGGACCTGCCTGGAATAAGTGAGCACTGGTGCATGGGCTTTGCAGTCAGGATTTGGTGGGGGAACGACAGGGAAGAGAGACAGAGGAGCTAAAAATAGTGTGTTTGCTTCCAGTGTTCCTCCAGTCTATTTTTGATGTTTGATTTTGATAAGGTTGATTGGGTTCTTGCTAAAAATATCTGTTCCTAGCAAGTTGAGGACAAAGAGTAGAATATTTTTAACCTACACAAACTAAAATATTTTTATTGACTACAAAAAAATCTGGAAACTAGGCATTGGTCAGTTGCCAATATTTTATATAATCTCTAACAAACAGGACACTTCTGGGTGTTAAATAAGGATCGTCTTTATACTTGCCAGGTTCAGTCTTCTCAAAGACTTGCATATTTTAGATTGTGGTTTTGTGTGCCAGAATATTTCTCTCATTATCTTTTCTCTTTTCTCCGTCTACCTGGATTCCGTTCATCATACATTAATACAGTATGTATTATCTTCAACACCTCTCGAGTGGAGTTATGGGTACTAATGGTGATAGCTAGATTTTTGTTCTTTTATCTTCCTTGTTGAGAAGGACCTTAACTCATCTCTTTTTCTGTATCAAGATAGAACCGTTCCCATAACCATTGAGTGAATTGGTGGAAGCCAGTACGAGCGTGGAGGAGAGTAGACTGTGCCTAGCTTGATAATGCAGTCTTTGGCTTTTCACAAAGCCAAAATAGTCAAAGTTCCCTTTGCCTCTGGGGCTGAAAACTAATTCGTGGGCTAGTTCACTTCACACCCACCCTGGAACATGATAATGAAGCAACTCTCTAGCAATAAAAATCATTTCTTTTGGTCACAGAGTCCCAGCATCCTTTGAAAATTTATCTATAGACTCAGCATGTACTGAGGCAGACTTCATTTTCTACTAATTATATTTCCTGGGAAGTTGTTTATTTCAGTGTTGAAAAAGGCAAGGGAGAATAATTGATTGCACATAGTAGGTGCTTACTAAGTATCTGTTGAGTGACTGGTGGATTGCCATCATGTTTCTCTTCTGGCCATGGCGTAGCCCCATTTACACTTTCTGCCTTAGAAAACCAGTAAGAAAACTGGGAACAATAAGACTCAGGTCCTTTCTTGACAAGGATATTTTCACTCAGCAACAGAATCACTTCTTGGGTGCCCTCTACATGTGAAATGTCATATTAAATATGACTGTCCTTGTGGTTGAGAAATTTACAGTCTGGTTGAGAATATAGATCACATACAGTCTGTGAAAAAGACAGTGCTTACCAAGAAATGTCCGGCTTTGAATAATGGCAGAGGACAGTGAGTCACAGGGAATGCTGAGAAAGGTGTCATCAGAGTGAAATGAGAGTGTTAGGGATGACAGGAACAGAATCTTGAGCTGATTTTTAAAGGAGGGGGACCTAACTTGAATCTTGGGGAGGAGAAAGGTCAGAAAACAAAACAGCCCCACAGTGGAATAGAGAACCAGCTGTGTAGGGGTTGGCTTGACAGCTAGACTTTGCTTGGCTAGAGAAGAAGTCTTTGTAGGGTGGTCATGAGAAATAAGGTGAGTGATAGAATGGTGGACCTGTGGATTGACAGCATTGAAGGACCTATTTAATTTCACATAGTATTTGAAGGCTCACACAGTGCTTTTCCCACAATAGTCCTGTAAGGTAGGTGGGACGGGTTGGGTCATATTCACTTTACAGAGGAGGAAACCAAGTCTCATAGAAGCTAAGTAACTTATCTACAGTCTCACAGCCAGTAATTGTTAGAACTGGGATTCAAACCCGGGTTACTTGATTCTGAGTGTTAAAGTACTGTTTCCAATACCCTCCTTTGCCTTTGGAGGCTTCTTACCAGGACAATAGCCCATTGAAAATGTTGAGTGAAGAACATTTTTCTTGGCTGTGTGTAGGATATGTTGAGTGAAGAGACATTGGAGACAAGGACACCAGCTGGTTATTGGACTAAACCATGTATGGAGTGGTAAAGACTTGGCCATTTTGTAACTCAGATGGATAATGAAAGTAAACATCCTCAATATAGGGACTGTTTTGCATTTGTCATATCCCCAGTGCCTTTTGTGGTGCCTTGTTTCTAGCAGTCATTTAATAAATGTTTATTGGATGCTTAACTCACCAGGTTATTTTGAGGAAAGTGATGTATAAACCTAAAACAGTATGTAAATATGAGTTGTTATTGGATGGCCACTAATTCTCAGTGAGGTACCTCAGGTAGTTGTGGGCCAGGCACTGTTCTGAAGTATTGGGAATACAAAGATAGGCCAAAAAACATGGTTCCTGCCCTCGGGGCGCTCACATTCTAATGGAGGAGGCTACATGCAAATAACTGTCTACATATAAGTTAGAGATGGTGTTGAAAGGTATGGAATGGTATGTAAATAGAAGGAATGGAATTTTGGATATGTCTTGTTACTAAGATGCAAATGTGTGGAAAGCCTGGATTGGTAGTCATAATAACTGGGCTTTAGCCTCTACTCTCCCATTAGTTCTTAAGAAATTGGACAGGTCATCCCCCTGCTCTGGGCACATTGCTTTAACCGTAAAATGAGGTTCTTGGGATGTTTGGATCCATCAACTACCTTTCATTTAGAAAATTATGATTCTTGGAAATATTTTTGTTTTGGGGATTGTCATTACTCTTTCTTTAATGTGTGTAGTGTTGTTCCTTGGTTATAGAATGGTGGCAGGGGGGTGGGGGGTGGGCAGGCAGGCACAGAGTGCTGAACTGTCAGGAATGCTTCAATCCAGATCCTTCCTCTGATGTTTACTAGCTGGGTCAAGTCTCTGAGCTTCAGGTAACCCTCCAAGACTATCTTGTTGTAAATCGTTACTTAGCTTGTCAAATCACCTCTGTAATTCAGGGTCTTTTTAATCCAGAGAATAGTTGCAACTCTTGAATCTTATTATTATTCAGCAGGGATATACATGAAGCTGGCAAGAGATCCCCAAAGTTGTTCCAGCTACTTGGATTTTATCATTTAGATGCTGCCCTAATTTATTTTTCTTAAAAAACAAACAAACCAAAAAAGCAGACACTCAGCAGAGCCTAAGCAGGATCACCAATAGTGTTGACTTCCTAGCATAATGAAACTATCCTTGTTTCTTGTTACAGGTTCCATTGCTGTGGATAACTCTTGGATACATAAATGTGATGACACTGGACTCGTTTAATCAGAGAGTCTGTTGTGGGAGGGCCCTTAGAGAACATCTCATCCATCATCCTTATTTTGTAGGAAAATATGGCTCAGAGAAATTAAGTGACTTGCTGCAGATCACACAGCTAGCTAGTTAGTGACTGATGCAGGCTTTCAAGCTAGGTGTTCTGAAGGCCTGTTCCAGTGCACTTCACACTGCTTTGCTCCAGCTGAAGCCTCTTCGCTGGAAGAAGTAAAAAATTGGGACCAGGAATGGAAAAATGTGTGTTATGTTGTTTATTGATTCCAGGTTACACATGGGGATTCATAGTCTTGGAAGGGATTCCGAGGTCATACTTCATATAGTAAGAGACCTATAGAAAGAGAGGTCTGAATTTACAGTTGCATGAGAAAAGTGACTAAGCTGTCACACTCTTTGACCCAATGGTCCTATCACTGGGTATTTATTACTCCCAAGAAGGTCAAAAACAAAGGGGCAGTCCCATATACTAAAAAATGTATAGCAGCATTTTGTGTAGTAGGCAAGAACTGAAAATAAAGTGGGTGCTCATTGATTGGGGAAAGGCTGAGGAAGTGTTGTGGTTTCTTATCTAATCATAGTTTTTTGTTATTCCTCTGCCTTTAGAACCCTTAGTCCTGTTTTTCATCCTCACTGAGATGTCTAGTCTGTTTACCCCTCACTTCTTGCCCTGGCTGTTGCTCTTGTTCTGTCTACAACTCTGCACCCTTCTCCCTTCTGTATCCAAACTCCTTGGTGAACCAGTTCAGCTCTCTTCTATCCTCTACATTTCAGTGCCTTGTTTCATTATCTTACTGCTGATCACTCCTTGCCAAGACTCAGCCATGAATTACACCCACCATCTGCTGTTTTTACACATCTTCTCATGCTGCTGAACAAAACTGGAGAAAATTACTGATTGGGTCCACGACAAATTTATATTCTGTAGTGTCTACTGGGCTCCCTCTACAGCAAGGGGATACTTTTTATACACACATCCACTCACTCCACCCCATTTCCCTACCCTTGGTCCCAATTGATTCACCATCCTAGTCATCACCACTGCTTCTCCAAACCTTTATCCCTCCTCAGATCTCTCCTATCATTCCTTCTCCCTACCTTCAGCTGAGAACCTTGCCTCCTACTTTACTAAAAGAAACTGAGGCCATTTACTAAGATCTTTCTCTTCTCCTCCCCTTGTTTCATGTCAGTCAGGTATCTACCCCTCCTCTCTCTTTGTCTCCTGTCTCACATGAAGAGGTGGTTTTTCTTGCCAACTCTGTGTGTATTCCTGATTCCATTCTGTCTTGTCTTCTCCAGCTGGTTGTTTCCTCCATCATTCCCATGTTCTCACTAATCTTTAATCAATTTCTCCATGTTCATTGGAGGCTTACAAATATACCCATGTCTCTCCTATCCTTAAAAACCCCATGTGATCCATCAATTCCTGCTTGCTATCATTCTAAATCTATCCTCCCTTCCTTGAGAAAGCCAGCTTCAGTTGCTGCCTTTGCTGCCTCCCATCTCAGTCTCTTCTAACTGTCGTAATTAGGCTTTCAACCTCATCATTCAAATAAAACTGTTTTCTCCGAAGTTATCAATGGTCTCTTGATTGCCAAATCCAATTGCTTTTGTCTCAGTTCTCATCCTGCTTGACCTCTTTGCAGCCATTGCCAATATTAATCACTGTCTTCTCTTGGTTTTCATGACACTGCTCTCTCCTGGTTCTCCTACCTGTTTTACTGCTCTTTCCCAGTCTCTTTTGCTGGATCTTCATTCAAGTTATTCCTGCTAATGGTGAGTGTCCCTTAAGACTGTCCTGGCCTACCTTTTCTTCTTTCTCTACTGTCTTACTGGTTGAGATGTACTAGATGCTACATTAGCTCCTGTGGATTCAACTATCATGTCTGTGCAGATGATTCTCAGATCTATTTATCTAACCTCTCCTGAGCTCTTGTCCTTTGTCACCAAATTCCTTTTGGGCATCTCAAATTGGATGTCCCATTGGTATCTCAAATTTACTGTCTCCCAAACTGAACTTAATATCTTCTTCTGGCTTCCCCAATTCCCCTCAGCCTTACTTTCCTATTACTGTTGAGGGAACCACCAGCCTCCCCATCACTGCAGCTCATTACCCAGGGGTCATCCTCAACCCTTCCTGCTTTTCCACGAACAAGATATGCCATCTCTGGGGTTTTCTCTGGCTGCCCTTCATGCCTGGAATGCTCTCCTGCCTTATCTCTGCCTCTTGGCTTCCCTGCCTTCCTTCAGTTAAAATCTCATCTTCTTTTAGAAGCCTGGCCCACATCTTCTGACTTAATTCTAGTGCCTTCCTGCTCTTCTTTTCTGTTTATCCCCTGTATAGCTTGTTTACACATATTCATTAGCTTGTTGGTGCCCTCGTTAGATTGTGAGGTCCTTAAGGGTAGAGACTGTCTTTTGCCTCTTTATATCCTGGTACATAGTAGGCACTTAATAAGTGCTTATTGATTAACTGACTTTCTCACACCCTCTTCAGTCCCTTTCCAAGTCCTGTTAAGGTAGTCTTCCTACCTTTCCAACCTCTCTCATTTTCTCCTCTGACATAGCTGCCCATCCTGGTGCTACTTCAGTCTGTCCTCCACTCAGCTGTCAAAGTGATTTTCCTTTGGCCCGTCATCCCCCTGCTCTATCAAGTCCAGTGCTGTCTGTTAGCTGTAGCAAGTAGAAAACTTGTAGGAACTGATTCAGAATGATTTAAGTAGAGCCAAGATGATAATGTGTACAAGGACCTAAAACATATAGGAAACGCCACTAAAAGACAGCAGAACTGAGAAGGAAGCATGTTTCTCTCCTTTTGGTGAAGAGCTGCTGGAACCCAGGTGCCAAATGGAGCCTAAGGTGTCAGGCAGGGTCAATGGGCTGGCTAATGCTGCTTATCTCTATTTGACTACAAGGGAGTGTTCTACCATTTTGAAGCAAAGTAAGGGCGGGTAAATGACTAATAAATTAGTACTGGCTCATCTTCTCCAATTTTTGATAGAACTAAATGAAATTAGATACTTGGGTGTCAAGGTTATAGCGCTCATAGAAACAGTAGTTCTAGAGGCTAACAGCTATTGAGTATCAACTATGGAATTTGTTATGCTGTCCTACTAAGTTTTGGTCATTTGAACTTAGGTCCGGTTCACAGTAGGGAGAGATCATAGTATTTAGAACTTGAAGACACTAGAAATCATATATACTTTATTTTTTTTAAGGCTCAGGAAGCTAAATGACTTTTCCAGGGTCACACAGGTAGTATGTAGAAGAACTGGGATTCAAACCCTTCCCCTCAACTTCTGATCCAGTAGTCTTTCCTCTACAAGGAATTTTGACCTTGTAAACAGTTTACAAGGTAGACAGTGTCTCAGTTTCCAAACAGCATGGTTTTGTATCCTTAGACACTGTAGTACCAGGGGATATATGATAGATCATAGGACCTGTAGAACCGGAAGGTACATTAGAAATCATCATGTATGCACAGAGGGTAGAAATGACTCACCCTAGGTCATACAGAGATGGAATTTGAATGTAGGTCTTTTGACTCTGCTGCCTGTCATCCTTATGGCATATGCCACAATTATCTTCTAAGTACTAAGGTAAAATAAGAAATATTAGGCAGTTAACTTTTAAAATGGCATGCCCTGTGACCATTGACTGTGTCCTTAAAAGTAGTGAATGTTATTTGTTGACAGATGTCATCACTCTCTGTTTAAAGCAAATAAAGTGACTTATTTTTGCTCATTGGGATGTTTGATTTCATCATTGGCACAAGCTCCAGTTTTAGTGAATAACTTGATGCTGGTTGTGTGTCAGAGAAGGGGCAGCTTCATTCACGTGACTGTAAAGTAGCTGGTGAATTGTCATTTCCTCAGTGATAGGAAAGTGATGCTCCCTGGTCCCCAGTAGCCATTATTATTCCATGCCATTAGAAGTCATGCTCATTGTAACACAGCAAGAGCCAGACTGGAAGGATGGCTGAAAAAAGCCAGTTGTATTTCAGATGTTATTTTTGTGATTGTATTACCGTAAAATACTTTTTGATCCCTTTAAGATTTTTCTGAAAATGTATTCATTTGACTTGTTCTGCTTGGCTCCAGAGGGCAGAAGTGAGAACCATTGCATAGAGGGAAATTTATACTTGATATAAGGGAAAAATTCCTAATGTTTAAACTAAGGGATGCTTACTTTTTTGGAGTGTTATCAAGGAGATGTTTGTTCCCTTACAGGTTGGTTGAGAGGGCCTTGGAAGTCCCTTTCAACTTGGAAATTCTGACATTCTTTAATCTGGTGAAGTAGAATTTAAGTGACATTAGATTCAGTTTTGAGGAGCACAAGTAGCAGGATTTGGAAAAGTGACTTTATTGTTTAGGTCCTGGAAAATATTTGGATTGAAGTTTACAGGTGGTGAAAAATAAAATTATTTCTCTAACATTTATTGACTGCAAACAACACACTATGCGCTGAGTATGACATTGTGTCCCCAGGGTTTTAGTGCATATGCTCATAAGAAATTGTATTAGACTGCAGTGTATTCCCCATAATGCCAAACACATAGTAGGGACGCTAAATACGTTTATTTGACTTGAAATTGATGGCCAGCAGAAGAAGAGAATTTGTTCTGCGGGAGGGCTTTCTGAATAATTTTGTTTCGTGTTTTGCTTTTAACTTAGGAAGTTTGATATTGTACCCTTGGTCCCTGTTCACAGCAATCTGATTCTAGAGGTTTTACACAATTTGTTGGAGCTTGTAAATATCTTGAGAACCACCTCTGCCCATCAGGGGCATTTTACTACCTCTAGATCTGATCTAGACTGGAGGTGTCAAGGCTGTTTTTAGGCTCAAGGTCAAGAAAACTGGCTTACAACCATTTGAAACAGGCAATTTTAAATGTACAAAAGGAATAGTGTTCTTTAAAGATAATGAAGTTGAAAAATTCCATCTTCACTGCACCTCTACATTTAAATACCATAATCTAGAATTGGGAAACCTAGACTTACTAACAGTCCACCCATCTCATTTATGACTAATAGTACTTAAATCTAGAGTTTTGGTCAAAGACTGTATGTTCTTAGAGCGACTTTTGGCCGTGTCATCTTGAGAGATAGTACTCATAAGAGCTCTGGACTTAGTACCTGAGTCCCAAGGCCTGGATTCAAACTGCAGCCTTCCCACTTACTTCCCAAACAAGCCACTTAATCATTCTCAGCTTCAGTTTCCTCACCTGTGTGAGGGTAATAATTATTAAGTACTTGGCAGAAATGTTGTGAGTGTCCATTGAGATAACATACACACGTTTATAGACTTTAATGTGCCTTATGATCTTGAGCTATTATTAGTACGACCTAGGAAGAAAAAATGTGAATAGGCAAGTATGTGGCAGGTAAGCTTCAGCATAGGCACATGTATATAAAATACATACTTAGGGAAAGGTAATCCAAGCTTAATTTATAGGATGATCATCTCTGAGCTATCAGTTTACCCAGAATAGAGCCCAGCATATTGTCCTGGTCACAAAAGCCAGTGAGCATCAGCAAGAAGAGCTTTAGAAACCAAATAGAAAATTTTTATTCTCCCGATATGGGTAACTATG
Source organism: Trichosurus vulpecula (assembly GCF_011100635.1). NCBI lineage: Eukaryota > Metazoa > Chordata > Mammalia > Diprotodontia > Phalangeridae > Trichosurus > Trichosurus vulpecula. The sequence continues at coordinate 255,005,175 of NC_050578.1, forward strand.
CACGATACTGCCATGGGTGCCATCTTGTTCTGCTCAGAGTACTTTAAAAAAGACAGCTTTAACGAGGTCCAGAAAAAAAGGAATCATTTTTCGATCAGAAGAATAGAGAAACTCCCATATAAGCAGATAGATTTTATAAAATTAGGGAAAGAGAAGGCAGCTCCTGGGAAACTGTTTTTAGGGGTGTTTCTGTTTTGTTTTTAGTGCCACTTCATAGTCGACTTAATGGAGCTGAGAGGATCTAGTGAAATCACCTGGCTCCCAAATGAAGCCTGCTGTTCTTGAGTCATTTTTCAGTTGTGCCTCACTCTTCCTGATCCCTTTTTGGGTTTTCTTGGCAAAGATACGGGAGGGCTTTGCCATTTCCTTCTTCAGTTCATTTTACACATGAGGAACTGAGTCAAACAGGGTTAAGTGACTTGCCCAGGGTCACACAGCTAGTAAGTGTCTGAGGATGGATTTGAACTCAGGTTTTGATGGGATATTGTTTGTCTTATTTTGGAATCCTGGATCAGGACATCCCTGGAACTTTAGGAGGCAGTTTGATGAGAAAGTGAAGCAATATTGCTTTGCACAGGGGCAGATGAACTTCCAGAGTATAAAGAGGCAGAAGAAGAGTTCTCAGTGTGTGTACAGTAATTTTAAGGAAGTTTTGTACTTCTGGCCCTTCCCAACAAATATCTCCCCACAGAATTAAAATGCCCTGGTAGATACCTAGTATTTGTCTTTTTTTCTGCTGAGATACGTACATGTTCTATCCTCCATTATTAGACTGTATGCTCCCTGAGGACAAGGATTCTTTTTGGCGTTCCCACCGCTTAGCACAGTGCTCAGCACATAACAAACATTTAATAAATGCCTGCTGATCTATGGATTGATTGTAACAAAGAAATAACTTAAGCTAAATCATCTGCCAGTGTATACGATGATTCATATCTATAGTTGTTCCCTGTCTCTCTAAGGAAGTACGTTAGCTATTCTCTGGAGTTTTTATTTATATATTTGTAATTATCATGTATATTATTCTCCTGACACTGCTTTCTTTGACCTATATTGGTTCCTGGGGCAGCTAGATAGCACAGCTGATAGTCAGGGAGACTCATCTTCCTGAGTTCAAATGTGACCACAGACACTTACATAGCTTTGGTGACTCTGGGCAAGTCACTGAACCAAAACACTGTTTGCCTCAGTTCCTCATTTGTAAAACGAGCTAGAGAAGAAAATGGCAAACCATTCCAGCATCTTTGCCAAGAAAACCCCAGATAGGGTCATGAAGCGTTGGACCTGACTGAAATGACCGAACAGTAGAAGTCTTTTTATATTTCTCTGAATTACATTACATTCATTTACCACAGTTTTTTTCAACCATTCCCCCAGTTGATGGGTATTCAGTTTGTTTCCAGTTTTCTTCTACCACAAAAGTTCCAATATATTTTGGTACAAACAAGAACTTTCTTCCTGTCTTTGACTTCCTAGAGGTATATGTGCCCCATAGTGGGATCACTGAGTCTGAGGCGATGGACAGTTTAATGACTTTTCTTAAATAATTCCAAATTGCTTTCAGAATGGTTAGACCAGTTCTCAGGTCTATCAGCAATGTATTAGTGTGCCTCTCTCCCTTCCAACAATGACATTCGTCTTTTCTCATCTTGGTCAATTTGAGGGGGTGTGAGTTAGATGATAGTTTTAAACAGGAAGTTTGGGAATTCATTCTTAACCTTTTAAAGTTTAAAGTCTTGAAGGGTAACCTTGTCCTTTCATAAAACAAATTTTGGTGCTGCTTGTTTTAGAGGCAAAATACTAGGCTGGAGGATGAGCTCAAGGCCTATTCTTACGGTATTTCTGCCTGAGTGGCTAGAAGATTTTAGTTTATAAAAGGAGTAGGATTTTGTGTAAAGGAAGTCAAACATATTTTACTTTTTTCAGTACTGTTTCTGTGAGTTAGACATTAAAACCTTTTTCTTTATCTTTTTTTCTCTTTTCAGTTGTTACAGGGAGTACTGATGGAATTGGAAAATCATATGCAGAAGAGGTAAGCCTTCATTTTATTAATTTAGTTTTTAAAAATAATTTTTATTCACTTAATTTTTTATTTAGGATGTAAATGCACCCCCCCGCCCCAATTTCTTAGTACTTAGCAGAACACAAAACCATGAGTCTACATTTCATATTGCTTGCTTTTTTAAAAAGTACATTAAAAATTCCATATGTTACTTTTAAAGCTGTCCTCCTATATGCTTCCTTCTGAACTTCCTTCTCTTCTTTACTGTACATTTAAAAAATGTTTCAGTGGCTCTCTTTTTCTTTTTTGACACTACTAATTGCCCTCCCCCTCTCCCCCCAGCAGTTGAAAATAGAGGAAATAGAATCCTTTTAACAAATACACATAGACAAAAGAAATCCACAAAGCACCGTGTTGGAAAACGTGTGCCTCTTTCTGCATCTTGACTCTATCACTTCTCTGTCAGGAAATGAGTAACATGCTTTATCAGCCATCTTTGAGAGCCATGGTTGGTCATGGCTTTGCTCAGAATGCTTAGGTCTTTTAAAGTTGTTTTTACAGTCTTGTTGTCACTCTCTACATTGTTTTCTGGTTTCCTGTACTTCCCTCTTCATCAGTTCATACTTCACAGGATTCCTTTTCATGGAGATTCTACCCTTGACTGGCCTCTCTCCTTCTCTGATCCTAAATTTTTACCTTGCTAAGGTTTATACCACTTGTTGTGCGCCAGTCACCTGTGGCAATAAGCAGCAGCCTATTTATGCCCCGCCCCCTCCCCGCGTGTCTTTCCATTGACTTTTGCCTCACTGGCAGTTTGTATTACTTGGAGGTTATGGATGTTGTTCCAGGATTCATGGCCATATAGCATCACTAGAAGAATATTGGTGTTGAAAAGGTGAGTTTCCCTGAAACACTACAGCCCATTCTTATTGTTCATCTGCAACGTCTGTCCAAGGTATATAGACTGATAAGTTAGTGGGCTGACCATCTAAGTATATATCCCAGTTTGAGCAGTCAATATTCTCCATTCTGTGTATTGTTAGGCCGGATTCTTTAAGGGGATCTTTGAGGGCGTCTTCTCAGTAAGGCTTTGCAGTATTCTGGGGCTTAACATAGTTAGCTTAAAGTCATCTGTATATGGGAACATCTGGAGGACCTCTCCATCTATAGGAAATATCTTTTTTACATGGATTCTTCACTGGACATGTTCCACAACTGGGGAAAATACCTTACCAGTGTACATCTTCCTGTTTTATAGCTCCACACAGTGCTACTTTGATTCCTTTTTGTGTCATGGAGGCATTTCTGAGCCCTCAGAGGCTTTGACAGCAGAGCATAAACTATGTCATTTTCTGTGAAGCTAGAAGAAGCTAGAAAGCCAGAAGCTAGAAAAACTTCCAAGTTTTCCAATACAATAATATGTACATTTGGGCCAGGCTGAGGCTGCATTCAAGAACCAGCCTCACTTAAGCATGGAAAGGTTCATCACAATTTGTCCTTCAGGTAATGAATTCTTCAGTCATTAAAGCCCATAGAATGAGAACAAATAAAAAATGGCCTTCTCTGTTACTGTGTGGCTCCCTTTAACTTCTGCTCAACTAGGGGATGGACACAGGACCAGAGGGCATTAGGAATCACAGGTTTTAGAATGTCTGTAAACAGTAACTTGCTATAGGTGCTCTCCATCTGAGATCGTTGTCTGATGACCAGAACATTGGCATACTACTGGAAGGCCACGTGCTGTGGTTCATCATATAACTGTTGATATCATTGTCATTGAACAGGGAGACCCATGGAATATCTCATCATAGGTCCACAGCTGGGAGGGATCTTAGAAATCATCTACTGGGATTACTTCACTTTGTTGAAAAAGAACCTGAGGCCTAGGGAACATACTGGTTTGTTCAAGGTCACTTAAGTAGAAAGCATGAAGGGCAAGATTTGAACCCACATCTTCTGAATCTGGAGCCAGAAGTTAGCTAAATGGGAGGATGGCCTCTGTGGGTAGCCAAGAAAGATAAAGCAACTTCATTGTGTTTGTTGTTCCTTTATCTTGCCTCTAACCCTGTTAGTATTGCAACCCCTACCCTGCAACCTTTCCTGCTGAAAAAGCAAAGCTTGTTACTACTCCCTAGCAACAAACCTTGCCTCATCCTGAGGGACCCCATACCCCATCCACTTCTGGCCTAAATTGAAATCTGTATAAGCTTTGTGTTTCTGGTTTGTTTTTTTTTTTTGTCTCTGTCTGTGAGGGTAGGACTCTCTTGCTGGCAAACTCAATAAACTCTTGTTGGTTCCTAAATTTCTGGTGAAAGGTTTGGTTTTGGTTCTGGTTTTTCTAGCACTGACAACTTTACCCACACTCCCAAGTTCAACTGGGAAAGCTTCATTTCGTGATCAAAGACACAAAGAGACATCGTTGTGTGGGATGCGTGATCATCTTGTCTTGTAGTGCTCGTGATAAGTGTAAACAAAAGGGCCCATGAGAGTGTGCTTGTGGCTTGTGTGCCAGAGTCTTGTGTAGAGGGTGGTAGTAGACAAGAACCTGCAAACCACATCAGCAGACCCTTCATTGAGGGGTCACGTTCACAGGAAAGGGGACAGAAAGCGTGTTAGACAATGTGGCTCATATTGGAACAATTGAAGATCCCAAAGGCCTCTGTGAAGCTTAATCTCCAAATCTCCTGCATGTTTCCTTCCCCCTCAAAATTAGAATGTGCCAGCCATAAAGAAAGCACAAAATGGATTCTTTGTGTCTTTTACTGATGGAGATGACAAATCCAAATCAGCTGTGTGGCTTTGTGCTACTCAGACCATTGCCTCGTTTAAACAAGCAGGCAAAATCAGAATCCATTTGGAACTGGTAAAGCAAAAGAGATGACACGGTGCAGTTATAACCTTAACTGGATCTGTTTAAATGCTCTGTTGATGATGAGGAAAATAAAGAGGAGCAAAAAATGAGATCCTAATGAGTGCCGTTCTCTGTAGAAGTCTTACCTGTGTAAAGCAGTCGCCACATCAAGGAGGCCGGAAGAGCCTTTCACCCAACTTTGAGGCAGCAAGCAAGCACTCGTTTTCTTTAATGAATGGAGAATTGCGGCACCTATGGGGCTGCACCCATTTAAGATGCATGTGTGTGGAGTATGGTAGAAATTTATGGGCATTATTACTTCATAAAAACAGTGAAAAACCATGAAGGGGAAAATGAATGACTTCTTGCAGACCTTGAATAAATCATATCATCATTCCATTAGTGGCCAGATGACAGTGGCATGGGGACTGCAAATAGAAGGAAATAGAAGACAAAAAAGAAAAATGATAAATGTTGAAGGGAACGTGGGAAAACTGGGACTCTAATGCCCTGTTGGTGGAGTTGTGAACTGATCCAACCATTCTGGAGAGCAATTTTGAATTATGCCCAAAGGGCTATAAAATTGAGCATATGCTTTGATCTAGCAATACCACTGCTAGGTCTTTATCCCAAAGATATCAAAAAAGGCAGGGGGAGGAATCTTATTTGTACAAAAATATTTATAGCAGTTCTTTTTGTGGTGGCAAAGAGTTGGAAAATGAAGGGATGCTTATCAATTGGGGAATGGCTAAGTAAGTTGTGGTCTATCATTGTGTTGGAATATTATTGTGCTCTAAGACAGGGCTGTCCAAACTTAGGTTGTCTTCGGGCCGCATTAAAATAAAATAATGATTTGAGGGCCACACCCAGGATAAAAAATACAGTACACTAATAGGAAATGGTGGAACCTGCATCATCAATACGACAGGCGAAGGCGCCAAGTGTGAAAGCAAACACAAAACAACAAAGTGACGACACAGTAGTATAAGGGTAGGTGCATATTGACTAGTCTGCATCATACAGGCGGAACACATCCCACAGATCGATTGAAAATTCTGTGATATGTTCCGTCCGTAATACTGCTTAAAAACACCAAAGAAAATTAACATCAACGAGATTATTTATTAGTGATGGGATTAAAAAATCTAATGCGCATTCCATGCAAATTATTATTTTATTTTTTCACTTGTGAAAATTAAAACCCATAGGTGGGCTGCATAAAATCGCACTGGCTATCCAGCTTCCTGACAGAAAGGTCATGGACCCAAGGTTCACTGTGTTTGATTATGAAAAAACACTTTATTTAGTAGAACCAAGTTGCAATTTGTAAGAAAGAATAACAACCATTTAATTTTTTCCAGTCCTGTCAATAAGATCTTAGTGCAACCTAAATTCTTTAAACCGAAGTATTTATAGTCTGTGTAGTTATGTAATGAAAGGAGTAGTAATAATGACTAGGAAGGAATCTGTTTTCATGTAGAATTTTTTAAGGTCACATTGGCTGATAAAGCATTGCCTGGTACTTACTGAATTGTCTTCATTCTCTCTCTTGTTTGCAGTTAGCCAAGCGTGGAATGAAGATTGTCCTCATCAGCAGATCCCAGGAAAAACTGAAGGATGTGGCTAATGAAATAAGTATGTTTTCATGTCAGCACCTGTTATTTAGGTAGTGGTGGTGATTTTTATTATCACTTAGAGTTGAATGATCTGTAATTACCTCTGCACTTGTAGATGGTCTTTGAAAATTGCTGTGGAATTCATCCCTTTGCAGTCAACCTAGTGTTGAGTGTCCTCTGAGCATTTCTTTTTCTCTGAGCTTGTTCTTGTATTAACAGGTGGGCAGCGCACTCTAGAATCCTGTCTGTGACCCTGTTGACCTGATCTGATATTTTTGAGCTGTGCTAGGATAGTATTTGGAAAGCCAAGGACTAGAGAGGGGAAATCATTGTGATCATCACAATCACCATCATCATCATTCTTTTGCTAAAATTCTTCACTTAGGTACCATCATGATGTGGGAATCACTCAGGATTTTGAAGGTTTTGCCAACCCAGTATAATGTTTTGTAGCCCAGCCAAGCTAGATGAACATTTGCATACGGAGTTAACCATAGAATGTATGGTTGTCAGTTTCAAAGTTCTCTGCCCCAGCTCGGTTTGGAAAGGTCTGGGACCAGAAGGTTGACTGGGAGATGTTATTGGAGTATTATCATTTAACTGCCTAATCGAGAGACACCAGAGGAGTCATAAATATTCCATATTGAGAAATATCTTGTTGAAAAAATTTGGAAAGGGAGCATTTTATATTCTGTGATATAATTTATTATCATTCATATATTTTAATAATAACTTGTATTGATATACCATTTATAATGTTCTTTACTTATGTGGTGTTTTGTTCATTTTATTCAGAAAGAAATACAACTTGCATTTTTGTTGCCAGAACATTATGCTCTTGTGTTCCGCATTACTATAGGGTTACTTTACAAATGCAGTGTTAGCTGTTTTTCAAAGAATTCAGTCTTGTTCATTTTCATTTATCCATGTGGACACATATACCTCCAGAAGGAATCTAGAATATATTACCAAGGATGCTAAAGTTTGGAGCGTGAAGCTGAAGATATTAGAGGCATTGCTCCTATCTGTAGTAGTCAAGAGTTTCAAGAAGAGAGATGATACTGCTTAAGAAACAGGAATGTTGGACTGTAGACCAGGATTTGGAGTGTACCTGATAAGGACTGATAAGAATGTATTTGCCTAGAATTTTCTGGATCTAATCCAAAGGTCTTTCAACTGAAAAGGTAAGTTGGAGAAGGAGAAAAAGTGCCTATATATATCTATCAGCTAGTCGACAAGCATTTATTCCTTTGTATCAGGTACTTTGTTAGGTCCTGGGATATAAATTAAAAACAAAACAATCCCTAATCTCAAGTGACTTATGTTCTATCCAGTTATTTAAGTACAGCTTAGAAAGAAAAGTCAATGTTGGGCCACCTAGAAGGTCACAGGGAACAGAATCAAAGGAGACAATGATAAAAAATTTCTGGTCTCCAATATCTTTCACAAATGTAAAAATGTGTGGGTATTAAGCAAAGGAAATTATATATCCTTGTTTTGTGAAACATATAACTTCGTAAGTATCACTGGGATTTGCTGGGATTGTATTCAGGTCTGAAGTACGGTTCTGAAATTGTATGTCTTACTCAAACATCCTCCACCAGGATAGAGAGAAGAGAGGAACTGGGATTGGGGAATAACGTGATGGAGAGCATTTGGGCATGAATTGGTAGAGGCAGAAGCCATATAGCCTTACATTAAACTTTGGAACACACGTACAGAGAGAAGTAGTAATTAGATGAGAAAAGAGAGCAAGCCCTGGCACAAAGGCCTGATGCACCACTGTGGGCTAGTCCTCCCTTATTTACACCTAATGTTCCTTGATATTTTGCTTTCCAAATGAATTTCGTTACTTTTATCAAGTTCTGCAAAGTATCGTTTGATAGTTCAGTATGTCATTAAAAGCATGCTTTATCTTTTGTAACATTCTCATTTGTATTATAATGGCCCAGCCCAGCCTCAGTATTCTTCCAGCTGTTTAAGTTGTAGGTAGCACAGTGGATCAGGTGCCAGCCCTGGACTCAGGAGACACTAGCTATGTGACTCTGGGCAAGTCACTTAACCCTGTTTACCTAAGTTTTCTCTTCTATAAAATGAACTGGAGAAAGAAACGGCAAACCATGCCAGGATCTCTACCAATAAAACCCAAAATGGGATCACGAAGAGTCGGACATGATTGAAAATGACTGAACAGTGACAAATTTAAGTTGTTCAATGGAATTTCTCTTTTATTGCTCCTTGAATTTTTGTTATTATTAAATAGAAAAACTGTTGCTTTTTGCAGGTTTGTTTTGTAACTTGAAATTTTGGTAAAACTATTGTCTCAATAGCTTTGCTGATCCACTAGGATTTTCCAAGTAAACCATCGCATTATCAGCAACACTAGAACGACAGTTCTTTCTCTGGGTGACCTGGATGTACACCTTACATTTCTTGCTCTTCTCTTATTGATGTTGCTAGCCTTTTTAGAACTATGCTATCTCCAGTAATAACAGGGAAAATGAGTGTCCTTACTTCACGCCTGTATTTATTAGGAAAGGCTCTAGTATGTTCCCTTGGCATAGGAGGCTTGCTTTTGATTTTAGATACTTTTTATGATACTGAGAAGTGTCCTTTTATGCCTGTACTTTGTAGGGCTTTTAGCATATATAAGTGTTGTACTTCGTTAAAGTCTTTTTCTCCAGCTATAGAGAAAATCATGTGGGTTTAGATGTTTTTGTTTTTAATATCATTAACTCTGTTGATTGTTTTCCTAATGTTGACCCTCCTTTGCCTCCTTGGTATAAATTCAGCTTGGTCATAATAAATAATTTCTTGGATTAATTGCTGTAGTCCTACAGGATTTTATTTAAAACTTTTATATCAGTATTCAATAATGATATTAGTTTCTATTTTGGCTTCCCTGCTATAGATATTAGGACTACATTTGTCTTATAAAAGTAGTCTGCTAGGGTACTTTCTTTCCCATTTTTTGAGAGTATTAGTACTAATTGTTTATTAAAAGTTTAACCCATCAGGACCAATGTTTTCTTGACTTATCTTAATAATTCCACTTTTGGCCTTTAAAAGAGATTCAGGGGGCAGCTAGGTGGCACAGTGAGTAGAGAACACTGGCCCTGGAGTCAGGAGGACCTGAGTTCAAATGAGGCCTCAGATACTTGACACACTTACTAGCTGTGTGACCTTGGGCAAGTCACTTAAACCCAATTGCCCTGCCTTCCCCCTTCCAGAAAAGAAAAAAGAAAAAAAAAAGATATTCAGAAGATAGGGCGGGTAGCCTAGGGGATGAATGACTATGAGGTGTGGCAGGTACTACTCCAGAGTAGTGTCAGTGTTGCTTAGGGTCTGAAGAGGCAAAGAAGGTGAGAAAAATCACAGGCAACAAGTGGTTATTTACTTTTTCAAGTAAAGGCATTTGTTCTGGATAACACAACACACCAAGGACACTCCTCTATGCCTTAACGGAGAGGCAGCTCAAGGGAGACCCCAGCTCGGTTAGGGGGAGGCAGCCCCCCAAGGGAGAGGGCCGAACAAGAAGTTTTTAAAGTAGATTGGGGAAAGGGAGATGCCACTTCCTCCATGAAGCCTTCCTTCCCTCCCTACATCTCACAGTGACTTCTCCTTCTTTACATTTCTCATCTCATTTCAGTCTTCTCCCTTGTTTTCTCATTTGCTTCATAGTTGTTGCATGCCTTGTCCCTCTTATTAAATATTAAGCAATTTGAGCCAGACATAGGGCCAGACATATCTTTGTGTCTTCCTTAGTACCTAGTACTGAGCTTTGCACATGTTGTAGAGTTGCTTCAGTTGTGTTCAACTCTTCATGATCCCGTTTGGGATTTTCTTGGTAAAGACACTGGGGTGGTTTGCCATTTCTTTCTCCAGCCTGTTTTCCAGATGAGGAAACTGAGGCAAACAGGGCTTAGTGATTTACTTAGGGTCTGAGGCCAGATTTGAACTCAGGTCTAGGCCAGTGCTCTGTGCACTGTGCCACCTAGCAGTCTTGAGCCTTGCCTAAAGTGGGTGCTTAATATTTATTAGATGAAGTTAAATGGGGTATTTGGAGGAAGGTAGAGCTAGATGGAATATGAGAATAGGGCATAGCTTAAAGAGGGAGTAAGACTGGAGGGGTAATTGCACCCAAACCCCAAAAAGACCCTTGTTTTTCCTTAGCGATGATCTTATCGTGGGTGCAGACAGTAAATGGACCTTGTCGCCTTTCTGGAGCTGATGAAAGTGCCCCAGAAAGTGAAATAGTGGGTTCTACACTCCCAGGAGGCCATGACCCTTTGGGGCTGGCTCCAGGGTTGTCAGGCACAGGCCTGCATGGCATCAGTCCTAGTCAGGCTTGCTGAAAATTCGGTTCTCTCATCCATTTCCATGAAGTCAGTACTGGAAAGAGCCTTCCTGCAGACACAGGTATGGGGGCCTACTCCATTCAGATCTTGAAAGTGGAAGAAATTCCTGCCAGCAAGTGCTGCCAAACTGCAGTCAAGCAGTTTCATGACTCCAAAATCAAGTCCCCTCTGCCCCACAGAATCGTGCGTCACCAGCACAAACCTGTTTTACTACCAAGAGGCCCAACACGTTCTTCTGAGTACAGAAACAAGGAGATACATGTTTTATTTGATCTGCTTAAATAAATTTCTCAATTAGAAACATGGGAAAAAACAAAACACTGGAAGGGGTAATCCAAAAACTTGGCCTGTTCTATAATTGTGCTTCTGAAGACTCTGGTCTCAGTTGATGTACCACTGGCGATCGTCCCTGTGCTTTCAATGTGGGTTACCAGACAGGACAGTTATTGGGGTTTTGGGAAGGCCGCCCAGTGGGCATTAACCCATTCTCTCAAGGCTGTGTTTCTTTGAATCTTGTCCAGGCCAGTATTCCCCTGTTGTATCTGGTCCGTCTACTTTCCTCGGAGTAGGAGAAAAGAAAGAGATGGTGAGAGAGGAGAAGAATGGTCCAAATAATTACTCCTGGGAGGAGAGTTAATCTTTCTCCTGACAGTTTTTGCACATGACTTTTCTTCCTCTTCTTTCGATACTGGCTATCATATGTCTTTCTCTACTGGCTACAAATGTCCTTTCATATGTACCTTGAGAATCTGTCCATCATGAAGGCTTTATATGAAAATCGACGTACTTCCAAAGCAAAATCTTTAATGTATATATTGGGAAACTGACAGCCAAGATTTAACCACATTTTGTTTTTCATCCCAAAAGGTTCAGAACATTTCTGTTTTAATAAGGTTATTCGTGTAGAGTAGAGTGATTTTTGAAAGCAATTATAGTGAAAAAGGTCTTCTAAACAATAGCCAACACCTTTCCTGTGTGTGTCCTCAAATCTTCTGTGATTTCCACATTCTTCTTTGCAGTGAGAGGCAGCTGTGATAGAGAAAAAAAGACTAATCTCGAAGGTCTCTGCTCCAAGCACTGCTGCTGTTGGCCATCTATGAGACCTGAGCCAAGTCACTTCACCTTGACACTAGAGTTTCTTCATCTATAAAATGAGGGTGGTTGATTAGATGTAGTTCAATGTACCTTCCAGCTCGAAGGTTTAATAATTCTGGTGTGTTGGGTTTGTTAGAAAAGTATTTCCACACCTGAATTTATGGTTCTCCTCCACTTTGCTGTATGTATAAATCATGCTAATGTCTAAAATAAGGTGCTTTCCATACTCCCTACCCTACCTTTTCCTTTAGGGAAATGGTGCAGAGTCCTATCACTCTGGCTTCCTTACAGAAGCCACCTACAGCGGCAGTAAGAAACAATTTCCACTAACGATAAGGGAGAGTGGGGGGGAGGGGATAAGGCCTTCTCTTAACACAGACGGAGGTCATGGTAAGTACATTTTCCAGGAGGCTGTTTTTGGAAAAAAACCAACTCTCTTGTTCTTGTCATGGGTAGAAAAAGTCTTGCCTGTCACATCAATTTGTCACCAGCCTGTCTTACTATGTACCCTTTAGGATGGTAGGGAGAAAAAAAAATTGCTTCCAGCCATACGGGGAAAACGTGTGTGTGTGTGTGTGTGTGTGTGTGTGTGTGTGTGTGTGTGTGTGTGTGTGTGTGTGCGCGTGTGCGTGTCTGTGTCTTGTGGCCTGTGTCCGTGTGTGTGTGCATTTCATTGTTGCACTGGGCCCATTGTCAGTTTTTGAAGCTTCTATCCATTATGCTAAAGTTGGGCCAGTTTGGGGGCTTTTTATTATCAGAAAACTGGTAACTTTTTTTCACATCTTATATAAAATTGTGATTTTCCTCTTGACTGTACAATAAATTTCCCATTAGAAGAAAGTTTAGTAGGTTGGGGAGGATGGAAAGTAAAGCATCTCATCAATGCCTGCTCTCCATTTGTAAGTTGGTAATGTAAATAAAGGCTGTTTTCTTTAGAATTTCTTAAAATGAAAAACTTTTACTCATTTATTTACAAGGAAGGCAACAGTTTAAGGTTAGGATTATTCAGGCTGACTGAAAGTGAAAGAACTATCTAGTCAATTGAGATTCTTTAGAGAGAGCTCAAGCTCTTCTTCTTCCTTCTCAGTACCTTCTTCCCTGTTCCCGCCCCTCCCCCCTCCGCCCTGCCCCGGCCAAAAAAAAAGAAAAAAGTCTTGGTTTTGTTTTCTTCATCTTGGTAATTTGGGGAAGAGTGGTAGTTTGTTAGGATTGCCCAGATAATTAATTACAATCATCTCTACTTAGCTCTTGGATGCCTTTGTGATCACATTAATGTGGATATTTTCTCTCCTGGGACAGGTTGCATTTCATTCCTTCCTTCTTACCCTGTGTGACTCTTATCCATGGTTTCCCATAGATTCTTCCCAGCGGGCCCACTCAGGGTGCTTGGGGTCCTTCTAGATCTCTAGGCATTGAATGGTTACCAGCAGAACAGGCAGACTGACCGTCACTCTTATGCTTAATAAATGTTCTTTTATTACCACATGACCACTCTACCTCTTCTGATCATAAATGTCTTTGATACTGTACTTGCCACTCCTTCTCCTGCCCACTTTTTCGTTGGTGAGTACGTTGAAGCTCCTTGAAGCCTGCCACATGCCTCTAATGTTCTTTCAGTGGTCCCGAAACTTCATTCTTCAGAGATGAGTATTGATGAGACTGTTTCAAGGAAGAGCTTGGAATCCTCAAGAACACTGTGTAATTTCCCAAATGCAGTTGAACCTTGTGTTCTATTGACCAATTCTGGGCCTAGGTGACTGTTCATTTGTGGTGTCTGGCCAAGATAGAGGTACTGATGGACCAGCTCTCTGAGTCCTTCATTCAACAAGGAGAAAAAAGTCTGGACGATAGATATTTTCCATCTGCTTAATTTTTTCCAGTGTAGTTGGCTAGGCTTTATGATTATGACTAGCCTATAGGAGGCTCTGCAGTGTTCTGGGGCCGGCTGAAATCTTCCCAGTGTTCTCTGTAAACAGAAGTCCCAGGAGGACCTTACCATCTATTTTGTTGTTGTTCTGTCTGATTCTTTATGACCTCATTTTGGGTTTTCCTGGCAAAGATACTAGGTGGACAGATGAGGAAACTGAGGTAGGCAGGGTTTAGTGACTCACCCAGGATCACACAGCTAGTAAGTGTCTGAGGCCCTATTTGAACTCAGTAAGATGAGTCTTCCTGACTCCAGGCCCTGTGTTCTATCCACTGTGCCACCTAGCTGCCCCATTTATGGGGAGGGAATTCTTTAATGTGGACTCTTTACTTGCCATCCTTTGTGACGATAGCAAACCCTTTTGGCGAGCATAACTCTCTATGCTTTATTGCTTCGCTTAATCTTAATCAGAAAGTTGTTGATCAAAGAGATCGATCTTGCTCCATCTTTCAGAGAATCTGTTTGACTTGTGTATGATCAAATTAGATGCGTGAATAAATGAAAAATAATTACTTAACACTCTGTGCCAAGCACTGTGTGAAGTGTGGGGTACGCTCTTCAGGAGTTCATACTGTTATTGTGAAATGGCATGTGGCTAAGGCATTAGAATTGAAGTCAGGAGGATCTGGGTTCAAATCCTGCCTCTGGCACTTACTAATTGTTTGACCCTGGGCAAATCATCTAATTTCTCTGCACCTCATTTCCTACATCTGCTAATGGGATTATGGGATTGGACTCTGAGGTCCCTTCTAATTCCAGATCTCATCCTATGACCTCTGCCTCTTGGAATCTCTAGTTTCCTTCAAAGCTCAGCTCAAATGCCACCTTTTGCATGAAGCTATTCCTGAAATTCCCCAGCAGCTGTGCTTCTTTCACCCTAGTTACCTTGTATTTACTCTATATTTTGAATTTACAGCTATTTGTGTACATGTTGTTTTCCTCAAGAGCACATAAGCTCCTTGAGGATAGACATAGTTCTGTTTTTATCTTTATATTCCCATTGCCCAGTGTGTTGCCTGACACCCAAAAGATGCTACAAATCCTTGCTGACTAATTTGTATATGTCTGTGAAATTCTTTCTGTCACACTGTAAAGAAGGGAGGAGTCACAGAGCAGTAGGTCTTTGGAGTAGGAAAGGACCTGAAGTTATAGTCCTCCCTGCACCTCAGCAACATCCACTTAACACGTGCCTGTCCATCCTCTACTTTAAAACCTTGCCCTTTGGAACGATTTTGCATGGTGTCTTTGTGCCCATAATAAGGTGCACATGTTTGCTTTAACAGCAGACATTTAAGAAGTACTTATTATATAGGCTTTATGTATTATATAGTTTTATGTACCTTTTCCTCATAGGAAGCATATGGTTTTTAGATTAAATATATTAGGGTGTCTGCCTTTATGGAGTTAATAAGTTAGGGGGATGTGACAAACCCAGAAAAAATTGCAATATAAAATTAAATATGATCACTATAGAAATGATGCATATCCACAGTGTGAAGTCCATGAAGGGGAGGATCCTTCAAATCCCCTGGCATATAGCCTATATGAAGGGGAGTTACATGAGATAAGGCCTGAAATGTACAGCGTCCACTAGATTGTGGGTAGTTTTGAATGTTGTGCTAAGGTGTTTTAAACATTTTTGTTTACAAGTAAATTAATCTAATAAACTTTATTTGTAGGCAATTGAAGAATTGTTAACAAAGGAGGGACTTGAAACTAGATCTGTGCATGAGAAAGATTAAGCTGGAGAAAAATATGAATGATGTATTCTTGGATAGACTGAGAAGGGGCCTTCACTATACTCTGCAAAGAGTGATCCTTCTGAAATTTAATATATTAATCTCATATGTATATCCCCAAACTTATGGAACATTCCATTACAAGGTCAAAATGTTTTTACCAATCACAGTTAATTTCAGCCTCTGTTATTCTTTATGCTGCTCATAGTTTTTGCTGTGGTAGGAAGAACAACATCTGTATTGTGGATGGATATTTTAATAGAAACGTTAGCATGTCTACCAATTACACGGACCAGCCAAATTAACGTGTTTAGGTCTGCATCTGCAATTAACGCAACTGCATTAGTGTTGCCATTCCACAGCTGGCATTAGGCATGTGGGAGTGTACTGTGCCATAGCCAGATGCTAGATTGTACCTCTTAATTAAAATCCTTGGCTGTGGGTGGAGAGTTTCTTCAAAGCAGTAAGTTGTCTTTCCTATTGGATTGTTGAAGGCTCAGTGATTTTTTGTTTTTAATATTATTAATAATATTATATTATTATATTAATTTTATTAATATTATTAATTATTAATAAAATATTAATAATATTAATATTATTGTTTTTAATAAAATTCTCTTTGGAAGGAGGAGAATAGGGACCAATGTGAATGAAATTATTACCATTTAAATAGATGATTGGTATTTTTCCCCTCGCTCTTTAATTGTTATGTTGTTGAAGTAAAAAGTGTTTGGGCATAGCTTTAAGCAACAGAATAATTTGGAAAAATTTCTTCTATGAAACATTTAAAAAATTTTGATATTCTTGCACAGGAGGTGTTTACTTTTTCTTCTGATTTTGTGAGAAAGTAGTCCCAAGTTCAAAGTTACCACCTTTGGAAAACTGGTTTCATTTTTTTAGTGAATATATACCTTTAAAGATTATCTAATCCAACCCCCATTAAGCCTTTATTCATAATGAATTATCTTGTACATTATGGGTCCTTAAAGAATATTTGTCAATATGCCTTCATATATATATTTTAACAACTTTTTAAATATGTTTATGCATGTGTGAGTGAAAAGCTGGGCTGTAAGGGGTTAAGAAGAAAGTCAGAAGAGAGAACCCATAGAAGGCTGTCTTCTTAAGCAGATGAGCTGCAAAGGGCAGGAGAAACACAAGACGATAGCAGAGATGGATGAGGGTTTTTGAGGATGGGGAAGATATGGGCATATCTGTAGGCAATAGGGCAAGAACCAGTAGACAGGGATAGACTGGGGATAACAGAGGACCCAGTCTGTTGAAGGAGATGGGATGGAACGGGATCTCCTGTGCAGGTGGAGGGCGTAGCCTTGGTAAGGAGGAAGGACACCTCGTTATGTGAAGTGGGAGTGAAAGAGGAGAGGGGCAGAGGGCATAGGAATGATATGAGATGAGAAAGAGGGAAGAACAGGGAGGTCAGGGTAAATGGCTTTTTTTTTTTTTAAAATTGTGAGGCAAGGTTCTTGGCTGAGCGAGTGAGGGGAGAAGGAGCTGCAGGAAGTTTGAGGAAAAGCAGGAGTAAAGGGAAGAAAGCTATTTTCTAGTGTGTGGGGGCTGAGTCAAGAGTCCAACTGGATAAATTTATATTTTATGATATAAGATTAATAAGAGAACATGGAGAAAGAGGTTCCCATCTCTTAGAGAGCCGAATAGTTTTGTAACTAGGTGAGGAACTTCCTGCATATCCCCCTTAAATTTTTTCATATTAATGATGAATTCTAGGTGTGCATCCTAAACCCCTCCTCTATTAAATTTTTTTCTCTTTAATCATTATGAGGGGTATTGGTTCCAAGGTGTCAACTAAAACAAACTCTGTAGGTAGTAAACCTTCTTTTCCTGGTTGAAATTGATTACATTTTAGAAAAATAAATTCTGTTTTCTGAGAAGTTAAATTCTTTCCCCTTGCTCAAGCTTTCTAGGTCGAAATGTGGTGTTTTTGATGATGACTTCTGAGTTTCTTAATGGAGTGACTGGTATGAGGAAAAGTTATTAGGAAAGTTTGGAATTAAGCTTGAGGGACTTTGGAGTTACTTCAGCAGAGTTCCGTTTTAGGGAGCTACAGATCGAAACTGAAGGTATTTCCTATACAGAGATGGAAATACTTTGTGGAAAGAGGGCTTCATAGATTGTGTGGCATCCTCTTTGGGCTTTGAAGGGGGGGCTTCAGTGCCGCCCCACCCTTGATTTTCCGCTGAGAGAACCCCAAGCCTCTCCTCCCAGCCAGGCTGGTCCCTCCTCCTTAAATCGTCTTCCATATTTATTCTAGTCCTTAGCTTGGTGCCTGGCACACGTATTAAGCACTTAATAAATGTTGATCGATTGATGTCATGTGAAAACTCTTTGTTGGTCCCTGTCTTTCCTTCCATTTCTAGAGGAAGAGCGTCTCCTTTCTCTCGCAAGCTCGCTAATCTCCATCCTTACTTTTTTGTCTCCATTTAGGTTCCTTTTGGGACCCTCCTCTTCCATGTGTTTAATTCCTTGTACACTGGTTCCTTCTCTGATTTTTAGGATCCTGTTTCAGAGAAATCTGTGCAGGAGTTTTTCATTGCCTTTAGCTACTAGGTTGTCTACCAAACTTCCCAAGTGAAGTCTCTATCTCTTTTTCTTGTCAACTGATTCATCCTTGAACACTGGTACTTCCTTAGCTACCTGCTGCTGGTCATTTCTGCTCTATTCATTCTGAACTCTTGCTTTACCCTCCTGGTCCAAACTTACTTCAATGCTCTTTGGTATTGTGTCCCGGCTATTCTCCCCTCTGCCCATATGAACACTTTGGGCTGTTGTCTTTGCTTCTACCCTCTCAGTAACTTTCCAAATCTTAGTCCTGTTTTCAGGCCCAGTTCAAATTCCATCCCTTCCATGAAGACAGGAACTGTCTTTATTTGTTTTTGTCTTTTCACCCAGAATGCCTTGCTCAAAGTAGGAGCCTAACAAATATTTGTTGAGTTGAATTCATTACTCCAGCTGGCTGGAGAGTCTGAACCACACAATTCAGCATTTTATTATATATTGTTTTGTATTGTTTGCTAATTAGTTCTGTTTGTTAGCCTTGCCTGCTCAATTGTGTTGTCCTTTATTTTACTTCTTTAACCTCCCAGCTTCTGCCATAAGGTTGAGCCTACTACTGCACAACAGTGACTCAACAGTTGCTAATTAGTTGATATCTGCAGTTTCACTTTTTGATCTTAGTTGCCTGTGATTTTAAGAAATCTTTTCTTGAGAGTTTTAAAGTTCTTGAAAGTCCTTGTAAAATGATATGGTGGAAGGGGAATAAGCATTTATATAGTGCCTTTGGCAGGTGCTTTAGAAGAGTATTGCGAGTGCAGGGCCTGGAGTGCATGTCTGTAGTCCTGGCTCCTGGGGAGGCTGAGGGCTGGCAGAGCTCTTGAGCTTGGGTGAGTTGCACTGTTGTGGGAGTTTGGCATCAGTATGGTGGACGTGTAGGAATGGTAGGCCACCCCCCTCAGTCAGAAGTGGTCTTGGGTTCCTGAGTTGCTTCCAGCCTGGGCAAGATAGGAGGACCTTGCCTTTTTTTTTCTTTTTTTCTTTAATAAGTAATATAAGCACCAAACTAGGGGTACAAACATTAACTCTTAAAGTTAAGAGATTGTTAGTACTGGATTGGAGAGAATCTAGCCCAACACCTTTATTTTCCAGGTGAGGAAACAGGCCTGTAGATGTTGTATGACCTTTTCAAGTTCATATAGCTAATAAAAAGTGTAGGACTCATCTTCGGACTATATGTCCAGTACTCTTGCCTTTATATCATGTTTAACATTTTCTGTAAAGAGTGTATATGTTACCACCACCACCACCCCCCCGCCCCCTCCTCGCCATGTACCTATCCATGTGTCTCCTCCACATGGGCCATCTGGATTATAGCTACTTAAGTAATATATTATAGGATCTACCTCCTAAAGATCATACATAATCCAGCTCCCTCCTTTTATAGATAACTGAGCTGAAGTCTAGAGAGAGGAAGTGATTTGCTCGTAGTCACATAGCTGGGTAATGACAGAAGAGGGATTTGAAGCCTGGGGCTTGACTTTCTACTCAGGGGTCTTTCCCCTAATTCCACTGCAAGAGAATAACCTGCTCTCTGCAAGGTATACAAGGTAAACTTTGGAGATGCAAAGACCTAAGCAGAAAACAGTCCCTTGTTATAAAAACGGCATAGTTTCAGAAGTTGATCTTTAAAAAAAAAAAACCATACAATAGTTCTTTTCATGATATTTTCCTAAAACATACTAGAATTGTGTTTCAAAAGCTTCTTTAATAGCTTTAAACCACAGTGCAACTTTTGGGACTCTCTGTACGTTTCTTTGCCAAGTCTTTCCTGAAGTTTTGGACTGGAGAGGTTAAACACCTTTGTTAGGCTAACACAATCAGTATTTGGCAATTCAGAATTTAAATCCAGCCTCAGACAATATCAGAATCATTAGACTACCTGAAAGCCATAATCAAAAGAAGGACTTGGACAACATCTTTCAAGAAACTATCAAGGAAAACTGCCCTAATGTTCTGGAATCAGGGGGCAAAATAAGCAGTGAAAGAATCCACCGATCATCTCAGGAAAGAGATCTCAAAATAAAACCACCCAAGGAACATTATAGCTAGGTTTCAGAACTATCAGGTCGAGGAAAAAATACTGCAAATGGCCAGAAAGAAACATCAGGGAGTCACAATCAGGATCACCCAGGACTTGGCAGCTGCAGCATTAAAGGATCAGAGGTTATGAAACATGATATTCTGGAGGGCAAAGGAGCTAGGACTACAAGAATCGCTTACTCGGTAAAATTAAGCATAAGATCAAGATAAAAAACGGTCATTCAATGAAATAGAAGGATTGTGGAAACTGAAAAACCAAAAAGATGCATCGAGTAGGCCAACATCACACAAGAAATAAGAGTTAATTCTTTTATAAGAGTGATTCTTTTTAAAAATAAGTTTTGTTACTTGAACCTTTTTTAAGGTTATTATTAGATTTGAATTATTCCTCACATAATATACCTTTGACCTGACACTTTTGTAAGCAAAATTGCTTGGAAAGTTGCCCTCGTTTGGTGTAATACCACGTGGTGAGGGATGTATACATTTTAAAGATCATGTTAATCATGGTGGAAAATCTTCAGGCTGCTTCGTATAGTACTAAAAGGGGAAAACAGCAGCTGTAGCCTGTATTTTTTTCTCCTTAATTTTTTCTCTTTTAAAGTTTAAAGGTGTACATGTTTGTGTGTGTAAATGCACACATGCTGGCATGCAATATTTTATAAAAATGAATTATCGAGTGTTGTGCATTCCACTCTTGCCTGGACCTTCCTCTTCCCTATCTTGTCCTACACAACACATAAAAGCTATTACCTTCATTTTCCCCTCACACAGTCACCAGACTGGGCTTGCAGCAGGGGGCTGAATGTCACTTACGTCCTCGTTTCACATAGCAACGTCTCCCTAGGGTTTGTTTTTTAATATCCAGTGCAGCTGCTTGTGGCAAATGAAGGGAAAAGAAAGGAAACATACTGAGATATCCTGGCTCTGACCGTTCTCTGGATCTCCCTGAGAGGAGGGGCTACACCCTGTGCACTGAGGAGCTCCAGGAGTCAGCAGGAATGGGCGGTCAGATCATGGGAGCAGCTGCTTTTCCTTGAATGGAGAAATGCATCTTGGGAAGCAATGGAGATTATTTCTTATCTTTTTGTGAATGGTTTTTCTTGAAGTTGACAGATTTTTATGAATGATAAAAGAAAAATTTTTCAGCTATTCTTAAGATTTTCAGAAGTGATGAATATTGTGGGGAAATTACTCCATTTGACTTGCTGTTTGGGGAACATTCCATAATTCATTTATTTTAGCCAACTTAAAAAAAAAAGCATAGACATATAACCCAAAAGTAAATGTCCAGGCAGTTTCAGTGCCACTTTTTATGTTGTGAAATATTTAGTTTATCAAATGAATGACATTATCTAGAAACACCAGCATTTAAGAAACTTAAAGCATGGACCTAATATTAAATTGTCATAAGAGTATGGTGGAAAGAGCATTGGATTCGGGGTCAGTTGATTTGATTTTAAATCCCAGCTATGTCTGAGACCATAACAGGTCACTTCACTGGACAAAAGTAGGGGTAGGACTAGAGTAAGGTCTCTCCCAGCTCTAGAACTTTCCCTCTAGGCCTAATGTACGTTTGTACATTTGGACCAAATGGTGTATTTTGAAGACACAATCGTAGGGTTATAGATCATAGTAACACATCAACCATTTGCCTTATGACTCCTTTTACTGTCCACAGACGCTCCTCCCTGGCCTCTCTTCTAGTACATGTGTTGTCTTTTCCTATTAGTATGTAAGCCCAGTAACAACAACATCACTTTTTATATTTATTTCTGCAACATTTAGCATGGTGCCTGATACATAGTAAGTGCTTCATAAATGCTTTTTTCATTCATCCATCCATTCTGTCTTGGAATCATGAATATTAGAACTAGGTGGCACCTTAAAACATAGAATGTAATGTTTTGGAGCTGAGAGAGATCTTAAAATGTAAAATGTGCAATGTTTGAGCTGGCAGTGATCTTAGAACATAGAATAGTAGTTGGAAGGAACCTTAGAACATTTTGTGTAGAATGTTAGAACTGGGAGGGACCTTAGAAAATACAACTTAGAATGTTAACAAGAAAAGGGATCAGTCTTGTCCTAACTCTTTTTTTGTGTATTAGGAAAATGAGGTCCAAGCCACTTGTTCACCTTGCTTTGTTCTCATTAGTTGGCAGAACTGGTACCAAAGCTGGTACCATAACCCACATCTTTCTATTTCTTTTTCCCAAACTCAGTCCACGATACCACAAAACAGCCTCCTTTATTTCCATATTCTGATACTTAACAGCTACTGTAATGTTTTCATTCTTCTTCCTGCTCTGTTTTTTTTTCTTCGCTCCATGTTAGGAGTAAATACAGATCATTTGTACCAGTACAAAATAGGACTTCTAATGGTCTATATTTGTTATGTTTGCCATCCTCTGTCTTGACTGCTTTATGTGTTATTTTACTCTGAATATGCTGAGGGGGCTTTTCTAGACAAGTAGTTGTTCTGTATACACATAGTTCTAAAGATATTTTTCTGCAGCCCTATTGGACCTCGTGAACCCAAGATGTGCTTTTCATGGAGGTCTGCATCATAAATTCCATTTTATGGGCAGCTTGGTCTAACGTATTTTTAGGAGGATTCTTTTTAACTTTAAATTAGGGAAGAGTATTATAGGTTGTGAAATAGCTTTAATGTTTCCTTTTGGCCTTTTTAAAAACAATCAACCTAATGTACTAATAGAATGAGCACTGCACCAGACATCAGGGTACCTGGGTTCTAGTTTTATTTTGACCCTTTTTGTGTGTTTTGGAACAATTCACTTTCACTTCCTCTTCTGTAAAAATAAATGAAGGGATTGGATTAGTTGGACTTAAACTTGCTTCCAGCTCCAACATCCTCTGAATCAAGGGTATGCTAAATACTTGTTTTCAAACCAATTTGAGACATTTATTTTCCATAACAATTCAGATTTTTAAAACTCTGAGATTTGGGTAATTTGTGTGGACAGCATATTTGAGGGCCCTTCTAGTTCTTGGAAAGTAGATTGCACTTCAAAATCAGGAATTGGAGTTTGTACTTGCCAATTTTACTCCCTTGATCACCTGGTGTCTTCGCAGGTGAAATTACCTTAAGCAGGAGGTGCACGTTGGAAAAAGAATGAGCTCGTTGTTATAGCCCTTTCCGGTTTCCAGAATAGTTTCCTCATTTCCCGGTGTATTTGGCATCGTCTTCATTTTATAGATGAGAACACTGAGGCTCAGAGGTGAAGCTGCTTGCTGAAGGTCACACCACAAACAGGGATTCAGACTGATGTTTCCTGATTCTGTGGTGGGACTGTGTGACAGATCTAGAGGCCAACTCACCGTCCTGGTCTGATCAGTGGCCAGTGCCTGCTCTTTCCGGGATGTAGCCAGACAACTATCTTCAGTTACCATGGAAGTACACATTCCAGTGAATGTTGCAGTCCATCGTGGGGCTGTCTGTGACATTTGGAGAAGAATTGTGCAGACTTGCATGTTTCTCTGTCTTACAGAGAAAAGAAAGTGAACTTCTCAGAAACTTCCTTGGAAATGTTGGCAGAAGGATGGGGTAGAGCTATAACAATGTACGCAGGCAATCTCTGCCTTTTGCTGGTTCAAATATTGTCTGTCCCTCTTATGCAGTGCTGCCTAATTAACACTCATGCCACAGCCTCTCTAATTCTTCATTCAACATTCATTTAGTAAATATTTGTTAAACACCTCCCTTGTAAACTAGTGCCCTTTGCTCAGGCCTGGGAGTGTTGTGATTCATTCACATTCTAAGTCTAAATGTTGCTTATCCATTAAATTCAACAGACTTTATTTAAGGCTTGTTATATGCAAGGTATTAGGAATAAAATAAAAAAAAAAAGAACAAAATACTGTCATAAAAGGAACTTAAGTTCTACTGGGTATGTAAACCGATTAGTAAATAGAAAGTAATTTGAAGAAGCAGAGAATACTAACAACTTTGAGAATTAGAAAAGGCTTCATTTAGGAGGTGATAGCTGAGTTGAAGGGATTCTAAGATATGTTGGTGAGAGAGAGACAGAGAAGAGAGAGAGAGAAGAAAGAGAGGAAAGAAGAGAGAGGAGGGAGGGGAGGAGAGAGGGAGGGAGGGAGGGAGACAGAGAGAGAGAGAGAGAGAGAGAGAGAGAGAGAGAGAGAGAACGAGAACGAACACGAGAAAACAAGAACGAACTTTCAGAAGGAGCTTTTGGGCAGACTGTGTGAAGGAACAGGATCTGTCAGGCTAAGTGGCCTAGGAGGTTCAAGGAAGGGAGGTACTAGAGGATGGATGCTGGACTAGACTTTTTGCCCTGAACCGTATTTGGGTTGGCACCATCACCATTTATAGTAGAGAATAGAAGTCTCCCCCAGAAACTGCCCTGCTAGTCTTCAGAAATGGGCCTCTCCCATATTCCTGCTATCCAAGTGACTTTTCAGAGTTGCATTTGTGGGTGGCGCCCTGTTCCCTAATTCTCTTGAGTGAGGAAGGCAAGCATTTCCCAATGTAATCTATGGATGTATCAAGCCCTGGACTTACCTGGGTGATGTTGAATCTTGCCAACAGGGTCTCCCTCTCTTTCCCCCTCCTCCCACCCCATTATATCTTTGTTCCTCATTTTGCCTTTACCCAAGAATGTTGAGCATCTAGGATAATACTTAGAGACACATAGAAATACAAGAAATAAAATTGAAGAATTAAGGTAAGTGTCTTATCAAGGCAAAGCAGTTTGAGTCAATGCCTACTTTTTCATTTTGTTCAAAATCTTGGAGTAGTCAGGTCATCTCCCCAACAAATCTTTTCTAAAGTCTAAGAAGACAGACAAAAGTATTGTTAATTAAATGGAGGGCAATATAATGTAGTGGCAAGAGTGCAGACCTTTGAGACAGAAGCCGGAGCGAGTTAAGGGAATTGATCTTTATAGTTTTGCCACATTCTCTTTTGATTTTTCTGTGTGTGGTTGTTTTTTACATTTGCATTGTTGTGCTCATTGGATATATTGTTTTCTTGTCTCTGCTTATTTCACTCTGCATCCTTTCCTTTAGATCTTTCCATGCTTCTCTGAATTCATCACACACATCATTACTTAAAGCACAGTATATTAAGTTTATCTACTTTATTTCCTGTTCTTTGTGGCTGTAAATATTTTGGTATATATGGGAACTTCTTTTTATCAATAGCTTTCTTGGGTTATTAGCCCATTAATGGAGTCTCTGGGTAAAAGGAGATGGATGTTTTAGTCACTTTATTTGAATAATTCCAAAATTCTTTGAAAAATGGTTATACCAATTCATGAATCCCCCAGTAATGTATTAGTCTGTCTGTCGTAGTATACCCTTCCGACACTAACTGTCATTTTTGTTATCTCTGACAACCCAGGGTTGTTTTAACTTGCATTTCTCATACTCTGATTTGGAGCATTCTTTCATGTCGTTATGAATATTTTGTAATTCTTTTAAGAACTCTTCATATTCTTTGACCACTTATCTATTGGGGCATGACTATTAGTCTTACATATATTTATTAATTGTTTATAAGTCTTGTCTACTAAGCCCTTATTTAATACCAAATTTGATACCAAAAGCTTTTTCCATTTGACTGCTTCCCTTCTTATGCCAGGTATATTAATTTTGTCTGTGTAGAAGTTTTTCAGATTCATATGGTCAAAGTTATCTGTTTTATCTTTGATAATTGCCTCAATTTATTGTTTTGGTTAGACATATATCTCCTGCCCATAGCTGTGACAGTCATATGATCTCTTTCTTTTCTAGTTTTTTAAATAGTATGATCACCTAGACAAAATTAACCAGAGACTGCTTCCTCTTATGGTAAAACAGTATTACTGCTCCCAGCCCCGCCCCCCCCCCCCCCGCCCCCGCCATGTTATGGGAAATGTGTTGTGCTGAAAATTCATGGCAGACAAATGGCTTTAAAGGCTTCAGAGAGAAATCAAAGGTAAATGTTGACCCCAGAAAGACATAGTCTAAAATCCCTGATTTCTTGGGTTGTAGTTGCAGGATTTGGAGGTAGCTGGGTAGATAGAGCACTGGGCCTGGAGTCAGGAAGATCTGACTCCATATCTGGCCTCAGACACTTACTAGCTGTGTGACCCTGGGCAAGTCACTTAACCTCTGTTTACCTTAATCCATGGAGAAGGAAATGGCAAACCACTCCAGCTTCCCTGCCAAGAAAACCCTATGGATAGTGTTGGCGTGCTCTGGTTCATGAGGTCAGGAAGAGTCGGATATGACTGAACAACAACAAATGGCAGGATGTTATTAGCAGTGGAACAAAAGGAAGTCTTCTTTTTGGGGGTTCCTTTGTGAGGAGAGAATTGATATAAATAGGGTTCTCAAACTTCTTGGTATGTGATAAACTGAAGCCCAGCAACAGATAACATAAGCAAAAGAATCCCCAGATAAGTACCAAAGCATACCCCCAAACCATGTCAGGTGGACATTGATTGCTTTGGAATATGGATCAATAAAGAAATGGTGGCATGAGGAAATAAGAAGTGGGTGTGTTCATTTTGACCAAACATGCCTTGTTAGGGAGCCACAGACCAAACCAGAAAAATGCTGATGACGACAGCTAAGCCTCTGAGAAATGGGTGAGCAGGTGGCCATATATTCTGCACCAGTCATCATAATGACAGACCTTCAAAGATGAATGGGGGAATATATTCTCTCATGATAACATAATAACAATAATATTCTCTTATAAACCCATAGGACTCTTAAGAAAAGTTGAATGTAACTTTGTGGTTGTGGGCCTTCTCTGGGAACCTAGGCCTGCCAGAGCAACAGTACATCAGAGTGAGTAAGCGTGCACATGTGTCCATATGAGAATTATGAGGTTCTGAATTGTGGGTGGGTACTCCAGGCACCCAAAGCATAAACCTACCCTGTAAACTTTTGCCCCAATCATTGTTATTTCACAGTAACATTGGTAAAGGATTATAACCCAGATCTACTGTAGTTAACCTGTGGTACACCTCTTCTACAAGAAAAAGCTCATGTACGAAGACAAAACCTAAGGAGCCTTGATCTTCAGAGGGGACATGAAGAGGTTTTTTCCCCCTGGAGTATAAAAATCTTACCCCCTGAATTGCAGATTCGAGAATTAAGCTAAATCTCAGTTTATGAGATTTTTACTAGGTTTTAAAAGCACCTATTCAGTAAGATAACGTCCAACTATCTGATATAGTGAGTTCTTGTAAAGAGTGTAGTCTTATTTGTTAGGAAGAAAAATATAAGAAGTGAAATATTGAAAAGATGATAAATTCGAGCAACCTCCCAATTCTTCAACATTTAAAAACACAGGTAATTAGTAAGTGATGCTCACCAAAAAAAGAAAGAAAGAAAGATTAGGCATTTGGAGAGGGATAGGAATGGGAAGAAAAGAGGGAATTCCTACTCATTGTTTCTGGATTTTATTTATTTAAAAAGATTGTAAGAATCCAGTAGAATTCATAATCCAGTCTGCTGACATATATATTGGCTAGACCTTACATTCCTGGCTACTGCAAATGAAAAAAACCCAGATTCTTCCTTTTTTCATGGTCTCTGAAACTATACTGCCTCAAAACAAAATACTCCTTGTTTAGGAAAATGAACATTATGGGTACTAAAAGGGGAAGTCTGGAATTGTGTTCATTTAAGTCAAAGTCAGAGCTTCTTAAGTGCCTGTTGTGTGCTAGGTGCTGAAGTTAAGAAGACAACAATGAAATAGTCCTTGTACTGGGGAGCTGAAATTCTCTTGTCGGAGACAGGATATACATAATTTGGGGCAGGAGGGTAGGAGCAGTGGGGGGAGTCAGGGAAGGCTTCAGGTAGAAGGGGGCACTTAAGCTGGAAACAGGATCCTAAGAAGTGGAAGTGAGAGAATATTGAAACCAAAGCATGTTCATGAATTTTCTTCTAGTCTGAGCTTGAACATAGAAAAAGTTGGCAGGTTTGAGTTTTTCTTTGGGAGCCCAGAACCTCAAGACCATTTTTGCTTTTTACTCCAGACCTTGCTTGACCCAGTTCAGTAGTCTCAGAGCTATAAATAGCTACAGAACTGGAGTGGGTCAATCCATGCCCGGGGGCTGACAGTGGCTTGAGGCCTGTGATGATCAATTGTGCTATAGATTTGTGGTTATAAATAACATTTAGATTTTTTTCCCCCTGAGCATAAATTGTAGGGATGTGTTTTTTAGTGCTTGAAGTGGGCAGAAAAAGGGAAGGGACAGTTTTATGTCACCTAATTCTTGACTTGTTCTGTACTTGCCAGTGCTGGAATACTGCTTCTATTCCTAGCTGATTGTCTGCTATGGGAGGGAGGTTCATCCCTACATCAGAGCTGTATTAGAACTGTAGGTATTGATTACACCTATCACACTGAGAAATAGGTGTGCTGCACTAAGGCAGCAGGACTGTCAGAAGGGGTTAGGGTTAGAGTCCTAGAGTGTTACTGTCAGGGCCCTGTGACCTCGGAAAGCATGGTCATAGACATATGTACCTGCCACCGACCTGGTGAAAGTGTCAGAATCAGGGTTCTCTGCATCTCTGCCATTAGTAACACTGAGTCCAACCACTGGGAAAGCAAGGTAGCCTAGCTGATGCAGCGAGACAAGCTGGAGGGATGACGCAGGTCAAACCATTGCCACCAGGGACTTTGATATAAAAGTTGTTGGCACCATCGGATGATTTAACAGTGGAAATGCCACCACAGAAGATGCATTACCATCTGCTTTGCCATTGCAAAGAATACTGGGTCTTTCAGACTGACTTGGGGCTGAGTGTTCTACATGTATTGTCTCTCTGTGTTAAAATGTGAACTCATCAACAGCAGAGATTGGCTTGGTTTTCTGTTTGTATCCCAAGTGCTTTGCACGTAGTAAATACTAATTTACTCATTCGTCCATCTATTCATCCATCTGTCCATCCCTACCCATGCTATCAGTGTTTGCTGGCCTAAGACCTTTGGCAGCTGATAACACAACCAAGCATGGGCAGCTTTCTCTGGGAATTCCCCCTTCACACAAAAACAAACACAGACAAGAAGTGGAAATGACTGGTAAGCTGACCATTCAGACTAGGGGCCATTCTGTGTCACAAACTTGGTAGTTTATTTGTTTGGCTTTCCTACTCTCTGCCATCAATACATGGAGTTCCATATTATAGATGCTGTTTTAGGAAATACCAGTCAAGAAACCTGTCTTAGGTCTGCTTTTATTCATGCTTAAATTCATTTTTGTTAATATCTTTGTTTTTATATTACTTTCATTTTTGATATAGCTCTCTGCCCTTACCTGCCTAGCAAGCCATCCCATGTCAATCGGTCAGCTAGCATTTATTAAGCACCTACTATGTGTCAGGCACCATGAGAAGCACTGGGGATACAAAGAAAGGCAAAAAAACAATCTCTGCTCTCAAGGAGCTCCCAGTCTAATGGGGAGAACATATGAAAACAACTGTATGAACAAGACACGTACAGGATAAACTGGGAGTCGTTTCAGAGGGAAGGCACTAAGATTAAGGAGGACTGGGAGAGGTTTCTGCAGAAAGTGGGACTTCAGCAGAGCCTTGAAGGAGGCTGGGGAAGCCAGGAGGGGGAGATGAAGAAGAGCATGCCAGGCCTGGGGCACAGCCTGGAAAAACACCTGGTGTGAGGTGGTGGAGCTTCAAGGAGGCCACTGCCATTGGAGCCCAGTGGATATAACAGGGAAAGAGTAGCAAAGAGTAAGATGGAAGAGAACTGGGAAGGTTCAAAGGGGCCAGATGAGGAAGGGCTTGAACGGCAGACAGAGGATTGAATGTTTTTTCTTGGAGGCTACTGGAGTGTATTGGCTAAAGGCATCATATGATTAGACCTGTGTTTTAGAAAGATCAATTTGATGGCTGAATGGGGGTGACTTGTGGCAGGCTGACCAACAGCATGTTATTGTGGTAGTCCAGGTGTGAGAGGATAAGGGTTTGCAACAGTGATGACAATGGCAGAGGAGAGAGGGGGGTGTATTGAAGAGACGTTACAAAGGTGGGAAGGACAAGGTTTGATCACTGATTGATATGGGTGCGGAGGGAGAGGGAGATGCGTCCAAGGTTGACACCTAGGTTGGGAGCCTTGATGTCTTGGGAGGATGGTGGTACCCTCAACAGTAATGGGGAGGTTAGAAAGAAGGGAAGATCTGGGGGGAGAGATAAGGAGTACTATTTTGTGTTGAGTTAAGATGTCTACAGGACATTCAGTTCGAGATGTATAAAAGGCAGTTGGAAAGTCGAGAGAGGTTGGATATTCTTTATCATGGGGCAGCTAGCTGCTGCAGTGAATAGAGTGCTGGGCCTGGAGTCAGCAAGACTGTTTTTCCTGAGTTCAAATCTGGCCTCAGACACTAGCTGTGTGACCTGGGACAAGTGATTTAATCCTGTTTGCTTCAGTTTTCTCATCTGTAAAAAAAAAATGAGCTGGAGAAGGAAAAAGCAAACCATTATCTTTACTAAGAAAACCTCAGATGGGGTCATGAAGAGCCAGACACGACTGAAATGCCTGAACAACAACAACAAAATTCTTTGTCCAAAGAATAAAAGAGAGGGGAAAAAATTAGTTGAGCCGAAGTAACCAACACATCAGCCACATCTGCTGGTGGGTGCAGTACTTCACACTCATAACCTCCTCTCCCACTGTGCAAAAAAAAAAAAAATAGGGTGGTGTGCACTCCGTCATCCCTTCCCTAATGCCCAGGTCTTGGTCATTATAATTACGCAGCATTCAGTTTCCTGAGGGTTTTTGCCACATTGTTGTGATCCTTTGGCATATTGTTTTCCTGTTTCTCATTATTTCATTCTGAATTAATTCACGTAAGTCATCCCTTGCTTCTATAAATTCTTCATATCCATTGATCTGTTACATTCACATACCATAATTTGTTTAGCCGTCCCTCATTTGATGAACAATCTACTTTGTTTCCAGATCAGTGCTACCACAGAAGTGTGGTGAATATTTTGGTGACCCCTCACATGGGGACTTTTTTTTTCCTGTCTTTTGCCTTATCTGCTTTTACAAAATGGGGTCCAAGTACACTTGGTATGAGAAGAGGATGGTACCCATTGCTTTTGTAGCAACTTAGGATAATAGTTAAAGCTGAAGATAATTCTGGACATCATCTTTGTCTACTTCCCCTACTTTTATAGAAAACAGACCTAGAGAGAAGTCATTTGGCCAGGGTCCCACAATGTCAGGGTAGAGCCAAGATTAGTTATGAGTCTCACTTTAATACATGGGCTACGTTGTAAGTGACAGGATGCCAGACCATCCTCCTTCAGGCAAGAGATAGTTTAATTGTTTTTAAAGATGAAGACATCTTCAAAGATATGGAATACCTAAGTCTGTGTGATAGCCTGCAGGGTACTACATAGGGTTCTATCAACAGATAACTCCAGTTCCAAATCACAGATCTCCTGAGTACCAGTGCAAGGTAGTAGTAGTCCAGAGACCTGACTTTGTACCCCAAGTAGCTATGTGGTCGTTGTGTGATCCTAGACAAATCACTTTACCTGTCTAGAGCCTCAGTTTCCTAATCTGTGAGATCAGGATAATGAAAATACCATTGTATTCTATTTCACAGGGTTGCTGTGAAGAAAGTACTTTGAAAATGTAAAACCAGGCAAAGGGAAGCTTGTGGAGCAGAAGGAGTTTGGAATCCCCGTTGTCGTTCAGATACAGGCCACGCTGCTTTCTTCTAGAAGCCTTTATGTTCCTCTTGATATAAGAACAAATAGAGAGGCTTCTTTGGGGCTTCACGATTCAATAACATTCTTAGTGTTTTGATTACATTGTATATAAAGAAGTCTTGAAAATATAAGTACGTCCACCCAATCTAGTAGGCTATAAAAGTGTATATTTGCTTCTTTGGTTAGTGCATAGTTATTATTATTGGGGAGAAATTTATTCATATTAAATGTCAGCCTAGAAGCTTTGCCTGGGAAGATACTTTGCTTTTCTTAAAACCGTTATGAAGATTGCTTTATTTTCTTCCTGACTCAGAACGTTTATGTTTAATAAAAGGTATCCTTCAACCTTTCCTCATTACTTTTCCTTGGACTGCGGACACAGTAAGGACAATGCACTTCATTGCTGGTGAATTCTGGGGGCCATTTTGGATGACCTTGGCAGTCTTTTCCAACTCTTGAGGTTTGATGTGACTTCTGTGATTTGGAGCAAAAGATATTCAAAGACCCAGTTTCAGCATTTTCCTCTACACTCCCAACTTTAAAAAGATATGCTGTCCTCATGTTTTCTAGGCTTCCAGTTTATGAGCAGGAGACCATTTGTGTGTGTTAAGGCAGTAATTGTGTCTTCAAGCCGAGGCAAAGTATTTTTTGGATCAGTTATTCTTCCTTCTCCACCTGATTTGAAGTCCTTGCAAACATGTCTTTCCAGGGTCATTTCTTGTCCTTGATTCTTACTGAGACCCAAGTTGCTCATGACCCAGCTTTAGCTTTAAGGCAGGAATCCTTTTCAATAGGAGTTGCTTCTTTCCATGTGGATTTATGTGGCATCTGGTGAAAAGGGTTGCCATTTATGCCTCCCCCCTCCCCATCTCTTTTTTAAAGGAAGCAGGGATTTATCCTTATTATTTATAGTACAACCAAATTCCAGTCTGTTAGCTTTTATTAAATATAGCTAACCAATATGGAAGTCACTGTGATTAGTTTGCTTAAAGAAGTGCTTTTCTTATATATTTTAGTGACTATCACCACTCATTCCCTTGGAAAAAAGGTCTAGGCTTTTCTTTGTATCCTGAACTTTCAGCTCCAGTCCTGAGTGCTTAATAAATGCTTATTGATTGTTGATTGGGCACCCTTCAGCCCTAGGGTGGAGCTTTGGGACCTTTGATTATGCAGATCACTGCTTTGATGGCACTTTCTCTGCCTAGTTAAAGACTGCCTTCACTGAGGGGTTTCTCTAAAGCTCTTAGGAGGTCATTGGTGACTGTGACTGCTAACTCTTAGCTAGACTTCAGGGCCTAAAGTAAGGTCATATTTTGTGTTACCATTTTTGTTTGACTGTAAATATTGATGTGTGGTAATCGTCCATATGTCCCACCAACCACTGAATAATTTTGCACTGAAATTGTGAGATCTTCAATTTTCATTAAAATCTTCAAACATATTTAGATGTGCATTGTGTGTTTCCTTTTATTGTGTCATGCAGTTTATCTAAAGATCTTGAAGTAGATGCCACTGTCATCATTTTGCGAAAGGTATAATTGATTGTGTGTTACTTAGATTCACGCTGGGCAGTTAGGTGGCACAGCGGATAGAGCAGTGGGCCCTGTGAGTTGAAATCTGGCTTCAGACACTCACTAGCCGTGTGATGCTGGGCAAGTCACTCAACCCCCTGTTTGCTTCATTTCCTCATCTGTAAAATAATCTGGAAAAGGAGGTGGCAAACTCCACATCTTTGCCAAGAAAACCCTAAACAGGATCACAGAGTCAGACACGACTGAAAAGCAACAATAAATTGAAAATTTGGCTCGACATTAGCTCCTTATTTTATGATATCAGCTAGGCTTTCTCTCCAGTATGAAAATCTTGGGATCATAGGGTTAGAACTGGAAGAGGAAAGAGTTCAGATATCCTTGAGTCTAAGGTTTTCATTTTACAGTGGAGGAAACTGAGACTTACAGCAGGGTTCAGTGCCACGGTCAGGGTCTCACATGGGATAAGGAGGGCAGGGTCTGGTGTCATATTCCAAGAATCATCTCCAGTTTGATAATTTTAAAAGAAAAAAGTGTCACTGAATTGGAATTCTGATTCATACATATATTTTTAAAATCTCTCTCTCTGTTCCTTTTTAGGAGAAAAATTCAAAGTGGAAACCAAGACGATTGCTGTTGACTTTGGATCAATTGATATCTACAAGAAGATCCAGACAGAGCTGGCAGGCCTCCAGATTGGTGTTTTAGGTTTGTGTCTTTGGCCCATTTCTTGGATTCAGGCTATCATGTAAACTTCCCTCCTACTTGCCTTGTGTTTATTAGTACAAAACCAGTTCACAAAACACTACTGTTGTCTATATACTCTTAAGTGTATGGAACAAACTCGTAAACACAATAGATGAGGTTATTATGAATTTTGAATGTTATTCATATATGAACCTGCTTTTGAATAGAGACCTATGGCCTTAGAAAATTTGCTTTTCTGCCATTTTGTTTTCCCTATTATTAATTTGTTTTCATTCCATTTAAAAATAAAATTAAGTTCCTGTTTCCAGTTTAATGCCTTAATACTTCATGTCATTAGACAAAGCATGTCGTCCTGAAGCTGTTAGGGAAAGACCAGCTCTGTGGAGCGATTCCCTCACACTCTAGGCATTTCAGTTAGAGAGAAACACCAAGAAGAGTACAGGAAGTGCTTGGTACAGGAAGTACTCCTCCTTGCTGCAGAATCTGAAATGTCCTGGACTTGGTAATGAGTACATTCTCCTCTTTAATGGCCTCCCCGGGCAGGCCTAGTCCCAAGGATTAATCTGTAGTTTTCTGACAATTAAGGCACCTGCCGTAGGCGTTCTGTTTTGAAAAGTCAAACAGAAGGCTTATCTTGGAATCTCTAGTAGGTTCTGCTCTTCATCCTGACCTTGAGAAGTCCTCTTGCCCCTTCTGCCTAACCCCTGTCTATACCACTGTTCTTACTGTATGAGCACCAAAGGTCTCCCATGTGCGCTATGGCCTCCATGTTTTATTTTAAAGCATTCATGGCCTGCAGTCCTCACCAGCATCAAAACCTTTAGCTCTTTATTAGCTTAAATCTGGTGCAGTTCAGTGCCGTGGACTGGGCACTGAATACCCGGCGAGAAATTGGCCTTCTGCAGAATCCTGACTTTTCTTTTCCTCCTTCATTGGCGGCAACCAGGTGGAGCCAGCCAGTTAAACCATTCCTCTGTCAGTTGCCCTTAACCCCCTTCTAAAGGTGATGGTGAACCAGGGGCAGAGACAGGAGACTTAGAGCGAGACTCAGACTGAGGGAGAAACCAGGCGAGAGCCTCTTGTGGAGTGGGTGACTAAACTGTCGTTTCCTAATTTGAAGCCTTTGTTCTTTGATAATCTTTTTGGAAAGTATGAGTATTAATCGTGCAGTAAAGATAATGATAGCTGATGCTTACGTATGTGATGCTTTAAGCTTTGCAAAATGCAAAAGGTAGGTGCGAGGTAGGTGTTACTGTTACCCCCACTTTACAGGTGAAGAAACTGAGGCGAAGAGAGGTCAGGAGACTTGTGAGGGCTAGGGGGTGAGTAAGCAGAGCTTCCTGACTCCGTTTAGGTCCACCACGTCACCATCTTGTAGCGATGTAGTCCATTGTCATAAATACCTACTTCTTACCACGTAGGCTTCCAGACTAGAAGCTCAGGATCAGGTGCCTGCACTGGAGATAGAGGGAAAAGAATGGGTGGGAATCATCGTAATGATGACGATGACGATGACGACGACATCTTACATTGGTTTAGTGCGTCATCATTTTCAAGTGGCTTTCATATCTGTACAATATTAGTTTACATTTATGCAGCACTTTGAGGCTGACGCTCCATTTGCCTTATAGTAATCCTTTGAGGCAGGTCGAATAAAAGTATTACCTCCATTTTACACATGAGGAAATTGAGGCTAGAACTTGATTGAAGCTAAATGATATGTTCTTGGTCACACAACTTATAAATATTGAGAAAGGTATCACGTGGCCTTAATGTAAGAGGCAAGTTCAGAGTTGTGTAAAGGGCAGAAATAGGAACATGGGCAGGAAGAGAGGCATAGTTAGGCTCTCAGAAAGCTTATTAACCATTCAGACTATTCCTTAAATGGAACAGGCTGCATGTGACGGTGTGGTCAGCCTCCCCTCTCAAGAGGTTTTTAGCAAAACCTGGATGACTATAATAATTATGTAATGCTTTAAGGTTTGCAAAGTATTTTACAGAAGTTCTCATGTGATCCTCACAACAACCCTGGGAGGCAGGTGCTATTTTGTCCCCATTTTATAAATGAGGAAACTGAGGCAGACGTGACTTGCCCAGGTTTGCACAGCTAGTCAGTGTCTCAGGCAGAATTTTGAACTCAGATCTTCCTGACTCCAAGTCCAGGACTAGACAAACTTCAAGCTTGGGCCTAGCAAGAGCCCATATAACTTTTGTCAAAGGACCAACCCGGCTCTTTGAGGAGCTGTGATATGTGGCAAACAGATTGCAAGTGATGAATGCAGCACAGGGGTATTTTTAGAGTCACAATGGAAAGTGTGCAGGCACTTGAGAGTGATACTGTTTTCAGTAAGTGAGCAGAGAAAAACAGCAGGGAATTGCAGGAGTTTGTGCTGAGAGGTCAGCCTAACTGGACACACCTCCATGAACACTTAAGGTTAAGAAGTTGTGCCCTCGAGATAATTAAGTAAAAGGGGTAGGCATTCAGCTTCTTCTTTCAGGGAATGCAAAGGAGAATGAGTCTGAGAATATCTTATGGATAAATGCACCTTTTTCATTGAGGAAGATGAGATCAAGTGAGTAGTAGGCATAGTTAGAAATGAGCATATTATTAATAATAGCTCGCTCCTCTAGTGCTTTTTATAAAACACTTTCCTCACAACTGTCCTGAGAGCTAGGTAGACAGAGTTTTTAGTCCTGTTTTACAGATGAGACCTGCTGAGGTGAAGTCATTTAGAAAATTCCAAATTTTAGACGTGAAAGTATCCTTATCAATTATCTATTCTACCCCACTCATTTTACAAGATGAGGGAGCTGGTGCTTAGAGAGGTGGATGAACTAAGTTGTCCCCAGTCAGAGCTTGGACCCAAATCTGGCCCTCTTTCTACATACTTGTTCTGGACATTAGAAAACCTTTTCATCTTCAAGTTTGATCAAGAGAGGCCAATATTCGCTGAAAGGCCATTGAACCAAACAGTGTACCTGTCAGTGCAGTAGTGATGACTCAGGTCTAAAGTAGTAGCTTTCCAAAGTCCCACAGCCTCAGACTTGAGGGACAAAATGCATGGAATCCAGTCCACGCCTGAGCAAGCAAATGCTCTATGACATACATCACAGATAGTGATCGCCATTGAGAAAGAATCCAGGCATGACCACCTGGACTAGGCCTTTGGGGCTGTGGAATGCCTCCCT
Organism: Trichosurus vulpecula; assembly: GCF_011100635.1. NCBI lineage: Eukaryota > Metazoa > Chordata > Mammalia > Diprotodontia > Phalangeridae > Trichosurus > Trichosurus vulpecula. Next base: position 255,042,536 of record NC_050578.1, read on the forward strand.
TAGAGAAAAAGATCTCCTCACATCAAGAAAACTTTAAATAGGAAGTATGCCAAGGATAGCCTCTTTCTGTGGCTTATATTAGGTCTTTTGTTTTCCTTTGAAAAACAGGTCGAATGAATTAATCTGGAATGTGCTTTGCAAACTTTAAAGTGCTATATAAATGCTCTGTGGTATTACTATTATTACTATTACTACTATTTGTATTCTGTCATCTAGTCCAACCACCTCCATGTTTAGAGATGAAGAAGATGAGCCTGGGAGAGGCTGCTTGCCCTGTGTTGGGCCATACAGATAGCTTCAAGGCAGAAATCTCTGGTCTGTTGTCCTTTCTTCTCCACCTCCTGCACTAGGAGATCTTGCCCTTGTTTATGTTCTAGACCCCTTTGGCAGTCTGGGGAGGTGGAATCGCAGAATCCTGCTTTTAAATAATTGGAGGAAATGCTCATTTTCAGTTAGTCCTGATAAAGATGCAAATTCTTTCCCATCCAAGTTCATGGACTGTCTGAAAACATCCCTTGTCCCCAGGTTAAGAACCCTTGTCTCCATCCCTCAGTGAAATTAGAAACACTGGCAATGGGGGTATGAGTTTTGGTTGAAGGAGCCTGAGGTAGAATGAGCAGGCCTGTGTAGCTCTTAACAGCTCCATTGCCCTGGGGGTTAAGGAAGAGAGAGATGAGGGCTAGAAAGGAGGTTTTTGCCCCAAACACATCCCCCTGCCTAAAAATTTTGCTTTTAGCCATTTAATAAGCATTTATTAAACGCTTAACATGTGCAAAGATACTGTGCTAGCCTGGGGCTGCAGGAGATAAAAAATATTACCACCACCCCAAAAAAATTTAAAAGGCTAAGGGGCTGGTTCTGCCTCTTTTCCAATTAGTCTTACCAGAGGCCAACCCCTCCCTTCCAAAAAGTAATGTTAAGAGAAGATAGGGGCAGGAACTGACTTTTGTTCTACTCTGTCCCAAATCATGTCCAGGATAGTCACAAGTGACAGGAGGGATGCTGAGTCAAAGAGGGGATTGAAGTGGATGGCTTGTGAGGACAGCCCTTCCAGTTGCTTCTTCCAGTAATCATACTGCATTTTGTAGAGTTTTCCATCTGGTCTACCCCCAGCCCAGCTGCCTTCCCACCTCCCAGACAAGCCTCCTCTTGCTTAGAGATGTGGCTTCTCGGCAAATGGAGCCTGTGGCAACCTGGGTTAGCTGTATTTGGGGCAGCATGGGCCCATGCTTGCTGGGAAGGTTGGTCTTACTCTTTCACCAGGATGCGAAAGTCTAGTCTGAGTTTGGCTCTTCCAAGTAATAAACAAAAAGGGACTAAAAACGTGCAGACACCTTAGCTTTACCTCATAGCTATGAATACCATTGATCAAAGCTAGGCCTTGGGGTATAGATGTGGGACCTCTGACTTCATTGGGATAAGGAATTCTCCAGTGAGGAAACTTTTTTCCATCTGTGCAGTTAGGCACCATCTCTGCAATTCATTTTTTCCAAAGTTGCCTGGACTGAGAAGTTAAGTGACTTGAACCCAGGTCTTTGTTCTACCTGAGGATATCTCTGTGTTCAGTCTGCCACACTGCTTCTCAGTCCATAGAGAAATCACAGTTGAATGCTGTGTAATTATAATGACCAAACTTAAACCTCAACACCCCCCCCCCCCAAAAAAAAAAATAAGAGAGAAGGAAGGAGATACAGCATTTCCTTCTTTGCCAGGGAAGAGAATCATGGGTGTGGACAGGTGGACCTTCACCAATCACTACAGAGAAAGACTGGTGAACTTGATGGATGTTGATTAGTTTTGCTGAATTGTTTTTTTTCCCCCTCTTTTTTTATCCTTTGTTATTAGGGACAGCTGTCTGGGTGGATGAGAGGGACACAATATATTGGGAAGTAAAGTAATAAAAATAAAATATATTGATAAAAATTAAAAAAAAAAACAAATTTATAAGATCATAGAATTTGGATTGGGAAAGGTGAGGACTTTGAAATGATCTAGTTGTAAGAAACTTGAGATCTAGAGAAAGGAGGTTCTTTTATTACCTGCTTACAGTTACAAAGGTATCAGTAACCTCAGGTATAAATGGGCCCATAATTCATGTTCAAAGTAGTCTTTCCTTGAGCTGTGAACTATTGTATAATCTGATCCAGTCCCATTCCCTCCCCCACCTCCTTCTTTCACACCACCTTCACCCCAGCAAAGTTTATGCTTAGCCAATTGCATTTAATTTTGTTATGGGGAATACATAGCAACTTAGAAGTAAATACTGGAAATTTTCTATTGTGTAGCTTCTGACTCAGCCTCAATTTGCAGATTCTGATTAAAGCCACTGCAAATTTAAAGCCTTGTAAACTCCTTTTTATTTAGAAATTGATTCTCACAAATGTAGGAAAACTGTAAAGTTTGCAAAATGTTTTGCATAGTGTTCCAAATATCATCTGTCAGACTATGAACATGTGCTAGCTGCAGCAATATGTTAAATAAAAGAAAGCGGAACCTTTCTTTGCCAGAGTCCCTGCACTCCAGGGACTTGAGGCAGTTGGAGCAACCCGTGCTGGGGAGAGGGCAGAACAGGGGAGGGGAAAAGGGAGGAGAAGAGAGCAGTAGTTTGGTGAATTTCATCAGCAGGTAGGGAGTCTGGGTAATCCCTGACCAGACCCCTTGCTTTCCCTTCAGGATGGTTTCTGACCTGAATCATTTTGCTAATTACCTCACCTGTCTATTTTTACCATGGTCTTAAAATATCAGGCAAGTACATTAACCTCCCAAAGTATATGGCTCCTAATCCAGTTGGTTTTTTAAAAAATTACTCTAAACCAATCCCTGATAAATGAAGCTAAATTATTTTAAGTTTTAAAAATTAAGCTAGCATTTATAAAATGCTTACTCTGCGTCTGGCTCTGGGAATATAAATACTAGCCGGACAATCCCTGCTCTCAAGGAGATTACATTCTTTTGGGGGAAGACAGTACATAAAAGAGCTGAAAGGTGGGAGAGGGCAGTCTGGCATGGTAGAAAAAGTCTAGAGTGCAACCTCTAGGAGAATGAACACATAGGCGGCTTGGGCTCCCTCCCTACATGGGACCTTCTAGGAGGAGCCATCCAGGCCAATGTAGAGGCCAGACGGGAGAAGAGCTGCAGTGGGCTCCCAGGATGAAGAGGTTCTGGGGGATGGTGGAGGAAGTCTTGAGTGCAAGCCCGGAGAAGAATGAGCTATCTGGTAAAGTGTTTCTTCTCCAGTCCCTAACTCCACCTGGGCTGGAATTCCTCTAGTCAGATGAGTCATTGCTGGGGCAGGGTAAGTGTAGACGATCTTGAAGGTGACTGAAATGGAAATCCTGTGTTTTTAGACTTGACCTGATGAGCCAAGTACTAGAATGAGGAAGAACAATTTGACATATCTAGTATATGTTTAAAGACATCGGGGCTTTTAAGAACATTTCTATAGCCCTTCTCACATGTTAATTTCACATCTCATACCTGAGGAACATGCAAATAGGGCATTTGGTATACCTGTCCTCAACTCTTAGGATTGAAATTTTTTGTTTGAAAATAGACCTTCCTGACTCTCTGGTCCTTCACTCTTCTCTGCGCCTGCCCCAACCCTGACCACCAGGAAAAATCACATCCTCTGATGGAACATCATTGTCTTCACAGCTTCTGGTTTTGATGGAGAATTTTGAGTTTAGGTGGTTAACAACAGCAAATGAACTTAGCAGAAACAAACATCTAGTCCTTGCTAATTTAAAAAGACAGGGAAGGAGAATGATTTAAAAATAGAAAAGAATGATACAATTAGAACATTTGTGGAACTTTTTCAGAGTTAGCCAGAAATTTACTGTGCTTTCCATTTTGAGCACCATGTTTTCTGAAGCTTATGACTGAGAATTGGAAGCCAGTGTAGAGTGTGGCTCCTGGGCCTTCCTGGCTATGACTCTGACAACACTGTCGGCCTGCCTCTGGGTCACCTGCTGTTCCCTGCCTGTCCTTTCCTGTTAGTCCCTTCTCCTGGGCCTGCCACATCCCATCTTATCTCTACTCCTCTTTTACTTTGGCTCAACCTTAGATAGGTGGATAAATTGTAGCCCAGATGAGTACTCCCACATTTTTGAAGGGGCAAAGTTTATATCATTGTGCAGAGTTTATGCCTAAGGCCATATTGACCTTTTCTTTCCCTCAATCTTTCCTTAATGTTTGCTAATTGAACCTCCTTAGTTTGAAATTCGACCTCTCCAGCCTTGTTACCTGCCAGTTTCTTTCCTGCCTCCCTGCTGTCCAGTCAACCCGGCCTAGAGGCAGATCCTGTGCTAAGTGCCAGAGATACCAAAAAAGTTGGTGGGGGGATGACCAAACAGCTCCTGACCTCAAGGACCTCATTCTAATGAGGAGACCATGTAGAAATCACTGTGCTTATAACATATGTAAGTTGAGATGGAAGGATGGCCCAGAAAAAAAGCCATTAGGAGAGCAGTTGGAGGTGGAAAGAAAACAGAATTGAACCTTCTGTTGAAGTGGGGAGTATGAGCTGAATCTTGAAGGAAACTCAGGAAGCCAAGAGGCAAATGGGAGGAGGGAGAGAGAGTTCTAGCCACAAAGGTGGGAGATGGTGTCCTCTGTGAGGAATGTGCCAAGAAGACTGACCAGAGGGGAAGGGCCAGGTCATTCATCTTCATTGCCAGGCAAAGGAGCTTCTATTTGACTCTAGAGGTAGTAGGGAACCAGTGCAGTTTATCAAGTCTGGGTGTGACATGGTCAGACATTTGTGTTATAGGAAAAAATCCTTCAGTAGTTGAGGGGAGTCTGGGTGGGAATAGGGAGAGCTGGGAGATACGGAGTCCAGTTAGCAGGCTGCTACAATAGACCAGGTGAAATGTGCTGATGGTCTGTACTAGAGAGGTGCCTGCATAAGTTGAGAAAGGGGGATGTAGAGTAGAGATGTTGCAAAGGTAGAAATGATGAGATTTGACAACAGGTTAGATAACCAGTGGTGTGAGTGGTTGGTTGGTTGGTTGTTTATTATCCTTTGTACTCCAAGAGTACTGAAATGAGAGCACTATGTTAGAGTCAGGTTACAACGTCTGACTATGGCTGATCAGAGCAATATGAGCTTGGAATGCTCTACCACAGGTCAGGCACAACTTGTCTATGTGAATATTTGAGGTGGATTCTCGAAATTTGCACATCTTGCACTTCTTTGGATCTATTTCAATTCTGCTTTGCTCATAGAGCGCAGCACCTTCTCTGATAAGGGAAGGCCATGTTGGGTGTTCCTGTGCCAGTATCTCCCATGTCACACAATTAATTCCAAAGGTGTGAGTAGTAATGAGGGGTTGAACAGCCCTATCCATGGTCGGTCAGTAGGAGTGTGGGGCTGCCCTCTACAGTAATAGGAAAGTAGGGAGGGCTTCTGCACATTAAAAATGGGCTCTGTTTTGGACATGTTGAATTTGAGACACTTTGCGCCATCCAGTTTGAGATGTTCAAAAGATAGGACTGGAGCTGAGGAAGGACACTGGAGCTGGATATTTCAGTCTGTGAAACATCTCCATGGAGATAATTGATTCATAAGAAGTGAAGAGATCTCTAAGGAAGATGGTGGAGAAAGAGAAGAGAACCCAGGACAGAGCCTTAGCTGACATCTAAGGTTAATAGGCACGGTCTAGTTGGTGGTGGTTGTAATTCGTTCTCGAAGAGGACCAAAATGACATCGCCATGCTAGAGTCAAGTTTCAGGCTGTCCAACTGCGTATGATGAGACCAATACAAGCTCAGAATGCTCTACCACAGGTCGGGCACAAATAGTCCATGTGAACGTTTGAGGTGGATTCTCTAAATTTGTGCATCCTGCATTCCCTTTGAGCTGTTTCGGTTCTGCTTTGCTCATAGAGCACAGTACCTTTTCTGATGAGAGCACGCCATGCTGGGTGGTCCTGTGCCAGTGTCTCCCATGTCACACTATCAGTTCTAAAGTTCTTAAGAGAGACTTTGAGAATGTCCTTATATCGTTTCGTCTGACCACCATGTGAACACTTGCCTTTTGTGAGTTCTTCATAAAATAGTCTTTTTGGCAAGCGTACGTTTTGCATTCAAACAATGTGGCCAGCCCATCGGAGTTGCGCTTTCTAAAGCAGAGTTTAAATGCTTGGCAGTTTAGTTCAGGAAAGGACCTCAGTGTCTGGTATCTTATTCTGCCAGGTGATCTTCAGAATCTTCCTAAGACAATTCAAATGAAAGCGATTCAGTTTCCCGGCATGGTGCTGGTGCACTGTCCCAGTTTCACAGACCTTCAGTTTGGAAGGCAGCCTCTTCTCTCCCACACTTTCCTTCAGAGCCTCCCAAACACTGAACTAGCTCTAGCAATGCGTGTGTCAACCTCATTATCAATGCGTATGTCCCTAGAAAGTACACTACCAAGGTAAGTGAACTTATCCACAGCATTCAGAACTTCTCCATTTGCTGTAACTGATGGTTCCATGTATGGATGCTGTGGTGGTGGCTGATGGAGCACCTGTGTTTTCTTGGTGCTAATTGTTAGGCCAAAATTAGCACAAGCATCAGAGAATTGATCCGTACTTTGTTGCATCTCAGCTTCTGAGGCTGAACTGGAGAGCAAAATCATCTGCAAACAGAAAAATCGTGCACCAACACTCCCTCCACTTTGGTCTTGGCTTGTAGCCTTTTCAAGTTGAAGAATTTATCCAGGCATGACCTGGATGAAGAATCAGCAAAGGAATAGTCCTACAGGGAGGAGGAGAACCAGGAGAAAACAGTGTCATAACACTGAGAGAAGAGATGGTATCCAGGAGGAAACAGCACCATCAACCATAGCAGAGCTCTCTGAAAAAGGATGAGGATCAAGACAAGGCCATCACATCTGGCAATTAAGAAATCGTTGGTGACTTTGGAGAGAGCATTGAAAGATGAGGCAGGAAGTCAGATTATTGAGAATTTAGAAGTAATAAGAGAAAATGTGGAGGCCTCTAACATGGAAGGCTTGCTCAAGGAGCTTGGGGAGGGGGAAGAGAGGACAAGAGGTAGTGGCTGTGGGGAGATGGGCAAGCCATGAGTGTGTTTGTAGGCAGAAGAGAAGTCGTCAGGAGATAGGGAGAGACTGGAGATTGGAGAGAGGGAGAGTAGGGATTGTAGAGACGGCGGTCTGCTGGAGTAAACAGAAGGGACTGAGCTCCAGGGTACATGTGGAGAGGTAGAAGGGCCAGCCACGTTTTCATGTGAGACAGGAGTAAAGGAGGAGATGATGGTGCAAGTTGGACAATAGTAGATGAAAGTTCCCTGAATACATTGTGTGTTTCAGTATCCATACCCGTGGCTGGCCTTGGTGTTTGCCTCCTCCAGAATGCCTGTTCTGCCACCACCACCTCCCAGTTTTACTAGTCTGATTCCTGACTAGTTTGGAAGGTCCAGCTCAGATGCTTCTTCCTTCCCGAACTCTACAAAGTTCAGAAATTTCTCCTTCTTCTTAATTTACTACTGCATTTTGTATTTCTCCTATTTTATTTTATACTAGTTGTCATAACAAACTTGTCCTGGAATGAAAACTCCTTGAGGGCAGGGGCCTGTTTCACTTTTGTCTTTGTGTCCTCAGGTCCTAACACAGAGCCTGGCACATAGTAGGTGCTTCATAAATTTTTGTTGATTCCTATCTCTGCTTGAGGACAAGGACTAGGTCTTGGCCATCTCTCCATTTTCCACAATGTCTGTAACCAGATTTTTAGTCACTTGATACCTGTCACTAAATCTGTAAGATGATAGCCTAGAGGTGTTTATTTTTGAAGGGGGGAGGGTAAAGAAGGTGGTTGAGAAGAAAGCTCTGTCTTTGAAGTTTTAAACACTAACCCCTCTTCTTCAGTCAGTCAGTAGGCATTTATTAAAGGCCTATAGTGTGCCCAACACTAGGAATACAATAACAGAAATGGAAACAGCCCCTGCCCTCAGAGAGGTTTTATTCTGTTGAGGGAAACAACATCTCTATGTAGAAGTGATAGGTAAAAAATATATATGTAACTAAATACCAAATAGATGCAAGGTGATTAAGGACGGGGAGGGCTGGAGTAGTTGTGGGGATCAGGAAAAGCCCAGTGAAGAAGGCGGCCTCAGAGCAGAGTTCTCCCATGGTACCACATTACAAACCAGGGAGAAGTCAGCCATTGAGTTTCTGGGTTTTTTCCCCCGTTCATTTTAAGTGCTTGCAGTCAGGGAAGGGATTTCACAAATCCAAATGGTGTGAAAACAACTTGTGGGATTCACTGGGTGTATGGTGGATCCTCATGTAATGAGGCCCAGAATAGACTGAGATGGCACCGCCCACACTCGCTTTGACATGAGATTAAGCGAGCAACATGTTGGAATTATAATCTCAATATTTCCTTGGCACACCCATTGCTATCCTTCGCCCCCTCCCAAGCTCGGGCTCTGTTTTCCCTGCTGGTGCTCCTGGTGCACCAGCTGCCAGCTCTTGGGTTACTGCTGCCACCTAGTGGCCCTCTTCTGAACTACAGTGGGCTTGCCTCTTGCAAGAGGTAGTGGATGCAGAATGTGGTTTAGAGAAAATGCTTTTTAAAGCAAGCAGCAGTTGGGCTTTGCTAGATTTCTGAAGATCATTCCGAACGGGTAACTTGTTCTGGAAGAACTAACCCGGATATATTCAGCATGGGAAATGGCATCTGGCCAAGTCTAGATTGGCTGTATGAGTGCCCAGGTATGGGAATAGGGAGACTGGGGTTTGAGTGCCTGCTGTGTTGTGAACTAGCTGTGTAACCAGTTTGTCTGCTGTGGCTTTATTTTTCTCATCTTTTAAAAGAGGAACATTAAAAAAAGCTTAGATAATGCCCCAGGTTTTAAACTCTATAATTCTTATCATTGCTTTTGAGCTTTAAAAATACATAGGGCCAACATGGGAATGTTGTTTTCCTCAACTAAGCTTATTATTACAAGAATTCCTTCTCCCGGGGGAAGAGACGGAAGAAAAAAGAGAAAATAAACACCTACTATGTTCAAGGTTCACATAGCAGGAGTTGCTGAGCTTGCCCCAACATTTTTGTATTATTTTATGGTTTGTGAAACACCTGTTAGCAACCTCTGAAGCTGTGGTGGTAAACGACGTACTGGCTACCCGAGGGCCAGCCCAGCCAAATTCAGAGAAGTGCCTCACCACAGCCTGTGTTTTGTTTTTTTTTTAAGCATGGCAGCTTGGGATGATCACCTGCCAAGTTTCTAGAGCTACCACAATTGGCAGAGTTGGGCAAAGTGCCCACACAGGTGAAATCACAAATCCTCGATGTCAGGATCATTGATTTTAAACTCAGGGAGAGGTTGGAGACCATGTATGTTAGCCCGCTCCTTTGATAGATGAGGCCCAAGGAGGTCAAATGAGCTGCCCCAGGTTCACCCAGGTGCTGAGCTGAAGTATGCTTCTGATTCTGAAGACATTTCAGGGGATGGTTTCCTATGGGTATGGCAAGGGAAGCTGGTAATGTGCAGAAAGAAGTTCTGGGTTTAGGGGGAGCAAGACTGTGAGAGTGATTTGACTGTGTAAGAAGAGAGGGGAAAGGTTTCAGCCTGTGGAGCAGGTGTTGAGGGTTGGGAGGGAAGCACCATTCAGCAGCTGGAGGAAGATTGTCCTGGTGCTATTTACATGATGATGCTTTTTCACAAATGCCCTCCAGGCTGCTGGGATAGCCCTCATGTTGACCCTTTGAATCAGCTCCCTACATTTACAGATGACAAAATGGAAGCAAAGAGACCCAGTGAGGTGGGGTGTTTTCCCAGGTTTGTGCCTTGGCCACATGGACTTTGTAATTGACCCGTAGTCTGGCTCTGTGTAATGTGATGTGGACGTAGTTCTTGCATAGCTGAATTCAGAGACTGTGTTTGGGAGGAGAAGCCATTTCAGTGACTAAAATTAAAGTCTAGTTAGACTAGAAACTCTTAATTTTTCCTAATCCTTGCTAAAGTAGCCTTGATAACATTTTTATCTTTTATCATTCTGCTTCCTGACTTCTAGGCAGGGTTCTGTCCAAAGAATTTTACCCTGCTTTTGCAAATAAATTCTGGAGAGCCTGGATACAAGAGACTTTCATAAGGCTGATTGAAAATCTTTCCCTGGGGTTCCTCCAAGTGCTCTGGTTTCGGGGTAGTAGTACCACCAGTAGCTTAATGTTTATAATTTACAGTGGGTTCAGATTCCCACTCTGCTGCTTGCTGTTTGTGTGACCATAACCTCCGTGGGCCTTAGCTTCCTCATTTCTAAAAGGCTGCTTGAACTCTACGTCTGTAGTCCTGAGTTCCCACCATCTCATCTGTAGGAAACAGGGTTGAGTAGTGGGAAGAGGCCTAGATTTGGGTTCAGATCTTGGCTCGACCACTTAGTGGCTATTTGACTTCAGGCAAGTCACTTCTCTGGGCCTCAATTTCCTCTAGTTATAAAATGAGAGGGTTGATTCTGGAGGGCAATTTGGAACTATGCCCAAAGGGCTATAAAAATGTTCATACCCTTTGACCCAGCAATACCACTTGTAGGGTTGTATCCCAAAGAGATCACACAAGTGGGAAAAGGACCCACATGTACAAAAATATTTATAGCGACTCTTTTTGTAGTAGCAAAGAACTGGAAATCACGGGGATGCCTATCAACTGGGGAATGGCTAAACAAGTTGCGGTATATGAAGGTAATGGAATACTATTATGCAATAAGAAATGGGGATGATACGGACTTCATAATAACGTGGAAAAACCTACATGATACAATGCTGAGTGAGCGAAGCAGAAACAGGAGAACATTATACACAACCACAGATATATGGATTCTGTGATGACCAACCTTAATAGACTTTGCTCTTCTCAGCAATGCAAGGTACAAGGACAACTCCAAAGGACTCATGATGGAGAGAGCTATCTACATTCAGAGAAAGAACTATGAAGTATGAATGCAGATGGAGGCACACCGTTTACTCTCCTTTTTTTGTTTTCCCTTTTTTTTTCTTTTGTTTGTTTTTTTTTTGGTTTTGTTTCTTTCTCCTGATCCATTCCATTGGTTATAATTCTTCTTTACAACTTGACTATTGTGTAAATAAGTTCAATGCGAAGGTCTGTGTAGAAGATATATTGGATTCCATGCATGGGCGGGGGGGGGTGTGTGTGAAAATCTGGAGCTCAAAATTATGTGGAACTGAGAGTTGTAAACTAAAAATAAAAAATCTTAACTATTAAATAAATAAATACATGAAATGAGAGGGTTGGACTATGGCTCTTCAGGGTCGCTTCCCAGCTTTGACTATTTCTCTATGAGCATTGATCCTCACAGCAATTCTAAAAGGAAGGGAAAGCAAGCGATCATTGTCCTCACTTTACAGATGAAGAAACTGAGGTTTAGAGACCTCAGGTGTCTTGCCCGCCAACATTAAGGCAGGTCCCAGATCTTTTTCTGTCGTCCTGTGCAGGACTTCCTCCATCCTGCCATGCTGAGTCTGTCAGTACGACTGCTGTTGCTACACGATTTCATTGTCTTTTATCTGCTTAAGCTCTCCTTTTTCTACTAATTCTCTGTTTACTAAGTTTTGTTTAGACTTCTGTTAGCTACTCCTACTCTTAATTGATATTCTGTTAATGTGGTACTACTAGGTGAAGTTAGAGGGGGTCCCCCACATCCTGTTGCCCCCAAACTGTATTGTTCTTACAGAAAAGTCATTCATACAGGACACCAGATCCCACCGGTAGGAAGAACCTTGCTTGGCTGACAGCCGTTCATAACTTCATTCCTGGGGCTCTAGCTACCTATTTTCAATCATTCGGTCGGTGAACATTTATTAAGAACCTACCACTGTGCTAAGCTCTGTCACGTTTCGCTTCGTATCAGGTTTTATCGGTGTTAGTTGGGGTGGGGGGTAGGGTGCCTGTATATAGGATTGTTTTGTCTTTTAACAGTTTCATTAAGTACAGTGAGGGAAATGAAGCACAAATCAAGAATGTAATTGACAATCCAGAAATCTGATGTTTATTTTGGTGAAAGAAACTCCAAAGACAGATATTTGCATTAAAGATGAAACAGTAAACCCTGAATTTTCATCCTATTCAAACATTCTGTTTTCATATTGGAAATTAGAGTAATCTGAAAGTACAGCAAGGATTAGCTTACTAGCATGTATTTTAGGTTCCTTTACATGTTGCAAATTTGAGGGGGCAATTTTTATTTCGTCATTCTCAAGAATCTTTAAAATACATGGCAGCAAACCAATAACTAATATTTTTGTCTTATTTCAGTGAACAATGTGGGAATGTCATATGAGTATCCCGAATACTTTTTGGATATTCCAGACCTGGATAATGTAAGCTATTTTTAAAACATCTCTAAAAACAAGTATTTTAAAATCTCTCTAGTGGTAGGACAGGCGCAGTTGAGCTAGCATTAACGTGGAAGGAATGATTTCCTTGATGTGGATATGCTTTTCCCTTAAGTAAAAACTGTGTAAACATATCAGTGAAAGAACTGCTTATTTGAGCTCTTGGGGGTGTTTCAGAGCATTTTGCGCAGTGTTCACATGTTTTTTCAGGTTAAGGTAACTCTTGTAATATCTGTCTTGAAGTTGAATGGACCCTCTGAAGTCAGTGGTCCTTGAAGGGGGCAGAAATTAAACTTCCAGGCCCAAGGACATGTCCTGGTCTCCTGACTCTCGCCTTGGGATCCTCACATCATGCATCACATGGTGCCATGAACAGAAATGTCAGAGAAGCACTGTTGTAGCTGTGCACTTTAATTGGAATGAGAGCATCACAGTGGAGAAAGGGCCTCAGAGGCCATCAAGACCAGCTTCCCCCTCCATTTTACAGAGGAAGAAACTGAGGCCCAGGGAGTTTTGTTGAGTTAACTGATGCTGTGCAGTTTTGACTTCAGTGCTACATGGAGCATTCTACCCAGTGACTGAAGAAATCAGCCCCACCATGTTAGTGCAAGACTGGCTGTGGCATTACCCATGGCAGAGTCTGCTGCAGCAGTGAGTGGTGTTGGGACCTTTGTGCCACCTCTCCTTATCACACTTTCCTTAGCCTCCGCTAAATGGGTTGTAATGATACTTGTTCTACCCACTTCCCAGGCCAGATGCTTGTGAGGTAGGCCCTTCGTAAGCCATAAAATACTGCAGAAGTGTTTGTTCTTAGGGCACTCACTCATTTCTGCCCTCCTTTTAAGACTTCACATTCTCAGAGCAAATTTCAGGACATCTTTTCTACTTTCAATAGATCTATAATGTCAATAGTTCTAAATGAAATTCTTGGAAAGTAATGTCTTTTTTTTTTTGCAGACTATCAATAAATTGATAAACATTAACGTCTTCTCTGTTTGTAAGGTAAGTGGCTTCTTTCTTAATACATGTTTGCAATTTAAGTTCTGTTTCAAAACAGTGAGAGATCTCAGCTTGTTCGTGACAACCCATCATCACTGACAGGTAGATAAACCAATGTACCATGCCTTCAGAGACCTTTGCTTCCTGCTGCTCTGTTGAGATGTGGTCCAAGAATACTGGCTAATTTTAATATTAGTCCAAGTTACGTATACTCGGGAAGGCACATCTGCTGAGAAACAGGCTGGGTGGCATACCAGTGCAGAAGAAAAGAAATTGTTTGTTTATTCACATCATGGCCCAAAGGAGCCCATAACCAAAGAGTTAACTGATGTTAATAATGCTTGGGGTGTGAAAGCCATGGGGACCAGGCTTGGGCTGAAGGCCAAAGAGAATTGGGAGATGAGGTACAGAGGACAAGGTGGAAGTCAGTCACTGGGCTCCCTCATGTACAGGCTAGCAAGGCTTTTGCTATATGTTCTGATGGTTATTCATGTGACAAATAAAGTGATCTCTGTGTAGGGCATGGGGCTAGCCCCCAGGGATGCGGAAATGGCCTGCTGTCCTTGTCCTCACAGAACTTACTACCACAGATAATTGAGAATGCCTGTGAGACCTCATGAAATTGGCATTATGAGAGAGGACCTGGTTCCAAATTCATAAAAATTCTAGTCCTTCAGTGATCTGTGAGTGTGTCTGCAGGTCAACACTCCACTAACACATAGTTGAAGCCTCTGGAAGTTGCAGGGGTTCCTCTGCCTGAAAGATTCCTCACTTGTGGCTCCTAGGCTGATGCACCTCTGTGAAACTGGCTAGGCTGGTCCTCAAGTCAGCAGGCTCCAGAGCTTGTGCACTGCCAGCCTGGGCTTGGAGATCTTGAGGTTCTTTCTACGCCCGGAGGTTGTGTTAGAGGAAGACTTGGGGCATAGAAAAAAGGCAGATTGTAGAAAGTGCTGTAGTGCTTGAAGGTAATGAAGTCATAACAGCTAATTTAAACAAAGGTTTGCTGCACGTATAGTGCCTATGGAGTCAGGCATTCTCAAAGCCTGGCTTGATTGCTAGTGTGGGATAAGAGGGTGTGCTCACAGCTTCCTCCTGTTTTCCCTTGGGGAGTAGAAAGCTGGCCACTGAATAGATTATCTGGAATCTGGGATCTGAGATCTCTCCTTAGGATTTATTGCCTATGAACTGCCCCCTCTCTATGAAATCTGACACTGGACCTACAAATACTGTGGAAACAAACATCATTGTCTGTAGCATGTCAAAGGTGACTGACATCAGTAGGCTTTGTGGCCTCCTCAGCCCATGTGGATGTTCTCTTGGAGTTACTATTTGAGGGTTGTACAACCAGAAACCTTGAGCCACTAGCATCCAACCCCAAGAGGTAGGTGCTGTTATTATCCCTGTTTTCTGATGGGGAAACTGAGTCAAACAGGCAAAGTGACTTGCCCTGGCTTACACAGCTACTAAGTGTGTAAGGCTGGATTTGAGCTTGGGTCTTCCTAACTCCAGGCCCAATGCTCCCTAGCTGCCTCTCATAGTTCAGCCAAAGTGTCCTTGTTCCTCACACCTGATTCTCTCTCTCCCATCCCTGCGCCTTTGCTCAGGCTGTCCCTCATGCCAAGAATGCCCTTCCTCTTCAGCCCGACTCACTGCAAGCGCTACCCTTCTCTGAAGTCTTCCCTCATTGCCACCCCTCTTCTACTTCAGCGGCTGCTAGTGCCTCCTCCCCCAACAACTTCATGTGGATTTCGTAGAATTCTCTGTGTACTTGTGGACACATTCCCTCCCCTAGGAAAGTGTAAGTTCCTTGAGGACAGGGGTTATTTCCATTAGTCTCTGCATTTCTAGGGCTTAGTGCAAAAAGCTCCTGATGAATCTTTTTTCGTTCATTCATTTGTATGTCCACTGCTTAGCACAGAGCAAATACACAGTAAGCTCCTAATCCTTTTCCATTCATTCCTTCATTCATATCTCCAGTACTTAACATACAATGAGGGCTTAATAAATGGTCCTTGGTTGATTGACTGGGTGATTGAACAGGTTAGTAATTGTCAGCTCTGGATGTGCTGTTGGGTAGGACCAGAACTTGCGGTAATGGAGAAGGGCCTGGTGGCCAGGGCTTGTTCTGTGGTCATATGAGAGAGCTGGAGGGCAGCGCTCAGTACCATGGTGGGGCAGGGGCAGGGAGCCTGGGACAGAGTAAGTGGTGCCTTTCTCCACACAAGGGGCCAGAGCAGTGATCTGGACTGTCCAGTTCTTCAGCGCTGAATAATCATACTGGGCACATGATTGTATTTTAGGGGAGACTTTTTAGCGCAGGCTTGAACATAGAAAAAGAACGTAGCTTACCCTCCTACTAGAAAAAGTACAGGGTATCAAATGAACAGGATACATCTTCTTGAGATCCTTATACTGTGTGCAGCAGCTCCTGCAAAGGCTGCTTTTGAGAAACTAATTCTGTGCTCCCATCTTGTCCTTAGCGGCCTTACAGAGTTTATGTTCCAGGTCTCGTACAGATGAAATACGTGTTTATGGAGGGTGCTCTCAGTTTGGCCAAAGGCATGGAATGTGCCATCAGAGCACCAGCAGAGGGAGCCCTTTGGTAATCCACCATGGGAGACTTGGGCTGGTCAGGGAGGAAGGGCCTTCTGCCCAGCAGTTGGCTCCTGGATGATTCAGAGAAGTGCAAATCAAGCCCCATCCCTTTTATGGCTTTAAGGTGATTCCAATAGGAAACAAGTAAATTGCAATATCATATTACTTTTTCTAAAGAGATATTTTTTTGCATGTGGTACTGACTCAGTATCACGCTTCCTTTTTAATTCATTTTGAAATCAGCCATTGATCCTCTGATCCACCAGGATGTGCATTTTGGAATCATTCAACTGCTATAGGCATAACTAGGTAAATGATGGGTGGTCCACATCCTTGTGAGGAAGGGTTCGTGTGGGAGCAAAACTATGGTAGAGCCTCATTGGAAAAATTAGGGGATTGTCTACAAATCTGACAGATGCTGACGCTTTGGGGAAAGCACGCTACTTGTGTACAATTTAAACGATGACATCTTGAAAGGTCTTTGTATATGAGATGGCTAAGTTTTAGGAAAAAATCAGTTGTGATGCACTATGTTACCTCTTCAGAATAATGTCTTTTTTGGTAATGCCATATATGGATTATTTTTGTATCCATTTGGAGTTTTCAAATGAAAGATTTGGGGCTCAAAAATGATATTGTATGGGGAGTGATCTCTAATGGGTACACACTCGCACACATGTCAGGTTTCAGTGTGGTGTGCTGGAGCAGATCCCTTGGCATGAAGACGCAAGGCCCCAGTCTTGTTCTGCCATGTCTTGGCTCCTTACTGCAGGGCCACTGTGGGTAGGTCCCTTTAACCTGCTCAGCCTCAGCTTCCTTGTCTATAAAATGAAGATCACTGCACTTGCTTATCAGGGTTGTTTCAGAAAGTTCTTTCTAAACCCTAGAAGGAGTACGTACGTGTGATTTGTTATGAATAAACTATAAATGGGAGCATTGCAAATGAGTGATAAAGATCGTGATCCTGGAGGACAGAGAATGGAGTGTGGCTTTCTCCTTTCTGCAGAGATGGCCCTGGGAACATGAGGGTGCACGCACTATTCTGGTACCTTCGCTGCTCTGGTTGTGTTTGCTAAAGTCCAAGGCGGAGTCAGTGTGGGGGCATGGAAAGGTAGGGGATGGTGAAAACTGTGCCCAGAAACACCCGTGTTGTAAAAAGAAAAGCTATCCAAAAACACATTTTAAACAAATA
The DNA here is from genome assembly GCF_011100635.1 of Trichosurus vulpecula. Lineage (NCBI taxonomy): Eukaryota > Metazoa > Chordata > Mammalia > Diprotodontia > Phalangeridae > Trichosurus > Trichosurus vulpecula. The sequence continues at coordinate 255,059,674 of NC_050578.1, forward strand.
ATTGGTGTGTTGTTTTTCTCCTTTAAAAAGTGGATTTCTTTTCTATGTATAATAAACTGGGATTTCACTGTAGGAGGTCTATGACAATCCTACTAGGCTCCTAAGGAAATACAAACTGAGACATGAAAAATGTTCTCTTTTACAGAGTGTAGGGGGAATGACATGAGGCGGGGTCTTTGGAGGAGAACCGCTTGTACCAAAAAGACTTATAATAGCTACAAAGGAAACCACAAAGAAGCACTTGGCTGTTCACCTGAGGATCTCCAAGCACCTTACCAACTTGATCTAATTAAGCCTTCTACCCCCTGTGCACTAAGTATGATGTTGGCCTCACAGATGTGATTCTAAGAATTTCTAATCAAATTGTGCTCCCAGTAACACAGAGCTCAAATTATATAGTTTTCCAAAGGTAATGTGCATTGGATTACTCTGGTGTGACTTCCAGGAGAGCTGCTGCCTCATTACTGCCAAACACATATTGTTAACACCCTTATTACCTGGTTGATTTCAGATCGCTATTATAACGGAATTTTAAAAATCATTTTGTAATGAATCTACTTGCCAAGTGGTTAAAAGCATTTACTTCTAAGAAACTCTTGACTTCAAAATGGCACAACTCTCTTCTTACTTGTGTGAATTGGGGCAATGTTTTTACCAGTTGGGCATCCTGTTGGAGAGGGCGGGATAGTGCCCAGTTGCTCAGAACCTGAATGCCCAGTAAGTGAGGGGTCTGATGGGCCTCATTCAGGCTATTGGCGAAGCGCTCGGCAGAGAGATGTTAAGATGGCGCAGTAGACCCGCCCAGGTGGTCTGTTACCCCACTTTACTAACACAGACGCTCTGATTCGTACGTAAGGGGCACATACCCTGAACTGGCTGGCACGTCTGTGCTAAAGCTCTAACTTTGAGTGAAATCATTGACTGGGGGCAAAATCAGTGTATTTTTGTACTGAATATCTCCACAAATATGAGTAAAGGATTGCGACTGTTACATTTCCTCTTCTGTCTGTAATAGCGAGGAATCGCAGCATTTCTGTTAAAAGGCAGCCTCAACAGCCGTCCGACCCAGTGCGTATCTAAAACATAATTCCCTGAGAGCACACCTGAGAAGTGGTCACCCATCCTCTGTTTGAAGACTCCCAGTGTGGTGGGGAATCTGCAGCCTCCCAACATAAGGCCATTTTCCCTTATATCCTAAATTTGTCTCATTGCAACCTGTCACTTCTACTGTCCAGTTTTCCTCGTAGTTTTACTTGTAAAGATCATTTCTTAAACTCCAGTATAAGACTGACTTTACATTTATTACATTTTCTTAGATTTGGGTACTCTTTAACTTCTGATTCTGTCATTTCGTGTATTAGCCAACTTTGAGTCTTCTGCAGATTGGACAAAGATGCCTGCCACTGATGCCTTTATCGAAAAAAAAAATATTCCACTACATAGGGCCAACCAGATGCCTAGGACACTGCACTGACCCCCTTCAAACTTGTCGTAGAAGCATGTCAGGTGGTCCAGAAGCATTTCTGAAGTGCCTACAAAAGCCAGACAATGTGCTAAGTGCAGGGAATACAAAGAGAGGCAGGAGACAATCCCTGCTCTCCAGGAGCTCACTATCTAATGTGGGAAGCAATGTGCAAAAAACTGGGCACAAACACATTCTATGTGGGATGCATTGGAGCTCACCAGTGGAGGAAGGATACTAAACTAAGGAGGATGGAGGTTTCCTGTAGATGGTGGGATTGGAGCTGGGACTTGAAGGAAGCCAGAGTGTCCCGCAGGCAGAGAGGAAGAGGGAGAGAATTGCAGGCATGAGGGACAGCCAAGGAGAAAAAATAGTCAAGATATGGATTGTCTTTAGTGAGGAGTAGCTACTGGGCCATTCTCACCAGATTTCAGAGTCTTTGGAGGTGAGTAAGGCATAAGAAGACTGGAAAAGTAGGAGAGGGCCAGATTAGGAAGGGCTCCGATCACCAAAGAGAGGGCTTTGTGTTTGATCCTGGGGGAGGGAGGCACTGGAGTTTAACGGCTTCTTTAAGTATGGCCATTCACCTAGTTCCAAATCCATCTAATTACACTTATCATCTAGCCCACATTGTTCCATTTTTTCCACAAAAAAGTAGCGTGAGATACTTTACTAAATGCCTTTATTTTTTAAATTCAATTTTATTTTGTGTTCAGATTTTCGTTCTTTCACCTCTCCCTTCTTTCCCATTGAGAAAGCAAGAAAAATAAAATCCGTTACCAACATACAGAGTCAAGCAGAGCAAATTCCTGTATTGACCACATTTTAAAAAAATATACCTCAATCTACACTCTTGAGGCCATTACCTCTCTGTCTGAAAGTGGGGAAGGAGAAAGTGAGGCTGGTGGCTTCGCACAAGCCCTCCTTCACTTAAATGCAATTCACTTGCAAGTCATGGCATCACCTTGTGATGTCATGGTCCTCTTCAAGAACAAAGAACAAACAGCAATGACAAAGACATCTGGGGGTGGGCTAGCATAGTCCTCTGGGACTGTACTTAGTCATTGTGTTGACCAGTGTTCTGAAGTTTTTCGTTTTTATAATTCCCCAATTGATGGGCACTCCCAGTCTCCAAAATTCTGTACCACAAAAAAAGATTTTATACCTATAAGCCCTTTTCCTCTTTCCTTGATCCTTTTGGGTTATGGACCCAGCAGCAGTATCGCTAAGTCAAGCTACGTAGTGTAATAGCTTTGGGGACATAGTTCTAAATTGCTTTTCAGAATGGCTGGAGCTGGTCGCAGTTCCAGCCCCAGGACATTAATGCACCAGTTTTTCAGCAGCCTCTCTGGCGTTTATCAGCTGCTTTTATAAGATCTAGGTAAACTGTTCCCGTAGTGTTCCCCTGATCTACCAGTTTGGTCAGAGAAGGAAATAAGCTTGGTCTGGTCCGACTGTTCTTGATGATGCCATGCTGGCATTTTGTGGTCATCTCGTCTTTTTTACACTGTTCCTTACCCATCTCTTCAGTAATATGTTTTAGAATTTTACGAGGCATCAAAGTCAAGCTTCCTAGCTTGTAGTTTGCAGGTTCCTTTCTTTTTGCTTTTTTGAGAATTATGATAACATTTGCCTTTCTCCAGTCCTGCAGCGCCTCCCCCATTCTTCACGATCTTTCAGATGTCACTGAAAGTGGTTCAGCATTCTCATTTGCCATTTTTTTTTTCGTTACCCAAGGAGATAAGTTATCTGAGCCAGCTAACTCCATTTCACCAAGGAGGACTAAGCATTCTCTTACCATTTCCTTATTTATCATGTGTCTCTACTTCCTTTTATCCATTCTCTTTGGCAAAGAGGTTAGAAACAGAACTCTTCAACCAGACTGTGCGTAGCATTGGCAGCAGACAGAGCCTGTGTCTGACAGAGGCCTCATGTGATTGCTTCTTGGTCATATACCCAAAAGAATTCTAAATTGGATTGAATCAGACTTTCCTTGGATCTGGCTTATTTATCACCATTGCAGTCAGGTCAATAATATGCCTCTTGTTAAGCAATCAGTAAACATTTATTAAGCATATACTATATGCACTGTTTCGGTAGGAATACAGATGCAGGAATGAGGCTGTTGGGTTGGACATTCCTGCCTTTAAGGAACTTCTATTCTAATGGGAGGGAGGGCGGCAGGCAGTGTATAACTAACTCAGGGCGGTGGCCAGGGAAGAGAGTTTTGATCTTGGCAGTCACAGAGATTGTAAGTGACTCTCTAGGGCAGTCGATAGTCATGCTTGATACCATGGAGGATTTGGGGCCAGTTATAGGTTAGGCTGAATGTCATATTAGCCATGATGCAGCCTGATCCCTGTTATAAATAAGATGTTTATGATAACTTAATTAAAATGACTTACACTGCAGCTTTATGGTAAAGAGACTATGATGTAATGTGGCCCTAGTGAATCCATTATATTGATGTTGAATGTGCAGGGAAAAAGATTTTTTAAAAATAGAAATTAACCATGATAGAAATGAGAATTAGGACTTTTGAACTGCCTAAGACCATAGTAATAGCCATCTCTTTCATCATTCACATACAGTCGTATCTCATACAATGTTGTCTTGACTGGTTGTATTTTGCAGTAATGTTGTTAATGCAGCCTAATGTTGCAAACCCCGGCTAGAATGCCTTTTGGTTCTTAACCCACTAATAGTACTGGAGCTTTGTCTGGGCAGAACTCTTTTGTGTCTTTCTGAAGGGCTGGAGAACTCACTTTGTCTCCTCACAGCAGCACTGTGAGAAAAATGGCAGAGATATTAATATTCCTTTCTACAGATGAGACAAGTGAAGCTGGCAGAGATGTGGCGAGTGACATACCAGTAATCAGAGGTCATAGATTTGGAGCTAAGAGACCTCTGAGGTCCCCCTCTCAAACTCCCGCTTTACGGAGGTGGGAATTTGGACCCCAAAGAGCCTTAAGTGAGTGGCCTGAGGTTCCATTGCTCACCAGTGGCTGAGTGAGGCTTGGAAGTCATGTCCTCTTCCCCATAGTTGAGTATCCTGTCCCCTGCCATGTGCTGTCCTCCCACCCAGATAGGGACAGAGCCAGCTCCCAAACCTGGTTCTCACAGCCTGAATCTCATCCTTGATTTCTCTCGCTGTCTCGCCCATCCATAGCCAATCTTTGGCCAAATCTTGTTGATTTTTTTCCTTAAAACATCTCTTCCTATATATACCTCTCTCTCTCTTCTGACGCTGTCCACCAGGCCCTGATGCAGGCCCTCATTGGCTAGACTATGGCTGCTGGTTGGTTTCCTTGCCCAAAATCTCTTCTCACTCCCACTTATTTTCCATCTAGCTGTCAAATCAATCTTCCTAAAGTACAGGTTTGACCATGTCAACCCCCTATTTAATAAACTCCAATGATTCCTTCTCACCCCTACAATCAAATATAAAATCTTCTTATGACATTCAAAGCCCTTCATAACCTACTGCCTGTCCCCCATTCCCCCGGCTTCTTACACCTCACACCCTCATGCTCCCCACCCCCCATCTATTGTCACTGGCCTCCTCGCTGTTTCTTGTACCTGACACTCTGCCATCTCCTGACTGAGCATTTTTACTGGCTGTCCCCCATCCCTGGAATGCTCCTCCTCCTCTTTACCTACTAGGTCTTTCAAGTGCCAACTAAAATTCCACCTGCTTTCTACAGGCAGCCTTTCCCAGTCTTCTTTGTGATGCTGGTGCCTTCCCTCTGAGAATTGTCCCAAATTCAGCTTGTTTGTACAGAGTTGTTTTCATGTTGGCCCCCCATTAGACTGTGAGTTCCTCGAACGGGGACAGCCTTTGCTGCATAGTGTCTGGCACGTAGTGGGCACTTAATCAATGCTTCTTGACTTGACTTCTGACTTCCAGAGTCTTTCTCTTTCCACCACAGCATAGAGCCTCTTGAGTAAAGACAAGCTACGTAAAAAGTAGAAGTGAGTTTCATAAGAATACGTAGCTATATGCGTAACCTTTCCTAGGGATTTTGCTGTTTCAATTATTTTTAGCATTAGACTATCAAGGAAAAGTAAATTTAGGATTGGAATCTGAGTGTGAAGGCAATGAACGATAAGGAAGAAAAATCTGTTTTTCATGATGGCTCTTTGCCAACAAATTAACCATTGGTGAGCTTTAGCTTCAGTCTTTGAAAGGTTCGAGAAGAGAAGCTCTTAAGCGCAAACCAGCTCTCTGGCGCCCAGGGGCTTTCTTTGCTCATCAGTGGTGGGCCATTAGCAGACCATAGCTATTATCATTGGGTTTCTATTAGCATTTGGTCTTTGATCAAATTTCTTCTTGATAATGTTTGTCTGGGGTCCACAAACTTGGATTTTTTCATACTTTGATAACTATTTCAATCCTTTCTAATCTCATGCATTTTATTGTATACATTTAAAAATATTGTTCTGAGCAGGGATCTGTGGGTTTCTCCAGAGGGGTCCTGGATACCACGATATAGTACATAATAACAAAACACTATAATCTCTTCTGTGAATTGTTAGTCAAATATAAAAAAAAATTAAATTACTATTAAAAATCATCCCCTTTGAGCCTTAAGAGATAGTTTGGTGAGTTTCTGTAGTAAAGACAATTCCAGTAGTGACGGGCAATGTGGAGTAGTGGCTGAATTGAATAAATTTTCATTGCAATAGTAGTGGATGAGAACCTGACTTAGAGCCAGGAAAACTTGGACTCAGGTCCCGCCTCCACTAAGTGACCCTAGGCAAGGCGTTTAACCTCTCAGTGCTCTCACTGTTTCTCTAAGGCTTTAAATTGCCAAGAAGGGGCTGACTCCTCACCAAAGAGTTCCCTGTCCCACATCAAACCACAAGTCAGTCTCCTGTCCTTCCTGGTGGCTCTTTCTACAGGTGAGCCACTCCACAGTGAGCTCGGCCTTTCCTCAGGAAGACAATTTAATTTTTAAAATACTTATTTTGAGGGCCTGACATGGGCAGAGCGCCAAGGATGAGAAATAACATGAACCCTGATGGTGAGGAACTCATGGGAGGTATCTTCTTCCCCCCCGCCCCCCAAAATAGACACCATCGTTGGTCTATGCGCTCACAGACTTCCCAGTTTCCTTAGAGCATGCACTGACAGCATGACCTCCCTGTTGTGAGGAGGCTAATGGGGGAGGGCGGACTCAGTTAAATGGAGTCAAACCCCTCTCTCATGGTGGTGGATATTATGGATAGGTGTGCTGAGCACCAGCCCCTCCGGGCCCGCTCGGCTCAAGGTGTGCCTGTGGAATCTTGGTGCTAATAAAGTAGCTGTCATGGATTTATAACCACTTCATTGTCCTTTTGCTTCATATGTCCAGAGTTTTCTTTCTTTCTGCCCAGAACAATAATAAATTAATCTTAAGATACTTTAAGATGATCTTAAGATATTGTTCTTGTGTTGCTTTTTTATATAGTTTTATGAAAGTGCCCAGTCTCCTAAAATACAGGTATTTGAAAGTCTCTGGAGATGAGGAAGTTTCAGCAACACCAGCAGGCAGCATGTCTGCCTGTGGTAGCATGTGCCCTTTTATAAAAAGAACGTTCAGTAAGTGTCCTTTTCATCAGAAATGCCAGCCCATTTCAGAATCCTTAGACCTACATTAGATTTAAGGCGAGGCTAATTTTATCCTGGCTCACTGACAGAATTCCCAATGATGTCTCCAGTAATTTCATCACTCTTGACATAGCCAAATGCTATACAGTACATAAAAATAAATGGCTGTGGCGAGAGGCTTTTTGATTCCCTTCATTGTTCGGGGGGTGGGCGGCTGTTCTCCCCTCTTTGTCCTTCGCTTGCATCCTCAGTCATCACAGATGCTTTGTTTTTCCTCTTTTTTTTGCAGATGACACAGTTGGTACTGCCCGGCATGCTGGAAAGGTGAGTCATGAGCTCACACACAAATGCTCTATCGACAGAGTTCAGTATTATTTATAGGGGAGAATCCTTTCTTTGAAAAATTCATTATGGTGACTAATCAAGCTCGCCTCCATTTTAACTGATGGAGTGATGCTGAGGTGAGTCACGGCCATGGTGTGTGAGTCATCAGCTGGTGGAAGCCTTTTTCACTTTATCCCCTTTTTGTTCCCCCTCTCCATGGCTGTGGTGGCTTCTGTAGACCCGAATTAAAGAGCCCATCTGAGTCATCCCCACTAACTCAATAACCTGCTCTTCTGAGGGGGTGGTGAGGGTTCCTGGGATGTTCCTGGGAAGAGCCTTTTTAAAGCTGTGCACTCCTCTCCATTTGTAACCCAAATTACTAGGGTTTGGTTAGCCAAGACACAGTCTTCTGTTTTGGAATTCTGGTGAGGAGAATGGGTGTATGTTATACACAGGCATAATGTGGAATAATTCTAGCAATTGGAGCCAACCCAGTAAGGAAAAGAAACTGAAAAACATGTACTGGTCCCGTCTTGGCCCTAATTGGTGTTGGATTCCACTCTAATGGAATGGGCTTTACTCTTCTTGGGAATTATATTATGCAGTCTTAATGTTTCACTAATGTATCATGCACTGTAAGAACAGCGTTATGGTACCTCAGGAGAACCTCGTGAGAACACCTGCATCCTAGGTCATTACAGGGTACACCTTGCATAGTTGATGAGGCTGATAATCTGAGGTGACTTAGTAATTCATTGATCTTAGGATATGTTGGCCATCATCACTCTGTACATGGGATGAGACCTAGCTTCTCCCTCAGAGGAAACAACTCAGTATCGTGGGCTTTGGAATCAGAAGAAGACAAGGAATTCACTTCTAAGTCTTTCTCTTTTGTCAGGGAAAGACAGCCCCTGTCATTGAGGCCGTGTGATGATTAGGAAGACAAAGTCTAGATGATGACTCAGAATGTTAGATGAAGAAGGCAAGCTTCATCAGAGAGTAGAAGCAGCCTTAATGTACAGCTAGAGATTTTTGTTTCAGTCTGGACGAGACAGAGAGACAGGTCAAAGGCAAAGGTCAGTCTCTCAGGTGCCCAAAGTCAAGAAGAACCACATGGTGTTAATGAGGTCAGTCAGCACAGGATGGCTTGCAACCCAGAGGAAGAATCTTTGAGGCCACATGGGTAAGGGCCTTCCTTACCCAAGAGGCCTGTGGAGAGGCTGTTTCCCCAAAGACCTTGATTAGACGAGATCCCATGAACCAGTTTTTTAACTATTTTAACAATTGTATTTCAATATAGTTGTTTTCCTTGGTAAGCCTATATACTTTATTTCTTTAAGTACATTCAGAGAAGGGGTCCCTTGGCTTCAGTAGATGGCTGAAGGGGCCCATGGCACAAATAGGTTGAGAACTCCTCATCTAGGTGATTGATTGTAGCTTCACATTCTTTGATCACAGTGTGATCTATGGCCTAAAAGCCTTGCCACCCCATTCTATCTCATTAGAAATTTGAGTTTGTCTGTTTAATGTGTGTGGAGTAAACATAATACCTAACTTGAACAATACTGAGTCACTGGAAACCTTATTTGTTTTCATAGAAGATGCAGTGGTCCTAAGAGAGAAAGGGCTCCCTTGTCTCTAGCTTCACCATCTCTCAGCATCATCTGGGATTACCCATTCAACCTCAACTCTACTTTAGGCTTTGGCAGCAGACACACTGGACGACCATTTCCTCCCAGGGATATGGGTGTGGAAACACCTACTTAACACACCACAGGCAGATCGGAGGTTTTGAAGAGTAATTTTATTAAGAAACCTAGGTTAAGTAACAGAGAAAGCCACAAAAATTGTGTGAGCTGGGTGGACTTAGAAGCAAGGATGAGCTTTCCTGAGTACAGCTTCCTAAATTGGTCCAAATGTTGTTGGAGGTTGTTCCCAGCAGCATCTCAGGAGCTTATGGGTTGGTTTTCTCTTTGACTCCATCTAGCACAGAGCCACTATACGCTCCTGAGCTGAGAAGAAAGGAGAACGAAAAGGAGGGAGGGTATTTGTGGGAGAGCCTGACAACTGTGGGTAGGCCGGGCCAGGCCAGATCAGATTTGCTGCAGTGCTAAGGACGAGTGAGGAACGTAGAGTGGACAGTAAATGCAATGCATTGGATTAAGAGGAAAATGTGACCACACATTTTTCCTTCCACCATCACTTGCTAGGGCAGAAGCCATTTCTAAAGCATCCCTTGGAGCTTTTGCTTACATATCCTAACTAAGCCCATTCCAGCTTGCCCTGTGCCCTGCCTGTCAGTGGCATCCTTGATTTTGCTGAAGCTCCTGGAGTGGATGACACCACCGAGTCAGAGGTGGGGTCCCTTAGAAATTGTCTCTGTTCTCTTGCTGTCTTTGCTCAGTTCTGGATATGAGATAACAGAATGTCCGGTCCTCCAGAACAATAGCCTTGAGACATTTGATCACTCAGCCAAAATCTCTGCAATCGGAGGGTGGTGTTACTGCTGCAGAAGTAGAGAGTGCACAATTACATGATAGAGGAAGCTCGAGCTTCCCACCTCCCTGGGATTGTAAACATTGTGGACAGCTGGAGCCAGGAGGTGGTTGCCATAGCAACTTGGGAAAAGCTAAAAATAGCCTGTTTTGTCCTCTGTTGCTTACAGTGGTGTTATGATGTGTTGTGGGGTGGGGGGCAGGTAATTCTTTCTCATCTGCTCAGTGTTTGCAGACTTTCATCGACAAAGCACAATTTGTGCAGAGTAAGGATTCGGATGCAGAGCTCTCCTTATGCGGCTGACCCCAGAGTTCTCGGGTTCTCCTTGAGATTTGGTGCCTGCATTTCTGATATGCGTCTCAGCCCTCGACAGGGGGTGTTGGAGGAACCTGTCGAAATCGATTTCCATCTCCTGCTTCCACTCAATAACGTAATGCTTCCTGAAAGCACACATATGTGCTCCCTGCTCCAGGACTGAGACAGGCAGCACCGTGACACAGGCCTTCTAGCACCTGCTCTGCTTCCTGTCATCGGCTTCTGTTCAGTCCCCACATCGTGCTGTTCGATGACTGTTACTCCCCCACTCGGAAACCTTTGGTGGCTCCCTATTGCTAATACAATAAACCACGGAGCCTGCAGTAGTCACCTTATGGCCTACAGTTAAGACTGCACCCTCTGGCTCCTGCCTGCATTTCCAATCTTTTGATACAATACCTCTCTTTCACCCACCATCTGTTGCAAACAAGTTGGCCATGCTTGGCCTCCAGTTCAGCTCACGTGTTGTTATTTCAGAGAACCTCATTTCCCCAGCTCCAGGGATTCTCTCCCTCCTGATATTTTCCTAGGGCACTTTGGGTGTCTCATTGCAACTCTCACCTTTGACTTTCTGTAATGCTTATCTCTGGGCATGATGCATCTCCCTCACCCCTGCCCACACCCATGGTGGGCTGTGAGCTGTTTCAGGGCTGGAACTGGTGGTCTTCATGTCCCTAGCTCAGTAGACATTAGTAGGCTTGTTTGTACATACTGTACTTAATGCGAGTTCTCTCTTCTACGGTACAGACCATGACTCATCCTTGCCCTTCTTACCGATATCCTATAATAAATCCTGCACAAAGGGTTTGCCCAATGGCTTAGGGGCCTTTTTCTCTCTCTTTTGATAGTATATGGGTGAGCATGAGCGCAGCTTGCAGTGTGTCTAGCCATCTGTTATTTCTCCTCACTACAGGATCCACACACCTCCTTTTCTGGTTGTTCCTCTGCGATGCCTTTTGCAGATACTTTTCCCTGGGTAGCATACACTAGAAGCCCATTTACACATCATATATCTTTCTGTTGCCCTTTGAACAGGCAGCAGTTTTGATTCCTCAAAGATCGTAACAATTTGTGATTTGTAGCCATACAACATCACCAGAAAAATACTGCTCTTGAAAAGATGGGAGAGTTTCAGGAAAAAGCATGGGGATCGTTGAAAGTGCTGCCCAACTTCCCAAATACAATTGAAACTTCCCTCCTACTCAATTCTGGGCTCATTTCTGTCATGGATATCCAAGTACTGATGGACTACCTCTATGGGCTATCCTTCCAACAACATCTCATGGTTTGAATAATAGTCACTCTTTATCCGCATGGTTTTCTGTGTGGATAGACTGTACTTGAGTGACGATGAATCTCATTTGGAGGCTTGGCAGTGTTCCAAGGATTGATGCAGTCAGCACAGTGTCACTCACAAGCACCAGAAGCATCTGGCTCATTTCATAGTCTATAGGCTATCCCTCTTCCATTTGGCATCCTTGTTGGACATCTTCCCAAGCAGTGGTCAATGCTCTTGTGAAGCACACGCCTCCCACTTTGAGCCGTCTTGATGTCATTAGTCCAAGGACTGGCTGTTATCTCAGTTGCTGGGTCAAAGAATCATTTATGAACCCAACATGGACTAGATGACCCCTGAGGTAGGTCCTTAGAGCTTGAAATCGATGATGCCACTTGTGTGGGGGATGGTTTGTTGCAGGAGTGTTTCTAAGGCTGTATTTTGCTATACTGAAGCTAGCCAACCAGCACTGGGGGATCTTTTATTCTTGGATCTCATGTTCTTCAAGCCCTTCTGGGACAAAAGAGATCGTCTAACTCTAGAGCATTATTTTAAAAATCCTTTTGGCTCCTTTCTCAATTTGCAGCAAAGATACCATTTCTGTAAATTCTCAAAGATGTTGTTGAGATGAGACACTTAGCTTCTGGGTCAATTGTTAATTAATAACCTCAAAGTTCCTTTGTGTTTTTTTGTAATAATAACATCCATCATTTTGTTCCCCCAGTTGTTAGGTGCCTTCCTGTCTTTCAGAGACGTTGAGGCTTCGTTTCTTAATCCCCTGAAAAGTGTCACAAGATCTTTGAAGGCAGATTGGCTTTCGCTTTTGGCTTTGTAGCCCAGTGCTTAGCGCAGTGCTTGTGTAAAATAGACAATTTAATATTATAGTAAATGCTTGCTAGTTGAAGTGAATTTTTTGGCCTACATGGGCCTTTTGGATGTCGAGTTAGTTGTTTTGGGCCACCTTCCTGTTTTTATTTTCTTTAGTGCTTTTTCTACTGTGTAACGGGGAACATTAAGGGACTATGATATTACCGTCTGAATGTGATGGTTCCAGTGTCACTGATGGAGAAAACAGTTAGGAAAAGAGGTCTGGTCTCTGCCCTCAAGGAGCTTCTGTTTTAGTAGGGGGTGATGAGACATGCCCATAGATTACTGTCACACAAGTTAGAAAATGGTGAATTATGCACAGGAGAGGCAAATAGGCTAGCCTGCGAGATTCAGGGAGGAAGAGCAGAAGTAGGAACATTGGGTAGAAGTAGCAGAGGATATCTTTCAGCTTGATAGAGGGAAGACAGTCTGGCAATGAGAGCTATACAGAAGTAGAATGTGCTTTCTTAAGTGATAAATATTCCTTTTCCTGCCTTTTCCCCGACTAGAGATTGCCCCCAGCAGAGGCTGGATAGCCACTTGTTGAGGATGTGGAAGGGTACATTTTTGTTCTTGTGTGGGCTGGATGGCATTGACTCTGAGATGCTTCCTAATGCAGACTTTTCTGTGATATTGTGACTCAGAGAAGACTTTATAGGAGAAGCATCCCCTGAACTGTGCTTTGAGGGAAGAAGGAGGAATTTAGTTGGCAGAGGTGGGAGGAAGTCTGTTCTGGGCAGGGGTGGGGAGGATGTTGGAGAGGGAAAGTGGATTGCAAAGATACGGAGGCTAGAGGAGGTGTCACGGGATTAAGGAACAGGAAGCAGTCCAGTTTGGAAAAGTGTTGGAAAGTAAACCAAGACTGTAAAGCGCCTTGAATTCCAGGATAAGAAGAATGTTGTTTAGTGGGCAATGGGGAGCCATTGACAGTTTTTGAGCAGGGGAGTGATGTGGTCAGAGCAGCATATAGAAAGATGACTTTGGTAGTATTCGAACGATGAGGCTAAGACTGGAAGGGGAACCAGGTGTTCTTCCAGATGGTATTTATTTACCTCCACTTGTCTTCTTCCCACTAGAGTGTGGCTTAGTGATGAGGCTCCTCAAGAGCCAACAGGGACTATTTCATTTTTGTCTGTCCAGTACCTGTCCATTTTTTTGCCCATAGGTGCTTAACAGTTATTGAGCTGAACTGAAGAGAATTGAATTGGAGATCTGTTATAATGGTAGCAATAACAGTACCCCGTGCCTTTGTAGACCACTTTTTAGTTGGCAGAAGGCTTTCCGGCATTTTATTGGATCTTGCTACAGTACCTATGAGATGCATACGGTTCAGATGTTATCTCCATGCTGCGGCATTTAAAAAGTTTGAGAAACATAATTCTGGGGAATTAGTCACTTTATTGATAATACTAGCAATTACCAGCAACATGGGTCAGTGACACTCTTGGATGCCAAAGGTGAATCCTGGCTGTGGGCTCTTCTAAAGAGGGGCTGGAGGGTATGTTGACTGATATATTGATTATGTCATTTAATTCTAAATTGTCCGGCCTTGGGCAGTCTAATCAAAGAATTTATCCCCACCCAAATCTGTGTAGAGCCCAGTAGACTTCTCTACCTGGGTGGAGTCTGAACTAGATGGAGGAGAAAGTTAGTTCAGTCTCATTATCAGCAATGTCCTTCAGAGACTGAACAACCCACAGGCTTCTGAAAAAATCCTGGTCTTGATTCAGTAATTGATTATTAATATGAGAGAGAAATAATCATTTTTCTCATGACTCATGACCACAACCGAGGTTCCAGCGAGATTATGACTTAGGATGATGAATTTTAGATAGCTTTGACAGAAAATAGGGATTTTAAGCAGTAGAGGTAAGAAGGGAGCAGTGTGCCAGCTTGAGGGACCATTTGTGCAAAGCAGTGAATGTGTGAGAAAAGGCAGGAAGGTCAGCGTGGCTGGAGCCCATGGGGTGGAAGAAGAGAGAGGGAGCAGTTCAGCTTGTTTTCGTGGCTTGCAACCTCAGGATGAGTCAGCGGCGTGACACAGCAACTCAAAAAGCTGCTCTTGTTGTGCATTCGTTTTAGTTGTGTCTGACTCTCGGTGGCCTCATTTGGGATTACCTTGGCAAAGATACCTGGGTCATTTACAGATGAGGAAACTGAGGCAAACAAGGTTAAGTGATTTGTCTGGGGTCACACAGCTAGTAAGGGTTTGAAGCCAGATTTGTACTCAGGTCTTCCTTGCTCCAGGCCTGGCACTCTAACCTGGTGCTCTGTGCCACCTAGCTGCCTCAAAAAGCTGATGGGATTTTAAGTTTCCATCAGAGAGGCAAGACTGGAAAGTGTTTTCCAAGATTCATCCCTACAGAAACTATTACAAATCTCTTCCCTTCTTAAACTCCCTATACCTCCTCCTTCTTCCTCCCCTCTCTGATGAGGATCTTACCTCTTATTTACTGAAAAAGTTAAGGCCATTCATGTGAGCTCCCATTCTCTTTATTTCAAGATCCCTTCATATCATCTCCCACTGTCCCCTGCTTTCCCCTCTTTGCTTAGGAGAACCCCTCTGTAAATATGCTTCAACCCCTACCGTCTTCATCAGCAGAATACAGGCTCCATTGTATTCCCCTCTCAAATCTTTAACCTTTTCTTATCAACTGGTTCCTTCCCTACTACCTTCAAATATGCCTCGTCTTCCCCATCTTAAAAAACCTTCACTAGATATTTGTACTTTATTCAACTAATGTTTAAATGAACACATTTACAGCTAGTTCCATCAAACACTACATTTTAGAGAGATAAATAATCAAATACCTGATAATATTAAGTGCAATATAAAATCCAACAAGATAAACATTACATCTACAAGCTATATCTTTCCCCTTATATTTGTCCTATATCTCTTTCCCCTTTCTCAGCCAGACTCCTTAAGAGGTCTGTGCCTCCTCCCATTCACTTGCTTCTCAACCCTTTGTAATCTGCCTTACAACCTTATCATTCTACCAAAATTGCTCTGTCCAAAGTTACCAGTTATCTCTTAATTGCTGCGACCTTTTCTCAGACTTACTCCTTCTTGACCTCTGTGCCGCTTTTGACGTTGCTGACCCTCCTTTCCTCCTGGCTGCTCTTGCCTCTCTGGGTTTTCCTGACCCGACTCCTGGTTCTCCTCCTCCCCATCCTACTCCTCCTTAGTCCCCTTTTGCTGATTCACCATCCATATCTCACCCCCTAAATGTGAGTGTGTTGTCCTGGCTTCCATTCTGGCCCTCTTCTCTTTCCTTTCTCTCTTGGTACTTTCATCCATTCCCAAGGGTTCGGCTATCATCTCCAGAAACAGGATTCTCATCTCTTGATTTAGCCCCAGTCTCTCCCCTGAGCTTTAGTCCCATGTCACCGGTTGCCTCCTGGACGTTTCTAAATGAATTTCCCTGAGACATCTCAATCTCAACATGTCTAAATCTGAGCTCATTATCTTTCCCTCTACATCTTTGCTCCTTCCCAACCTTCCTATTTCTTTCAAAGGCACCACCATCCTTCCAGAGTCATAACCTACGCATTTTCCTGATTCCTTATTTGCCCCCCCCATCCAGTCAGTTGCCAAATCTTGCCATTTTGACTTCCACAAAGTCTTTCGCATATGACCCTCCTTTCTCCTCTCACAGCCATTACTTCTTACCTAGATTATTGCAGCAAACTCCTAATCAGATTCCCTTCCTCTAGTCTGCCTCCTTTTCAGTCTCACCTCCACACTGCTGCCAGAGTGATTTTCTATAAGCTCGGGCTCCTATCCAACCAACTTTACTGGCTTCCTCTTGCCTCTAGGACCAAATATAAACTCTTCTGTTTGGGTTTTAAAATCCTCCACAATCTGGCCCCCCAGCCTTTACAGCCTCATTGGACAGTCTTCCTCCTCTGCACTTTGTGATCCAACCAAACTGACCTTCTCTCTGCTACCTCTCCTGTCTCATTGTCTTTGCACTGTTCAGCCCCGATGCCTGGAATACACTCACTCCTTAGCTCTGTTTTATGGAATCCCTTTTTTCTTTAAAATGTAGCTCAGGCATCATCTTCCACTTGAAGCCTTTCCTGATCCCTTAGCTGCTAGGCCCCTCTGTGACAAATTCTTCGTGTTTAACTGCTTGGTGCGTATTTGTAATTTATTAACTTTATATTTATGCTCTTTATTCACTCGCTTGTTACTGGTTGTAACATCTTCTCTCCCCTATTAGTAAACTCCTTGTAAATAGGTGCCGTTGCATTCTTTGTGCTGATAGCCCCAGTACATAGCCTAGCCTAGTGCCTGGTACATAGTAGGTGTTTTAGTAGTTGCTGATTGCTGGTTTGATAAGAATCATTGGGTCTTTTTATTGGAGAGAACAT
This sequence comes from Trichosurus vulpecula, assembly GCF_011100635.1. Lineage (NCBI taxonomy): Eukaryota > Metazoa > Chordata > Mammalia > Diprotodontia > Phalangeridae > Trichosurus > Trichosurus vulpecula. Next base: position 255,076,381 of record NC_050578.1, read on the forward strand.
TAAAGGTCAGGTCATCCAACCTCCATATTTTATACATGAGGAAACTGAGGGCCAGGGAGGGTCAATGACTTGTCCAGGATTACAAGGTAAGGGAGCCTCGTTGGAGAGTTGAGGTTTGAACCCAGGTCTCCTGATGCCCAAATCCAGTGCTCTTCCTACCATATCATGGCTTCCTCTTACAATGCAGATACCATATGACAGCAAAACACCTGGATGAGAGCAAAAGCCTGGCCTCCTCTCCGTGATAAATAAAGGGCCGCTGTCTCAGCTTAGTCTTGCTTTAGCATGAAGCCTTTCTTCCAAAGAAGGGAATTACCGAGTAGTAAAGCTACGGTGGGTGCCATATTTTGCCAGGAAGACTGACAGACTTTTCATGGTAGGGCAGGCTTCTAGATCAGCTACAGGCTTGGAAATTATAAAGGTGTATTTGACAGTAAAGATGTCGCTTTATCACATTGCCATTTCAGCTTTTCTATCACAGTATTATAGAGGTATCAGGATGTCACTTATGGTCCTGTGAGAGACACTGGAATTGTGGTTGTTCCCAGTTAAGCAGTCTGATCAGTAAAGACTGTTGCATAACAGAATATTAAATGGCTAATTTTTGTGTCCACATGAATGGACTAGGGGTAGGTGTGTTATGAACTGGGGAAGTGGGTGCAGTGAACACTTCTTTGCAGACTGCCACCATAAATCTCCCAAGTCTTACCTTCTCTTTCCAAGCCCCAGTGGAGATTGTTCTCCTGTGGTTCTGGGTGTGTGGTTAAGCACAGAACTTTTTTTTTCCTACCTTGTTTGATATAGCAGGATTCACGAGTCTGCCTCTGCCATGGAAGCTGCCTTGATGTCACAGATTCTGCTTAGCTGGGGCATTGGAGCTAGAAATACAAGTATGTTTGGAAAAACCCTTTTGTTTGCTCAGACATCATCTTCCACTCGAAGCCTTTCCTGATCCCTCAGGTGCTGGGCCCCTCTGTGCCAAATTCATCCTGGTGTATATTTGTAATTTGTTAATTTTATATTTATGCTCCTCATTCACTTGCTTGTTATTGATTGTAACATCTTTTCTCTCCTGTTAGTAAATACCATGTTTGCATGGTAGTCCAAAGTTGCATCCATCTGCTTACTGCATACGCTAGTAACGAGTAAAATTATGCATTCACAGGTGGCACCGGTTGAGAATTTGTGATAATTTAGGCAAGCATAGGGTTGACCTGTTAGCCTTGCAGCATGAGAACAGAGAGTTTGATAGCAAATTAATAGAAACATAGTACCTTGTGTAATGTGGCCTAAATAATAACATTTCCCCATAACCCTGCCATGACATCTCAGAACCCTTAAGAACAGCCTGTGATTAGCATTGAATAACCTCACAGCTTCACAAGGCTGAATGTCATAAGTGAGCCACACCATCTAGAGCTCAGCATGGCACAGTGTAAAGAACTCAAGGCTTGCAGCCACAACAGACCTGGGTTCAAATTTCTCCTCATATATTTAGTAGTTATTTGACTCTGAGCAAATCACGGAGTCTCTCTAAGCCTCCATTTTCTTGTTTGTAAAATGAGGCAACACGTGTAGTGCTCACCTGTTGGGTTATTGTGAGAATTCAGCAAGATACTGTCGAATGCTTAGCTTAATAAAGCGTAGTTAGATATAAAAAAGCCACATAGTATGTAGTCCATTCGTTGTTCCCTTTATACTCAAAGAAGAGATTTTTCCAAATAGTGCAGAGGAAGCAGACCACAGTAGAAAGTTCATTGGATTTTGAGCCCAAGGAACGCGATTCAAACTCCGCTTGTGCAGGTGCCAGCTGCGTGACACATCAGTTCATTTCTCTGGACCTTAGTTTTCTTATCTGTGAAATGAATAGATTGTAGGAGATGAATTCTAATGTCCTTTCCAGTGCTGAAGCCTATGTTCCTACATGTGAAAATCCTTAGAGAAGGGGATGTTGATACAACGAGGCAGTTTTTGTATCCCAAGCACTCAGTAAGTACAAAAACTGTAGTGATTGTTTAAGAAAAAATGTTCAAATGAATAGATGTCATATTGGGCAAGGGTCGGCCTACAGAAACTTCATGGCTTAGGGAAGGAAAGTTATCTTCCAAGAGAGTATGTCAATAGAAGGCCTGGCTGTTCATTTTGTCCAAGATTCCATTCTTCCTGAACCGTCTATTTGTATCTGTCAGTGTACCTGGGGCCCTGATTTATTTTTTAAAATAAGTAGCTAGCTGGTGTGCATTTATGACAAAAAAAAAAACAGATTCAGAACAAATACAATAAAAATTGGGTTCTAACTAACCTTCCGACCTTCCCTTTTGAGCATCTCTAGTTGCTGGATTTACCCTGTATGTGTGACACAGAACACTTTGAGGCCTGTTGCATAAGAAGGTTTAAAGTCCTCTGTGACATTAGAATTAGGGAGGATGTTAAGAGATTCTCCATGTGGGGAGTTTTCCTTATACTTGGTCTTTTTGTATTCTCAAATACAGTTTCTATCGACCTCACCAGACTGCCGAAGGGGTCTAGGACACAGGAGAGATTAAGAACTTCAGTTCTGGAACTGCCCTCTCATTTTCCAGAGGAGGAAACTAAAGCCTAGCCAGATGATGTGTCTGGCTGAAGTCCCACAGCAAGTCAGTGGCCAGGCTGGCAGTAGAGTGCAGGCCTCTGAGCTCTTGGCGGCAGGGCAGCCTCATGGAGCTGAGCGTGGAGACATTCTTAATTGTTCCGCCAAAGTTAGACTAGCTGTAGGCACTCATGGACCATGTGGAATTGGTTCTTTGGTGTCCAGGCATCCACAAATCAGGGAGAGTGTGGCACTGTACAATATGGATTCACTTGTTTTAAGAGCATTTGTGAGCCATCCTCCTGACCCTCCTTGTTGTGGTATGGCTGTGACCCTGGGTTCTAAAGACTTGGACAGCAGAGCGAGGCCTGTGGCAAATCCTGGCATACCTCTCTCAGCTCTGACACCGTCCAGGAAGCTTTTGTGTCCGGAGCACAAAAGCCCAGGTCAGGAACACTAAAAACAATAAAAAGGCCTGGTTGCTTTTTCATGTATTTGGGGACAAGAATTGTGCCAAAGAAGGGATAGGACTATGGTTGGAATGATAACATGGGAGACCAAGAAGGCTGAACTACTCAACTCTTACTTTGGTCCTCTTTTCTCTTCTAAGGAGAATATTCTTTGGACAAGAAAGGATAGAACAAAAGTGGTCTGTGGACAAAGAAAGTCCAAGATCAGCAAGGCTGGCTGGTCAGCATCTAGCTGCTCCCATAGAGTTCAAGTCACCAGGCTTGGACAGACATCCTAGAGTATAAAAGAACTGGCAGATGGCATTGTGGGTGAGAGCGGAAGAAGTCCTACAGGCTCGAGGAAGGGCCATTGTTATCTCCAGTTTCAAATAAAGAAAGTATAGACAAATGAACTTGACTTCCGTTCCTGGAAAAATTCATAGAATGGAATTTTAATAGGGATCATGAATCATGAAGTTGAACTGAAAGAAATTGGCTTCACCAGCTACAAGAGGGCTGGATAGCAGGGAGCTCATTTGGAAAAGATCTAGGGTGTTTAGTGGACTGCAAACTTAGTATGAGGCAACTGTGTAATATGACAGCCAAAAGCCAGTTCAGTCTGAGGCTGCATTAAACAAAATAGAGTAAACAGGACCTGATGGGTAAAAATTGTGTCAAGCTGTACCCTGGTCAGCCCACATATGGACAATTTGGGGGCAAGTTGCTTTCTGGAGACCACATTTTAGGAAGAACATTGAAAAATGGGAAAATACCCAGAGGAGGGCAGCCTAGATCGTGAATGGCCTCTAGATAATGCCATAAGGAGGATAGGTTAAAGAAACCCGGGGACGTTTAGCTCAGAGAACAGAAGACTTAGGGGATTAGAAATGCTGTCTTCAAGTCTAGGAGGGCCATCATGTGGAAGAGGGGGCCATGATTGTTCTACTTGGGCCCAGAGGGCAATGCCTGGAATTGCAGATTTAAACTTGATGTCAGGAAGAAACTTCTTGCCAATGAGTGCCATCCAAAAATGAAAGGAATTACAGGGTGGGAGGAGAGGAGGAAGAAAGGGGAAGGTGGGGAGAGGACATCTCCACTTCATGACCACCTGTTGGGGTCTTCACGTTGGAGGAGATGCCCACTAAGAGCTCTTTCCAAGTTGTAGGTCTCTGATGCTGAGCTAGAAAGGTTTAATTCGGCCCCAGTATGGACTCTGTGTTTGTTGTCTGAGCACCCACCTAAATAAGCTTAGAAAGGCTAGTCATCAGGAAGATGGGCATTGGATGAGGGGCAGCATGTCAGAAGGCATGGAGACCCTTGTAAGCAATAAGCAAAGAGGGGTGAAGCATAGGACACTGAGGCAATAGCAAGAAGACCAGTCTGGCTGGAGTGTGTTGTATGTTGGTCAGTCAGTAAGCATTGGTTATGCTCCTGCTGTGTACTGGACACTCTGCTAAGTGCTGAGAACACAAAGAAAGGCAAAAGAGGGAGATAACAGGCAAATGACTATGGATAGACAAGCTGTGGACAGCGTAAACTGGAGGTGATCAACTGAGGGCAGGTGCTAGCATTAAGGGGACTGGCCAGGGCTTCCTGTGGATGGTGGGATTTGGGCTGGGACTTAGAGAAAGCCAGGGAGGCTAGGAGGCGGAGATAAGGGGGGAGAGCATTCCAGGTGTGGGGGACAGCCAGGGAAAATGGCCAGAGTGGGGAGATAGTCTTTCTTACATGAAGAATAGAAAAGAGGCCAGGGTCACTGGATCACAGGATAAATGGATGTGAGAGTGGGGTGTGTAATGTATGAGACTACTGTAAAGGTTGGAGAAAGGGCCAGGTTATAAAGCTCTTTGACTGCCAAACAGAAGATTTTTTTATATTTGATCATAGAGGTAATAGGGAGCCATTGAAGTTTATTGAGTGAGGATGGTGACAGAGGAGACATGGTAACACCTGCATTTTAGAAAATCACTTTGGCAGCTGAGTGGAAGAAAGACTACTGGGGAGAGACTTGCGGCAGTAAGACTCATTATCAGGCCATTACCATGTACGATAGGGTTGTCCAAGGCAGGTTGGAGCCAGATGGTGGAGGACCCTCCTCTTTGCTGGTAGGCCATGATGGTTTTTGAGCAGTGGAGTGAGGGGTGTAATCTTGTATCCTGGAAACCCAACCCTCTCGTAGCCTGTAGAATGGAGTGATGTGGTTCAAGCCTGGAAAGGCAAGGAATATCTTTTAGTTTGCTGTTAGGATAAAGTCAATGAGAAGTGATGGCAGCCTGAGCTGAGGACCAAAGTAAGAGTTGAGTAGTTCAGCCTTCTTGGTCTCCCATGAGGTGACAGCAATGGGAACGATGATCAAAAGATGGCCACAAGAAATGTTGCAGAGGAAGAATGAATAAGTCTTGGTGACTTAATTGGTGTGAGGAATGAAGGGCAACGGTGACTCCAAGGTTATGACCGTGGAGATTGATGGTACCTTTGACGGAAATGGGGAAGTCAGGAAGAGGAGCCGGAGTTCAGAGTCAAGTTCCGTTTTTCACGTGTTGAACTTGAAGTCCTCAAGCTTAGGAACCATATGATATTTTGATCTCCCAGAACATAATACAGTGTCCTGGACACAGCTGACAGTTAAATGTTAGTTGGGCTTGTCTTACGCCACATACCAAAATAAAGTCCAAATGGGTACATGATTTAGATATAAAGGCTGATACTATAAGCAAATTAGGAGAGCAAGGAATAGTTTATCTGTCAGATTTATGGAGAATGGAGGAATTTCTGACAAACAAGAGATAGAGAACATTATGAAATGCAAAATGGATAATTTTGATTACATTAAATTGAAAAGTTTTTGCACAAATAAAACCAATGCAATCAAGATTAGAAGGGAAGCAGAAAACCGGGAAAGAATTTTTACAGCCAGTATCTCTGATAAAGGCCTCATTTCTAAAATTATAGAGAACCGAGTCAGATTTATAAGAATACAAGTCATTCCCCAATTGATAAATGGTCAAAGGCTATGAACAGACAGTTTTCAGAGGAAGAAGTTAAAGCTATCTATTGTCATATGAAAAAATGCTCTAAATCACTATTGTTTAGAGAACTGCAAATCAAAACAACTCTGAGGTACCACGTCTCTCCTGTCAGATTGGTTAACATGACAAAACAGGAAAATGATAAATGTTGGAGAAGATGTGGGAAAATTGGGTCATTAATTCATTGTTGGTGGAGTTGTGAACTGATCCAGCCATTCTGGAGAGCAATTTGGAACTATGCCCAAAGGGCTATAAAAATGTGCATACCCATTGATCCAGCAATACCACTACTAGGTCTGTGTCCCAAAGAGATCATAAAAATGGAAAAAGGACCCACATGTACAAAAATATTTATAGCAGCTCTTTTTGTGGTGGCCAAGAACTGGAAATTGAGGGGATGCCCATCAATTGGGGAATGGCTGAACAAGTTGTGGTATATGAATGTAATGGAACTATTGTGCTAGAAGAAATGATGAGCAGATGGACTTTAGAAAAACCTGGAAAGACTTCTATGAATTGATGCTGAGTGAGGGAAGGAGAACATTGTACGCAGTAACAGCTACACTACAGTATACGATGGCAGACTTTGAAAGACTTAGCTCTTCTCAGCAATGCAAGGACCTAAAACAGTTCCAAAGGACTCGTTATGGAAAATTACATCCACATCAAGGAAGAGAAATGAGGAGTCTGAATGCAGATTGAAGTATACTATTTGCTCTCTTTTTTTTGTTTTGTTTTGGTTTTTTCTTTCTCATGGTTCCTCCTATTCGTTCTAATTCTTCTATATAATATGGCTAATGTGAAAATGTGTTTAATAAGAATGTATATGTACAGCCTATATGAGATTGCACACTATCTTGGGGAGGAGGGAGGTAAAGAAAATTTAAAACTTACGGAAGTGAATGTTGAAAGCTAAAAATAAATTAAAAAAATTTTTTTAAATTATATGTCACTTAGCCATAAGCATTTATTTATTTTTTTAATTTAAATTTATTTATTTAACATATTTGGTTTTCAGCATTGATTTTCACAACAGTTTGAATTACAAATTTTCTCCCCATTTCTACCCTCCCCCCCCACTCCAAGATGGCTTATATTCTGGTTGCCCTGTTCCCCAGTCAGCCCTCCCCTCTATCACCCCTCTCCCCTCTCATCCCCTTTTCCCTTCCTTTCTTGTAGGGCAAGATAAATTTCTATACCCCATTGCCTGTGTATCTTATTTTTTAGTTGCATGCAAAAACTTTTTTTGTTTTTGAACATCTGATTTTAAAACTTTGAGTTCCAAATTCTCTCCCCTCTTCCTTTCCCACCCACCCTCCCTAAGAAGTCGAGCAATTCAACCTAGGCCACACATGTATCATTATATATAACCCTTCCACAATACTCATGTTGTGAAAGGCTAACTACATTTTGCTCCTTCCCAACCCATCCCGCTTTATTGAATTTTCTCCCTTGACCCTTTCCAAAGTGTTTGTTTTGATTACCTCCACCCCCATCTGTCCTCCCCTCCATCATCCCCCCCCTTTTATTTTTTTTTTAATCTTCCTCCCTCTTCTTTCCTGTGGGGTAAGATACCCAACTGAGTATGTATGGTATTGCCCCTCAGGCCAAATCTGATGAGAGCAAGGTTCACTCATTCCCCCCTCACCTGCCCTCTCCCCTCCTCCCACAGAACTGCTTCCTCTTGCCACCTTTATGCGAGATAATCCACCCCATTCTATCTCTCCCTATCTCCCTCTCTCAGTATGTTGCTCTCTCATCCCATAATTTCATTTTATTTCTTTTAGATATCTTCCCTTCATCTTCAACTCACCCTGTGTCTGCTCTCTCTCTTTTACATATGTATATAAAAACATATATATATATTATATATATAAAAACATATATATATTATATATAAAAACATATATACACATACATACATATACACATAGATATATACATACATTCACATTCACTTATATATATACATAAACATATATATATATATATGCATATTCCCTTCAACTACCCTAATACTGAGGTCTCATGAATCATACACATCATCTTTCCATGTAGGAATGTAAACAAAACAGTTCAACTTTAGTAAGTCCCTTGCAATTTCCGTTTCTTGATTACCTTTTCATGCTTTTCTTGATTCTTGTGTTTGAAAGTCAAATTTTCTGTTCAGTTCTGGTCTTTTCACTGAGAAAGCTTGAAAGTCCTCTATTTTATTGAAAATCCATATTTTGCCTTGGAACATGATACTCAGTTTTGCTGGGTAGGTGATTCTAGGTTTTAATCCTAGCTCCATTGACCTCCGGAATATCGCATTCCAAGCCCTTCGATCTCTTAATGTAGAAGCTGCCAGATCTTGGGTTATTCTGATTATTCAAATTGTTTCTTTCTGGCTGCTTGCAGTATTTTCTCCTTGATCTGGGAGCTCTGGAATTTGGCAACAATATTCCTAGGAGATTTCTTTTTGGGATCTATTTGAGGAGGCGATCGATGGATTCTTTCAATTTCTATTTTGCCCTGTGGCTCTAGAATATCAGGGCAGTTCTCCTTGATAATTTCTTGAAAGATGGTATCTAGGCTCTTTTTTTGATCATGGCTTTCAGGTAGTCCAATAATTTTTAAGTTATCTCTCCTGGATCTATTTTCCAGGTCAGTGGTTTTTCCAAGGAGATATTTCACATTGTCTTCCATTTTTTCATTCCTTTGGTTCTGTTTTATAATATCCTGATTTCTCATAAAGTCACTAGCTTCCACTTGCTCCAATCTAATTTTTAAAGTAGTATTTTCTTCAGTGGTCTTTTGGACCTCCTTTTCCATTTGGCTAATTCTGCCTTTCAAGGCATTCTTCTCCTCATTGGCTTTTTGGAGCTCTTTTGCCATTTGAGTTAGTCTGTTTTTTAAGGTGTTGTTTTCTTCAGTGTATTTTTCAGTATTTTTTGGGGTCTCCTTTAGCAAGTCATTGACTTGTTTTTCATGGTTTTCTCGCATCCTTCTCATTTCTCTTCCCAATTTTTCCTCTACTTCTGTAACTTGCTTTTCCAAATCCTTTTTGAGTTCTTCTATTGCCTGGGACCAGTTCATGTTTTTCTTGGAGGCTTTTGTTGTAGGCTCTATGACTTTGTTGTCTTCTTTAGGCTGTGTGTTTTGGTCTTCTTTGTCACCAAAGAAAGAATCCAAAGTCTGAGACTGAATCTCGGTGCGTTTTCGCTGCCTGGCCATATTCCCAACCAACTAACTTGACCCTTGAGTTTTTCAGTGGGGTATGACTGCTTGTAGGCTAACGAGTTCTATGTTCCACGTTTGGGGGGGAGGTGCCAGCTCTGTCAGACCCGCACTACTCCTTCCCCAAGAACCCCCAGTCCAGGCTGGGCTTAGATCTTCACCAGGCTGTTGCACTCCTGCTCTGATCCGCCACTTAATTCCTCCCACCAGGTGGGCCTGGAGCCGGAAGTAACAACAGCTGTAGCTGCCCCACCTCCGCTGCCCCCGGGGCTGGAAGCCAAACCGTGAACTCCTTCCACTCCCGCAGCTTTTCCCACTAACCTTCTCCGCAGTCTTTGGTGTTTGTGGGTTGAGGGGTCTGGTAACTGCCGCAGCTCACATATTCAGGGCGCTAGGGCCCCCTCCTCCCGGCTTCTGGTCTGGATCGTCCACGCCGCTCAGGCTGGGCTCTGCTCCACTCCGTTCCCAGCTCCCAGCTCCGTGTGGAATAGACCTCACCCAGAGACCATCCAGGCTGTCCTGGGCTGGAGCCCTGCTTCCCTCTGCTGATCTGTGGTTTCTGCCATTCTAGAATTGGTTCAGAGCCATTTTTTATAGGTTTTTGGAGGGACTCAGTACGGAGCTCACGCTATTCCCTGCTTACCAGCTGCCATCTTGGCTCCGCCCCCATAAATTAAATTTTTATTAAGTATTAGTTGGGCTTCTAATTAAATGCTAGAATGAGTGCAGGAGCTCCCAGAAGAGAAAGACCTAGAATGGCTAGAAAAGGCCTAATGGAAGAGGTAGACCATCCTAGAGGCTTTTATGAATGAGTTTCCTTTTTGTTTGGGGGGTTGCAATACTGATACTTTGTCCATGGAGGGAGAGCCTTAGGAGGAAACCCTTAATTACCTTGGGTTGTACCTCTATGCAAGTGGAACAGAAATTGAAAATAATGTAGCCAACTCTGTGAAATGGATCCTGTCATTGGGAGAGTTGTGACTCTCCCAATGACCAAGTGACCATCGTCTATCCTAGGCAGTGCTTGCAGTGGTGACTGTAGGTCAGTTTAAATCTGGATTAAGTAAATAGTTAGGAAATGAAGTTTTAAACTGATGTATTTCTGTAGCTAACATCTAAGAAACAGCCTGTGTATATGCCCCGTATTCTCATGATGAGAAGCATCATAAAGTGTCTGGACCAGAACTTGTACTATGGACTTTGAAGAGTTGCTCTGGGGAAAGGAGTTGGCGAATAAACATAGAAATGTGAATGCCTGTCCTCCTTACATGCTCTGTCTTTCCCTCCTCTTCTTAGATCTAAAGGTGCAATTCTGAACATCTCATCTGCCAGTGGCATGTACCCAGTTCCACTGCTGTCTGTTTACTCAGCAACCAAGGTAAAGTTTATTTGGGAAAAAAAGATTAGAATAGATTGTTAGAAATGATAGAAGTTTGCATGTCCTGTAGTTTCCTTCTTGGAGAATAGCAGAGTGGATAAATTGTGAGACTTCAGTTCAGGAATTACTTCTGATGCTTCCCTAGGCAAGTCATTTAAAGTCTGTGGGTTACAGGAGGATCCCCATGATTTGTCTACTAAATCATAGATAGATTGTGACCTGTATTGGTAGATTAAATTCCCATATTAATGAACTTGTTGCTCCTTTGTGTATTTATTCTTGTCAGTTTTCAAACGGACCAGAAAGAAGAACCAAACTGTCCCTTGCCCCTTTTGGCAGGGAAAGAACACTCATTTGGTTTGACCACAGACCCGTAGACTTGACCTGATCTAGTATGGCATCTCTTGTGTGTGTGAAAACATGAATTTTCAATTCTGTTGTTGAGGGGAAAGTTATATCTAGGTATTACCCTAAGTTCAGAAACATTTGAATTCTAAATCTGTTTTAAATGACTAACTTGCACTTTTTCTTTCTTTCAATAAACATTGATTTAGTACCTACTATGTGCAGAGAGCTATACTGAATTATAAAGAATAAACAGTTTACATAAAAGATAGGCTCCTTTCCATAGAGCTTATGGTCTAATGGTCCTATGGCTGTGGTGTAAGAGGGTCAGACCCACATCTTACTGACTGACCATCGACATATTGGAGACCTAAGTACCTACAATCTAATATTGTGGTCGTTGCTGCTGGACCCCCATGAGCCATGGAGGACTGGGCCTCTGCTCAGGTTGTCTGTGGCTGCTGTGAACCTGGTGTTCTTGGGACCAAGCGCATGGCTTTCATCTTCCACATGGACCTGTGAGCTTTTCTTCTAATCCTGGTCAACCACCAGTTGTGGTTAGTGTGGGTTAGTGGTTGGTAGAGGGTGGAAGCTAAAGAGGCTGGATC